>NC_141699.1:157206347-158406347 GCF_964263255.1 Lissotriton vulgaris | reverse complement strand
TACCGGGGACCGGTTTCTGGCATTTCTGCCGTCTTCGGCCCGGCTTGCTTGAATCCTGATGGTGCAATGAGCTAGGGACTCACATCTGAGTATACCCTTCCACGCTTATGGTGGACAAAAATGATTCAGAAAAGGGGATGGTCAATTCATACACTCTGTTCATCACCACCCCCTTTTCTGAATCGTTTTCAGCCACTATAGGTGTGGCAGGGTATACTCAGACATGAGTCCCTTTCTCACTGCTCCATCAGGATTCAAGCAAGCCGGGCCGAAGACGGCTGAAATGCCAGAAACCGGTCCCGGTAGCTTGTCTCCTTTCTGGTGAAGAATTGGCTTGGTAGTTTGGTCTGCCCTGTTCCCATGATGCACTGGGCCAGGGACAGACTGATTTGCATATAGCCAGGTTCTGAGCTGGGATGGGGCAGTGAGATAAATAACGGTGATGGCTCAAGCCCTGATCTTTGGACTGGGTAAGAGTGGTCTGCTCAATTCGGACACTCTGTTCATCACCACCCCCTTTTCTGAATCGTTTTTGGCCACTATAGGTGTGGCAGGGTATACTCAGACATGAGTCCCTTTCTCACTGCTCCATCAGGATTCAAGCAAGCCGGGCCGAAGACGGCTGAAATGCCAGAAACCGGTCCCCGGTAGCTTGTCTCCTTTCTGGTGAAGAATTGGCTTGGTAGTTTGGTCTGCCCTGTTCCCATGATGCACTGGGCCAGGGACAGACTGATTTGCATAGCCAGGTTCTGAGCTGGGATGGGGCAGTGAGATAAATAATAGTGATGGATCAAGCCCTGATCTTTGGACTGGGTAAGAGTGGTCTGCTCAATTCGGACACTCTGTTCATCACCACCTCCTTTTCTGAATCGTTTTTGGCCACTATAGGTGTGGCAGGGTATACTCAGACATGAGTCCCTTTCTCACTGCTCCATCAGGATTCAAGCAAGCCGGGCCGAAGACGGCTGAAATGCCAGAAACCGGTCCCCGGTAGCTTGTCTCCTTTCTGGTGAAGAATTGGCTTGGTAGTTTGGTCTGCCCTGTTCCCATGATGCACTGGGCCGGGGACAGACTGATTTGCATATAGCCAGGTTCTGAGCTGGGATGGGGCAGTGAGATAAATAACGGTGATGGATCAAGCCCTGATCTTTGGACTGGGTAAGAGTGGTCTGCTCAATTTGGACACTCTGTTCATCACCACCCCCTTTTCTGAATCGTTTTTGGCCACTATAGGTGTGGCAGGGTATACTCAGACATGAGTCCCTTTCTCACTGCTCCATCAGGATTCAAGCAAGCCGGGCCGAAGACGGCTGAAATGCCAGAAACCGGTCCCCGGTAGCTTGTCTCCTTTCTGGTGAAGAATTGGCTTGGTAGTTTGGTCTGCCCTGTTCCCATGATGCACTGGGCCAGGGACAGACTGATTTGCATATAGCCAGGTTCTGAGCTGGGATGGGTCAGTGAGATAAATAACGGTGATGGATCAAGCCCTGATCTTTGGACTGGGTAAGAGTGGTCTGCTCAATTCGGACACTCTGTTCATCACCACCCCCTTTTCTGAATCGTTTTTGGCCACTATAGGTGTGGCAGGGTATACTCAGACATGAGTCCCTTTCTCACTGCTCCATCAGGATTCAAGCAAGCCGGGCCGAAGACGGCTGAAATGCCAGAAACCGGTCCCCGGTAGCTTGTCTCCTTTCTGGTGAAGAATTGGCTTGGTAGTTTGGTCTGCCCTGTTCCCATGATGCACTGGGCCAGGGACAGACTGATTTGCATATAGCCAGGTTCTGAGCTGGGATGGGGCAGTGAGATAAATAACCATGATGGATCAAGCCCTGATCTTTGGACTGGGTAAGAGTGGTCTGCTCAATTTGGACACTCTGTTCATCACCACCCCCTTTTCTGAATCGTTTTTGGCCACTATAGGTGTGGCAGGGTATACTCAGACATGAGTCCCTTTCTCACTGCTCCATCAGGATTCAAGCAAGCCGGGCCGAAGACGGCTGAAATGCCAGAAACCGGTCCCCGGTAGCTTGTCTCCTTTCTGGTGAAGAATTGGCTTGGTAGTTTGGTCTGCCCTGTTCGCATGATGCACTGGGCCAGGGACAGACTGATTTGCATAGCCAGGTTCTGAGCTGGGATGGGGCAGTGAGATAAATAATAGTGATGGATCAAGCCCTGATCTTTGGACTGGGTAAGAGTGGTCTGCTCAATTCGGACACTCTGTTCATCACCACCCCCTTTTCTGAATCGTTTTTGGCCACTATAGGTGTGGCAGGGTATACTCAGACATGAGTCCCTTTCTCACTGCTCCATCAGGATTCAAGCAAGCCGGGCCGAAGACGGCTGAAATGCCAGAAACCGGTCCCCGGTAGCTTGTCTCCTTTCTGGTGAAGAATTGGCTTGGTAGTTTGGTCTGCCCTGTTCCCATGATGCACTGGGCCGGGGACAGACTGATTTGCATATAGCCAGGTTCTGAGCTGGGATGGGGCAGTGAGATAAATAACGGTGATGGATCAAGCCCTGATCTTTGGACTGGGTAAGAGTGGTCTGCTCAATTTGGACACTCTGTTCATCACCACCCCCTTTTCTGAATCGTTTTTGGCCACTATAGGTGTGGCAGGGTATACTCAGACATGAGTCCCTTTCTCACTGCTCCATCAGGATTCAAGCAAGCCGGGCCGAAGACGGCTGAAATGCCAGAAACCGGTCCCCGGTAGCTTGTCTCCTTTCTGGTGAAGAATTGGCTTGGTAGTTTGGTCTGCCCTGTTCCCATGATGCACTGGGCCAGGGACAGACTGATTTGCATATAGCCAGGTTCTGAGCTGGGATGGGGCAGTGAGATAAATAACGGTGATGGCTCAAGCCCTGATCTTTGGACTGGGTAAGAGTGGTCTGCTCAATTCGGACACTCTGTTCATCACCACCCCCTTTTCTGAATCGTTTTTGGCCACTATAGGTGTGGCAGGGTATACTCAGACATGAGTCCCTTTCTCACTGCTCCATCAGGATTCAAGCAAGCCGGGCCGAAGACGGCTGAAATGCCAGAAACCGGTCCCCGGTAGCTTGTCTCCTTTCTGGTGAAGAATTGGCTTGGTAGTTTGGTCTGCCCTGTTCCCATGATGCACTGGGCCGGGGACAGACTGATTTGCATATAGCCAGGTTCTGAGCTGGGATGGGGCAGTGAGATAAATAACGGTGATGGATCAAGCCCTGATCTTTGGACTGGGTAAGAGTGGTCTGCTCAATTTGGACACTCTGTTCATCACCACCCCCTTTTCTGAATCGTTTTTGGCCACTATAGGT
Source organism: Lissotriton vulgaris (assembly GCF_964263255.1). Lineage (NCBI taxonomy): Eukaryota > Metazoa > Chordata > Amphibia > Caudata > Salamandridae > Lissotriton > Lissotriton vulgaris. Next base: position 158,403,044 of record NC_141699.1, on the reverse strand, counting down.
GTGGCAGGGTATACTCAGACATGAGTCCCTTTCTCACTGCTCCATCAGGATTCAAGCAAGCCGGGCCGAAGACGGCTGAAATGCCAGAAACCGGTCCCCGGTAGCTTGTCTCCTTTCTGGTGAAGAATTGGCTTGGTAGTTTGGTCTGCCCTGTTCCCATGATGCACTGGGCCAGGGACAGACTGATTTGCATATAGCCAGGTTCTGAGCTGGGATGGGTCAGTGAGATAAATAACGGTGATGGATCAAGCCCTGATCTTTGGACTGGGTAAGAGTGGTCTGCTCAATTCGGACACTCTGTTCATCACCACCCCCTTTTCTGAATCGTTTTTGGCCACTATAGGTGTGGCAGGGTATACTCAGACATGAGTCCCTTTCTCACTGCTCCATCAGGATTCAAGCAAGCCGGGCCGAAGACGGCTGAAATGCCAGAAACCGGTCCCCGGTAGCTTGTCTCCTTTCTGGTGAAGAATTGGCTTGGTAGTTTGGTCTGCCCTGTTCCCATGATGCACTGGGCCAGGGACAGACTGATTTGCATATAGCCAGGTTCTGAGCTGGGATGGGGCAGTGAGATAAATAACCATGATGGATCAAGCCCTGATCTTTGGACTGGGTAAGAGTGGTCTGCTCAATTTGGACACTCTGTTCATCACCACCCCCTTTTCTGAATCGTTTTTGGCCACTATAGGTGTGGCAGGGTATACTCAGACATGAGTCCCTTTCTCACTGCTCCATCAGGATTCAAGCAAGCCGGGCCGAAGACGGCTGAAATGCCAGAAACCGGTCCCCGGTAGCTTGTCTCCTTTCTGGTGAAGAATTGGCTTGGTAGTTTGGTCTGCCCTGTTCCCATGATGCACTGGGCCAGGGACAGACTGATTTGCATATAGCCAGGTTCTGAGCTGGGATGGGGCAGTGAGATAAATAACGGTGATGGATCAAGCCCTGATCTTTGGACTGGGTAAGAGTGGTCTGCTCAATTCGGACACTCTGTTCATCACCACCCCCTTTTCTGAATCGTTTTTGGCCACTATAGGTGTGGCAGGGTATACTCAGACATGAGTCCCTTTCTCACTGCTCCATCAGGATTCAAGCAAGCCGGGCCGAAGACGGCTGAAATGCCAGAAACCGGTCCCCGGTAGCTTGTCTCCTTTCTGGTGAAGAATTGGCTTGGTAGTTTGGTCTGCCCTGTTCCCATGATGCACTGGGCCAGGGACAGACTGATTTGCATATAGCCAGGTTCTGAGCTGGGATGGGGCAGTGAGATAAATAACGGTGATGGATCAAGCCCTGATCTTTGGACTGGGTAAGAGTGGTCTGCTCAATTCGGACACTCTGTTCATCACCACCCCCTTTTCTGAATCGTTTTTGGCCACTATAGGTGTGGCAGGGTATACTCAGACATGAGTCCCTTTCTCACTGCTCCATCAGGATTCAAGCAAGCCGGGCCGAAGACGGCTGAAATGCCAGAAACCGGTCCCCGGTAGCTTGTCTCCTTTCTGGTGAAGAATTGGCTTGGTAGTTTGGTCTGCCCTGTTCCCATGATGCACTGGGCCAGGGACAGACTGATTTGCATATAGCCAGGTTCTGAGCTGGGATGGGGCAGTGAGATAAATAACGGTGATGGATCAAGCCCTGATCTTTGGACTGGGTAAGAGTGGTCTGCTCAATTCGGACACACTGTTCATCACCACCCCCTTTTCTGAATCGTTTTTGGCCACTATAGGTGTGGCAGGGTATACTCAGACATGAGTCCCTTTCTCACTGCTCCATCAGGATTCAAGCAAGCCGGGCCGAAGACGGCTGAAATGCCAGAAACCGGTCCCCGGTAGCTTGTCTCCTTTCTGGTGAAGAATTGGCTTGGTAGTTTGGTCTGTCCTGTTCCCATGATGCACTGGGCCAGGGACAGACTGATTTGCATATAGCCAGGTTCTGAGCTGGGATGGGGCAGTGAGATAAATAACAGTGATGGATCAAGCCCTGATCTTTGGACTGGGTAAGAGTGGTCTGCTCAATTCGGACACTCTGTTCATCACCACCCCCTTTTCTGAATCGTTTTTGGCCACTATAGGTGTGGCAGGGTATACTCAGACATGAGTCCCTTTCTCACTGCTCCATCAGGATTCAAGCAAGCCGGGCCGAAGACGGCTGAAATGCCAGAAACCTGTCCCCGGTAGCTTGTCTCCTTTCTGGTGAAGAATTGGCTTGGTAGTTTGGTCTGCCCTGTTCCCATGATGCACTGGGCCAGGGACAGACTGATTTGCATATAGCCAGGTTCTGAGCTGGGATGGGGCAGTGAGATAAATAACGGTGATGGATCAAGCCCTGATCTTTGGACTGGGTAAGAGTGGTCTGCTCAATTTGGACACTCTGTTCATCACCACCCCCTTTTCTGAATCGTTTTGGCCACTATAGGTGTGGCAGGGTATACTCAGACATGAGTCCCTTTCTCACTGCTCCATCAGGATTCAAGCAAGCCGGGCCGAAGATGGCTGAAATGCCAGAAACCGGTCCCCGGTAGCTTGTCTCCTTTCTGGTGAAGAATTGGCTTGGTAGTTTGGTCTGCCCTGTTCCCATGATGCACTGGGCCAGGGACAGACTGATTTGCATATAGCCAGGTTCTGAGCTGGGATGGGGCAGTGAGATAAATAACGGTGATGGATCAAGCCCTGATCTTTGGACTGGGTAAGAGTGGTCTGCTCAATTCGGACACTCTGTTCATCACCACCCCCTTTTCTGAATCGTTTTTGGCCACTATAGGTGTGGCAGGGTATACTCAGACATGAGTCCCTTTCTCACTGCTCCATCAGGATTCAAGCAAGCCGGGCCGAAGACGGCTGAAATGCCAGAAACCGGTCCCCGGTAGCTTGTCTCCTTTCTGGTGAAGAATTGGCTTGGTAGTTTGGTCTGCCCTGTTCCCATGATGCACTGGGCCAGGGACAGACTGATTTGCATATAGCCAGGTTCTGAGCTGGGATGGGGCAGTGAGATAAATAACGGTGATGGATCAAGCCCTGATCTTTGGACTGGGTAAGAGTGGTCTGCTCAATTCGGACACTCTGTTCATCACCACCCCCTTTTCTGAATCGTTTTTGGCCACTATAGGTGTGGCAGGGTATACTCAGACATGAGTCCCTTTCTCACTGCTCCATCAGGATTCAAGCAAGCCGGGCCGAAGACGGCTGAAATGCCAGAAACCGGTCCCCGGTAGCTTGTCTCCTTTCTGGTGAAGAATTGGCTTGGTAGTTTGGTCTGCCCTGTTCCCATGATGCACTGGGCCAGGGACAGACTGATTTGCATATAGCCAGGTTCTGAGCTGGGATGGGGCAGTGAGATAAATAACGGTGATGGATCAAGCCCTGATCTTTGGACTGGGTAAGAGTGGTCTGCTCAATTCGGACACTCTGTTCATCACCACCCCCTTTTCTGAATCGTTTTTGGCCACTATAGGTGTGGCAGGGTATACTCAGACATGAGTCCCTTTCTCACTGCTCCATCAGGATTCAAGCAAGCCGGGCCGAAGACGGCTGAAATGCCAGAAACCTGTCCCCGGTAGCTTGTCTCCTTTCTGGTGAAGAATTGGCTTGGTAGTTTGGTCTGCCCTGTTCCCATGATGCACTGGGCCAGGGACAGACTGATTTGCATATAGCCAGGTTCTGAGCTGGGATGGGGCAGTGAGATAAATAACGGTGATGGATCAAGCCCTGATCTTTGGACTGGGTAAGAGTGGTCTGCTCAATTTGGACACTCTGTTCATCACCACCCCCTTTTCTGAATCGTTTTGGCCACTATAGGTGTGGCAGGGTATACTCAGACATGAGTCCCTTTCTCACTGCTCCATCAGGATTCAAGCAAGCCGGGCCGAAGACGGCTGAAATGCCAGAAACCGGTCCCCGGTAGCTTGTCTCCTTTCTGGTGAAGAATTGGCTTGGTAGTTTGGTCTGCCCTGTTCCCATGATGCACTGGGCCAGGGACAGACTGATTTGCATATAGCCAGGTTCTGAGCTGGGATGGGGCAGTGAGATAAATAACGGTGATGGATCAAGCCCTGATCTTTGGACTGGGTAAGAGTGGTCTGCTCAATTCGGACACTCTGTTCATCACCACCCCCTTTTCTGAATCGTTTTTGGCCACTATAGGTGTGGCAGGGTATACTCAGACATGAGTCCCTTTCTCACTGCTCCATCAGGATTCAAGCAAGCCGGGCCGAAGACGGCTGAAATGCCAGAAACCGGTCCCCGGTAGCTTGTCTCCTTTCTGGTGAAGAATTGGCTTGGTAGTTTGGTCTGCCCTGTTCCCATGATGCACTGGGCCAGGGACAGACTGCTTTGCATATAGCCAGGTTCTGAGCTGGGATGGGGCAGTGAGATAAATAACGGTGATGGATCAAGCCCTGATCTTTGGACTGGGTAAGAGTGGTCTGCTCAATTCGGACACTCTGTTCATCACCACCCCCTTTTCTGAATCGTTTTTGGCCACTATAGGTGTGGCAGGGTATACTCAGACATGAGTCCCTTTCTCACTGCTCCATCAGGATTCAAGCAAGCCGGGCCGAAGACGGCTGAAATGCCAGAAACCGGTCCCCGGTAGCTTGTCTCCTTTCTGGTGAAGAATTGGCTTGGTAGTTTGGTCTGCCCTGTTCCCATGATGCACTGGGCCAGGGACAGACTGATTTGCATATAGCCAGGTTCTGAGCTGGGATGGGGCAGTGAGATAAATAACGGTGATGGATCAAGCCCTGATCTTTGGACTGGGTAAGAGTGGTCTGCTCAATTCGGACACTCTGTTCATCACCACCCCCTTTTCTGAATCGTGCAGATTGTTCTGGCACAGTTAACAATGGCAGGTACAAGCTCCAATTGGTCAAGTGAAATTACATACTTGGAGGGGTGTAGCATGACCACCTAAGATGGCAGTTGCACTTCTCTAATCCTTTGAGCCAGCACCATACAAACCTAAACAATCCTCCTTTTAAATGAGCACCATTTCTGCCTGGATGAGCCCAACAACCCTAGATGTTCTGAATCGACAGGTTGGTATCCTTCTGAGATGCAACCAGCTGATTGTGCTATTCCCCACTTAACCACCTCATGTGTGTGGCCTGGGCTGAGGCTCGACGAGTGAGACAGAGTGGATTCCCTGTGAACTCTGGCATGGACCGAGGCTGGCCTTAGCTGAGACACTCCCAGCTGTTTATGTTCTAATCCACAGCCCTGCCTCATGTCTGCAGCCTGGGCTGAGGATGGCCAGTGAGAGACAGTCATGGACTCCAGGATTTTGCAACTCCAAGGCACCTGGTCACTGGAGGCTCACTTACCTGGTGCTCTCTTCTCCCTCCAGAGAAATCCAGGCAGATGCCAGCGTGGCCGGAGACTCCCCCGGCTGCTCATGCTCTCTCCATGGCCAAGCACTAGGTGTATGGTCTGGGCTGAGCGTGGGTCAGTTGGAGTCAGACTTGTATTCCAGGACTTTGCAACCCCTGGGAACTTCATCCCAGCGGCCTCACATGACTGACAAGCTTCCCTCCTTCTGGGGACTAGCGGAGAGAGGCTGGCTCAGCCCAAGGCATCCCCAGATGTTTGTGCTCTCTCCCGTGTCCCCACCTCATGTGTGTGTCTGGGGTGAGGGTGGGCCACTAAGACACAGACATGGACTTACTTACTTTGCTGCTTCGGGGAGTCAGGTCCTGGCAGCCTCACTTGATGCATCCTCTCCCCTTCCTTCTGAGGATTGCAGAGAGATGTTCCCCTGGCCTGAGATAGCCCAGCTGCTCATAGTCTCTCCCACGGCCCCACCACATATGGCAGTGAGTCATGGGTCGTAAATTCCCAGACTTTGCAGCCTCAGGTCCCAGGTCCTGCAACCTGCCTACCAAACCCTTGGTCCACCCGCCTCATTTTAAAACAAGCAGACCTTAACTATTACGTCAACAGAGCTCCAACTGAATACTTTCAGAGGCCTGACAGATTAGTGGTCGCCAGATGAAGTACATTACACTACCAGCCCTATTTAGGGTGGACAGTGTAATATATTTTTTATCCTGTCCATCACCACTGGGAAAATTAGTTTTTTGTTTTCCAGACAAACTCCTCAAAAAGTGTGGCGGGTGGCAGTCAAAACAGATACGGCTGTCCACCAAACTGTGAAAGGAACCGCTGTGGCAGCAGTTCCTTTCAACGTACAGAGATGACCTATGGTAACCCATCATAGCCCATCAGGTAGTAGAGGTAATGTCTTTCACCAGCATGATGGACTGTTCTCCCTCCTCCAACTTTACAATCAGGCCCTTAGATCCTAGATCAATCAATCAATCAATAAATCATGAGTTTGTACAACACAGCTACTCACTGGTAAGGGTCTCAAGGCGATAGGGGAAGGGGTGGGGGGGGGGTGACTGGGGAGGGGGGTGACCGCTGCTCCGTCTTTGTTCAGTTGAGGATCCAGGTCTTGAGATCCTTCTTGAATTGGGTCATCGAGGGGAATTGCCTGATGTGGAGGGGCAGGGTGTTCCAGGTCTTGGAGGCGAGGTAGGAGAAGGATCTTGCTCCTGTTCTTGACTTGTGGATCCGAGGGATAGAGGAAAGGGCCAGTTGGGTGGAGCAAAGGGGTCTGGCGGGTATGTGGAATGTGAGGCGGTGGTTCAGGTACGCTGGTCCAGCATCATGGAGGGCTTTGTAGGTGTGAATGAGGAGCTTGAAGGTGATTTCTTTGACTGGGAGCCAGTGCAGTTTGCAAAGGTGTTCTGTGATGTGGCTTCGGAAGGGGAAGTTGAGGACCAGTCTTGCTGCAGCGTTTTGAATGTTCTGTAGTTTCCTGAGGAGTTTCTGGGTGATACCGACATAGAGTGCGTTGCCATAGTCGAGCCTTCTGGTGAAGAGTGCATGGTGACAATCTTTCTTGCTTCGGTGGGGATCCATCTGAAGGTCTTCTGAAGCAGGAGTAGCGTGCGGAAGCATGAGGAAGATACGGCATTGATCTGTTAGTGTATTGTGAGCGAGGAGTCCAGTATGAGGCTGAGGTTGCATGCATGGTCCGTGGGGGTGGGAGGGGTTCTCAGTGCGGAAGGCCACCAGGAGTCATCCCAGGCAGAGGGTGTGTCCCAGGATGAGTACTTCCATCTTGTTCAAGTTGAGTTTGAGTCAGCTGTCCTGTATCCAGGAGGCAACAGCCCTGTGGAAGTTGATTCTGGTGGCTGATGGTTTGTTGGTGAGGGAGAGGATCAGCTGGGAGTCGTTGACGTATGAGACGATGATAAGTCCCTGGTTTCTTATGATGGCAGCGAGGGGGCCATATAGATATTGAAGAGGGTGGGGCTCAGGGAGGAGCCCTGGGGCACTCTGCAGCTGATCTGTGTATGCTCGGAGCAGAACAGAGGTAGTCTGACTCATTAAGATATGCCGATCCAGTCCAAGTCCTTGCCGCAGATGCCGACATTGTGGAGTCTTGTGATGAGGGTGCAGTGTGAGACTCTATCAAAGGCAGCTGAGAGGTCTAGCTGGATCAGGGCTGCTATCTCACCATGGTCCAGTAGTCTAGATTTGAAGGAAGACAGATCTGTGTCTTTTCTGTGTTTTATGTGACTGAGAGGCACACCTTGTCAAGATCCGACACGCTTCTCCTCGGAGCAGTGCTGAAAGTACCAAACCCACGATCACGCAACCCACCCGTGACCCAGCATAAATCACAGACCAATAGGAGGGTTCCTCAATCGCGGGAAAGGAAGGGGACAGCGGGGAGGGAGATCTGGAACGATAAAGAACACAGGATTTAGTTTCACACCCCTCCCTATCTACTCTAGAACACCAATACACTCTATAGAAATCAACAAGATTCTTTTCTTCCCCCACTGTTACTCAGGCCTACCTGTAAAGGAAAATTCTAAATCTTTATCTGCAGGAGATCAAGGGAAGGTCCTATTAGTGGCAATCATCTAATAAGGAAAGAACACACAGGCACATGTATTACACCACAAATGTACCATAAAGCATAGGTTGCTTATTCCACCTCACATACCAATACTTGACCAGAAATTGTCTTGATCCACTCTTTAGTTACAAGGTACCCCCCTGTTTCCTCTCCTGCAGTTTGAAAAGAAAGCACAAACAGGTTGTGGAACATAAAAGAAACATGAAATGATATGTCGAGTTGAAGGTTAACTGCACCTTTCAACTAAATCAGTTCAGCACACCAGAATATATCGAATTTTGAAATAGAAGAGAAATGTCAAGTATTAGTCCGTGATTACAGTCTTGAATCTCTCACCAAAAATCTGTGAAGTTCAAATAGTTCAGTAACTTCCAACTCAGCAAGTGATTGCGTCCTGAATCCAAGGAATATGCACCAAATAGAAGCGCAGCCGCGCTTCCCAAACCCTCGGTACACAACACTTAGCCTCCGGGAAAAGATAACCGAGAAGTGAAATTGACAGACACAGCCGTGTCCGTCACTCCCCGAATCTTTACAAGTATCCAGCAATAGTACCCAAAACGTGTCTCTGGCGTCGTGGGTTCCCCGCCGGAAACACACTGAATCCTTACTCACGGTTTACTTTGCAGAAATGCACGGCAGCCCTTCAATCCGTCTAACCTGAATTATCGGCTCGGTTTGTGCCGTTCGTGGGGTTTATGTTTCCTGATTAGCGCGGTAACTTCTCGCGCTATTACCCCATGGCCCTCTGGGGATTGTAGTCTGTTCCTTCAAGGCCTCCGTTCCCCACGCATTGCGCGGACAGCGGCCCGAAAAAGGACCGATTCTGACAGTACACCCCCCTTTTACAAGGGGCGCTGTCCAGGAGCAGGCTTCTCTGGATGACGGCGGTGAAAACAGGACACCAACCGAGGAGCATGCACGGACCCCGCAGGCTCCCAGGAATTCTCTTCAGGCCCGTACCCCTTCCATGAAAGTAGGTATTGCAGTTTCCCTCTCACCCACCGGGAGTCCAACACCCGCAACACCTCGTACTCAGATTCATTCTGCACCCACACAGGTACGGGAGGACGATGAACAGGGCTTCTGGACGGTTTCAATAGAGACACATGGAACACAGGGTGAATGTGCAAATGGGCAGGCAAACGTAACTTCACAGCCACTGGATTCACCATTCTCACCACCCTATAAGGCCCGATGAACTTAGGGTTAAATACACTATATCTACGGAATTTGATGTGTTTAGTGGCTAACCACACCAGATCCCCACGTTTGTATACAGGACTCGGCCTACGGTGTTTATCCACCTGAGCTTTGTATCTCCCCTTGGCTCGCACCAGATTCTTGCGCGTCGCTAGAAGTATCCTGCGAATGCGCAGCAATCGTGTCTTGACATCAGGAAATCGAACCGAGGGTCTGGGGAGAATCAGAGGAGTAACCCTAGGGTGGTGACCATAATTGCTAAAGAAAGGGGAATGACCTGTGGAAGAGTGTAAAGTGCTATTGTAGGCCAGCTTCGCCACCCACAACCAATCCACCCAAGAATCTGTGTCAGCTTGAACATAACAGCGGAGGTACTGTTTCAACGACTGGTTCAGCCTCTCAGTTTGTCCATACGACTGCTTTCATCCTGGCACATTGCGAGCACTGATTTCCCCATCTTTTCAAGTCAAGTCGAATAGAGGGCCACCAAAACTGTCTTAAAGCCTTTTCCAAAGTTTTTACATATCCCATATGTCCGGCGCTCGGTATTTCATGGCACCATTGAAACACTAGACGTTGTAAGGTCTTTGTGGGCACTAGCGCTTGTTTCCCTTTCATTGCCACACCTTGTCTCAACCGCCATTCCGGATGGTGTCTAAGCCAGGTTCTCCAGACGCATGTTTGGATCCCTGAACGCAAGGATTGCACAAAATCGGTGGATTGAGCCACACACACCACTTTAGAAGGATCTATAATTGATCTTTCGGGGGTCTGCGTGTGTAATACCGGATGTTCCTGCCGGGTCAGAGCGTCTGCTTTTTTGTTCAGTGTTCCGGGTCTGAAGGTGACTATGAATCGATATTCTTCAAAGAAGAGCATCCGCTTCGACTATAAACGGCAAAGAGGGGTTGGCATGTCTCAGAACAGGAGCCTTGATGAATGCATCTTTCAACCCATCAAACGCTAATTGTGCCTCGGGGTTCCAGTGAAACGGCACATTCTTCCTCGTTAGACGGGTCAATGGGGTTACCAAGGCAGAGAATCCACATATGAACCTCCTATAGAAGTTCGCAAACCCCAATAAACACTGTATGTCTTTTACATTACTGGGACAAGGCCAGTCCTTTATGGCTTGTACTTTTCTTTCAGCCATGACCTGGCCTGAAGGGGTAAGCATTACTCCCAGAAACTCGACGGTGGTAACATGAAATTCACATTTTGTGATCTTACAATAGAGATGGTGTTTCATCAGGGCACCCAACACCTTTTTCACATGAAACTGATGTTCACTCGTCTCGGTGGAATATACGAGGATATCGTCAATGTAGACGACTACGATGAGGTCTAGATAATCTCTTAGTACTTCATTAAGGAAGTACTGAAACGCGGCGGGGGCGTTGCACAATCCAAAGGGCATCACAAGGTATTCGAAGAGCCCATACCGTGTCTTAAATGCGGTCTTCCATTCGTCGCCTTTTCTTATGCGGACCAGATGGTAGGCTCCTCGCAGATCTAACTTTGTGTAAATATTGGCAGTTCAGACTTGTTCTAGTAGGACCGGAATCAGTGGTAAAGGGTACTGGTTTTTTACCGTGATGGTGTTTAATGCGCGATAATCGATGCAACACCTCTTGTCCCCGTTGGCTTTTGGAATGAAGAACAAGGGCGACGATGCCGGCGACCGAGAGGGGCGTATATACCCCAAAGCCAAATATTTGTCCAGGTACTTCCTCAAGTATTCGTTTTCTGGAACAGTAAGTGCGTAAAGCCTGCCGTTCGGGATTACCGCTCCAGGAACAAGGTCAATGCGACAATCAAAGGGTCTGTGGGGGGGAAGTGCCTCCGCCTGTTCCTCACTAAACACTTTTGCGTATTCAGCATAACACGACGGGAGTTGCACCTCCTTCTCGGCGGCAGTGGCGATGTTGAAAACCCTGGCCAGGGTCTGAGAAGGGCCAACAGCGGAAACCATACAATTTTCTTTGCAATATTCGGAGACAAAATTGATCGTCTTCGACGTCCAATGAATGGATGGTTCATGTTTTTGAAGCCAAGGAAGACCCAAGATGATACCATATTGTGGTGCTTGGATGATATTAAATGACATGGTTTCTTGATGCAAGTCCTTGCTAATGCACCGATATTCTGGAGTGTGGTATCTGATGGGTCCTGCAATCAGTTCGCTACCATCCACTGCATATACAGGTTCCGGGTGTTTCTTTTCAAGGAGCGGAATTCCCAACCTCTCTGCCTCTGCATAATCCATAAAAACACCAGTGGCTCCGGAATCCACCATAGCCTTTACTCCTTGCTCTCCAGTATCCATCACCAATATCATAGATAGGAAGACGTGGTTCTTGTCTTGATCGCAACAGGCCGTAATTGAAGGGATAATGGTTTGGCTTGAGGGTTCCCCTCCATTCACACTCAAGCTTTGAAGTTTCCCGACTTCTCCTCCACGGTGCTCACTGCGGTCTGGCCAGTCCTAAACCTTCCGGGTTTCGGTTTAACCGGACACTCCCGCAGATAGTGCCCCTTCTTTCCACAATATAAACAGAGTCCATTTTTTCTGCCGTGTTCTTTCTCGCTAAAGGACAGTGCTGCTCTAACCGCTCCTATCTCCATCGCTTCTTGAGCGGATGTAGATTTTTCACTGTTGCCCCCTGTTCTCTCATGTACCATCACCACCGGCTCCTTCTTACGTAACTCCCCTTTGCGTTCTCTTATGCGGTGGTCCAGGCGAAGAGCGAGTTCTATGAGTGCGGTACATGTACGGGGTTGAGGGTCAATGTGTGCCAACACGTCTTTCATTTCGTCGTTTAATCCTTGATAGAATAAGGCAGATTGCTTGGCCTCGGGCCAATCGGTTTCAGCCACCAAGCAGCGAAAATTGTTCAGATATGAAACCAGATCGGAGGTGCCCTGCTTCAAAACCAACAGCTCACGGTCTGCAGAAAACGTTTCTGCTCTGCGATCGAAGGTTTTCTCAAACTCCAACCGGAATTCATCCCAGTCGTGTATCAGGGGATCATCTCTCCTGACTATGGGAACTGCCCACTGCGCTGCTTCCCCACCCAAATATGAAATCAAAAAGGCCACTCGGGCCTGGTTTGTCGTAAACATTTTAGGTTTACACATGAAGTGTAGGCGTACTTGTGTCATAAATACCTGGACTTTTTTGTTATCACCAAAAAATCTCTTAGGGGGGGCTAGCGGAATCTGGGTGGGCATTTCTACCACTACAGAGGAAGGAGTGGATGTACTAGCTCCTGCACTGAATGGATTTGCATGTAGGCTATCTAACCGGGCCTTAATCTGAGCGTTCTCAGCTCTGGAAGCAGCAACCTCTCGATTGGAGGCGGCTAATTCCGTCTGGACTAATGCAAGGGCAGCCAAAACGTCATCCATAGTAGCCATTTTCTTTCAACACAGCTAAGAGGAGGATCGTCTCCTTGAGCCGATAATTCTGTCAAGATCCGACACGCTTCTCCTCGGAGCTGTGCTGAAAGTACCAAACCCACGATCACGCAACCCACCCGTGACCCAGCATAAATCACAGACCAATAGGAGGGTTCCGCAATCGCGGGAAAGGAAGGGGACAGCGGGGAGGGAGATCTGGAACGATAAAGAACACAGGATTTAGTTTCACACCCCTCCCTATCTACTCTAGAACACCAATACACTCTATAGAAATCAACAGGATTCTTTTCTTCCCCCACTGTTACTCAGGCCTACCTGTAAAGGAAAATTCTAAATCTTTATCTGCAGGAGATCAAGGGAAGGTCCTATTAGTGGCAATCATCTAATAAGGAAAGAACACACAGGCACATGTATTACACCACAAATGTACCATAAAGCATAGGTTGCTTATTCCACCTCACATACCACATACCAGAAATTGTCTTGATCCACTCTTTAGTTACAAGGTACCCCCCTGTTTCCTCTCCTGCAGTTTGAAAAGAAAGCACAAACAGGTTGTGGAACATAAAAGAAACATGAAATGATATGTCGAGTTGAAGGTTAACTGCACCTTTCAACTAAATCAGTTCAGCACACCAGAATATATCGAATTTTGAAATAGAAGAGAAATGTCAAGTATTAGTCCGTGATTACAGTCTTGAATCTCTCACCAAAAATCTGTGAAGTTCAAATAGTTCAGTAACTTCCAACTCAGCAAGTGATTGCGTCCTGAATCCAAGGAATATACACCAAATAGAAGCGCAGCCGCGCTTCCCAAACCCTCGGTACACAACACTTAGCCTCCGGGAAAAGATAACCGAGAAGTGAAATTGACAGACACAGCCGTGTCCGTCACTCCCGGAATCTTTACAAGTGTCCAGCAATAGTACCCAAAACGTGTCTCTGGCGTCGTGAGTTCCCCGCCGGAAACACACTGAATCCTTACTCACGGTTTACTTTGCAGAAATGCACGGCAGCCCTTCAATCCGTCTAACCTGAATTATCGGCTCCGTTTGTGCCGTTCGTGGGGTTTATGTTTCCTGATTAGCGCGGTAACTTCTCGCGCTATTACCCCCATGGCCCTCTGGGGATTGTAGTCTGTTCCTTCAAGGCCTCCGTTCCCCACGCATTGCGCGGACAGCGGCCCGAAAACGGACCGATTCTGACACACCTGACCTCATTGCCAAGAACCCTATAAAGGCCCATCTAGTTCCCTTATATAGAGACTTCTCAACTATAGAGATTTATTTATTGATTGATTAATAGATTGAGGAATTTATAGAGCACTCAGTTGCTTCACCAGGAAGTGTCACAGCGCTAGCCCATATACAAATAATTATGATAATCTTACATGTCCGCAAAAAGCAGTTTTTAAACTGTTTCTAAATAAACTTTTGTAATCTAGCACACTAAGTTAATTTGGAAGTGCATTCCGTAGCTTGACAGCCAATATAAAAAATGAACAACCTCCCAACCTGGCGGTATAGAATTTCAGAACCCACAGAAGACTTTGATTTGCAGAAGCAAACCCTATTCAAGAGTAAGCAGGACCTTTTCTGTGAACTGCACAAAACAGGATTACCAAAGCCTTCAACTTACATTGTTTTTTAGGGTCTGGAGAGGTAGCAGATTTAAGGTCTTTCTCAGCGATTACGATGTACCAAAGCAGGCTCTTGTTACATCACTAATTTGGGCTATAGGGAGAGATCCTGATCGAATTTTAGTCCTAAATGTTTTACCACCTTGGCTGGATCCAGTGGCCCGCCAAACGAGAATTGCCACCTTTGTAACAGATCAAAGGATTGTATTTCCCAAAGTGAAGGAGGTCATATTTACTGGAATTAAACTTTAGACAGTTCTTTTGCTTCCTGTTTCCCACCTCTGAAAAAGCCCTCCTGAAAGTTCTCCGTCAGGGCTGTATCAATTTTCTCAAAAGAGAGCATAAGTTGAGTGTTGTCAGCAAAGTACACTAAATTGAAGCCCCACTGCTCAGAAATTTTAACTCAAGGAAATAAGTCTATATTAAATAAGGTTGGACTCAGGACTGAGCCTTGATGGACCCAATGATTCCGTTATTTGTAACCAGATCTGAACGGGTGAAGAGAGACTGCCTGCTGTCTATGTGTTAGGTATGAATGTAGCCGATTTTTGGCTTTTTCAACAATTCTGACTGACTCCACTCAGTTCAGCAAGATGTCATTGGAAATGGTATCGAAGGCTGCTGATAAATCCCACAAAAATAGAATGTCATTCTTGCCGTGGTCCACATTAATATTGACAACATCTGAAACCTCAAGAAGAGCTGTCTCCATACTGTGATTTGGGCAAAAGACTGATTGAGAAGGATCCAGTATATTATTCATTTTAATAAATTCCGCCACCTGTTAACCAGCATTTCCATCATTTTGCCTAAAAATGGGAGCACCAAAATCGATCTGAAACAGCTCTGTACTTTAGTGTGGGCATTCAATTTATTCAGGAGAGAAAGGGCATGCGCTAATTTCCAGCCATAAGGGAAAATGGCAGTGTCTAGAGAGACTGATTAACCAACTGATTAATGATGGGTTTATCGTAGATTCCATTAGTTTTAACATGGGGGTGATGGAGCAAGGATTCGCACGTAAAGCGACTTGCCCACACTCATGAACCTCGTTTAATGTATAATCATATTAATCCAACTGTTCGTCATTTATTTTGCATTTTCCCCAACACGTGGGTGTCCCCAAGAGGCTTGCCTGTGTGTCTTTTCATACTAACAAAGCTTGCACTAGAAGAAATGGCTGCTTCGCTGAAATTCAGTCTGCGCATGCGTCGGTCATACCCATGTGATGTGACGCACTCGCATTCTGGAGGGAATCTGTGCTCATGCGCACTGTTGCAAACATGGCCGCTTGTCTCTCATCACGCTCTACGCTTGCCACTGCTGCTTTAGCCTATCTGTCTTTTCGCACTAAACTTTAATACTATAGAAGTTATAAAGTAAGGGGTGTGTTTAATTTTAGCATGGCATACAGTGTGATCATTTTATATGTGATTCTAATTTGTTCTTGCTTACTTTTCATGTATCGCGTCTCTGGGGCTGGGAAAATCGGGAGTGGAGCCATACTTGAGGCTCTGCTGGGCACCGTCATGTGACCAGGGAGAAACCCTACTGCGCAGAAGCTGAAACAAGCCAGCTGGCTCCTGAAGCCCAATGCGCCTGGGAAGCATCTCCAGGAGAAGGGATCTTACCTTGGAGCAAAGCAACACTGTTGCTACCTACTATGAACTGTATTGTCTTGCTGTATTCCTATGGATGGGAACGTGAAACCCAAGGGGCGGATAAGCAAAATTAAATAATAATGATGTGAACTCTGAATTCTAGGAGGCGACAATGTCCAAGTCACCTCTTCTGACCAATCATAACGTGCGAAACTGTCACTTGCAACATTGGTGGGTGGTCTAAGGGTCCCCAAACAGTATAACTGCCCTAGTTTCGCTTAGGAAAATTGTCCGACTTGTCCGAGTAGCAGACCTGTCACTGACCCTACGAACTCTATAGGTGATCCAATCTTGAGTGCTGCAGAGCACTCTGTCCATACTTTCCACAAACTCCTAGGGGTGGAAATAGTCTTAAGTGCTGGCGGAGCACTTTGCTGGGAAATTCGAAAACCCAATCGGGGTTACTGGCGGATTACTTGCAGAAAGGGGTAACGCAGGCGTTGCTTCCGAAGCTGTGGGTGTTGGTCGTGCCTTGGTGAGCCCAGTCCTGAACCTAATCCTGAGGGGTATCCTGTCCTGACTGCCCGTGAGCTGTACCTGCTCGCATTTTGGCATTCCTTTTCTGAGGGTCCTTGTCCCCGTCCTTCCCAACTGACCCGTGGCCAGGGTTAGTCTTCACTCTAAATTAGGTAATTATCAATCTGGGGGTTTGCGTCTTCCAATCTTTCTCTCACTTTCTCTCCTTTCTTAAATAAAGCACTTTTGCCTGTGATATTGCCCTATCTCCTTGAAATGCGGATTATATGCAATTGTTTATTAGAATTGTTCCACTTCTCTCCCCACCTTTAGGAAAGTAACGAACTGTCGCATTTTATTAGTGTGTCCCCGTTTTTCCCCCTTCCTTTAGCATGGTTGCAGTAAATGTAGTACGAATAGTATAAGTAGGTTAGTTCAAGTATACGCTTCAGGTCCCTTGTTCTGTTCATGCATATGTTGAATTGCATGTTTTCTAAATACTCATATCCTTCGATGTCCACTTATTCTCAATGGTCCTTGCTTTAATTCATAGTTATATTTTGGCTGTGATCCTAATGCTTGATGTGTTATTTTGTATCTTGCTTATCCTGATATAGATTATTTGAATCATTAGATAAAACCTTTTAACCCCATCAGGTGTCTGTGGTCATTTTGCGGATTATAATGTGGAAAATGTACTTTGGGTTATAAAGTGTATTTCTTTCAGGACCCCTGTCACCTATTCCCTGCTAGCTCCTGATCCGTCTGGAGTAATGTGCCCGTGGTAAGTCAGGTACATGATTAGCAGTGGTGAGAAGTAAACCCCGAATTACTCATAGTAGCGTGTATAATCTCACCCGGTTCACGCCAAACGCGAGTCATTGGTTTGAATGTGCACGCCAGGGCCCAGTGCGTGTGAGAATCAGGAAATCCAGTGACCCGGGTGAACTGCGCGCTCTATCAGTAATTTTCTGGTAGCAGAGGTAATGGTTAGGACTAGTTAAATTAGGTAGACAGGATAGTTAATAAACAAACCGTGAGAATAAAATTGTGCTGCTAGATTCTATTGCATTGGTTCAAATTTTGAAATGTTTTAAGGATTTATATGTACATGTATATGATTTTTGCATTGCTGCTATAAATGTTACATGTTGTATTAACAAAGAACTGTTTGTAAGCGTTCAGTGTAGTCGGAATCCCTGGGGAAGTATATAGCTGACGGTGAGTAGAATCCGATCAGCTGGAAAAGTCACTGGTTTGAAGTCATTAGTGTAGGGTGAATAAATACCTGGAAGCACTAATTAGGATCTTTTCGTATCTGTATAATTGATAGCCACGCAGTCCTTTGTATAAAACTTCCCTTGTGATATCACCTAGAAAGGGTCACACGTGGGAGGAGTAATAGGGTCTTCGAGGCTTGTCTGGTTAGTAAGATAGTTCGCTGGTGAAATCCTGGCTCAGTACATATCCCCGACTAAGGTGGATGAGTCAGAAGAATAACGGGTTCTATATTACTAGTGTGAAGGGACAGGCAAAGAAGTCTATCCAGAGTGAATGAAAAGTAGACAGAAGTGGTTTACTTGCAGTGAGAGAAAATTTTTCTACCTATTTAGAACACTCAAACATAGTGGCAGACGTTGTGTGTTAGTAACTAAGTTTTGCACCCGCACTTTAGGAAAAGTTAAAAGTTTCCGTTACCTTGTAAAGGAGGGAGTCGGGCGGAAGGCTGCTCTGACGTCACTCCGTGCCGCGCTGGTATTGGTCAGGACAGCGGGTGTGTAGAGAAGCCGAATTTGTAAGGGAGGGGTGAGTGCCGGAGCGTGGGACTTGGTCTCGCGAAAGGCCGCGCACCCATTGGATAAGGATTTTTGTACCCACCGTGTTGATTGGTTGCTACAAAAATAAGAGTCACGCTAGCATTGGAAGTACCAAAGTAAACAAAATTAATCAGGCCGAGTTAGAAGCGAGCCTGGAAAGGGACATGTGGTATCCTGAGTTCTTACCTAATCCACAGAACTCAGGCTTCTATAAGGAACAGATTATACGAGGTAGACCGCACATGATGTATGGAATAAAGAGAAAAATGTCATTTGCCGACAAGGTAAAGAATTTCTTTAAGACCGATAAGCCCATTAGAACAAGAGAGGGTGTGATCATTCCTCCACCGAATACTCCTGCTTCCTTCATGATGTTTGAAAAGGGATATCATACCTGCGTGTGGCTAGAAAATTGGGCAAAGTATACTGCAGATGACGGAGTTCTAGCCTTTCCTATTGATGGTACCTTTAATGGTAGGATCCTGTTTAACTTAAGGACCCGCATGAATGAATTGCATCCCAGACCCAGATTGACCCAGTACGAAGCCTTAGAAGAGTGGGAGATTGAGGCTTTGGAGAGGGATAGACCCCGGATGGACAAGGGAGTGAGTAAATGGTATCCGAGGGTCCATAGAGAAACCAAAGAGCAGAAAATGAAACAGTGGAGACAAAGCATGATGACAGAGGGATTGTTTCCAATGATGGGGGTATTAGAACAAGCAAAAGGAAAAAGTAAAGAGAAAACCCATCACACAATGCCCGTAGGAGACTCCGAGGATGAGCACCTAGAAGATTTATTGATGAAAAACCCCCCTCCCTATGTAGCCGAGTTAGAGCCTTTGAGTTCACCAAACCCGTTTGCCAAATATCCCAGATGTCGAAGGGATAGCGAGACAGATGGAACAGGTACAGACAGTAAAAACAGTGAAGGGAATGGGTTTTGCAGACCAAAATCCACGGTCCCGAATTATCAGCCGTTTGGAGAGGGACCACCACGATTGGTTACTCCAACTGCCCCAAGTATTTACCCTTCCTTGGTACCCCAAGTATTGCATGATAATTCCGCAGAAAAGGTTTTACGAGAACAAGAAAAGGAAGCCCTGGCCAGGCAGCGAGATGATTTAGTCCGGACCATAGCCCAGATACATCCCCATCCAGACTCCCTGACTATCCCAGTAACCATTGGACCCGCTATTCCTCTTTATAGGGATAACCTGGCTAGTCCTCGTCCTCCTGTTATCTCCCCAATACTGCCTACTCCTAGCATTCCACCCCCGAGAAAGGAAGTATTCATAGATGACGATCAAGAAAGTGAATGTGAGTCAGTGGTTCTGATGGATTTGCCCATTAGGGAACCTAGGACTAGCATGTCGGGGGCAAGAAGTCTGAATAGGCCAAAAGAGGTGTTGATTGAAGGTGCATCTGGGGTTAGGAGTGCCACCGTAGTATCACCAGAAGAATTAGACAGATGGACCAAAGAGTTGGAAAAAGAAACCACTCCCCAGTCCAGACCATTAGAGATTTATAAACTAAGGATAGAAATAGAAGAAATGATGGCCGGAAACGTAGGAGTAGAGCGTCTAAACTCATACAGTGAAGAAGAGTTACTGTTTATCAGCAAAAATCTTACCCGAAATGCTAGATCGCTCCATGAAAGGATAATGGACACAGCCACAGAAATGGGAATCGATGTCAGTCGCTCCAAAATCCTTCAGAAACCCTACAGAGTAGATTTTTCGGATAAAGACTTAGAGAGCTTGAATGTGGTAGGAAAACAGATCCAAATCAAGGAATTACTGAAACTATTGCAGAAATGGGGAGAAGTGGGAAAATGGAGAACCTGGTGGGCAAAGAAAAAGGAAGACAGCAGGGCTAAGTCTCAGGCTTCAGAATTCGTGCTACAGGAAGTAACTCCAACAGAAAAATTGTGTCCTATGAGAGAGGTCCCGGGAGGAAAATATGTCCATGTCCCTTGGTCCCGACAGGATATTGTGTCATTTACAAATGACTTCCCGAAATTAAGGGAAAAGCCTGTTGATTGGTACAGGCAGGTAGAACGCTTTATAAAAGTTCAGAAATGTCTTTTGAAAGACCTAGATGGGTTTTTCGACATTGTGGTCCCTGTAGATCTGTGGACCGACTGCAAAATTGAAATTGATTGGCCTAGTGAGGAATATGCGAGAGACGAGAAAACAGGAGCTCCCGCACCTGAAGTAATGAGGAAATATGAGCAAGTCATACAATACCTCAAGAAAAAGGTACCTGCAAAGGAAACAGATTGGACCAGAATAGATAGAACCACCCAAGAACGTGATGAAACTGTCCATTCCTTTTATGAAAGGTTACTGCAAGTATTCAAGACTTACAGTGGTATCGATAATGTGGACATGAAAGACATGACCCATTTCAGTTACAGATTCTTGCTAGGATTAAGGCCTGAAATATCTCAATGGATTCGAGACAATAAAATAAGTTGGCAGGGAAAACCCATAGATGATGTCCTGAAGTATGCAAAATACTGCGAAGATGAAATCGAAAATAAAAAGAAGGCCCTCAAGGAAAAAGTGATGTGGGCACAAGTAAAGTTGGCTGAACAGCAAGAAAAACAGTTAAGTAAATTGAATTCTAGTAATAATGCTCAGAATGCCACTGCTGGGGGAGGAGGGAAGCCCCGGGCAAAATTAAGTCGGGAAGAGGCTATGAAGAAGTTCCCCTGCCACGGGTGTGGCCAGTTAGGGCATTGGAGAGACGAGTGTCCACACCTGCAGGCCGGTAACGCCCCTGTAAATGGTTTAAATCCACAGGTGCAGAAAGAGGGGACGAAAAGGAACCAGCAACAGGTAAAGCTACCTCCAGTACCTCGCGCTCCTAGACAGAATTATAAGAACCAGGGCCAGCAGAATGAAAGGGCAGAAATATGGGAGGGAGAGAATGGAAGCAATGCAGCAATTCCACAGTACCTGTTAAATGATTCTTTCCTCTGTGATGAACAAGATTGACGGGGCCTGAGAGGGGAGGACAAGGAGTGCGTGCTTGGCGCCTCCTTACCGGTAGACCAGACTGGACCATACATTGAAGGGAAGGTTGAGGGAAAAGACATCACCTTTCTGTTGGACACTGGTGCTACCCGGTCCACTGTGAGAACAGTGGATGTTCCTAACCTACCCCTCTCGGGAGAAGCTATCCAAGTAGTGGGTGTCTCAAATCAGATAATAAGTACTCTAGTAACTGAGCCTATGGAAATCTCCATAGGAAACTTTAAAGAAATGCACAGGTTTGTGGTCTGTGATTCCAGTCCTGTGAACCTGTTAGGACGCGATTTGTTGTGCAAAATGAATTGCACCATCTTTTGCTCACCAAAAGGCGTCGAGGTTCAGACCCCCGATGAAGATGGTTTGTACAAACTAATGTTAGTAAGACCTGATGCTGACATCAAAACATTGTCAATTGAAGACTTGCCTGAAGAACTGCAGTTAAGAGTAGTTCCAGAAGTGTGGGATTTCTCAGGAAAGTATGTAGGCTTAATGGCAAATGTGGACCCAGTTAAAATAGCCATAAAGACAAATGCAGTATATCCCAAAACAAGACAGTACAAAATGAGTGCAGAAGTAAAGGCAGGAGTCGCAACTGAAATTACCCGATTGCTCGAAGCAGAAATCATAGAAGAAGTAATGAGCAGTCCCTGCAATTCACCTATCATTGGGATTAAAAAGCCTAGTGGGAAATACCGAGTAGTGCAGGACCTGCGCAAGGTAAACCAAATTGTTGTACCTTGCTGTCCCATTGTGCCCAACCCTGCAGTGATCTTGTATCAGATTCCTTGGAATGCAGAATGGTTCACTGTCATTGACCTGTGCCATGCATTATTTTCCATCCCATTGCATCCAGAAAGCAAGTTCCTTTTTAGTTTTGAATTTGACAGCCATATCTATGTCTGGAATCGTGTCCCCCAGGGGTACACTGAAAGTCCTTCGATTTTCAACCAGATATTAAAGAAATGTCTTGAGACCCTAATATTGCCTGGAGAGTCCGTTTTGGTGCAGTACATAGATGACCTTCTAGTGGCATCCAAAACTCAAAATGACTGTCACCGACACCATCGCCTTGCTGAATCACCTAGGAAAGGGAGGACATAAAGTATCCCCTGACAAATTGCAGTTCTGTAAAAACTCAGTGAAATATCTGGGGCACCAGATAGAAAAGGGGATCCGGAAGGTCACCACAGAGAGGATCAAGATAATTAAAGCAATGGACCTACCCCGAACTCAGAAAGAGGTGAGGATGTTTCTAGGAGTTGTGGGGTACTGCAGACAGTGGATTGTGGGCTTCGCAAATCTAGCCAAACCTTTGATAAAAATTACCAAGAAAGGAGTGGAAGACCCAGTCGGTTGGGACAGCGAAAGCATGTCCGCATGGGTAACATTGCGAAATAGTCTATGCACCGCACCTGCATTAGGTATGCCAGACTATTCCAAGCGGTTCGAACTATTCTGTGACACCAGAGAAAATTGTGCACTCTCGGTCCTGACCCAGGAGCATGGGCTGGTCAGGCGTCCTGTAGCGTATTTCTCAGCCACTTTAGATCCGGTGGCTGCTGGACTGCCCGGATGCCTGAAAGCAGTAGCTGCTACTTGTGTCAGCCTGGAACAGAGTGAAAATATTGTAAAGGGACATCCTGTCACTGTGTATGTTCCACACTCTGTTGTGATTCTACTGACAAGAACCAAAACCCAGTATCTCACACCTAGTCGGCTGACTAAGTATGAGAGAATTTTGATTGGTGCTGAGAATGTAACCATTTCCCGGTGCAATGTCCTAAACCCAGCCACACTGTTACCTGTTCCCCTCGAAGTAGACGACGAAGGTGAAATGGAACATAATTGCATTGATCTAACAGAGTTCAGCACAAAGCCCCGTCCTGACATCAGAGAAGTCGCATTGCTTGATGGGGATCATACAATGTTCGTGGACGGCTCATGTTTGAGACATGAGAGTGGGGGTCTGTGTGCTGCCTATGCTGTTGTCACGTTGACAGACACCATAGAAGCATCTTACCTATGCGAAGTGAAATCGGCCCAAGTAGCTGAGCTCATCGCCCTGACCAGAGCCTGTAGGAGGGGAAAGAACAAAAGAATAACTGTTTACACCGACAGTCAGTACTGTTACGGGGTTGTTCATGACTTCGGCCAACTGTGGTTACAAAGAGAATTCATGACTTCCTCAGGTACCCCTATCAGAAACGGAAAGGTGGTACAAGAATTATTGGAAGCTATTCAATTGCCCAAAGAATTGGCTGTGGTCAAGTGTGCGGCTCACAGATCAGGAAATGATGATGTGACAGCCGGAAATAGATACGCTGACCAAATTGCCCAATTTTGCGCCCGACACAAAATGTCCCTCCAAATTGGGTTGTGGGGTGGACACAGCTGCCAACTGATGTTGTTTGATAATGTGCCAACGTGGGATGAATTGAAAGACTTACAACAGTCAACAGGCAGGGAAGAAAAAGCTAGATGGAGTGAAAATGACTGCAGAATGAGGAATGACGGTGTGGTGGTAGACAAAAGTGGAATGCCCGTGCTACCCGACAGTCTGATAGATCCCATGGTCCGAATGATACATGAACCCACACATATGGGAAGGGATGCCATGTGTCGTGTGTTTGACAAGGTGTTCTATAATTCAAAGTTCAGGAACCAGGCGGAAAGGCTTTGCCAGGGGTGCCTAGTGTGTCAGCAATTCAATGCAGGAAAGAGGACTGTAGTAGAGCAGAGTACCATCGGCAAGGCAGGAGGTCCCTTTGTTAGAATGCAGGCAGACTTCATAACAATGCCCAAATGTAAGGGGTATAGATATATCCTGGTCATAGTTTGTCTGTTTTCCCGGTGGGTGGAGGCTTACCCAGCGAAGAAAAATGATGCCCTAACTACAGCAAAGCTATTGCTCAGGGAGTTGATACCTAAGTTTGGGATCCCAGAGACGATTGAAACGGACCAAGGTGGGCATTTTGCCAAAGACGTCCTAGAAGAGCTCTGTAAGGCTTTTAAAATGAAGCAAAGACTGCACTGTGCCTACCATCCCGAGGCATCTGGGGTGGTTGAACAGATAAATGGCACGCTAAAGTCCAGGCTGGCGAAGATGTGTGATTCCACCAAAATGAACTGGACAGACGCTTGGCCCCTTGTGCTGATGAGTCTGAGAAGTATTCCAAATCGAAAAACAGGCCTGAGCCCCCATGAGGTACTAATGGGGAGAGTGATGCGACAAGCATGGGTACCTGGACACAAACTGCTAAGCATTACTGATGATTTGGTGCTAGAATACTGCAAGCAGCTGGGTGACCAAGTGCGTTCTATCTCCCACCAGATTAAAGAGACAGAAGACGACTGGCCCAAGACTCCAGCACATAAGCTACGACCAGGCGATTGGGTGGTGTTAAAGAAACACACCCGGAAGAGTTGCCTTGGACCAAAGTGGGGAAAGCCGAGACAAGTGATTCTTGTCACCACTACTGCTGTAAAGTGCGCTGGTGTGCCGAAGTGGATCCATGCCAGCCACACAAAGCGGGTAACCGGAGAAAACGCGACTGAAGCTGAAGGCAGCACCGCTGAGGAGACTCCCGAGGAGAGTCCGGATCTTGCTGACATCGAACTGCCAAGCACAAGTCGAGACGTTGAGTGGTACCCCGCCGACGACCAGGTTCATGATCCAATACGAACCAGGAAATATTCCTACCTAGACAGTGAGTGGGATAGTCCAGGTGAGACAGAACTAGAAGAAGAAGGTCAGGTCAACCAGACACACATCACACCTGATCAGGAAATAGGCCAAGTAGGGACAGATCAAGACGTCGACACTCCACCTGAAACTCCGGAGTCTGGAAAGGGACAGATAGTGGTAAGGGCTGAGGTTCATGCGGAAGACAGTGAAGAGAACGAAGTGCATGAACCAGAGCAGATAGAAATAGATGAACGTGTTCAGGAATCAGACTCCAGTTCACCTAACAGCAAAGAAAACCTACAAAGCGAACCTGAACAGGACCAGTTAGAGGACCAGGCAGAAGAAATAGATGAAAGACCTGGAACTAGTCAGACAGGGAGGGAAATAGACTCTGTCAAGCACCAGAAGAAAAATAAGAGAGTGCACGAGGAAGGTCAAGTGTCCTCAACTACTAAGAGTCACAGAAACAAAAGTACACCCAGGTACGTCAAAAGGCTAAGACTCCGAATAAAAACAGTCGAAGAGAAACTGAAAGACCGTGAAAGGGCTGAAAGTGAACGAAAACCAGCCCGAGGCAAGTTTCTGAGAAAAAGCGACAGATTGAAGAAACAGAACAAACTGTATCGGAGCCCCGAATGGACATACCTGGTGCTGGAAGAAATTGATGAGCCCCATCACAGTGGGAAAAGTGACGAGGAGTCCGTCACTGATCAGAGTTCGGACGAAGACCCTCCTTGAGACAAAACAGAGCAAAGACTTGCATAAAGAGAAGAAGAGGGGTTGCAAAAGCCACCTGTAAGCTAAAATGTCTGATTCAAGCGTAGCTGGGAGATCCAGATTTGGGTGTTGTAAAACTTGCTGTAAGATATGCTTGTGTAGTATAGCAATGCTAATAGTAATGTGGATAGGATTAACCGTCTTTTTACCTTTTATGATAAGTAAAAATCCTAACCTGTCCCCTACTGAACCTGAAATATTAGACACAGACGTTGCACGGACTGCAGAAACTCCACGAAGCTTAGAACGACATGACACTCTAGATAGGCAAAGACACGCACAACAGAATTTAGAAGCATCAGATGAGGGTGAACTGCACTTTCACAAGATGAGAAACCGGACGCATTTAAATGTTTTTGCTAACTTGTTAGTACATTATGTAGAAGCTATGGAAATAGAAGACTGTTATGTCTGCATGAAGCTACCCACATCTGTAGCTGAAGGTGTGACCTATCACCACTTACCCCTAACCTACGGAATTTCCTGTAGTATATTAGCTAGCTTGTTTAATAGAAGCACTTTACAGTACTACTATTCAAATGCTGACGTAGTTTTTTCTGAGCTTCCTATTAGAGGACACCTGAACCTTGTACATATTAAAAGTGAAGTAACTCGTTATATGGGAGAATACTTCCTGACTATAGGTAACATAGATTTAGATGAAGCAAGACAAGCTAATCTGACCTGTTCTCTGCAAGAGCAGGAAAAGATGTTCATAAAGATGGCAGATAGAAGAAGAGAAAAGTTTCAGAAGAAAGCAAGTGATGAAAAAGATAGAGTCCCTAAGTGGGCTGAGCACATGGATAACACCTCACAAGGCGAAGCTAATCCTGCTTTGTTGTTGGATTTTGAACGAAAGGGAAAACTTTGTATCCATAGGGAAAAGACAGAGTATTATAACAATGTATTCATTGGTTCCAGCGAGTGTGAACATAATTATAAGGTAATTGGAGGTTGGGGTTTCAAAAATGGGTCAGAACCTGTGTTTCCCGGAATATATTATATATGTGGGAACAAGGCTTATTTCAAATTGCCGGATCACTGGTATGGAAGCTGCTACTTTGGCATTGTTTTCCCGAAGATATACCATGTGAATAATGCTGCTGGAAGCAATGATGAAGAAACTAATGGCTTAGTGCGTAGTAAACGAGAAAGTGTAGGTGAAATTATAGGTGATATCTTTAGTGCACTGATACCTGGAATGGGGGTAGTTCTGAACACTCATAGAATCTGCAAATTGTCTACAGTAGTGGATCGGTTATCTACTGACACTGCTGCTGGATTCCTGCTGGTCAATACTGAAATGGTTGCGATCAGATCAATGGTTTTGCAAAATCGCCTTGCTCTTGACACCTTTCTGGCAAAAGAGGGCGGAGTCTGTAGAATGCTGAAGGCGCAACATTGTTGCACCTACATTCCTGACAAAAGTATCGAATTAAAACAATATGTGAAGAACATTACTAATTTGGAAAAAGAGCTCAAACCATTAGAGGTTGACAGTGCCTGGAAGAGACTGACTGGAGGTCTCTCCTCTATAGGTAGTTGGTTTTCTAACCTAGGTAGAAACATCCTGTGGAAAATACTGATGCCAATATTTGGAATAGGTGTGATTGTGTTGATAATTTTCATCTGCTGTAAATGTCAAAAGTGCAAAAGAAAAACTGTAAACAAGAGAGGAGTGAAGAGAAACATTGATGAATTAGAATTAGAAGAATTAAGGAATGAAATTTACAAAAAGGTGAAGAATCACCACTCTCATAGAGAAGCTGAAAGAAAAATCAATAATAAGTTCGTCGAAATTGAAATGAATGATATGGAAGAATGAGAGTTGGCATCTGTTTCCTTTGTAGTGATGATAGTAAATATCATCAAAGAGGGGATTGATGGAGCAAGGATTCGCACGTAAAGCGACTTGCCCACACTCATGAACCTCGTTTAATGTATAATCATATTAATCCAACTGTTCGTCATTTATTTTGCATTTTCCCCAACACGTGGGTGTCCCCAAGAGGCTTGCCTGTGTGTCTTTTCATACTAACAAAGCTTGCACTAGAAGAAATGGCTGCTTCGCTGAAATTCAGTCTGCGCATGCGTCGGTCATACCCATGTGATGTGACGCACTCGCATTCTGGAGGGAATCTGTGCTCATGCGCACTGTTGCAAACATGGCCGCTTGTCTCTCATCACGCTCTACGCTTGCCACTGCTGCTTTAGCCTATCTGTCTTTTCGCACTAAACTTTAATACTATAGAAGTTATAAAGTAAGGGGTGTGTTTAATTTTAGCATGGTATACAGTGTGATCATTTTATATGTGATTCTAATTTGTTCTTGCTTACTTTTCATGTATCGCGTCTCTGGGGCTGGGAAAATCGGGAGTGGAGCCATACTTGAGGCTCTGCTGGGCACCGTCATGTGACCAGGGAGAAACCCTACTGCGCAGAAGCTGAAACAAGCCAGCTGGCTCCTGAAGCCCAATGCGCCTGGGAAGCATCTCCAGGAGAAGGGATCTTACCTTGGAGCGAAGCAACACTGTTGCTACCTACTATGAACTGTATTGTCTTGCTGTATTCCTATGGATGGGAACGTGAAACCCAAGGGGCGGATAAGCAAAATTAAATAATAATGATGTGAACTCTGAATTCTAGGAGGCGACAATGTCCAAGTCACCTCTTCTGACCAATCATAACGTGCGAAACTGTCACTTGCAACATTGGTGGGTGGTCTAAGGGTCCCCAAACAGTATAACTGCCCTAGTTTAGCTTAGGAAAATTGTCCGACTTGTCCGAGTAGCAGACCTGTCACTGACCCTACGAACTCTATAGGTGATCCAATCTTGAGTGCTGCGGAGCACTCTGTCCATACTTTCCACAAACTCCTAGGGGTGGAAATAGTCTTAAGTGCTGGCGGAGCACTTTGCTGGGAAATTCGAAAACCCAATCGGGGTTACTGGCGGATTACTTGCAGAAAGGGGTAACGCAGGCGTTGCTTCCGAAGCTGTGGGTGTTGGTCGTGCCTTGGTGAGCCCAGTCCTGAACCTAATCCTGAGGGGTATCCTGTCCTGACTGCCCGTGAGCTGTACCTGCTCGCATTTTGGCATTCCTTTTCTGAGGGTCCTTGTCCCCGTCCTTCCCAACTGACCCGTGGCCAGGGTTAGTCTTCACTCTAAATTAGGTAATTATCAATCTGGGGGTTTGCGTCTTCCAATCTTTCTCTCACTTTCTCTCCTTTCTTAAATAAAGCACTTTTGCCTGTGATATTGCCCTATCTCCTTGAAATGCGGATTATATGCAATTGTTTATTAGAATTGTTCCACTTCTCTCCCCACCTTTAGGAAAGTAACGAACTGTCGCATTTTATTAGTGTGTCCCCGTTTTTCCCCCTTCCTTTAGCATGGTTGCAGTAAATGTAGTAAGAATAGTATAAGTAGGTTAGTTCAAGTATACGCTTCAGGTCCCTTGTTCTGTTCATGCATATGTTGAATTGCATGTTTTCTAAATACTCATATCCTTCGATGTCCACTTATTCTCAATGGTCCTTGCTTTAATTCATAGTTATATTTTGGCTGTGATCCTAATGCTTGATGTGTTATTTTGTATCTTGCTTATCCTGATATATATTATTTGAATCATTAGATAAAACCTTTTAACCCCATCAGGTGTCTGTGGTCATTTTGCGGATTATAATGTGGAAAATGTACTTTGGGTTATAAAGTGTATTTCTTTCAGGACCCCTGTCACCTATTCCCTGCTAGCTCCTGATCCGTCTGGAGTAATGTGCCCGTGGTAAGTCAGGTACATGATTAGCAGTGGTGAGAAGTAAACCCCGAATTACTCATAGTAGCGTGTATAATCTCACCCGGTTCACGCCAAACGCGAGTCATTGGTTTGAATGTGCACGCCAGGGCCCAGTGCGTGTGAGAATCAGGAAATCCAGTGACCCGGGTGAACTGCGCGCTCTATCAGGGGCACAGGTCCAAAGGGGAACCCGATATAGCGATTAGAATTGTTAATTAAGTTTTCCCTTTGGGAGATGTTCTTAAATTCAGGCAAAAGTACAGGGCCATTTAACCCACTCATCTTGTCCATATCAGAACTTGTAAAGTCAACTATGCTCTGATTATCAAAGGCAAGATGAAGGTCTCAGATATTTATCTTTCCTTTGATAATCAGTGGTTAGTTGACTTTACAAGCTCTGATACACACAACGTGAGAGCGTTAATAATATCACCTGCCGGAAAGGTGAACTATTCATGATTCATCACTAATGACTATCTTTCTGAAGTACATAAATATGATTTAACAGCAGAGGAATTCCTTCATGGGCATCAAACAAAGACTCAGAGATGCAATTGCTGTACATGTTACTATATCCTACTAAATTGAAAGTGCTCATAAATGCCAATGCTCATTTATTTGACACTGTTTGGAAGCACTACCCTTGTATCAGGATCCATTTGGAGAGATGCCTTACACCCACCGCCTACCATAAACTGAATGATATCTCCACTATGCCTGATCACACAATAAGGTAATGTGTTCAACTGGTGGAGCATTGATGTCTTTAGTAAGGAAATAACTGTTATCAAAGTCTGTCAAGAGTTTAGAATCCTTTTCCTCCCCACATAGAAATAATATAATGCACAACATATGAGTTCATAATCCACTAGGTATGGCACCTGAAATAGTGTTTGTAAACATAGTCCTAATCCTTAAACACAATTCGTTTTTTATACTACTCTTATGTCAAGTCCAGTTTTTCATCAACTAATAGTCTGCATAGTTTAACACTCTGACAACAAGGTCTGGTTTACAGCAACTATTGATTGCTTAGCAAAGATGCTCTGAACCACAAGGAACTGTGACTTCCAAAGGCTGCCAATGCTTGCAAATCTCATGAGAGTCCTGTGGTTTCATAGGATATGTAGTTTTCTTTACTAAAGTCATGGGTTTTCGTGTACTGAGTGTGACATCTTTTCAAGTGGTGCCAACAATCCATGCACACTGCCAGCCTTTTCTGATTTTGAATACATTCATTGTTTGGCAGTTCAGAGAATTGCGTTCTATTCAAGTTGAGCGCAAGAAGGTAAGAGAGGACCAAAGAACACAACACATATGCCTGAAAGTTCTTGGCAATTGAAGTATAGAAAAGACCCCCTCAAGGGGAATTTGTAGGCGAATGACAGGCTGCCACCATTCCCTGTTAGTGAGGTGCTAAAGAAGAGGATTGTAGAGGATGCTGCCATTGCCTGGACACCAATGAGACACAGTTGCTCATAGGAGGGGGACAACCAAACTCAGGGAGTGGAGGGGAAGAGAAGAGGGTAAAGACCATGAAGTCCATCAGGCTAACAATACAACAATTTGGGCTGATGCCTGAATCTGTTGCAAGGGACAAGTTTATTTGTGTATTTGTTATGCTATTTAGATTGTTAGTGTGCACTATCACTCAGGAGTGTATCTGGTGCTGAGCAGATATGACCCTAGCCAAACCTAGGTCCTAATGAGACTGCTCAAAAATCAAGAAGTGAGGAGGAGGCTCTTGTCTGTAGTGACACATCATTCCATGCTGTAGGAGCGATGTAGGAGAAGACTCAACAGCCAGATCTCATTTTCCCTATACATGGAATGTATGCAAGTAGGGGTCTGGACGATGGAGGTGTCTAGAAGTTTTTTTGAAGCAGATGTGATTGTTGAGGTATGCTGGGTCAGTGTTATGTAGTTCCTT
This sequence comes from Lissotriton vulgaris, assembly GCF_964263255.1. Lineage (NCBI taxonomy): Eukaryota > Metazoa > Chordata > Amphibia > Caudata > Salamandridae > Lissotriton > Lissotriton vulgaris. The sequence goes on along the minus strand of NC_141699.1, from coordinate 158,371,703 downwards.
GAAATGTCGGGGTGAGGGGTTAAGAGTGAGTCTGGCTGCCGAGTTCTGAATGGGCTGCTGCCTTCTAGTAAGTTTTTTGTTGATTCAAGCAAGGCGGGTGTTCCTGTAGTCTGACCAGAGCGCGTGTGACAGTTTTCCAGGTGCTGATTGGGAGCCATTTGAAAATCAGCCTGAGCATTTTCAGTGTAAAGAGTCATGAGTTGGTTACAGCGTTGACTTGGGCGGTCATGTCGAGTTTGCGGTTGATGATGATCCTGAGGTTTTTGGCATTGTCAGACCTAGCTGTGTTGGCCACTAGGTGGGGATCACAAAGTTAAGTACTCTTCCGCAAAATCACAATTTCTGCCTTATCGTTCATCTTCAGAGAGTTGGTCTTCATCCTTTGGGCGATTTCAGTCATGCAGGTATTGAACTTGATCCTGGTACTGAGCGTCTTGTCTGTGAGGGAGAGAATTCATTGAGTGTTGGCATAGTAGAAGAGGACGTTGCTGTTGTGAGAGTGAATGATGATGGCTAGAGGAACCATGTATGCATTGAAGAGGGTCAGGCTCAAGGAGGATCTTTGTGAAACACCGCCAATAAGGTTTCAGGTGTCGGAGGTTTACGATGTCAAGCTGACTGATGGGTCCTTCCAGTCAGGAAGGAGCAGATTCATTGAAGTGCATGTCCTTGGATTCCTATGTTATGTAAGCTTTGGATGAGGATCAATGGAAGACTGTGCCAAACACTGTGGAGAAGTCCTGAGTAATGTGCTTGGCGTTCTGTAGCAGGGTGTTTGGACCAAATATTGAATTAAAAATATTGTGTCAAGAATATCGGGATGTCGACAATATAGCCGAGAAGAATATCAAAGGTAAGAATATTGTTTTAAGTATTGTATTTATTATTGTTGAAAAAATATTGTTGTATATCATTTGTATGTGCTATTTGATAAGTTTTGTGTTAGTGGGTTTTATAAATTATATATATATATATATATATATATATATATATATATATATATATATATATATATATATATATATATATATATATATACACACCGTACGGCACGTAGACCCCATGATCGCAGGGGTACGTGCCGTACCCCTGCGATCATGGGGGGTACGTGCGGTACACCCAGCATACATGGGGTATGCACCGTACACCCAGCGTACATGGGGTACGGTGCATACCCCATTTACGCTGGGTGTACGGTGCATATCCCCCATGATCGCAGGGGTAAGGTGCGTACCCGTGCGATCATGGGGGGTATGCGCCGTACCCTGGGGGGGCCGTTCCGCACCTGTTTCGGCGCGAACTCTGCTTTTACGGCTGTTTTCAGCTCCCGTAGAAAAAGGGTCGTACGGTGCGTACCCGACACGTATCGTACTTGCTGGGTCGTATAAACCAGCGACGAACCGTACATATGTCGTGTACAGCGCGTTCCGAATGAGAATCGTACGGAGATTAGAGTCGTACAGTCTCTGTACGATTCGTACGGAGTCCAGCTGCTGGTACGAATCGTACTTCGTCGTACATACGGGGGACGTTGCAGGGTACGAATCGTACGGGAAAAATGCTCCAAACGGCTATTCGGAGCAGTTTTTACCGGATCCGAATCGACCCCTTAGTGTCCAACACCTTCCACAAATGGTCTAGATTGGAGTGCGAATAGTTAATGTAACTGTTTAGTATCCAACACTTTCCTCAAAATGGTTTAAATTGGAGTGTGAATAGTAAATGTAGTAACCCTTTTAGTGAACAACACCTTAGTTAAAATGGTTTTGTGTGAAATTGGACTAGTTAATGTAATTTAATTAGTGTCAACAATGTTTGGAAAAAAGTATTTACATATGAGTTGATTGTGTCATTTTCACATACCATAATAATATGTAGATATTATATTATAATAAAGGTACATAACACAGTTTGTAATTTCTATTTATATTTCTTTCAACTGTAATGTATATATTTAAATTTTTTATTACATGTATTTGTACTTATTAAAAAGCATGCTCATAGTGATAAATAAATATTTAATAAAATCCTATCAAACAAAACATTATATTTAAACAGTCTTGTACATTTTACATTTTTGTGTAATGTTTGCCATTGCATGTACCGTTTTTAGTACATTTTTAAAAATAATTTTACATAAAGTTTTAAGTATATATCAGATATATTAGATAATATTATATTTTTAGAGTACTTTTTCTTTTATACTTAAAATTGTTTAATCTATTTTTTAACACTATTTGCCATGTTTTACATTATTTATACATCTGTATATATTTTCTTATTTTTTTACATTAAATTCCTATTGTTTTGTACAAGATAGCTTTTTAAAATGTTTCATTTAGCGAACATTTTCCCAAGACCGCCGTACTCGCCTTGGGTCCAATTACAAAAGCGGCAGTCGGACCTCAACCAGCCCAACACAAGCCTGCCGCCACCACCAGGATACTGGATCTTGCAACAGTTAGGGAAGCTGGCCACAATTGTGCGGTGCTGATACAGGCACCACCATGCATATTACAAATATGCATTCTGACAGCCTTTTCAAGTCATGGATCCCGCCATGCAAAGATTGGCAGAAATGAAGGGAGGGAGCCCCAAACTGGCCCCATGCGTTTTCGCCCATTGGGCATTGTGGCTGGGGGCACATGTTGTGCCTCCCCCCGATGCCGGCACTGTTGTGTCACGCACTGTGTGCCATGCACAACATGGTGCATGGTAACATTGCGCACTAGACAGTGCAGGCCCTGTTGAATGGCAGAATTGCCTTCAGGCTCACTCCTTGAGTCGAAGCATCCTGCCGAAGCAAGACCACCGCCGGCACCCCGCTGGGTCGGGGGTCAACTCAGAAAACGGCAGTCGGGAAGCTGCAGGCATGGCTGAGTTCTCCCGACTGCTGCAACAGCAGTCAGGCAGTCGGAACACCAATCTCGGCCCCTTAGTTCAGATTACTGGAGGGGTCCCAATATGCTAGTAACAGCCTTGTATACCTTTGTTTGAGGAAAGTTTTAAAATAGTTTTAACAATGGTTTGTTCATATTTATTATTATTCCTATATTATTATTATTTAAAATTTATATAGTGTGACACCTACCCCCAACGGGGGTGTCCCAGCCCTGAAGCAGACAGTAACAGAAGGGCCAGCAAAGGTCTAGAGGCTGGAAAAAAGCCAAATCTTCAAGGCACGTCGAAAAACGGCTTCAGTTTCAATTGTACGAAGAGAGAGAGAGGCAAGCCATTCCACAGTTTGGGAGTAACCAGCCCAAAGGCTCTCCCACCCGTTCTAGAGCGTTGAAAGTGGGGGATTGTCAGGAGCCGAAGATGAATGGATCTCAGGTCGCGACTGTGTTGGGATTGTTTAAGGCGAACTCGAAGATAAGCGGGCCCCGTCCTTGAAAAGCTCGGAAGGTCAGTATGAGAGCTCTAAACTCAATGTGCTTGGTCACAGGCAACCAATGGAACTTCCTAAGATGGGGGGTAATCGAATGGCAAAAAGGGATTTTGGATGATCTGCAGGCGCCTGGTCAGGAAGGCAGGTGCTCCAAGGTAGAGACTATTAATATAGTCAAGATTGGAGGTGATCAAAGCATATATGGGGGCTGTAGTTGTTTGTTTTAATTTCAATGTGGTTTAGTAGGTTGGAATAACTGGTACTTTTATTAGGTTGTAGGGCATATACGAATGGTATACCAGTGTTTTGATATTCACCATGTATGGTGTATTTCTGAGGGAATCGTCTGGGTCACATTTTGATTGTCCCATCCGGGATTCATGTTTGACATTGGCTTAGTTTTCATACGTTATTTGCTGTAGAAAATGTAGGATTCCTTTTTAATTGTTAAAGTTAAAGAATGGTTCCTCAATACCGCCTCAACCCATTTTCTTGTACCACTATTCACTCTGAGGTGTCTAACGCCTACCCAGGCACCAGGCGACCTAGCTGGAGCCAATCAAATAAGGTCAAAGAACAAACAAATTGCCCAATTCGTTCTCTTCTCCTTAGCTCCTCCCATCATACTGGTAATAAAGAGAACAGGAGCCCAAAACACTTCCTGTACATCCCCAAGTTCAAAAAAGGGGTTCAGGTCGTGAAATGGGTACCGGGAGAGAGTCGTAAGTACTGGTACGAGAAAAAAGGTATGCAGGGAAATTAAGATTACAGGTAAGTAATTAAATCTTTTCCTCCTCAGCCCATTTTCTTACACCACTACATACTTTATGAGGATAACCCATAGCTATATGATAACCTGACGCCGTAATAGAAACAAGCAGAAACTCTTGGATGATGCAAACAAAAACACTGTTTATTTCAAACCTAAAGCAAACAGTGCTCAAGAAGTAGCCCCAGGCAATACTTTAGAACCAAACCCTAATGAGTCTTCACTTCTCACATCCAGTCTAGAATAAGACAACAACATAGATGGTGTGGCCCAAGTGGCTGCTTTATAAATGCCCAGAATAGAGGCTCCATCAGTTCAGGAAGTGTCCATACATCAAGTGGAACTTCTATGGACTTCACTAGACAAATGTACATTCTCTGAAGAATGCGCAATGTAAATGAGTGATGTAATCCACCTACTCAGAGTTGGAGTAGAGCCTGTTTGTCCATGACAAAAAATGCTAAATTTACAAAACAAACTCTCACTTTATCGAAGCTCTTGTGACCTGGACAAATAAATTCTCACCGTCCTCAATATAACCAATATAGGAAAAGCCTCTTCCTCAGGAGTAGAGAGTTCAGGAAAGAACAAAGGGAATGTTATTTCTTCTTTATGATGAAAAGAAGAAAACACCTTAGGAACAAAATCAGGTCCTAATTTAAGAACCAGCCTATCTGGAAGCGGTCTTAAATAAGGTGATCTGATGGATAAAATTTCCAAGTTACCAAGTCGGCATGCAGATGTTATGGCCACCAAAAAGCACACTTTCAAATCCAAAGTAAGGGCTCAAAAGGAGCCGATTGTAAGGCTTTTTAAGAAGCAGACGAAGGTTACAATAAGGAGGAACTGGGTTCAATAAAAAGCCTCTAGACCTCATCAAAGAAAACTCTCTTAAAAGTCTAGTACCCAAAGCATCCATCTCAGAAACATGCCAAGGGGTCCCAATTGCCTTGATTGCCACCCATTGGACTTTCAAAGTTGCTACAGCCAAACCTTTCTGCAAACCCTCTTGCAAAAACTCTTAAAAAATGAAAAGAAAACTTTTCATTTTACTTTTTGTAAAGCATCTCGTTTTCCTTTAAGGAAATGGGCTGCTTTACAAAAAAAAGATTGCTTTATTTAAAAGCAATCAGGGACATGGTGGTCTGCTGACCTCAGCAGGCCACCATCCCCGTGATGTTTGCGATTCCTAGGGGGTCGCAAATGGCGATCTACCTCATTATTATTAATGAGGTAGAGCGATTTGCGACCCCCTAGGAATTGCAATCTGAAACTCTTTGAGATTCATGCATTGTAATTTGCGATTACCTAACAGCAATTCTCAGGAATTCAAAATTCCATATTTGCAATTTACAATTTTGATGCATGTGCCGCTACATGCTTAAAATGTATAATATATTTGTTCTTGACATACAGCATTATGCATTATGCAACTCATTTTCTGTTTTATACTTACATGTGTGTTTGGTGCTGTATGTTACAGACTTCATTTTCAGGTTTTCTATTGGGGGTGTTGCAATGTAGGTCAGGTGGTTTCTTTTCTGTTGGGGAGAAAAAGTGCATTAGTTTCATTTGTTTTTGGTAGCGACTGGGGGCTGAGGGCATTTATGTAACCGTTTTAGGGTGAGTTTCTGCTTATTAATATTTATAATGTACTTACCTTTTGTGTGTCTTTTTCCAGGTATGTAACTCTGATCATTTTTCGGTAGTTTAGCAGTTTCTCAATGTGGTAATAATTTCTTAATAGTATCTTTTAGACTGGTCAGCCTTAGGGTGGCCTTCGCTCCAACATTTTGCCTTCCGCCTCCATTTTTTTTTGGCCTTGTTTTTGCTGGCCTTAGGACTCTGAGCACTTTACCACTGCTAACCAGTGCTAAAGTGCATGTGCTCTCTCCTCTAAACATAGTAATATTGGCTCATACCCAACTGGCATATTGGACTTACTTATAAGTCCCTAGTAAAATGCACTACATGTGAATTAAATGCTACTATTGGGCCTGCCACATTGATTGTGTCACCTACTTGAGTAGCCCCTTAAACATGGCTCAAACTGCCATTGCAGAGCCCAGGTGTGCAATTTAAAACTGCCATTTCGATCTGGCAAAGAAAACCTTTTACTAGGCCCAAACCTTCCTTTTTAAAACATATAACTCCTCCCGGGGCGTGGCCAAGCAAGATGCCTGATTAGTCGCTCTCTACAGCGGCTCCCGCCAGCATGATTCAAAATCCTATAAAATCCTGGGTCGCAATTGTATCTAGACCCCTTCTGGGCACTCCAGTTGTTGGGCAAAGTGAGCTAATAGATTCCCAGAGCTGCAGGTTGGAAGCTGAGGCGTGTGGCTGACTGAGGACACCACATAAAGGAGCACGTCACTGGGCGGGAACTTTGAGGCTGGGGCAAAATGACAAAGTGAGGCCCAGAAATCTGAGTCCCTTGGGTACCTGGAACAGTCGCAAAGGAATAGAGTGCATCTGTTGCGGCCGCCGCTAGCGAGAGGGCTGTGGAAAGAGGCTGTGTCCCAGGGAAGCAGAGACTGACGGGCCTTCCAAGGATCGTGATCTGGAGAGAAGAGCGCTGCCTGTGCCAACCGGTAAAATGAGCGTGGCACTACATGCACCGCTGCAGTCAGGGTGAGGCTGAGATTCTCATTGTGAAATAACACTGCAAGCGCATGAGACCCACCAGATGGCCTACTCAAATTTACACTAGAAGGATTGTGTCAGCAAACACTGCAGTAGCCCTAAGACTGCTGTTACATTGGGCGGACACTGCACATTGCTTGGGCAGTCCCTCAAAGCAGAGGAAAACGATGAGTGGGCAGGTGAGGGCCCCCAGTGGCCCTATATGGTCAGAATTTATGGAACTTGGTTGGGGAGTCCCTCCCTTGTAAATGGGACATCAGAGGGTCACAGATGGGGGCATGCAAGGAATCTAGGATATTGGATGCAAGGCTTTTTTCTTCCTAAGTGGGCGCCACCAGAGAAGTGGTCTTTGGCCCTGCTGAGTCTACCCGGGAGGTGCTTGTCATACTGCAGCGAAACAGGACTGTCCCTGAGCCGGGCTGAGAGTAAGTGTCAAGGGGATCCCTGAGTGGCAGGAGTTTGTAGTCTAATTCTCTTGGGACCAGAAATTAAAGTTGAATCCGATCATTCTACCCATCTGTAAACTCTCCTCTGTCATGAGTGACAAACACTGGGCCCCCTTTTGGTGGCTCTGCTTGGTCTTTGAGATCGGGGAGAACAGGCTGGTGAAAACCGAACAATTAAATAAAATTGGTTGTTATACACTCCCCCTGCAGACGGGTAGCACTGTGGAGGAACACCCACAGCAAGAGCTGGATGGAGCAGCAGCTGTACCGAACATGGCAGATCTCCTGGCCAAGATCTGCGGATCCTGCAAGGCCATGTTCAATTAATCTTATACCTTAGTTTAAATACATGTTCTACTTACTTTGGAAGGTAGTTGTATAGAAATGTTGCACTTCTGTATTATTAATATAAATATATATAATATAAATATTAAGTTTTTAAGATACCAATAAAATAAGACAGGAAATATCAATGAGCGATTTGAGCTCAGACACTGGCTCAAAATCAGAACGAAAGGGATCGACAGTCCTTGCTAGAATAATCACAGTACAAGACAGTTCCGTTTTTTACCGCTGGGTCGTTACACAAACCACCGTCCAGAACTCCCAAAAAAATGAGGCAGAGGAACGAGAGGAGGGGCGGCAAGGGGAAAAAGCAATGGAAATTCGAAAGGAATGGTAACACAAAGCCCCAGCAAGAAATAATGGAGTCAAACACGGTGATCAATCTTAGTCATAACGTGCTCACATTGGAAGACAACAAATCCTGGGGTTGGGTTTATAATACTGTCCAGAAGCTACATTCAACTTTGATCAGACCAGGGTAGATCTTTACAAATTTGTTCGGAAACTGAAATTAAAAAGAAATCTTTAAGCAACAATCCAAAAACAGGTCCTTGATTATAGATGACCATCAGGATAGAAACCTATCAGTATTGGGCAATAATCTTATTAGAGACTTGAGGGAATTGGAAAATGAAGGGTCTAGCGAAGGGTAAGTCTTACAGACACTCAACTTTTAATTAAACAGCATATTGTGAGCAAAATAAGAGCTGAATTTATTTTCAAATCTAAATCAAAATTCATCCCAATTTCTCCGCATGATAAAATTGATTCCTTCAATGAGAGCATGATATGAGAGATCAAAAAAATCTAGAGAAGAGAGCTTCACGAAAAGATTAAGCTTTCCCCACGGAGACCTAATTACAAAAGAGTCATAACAAAGTGGTCAAATGTTAAGAAATGTAGGATTCGCAATGTGGATAAAGGGAGCAACGTAGTAATCTGGCCCTAAGAGATGTACTTGGCTGAGTATGAACAATCTAAAATTCAATTTTTCCAGGATCTGTCAAATTGGTGAGATAAATGTCTGATAAACACAGATGAATACACTGTTTTGAAAATCACCTATCCAAGAATTTCCATTCTCTATTTATTGTCTAAGATTTACAAAAATAGGGAGCATCCCCCAGGAAGGCCAATAATTTCAGCGATTGGTAGTCTTTTTGAAAATGTCTCAAAATATGTGGACTATTTTCTACAACCCATCGGTAAGGATTTATCATCGTACATTCAGGATACAACTGACTTCCACAAACGTACATTTGATATCCACTGGGAGGATGACTTTCTAATGGTTTGCTTGGATGTCAATTCATTGCACACAAGCATCAGACATGAGAATAGTTTAAAGGCAGTTCGACATTTTTTGAGTTTCAGGCCTATGGAATACTAAGAACACAATGATATGTTGTTAAATATGATCATGTGGTGTCTCAAAGTGACACACTATATAAACAGACACAATGCACGGCTATGGGCACCCCAGTTTTGCAAATTTGCATATGGTCTGGTGGGAGGAGCAGGTGCTATGTAGCCCGGATTTGGAAGAATGGTCTCCACACATAATAATGTAGCTAAGGTACATCAATTATTTATTTCTATTGTGGAAGGGTGACATTGAGTCAATAGAAATAATTGTCAATACCATCAATAACAATGAGTTGAATCTAACCTTCACTAGCCGCATCAGTGGTACTAGTAATAGATTTCTTAGCTGTCAGACTAGAGGTAATCGATTCCTATCTAACATCTTCGTTTACAGGAAGCCCACTGCCGGAAACACTACACTACATGCTGGTAGTGCACACCCCATCCCCCTGAAAAACAACATACCATATGGGGAGACGCTTAGGGCTAAGAGGATTTGTAGCTCCAATCAATCCTATGTGAAGCAGAGGAGAGCTCTGTAGCAGACTAAAACAGAGAGGGTATCATGAAACCATACTGAAAAGGGCAAAGATCAAGGTAGCTAACATCACCAGAACTGAACTGTTAATTAAAAACGAATCTACACCTGAAAAGGAAGAGAATGCATGTAGATACATCACCACTTACAATACCAAGCTACTGCGATAGGTGTTGATATTAATGCAAACCCTAATATAACCTATCGGAAGTCAGCTTCAATGAGGGATATGCTTATGAAAACTGAGATCAATACCAATCTTATGTGGTTGAGCCCTAGCAAAGGTTTTAAGAAATGTGCAAAATGTAAGGCTTGCCAGTTTGGTGAAATCAATTTGGAATGACTCTTGGTGGCCATCGGAGGCTGGGGAATGTCCTCTACTCGTTAAGAGGGTGAGGAACTTTGGGGTCATTTTTGATGACAAACGTAACATGTCGGCTCAGGTGAATAGTTTAACATCTGCCAGTTTTTTCCTACTGAAGACCCTGCGTAACATCTTTCCATTTATTCCTCTTATCAGTGCAGAAGCCCGTAATGGCTACTCTTTTTCTTTCCAAATTGGATTACTGCAATGCGATGTTTCTGGGCATCGATAAGCAGCAGATTAGCAAACTCCAATCATTACAGAACGCTGCAGTCCAATTGATTCTAAAGCTTCCAAAGGGCCACCCTACGACACTGGGCAGAAGGGCATTACATTGGCTTCCAGTCCAGCAGAGAATTGAATTTAAGGCGCTCTGCCTGGTACATAAGGCACGGTATGGAGGAGGTTCAGAGGACTGTCAGGACAGGTTCAGGCTGTATACCCCATCACGAAACCTACGGTCGGCCAATCTTGGTCTGATATGCACCCCAAGGTTTCGACGGGCTAGATGGGGCGGCAGATCCCTGTCCATTTGTGCGGCGCAATTTTGGAATAAACTGCCAGTGGCTTTGCGACTTCAGCCAAATCTTCTATCTTTTAGGAAAAGCCTATAGTCCCGGCTGTTTAATTCCGAGTAGTAACCAGCTCAGCATCCTGCCCTGCTTACACACATCAGCGCCAAGACGCCTCGGCATTCGAGCGCTTAACAAGCTTCATATAACATAACATAGCAAAACATCACAGACGTTTGAGCAGACTTAGGGGAGTTGATATTAATCAACACACCACACAATTGTAGATCAGAGGTTGTAGTTTATTTGTTGGCGCGTCCTTGTCCAAAGAGATACATAGGAAGTACGAAGCTACAGGCTCACAAACAAATTTTACAACATTTTAAGGCAGTTAAACATGCAAACGTGACTTATCCAGTAGCTAGACTCTCTAAGAAAACCATAATAGTGACCCCAGTGACTCTACATATAGTGTCCTGGAACAGGTACCAAAATCAATCAGAGGGGGAGATAGAGAAAGAACCTTCAGACAATTGGAGTGTAGGTACATTTTGAGGATGGATTTATGCCTTTCTTAAACTCCTGAATGTACCAGCTTAATGGGGCTTAATGTCAATTGTGACATTTTGTACTCTGTTAGTCCACACAGTATATGAAGACAATAATTGATCATATTTTGATTTGCCCAATTGGTTTTTATGCCGGACTTCAGTTTTTTCTTCCTTTTTTTCATTTTTTGGAGAAATATTGGCATATGTAGAATTCAGGCTACATTGTTATCCGCTTGGTGCAAAATCTGACATTGGGTAATTTGGAAGTCGAAATGGCTTATAAATGTAAAACCCTGCAATTTGTCCAGAATTTAAATCAGGGAGTATTATCCGTGGATATTAACTTAATACGCATTTGACTATTATCATTTAAGTAGCACTGGGTGTTATCCGAGTACACTTGTAATGACGAGAAACATGTTACAAAACGGCTCCTGCATTTGTTACCGGCTGTCCACAAAGACAAATCATTTTTCTATGTTTATTAATTACGTATACAATGGTTGCAGACGCAATTGTTGGCCGTCCTGAACAAGGCTCAGTGGGAGTCAAAACACCTAGACATGACTATCTGCAATTTGAGAGGTCTTTGAATAAAACTGTATTACTGCACTACTTGAAGTGCCGTCTCAGGCTGAGTGGACTGGAGTTGATTGAAGATACATATATATAGGATAGTATCATTGCCATGATATCCGCTTGAAAGCATGTAAGTAACAGATTTCACTAAAAACCACTTGTAGTGTAGCCCAATTGGGGTTGGTCCATTGCATTTGTCTGCAACCAAACATCGTGAATTATAGCAATTCAGAAAAACAACCTTGAATAAATATATACAAGATACAGCCCTAGTAGGCTTCTTCAATTTTAACAAATGATCGAAAGAAATCTCAATTATAAGTCAAAATCAAAAAGCACCAAAAATCTGACAATATAATGCCTCAAAGGACATCCTAGATGCATACAGTTCAAACAAGTTTATTACTCTAGTTACAGGAATGTCTATAATGGAATGATGATAAACTGGGATTTGATCAAATTAAAAAAATAATAATAATAAAATGGAAGAATCAATTAAGCCCCTTTGGGCAGCACATTTAAATAAAAACATACAGTGGAGCTTTAGTAGCAACAGGATAAGTACAAATATTACCGAATTTGATCATTTAAAATAAAATAAAAAAATAGATATCTTAGCTCTTTTGCTGTCACACCACGGTATTCCTCCTGGACAACCTGGAACAGAAGTAAACAATCATAATATTAGAACATTTTCCTCGGAACAGAAAAACATATTAGAACCAATAAAATCATTATAATGAAATGTAAACAGATTTAAAAAAAACAGCATAGAAAGAAACAAGATATCTCTACAAATTCATAGGAAATACCATCAAAGAAGCACTGTTTTAGAGAAAAGAATAAATTTCCTCATCAATATTCATGCCTGTCAGCGCTTTTGTACCCATCCTCAGAATATATCTGCATTCTAATTGCCTCTGGGTCTTCTCTCTGTCCCCATCTCTCAAAGTTTTTAACACCTGATCTAAGATACAGTAGGTTAATTTAGAGGGGTCTCTGTTGTGGTATTCCATAAAGTGCCTTGCTACCTGATATGTAGTATCTGCATTTTTGATAGCACGCAAATGTTGTAGAACCCGCTTATAAACTTCTAGCTTTGTGCTCCCAATGTGACCCCTCTGGCAGGGACATTCTAGCGGGTAAACCACATAGTCTGATTTACAGTTAAGTGGTTTAGAAATACTCAGACGTTCTCAGGGGCAGGCTTTAACCTCTGTTGTGTTTCTTCCAGGCTGACATGCCTTGCACTTTGTGCATCTTTTCAATCCATAGCTAGGTTTTAGCCATTTCTGATGCGTGTTCATATTTGTGTGCACTAGTTTGTTCCTTAGCGTCGGTGGTCTGGACTGGAAGTGACATCTGCTCCTATGACAGGATCTCTTTTGGCCAGATGCCAATGCCTGTTAAGCACTTTTCTCAGCACTTTGTGATATGGATTGTAGGTGGTAATGAACTATTTTGATCAACATAGCATTATGCTCAACAAATTGTCTTTGTCTGCGATTCAAAAAAATTTCAAAAGCTCTCAGTCCATCTTCGTGGCGTATACTAGTGTATAGGGAGTTGACATCCAGACACACAATAAGAAAGTTAGCCTCCCAATGGACATCAAAAATCTGTTTAAAAAATCTATTGTGTCCTGCATATAGGAGGGCACACCTTTCACCATAGGTTGTAAGTAGTAATCGCCATGCTTAAAAACGTTCTCCAACATGCTTCCTATCGCTGAAATTATGGCCTCCCAGGTGGGCACTCACTATTTTTATGTATCTTTGGTAGTAGATACAAAATAGGGATTGTAGGATAGTTTACTTTAAGAAAGCTATACTCTTCCAGAGATACACACATATATATAATAATTAATGTTTAAATGCTTGTGGAAATATTTTTTTAATCTTTTTGCTATGTACTGAAGTTTATATTTTTTGAAGAGATTTATATTTATTTTAGTTTTGTAAAATGATTATAATGTTGATAAATATTTATATATATTTAAGATGTTGATTTTCATATTTTAACTAAGCTAAAATGTTGCTATTTTCTGGTGAGCTATGCAAGTAGTGGTCCTCTGACAGACTGGCGTCTGAATGCCTGGTGGCTAATGGATGATGACTTCTCAGCATTTTCAGGAGAGAAGAGTGAATAGTACTTTCAACCTTACGTGAGGCTCTTAAATCAGTGGTCTAAGGAAAGTGTATGGCATATCTGTGTAACAAATAGAGGACACTGTCCTTTGTCAGCTTGAACTGGCTAAATTGAAGCTTAAGCAGGTGACACTGGGTATCACTAAACTTGCCTGGATGACATTGCAGCGTCATGTGTATGACAAACAATGGCAATGTGGCAGGGATTTGGTACTTGAACATCAACTCCAAAATATTGTTCAGCCATAATATCATAGTCAAAATATTGTGGGACAGAATACCAAAGGTAAGTATGTCATTTTTTAGGGACTACTCCAACCAGTGGTTAGAACGGGGCATGTTGGCGGATCCCAGCATACTGGTGCTTCTATAAAACATCACACCTCCCACCGCACTTCTTTCTGTCACAAATCTTATGCTAGTCTACTGGTACAAGACTGTACGATAACTGGGCTCAGACAATAAACTAACTTTACAAACCCCCTAAGCAGAGCACATAGCTGTCCCTCTCAGCAGTACTGAATGGCTTCAGGGTCTGGGATTACATTAGGATCTCCAAAATAGGCAAGTACCTAAAGCTGGCGCCCACATTAAGGGCCTCATTAGGATCGCGGACGCACCCCAGAGGGTGAGGGAACGTCCGCATGGGCTGCGGCGTTCCCTCATGTGCGATTAGGATGTGACCGCCACCCTGGCGGTCACATCCTAGATATTTAACATTGCGGCGGGTGCTGCTTCAAGCAGCACCCGCCGCAATGTTAAAAGTGCATGTTTAACATTTACATGCACAAAGCGGCAGGCACCGCGTGGTGCCTGCCGCTTTGTGCAAGTAAATGCTGGGGGGTACCATAGGTACCCCCCATGTGCACTCCCCACCCGCCAACACCCTGGGGGCCCGCAACGGGACCCCAAAATCAAAAGTACACATGCTTTTCCACAGCGGAAAAACCGCCGCGGAAAAGCATGTTTACAAATGCTTCCTAATTTGGCTGGCGGTGTCTGATAGACACTGCCAGCCAAATGAGAGCTTTTCCGCCGCGGTTGTAATCTGACCGCGGCGGAAAGCAGCGGACAGTAACCAAGACCCACCAGCCATCGTAATGCGGCCGTGGGTCTTTGGTGAGTCCGCAGAGGATTTTCCGCCTCCTCCGGGCCGGAGATGGCTTCCCCCGGCCCGGAGGAGGCGGAAAATCCTCCATCATAATGAGGCCCTAAGTCTTTTGATGAATTAAAGGGAGAGTTTTCCTCCACATCTCTATGTTTTACAAATACCTGCAGCTGCAGAATGCATTGGAGACATATTGTACACAACTGTCTGCGCTCTAGAATTCAACCGCTGCCGGACATGCTCCTGGCAGAACAGCTGGATAGGATAGGTATTTCCCAGAATAACTTCTCTTGCTCAATACCAATCATCCTGCAGTACACTGTGGTCACATGGTAGTGAGAACCGGGCCCCTGATTGTATGACGAAAAGGCCTCCACCGGAAAACCAGGATCTTGGGCATAATGGAGGATGTGGGAGAGCCCTGACGATACTGCGCATTAATAGGGACAGGCTTCATTTTAAGAAAAGCAAGAGATTGCACGATGATGATGCTCTGATAATGCATCCCTAATGGCAGACTGGATGCAAGGTACGGCTCAATGCTTAGACTTGGAAGGGCCAGTCTACATAAGTACAGGGTATCCTAAGAAACATTGTAAAATCTGGGCATCCTGGTGAGATCACTTCCACGTGCTGTGCCATGACCAGTTATTTACACAACTTTGTGACGATTCATCATACGCATGTTATATCTCTGCCAATCACCATATGCATGGCTATGTCTGCCTTGACATTTAAGAGGGTCAATAAAATTGATTATAAAAAAAGAAAATGCATACTTGGAGACCATGCAGAAGCATTGCAAGGAATCCTCCTGCTTAAACACTCGGCACGTTTTAGGAGCCTGCCTTATCATACATGTTAATGATACTAGCTATGAGATTTGAACTAAGACAAAGATAATCAATCTTGAGGCATTGTGTCTTTGGCGGTGCAGGGAGCATGCCACTTTCACACCATCGCACCGCTAAGAGTCGCTGCGGAGCGGCCATCAGATTACAACTTAAAAGTGTTCTGGTAGGTGGTGGTTCCGACGGTGGTACCTCTTTCAAAAGGAGACCGTGCCCTTGAAAAAGGCACTGAAATGAGAACACCACACAAGGTTCCTGCACGGCATGGACTGTAATGTTCATGCCGTGCAGGAACTGGTTTACTTGCACACAAGGGGCGCGTTTTGTGCCACATGGCGTGAGGCACCGGGAGGCCATGTAGGACCCCGTTTGCTTCCTCTCTGCCATGGTTTTCATGGCGGTGGAACCACCATGAAACAGTGGCAGAGAGGAAATTCGCAATGAGCTTGGTGGTATCACGGGAGTCCCGCCAAACATATTGCGGCCGCAGGACTGCTGCGCCACCTCCAGGGAATGCAGTTCCCTGGCGGCGTTGGTGGTCCGACTGCCCAAGTCATAATGGGGCGGTCAGACCGCCGGTGAGGCAGTGGCTGCCAAGAGTCTGCCGATTATTGATAGTTACCTTAGTTGATGTATCATGTTTAGGTACTGGACTACCGAAAGGTTGTCCATGCTGTACCAATTTATCTTTAGCCGTGAAGGCGATTTTATGATGAACAAGTGAAACAGAAACTTGAGGCAACTGATATACCACACAAGCTTGTGTCAGGACCACTGACCTCTAGTAGAGACGGTGCCGCATCTGGCACCACAACTCCATCTGCTGGCATTTGATTAGATGACAGTATCCCAAAGACACTGGAACATGTCCTAGGCATTCCAGGCCCCCATATAATTCTAGCCTCCAATGAATTTCCTGACTGGAGTCCTCTGATAAAGGTATCAAATCTGAATACGATAGACCCTTTCAAAGGTGTTGGATTTTCAGTCTCTGGACGGCTCTGTTGTGTAGAGGGCCCAGGAATATTGCTTGTATCACCAGGCCTACAGAATTCTACCCCCCATCCCTCCTACTCGCTATGGCGAGGCAGATGATATCAGGGCATTCTATTTTTAGGGACTAATGGCCTGGTCTGGTGAGAGACTCCAGCTGACAGAGACCAGGTGTCCTTAAAATTAAGAAAGTGAAAGAACTGCCCTTAAATCTGTGTGTTCCAAGACAGAGGTCAGATGTCAATTTATGCATTCTTACCGATTGTTCCTTATTTTATCCTGGAGATTGTGGTACATATTCCTCTAACTTTGCCAAAATAAAGTTAACTGTCTGGCAGTCATGTGTGCAATGAAAGGCTATAGGATGTCCGTTTTGTTTCTAAAAACATTTAAATACCTTGTAAATGAACTGTACAAATATTACAAATATATTTCAGCGGTTGGTAAAGCACTTTTTAAAATTTCTAATGAGTGATGGAAACAAATATTTTAATGGGGCCAAAACAAATCAGAACACATTACTTGGTGATGGGCAAGTGATAAATATTTGCTGAAATACAATTTCCCCATTAGCGTTTGTATGCTAAATAGTTTTGCCTGAAAAACTGAATGCCATGAATCAAGAGGCAAGTGGAGGGTCATATATACCTTTCATGTGGGCTAGATTTGTATTATACTTTGGGAACCCAAAGCAACTCTGGCAAATTTTGTCAGACCAGACCCCATACGGTGCATAGTAATCAAGCGCAGCAAGTGAGCCTGATCTTTACAAGTGGGCTTTGGGGGTTGTGCCCCCAGGAACATTTGGGGAAAAATTGCAAAAATGGTGCATTCAACAACACATTTTTCATAATGGGCCACATGTATCAAATAAGCATTTTGCGATTACCAAATAATGATTTTACTGGATCGCTATTTGGTAATCACAAACAGCTTTGTATTTAGGGAATCGCCAAAGATTTGGTGATTCCTTAATATTACCTAATAGCGATTCAATTCATAGCGAATCACTATAGGTAATATTACTCCATTCATTCCTATGGGTCCAATGGTTTTGCATTAGCTAATTTGCAATTACCTAATTGGCAATCGTAAATTAGATAATGCAAAGGCAAGGGTGCACGGGGGCATGAGACCCCCCTGAAGAGCCCCTAAATGAAAAGGTGCACATGTAAGGCACACACATGCCACATGACATTTTGGAAATACATTTGTTTGCGTTTCTGAATTTGCACATGTTTACCATCGAATTGAAATCAATGGTAATATCGTTTCCTAAGTGCACAGTTCACATTAGGAAAGGCTTTTTACATGTGCATTAGGGCCACGCACGCAACCTGGGCTTCATCCTTGATTCTTCCCTCACGATGGCCAAGCAAGTTAACGCCGTTACCTCCTCCTGCTTCAACACTCTCCGCATGCTCCGTAAGATCTTCCGCTGGATCCCCACTGGAACCAGGAAAACGGTCACCCAGGCCCTCGTCACCAGCCGTCTGGACTACGGGAATGCCCTCTATGCGGGGACCACCACCAAACTACAGAAGAGACTCCAGCACATCCAGAACGCCTCAGCACGACTCGTCTTGGACATCCCCCGACACAGCCACATCTCCGCCCACCTGAGGGTCCTGCACTGGCTCCCCGTCAGCAAAAGGATCACGTTCAGACTCCTCACCGACGCACACAAGGCTCTCCACGACTTGGGCCCCGAATATCTCAACAACCGCCTCACGTTCTACATGCCAACCCGCCAGCTCCGCTCCGCCAGCCTCGCCCTCGCCACCGTCCCATGGATCCGCAGAACCACCACCGGAGGAAGATCCTTCACCTACGTGGCGGCCAAGACCTGGAACACCCTCCCCACCCACCTACGACTCCACCAGGACCATCTCTCCATCAGGAAGCAACTCAAAACATAGATTTTCGAGCAGTAGCAGCCCCCCCCCCCCTCCCAGCGCCTTGAGACCCTAGCGGGTGAGTAGCGCGCTTTACAAATACTCTAGATTGATTGATTGACTTGAGGCTGAAGGCAGTGCGAGTTTCTCACACTGCCTGACAGTGTGTAAAAATAAATAAAACCATTTTAAATTTTAAAAAACTTGCTTACCTACTCCTCAACCTCTCCAGTCCTGCAGTCCTTGGCAAAAAGGTGGCAAGGAGTCTCAGAGCCAACTCCACTAACTGATCCAGAAGTCGCTTTCATGTTGTTAACCAGCATGAGATAACTGCCAGGATTGGTTGGAGCGGGCTGGACCCCAGGTTGGAGAGCCTGTGCCTGCTCTCCAACCCAGCTGTCTAAGTCCGCTCGGGTTGGAGAGGTTCAAAGTGCACATGTCAGAATGTGCACTTTAAACTGGAGTGTTCACCACTTCCTCTCCCCTTCTGCCAGTCAGCAGTAAGGACCATGCCCCAAAACTTGTCTCAGCCTGTCTGACTGCACTGAAAAATAAAATGCGAACAAAAAGATTTTATTACCATGTTATTTTTCATGTTAGCTGCGCTGGCAGCAGGGTGGGTGGTGCTCCTCTCCCCTAATGAAGGAACCGCTGCTGATACTGGAATGTGTCCAAGCAATAGCCAGTGGCTGAGATCAATTCAAGCATTCCATCCATCATTTTGTTGTTCGTTGCCTTTTTCCTGCTATTCTTAATTGGGTTTGTAGTTTACCTGTTGTTGGGGAGTTCAGTAAAGAGAAAAAAAATATAATCGGAAGCCTCTGGCCCTGAAATAGAATTTACTGACAGACTGCGGCTGCTTTTGGAAATACATGTTTTACTCATCATGTCAGACATTTTTCTCACATGGGTGAGAAAGATATTTGTGAATTTATAGAGCGTGTCCTCGTTTTAGCTACAGGAGCAGTAACCTTAAGTTCCAGGAAGAAATCACAAAAAAAGCATTTTCTGT
The DNA here is from genome assembly GCF_964263255.1 of Lissotriton vulgaris. Taxonomy (NCBI): domain Eukaryota; kingdom Metazoa; phylum Chordata; class Amphibia; order Caudata; family Salamandridae; genus Lissotriton; species Lissotriton vulgaris. Next base: position 158,352,197 of record NC_141699.1, on the reverse strand, counting down.
CAAATATAGTTAAACAAATCCCAGCCAAAGATCAGCATGTTTCATAGGGCGAAATCACATTAGAACTTCCCACCATTCCTAAAAATTACATGGGACTACCAATTAATGTTTTATATTGTACATTAATTCTTTTATCACACTTCCTTAAGCCTCCTTTTTGTGACATTCAAAACTAGATTTTGGCTAGGGTGCATTTAATTGGGACAAAAATGGAGGAGACTCTTCACTCAAAAAAACAAAAAACAAACAAACAGGCGTGTCTGTTATAAATAGTACCATGAAACACCCACCACCTTCACCCAGCCTACGACTTCAGCTATGCACAGCGGGATCGGCCATGCACAGCAGGATGCAGGACCCACATTTTATTTATATTTTATTTAGATAAATGTTTGGGGTATCACAGTACTCTTGCAGTCATTGCTGCTCAAGCTTCACCCCCAAGGTACCACAGGACTGGGCAAGCTTCTCAGAGGAAACTTGCACCGCCCTAAGCACAGTTGAGCAGTGGGCCCAATTTCTTTTCTTTTCTGGACAGCGTGACTCCCCGGGGAGCAATTGTCCAGATATACTTGACTTGGCTTTTTAACCCCTTCAAGCTCAACTCAAGTAGTCCTTTAAGCACAAAGTGATGAAAAAAGGGGAAACAAATTTACACCAAATCACAAATACCATACTTTCAGAGTCAAGTTCTAACCTACTGCCTAATTTAGCATAATTCCGTGGAGCTTTTTTTCTGTATCGAAGAACAAAGTTTCCTAGGAAATCAACATTTTGGGACGTCCTGTTTATCTTGGCCCGCTTGATGGATCGCCGTGAAACTTTCCAAGGAGGAGCTGAGGTGGATTGACTTTTTTTTATGGAACGTTTCATGCAGATTTGAGAACTAGTGCCAAAGTTCTAAGCAAAACAAAAACAATCCTCCTATAGGAACTATAACTACACAGTGATGACCGCCACTGTGATACACACACACACGCACACACACACACACACACACACACACACACGCACACACACACACACACACACTCACATATACATTCACTGTTTAAGTAACGTTAGAGTTAGGTGAAAATATCAGTGGCAACTTAATGTTTTAAACTTACAAAACCACTGGAATGCACCAATTATAGTTGTCTCAAGTAACTTTAACTCATGTCCTAAGGCATTTATAACTCGCCATGCACAGCTTTGTTATCACAAATGTAATTGCAAATGTTGCAGCGATATTATCAACAATGTCATAGAAGATGTCACAAGTGATGTAATATGTGGGGTAATTATCAGTACATGGCAAGGGTGCACTTTTTAAAACAAATTTGCTGCAGATTCATGAATCCTCCACAAATTTGTGGCAAAATAAACAATTAAAAAAAACATTTTTTGCCCCAGATGGAGGCCCCTCTGAGACTCCACCACCAGGGCTAGTGGGTCTGAGTATCCATACCCTGCCCCCTCATGTGGTTTTTTAACCATTTTTATAGGACTACGGACCTAGCCACAATTCCTAAGATGGCAGCTGCCATTTTCTTGATGATGAGATGGCAGCCAATAAGATCTTAGCATGAAATATGCCAGCTGTGCAGATCCTCTGTGGCATGATATGTACAATGTTTTTGAGTCTTAATTACTCAAAAACTGCTGAACAGATTTACACTAAATCATAAAAAGCACTATTTCTGGACCCAGACACCAAATTTAGTAGAAATCCATTCAGCAATTTGGGCCGTAGCGTGATTAAAGTTCCTACGGGAAAATTACTGGGGAAAATGTGCTTTTGGACCACCCAGACAAAAAGTACAAGTTCCCTTTTCATATAGTCTAGAAGAAGAGACTTGCGTAATATATAAAGTGTCAACGATTGTGCAGTTTAGACTCAATGAATTATATTTCTCTGAAGATAGGATGTATAGCTTGTTATACTATGTAGGTTACAGTCTAACTCTGTTCTGCCACTGATTCAATACATCAAATGTTAACATATGATTATTCTGTGTTTTTAAATTTATAGTGATTTTAACTTACACACTGTCCTGAAGAAGGTGACGACATAATATCACCGAAACGCCGCGTCGACAATCTTTGTTTGTGTGATAAATTTGTTGTATTGAAAATAACTTTTTTACTGTATTTTGATTTTGTGAGATAAAATGCTATATCAATTGTTTCTAACATATTTTTTATGAATAAATGTATGTATTTGTTCCGTAGGATGGTACGAACAGAGAATAATATAAAAATAAAAAATTCTTTTTTATACAATTCATATTAGAGTGTTTACATCCTTATTAACTTCAGATTGGTAAAATGATGCTTACTAAGGCATATTGAAATTGATTGTAAATTTGTTGATCCCTTTACAACTTTGATACGCGGGTTGGCTCACCCCAAGCTCCTTTCTGCAACTCCCCAGAGACGCAAGTCTCTTCTTCTAGACTATATGAAAAGGGAACTTGTACTTTTTGTCTGCTTATAACCCCTTCCCTTTTCACAAAGGGTTTCTCCTTCTTAATTTGAAGTTATAATAGCACAGCTTTTGGACCACCCCCCTTTTCTCAGCCCTTCTTGATGAATTAAACCATGCAGAAACTAAGTAAAATAGCACTTTTTTTGAAAGTTAAGTAAAGATTCCTCAAACAAAACCAAAGTTATTAGCAAAACAAACAAGCATTGGAAATGCAATAGGTCTCGGATTCATTTGAGTTAGAGCTAATGGCATTGTAAATGGCAATGTCTTTTAGCCATGTTTTATGGAGTGTATGCTTGTGGTGTGTAGTGGAATTATGTGGGTTGGATTGGAATTGTAGCAATGGTGGCATGCTGCGCTTTAGATGAATATGTTTAAAAGTAAAGTGCACCATACTGCGATTGCTACAATAGCTAATTGTGGATGCTTTAACAATTGATGTGTGCACTGATGGCTGGTGGTGTGTGTGCCTGTAGAAATTGTACACTGATGGCTGGTGGTGTGTGTGCTTGGTAGAAGAGTGCACTGCCGGCTGGAGGTGTGTATGCCTGGTGGAAGCGTGCACTGATGGCTGGTGGTGTGTGCCTGGTAAAAGCGTGCACAGACGGCTGGAGATGTGTGTGCCTGGTGAAAGCGTGCACTGGCGTCTGGTGTTGTGTGCCTGGTAAAGCCTGCACTGACGGCTGGTGGTGTTTGTGCCCTGTGAAATTGTGCAGTGACGGCTGGTGGTGTGAGTGTGTGGTTGTGTGTGTGGGTGTGGGTGTAGTTGGGTGTGTGGTGGTGAGTGTGTGGTGGTGAGTGTGTGGTGGTGAGTGGGTGGTGGTGAGTGTGTGGTGGTGTGTGTGGTGGTGAGAGTGGTGTGTGTATGTGTGTGTGGGGGTTTGGTGAGTGTGTGGTCTTATGTGTGTGGTCTTATGTGTGGTCGACTTAGTTCGAGTGTTCGTACCCTGCGCACTCACTCTCACTCTGCACTCACTCTGCACTCACTCTCACTCTGCACTCACTCACATTCTGCAGCACTCACTCACACTGCAGCACTCACTCACACTCTGCACTCACTCACACTCTGCAGCTCTCACTCTGCGCTCACTCACACTCTGCAGCTCTCACTCACACTCTGCAGCTCTCACTCTGCACTCACACACTCACTCTGCACTCACTCTCACTCTGCACTCACTCACATTCTGCAGCACTCACTCACACTGCAGCACTCACTCACACTCTGCACTCACTCACACTCTGCAGCTCTCACTCTGCACTCACTCACACTCTGCAGCTCTCACTCACACTCTGCAGCTCTCACTCTGCACTCACACACCACTCTGCACTCAATTCAATTTTATTTATTTTTTTGGCTCTCAAAAGAGGGCCACATAAAATACATAATACAAATACACAAATGAAAATAAAATAGGATACATAAAATACCAAAAGACAGATTACAACAATTAACATCAGACAAGATTAATCAACAGCAAACACCTCCATATTTCATTAATAAATAGCTAAAAAACCTTTAAAAAAAAAAATATATAGAAGCAGAACATTTTATTTGGGGGGGAATACAAAGTCTGCAAAAAGATGTTCGCATTAAGAATACCTAGTTGAAGACAGATCAGCTTTAGCCATTTCAACCGCAAAGAGCACAATGCAGGACATAAAAACAACACATGAGTTCGATCCTGTACAGTCATATTGCATAGGTTACATACCGGAGAAGATCCATACCATTTAGATAAAAGGAGATTTAAAGGTAATAAATCATATCTTAGAAGAAACCACAGTCTTCGAACTCCATGTGGAATATTCCAGGAGACATACGGTTGGGCAAGCTTTATTGAATAAGAGTTAAAAAGGAGATCACATCCCCTCTTTTCTTGTAAAGCATTCTTATCCAATTTAAAACAGAGTTCCCACGAAGCCTGTTTCAACAAGGTTTTTAGCTGAGTCTGGGAATATGTAAAAAGAGTACTTTCATCCAACTCTAAAAGTGTCACAGCTTTTCTAAAATTCCTAACTATTTGCGAAAACTCTTTAAAGCTGCCCAACAATTCTCCTTTAAGAAGAGCTCTCAATGATCCCGGTCCTCCTCTGGCCAGACTTACCACCCATCTAACCAAAGCACACAAACCCTGAACCCAGCTACTCCTAAGGCCGAATTCAAGCCTACATGCGGCCAGCGAGCAGGCTGTGTTAAGGGTAGATAAAGATCTTAATAGTTTTCCTTCAACTGTGTGACAAAAACCCCAATGCTTCAGCTCTACAAGTTCTATTCCATATAGAAGAGTTGCAGGAATTTTTGCCCTAAACACCTCCAGTAAACATGCAAAATGTCTTTTCCCTGTAGCAGAGTAAAGGGAACACAAACCTTTGCCATGTGCAAGGTCTTTACGCGAGTTATGGTCAATATGGGGCTTCTCACTCAGGTTGGCCGAAATTATTTTACCTAAAAAAGTATAAGATCTAACTACCTCTAATTTCTGGCCACCTATAGACCATCCAAAATTTTCTGACCTGGATTTCTTTTTTCCTGACATGCACATAATTTTGCTTTTGGAAGCATTTATCCTCATAAAATGGGACTTGGCGAATAGATGTAGAGCCTGCAGACGATTAGCCAAGCCCTTAGGTGTTAGGTCTAGGATGAGGATATCGTCTGCATACAGCAAACAGGAGATAGGAGAACCCCCCACAACCGGGGCAATGCCCACACAAGCAGACAGGGAAGCTGGGAGATCAGCGATGTACAGGGAGAACAATAGTGGGGCCAAAAGGCAACCCTGTTTAAGTCCATTCAAGGATGGAATTAGTTGTGAGAGACCCCTCTCTCCACCTTGAAGCACACAACACCAGGTATCCGTATGAAGAGACCGTATAAGATCCAATAGATGAGATGGCATACCCAATGCTGCTAATTTTCTCCACAACGTACGACGATCTACTTTGTCGAACGCTGTGGAGAAATCAATAAAAGCAGCAAACACCCCCCCCCCTCGAACATGTATGTATTTGTCCGAAATCACCTGAAGGGCGGTGAGATTATCTAGTGCACCGTGCCCCTTGCGGAAACCAGTCTGTTCCAATGGTAAAATATTATTTACCTCTACCCAATCATTAATTAATACTAGAAGACACTTTGCGAAAACATTTCCGATTGAATCAAGGAGGGCTATCAAACGGTAATTCATAGGCTTGTCCCTATCTCCCTTCTTAAATAGTGGGACCAGTATGCTTCCCTTCCAAGAAGCAGGCACCATTTTAGAGATGAAGCAGGATCTAAACAATGGGAAAAGTATCTTACTCCATAGAATCGGATCCTGCTTCAAAACCGATATGGGTAACTCATCAGGTCCCATTGCTCCCGAGGAGCGCATGTTCTTAATAGCCATTGCAATAGTTTCCTCCGAGGGGGAGTCGATAGGAAACTCAGCTGCTTGAAAAAACCCACTATCCTCTACCATTCCCAGCATATAGCTTTGAGATAAAAGAGGTCCATACCTCTTCAGAAATGGGGATAGGAAGAGGGCCAGATCTTACTCCACATCCCTTGCCAACTATAGACCAAAATTCTCTAGCCTTACCATGCACAACGGCTTCTCTTAAACTTATCCACAGTGAGTCTTCTTTTTCTTTTTTAAGTTTCATTCTCAATCTACTTCTCCTTCTTTTTAGCAGAGATATTTTATTTGCTAATTCAGTAGATCTACATAGAAATTGCTCCCGCACTAATTTATTTATTTCCTTATTTAGGGGAAGCATTGCACTAGGATATGGGAACTTTTTCCTAGGAAAACTAGACTTTTTTGCAACCGAGGTGATCTCCCTCATAAATTTTCAAAGTACATGATTTCAGAACCCAGCCAATCACTTAATTCTAGTATGGTTTTACAAAGAATATCCTGCACACCCTTCTTGGCACTTGGATTCCAAAAACATCTACCCGAAACTTTATGGAAATTACCATCTTTGTTATTAAATGACCAAGTATCAGAGGGAGGAGGTTGCAAAGAAATGCTTATACTAATCACATTGTGGTCACTCAATGCAGTTGGAGATACCATTAGATCCTGGACAAGCGGGAAAATACCATAATCAGAAATCACGTAATCTAGAATTGACTCGCTATGAGCTGACCTATGGGTAAATTTAGCAGGGATATCAGAGGGGAACCTCCCGTTTAAAATGAGCCCCTCAACCGCAGACAATTCTTCCAGCAATATCTTCCCTCTTTTGTTAGTTTTTATTTTATCTGGGAAGAGTGATTGTGGAATGAGGTAAGCCTCTTCTTTAGATCTATTTCTAAATGAATCTATACTTGAATTAGAAACTTTACAGTTCAGATCCCCAACAGATATTACTTCGGGTGGGGGATATACCTCTTTAATCTGCTTAATATAAATAAACACTTGCTTCAGTAAAGTATTAAAACATTCTTCGGGGGGAATGTAAGCATTAATAATTACAACAGAATGCTTATTGCCAGTGCTAACAAGACTACCTATTGTTATTGCTTGGAAGAGATTACTTGGATCAACATAATAAGAAAATCTCCACTGCAATCTATTAGACAAAAGACAAGCAATTCCCCCTTTAGCGTGCCCTTTCTTTGAGGGTGAGGCCGCAGCCTCAAGCACAAAGTAGTCTTTCCCTGCACATAAATTATTAACGCACCATCTTTCTTGGATGCAAATCACGTTAGCCTCCAGAGAAAACAAAAACTCTAGTTTCTCTGGGCTATTATGTATCCCGGCTGCATTCCAAGAAATAATTTTCAATTTATTGTTAAAGATGTTGAAACAATTTGGGGTTGTCCGTGATTTTATTTGACAAGGCACCAGGAAGCCAATTCCACCGTTGATTGTCCTCTAAAGGAAGAGAATTCTGATTTAACGGAGGAGGCAAAACCTGGGAAACCAAACGTTTGCCATTTGAAACCCAAATCTTTAGATCATTGAAAGAAGGAAGGGTCCCATCATGCCCATTGTCCCTTTGAACAGTCCCATTTTGGGGTAAATTAACCTTTCCTAAAGAGCAGATAGGTAAGACATCAATTCCTCTACATTGGAAATTCTCAGCCTGTTGTAGTATAAGGTTTACAATAATTTTGGAGTAAAATGTTACCCTTATACGTGACACGCTGTCTCCACCTAACAAAGTAACCAACTCAATATCACTCGATTGAATACGTTTTAAACTCTCTAAATCTTTGAAACAATTGAGCAACCATGTCCTATTTAAATGCAGGTCAGAATCAAACAATGGCAAAAAGTCCACAATCAGAGTGTCAACATAAGTCTTTGATACTTTTGTCAGACAGTGTTGGGAACATACATCAACCTCTTCTGGTAACAAATAAGGAGGAGCTAAAGGGTTAAGAGCCCCAGATACAACCGGGATAGGTCTTATCACCTCTGCCATTGGAGGAAAAATCACCCTTTCTCCACCGTTAGGAGGAAGGACTCCAACAGGAGCGAAAGGAGTATTAGAAAGAACTCTTTCTCCAAAAGCAGAGGCGAGAGTATCAACATCTGGACTCAGGGACCCAGTTATAGACTCACTAACAATATCATCGTTACCAGTTAGAGCATTAGGATCTTGAAAGATTATTTGCCTCTGTCTTTTCTTCCTGTATTTACGCACTGGTTTCCTTTTTTTTCCTTTGTTATTTCTATGTCTACCACTTTTTTCTTTTTCTTTTTCTTCATCCTGAGGCCCCTTTTTTTCTGGCACAAAAATTGGGAAGAACTCATTTCCAGCTTTTAAATCTGGAACAATCATACTTTCTTCCTCTATTTCGAGGTCAGAAACCTTTACACAATTAGCTGCGGCAGAAATAGGAATTCCAGTGGAATCATTTTCTTGGACTACCGCTGGAATATTTATGCCTAGATTTCCCACAGAAGCATTACCACACACCGTTGCCCTCTGCGAGCCCGCCTCAGAAGCAGGATCAGAAATCTTTTCCGGGGCTTTTAGCAACATAGCATTTAATATTTGTGTAACTGAATCCAGAATACAATCAGATCTTCCTACGAATTTGCCCAATAGTAATAGTATAGAAGCCAATAAGTGTTCCAGAGCAATCAAGGATTCAGAAATAGGTTTTTCACCCGAAGGAACAAGAGGACAAATGCCAGACAAATTAAGCACAGGGCTCCTAGTGTCATTAAGCAGTGAGGACATGTCTTGCGCGTTTATAGAGGGAGTACTACTGTACAACAATAGTCCAGAGGGAGTAGCGCCCGCTGGAGACTTGATAGCCTCTGGTAGTTTCAGGCTACCACCATCCAAGTAACGACCACAGAGCTCTAGGTCAATACTTGACAAAGAAGAGTCACCTCCAGTCGGAACATTAGGCACAGTAACTTTAAGAGCTGATGTATTATTATATTGCTCTCCCTCAGAATTTGGAGCAGAGTGCTTAATATCATTATGAATTTCACAGTAGACAAGGCAAGACTTCACAACAGACCCTGCATGGGAGGAATCCTTCACAATCAGAGAGGAATCCATATTATCTACCACCATTGCAGGACCCACAGGTGGAACTATATCAGAGCCTACAGTTGCGTCAACTGCCAAAACCTTATCAATGGGTTTTTCCCACAATTTCAAAAGCTGGCATTGACCCTTTAATAGAAAGTTATTAGCAGATTTATTTCTCAGGGGGTTGGATCTTGTTTTTACGCAAGACCTTCCCCCCAATATTCTTCCAGAGCGGAGTTTCTTTGTCATCATCCTTAACAATTTATAAAAATAAGCGATTTGAAACATAAAAACCACAAATAATGTAATTAAGAATAAGATTAGTCCATAAGAAAAATGAAACAATGAAGGTGTATCAGGAGATACAATCCTGCCAGAGTCAAATGTTCAATCCGTTGATTTTTACCACAGAGAGTGCAGCTTCAAAACATATCTTTGCAATTGTTTGGGTGGAAAATGTCAATAACTTGGCCCAGCCCAGCCTACCTCAGTCACCAAGGGCTACAGAGGGCCCGCCCTTTGCCCGGGCTTAGCCCCGGGCGCTCCCGCGCGCTCCCGCGCGCTCCCGCGACGCGGGTGATGTCGGTGTTTAAAGGCGCCTCCTGGCGCGCGCCTGCCGTCACTGCCGCTCTGCCTGCTGGGAAAGGTAGTACCCCACTCGGCGGCCGCTTGGTTGTGATAGCGGCGGCGGGGGGACTACAGGACAGGGGCAGCGGTGACTAGGCAAAGTTATCACTCTCCTGAGTTTGCTGGCAAAAGGACGATTTCAGCGGAGCGCCCTGCTCCAACGCTGCAGAGGAAGCAGAAAAGCGGAACACCCGCTCCACCGGCAATGTCGGTGTTTAAAGGCGCCTCCTGGCGCGTGCCTGCCGTCACTTGCGCTCTGCCTGCTGGGAAAGGTAGTCCCCCACTCGGCGGCCGCTTGGTTGTGATAGCGGCGGCGGGGGGACTACAGGGCTGGGGCAGTGGTGACTAGGCAAAGTTATCACTCTCCTGAGTGTGCTGTCAAAAGAACGATTTCAGTGGAGCGCCCTGCTCCAACGCTGCAGAGGAAGCAGAAAAGCGCTCACACAACACTCTGCACTCACACAACACTCTGCACTCACACAACACGCTGCACTCTCTGACTCTGCACTCACTCTCACTCTGCACTCACTCTGTACTCACTCACACTCTGCAGCACTCACTCACACTCTGCAGCACTCACTCACACTCTGCAGCACTCACTCACACTCTGCAGCACTCACTCACACTCTGCAGCACTCACTCACACTCTGCAGCACTCACTCACACTCTGCAGCTATCACTCTGCACTCAATCACACTCTGCAGCTCTCACTCTGCACTCACTCACACTCTGCAGCTCCCACTCTGCACTCACTCATACTCTGCAGCTCTTACTCACACTCTGCAGCTCTCACTCTGCACTCACTCTCACTCTGCACTCACTCACACTCTGCAGCACTCACTCACACTCTGCACTCACTCAGACTCTGCAGCACTCACTCAGACTCTGCAGCACTCACTCACACTCTGCAGCACTCACTCACACTCTGCAGCTCTCACTCTGCACTCAATAACACTCTGCAGCTCTCACTCTGCACTCACTCACACTCTGCAGCTCCCACTCTGCACTCACTCACACTCTGCAGCTCTCACTCACACTCTGCAGCTCTCACTCTGCACTCACTCTCACTCTGCACTCACTCTCACTCTGCACTCATTCTTCACTCACACACACTCTGCACTCACACAACACACAGCACTCTTCACTCACACAACACTCTGCACTCACACAACACTCTGCACTCACTCTCTGCACTAGCTCTCACTCTGCACTCTCACTCTGCAGCACTCACTCACACTCTGCAGCACTCACTCACACTCTGCAGCACTCACTCTCACTCTGCAGCACTCACTCTGAACGCCCTCAACACTCTGCCCTCAACACTCTGCACTCACATAACACTCTGCACTCACACAACACTCTGAATGCACACAACACTCTGCAGGCACTCAACACTCTGCCCTCAACACTCTCCCCTCAACACTCTGCCCTCAACACTCTGCCCTCAACACTCTGCACTCACACAACACTATGCACTCACACAACACTCTGCACTCACACAACACTCTGCACGCACTCAACATTCTGCACGCACTCAACACTGCACGCACTCAACACTCTGCACGCACTCACCACTCTGCACACACTCAACACTCTGAACGCACACAACACTCTGCACGCACACAACACTCTGCACGCACACAACACTCTGCACTCACACAACACTCTGCACTCTCTCACTCTGCACTCACTCTCACTCTGCATTCATTCTGCACTCACACACTCTCACACACACTCTGCACTGACACAACACTCTGCACTCACACAACACTCTGCACGCACTCAACACTCTGCACGCACTCAACACTCTGCACGCACTCAACACTCCGCACGCACTCAACACTCTGGACTCATACAACACTCTACCCTCACACAACACTCTGCCCTCACACAACACTCTGCCCTCACACAACACTCTGCCCTCAACAGGCTGCCCTCAACACGCTGCCCTCAACACGCTGCCCTCAACACTCTGCCCTCACACTGCCCTCAACATGCTGCCCTCAACACTCTGCACGCACTCAACACTCTGCCATCACACAACACTCTGCCCTCACACAACACTCTGCCCTCACTCAGCACTCTGCCCTCACACAACACTATGCCCTCAACACGCTGCCCTCAACATGCTGCCCTCACACAACACTCTGCCCTCACACAACACTCTGCCCTCACACAACACTCTGCCCTCAACACACTGCCCTCAACACGCTGCCCTCAACACGCTGCCCTCAACACGCTGCCCTCAACACGCTGCACTCAACACGCTGCCCTCAACACGCTGCACTCAACACTCTGCACTTAACACGCTGCACTCACACACACTCTGCACGCCCTCAACACTCTGTGATGTGATGTGATGTGAAAGATATTTGTAAAGCGTAACGTACACTATACAGTTCCTTGGCGCTAGTGTAGAAAGAACGGAGGGCACCGCCTGGGCAGGGCGGGGGAGTGCATAAAGCAATAGAGAAAAAAGAGAAGAATAAAGAGACCGGAGAAGAAGAAAACATTTTAATTGTACGCAATGCGAAACAGGTAAGTCTTGATGAGGGATCTGAAATGGGTATAAGGAGAGGCATGCCTTATTTCGAATGGGAGGGAATTCCAGAGAGATGGAGCAAGGAATGAGAATCTTAAACCTCCCCATTTCTTACGCTTGACTCCCGGGATTTTGAGTAGAGCCGAGTGAGCTGAGCGAAGATTACGAGAGGGGACATAGGGGTGAATGACGGAGGAGATGAAGGTAGGACCTAGGCCAGCCAGAGATTTAAAGACAAGGCAGCTCAGCTTAAATTTGCAGCGTTCAGAAACAGGGAGCCAGTGCAGGGATCTTAGTAGGGTCGGACGTGGTGGTGCCTCGGTTGATGGAAAATTAGGCTTGCCGCCTGGTTCTGGACAAGCTGCAAACATTTAAGTTGATAATCTGGGATGCCTACGTACAAGGAGTTGGCGTAGTCAATCCTAGAGACGACTAACGCCAAGAGGGCTAAGGTAAGCGCCTCGTGGTAAGAAAGCGCGCGATTTTCCGAATTTTTCACAGTTGGAAAAAACAAGAAGAGCCCTCAACACTCTGCCCTCAACACTCTGCCCTCAACACCCTGCCCTCAACACTCTGCACTCAACACTCTGCACTCACACACACACTCTGCACGTCCACTCTGTGGAGAAGTGTGGCTCAAATGGTTAGAGCGGCAGACCCTGATGCAGAGGTCTGGTCCGGGACCAGGGTTCAATACCTGCCTCAGCCGGTCTTGGGCTCAATCTCCTCGGACCTGATAATTCTCGCCTCGGTGCCTATTCTAATCATGGGTCCCACTCTGCAACTCTGGGCAATAGCTTGCTTAATCTCCACAACGGCCCCAACAGCGCTGGGATGCCTGGCTTCACCTTGGGGGTGCCCAGGAGTGGACATTCCACAGGGAAAAACCAGGAATGGTTCCTAAGCGGTATTCGGACAGCGCCGGGACACCTCCGTTGGAGGTAGCTGTGCGCTTTACAAATGGCATTTACATTACATTACATTACACTCGCACTCACTCTGCAGCACTCACACTCACTCTTCACTCACTCACACTCTGCAGCACTCACTCACACTCTGCAGCACTCACACTCACTCTTCACTCACTCACACTCTGCAGCTCTCACTCTCACTCTCACTCTGCACTCACTCACACTCTGCAGCTCTCACTCACACTCTGCAGCTCTCACTCTGCACTCACTCTCACTCTGCACTCACTCTCAAAACTCACTCTGCACTCACTCTCACCACTCACTCTCACTCTCACTCTACACTCATTCTGCACTCACTCTCACTCTGCACTCATTCTACACTCACACACACTGCACTCACACAACACTCTGCACTCACACAACACTCTGCACTCACACAACACTCTGATCTCACACAACACTCTGCACTCACACCACACTCTGCACTCTCTCACTCTGCACTCACTCACACTCTGCAGCTCTCACTCTGCACTCACTCACACTCTGCAGCTCTCACTCTGCACTCACTCACACTCTGCAGCTCTCACTCACACTCTGCAGCTCTCACTCTGCACTCACTCTCACTCTGCACTCACTCTCACCACTCACTCTCACTCTGCACTCACTCTCACTCTGCACTCATTCTGCACTCACACACACTCTGCACTCACACAACACTCTGCACTCACTCAACACTCTGCACTCACACAACACTCTGATCTCACACAACACTCTGCACTCACACCACACTCTGCACTCTCTCACTCTGCACTCACTCCGCACTCACTCACACTCTTCAGCAATCACTCACACTCTGCAGCACTCACTCACATTCTGCAGCACTCACTCACACTCTGCAGCACTCACTCAACACTCTGCCCTTAACACTCTGCCCTCAAACAAAACCCTGCCCTTACACAACACTCTGCATGCACTCAACACTCTGCCCTCAACACTCTGCCCTCACACAACACTCTGCCCTCACACAACACTCTGCCCTCAACAATCTGCCCTCAACACGCTGCCCTCAACATGCTGCCCTCAACACGCTGCCCTCACACAACACTCTGCCCTCACACAACACTCTGCCCTCACACAACACTCTGCCCTCACACAACACTTAACACTCTACCCTCAACACTCTGCCCTCAACACTCTGCCCTTAACACTCTGCCCTCAACACTCTGCCCTCAACACTCTGCCCTCAACACGCTGCACTCAACACTCTCTGCACTCAACACTCTCCGCACTCAACACTCTCTGCACTCAACACACTCTGCACTCAACACACTCTGCACTCAACACACTCTGACCCTGCCCCAGCCCAGCGCCCCTCTGTGTCGCAAGAACCATGCCCTGGGAGCAGACTGACCCTGCCCAAGCCCAGCATAGACACAGAGAAGAGGCTGACAGGGAGAGCTCCGTGAAATGGGGCACGCGCGCGCGCCACTGCGAGCATATGTCTTCAGTTATCTCTGCTGTGACAGCGAGATAGTTAAAGATATATGGCCTTCTGGTGCTCGTAACAGACACCAATAGGCCATAGGCGGAGCTATGCAACCGCCTGTGTCCTATTGCGTGTTCTGTTTCTAAAGCGCAGGCATGCAAAGGCCAATAGGAATGCACCTAGGAATTAACATGCACGAGCAGTATGGAATCTCTAGGTACATTTTGAGAAGCCCTCACACAAGGACTCTGAGCTACGCCCACTGCTGACGCAGTGGCTAGACCCGAGACCTAATAAGGCATGTCCTACGGAAATATAATCCCAACTATAACAACCCAGTGGCAGTCGCCACTGGCTGGTACATATATATATATCAAAAGGTAAATTAACATTATACTTTTATGTGATTAAAGGATCGGTCTTCTCTTTTTTTTTTTAAACCTTAGAAATTTACTGTAAAAACCAAAGATTAAAGTAACCTTCTAGTTAGGTGAATATGTCAATGATAACATTAACATTTTGCACGGAAAAAACGTACAGAAATTAACCAGTTATAGTTAGCAGCGCTAACTATAACTTCACCCTCTCCATGCCTTTACATATGACATATTTCATGACATGTTCAGTGCAAAAGTGCACTGAAGGTTGCTAAAAAGAACTTTTTTAGCGATAGGATTGAGAGGGCAAGTAATTCTTCAGGAGAATCGTTCAAAATTTTTAAGGAACTTCTGAAAGCCCCGGTCCCGCCAGTTGTGCATGATAATCCAAAAGAAAAATGTGAGGAATTGGCTAGCTTCTTCCATTCAAAAATAGAGAAAATATTATCCTCCTTGCCCGATATCCCTCAAATCCCGGAGCCGGCTGCTTGTCAAATATCATGCCCAATTGAGCTAGCCCACTTTGGTCCTTTTTCTGAAGAGGAGGTGATAAAAGTCCTGCTAGAGCTGCAGAGTGGATCTCCAAGTGACCCAGTGCCCATAAAATACCTCAAGCTTGTGGCCAATACTCTGTCTACCCCGCTGACCGACCTCCTAAATCTGTCACTTGTTCATGGCACAGTGCCCCAGCGATGGAAAAAGGCAGTGGTAAAAGCCTTATTGAAGAAGCCAGGATTGGACCCATCCAACTTTTCCAACTTCAGGCCAATTTCACTTCTGCCTGGGTTCTCTAAAGTTGCAGAGAAACTGGTTAACCGCCAGCTCTCTCACCATCTAGAGTCCAACCACCTGTTGGGAGACTCCCAGACTGGTTTCCGTCCCGGCCAGGGAACAGACACAGCCTTGTTGGCAGTAGTGGAGGAAGCTAGGAGCACTCTAGATACAGGAGGGTCAGTGGCAGTGATCCTCCTGGACTTGAGTGCTGCCTTTGACACCGTGAGTCATCAGGTGCTCCTCCAACGTCTGTCAGAGGTAGGTGTCTCAGGGACGGCCCTGAAATGGTTGGGATCTTTTCTCTCCAACCGTTTCTACCAAGTCTGGGAAGGAGCAGAGCAGTCTGCCCTATTTCCCCTTCAATGTGGAGTCCCGCAGGGCTCATCGCTGAGCCCTACCTTATTTAATATATATATGACTCCACTTGAAAGAGTGGTCGCCCCTTCGGGGGTGAAGATCATCAGCTATGCTGATGATACTCAGCTGGTGGTGGGCCTCACTCAGCTGGCGGAACAACCTGAGGTGTTACACGACTGCCTTGCCAATGTCTATCGCTGGATGTCTAACTCTGCCTTAAAGCTTAATGGAGGAAAAACTGAGATGATGCTCCTGGGTAATTCCAGTCCCTCCATTATTGCTAGCTGTTGGCCCCGGTCTCTTGGTGAGCCACCATCCCCCAAGAAGGAGATCAAGTCCTTGGGAGTATGGTTGGAGGAAGATCTGTCCTTCAGGACCCACGCCAAGAAGACCGCGGGGGTTTGCTTCGGTCTACTGAGGTCAGCCCGAAAGGTGTTACCACTGCTTCCTGATCCAGCAAAGAAGCTTCTGGTACGTGGTTTAATCCTATCGAGGCTCGACTATGGGAATGCGCTGTTCCTCGGCGCTCCCAAAGCGACCTTTAAATCCCTCCAACAGGTGCAAAACGCAGCGGCTAGACTTCTTATGGATGTTCCTGGAAGACAGTCTGCTGCCCCGGCCCTTAAGACGCTTCATTGGCTCCCCGTGAAGGAGCGGGTGAAGTTTAAAGCGCTATGCACGGCCCACAAAATTCTGCATGGCAAAGGCCCCCCCATCCTTTCCAACATGGCCCGTCCGTATAAGCCCCCACGTCTCTTACGCTCGGACCAAAAACATCTGCTGCAGTCAGCGAGAGTAAGGAGAGTTCGATCTGGGGGCAGGCGTTTCTCTGTGCAGGTGGCGACTCTGTGGAACTCTCTGCCCCTCAAGATTCGCTCAGAGCACAAGATCCTACTATTTAGGAAACTTCTTAAGACCTACCTGTTTCCACAGTAGGGATTAGTTGAGTCTCTCCTTTTGGTCTGTCTGCGCCGGGTTGCCCCAGGGTAAGCTGAGCGCATTATAAGTTTCATATTATTATTATTATTATTATTATTATGTTCTATGGCATCATTCATGACATCATCCAATGAGTGTGTTAGTTTGTTTTATAGTTTACATAGTGCAGGTTCTGTTCCAAATTACTTGTCCTATTATGACACCAAACACACATATCCTTTTGTCACACCTAGCTAATCCCTAATTACCGTACGTAAATGCAATCCCCCTGCCTCACACAGTTGAAGGCCCTGCAGAACCCCCCCCCCTATACAGCCAACCCCATGCTGCGCACAGCCTTCGGACCTCATCCCCATGGCCATTTTTTTTAAGTGGGGGCATGTGGCTCCCCTCCCCAACCCTTGCACATTCCTGGGCCGATATAGGCCCCAGGACCCTCATACCCAAGTCCTGGCTCAATAAAAAGTGGGTTCCCACTCGGGGCACCCACCATAGTGTCTCAGCCGTGAGGGAGCCCCAAGGCCACGCGGCCCCAGCTGGCTCCCTGCATCCAGCGGGAGCTGCTTTGCTCTCCCCACTCCAGGAGGCTGCTTCTAATGCTGCTTCCCGCATCAATGTGGGAAGGAAAACAGATCTAAAGTCCACCCCAGCTGGCAAGAGCATTTTTTTTAAGTTTCCGCCCTTTGGAAGTGGACTTGGTGTTTGCTCCTGCTTGGTGGGAGATTTAAGGATGCTTCTGCTAAGGTAGAGCAAACACAGATTTCCCTGCTCGCAGGCAAAGAAACCTCTATGTTCGTTAGGTGGACTACCCGGGATTTAGCTGCTGAGCCGGTCCCGGGGGATGGGCCCCTCGTGCCATTAATGGCACAGAGAGGGGGCCCACGAGGCTTTAAGTAATCGGCCCAGTGGGTGAGCTGCCGGTCCTTTTGAGGCTTGGGAGGGTGCCACACGGCTACCCTACCCATTTTATAAAATTTCAGCCTCATTGCTGATAGCCAATCAGAGCATTCACTCTTGCTGGACTCCAATTCCCACGGGAGTGAGATGACCCAAGGGAATTAAAGCTCCCTGAGCCAATCAGAACGCTCTATTTTAAATTGATACTCCTGCAAGAGTCTTTGAGACTCTCGCAAGCCCAACCATCCAAATATCTATTTTTGTTACACTTAATATCTCAAAACTACTGAACAGATTTATGCCAAAAGCAAAAAGCCCAAACTGTGGACCAAGATCTAGCTTCCTGCTGAATTTGGTCTAATTCCTTTCAGCAGTTTTTGTTGTAGCCTGTCTTAAAGAAGTCTATGGAAAATGCACTGGGATTTGATTATTTTGACATAGAGATATTTAAATCAGTAAACCCAGCAAAAATATGGATAGGTAAAAAACATCCCATGACTGTCTGTAAGGTTTGTGCCGCACCAGTAATGCATTCTGCCCACATCGCATGATTACTGTGCCAAGCCTAAGGTTAAGATTTTGAAATGAGTTTTCTCAGAAACATGCGAGCTCTCAAGGTCGAGGAATTACCATGTATTTATTAATAGAAGCCGAATGTGTTCTCTTTCTGTGATGCTTTTCGTGCTCAGTTGCAGCGAGTGAGAAGAAATCCTGTCTCTCTTTCCCCGTGAGAAACCGAGTTCACGGCCTAAAAATAATGCTCTTCAGCAGGGTCGGCCGTGATTGCTGTGGTTACAGGCGTGTAGACTCCATGAGAACGCAGAAATAGTCCGCTCTGCGGCAGTGCACATCCGCCCGCCATGCTCAAGAGTGGAGTGAGTCTGAAAGGTTGAAGCACAGTTTAAGATTTTCTAGGAATGGTGACTCAGCGTTTCACAGTCGTGCTCATTGCATGTCACCCCGTTCTCTACGAAAATACAGTGGCTCACTATGTACTAATTAGCAGTAGGCAATGCCTTGGGGCTGTACTTTTTTTGTTTCAGATATTTTTATTTTCATTAAAAAACAAACAGAGCAGTGATTAAAGAGATCTACAGCACAATCCTGTTACAGTACAAAGGGAAAAGGAATTACCATCAGGTGCAAATAACCTCGAATGCAAATGGAATACATCCTATCTCGACAAATTCGTAGCTGGATGCATATTGAGAACAGATAAGTCTGGCATTTGGCAGGATTGAAAGATTTTGAATGCTGTGAAGGTCTGTCTTATTCAACCGAAGTGTTCAAAGGTAAGGTCTGGTGGCTCATGAGAAGAGAGAGAGGAGGTGGAGAGAAGAGGAGAAGCCACAGAAAGGGCAGGGGAAGAAGAGAGAGAGAGAGGGAGTGGGGCAGGAATAGAAGAATGGCTACACTGAGCTAGACCCACGTATCAACAGTAAGAGCGAACCGAGGGGCATATTACCGAGAATAAGCGATAATTATCGCTAAGCTTGGTTAGCGGCTATAATTTTATCGCCGTGCTTCGCCTATTTTTTTTGCTTAGAAACCTTGCTATTATCAAGGTTTATCTCCTAAGCGATAAAAATCGGCCGAAATGCATGAAATCGCTGAAAAGTCAGCGATATTCATGCATAACCGAGCTAGTGCTCTTAGCCTTGTTATCCACCTACCATTGGATAACATGGCTAAGAACTGCTCTGGGCAGGTGTTAGCTTTTGGAGATATTCGGGCTTAGCGCAAATATTTCTAAAAGTAGGTAATAGGAGATAGCGATGTTAGCGACTTTTTCCAGTCGCTAACATCTTGGCACGCCCACTTTGCATGTCATTAGCGATAATTATCGCTGACATGCAAAGTGGGCCCCAAGATGATCGCTATCTCCTACTAGCTGTCGCTAACTGGTGTTAGCGACAGCTAGGTAATAGGGCGATAAAATTATCGCCGCTTTAGCGGGAAAAATTCCCGCCAAAGCGGCGATAAGGCCCTTGGTAATATGCCCCCAGGTGTGGTCTGCAAGTCACGATGCACCCAGATCACCTCCTATGCGAAGGGAGTCAACCATCAAGGCGGATTTATGGTGGTTTTTTTTCCTGTAACTATTTATCGAATACATCCCAAAGTCATCTTTGCTGGGGGTGCATGTTCTGAAAGAGCACAGCAAGTTCCACCATTTGTCGAGAGAGCTTAAAGAAGTTGATTTCCAGTCGGAGAGTATTGTGTTGGTACCCAGGTAAAGGAGGAGGTCCACTAGCAGCGAGGATTGTACAGAAGAATCTGATGAAAAGGGGTTAGCATGTAGACCCAACGCAGCCATTAAAAATCTATTTCTATTGTTTCCCCAAATATCTCACATATTCGTGCCTGTGTCCTAAACCACACACAACCTCCACACCACTGGAGTCAAGCTATCCTGGCATATGTCTGAACTGGGGTGGTGTGGAGTGCAAAAAAACGATGGATTTAGGCCCAGATCTCTGTATTGGGGTGAATGTATAACATTGCTCTGCATTCTGTCCATCAACTGTTGGTTTTGCTTTTGTCACCCCGAGTGGGATGGGTATGCTCAGACGTGAGTCCCATGCTCTCCACACCACTGGAGTCAAGCTATCCTGGCTGAAGACGGCTGATAGCCAGAAACCGGCCATAGGATGCTTGATTCCGGTCCAGGAAAGACATGGCTTGGCAGTTCGGGCTGGACTGTTCCCATGAGGCACTGGGTCAAGGCTGATTTGGATATGGCCATGTCTGAACTGGGGTGGTGTGGAGTGCAAAAATGCGATGGATTTAGGCCCAGATCTCTGTACTGGGGTGAATGTATGACATTGTTCTGCATTCTGGCCATCAACTGTTGGTTTTGCATGTGTCCTAAACCACAGCAAGCGTGCCATTTTGCAATTAAAGAACATATCTTTAAGGTCCCCTGTCCCCTCCCCACATTGTCAGCATAAATCAGAATCTCTTAGGCCAAAGGTATGGAATCTGAATGGAGTCCAGTTTGTTTTGCGAGTAGACCAGAATCTAGGTTGTGCTGGAACTGGTGTGATTTTTTTACTGAAAAGGGAGATTGCCATATTTTCTGCCAACTATGTCTGCGAACTCCATGGTTCGTGTGTATTGTATGTGGGTTTCCCATTTTCGGGCAAGTGACTTCAGTATATGTCCATTTGGGGATTCTAGAAGCTTGCATATACATGAGACAGTATTTCCCTTCTTTTTAGAGCTACCCAGTAATCCCAGAAGATCTGGAGGGTATGTGCGTTTTCAATCTACTGATTGCAGTTTTCAATCGATGGTCTAACTGCTTGTCGAATAGTAAAAGGGACGAGACTGTGTACATTTTTATGGGTCTAGAATGTTGCAGAGGGAGTTTGGACAAGTTGTGTGTCGTAGGGTGGCACTGAGAGGTAGGGGATAAGCTAGATGGCACTTTATGACAGGCCATGGGGAGGACAGATCTAATGTGTCCGAAACCACCATGAGCCCTGAGGTAATTGGAATGCCCATTGATATCGTGGGTAAACCAGGAGGTTTATACCCCCCATAGTTATTATTCATCTTTTAGAATTTTCATAGAAATTCTAGACTTTTTGTTGTTCCTTAAAAATTCAACGATGTATTTATCTACTGATTTAAAGAAAGAGATGAAAGGGTCACTGGAAACATGCAGGGAATAAAGGTGACAAGGGGAGCTATCATCATTTTAACAGTGTCCTCTCGGCATGTGGAACCTCTTGTAGGGAGCTTGTGGGGCTGCAAGAGCATTGGGCTCTCCCCACAGCCCCCAACAACAATAAAAAACGTGGTGTTCCAGTGACCTGGGCAGCAGCGGTCCATGCAGGTAAGTGTGGTGGGGCGGGGGGATGTTGACAGACAACGGAATAGTATTAAGTAACTTAATTATTTTTCATTATTCCTTCGTCTGTCGACTTTCCCCCCTCCTGCCCCAACCCACCACGCTTACCTGCACAGACCAAAGCTGGACAGTGGGTCACCCCAGGCGAGCTTGCCATACTTTTGAAGCACTCCAAGCTGGAGATGTATGCTCTTCAGCTCAAGTACAAAGTCCCCTTGTGGTGGGTTCTATGGCTGTACTTTGTAGCCTGAAAAATGTTAAAAGAAAGACTCAGAGACATGTTGATTAGTTTTTTAATAAAGCTTTATTCGAATGTTTTCTTAAAACCACTTTTATTGAACAATGCAATGTGTGAATTTATAAAAGATACATTTGATTACAATTATTAATGACTTTTTGACAAAGACAATAGGTCTTCAGCGGGAATGGTGCCATTGTTCAGGCCCTCTGCCCAACACCACGCTGGTCGGGGCCAAAGGGGGTGCACAGCGCAGCGTTGGGCCTGTCATGCATATCCCCAATTTGCGAATGGCCAGAGGCCATGTGCAGCAGACGATGGGCACAAGTGAGGTGTTAGTTCAGCCGTGACACTTCACATGGAGATGGACATCTTACTTTATGTTAAAAATAAACATAGAAAGTAATTGAAAGAAAACAAAATTTAAAGCGGCATTATTGATAAGAATCAGGGGCTCAGTCTCCTGTAGGATTTATAGGTTGTATTTGGGCCAGTAACTGTGGCATTACCATGGTAAAGGCAGAAGTGTGCAATAGACTGTTTCACTCATACAATTGTAATTCTATAAAAGGTGCTCTTCCACACCTTCGATAGGCCACTTGCTCAAGGCAATGCCCCAAGAGAGCTCTCACACAAATGTTTTGTGGGAAATCACACAGGAAGTCAATTGATATAGCTTCTTGCATGTGTGCATGGGCCATTGGTTCAAATGCTATCTCTAGACTGGTTCTAAGTTAAAATATCAATGACAAAAATATTGTCAGGCATATTGTGACCTAAATATAACTTAGAAAAACACACCTCCATTGGGTGTAGATTTTCTATTATTAACTCCAATACCTGCTCCAACTAATTGTGAAATGTCAATTAAAGCATACTGTTTTAAATGATCAAAACCACAAAAATTCACCAATTACAGTTATCTCAAGTAACTATAACGTGTACCATAAATTAACTACAACTTGTGCGCTGAAGTAACTATAACTTGCAGCTTTGATTTTTCATTGAATTTCTAGGGAGAATGTTAAGGTAAAGTAACATGATATTACAATTCCTAAGTGCTTATACTGATTAAGCTTCTGCCTCCGCATTGCTAATAGCTCAAATCTGGAGGGCCTGATTCACAAACTTCACTTTGTAGCATGTTCATCACTACTACAAAACGTACTATAAAATGCAATTCACAAACTGCGTGCAGGCTTTTATGACTCCACACTCCCTTTAGTTATGTGTGTGAGTTTCCATCCCGATTGTGGAGTCTCCAGGTGCGGTGAGTTCTGCACACATTAGTGTAGGGAGTGCAGAGTCACACAACTCTGTATATAGTTTGTAAATTCCTAAAAGTAGTAAAGTTACTGAAAAGTATAAGTTTGCCTTTGTGAAGCAGGCCCAGACTCAGATGAGCAGTCAGCCTACACACAAGGCCCATTATTCACAGAGTTCAAGCGTTCTGGTTGGAAAATCTATTAGGCGAAAGACATTAGACAACAATACACAACTGCAAAGCTTGGAAATGCCCTCTGCCCTTCAGGGCAAAGCTAGAGTGCAAGCCTTTTTAGGTCTCTGTAGCGCCCACACTCATCTGTGCCCATCTTTTTTTAATTGTAATTTTTTTTCTCACTTTTTAGTGCAACTGCAATTTGCCACTGGGATGCTCCTTTCCTTAAATGCACGTTTTTTTTGCTTTTTGTAATTATATGCTCCAAAATGGGCATTTGCCGTCTTGGAGCAGTAAATCTAAAAACAACGGCAGTCCTAGGTTTATAATGTGTATGTGTGCATGTGTGGTGCGGCTTGTGCGTATATACATTAGGGAGCCCAGGCCTTATTTCTGTTTCTGTTCAGAATCTGCAATAACGATGTATTTAATTTTGCCAATGATAAACGGCTTGGGCAAAACTAATTGGTAAAGCCATAGGTCGAGATCTATGGGCTTTGCCAGCGCCTGTTCTTGCAGCTCCGACCCTGCAAAATACTTTAACCTCTTCGCAAAGAACCACTTGTGTCCCACATGGATTAGGTACAGCTTTAGAAACAGTGTGCTTTACATATTTAGGGTTTTTGTTGCACACAGTATGCTTTTCCCCCACACTAGAACACTTTGAAGGACTGGGGTAAAGAGAGACGTTAGCGAACACGGTACATTTGGTGGTGCCCAGTGCCATCCTGGGTGGCCTAGAACAAAAAAGGTTTTAGGGGCCTCTGTTTGGAAGAAGTTTGAATTTTATTACCCATTTTCTGCTAATTCAAGCACGATGATACCAAACAATAATTAAATATACAGTAAAGGTCAAGATACAGAAATATACATAAGTGAGCTCGAATGAAAGCTCACTTTCACAGGTGACCCCTGGAAGGTGAGGGCCCTGGGCAATTGCCCACTTTACTCCTGCCTTAAAATGTCTATGGTTGTGCCAATCAGTTTGCTGTGATCCAGTGGGGTTGATTTGTAAAGTTCAAAAGCTTGAATGCCTCTGTGGATATAAGAGCGGATGATAACACCTCTGGCATGTAAGACAGAACGGCAAAGGTTATAATGTTGTTTGTAAAAGTATTCTATGAAGTAGATACCACCTTATGGGGTTTAATGTTATGATATCTTCTAAACCAAGTGAAAAGAGTTGTTAAAAACGAATAATAATAAAAACTAGTTGTTGGGAATGTCATATCTTTAAAGGGACTTTAGTTATCGCGCTTGCACTCAATGTTCAATCAATGTCAGAAGTTGTTGCGTGCTCTAGGGCGCACTCTCCGTTGTGAAGTGCAGGAAAATATAAACCAAATAGCGTGCCCCTTAATTGGGTAATGTCCCCTAGTCACCGCGTAGTCCCTTAATTGGCTACTCAATAGCCTTCATCAGGTTCTGGGTTTGTGTGTGTAGTCTGTGTTGATGGCAATGGCTGCGCATCATGGCGTCATGAAGGCCGAAGGCTATTGAGTGGCCGAAATGCATTGGTTAATGCCCTGGGGATAATGATGGATTTATTCGCTTGCTTTTTTGAAGAATTATGAACTATGAATACAGTTCTATACCTTATGGAATAAACATTAAAGATATCTGAAATCCAGAAAAGATATCGTTCTCTTGGAAATTATTTGTTAAAAATTGAATTAACCCAATTAAGGGACTACTCTGTGACTAGGGGACGTTACCCAATTAAGGGGCACGCTATTTGGTTTATATCTTTGACCCCTTCGATGCTCATGATGAAACGGTTCCGTCATGAGCATCAGTTGAGCTGTGCTCATGACGGAACTGTTCCGTCATGAGCCCGTTGGCTCATTAGAACCTTCAGCACAGCGCGAGAATTTGCGCCACGCTGAAGGTGTTAAAGGGACCATTCAGTGACTGGTGCTACAATAGGTCTCAAAACCCAGCTCAACATCATCAAAGGAACATTCCAAGGAATAAAATAAATCCAGCAATCATCAGAGGGACATTCTGCGATATAAAACCAAGCCAGAAATTATCAAATAACGGGAGATTTTGGCCAAGTGGTCTGGTCCAAAAGGACTGGCGCTGCTCGTCCGCTACACCTGGGATGGGGGAGAGGTAGGAGATATATAGAAGCATAAGTTGGGCTACCAGCCAGCATTTTAAGGTAGACACGGTCGTTGGTAGCGGGATCGATAGGCAGTAAAAAGGAAGGGCCAGAAGTAGGTAATTCTTATTTACCTACTCCTAAATACCAAATCATACCGATTTGGTATTTAATAGTAGGTAAATAGGAAGGGGGCAGATGTAGGTAATTCTTATTTTAGAATTACTGAATCTGTATGATTCGGTATTTACCGATTCGGTAAATACCGACTCAGTATTTCCTATTGATTCCTATGGGCCTTGAAGCCCATAGGAATCAATGGGAAATACTCATTCGGTATTTACCGAATCAGTAAATACTGAATCCTGCAAGAGTGAACGGTGTGTCACTTTGACACCCTGTAGCACCCCAATTCCAGGCTTGTGTGCTATGTGGCACACATACATGCTCTAAGGGCATGTCTGTGTGTTACATGGCACAGGTGTACATGCACAGATGTGCATGTACACCTGAATTCGGTATTTTACCAACCAATTGTATTGGGTGATAAAATACCAAATTCTGAAGGCCTGTAGCACTGTAAACCGTGCTACCTACATCTGGGATTTACCGAATCGGTAAAATTACCGATTCGGTATTTTACAGAATCGGTAAATTTACCGATTCGGTAAATATACCGATTCTGTAAAATAATGGCCCCTACATCTCAAAAACCAATTACCGATCAGTAACGGCCTAAATCGACCGTTACCGACCGGTAATTGGCAACCTACATCTGGCCCGAAATGTTTTGTTAGCACAAATGTGTCTTCAGGGGGTTTATTTATTTATTTATTAATACCATTTGTAGAGCGCATACGTTTGCCCATGGGCGTCTTGGCGCTATGAATACAAAACAGGATTTCTGAGGGGGCAACATCTAGACGTAGAACCCATTACTGGTTAAACAACCAAGTCTTCACCGGTTTCCGGAATTGGAGGAGCGATTGAGCTGCTCGGATTGTCAGTGGGAGCGAGTTCCAAAGTCTGGCCGCAGATACCGTGAAACGCCTGTCTCCCCATGTGACCGTCCTGGTGCGTGGTACCACTAGTTGGTGCAGTGACATCAATCTCAGTGGTCTAGATGGACAGTAGGTAGCGAGCTGGGTTTGCAGAAATCTAGGGCCCTGGTTGTGAATGGCTTTAAACGTTAAGCAGAGTGATTTGAATTTAATGCGATTTTTGATTGATAGCCAATGATAGCTTTTTATTATATGGCTGACTGAATTAAATTTTGGAGTTTTGGAGAGTAGTCTTGCTTCTGCATTTTGGATCATTTGCAACTTAGAGATTACCCGGGATTGTGCGTTAACAAACAGACCGTTGCAATAATCAAGCGAGGAGAGCACAAATGTGCTCACCACTGTTTTTCCCGCACTACCAGAAAGAAAAGGGATGATTTTCCTAATTAATCTGAGTTTGTGATGAGCATTCGCCACTGTTTGATTAGCATGAGCTACAAAATTGAGCTTGTCATCAAAAACTATGCCCAAATTTCTAACCTTAGCAGAAGGGTTGGGTAAAACTCCTAAAGAAGGAGGCCACCACACCGGTGACCATTGTGGGGCAATCTAAATGACTACCTCCGTTTTCTCAGAGTTCAGTCTCAAGCAATTGGCCTGCATCCAATCCTTAATGGCCAGCATACCTTCTTGAAATTGTGCTGCTACATGTTCCTCATCATTATTGATAGCAAGCACCAGCTGGGTGTCATCAGCGTAGGAAGTCAGGCTCATCTGGTGGGTTTTAATAACTCTTGCTAAGTCCAACACGTAGATATTAAACAGTGTTGGACTTAGAGATGAGCCCTGGGGTACTCCACAAGGCAAGGCAAGCTCCGGTGATTTATAAGGTCCCAACGTGACTGCTTGTGATCTGTTAGAGAGAAAGGAGGTAAGCAGCTCCCTTGCGCTGGATCGGATGCCCAAACTTCCGACACGGTCAATCAAGATGGAGTGATTGACCGTGTCGAAGGCCGCAGATAGATCCAGCATTATGAGGATAGCTGTCCCACCTTGATCCCTGATGGTTCTAATATCATCTGCAGCTTTGATAAGGGCCATCTCCGTGCCATGGAGCTTTCGAAAGCCAAACTGCGTATCATCCGACAGCTTGTTATTCTCAAGATAGTCCGCCAACTGGATGTTCATTGCCTTTTCAAGCACTTTGGATAGATATGGTAGACTGGATATGGGCCTATAGTTTTTTAACTGCTCCTTATCTAATGATGGTTTTTTAAGGAGCGGTTTTAAAAGGGTAGTTTTTAACATGTTCGGATATGTCCCAGACCCAAGAATCACGTTACAAACTTGCGTGATAACCATGCTGATTGTGTCCAGAACCGGTAAATAGACTCAGGGGGGACAGGGATCCAGGGACGATCCTGATTTTATGGACACCATGAGGTCCCTGATTTGTTCCTCCTGCAGTGCCTCAAATTGATCTAGCATACAGGTGGGGGACGTGATATGAGTAACTGGGGATGCAATATTATTAGTAGAAAACTCAGAGTAGATGTCATGGACTTTGGTGAAGAAGAAGTTAGCTAAGGCGTCACAGAGAGCCTGCGATGGAGTGGGGGCTATATCTGTGAGCTTCCCGGCCAGATGTTTTACTACTTCAAACAACTGTTTGCTGGAGTTTTTGGCCGAGTCCATTTGATTTCCAAAATACTTTTCTTGGTCTCTAGAATCATTTTTTTATAGGTTAGTTGTGTTTCCTTATAGCATATTTTGCTAGCTAGATCATAGGACCTTCGCCAGTGTCTTTCCTGTCTACGACATTCTTGCTTTTGCCTCCTAGGTTCTTCTGTGAACCATGGGGAGGATGGTACCTTTCTATTCCTAGAGATAGTCTTAAGTGGTACTAATAAGTTCATTGCGTTATCTATCCAATCTGTAAACTGCTTAGCAGCTAAATTCGGATCCATGGATATAGGCCCCAAATAGGTTTATGGGGCCTGTGTTTGGAAGAAGTTTGAATTTTATTACCCATTTTCTGCTAATTCAAGCACAATGATACCAAACAATAATTAAATATACATTAAGGGTCAAGATACAGAAATATACATAAGTGAGCTCGAATGAAAGCTCACTTTCACAGATGACCCCAGGAAGGTGAGGGCCCAGGGCAATTGCCCACTTTACTCCTGCCTTAAAATGTCTGTGGTCGTGCCAATCAGTTTGCTGTGATCCAGTGGGGTTGAATTGTAAAGTTCAAAAGCTTGAATGCCTCTGTGGATATAAGAGCGGATGATAACACCTCTGGCATGTAAGACAGAACGGCAAAGGTTATAATGTTGTTTGTAAAAGTATTCTATGAAGTAGATACCACCTTATGGGGTTTAATGTTATGATATCTTCTAAACCAAGGGAAAAGAGTTGTTAAAAACGAAGAATAATAAAAACTAGTTGTTGGGAATGTCATATCTTTAAAGGGACTTTAGTTATCGCACTTGCACTCAATGTTCAATCAATGTCAGAAGTTGTTGCGTGCTCTAGGGCGCACTCTCCGTTGTGAAGTGCAGGAAAATATAAACCAAATAGCGTGCCCCTTAATTGGGTAACGTCCCCTAGTCACAGCGTAGTCCCTTAATTGGCTACTCAATAGCCTTCATCATATTCTGGGTTTGTCTGTGTAGTCTGTGTTGATGGCAATGGCTGCGTATCATGGCGTCATGAAGGCCGAAGGCTATTGAGTAGCCGAAATGCATTGGTTAATGCCCTGGGGATAATGATGGATTTATTCGCTTGCTTTTTTGAAGAATTATGAACTGTTAGACAGGGACCTGGAGGGTCGGCCGAGGACAAGAGGAGAGGCCTCCGGTGAGGGCCGTCTCCAGCGATCGTACAGAAAAGTAACTTCCCCCCCACAGATGGACACCACACAAGGATAAGGTCAACACTCTTTATATACGATTCTTGACGCAAGGATATCAACGATACAGTGAGATCGGGACACGAGGGTCCTCTCAATTCTAGTCTCTGGCAGGGAAAGGGGTAGCGGGACAGTCTTGGTACCGATCTGGTACTGAGGTGGTAAGATGGATAGCTCACAATCCTCGAGCTCGGAGTTCTGGAAGGTCGGGCCGCGGCAGCGAGAGCAGGTTCGGATGATAAGTCTCACTTGAGAAGGGCCGCGGCAGCGCCAGCCGGCAAGGGCGATGGTTCACACAAGGATGGGCCGCGGCAGCGCCGGCAGGTCCCAATGAGGATATAGGTTGCAGAGGGCCGCGGCAGCGCCAGCAGGTCCCGACGAGGATGTAGGTTGCAGAGGGCCGCGGCAGCGCCAGCAGGTCCCGACGAGGATGTAGGTTGCAGAGGGCCGCGGCAGCGCCAGCAGGTCCCGACGAGGATGTAGGTTGCAGAGGACCACGGCAGCGCCAGCAGGCAGGACGATGATTCACAAGGCAGGGCTGCGGCAGCGCCAACAGTCCGTCAAGGATGAGTTCTTCTAGGTGTCTCTCGACTCCAGGATACAACTCCCTTCCTGCTCTGGAGCTGCCCCAGTTATAGGTCTGGCCTCCTTTGATGTCCGGACCCTCGCGCTTGGAGGTCGGGAGGTCCGGGATGAGGGAGTCCAGACACCCAGCAGGGGGGTGGAGCCAGCGCCCGGGGAGGCTGGGGGCGATCGGCACCTGGCGGGGGAGAGCCATCGACACTCCTCTCTCCCATTGACCTGCCAAGTGGTCTCTTCACCTCCTGGGTGGATGGTGGTGCCTCGATGTCGGGGCCTGGCCAGGCCCAGGGTTGGGGTCGAGCTGAGGCCACGCGGCCTCGTGGTGCAGTGTCCAAGATGGCGGCTGGGCCCGGGCAATGGTGCTGACGGAGGCCCGGGTCAGCCGATGCTGGGATGTTCGGGAGCAGGCGTCCCGTGGGGGGACGGGTTGCGGGTGGCTTCTGCGGGTTGGTGGGGTAGTTCTTCTGGTGACACCGGGAGAGCCGGTGTCCGGGCCCTGTCATGCGGGGAGGGAGCGAGCCTTTCACGAGGCCTGTCCAACATGCGTCCCCCCCAGCTGAAGGCGGGGAGAGTCACCCATCCTCTTGGGTACTCTCCTCGTCGAGGCGGAAAAAGCGTGACAGGCCGTCCGCGTTGGCGTGGTCCTGGCCTGGATGATGCTCCACAGTGAAGTCCATCCCCTGCAGGGAGATGGACCATCGCAACAGTTTTGGATTCTCCCCCCGCATCTGCATCAACCATTGCAGGGGTCTGTGATCTGTTTGTACCCGGAAATGGGTACCGAAGAGGTAGGGCCGGAGCTTCTTGAGGGCCCACACTACGGCGAAGGCCTCCCGCTCGATGGGGCTCCAGCGCTGTTCTCGAGCTAGCAGGCGTCGGCTGATGAAGGCCACTGGCTGGTCGACTCCCTCGGCGTTGAATTGGGAGAGGACTGCCCCAATGCCATGATCTGAGGCGTCCGTCTGGACGATGAATTCCCGGCTGTAGTCGGGGGCCTGGAGCACAGGGGCGGTGCACATGGCGGCCTTCAGCTTCTCAGAGGCCGCTTGACAGTCCAGGGTCCAGTTGACTGTTTTGGGGCTTTTCTTGGATGTGAGTTCTGTGAGGGGCCCCACAATGCTGCCATAGTCTTTCACAAACCGCCGGTAGTATCCGGTGAGCCCCAAGAAGGCTCGGACCTCAGTTTGGGTGACGGGTGCCTGCGAGGACTGGATGGCAGCGATCTTGAGCTGGAGGGGGGCCACCAGACCGCTCCCCACTTGGTGTCCGAGGTAGGTCACGGGCCCCTGGCCAATCTGGCATTTGCTGGCCTTGATGGTAAGGCCAGCCTGTTGGAGGGCGTGCAGGACTTCTCGGAGGTGGTGAAGGTGGTCTGCCCAGTGACGGCTGTATACAGCGATGTCGTCCAGGTAGGCGGCGCTGAACTCTTCGAGGCCCGCCAATACCTGGTTCACGAGTCGTTGGAAAGTGGCTGGAGCGTTTTTCATGCCGAATGGCATCACTTTGAAATGCTAGTGGCCATCCGGGGTAGAGAAGGCGGATCGTTCTTGGGCTCTGGGGGTGAGGCCGATCTGCCAGTAGCCCGCTGTCAGATCGAAGATGCTCAGGTAGCGGGCAGCCCCATACGGTCAACCAGTTCATCTGCCCGGGGAATGGGGTGAGCGTCGGTTCGGGTGACAGTGTTCAGGCCCCGATAGTCTACACAGAATCGGAGCTCGGGGGTGGTGCCCGGGGCGGCAGCTTTGGGGACCAGTACGACTGGGCTGGCCCAGGGGCTGTCGGATGGCTCGATGACTCAGAGTGCGAGCATTTTAGAGACTTCGTTCTGGATGCAGGCGCGCACCCGATCCGGCACTCGGTACGCCCTGTGTCGAATAGGGGGACTATCCCCAGTGTCCACGTCGTGGAGGCACCAAGGGGTGACCCCCGGGGTGAGCGAGAACAGGTTCGCAAATTGCAGTAGGAGAGCCCGACAGTCTTGGCGTTGTTCCGGGGTCAAGGCATCGGAGAGTCGGACCCCGTCCACTGAGCCATCTTTCTCATGGGTCCTCAGTAGGTCAGGGAGGGGCTCGGAGTCTTCTTCCGCCCCACTATCTGTTGCCATCAGCAGGCTGAGTTCCGAGCGTATGAAGTGTGGTTTGAGTCTGTTGGCGTGGAGGACCCGGAGGGGGTTCCGGGGGGACTCCATGTCTATTAGGTAGGTGACAGGGCTCTTGCGCTCAATCACCTTGAAGGGCCCCGTCCATTTGTCCTGCAAGGCACAAGGTTCGACTGGAGAAATCACCCATACTTGCTGACCGGGCTCGAACTCAATGGAGGAGGCATGTTGATCGTACCATTTCTTCATGTCCTCCTGACTGGCCTCAAGATTGGCTTTGGCGAGTTCCCTGAATCGCCGGGTCTGGTTGCGGAGGGTCAGGAGGTACTTATACACGTCCGGGGGGGTCTTCTGGGGGGTCATCTCCCATTCTTCTTTAACCAGGCTGAGGGGCCCCCGGACAGGGTGCCCGTACAGGAGCTCGAAGGGGCTAAAACCGAGGGATTTCTGGGGAACCTCTGGGTAGGCGAAGAGGAGGCACAGGAGCAGCACGTCCCATTGGCGACGTAGGGGTTCCTCCAGGCCCATGATCATCCCCTTGAGAGTGCGGTTAAACCGTTCGACCAGTCCGTTTCCTTGCGGGTGATAGGGGGTCGTGAACCGGTAGGTAACCCCGCACTGCTGCCAGAGAGATTTCATATATTTGGAGATAAAGTTTGTGCCCCTGTCGCTGACGACTTCCCGGGGGAAGCCGACTTGAGAGAAGATCCCCATTAAGGCTTGGCCTACCACTGGTGCTGTTACGGTCCGAAGAGGAATGGCCTCTGGATAGCGGGTGGCGTGGTCCACCAGGACCAGGATGAACCGGTGCCCCTGTGCTTTTCGGGGGTCCAGGGGCCCCACAATGTCTATTCCCACCCGTTCGAACGGGGTGGTGACGACGGGGAATGGTTGCAAGGGTGCTTTGATTTTTCGGCCGCTCTTCCCGCTGGCCTGGCAGGTGGGGCAGGCCCGGCAGTGGTTGGAGACATCATTTCGCATTTTGGGCCAGTAAAAGTGTGTTACCAGGCGGTTGTAAGTTTTGTCTTGTCCCAAGTGCCCGGCAAGGGGGACATTGTGTGCTAAGTTCAAAAGGAAGTCTCTGAAGCGGAGGGGCACCACCAGCACCCGGCTGGCCCCCAATTCAGCAATTCTTTGTTCGCTGTACAGTAGGTCATTGTCCCAATAGATCCAGTGTGCCCCTGCGGTGTCTCCTGTGCTCTGGGTGAGGGCTTGTTGTCAGAGTCCCTCGAGGGAGGGACAGGTCTTCTGTTCTTGCCGGAATTGTTCCTGGGTGGGTCCACCCTCTTGACGCCACTGGGCCAGTTCTGGAAGATCCTGGAGCTGAGTGGGCCCTTCTTGGTTTTGTTCTGGGGGATCAGTACTGAGGGCGTCTCCCTCTGGGATGATCGGGGGAGGAGGTGCTGGCCATTCGGGTTCTTCTGGACTGGGGATGGTGCGGGCGGCCATGGACCGGGTCGTTACGCAAGCCCAGTCCGGGAGGCCCAACATCCCCAGGTGCTCTCTTCTCTCAACGGCTGCCCAGGGGGAACTTTCGAGGTCGTTTCCCAGGAGGCAGTCCACCGGGGCATCATCGCGGACAGTCACCTTTAGCATACAGGACACTCCTCCCCATTCGAAGGGGACGCAGGCCATCTGACACAGGCTCTCCGAATTGTCCGCTGATCGGCGGTGGCAAAGAACGTTTGGCAAGATTTGTTCGGGGGTTACCAGATGACAGCGGACTGCCGTCACACTGGCCCCGGTGTCACGCAGGGCTTCGGCCTTGCGCCCATTAATGTTCACCCACTGGCTGTATTTCCTCGTGTTGGCGGGTAGGGGGGCCCGCGGAATCATGTCTCTTTCCCCTAGGCAAGCCAGGATCATGGCGGCGGGTTCCCACTCGGGCTGTTCCTGTTCGTACTCTTCATAATCTTCGGGAGCTTGCTCCTCTCCCAGGGCGGCGGCAGCGACCTGGCGGGGTATGGGACTCTGGTTCTTCGGGCAGTTAGGGTCGTTGGCATAGTGGCCGGTCCGCTGGCACTGGTGGCAAGTAACGTTGGCTCGGAACCCTGGACGCATCGGGGGGTTTCCCCTACCTGCAGGGGGCGGGGTGTTGCTGGCGGGAGCTACCGGGACGGCGTCTCTGCCCCGGCCCTGGCCTCCTCCTCCTCGGGGGCGATGGGGACCTTGGTTTGTTCTGTTTGGTTCACTTGGCCCACTTCGGGCAACTCGAGTGCTTTCCCATCGGTCAGCTTCGGCGGCGAGCTGCCGAGGTTCAGTCAGTTTACTGTCGAGGAGGTGCTGCCTGAGCTCGACAAAGCAATTGTTGGAGAGGTGCTTCCACACAATGAGGTTAAAGAGTTGCTCGTAGGTGGTTACGTGGCTGCCATTGATCCACCCCTCGAAGGCTCGGCTGAAATAGTTCACATACTCCACCCAAGTTGTACCCGGGATCCGCTTGCAGTCGCGGAACCTGTGGCGGTACATCTCGGGCGTGAGTCCGTATCGAGTGAGGAGGGCGGCCTTCATGTGGTCATAGGATGTCATCTGATGGTCAGGGAGCTGCAGCAGGGCGTCGCGCCCTTCATTGACGAACCTCCCCCATAGCCCGGCTCCCCAGTCATTTCGATCAATCCGGTAGGAGGTCATGGCGATCTCGTAGGCCTTAAACCATTGCTGGATATCGTCGTTTCGATAATATTCTCTGACGACATCCTTGGGGATGTGGACTTTTGGTTCGGCAGTGCCCGGGGTGTGCGGGCGCTCGGGCACCCCAAGATCTTTATTCTGTTTCCGCATCTCTATCTCTGCTAGCTTGCGCTCATGTTCGTATGCCAGTTTTTTCTCTTCGAGTTCTCTCTGCCTTTGTTTCTCTTCCCGCTCCTCCCGGAGGCTCCTCTCGGTAGGCGAAGAGGAGGCACGGGAGCAGCACGTCCCATTGGCGACGTAGGGGTTCCTCCAGGCCCATGATCATCCCCTTGAGAGTGCGGTTAAACCATTCGACCAGTCCGTTTCCTTGCGGGTGATAGGGGGTCGTGAACCGGTAGGTAACCCCGCACTGCTGCCAGAGAGATTTCATATATTTGGAGATAAAGTTCGTGCCCCTGTCGCTGACGACTTCCCGGGGGAAG
Source organism: Lissotriton vulgaris (assembly GCF_964263255.1). Taxonomy (NCBI): domain Eukaryota; kingdom Metazoa; phylum Chordata; class Amphibia; order Caudata; family Salamandridae; genus Lissotriton; species Lissotriton vulgaris. Next base: position 158,316,987 of record NC_141699.1, on the reverse strand, counting down.
CCCGCTCGAGAGAAGATCCCCATTAAGGCTCGGCCTACCACTGGTGCTGTTACGGTCCGAAGAGGAATGGCCTCGGGATAGCGGGTGGCGTGGTCCACCAGGACCAGGATGAACCGGTGCCCCTGTGCTGTTCGGGGGTCCAGGGGCCCCACAATGTCTATTCCCACCCGTTCGAACGGGGTGGTGACGACGGGGAATGGTTGCAAGGGTGGGTCCAAGTGTCCAAGTGTTCTAAGGTTATCTTTTGTTCCGCCAATTTCAGCTCTCCTTCCAACCGGAGCCGTGCCAACTCTAATTCATGGAGTCTGCTTTTCTCTCGTTCTTGGATCTCCTCCAGGGAGAGACCCGCTCTCCTTCCTTCCGTCGGAGTGGTGTTTGTTTCTGGTGCCTCGAGGTTTTGGTTCTGGGGTACGGCCGTACCCGTTTCTGCCCAAGATTCTAGGGCGTGTTTGAAGTCCTCTTTCGTGCTCAGCCCGGTGGTAGCAATGCCTAGTTCTATGAAAAATTGCTTTAGCTCTCGATGGTTGTACTCTTCTAGTTTCTCCATCTGGAATTTCTCTGTGGATCCGCTTTCTTTTGTTGACATTGTGGTTGAGTCGTGGGGTGAGTTACCCTCTGTACGATTATGCGTTGGTTCGGATCGCGCCGCTGGCCACCAATGTTAGACAGGGACCTGGAGGGTCGGCCGAGGACAAGAGGAGAGGCCTCCGGTGAGGGCCGTCTCCAGCGATCGTACAGACAAGTAACTTCCCCCCCACAGATGGACACCACACGAGGATAAGGTCAACACTCTTTATATACGATTCTTGACGCAAGGATATCAACGATACAGTGAGATCGGGACACGAGGGTCCTCTCAATTCTAGTCTCTGGCAGGGAAAGGGGTAGCGGGACAGTCTTGGTACCGATCTGGTACTGAGGTGGTAAGATGGATAGCTCACAATCCTCGAGCTCAGAGTTCTGGAAGGTTGGGCCGCGGCAGCGCCAGCAGGCTCGGATGATAAGTCTCACTTGAGAAGGGCCGCGGCAGCGCCAGCCGGCAAGGGCGATGGTTCACACAAGGATGGGCCGCTGCAGCGCCAGCAGGTCCCGACGAGGATGTAGGTTGCAGAGGGCCGCGGCAGCGCCAGCAGGTCCCGACGAGGATGTAGGTTGCAGAGGGCCGCGGCAGCGCCAGCAGGTCCCGACGAGGATGTAGGTTGCAGAGGGCCGCGGCAGCGCCAGCAGGCAGGACGATGATTCACAAGGCAGGGCTGCGGCAGCGCCAACAGTCCATCAAGGATGAGTTCTTCTAGGTGTCTCTCGACTCCAGGATACAACTCCCTTCCTGCTCTGGAGCTGCCCCAGTTATAGGTCTGGCCTCCTTTGATGTCCGGACCCTCGCGCTTGGAGGTCGGGAGGTCCGGGATGAGGGAGTCCAGAGACTCCAGACACCCAGCAGGGGGGTGGAGCCAGCGCCCGGGGAGGCTGGGGGCGATCGGCACCTGGCGGGGGAGAGCCATCGACACTCCTCTCTCCCATTGACCTGCCAAGTGGTCTCTTCACCTCCTGGGTGGATGGTGGTGCCTCGATGTCGGGGCCTGGCCAGGCCCAGGGTTGGGGTCGAGCTGAGGCCACGCGGCCTCGTGGTGCAGTGTCCAAGATGGCGGCTGGGCCCTGGCAATGGTGCTGACGGAGGCCCGGGTCAGCCGATGCTGGGATGTTCGGGAGCAGGCGTCCCGTGGGGGGACGGGTTGCGGGTGGCTTCTGCGGGTTGCCGGGGTAGTTCTTCTGGTGACACCGGGAGAGCCGGTGTCCGGGCCCTGTCATGCGGGGAGGGAGCGAGCCTTTCACGAGGCCTGTCCAATATGAACTATGAATACAGTTCTATACCTTATGGAATAAACATTAAAGATATCTGAAATCCAGAAAAGATATCGTTCTCTTGGAAAATATTTGTTAAAAATTGAATTAACCCAATTAAGGGACTACGCTGTGACTAGGGGACGTTACCCAATTAAGGGGCACGCTATTTGGTTCATATCTTTAACCCCTTCGATGCTCATGATGAAACGGTTCCGTCATGAGCATCGGTTGAGCTGTGCTCATGACGGAACTGTTCCATCATGAGCCCGTTGGCTCATTAGAACCTTCAGCACAGCGCGAGAATTCGCGCCACGCTGAAGGTGTTAAAGGGACCATTCAGTGACTGGTGCTACAATAGGTCTCAAAACCCAGCTCAACATCATCAAAGGAACATTCCAAGGAATAAAATAAATCCAGAAATCATCAGAGGGATATTCTGCGATATAAAACCAAGCGAGAAATGATCAAATAAAGGGAGATTTTTGCCAAGTGGTCTGGTCCAAAAGGACTGGCGCTGCTCGTCCGCTACACCTGGGATGGGGGAGAGGTAGGAGATATATAGAAGCATAAGTTGGGCTACCAGCCAGCATTTTAAGGTAAACACAGTCGTTGGTAGCGGGATGGGTAGGGAGTAAAAAGGAAGGGCCAGATGTAGGTAATTCCTATTTACCTACTCTTAAATACCAAATCATACCGATTCGGTATTTAAGAGTAGGTAAATAGGAAGGGGGCAAATGTAGGTAATTCTTATTTTAGAATTACTGAATCGGTATGGTTCGGTATTTACCGATTCGGTAAATACCGAATCGGTATTTCCTATTGATTCCTATGGGCCTTGAAGCCCATAGGAATCAATGGGAAATACTGATTCGGTATTTACCGAATTAGTAAATACCGAATCCTGCAAGGGTGAACGGGGTGTCACTTTGACACCCTGTAGCACCCCAATTCCAGGCATGTGTGCCATGTGGCACACATACATGCCCTAAGGGCATGTCTGTGTGTTACATGGCACTGGTGTACATGCTCAGATGTGCATGTACACCTGAATTCGGTATTTTACCACCCAATTGTATTGGGTGATAAAATACCGAATTCTGAAGGCCTGTAGCACTGTAAACAGTGCTACCTACATCTGGGATTAACCGAATCGGTAAAATTACCGATTCAGTATTTTACAGAATCGGTAAATTTACCGATTCAGTAAATTTACAGATTCTGTAAAATAATGGCCCCTACATCTCAAAAACCAATTACCGGTCGGTAATTGGCGACCTACATCTGGCCCGAAATGTTTTGTTAGCACAAATGTGTCTTCAGGGGGTTGCAGTGGAAGACAGATTTGTGGAGGTGTGTAGATGATGAGTGGTGGGCAGGCCAATACTCGTGCGTACCGGTGGCATTGTTGGCCTCCTCACCGCCACACCTGAAGACCCCCAGGTTGGGCCCAGAAGGTATGGAAGGGGGTCAGAGAGGAGGCACAGGGTCAGGCCGTGATCCCTTGCAAGTTAGAGTCTTGTGGTGCTGAGGGCCGCGCTCCAAAGATATAGTATGAGGGGGAGGGGTGGGGCTTTATGCCAGACTGCTATGTTGGGGTACTACTGGGCTTTGATGCTTGATCAGGAGTTTCGTTTGGGAAGTGCATGGCAACAGGAGGCGGGGTGGCTTTGCGGCACAGGAGGACTCCCAGAAAAGTGGGGGGCTTGTGGGGCTCAAATATTTGTCACATTGCAATCTGAAACACCAGGGGGCCTGTTTCCAGATGCAAGTGATGCAGGGGCTGGAACGGTTGGTTGCCGGAGGCAAGTGATGCAGGGGCGGAAAGGGTTGGGGGATAAAGTTAGACATGGCTTGGTAGGGGGTCCAATATGTGTCATTGCCAGGGCAAACCTTATATGGCGTGACAGTGTGGAGGAGGGGGGATCGAGGATAGGGCCTGGGAGGACCCTGGGCAAGCTGACCTAGTTATTTTTGTCCTGTCTGGGGCAAAGTCGCAATTCCCCAATCTGCTTGGTATGGACAACAGAATCGGGGGCACGTGGCAGCGATGCAAGGAGGTCATACTGTGGAGTTATGGGGCAGTACCGCAGGGCCGATGCAGGGGTTGGGTAGGGAGCTAGGATGGGGGCGTTCTAGTGTAGAGCGATGGGTGAGATCCCATGTACAGATAGTTAGGTTTGGGTGCCAGGTGAGGTAGAAGGGGTGGGGACAGGACATGCCAGTACACCAGGGCTTAACACAGAACCTTTAGTGTCGGTGAAGATCAGCGGAGTGGACTTGGGAAAGTCTGGTGTGGTTAACCTACCTCTGTTGTGTCCGACCTTATGGCGTCATGAGACGAAGAAGGCACCAGCAGTGGAAGATCTGGTGGGGCAGCTGCCTTGGACAGCAGGAGTGGGTGTTGTGTGGCCCATCAGAAGATGATGGAACACTGCCTTCAGCATGTGTGGTGGGATGCCAATGTGATGGATGCCCCGGCGGGTATTGTTAGGGCTTCATGGCTGGAGTATGTGGGGGTGAAGATGGAAGGTATGATTGCGGGCATGGTGACTTGGAAGAGGGAGGCTTGTTGAGTTTGAGGGGACCTGCTAAAAAGGTGTATTTTAGTTCCCCACAGGACAAGATGGAGAACAGGAGGGCTACTGCGCCTCGAGATGCTGGCGTGGTAGGAAGGCAAGTTTCCTCGTGGATGTTTATCCTGTGCCCCGGTAAGCATGAACAGGTGCAAGAGGGTCCTAATGGTTTTGAAAGGGGTGAGGGATAGTGAGAGCAATGGACACAAGGATTTGGACATGAAGTTGAGAAAGGGTATGTATGTACCGAACAGAGCACTGGGATGGATGAGGCGGGGACAGTGTCAAAGGTGCAGATGGGGTCAGCACGGGCAGTGGTGGCAAGAGTGGCGAGAAGAAGGGGGAGGAGGCTGCAAGTGTGGGACAAGATGAAGAAGGGGTAGCAACAGACCACGAGGAGTAGGCTTCCGGGGCCACGGAGGGTCGCAAGAAAGAAAGCAAGGAGCTTAAGGTGAAAAAAAGCCCTATATGGGCCTCACAAAGCTGGTGGGGGCTCATTTGATGAAAGTGAGGAAGGACAGGATCTGGAAAGGGTAATATATGGAGGTCTTTAAACTGTTAGATAGATCAAGACAAAAGAAACAGTGAATGAGCTCGCCATGTGGCCCAGTGTGCCGGTCACCATTGAGAATTGGACGGCAGCATTTTTGATTTATGCCTGTGTATACTGTGAGAAAATCCTGGAGTGTTGTGTTACGCTGTTCAAAAATATACGTATGTGATAAGAAAGGTTCACATTACTTTTGGTGGGTACAATTGGCTGACGCATGCTGAGGAATTCAGAGCACGTTTGGCTAACGATGCAGAAGGAAAATAGGAAAAGTTGGATAATGATTTGTGGCTCCCTGATGGTCTTTATGGCGACTTGACTGCCATTAATATACCAACCCTTTTCAAGGGTGGTCAACCCATGGAGAGAGTGGGTGCAGTAGCAAAAGGACAGCGGAATCAGAGAGGGGCGTGTTGGGCATACAATAGGCTTGTGCCTTAGAAAGTTCCGAAAATGTAGACAAAAGTGCTCCAGATGTGCGAATAGGTACCCGCTTATCCATTACAGAGTGGCAGCAGTCATTGTACAGAGGGGGTGGTCGGGGAAATGCAGGCATTGGGGGAAGGGCTCATACACCAATTAAGTTGGACAGACTGGCTAATTGGCTGTAATGGTATGAGAACCAGGATGACAAGGTTTCAAGTTGGGGTATGGGGGTTCAAAGATATGGTGATGGGCAGAAAACGTAAAGTTGGTGTGTGAACACCCTGAGGTGGTGCAAGGTAAGTTGGACAAGGAGGTCGCAGATGGTGGTCCCATTCTACGACTGACCGTTTGGAAAGTTTGATTGCCTCACCTGTTGGGGTGGTACCAAAGAGATTGAAGGGGCAGTTTAGTTTGATTCAGTACTTGTGCTTGGCAGAGGGCTCGGCCATCAATGACTTCATTCAGAAGGATCTTTTTAGGGTGTCTTCTTCTTCAGTAGATCTAGCATTGGATTTGGTGAATAGGGCAGGTCAAGGAGCGAATATGGCGCAGTGACATCAAGTCAGCATTATGTTGCTGCCAGTGAATCCCCAGGATTTTGAGCTGTTTAGTAGTTAGTTTGGGGGACACTAGTACATTGAGAAAGCATTGCCCCTGGGATGTTTGATTACATGTGCCTTATTTGAGAAGTTCAGTTCCTTTTTCCAATGGCATTCATGTCTGGTTTTGACTCAGTGACGCACTATCAAGACGACTTCTTCTTTGTGGGTCCTCCTCCTTCTATGGACTGTCAGCAGATGCTGGTAAGTTTTAGAGAGCCCATCGTGGATGGGAGGGTACCCTTGGCAAAAGAAAAGACAGTGGGTCCAGCTATGGGTTTGACTTTTTTTGGGCATCAAAATTGAAGCTATGCGTCCGGAGGACAAAAAGGCAGCAGTGTTGTAGCTCATTGATGGAATGTTGGGTAAGAACAAGGTGCAGGTCCTTTTGGATCATTTACATTTTGCATTCAGAGTGGTGTGGGTGGGCATAACTTTTTGTCGGCAAAGGGGCTGGCATTGTCAGGTTTTGCCCCACTATAGGCTGTGCTTTAAGGCAGAGGTTGAGGAGGGCTTGGCAGATATTCTATTTAAAAATAAAACTTTTTATTTAAAGATAAAACATATAATAAAAACAAAACAAATTGCAGTACATTACATTGATCTAGACTTTCAATATTCACAGTATACGATGCAAATACATGTTTAGACGTTCAGTAATCTCACAAAAGGCTCACATCGTTGTTCCATATTTGGCATTTAGATATCTTCATCGTCCACCACAAGGGAGGGAGGGAGGATAACAGGAGTACACACCAGACCTCTGCTTTCATTCCAAGGGCCCCATATTTTGGTCCACTTTTGCGGGCACCCCCTACTGTCATAAACCATCCTCTCAGCCTGCACGCACCAATCCATGTCTGACTCCCAATCCTTATAACGTAGTGGAACCCCACCCCTCCATATTCTAGCTATATTACGCTTCGCAACCATGCAGCCCAAGGTAACCCACGTCTTCTCAGTACGCAACAGATCCGTGGCATCCCAAATATTTAAGAGACACAACTGGGGGGTAGTCATCTATAGGTGAATTACAAACGGGAGAGAAACCAGCGATAACTTTTTCCCAATACCTCCGGAGGACAGGGCAGTGCCACCATTGATGTACGTAGGTACCATCCTGGCCACATCCACAGGGACAAGCAAGGGAACCCAACACACCCATTTTGACCAGCACCGAGCTGGTATAATTTGCCCGGTGCAGCAAATTGAGCTGTATGAGTCTGAATCGTGATCGGATCGCTACCTCGTGGGGGAATGCCAATACCTCTCTTCAATCGTCATCGTCCAGGTCCCCAAGTTGTCAGCCCACTTTGAACACATTTTCTCCTGGGGGTCTTTGTATTGTTGAGGATTTTCCAGTAGGTAAATGAGATGGCCCCCTCCGGGAGATAATAATCCAACAATCTATCCTCCAGAGGTGAGAAAACAGGCACATCTGAGTCCTTGGGAATGGCTTTATACAGCGCGTTTCTAGCCTGTAGGTAGGGCAAGGTTTTTGGTCATGCAATTGGTAGTCCTATTGCAGGTCGGCAAAGGAAATCACTCTACCCTTCACCCACATGTCTCCAACTGTCGAGAGACCGATCAGGTCCCATTTATAAAATCCCGGCTGCTTCAATAACATACTCAAACGGTCTGTTTCCAGTAAAGGAGTGATTTGTGTAATTTAATCTTTCCACCCCAGAGCACGCATGGACGTAGGAATGAACCTGGGTGCATTCCGTGCACCCCCGTAAAGTGCCCTGAGATACGTGCCAGGAAGCATATTGTGCCTATCCATTCTGTAAGTGGGGTCCGAAATGGGTCGATGGACCCAGTGGTTTGAAACCATAAGCTGCGAGGCCCAATATTAAGACCTGATGTCGGGCAGGGCGACAGCCCTATCGTACCAGCTCTTTGTCAATTTTGTGCGGGCAATACAGGTGCACCTTGGTTCCAGATCAGTGCTCTAACTTCCGAGTCAATTAATTGAAAATATTGCAGTGAGACTGAATGTGGCGTATTCTTTAGGGCACTCAAAAAGCACGGGAGGGCCATCATCTTATGGAGGGCCGCTCTACCTAATAGTTTAAAGGGTAGTGTTTTCCAATTACGTATGTCTGCTTTGAGGCGAAGCAAGGGGGGCAGTAAGTTACGCTCATAAAAGACAGAGGAATCGGGGGTAATATATATTCCTACATTTTGAAAGCCGTTGGTTACCATTTGGGCCTCACAATCCACCGGGGGAACACCACTCAACACGTAAATCAAGGATTTATCCCAGATAATAGGCTATCCTGAATATTTTTGGAATAATGTGAAGATATGGAGGACTCGTCGAAGTGAAAAGGGATGTCTATCCAGGTACGATTCAGAAAAGGGGGTGGTGATGAACAGAGTGTCTGAATTAAGCAGACCACTCTTACCCAGTCCAAAGATCCGGGCTTGATCCATCACCGTTATTTAGCTCACTGCACCATCCCAGCTCAGAACCTGGCTACATGCAAATTAGTCTATCCCTGGCCCAGTGCATCATGGGAACAGGGCAGACCAGACTACCAAGCCAATTCTTCACTGGAAAGGAGACAAGCTTCCGGGGACCGGTTTCTGGCATTTTAGCCGTCGTCGGCCCGGCTTGCTTAAATCCTGATGGTGCAGTGAGCAAGGGACTCATGTCTGAGTATACCCTGCCACACCTAAAAAAAAGATGTTGGATCTAGCCCTGATCTTTTGACTGGGTGAGAGTATTCTGCTTAATTCAGAAACTCTGTCCATCACCACCCCTTGTTGTTAAATAGTCTATCTAGGTACAGCAGAATATCGTCAGCATAAAGAGAGATCTTGTCAGACCACTCCAGCGACCAATTAAGGCTCTTAATAAGCAGGTCTCCCCTTATCCAACTTGCATGGGGTTCCAGGGCCAAGGTAAAGAGCAGGGGTGAGAGAGGACAACCCTGTCTTGTACCTCTCCCCAAAAATAAGGAAGCTGAGCAAGCTACGTTTATCGAAATCCTGGCCAGGAGGGCAGCGAAAAGGAACGACCATTCAATCATGTCAAAGGCCATTTTAGCGTCACACCATATAATCGCCGGAGATTTAAGCTGTATTACTGGTGGGCATAAAGCCAGATTGATTAGAATGTACTAATGTGAGAAGGCACGGGGAGAGACATTGTGCTCGTATCTTGGCTAGGATTTAAACTTCAGGATCTAATAAGGAGATAGGTCGATAGGAGCTACATTCCTCAGGGGGTTTCCCCTTTTTGTGGATTACTACAATATTGCCTAGCCGTTGCGTTTCGGGCAGAGTACCCTGAATCAGACTGTCCTCATACATTCTCACTAAGAATGGGACAATAGTATTTGCATTAGATTTATATAGTTTGATTAGAAGACCACTCAGGCCCAAGGCCTTACCAGATTGTAGAGAACCAATAGCCTTAGAAACCTTTTCGACTTTCAACTCTGCATCAAGGCCCTCAACGTCTTGGATGTCTAAAACAGGTAGTGGCACAGTAGTCAATAGCTCTGCCGATTCGGCCCGAGTAGACGACTGCCTGGATGTGTATACCTGTTTAAAATATCTGGCGAAGACACTCGCTATCTCAGCTCTGTCCTGTATTATATCTCCTCCCTGCCCAACGATCTGAGCCACCCACCTATTAGCGAACTCTTTTTTCTCCAACCACACCAGTAACTTACTGGCCTTATCTACTATGTCATAAATACGATGCTGGGTAGCTCGATACTGAGTCCTAGAAGCTTCTTCAGCAACATCCCTATATTCTTTTTGCTTTATGGTGCAGGAGTATGGGAGGCCACCAGCACGGTTTCTAGCGCCGACAACCCTGTTTCTAACTCCTCAAATTGTTTATGTTTCTCTTTTTTGTGACCTGCGACTGCTGCCATTCCACTACTCTGGATAACCACCTTATAGGCCTCCCAGAGCGTTACATCTGATGTCACTGACCCATCATTTTCTGTGAAATAACTTTGGTTGGCTTTCACCAATTGTTCTCTAATCGTCGGTACCTTAAGATACCAAGGATTATGTACCATTTCGTACCTGGTAGGGGGGGAATACCGCCATAGCACGTCACAATCGGCGAATGATCCGAAATACCCCTGGGAAGGAAGGAAGTCCCATCAAACATGGGAAGCTGAGGGGCTTTACAGAAGATATATTCGATACAGGTCAGACTCTCATTTACCCCCGAGTGAAAGGTGTATTGTAAGGAGGTGGGATTATAGGTCCTCCACACATCTATCAAGCCCAGTGCCTCTAAGAATTCCTCCAATAATTTCCCAGCCGACTCCCCTCTTCTGGATTTCAGACAGTCCAATTCCCTGTTAAGTGCAGCATTACAATCGCCCCCTACAAGTACATCACCGTCTGGTAAGTTTAACATGTGGGGTCCAAGGTCTGCAAGTGTAATGTAATGAATTCGGGGTGGCACATAGAGGGAAGTTACATTAAGGGGCCACCCCTCCCATTGCCCCGAAACCGTAACAAACCTGCCCAATGGATTCCAGGTAACTGTTTGTATTTGAAATGGGAGGGACGTTCGTACCAGAATACCCACTCCTCTGGACCCTCTAGCAAAACAAGCGTGCCCAATCTGTTCGGGGCACAATAGAAGGTACTCTGGATATGTGTTTCCTGTAGCAGAACCAAATCAGGAGCCTGCCGTTTCAAATATTGCAGCACAATTACCCGCTTGATAAGGTCACCAAGCTCATTGACATTCCAGGAGAGCATAGTAAGGTGCCCCAATTGAAGGGCTGAGCTTTGCTCAATCATCATTTAACCTGCAATGAAGCACACTGATACATGAAGGATAACTGAGAGGTAATACTGACCAATCTTTCCACCCCGGCCCTCATCGCGGAGGCACAAAGAAATGAGTACCCAAGCAGTGCAATATGGAAATCAACATTAAGAATGACACCATGAAAGAAGTCTCAACTGTAAAATTATATTGAGCACACCCACAAGGACTGCAAAAACACCCATTAACAAAGACTGGATCCCACCCCCACCCTGCCTCTCTGCAACGTGGACTTCGAACTGACCACCCACTAATTTTGCAGAGCGCCTGTAAACCCCAATCAAACTACTCTATGAAGGGAAACGTCACTCAGCCAAACTACCCAAGAAGTTACTCTGCTAATCCCCCGAGAAAACCAATGGAAAAGCCCCTAAGGACAATGGTATCCGAGCTTGGGGCTCAACAGTACAGTATATTTACTTATATTCCAACCGCCGCCCTGCCCTTTATCTACAGGTAAATACAACACAGTTCCGCCAGGCAAATCGGTTCTCTGCTGCAGGAGAATTGTGTCCATAATCATTCACTCCCATTTCTTTCAGTTTGTTCTTGCTGACTGTCCAGTCTCTGCCCATGACTCGGAGATGATCACTGACGAGTATTGGAGGAGCGCCAACTTTCAAGCCAGTCCCAGGTCTCCTCTGGGGTCTGGAAAAACAACGATTTACCATCAGCAAAAACCCTTAACTTAGCCGGAAAGAGCATGGCATACTTGAGGTCAAAATAACGAAGTGCTCGCTTGACTTCAAGGAAGGATCTACGCTTCATTTGCACTTTTCGTAGGTAAAATCCGGGAAAAAGGTGATAGTAGAGTTCTCAAATGAAAGTGGCGGGCAGTCCTGGCCGCTTGAAGGATTATATCTCGATCCCGAAAATTAAATATCATCGCCAACATGGGTCTTGGAGGGCACCAGGTTTTGGTGGGCCCCCCAGAACTCGATGCGTCCGTTCCACAGAAAAAAACTTCGAGAGGGACCGGGGTTGTAGGTGTTCCTGTATCAAGTCCTCAACAAACATATCCACGGCGTGCCCCTCTGACTTTTCTGGAACCCCCAAAATACGTACGTTGTTTCTTTGGGCATGCCCCTCATAGTCCTGCGATTTAGCCTCGAAGTCCAATGCTTGGGCCTGTAGTTGTTTTACCGATACTTCAAGGGACCTTGTCGAAGTGTGGAGGATTTTCACTGAATCTCGACCATTTTACGAAGATTGGCACGTATGAGTCTGATCTCCGTTGTTATGGTGTTGATCTTTTGCTTCAACGCTGAGCGAACCCCATAGATGGCCTCCATAATGTCGACGAGAGACGGGCCTTCAATAGCCGCTGGTTGATTTGCTTCAATCTCTGCTTGCTTTTCCTCCGGTATGTCAGCTTTAGAGTGTGCAAATTTAGACAGCTTCACCAAGCTAGATTGCCTGGAACCTTTATTAATAGCCATGTCGTCAAATTCGCAATTAATTATGATAGCCAAGTGCGATGGTTTATGGGCGCAGAAACTGGGGGGGCTGGCGCCAGCAACAAGATAGAAAGGTCCATGCAACACCACCTTCGCAACAAGCTGCTGCTGGACCCTGCTGTACAATATGTGGAAAAGAAATCAGGCATGTACACAAAACTGTCTCTGCACAGTGCTTTCGTGCTGTGGGTACAAAGAAGAATCCAGGCCGACCATAATCTGACAATGACAGGCAGCGCTATGGGGCCCGGGAATCACAAGAGCCTGTTTTCTCCTGCGTGTTGACCCCTCTCTTCGCAGGCGTTGGCACCCCAACCAGTAAATGAAGATAAGCCAAATAGCATTGATGGGGGAGGGGCACCGCACTGCGTCCCAACGTCGGCCCCAATCGATAGAACAACCCGAATTATATTTAACTAACCAGCGGTGTTGAAATTCACAACGGAGGGGGAGAGGAATTCTGTCAAGTCGCCTCCATCCCCCAGGTTCGTCTTGATGGCCAAGTAGTGGAGCCCGCTACACTGCCGGTCTTCTTGCGTTTACTGGAGCCCACCCGGCACAGCGCCACGCCCAGCAAACCACGCCGCCACCGAGCAGCCCTGGGGACACCGCCAGTACCATGGCAGTACCGTAGCATACATTCTTGACTGATTTCAGTGAGGTGTCATTGAAGGCCTTGGTGACGAAGCAGAATAGAAAATGCAGGTTTTTTCGGATGCTGCAATGGGACAGGTTTTGGCCTCAACTGGCAGGGACATTGGTGTGCAGAACAATGGCCGAAGGCATGGAGAGAGGAAAGGAGAAGCATTGCTTTCCTGGAGTTGTTTCTGTTGTTGATGAATGCTTGCTCTGTGGGAAGGTGAGTTTTCAAATAAGTAAGTGTTGTTCAATGTGAATAACATGCCAGTGGTGCAGGTAGGGAATCAGCAGTCTGCACGTAATGTCCACGTTTTTAAGTTGCTGTGGGTGTTTATGCTGACCTGCATACCCCAGAACATTTGTTTCAGGCCGCAGCATGTACCGGGCCAAGATAATAACATTGTGGATGCTCTGTCTCGTTCTCAGTGGCAGAGTGGTCTTGCGTCAGGAGCGCACATGGACAGGACTGTGATGACAGCCAATTTGTGGAAAGTAGAAGAAAAAGGATGCTGCAATGGGTTCCTTAGCTATTTCTACATGTCGATTGTACGGCCAAGCATGGAGCTGGGATGGAAAAGTTGGGAGACAGGAGGATGAGGTAAACTTTATCACATTGATGGCGGAGAAGGGTTGGTCTAGGAGTTTTTTGCAAAGCGATTGAGGCATTGCCGGCATTGTGTTTCAGCTTCGGGGAAGCTGTCTTGTTTTCTTGCCACATGTGCTCTATGTTTTTGGATAGTTTAGGGTGTCGGAGATTCTGGTGCGACAAGGGGTGACAAGGTTATGTTGATCGGAGGTTCAGCCAGGGCAAGGAGGAGTTCTGCTCAAAATTCAGAGGCCTAAAGTAGATCAGACAGGAAAAGGGGTGACAGTGTGGTTGCAGCCACCTCCATGTAGGCAGTGTTGCCCGATACATTGGTTTTGGCTTTGACAGCTAACAAGACGAGCAGGAGGAGCACAGGGCTTGTTTTTCTGGTATGACAATGGGTTGCCTGTGTCGGCCTTTCAGATTTACAAGTACTGCGGAAAGCTCTGCGGCACGTGGGGCTGCCTGCAGAAGACTATGGAACACATTCCTTCAGAATAGGAGCGGTCACTAAGGTGGGTAGGACTGGATAAGGCAAAGAGCAGATCAAGCTATTGAGGCGGTAGTTGTGGGCCTGCTATAAGGTTAATGTGCGCATTGGGGCACGTTGAGCTGCATTGTTACTGTCTAACTGTATGTTTTTCTTTTATGGTTCGGTGGCAAGACCACAGAGTGCTGGGATGATAGTCAGGATTGTGAGCCACTCTTTTGTGAGATGGGTGGAATGGTAGGTGAATGGAAGGAGTTTTGGGTTGCAGCTTGGTTTGTCACAACAGGGGATTGAAGCTCATGGTTTGGTAAAGGGGGAATGTTATGGATGGAACTGCTTCATTGTTTGAATTGTTTGAGGGGTTCGGAGTACTGCCCAGATGCATAGGTCATTCACTTTGGGGAAAATTACTTGGTTCAGAGGAAAGGGTTGGCACTGTTAAAGGTAATGGAGGCAAATTTGGAGGCGATACGTAAGCATTGGGCAGATACTTATATTATGTGGACAGAGCTGGTTCCACGCTGTAGGGTGAGAGGGGCAGAGAGGCCAACAGTCATCACAGAGGAAAGTCAATAGAGAGATGAGGAAGATTTTAGAAAGAGAATGCTAGGGAGAGTAGCACATTTAGATATCAGGTTTGAGGTGGCACATTTTTTCAGGGATGATGGTATGCACTTGTCGGTCATGTGTATGGATCTCTATCTCTTGCAGTTGAGAGAGGCGGTGGAAGAGTCACTGGGTGTGCAGTGGTGGCCAACAGGATGAGGACGAGTTTTGTGAGGCTGCAGAGTGTAGGGCTGAAAATCTCTGTTGGGGATTTTCTGAGTGGTGTTTGAAGAAAACGTTGTTAGTCTTTCAGTGGTTTGTGTTGTATTGAGGGTGAGGGAAGGGAAAATGGTTAACAGTGAGAAAGGTATTTTATCTTGTGGACGCAGGAAATAGAATGTTTTTGAGTTGGAAGAATCAAAGTTGGTTTTGGTCAAATTCCTAATCTTTAGTGCTCTGCAGGAAAGATGGTCAAGTGTAAGGGGAAGTGGGGGGTGCATTTAGGGGTGTGGATAGGAGAAGCCGATAAGTGTATTTCCTGCATAGCGAGGCTTTAGTTCTTTAAGGAATTTCTGCCAAGGGTTTCGGGTAATGTTTTTTTGTCACATGCACCGGACTCAATAAAGCTGCCTTTTCCATACTAAGAGGCTGTCAGTAGTGCATTTTACACTTCCTCTCCCAATCGGGGCTTGGGGGCCTACGACAATTATGTTATACCCCCAGGAGATTTTGGGCGAGTGGTATGGTCCAAAAGGACGGCCGTGGCCCTTGGGCTACAATTTGGCTACGGGGAGCGGGAGGGGAGGAGATACTTAGGGGAGTAAGTTGTGCTACTAGGCAGCATTTTAAGGTAGACATAGTGGCTTATACCAGGATTGGTAGGGTGTAAAAAGGAAATTTTCCCTCCCACCCGCCCCCCATTAATTAGAAATTGGGCATGGGTTAATTTTTTGTTAGGTGGGGAATTCCCGGAGTGTTGGAGGCTACATCAGCTTGGAGCAAGTGTTGGAAGGTGTTTGAAGAAATATTTTACAGTCTTTCAAACTGTTTGTATTGTGTTGGGGATGGGGAAGAGGAAAACAGTTAAAAGGGGGAGAGTTATTTTATATTGTGGATGCAGGAAGTTGAAACTTTTCGAGTTGGAAGAATCAAAGTTGGTTTTGGTCAAGTTCATAATGTAAAGTGCTCTGCAGGAAAGATAGTCAAGTTTAAGGGGAAGTGTTGGGGGGTACATTTAGGGACAGGGTCGGAGAACCCAGTAGGTGTATTTCCTGTATAACGTGGCTTTAGTTCTGTAAGGCATTTCTACCTTGGGTTTTAAGTAATGTTTTTTGTGATTTTCACCTGTCTCAATAAAGCAGCATTTTCCACACTGAGAAGTTGCCAGTAGTACATTTTACGCCCTCTAGTCCACAGATCAGTCGCGGAGAAGGAGAATGAAGAATAGATGTGTCTGCTGCCTCCAGCCCTCAGGAGGGGTTAAAAATTAAGAGCTTAGAGCAAGCCACTGCACATGGTGTATGAGTCCACAGGACTTGGGGATGATTCTTTTACTTCGTTTTTGCCAGTGTTGTGGAAGGTAGGTATAATGTAGTCTGTGTCGCGGCACAAGTGTGGTGGGCAAGGCTGAAGAGGCTGAGGTGTGTGGTAGGTTTGTGGGTGACAGGTGACGCAGGGATATGGGGTCATTTGAGTAATGACTCAGCCATGGACAGGAGTCTGCTGGGTAGAGGAGGGGGCACAGATATGTAGTGAATGAGGTGGGCAGTGTGCTGGAAGCTGGTGGGATGTCACTGAGGTGGGTTTAATCAGGTGGGTAATTACAGGTGGGTCTAGCAAATAGTGGCTAAGGTGTGGTCAAGGGTGTAGAAGGCAGGTGGGTAGTGAATGAGACGTGGGCAGAGGGAGAGAGAGTCATTTCTGGATTATGGCAAGTGGTGTGACAGACAGACGGGTATTGATTGGCATGATAGTGGTGTGCACGGGTGCAGTTGAATAGTGACAGAGTTCGGAGAAGGTGGGTGGTGACAGAGGTGGATAAAGTGATGAGTGGTCTAGGGAAAGGTAGGGTCACAGGCGGGGGTGGGTAAATGCTCAGGTGTGGCCACTGGTATAAAGGTCAGGTGGTGGTGGATGGGATGGTGGAAGAAGCGTGAGGAGAGTACCTAGTGACAGAGATGAACATATTTTACATTAGTGGGGTCATGACTTCCTGTAACCAGATTAGAGTTCAAGGGGCTTATCACGAGTCTGGAAGTCCACGGACTGCCAGACCCGCTATGTCTCCCTCACTGTCCCCATCACCATCCCACCCCTTGTCACTCTTCCAGTTCCTGCCATCCCACTCCCTGTCATACTGTCCATCCTTGCTACATTTTAACTTCTATAACTCTCCCCCTTCCTTTCATGCTCCCTTTCACCGTTACCCTTTTAACACCTACCACCCTCCCCATTCTTTTTGTTCTGCCTATCATTGTAAACTTTTCTGTCCATTTCCACTTCCCGGTCCATGTAACAATTCCAGATTTTGTCATTTTTCAATCTCAGGGAACCTCCCAGCCCTGACACCCTTTTTGTCCTCTCACCCTCTTATTCCATCTCCCTCCAAATCCCTGTCTCCCAATTTATCCATGTCACCCTACTATTGGCTATTCACCATTTCCAAGTGTAAATTTACTACAAAGTGTAGCCTTATATCTCTCTAGGGTGGATCCAAATTTCGGAGTGTAAAGTTACTATTAATAACTGTTCACACTATTGGGGCCATTAGGATGGCGGGCGGACTTTGTCCGCCCGCCATCCTTTCTGGGATTGGGACCGCCCGAGATAAGGGCGGGGTCCCCTGTGGGCGATTAGGATGCGCCCGCCACAGTGGCGGGCGAATCCTGCATTCCTGGCATTGTGGCAGGCGGTGCACCGCCCACCACAATGCCAGGAAGGCATGTTGTGCATGGAACTGCTGGGGGGTAACGCCGCCACGGAAAGGCAGCCTCCCGCCTGCATCCTGGTATGGATGGCGGTGTCTAGCAGACACCGCCACCATATGAAACCCTTTTCCGCCCGGTCAACTCATTGACTGGGTGGAAAAGTGGGACGGTCTTCCCGTCCGCCGTGGTCCCCCCACCATACTAATGTGGTGGGGGAAATGCGTGGCCGGCGGGCTAGGATGTAGGCCATATCGCCACCGCCATGCGGGCAGTGGCAATCCACCCTACATCCTAATGGGCCCCTATGTGTCAGTGTCTGTCATTGAGGAAGAGATTTCTATATGGCAAAGTATAGGGAATTTTATCTTTTGTTTTTTTTATTAAACATTAAAAATAGTGAAAATAATTTCATTTTAAATATTAAAATAAATTATTCTTATATATGTATTTTAAATAAAAAGGCTACAGCACTAATCATTTTATTTTGCCTTACATATTCTATTTTATTTAATTTAATTATGTTAAATGAAATTTAAAAATGATTAAATTGATTATTTTAACAAATTCTCACTGAGGGTAAAATGTTTATATTTATTTATTATGTATAAAAATTACTAAATGTAATGTATAGAATTCATTATTTCCTATGCAGTTCTATTTTACGTCCCTGCCTCTATTATTTTCTATGAAAAGGTGTTGTGGTACCAGACAGTGGTTGGCCATGTGTGGAGTTAGAATTACTCCAGGGCTGATCTGGAGTATACTTCTGTTGTAGGTTCTTTTTGGCTGAAGTAACTTTAAAATTGCAGTTTTTTAAGAGGCTTGGAATTACTTTTGGATAGGTGTATGTCCCTCCCCCAAGCCCATCCTTAATTCTCTGTTTACTCATCCCTAAATCCCTCCCATTTTATAGTAAGTTTTTCCTATTTTGAAGCCACAACACCATCTCGCCCATATGTTACTACTAAAAGAAGATGTACGTATGCGGAGATCTCAGCAGTCAAGGCGGAGATCTCCGCTCATAAAAGATAGGAGAGGCGGAGTTCCCAGCATTTAAGTTAGTGAATAGCATTTTGTATTACAAGTAGTACTACCCAATGTACTACAAAAGGCAGTTTATGAATAGGCCCCATTGTCTTTTAGCCAGCATAAGTTGGGTATTCTTCCTTAAAATCATTGTAAAACTATTGTGGTACAATGATATTGTTTGAAAATATTGTGATGCCAATGTGACAGGACATAATATTCCAGTTAAGAATAGCTTTTTTTAAAATGTTCTTAAAAATCTTGAAGTATTTAATATTGTTTTAAGTAATATCCTTGTAAATAATATCAGTTTCTGACTATTTGGTAATTTATTATTATTAGCTTTAATGTTATAGGTTATTATTATTATTCTAATGTTATTTATTTATAATTATTGTTTTGTAAAGTTTAAGTTTTTGTTTTTATAATATACTAGCTTACGCTTCTCAGAAGAAAGGAAATTTAAGGAAACTTGTTATGATAACATTCAATTTACAATGTGTCATTTGTATTGAAACTTATTTATTTTAATATGGAAAACATTTTAAAGTGTTGTTTTAATTCTGTTTATATATTCGAGTGCTTGTGGATACACGGTATTTTCAGTTTTTCCGTCTGGTGCGTACACAAATAAATCAGAAGGTTTTCTGGCGCGTGAGCTGGCCACATACAGTTGTCCATGTGAGAAGCACAGATTCTCCAAATCTAGTCCACACACTTGCAGCGATTATCCTTGTGCTTTGTTGAAGGTCATTGCAAAAGCGAGTCGCACCGGAAACTGTAAATGTTCAGTATTGGAAAAATTATGAGGGCCCTGGGGGGGCATTTTATTTTGTTTGCCAGAAACCTTCGCGGGAGTGTACTCAACAACTATCCAAAGTTTCATGCCGATCGGATGAATGGTGTAGTAATGCATAAAGGAAAAACAGATAGACATACATTTGTTTTTATATATATAGATAGATTTAAAGAACTATATTCTATTTAGAATTAATTTTTCAAATGGGCTGTTGGGTTTGTAGGGGGTTAGGGTGGAAAGCGTTTTAATATATATATTTTATATAATGTCGTAAATTGGTGATGTATTCGATATTAATTGTTTCATTATTTAGTTATTAATATTAATTGTATTTTGTTACATGGCATCATTTTTTATGCAGATTTGTAGAGCACACTATTACTTGGGAGAATATTGTGGCACTGAATGTAATTTATGAGAAATGTATAATGTATTCCATTTGATATTTGTATGTATTTTTTTTGTTATATATTTGTAGAAATGTTTTATTTTTGTGGCAGATTGTTGCATTTGTAGATGAGCACAGCGGGAAGTATTTTGAATATATATATTCTGAATGTATTGAATTAATTATTTGTAACTTATTAATTTGGTTATAATATATATGCAAATTATTCTAACAATTTTTTGGGGAAAATGTTAGGAGTATTTGATTGGTAGTAAAGTTATTATATTTATTTATATATTAATATACTATTTATTTTACACTTTGAATTACATTTTCTTAAGTTTTATTATTTTGACAAATTGTATACATTATTTTGTATTTGTTTACTTTTGGTGGGTTGTTTAGATTGTAGATAAGTAGGGTGGAAATGTTGTTCAGTATATTTTGATTAACTTTTAATTGTATTTATTACTTATTAATTGGTAAAATCATTATAAAACTTACATGTTTAAATACGTTATATTGATTTCAAACATTTTGTTTATATTTTTTAATTGTTAATTAATTTTTTTATATATATTTTGTATTTCAAACAATCACTTCTTTATAATGAAGCAGGATTGGACAATATACATAATTATTTAAAGCAGATAGATAGTGCATAATAAACAAAAATATGGCAGACAAAGTTAGTCACTCATAGACTCCCAATAATATTATACCAAACAGCAAAGCTATTTCAAATAGGACCAGGCCAAGAATAAAATGCACTTTTACAAAGACTATAAAGAAATACGGCTAAGCACATTTGTACTACTGCTATTTCATTTCCAAGTGTAAAACTGTCATATATGATGCAAAAATGCACACACAGTACTACAGTCCTGATCTTCTACATATTAAAAGATAGAAGAATCTGTCCCTGTGAAAAGACGCACTAAAAGATGAAGTAAAAGTGGTGAGGCGCTGGAGTGCCAGCTGCTAGATGGCTGCCACATTTTGAGGCTCTGCAGGCTAGACGGATGATCCGTCATTAATCCAGCAGTCCTTGCGAACATCGTAAGCCCTCCATGTGGGGAAATGCCCCACAGCACTTAATAACTGTGCCCTGGACTGACCAGGTGCACACGGATCGAGTAGCAGATAAGAGAACCCCAGAGCTGCGGGTGCCGTCTAAGAAAGCAAGATTGTGGCCCCGCAATGATTGGAGCGACCATGGCCGAGCTGTGAGCCCTGCCCAGATCCCGGAACGTGATCTGCCACCTCTTCTGCCCACAGCTGCCCGGCCAGATACGGAGAGAGGTGAGCGATGCAGCCTGCCACCATTGTCTGCTGGAGGCCTGTGGTGAACTGCCCTGTGCATTGTACAGGTAAACAGAACCGGTGGGGCGGTAATCCATGCATGGGGCAAAGGCACGCTCCGAACCAGACCTGTGCTGAACAGGGAGGCAGTGGTACCCCGATGAGTCTTGGCGTGCCTTGCTGTGGGTGTGCCATCGAAAAGCATCACGAGAGGTTGGATTGACCGTGAGGCCGCAGCGACATACGCAGCTGCTTTAGCCGGCATCTTTGCTGGTGAGGCGGCAGCGTGCATCTGCAGAGTGGGGCCGGCTGGGAGGTCGCCCAGCTCTGCATGACACTACATGAAGGAGCGGCCCGACAAGGTGAGGGGAACTGGTTGGAGGCCCCATATGGGCAGCGAGCGGCGGGACTCAAGGAGAGGCTGCGTGGTCTGGGAAGAGCGGGCTCCCAGCCTTGGCCCTGCTGATCTCTGAGACTAGAGGTCCCGGTCTACTGGTGACTGCCACGGAGGAAAAAGCGTGCCCCCATTCCCTCGAGAAGCAAGGTAGGAGCGGCAGCGGGGGAGAGCCGGTAGCTGTAAGCAAACGACCCCCCCTCCTCGAGAACACTGAGACCAGGTTGTGGGACCGGAGTAGGGGCATCGAGGGAGGAGTGCCCCTGCTCTTCCCCGAAATACACATCAAGAGCCACGCCTGGGGGGCTGCGTAGTGGAGCCGGCCCTGCCCGTGCTGTCCTGCCAGGCACTGCTGCTCTACGACGGGACCTACTTGCAGGGGACATTACCAGGCCCATGCGCGAACTCTGGATCCTATGAAAATAGGAGAGGCCCGGTGAGGATGACACTCTCCCCCCACTGTGCCTGATGCTGAGCAGGGTGCCTGGATAATTTGCGGACCTGGTGGCGGAGAGTCATAGCGTCACACATGAGCATACTGAAACTGTGCGCTCCACGGAACTCTGCCACTTTGGACAGGGTACCTCACCGCCTCACCTTTCGCCTCACTGGAGGCGAGCCCATGTTAAGACATTGTCCTGGCTCAGTAGATTACGCTGCCACCACCTCGAGGGGAGCATCACCTGCGCAGAAAAGCTCCTAACCGGCCCGAGGTCCGCATGGCAGATACACTGCAAACGGGTACGGTTATCCTGGTGAAGCACATCCCCTGATGACCAGAACGATTGCGCACCATGGGCAAAGTTGACTTATGGCAACCAAAAATTTCCTCCGAACAGCGCAAGACACCCCACAGCGGAACCCCCCGATAGGAGGAATTGCCAGAAACAATTATGGACCCCACGTCCGTGCCAGAACCAAACATCCACGAAAGGTTCAAGGATCTAAAATAATCACTATGGGCCATTGAGCTCAAAATTGACTCCATGTCAGATCGTCTGGACTTGCTTAAGGACAAGGTCTCGAACATTGACGAACGCATTGCGTAGATCGAGCAGCGCACTTCTGCGCAAGAAGATGAGGTAAACACCTCACAAGAGAAACTGCTTTGTGTGTAAAAGGTCCTGGAACTCATAAGAAATAAGAATGAAGACCTAGAAGCTAGGTCAAGACGTAACAATCTGCGAATTTTGTGGATCCCAGAGACCACAGCATGACCTGTGTCGAGGACTATATTGAAGAGATGCTTCGGTCCCTATTTGGAGACTCTTCATCTGCGGTCTGCATAGTCGAACAGGCCCACAGATCCCTGGGCCCGAGACTCTCTCAGGGAGCCCCGGCAAAACAAATTACCACGCGGTTAATAAATTATAGAGTCTGTGGTGTTGTACTTTGCAAGGCCAGGGACCAACAGGAAATGAGATACCACGGCAACGTTGTGTCCTTCGTCCCCAATTTATTTTTAACTGTTCAGGCTGCCAGGAGAAATTTTGTGCCAGTATAGAGCCTGCTGCAATAGCAGGACATCAAGTACTCTCTGCTCTACCCTGCCAAGCTCTAAATTCTGGCAAAACGGATCCCAAACTTGCCGCCAAATTTACACGTAATCTTAAGCAATCCAAACAGCCAGCATGTGCAGATAGAAGCCTGGCGGAAAATGACCCTCTCAACGAAAATGATTGAGAATCTGGGTCACACAAAATGCTTGATGTGCTGTGCTATCCTTGAGCTGACGGGGAGAAGCCTTCCCCTGCAATTCTCCAGGCTGACTGTCCCCCTTGCAATAACTATTTTGTGACTTAACATGTTTGCCAGGACGTCTGAGGGGATCTCCCTCTCAGGCACACCTCATCCAGCCACCCAGCACCCACCTGCTGGGATGTGCCGAGCCCCTAGTGTTCCCCTCTGGGATGATTCCTATGTTATTCCTAACAGTTGGCCCTTGTTTGGGGTAGGAGGATCACTTTTCAGCCACGTTGGGTGCCAGTAGTGGGTGGGGGTGAGTTTCTCTGGTGTTGGGCAGCTTAGAACCGCTGCAGTGTTTCTGTTCTCTTTCCTCTCCCCTCCTCCTCCCCCTCGCTGGCCTCCCTTCACCAGGCACTTGGTGCTGTCACACCCCTGGCACACAAAGAATTGTGGATTGTATGCACATGCGTGAATGCTAACAGTGTGACCACAGTGAAAGCAGTAACATAGAATGTTCGTGGTCTGAACGACTGCAGAAAGGTTCAACTGGTTGCGGCATATCTTTACCGCCATGGAGCGGATATTTGCTTTCTGCAGGAGTTGCATCTGACAGGAGCCAGCTATGCACTCCTGCAAGCTGGATAGGAGAAAAATTCATAGCCGCCTAATCAAACTATGCGAGAGGCACACCTATCATTCTTATGAGAGGACTCCCCTGGCACACACGTACCGCGCTCTGCGACCCTCAAGGGAGATATGTAATAGTTGCAGGGATGCTGGGGGGCAACTGGTCAGGCTGATATCGGTCTACGGCCCCAACGCTGACTATGCACACTTCTTTAGTGAGGTGTGGTGGCTAGCTGAGACGCTAGGCCCTGGTGCTATTCTTTGGGGGGCGGGGGGATTTCAGTGTAATATATCCAGACAAGGACAGGCTGGGAGAATGCTGTTGGCCACACCCGTGGGCGGCGGAGCAGCTGCAGGTCCTCAAGGCTGATCACGAGCTGGTGGACGTTTGGCACCACTGACAACTATATAGAGGGGAGACATGCGTATTTGCAGTGGGCCCTACCTTGTCCAGGATTGGTTACTGTCTAACGTCACAGAATGTAGATGCATGGGTGCTTAGCACCACCCATCTTGCTTGTACCCTTTCTGATCATGCTCCAGTGCTACTCGAGTTTTCGTTGTCTGGTGCTCCAAGCAGGGCCTTCAGCTGGAGACTCCCCACCAGCGCACTCCGGGACCAGGTCTTTCGGGAAGTGATTTGTTCCACCATAGTAGAGTATTTCAACATAAGTGTCTGCATGGTAGAGTCCCCCTCCACATTGTGCGAGGCATTCAAATCTATTATCAGAGGCAAATGCATCGCCAAGCAGGCCGGTGGACTGCGCTCTCTCAGAGTGGACATCAGATGCCTTGAGAGGGAGATACGGGTGCTGGAGTCAGAATACTTCACCTCTAACCAGTTAGCGACCCTTGGACGCATCAATGAGAAAACTGTAGAATTGAGGAGGCAGCTCACAGAGAAATACGTGCCCGCTGTTATGGCGAAGGATATCAAGCTGAGAAAACACTGGCGGGCCTTTTAAAAAAAAACATGGGAAAGCGACTACATGAGCGACTTACACACTGCAGATGATGGAATAGTGTCTGGACAGGAAGCTGTACAAGCAGAAATGCTTTCCTCTACTCCTTACTTTACGCCGCATGCCAGTCAGAAGAACACCCCGATCTGACTCCCTTCCTAAACTCGATTGAACTGCTGTTGCTAAGTGCTGGCCAGCGCAGATACCTAGAGGAGCTGTTCTCGGAGGATGAGGTGATTGGTGTGATTCCATGCCAGGAGACAAAGCCCCTGGGCTGGACGGACTTACATCTGCATTGTACAAGGAATTTGCATCACTACTAGCAACTCACCTCCTCAATAAGTACGAGGAATCACTGGAGCGGGGCACTCTGCCCCCTCCCTACAAGAAGCATTAATTGTAACTATTCTTAAACCAGAAAAGGACCCGCAGCTATGTGACTCCTATAGACCACGGTCGATGATCATCCTTGATAATAAATCTTGCAAA
Source organism: Lissotriton vulgaris (assembly GCF_964263255.1). NCBI lineage: Eukaryota > Metazoa > Chordata > Amphibia > Caudata > Salamandridae > Lissotriton > Lissotriton vulgaris. Next base: position 158,291,866 of record NC_141699.1, on the reverse strand, counting down.
GTTGTTAGCTTCTCGACTGCTCCCTCTGCTGCCCACGGTGCAGAGGCCTGACCATTGTGGCTTCGTCCTCGATAGGGGGATATCCCATAATCGCCGCACTTTTTTCACAACCATGCAAGAAATAGACCCCTCCCCCAGATGCTGCTATTTTTTTGGATGCTACCAAGGCCTTCGACACCTTGGAGTGGCCATATCTCTTTGCACTCCTCTTTCGCCAAGGCGTTGATTCCTCTTTTTAAAAAAAAAAGTTGTTTTGCTATACTCTGCTCCGACGGCAAGATTGCAAATCAATGGCATAATCTCACCCCCATTCAAGTGGCCTGCAACACAATTAAGGGGTGCTCACTCTCCCCACTCCTTTTTGCCGTGGCCATGCAACCACTGGCCGCCAGACCAATGCAACACCATGCACAATGCGGCCTCGAATTTACTCCTCACGTGATCCTACTGTCCATTTATGCTGATGATGTGACCCTATAGGTCAGACACCTAGTGGTGAACCTGCACCCCTTAATTCGCGAAATTATTTGCTTTGGAGAACTATCAGGCATTACCATCAATTGGGGAAAGTCAATTATTTTCCCGCTCACCCCTGCCACCGATAAGATCCAGTCGGAATTCCCACTCTGTTGGGGGGACTCCCTGGTAAAATACTTGGGAATCTGGCTTAGCCGGGACTTTGAAAAGCTATGTCAGGCTTAGGGAATGGCAGAGAGCAGGCTGAACCACTGGATGATGCTCCCATTGTCTCTGGCGGGCCATCTTGCCATTGCTAAAATGGTGGCGCTTCCCAAGTTTTATATGTCTTGGTTAACCTTCCTCTCCATCTCTCTGCGGATTTCAGGCACAGATTACGCAAAAACCTGATAACTCTCGCCTGGGCAGGGAAGCAGCTCAGAGTTGCGTGGGAGACCCTAACGCTGCTGTTTGAGTAGGGAGGTCTGGGTGCCCCAGACATAGATTTATACTACAATTGCGCACAAGCTCATTTTGGGTTTTACTGGATAGACCCAACCCAATTCATGGCGCACACCACTCCCGAGCATAATCAGGCAGACCCAATGCCACTGCATATGGCTTCTTATAGACTGCAGACCCGGCCGCGTGCAGAGGTGAACACGGTTGATTGCACAGTATGGGAGCGGCAGGAACTTAGACAGAGGGTGCACCTAGGGACACTATTTGCCCCCTTAATACTACTTCGAAGACACCCGGAACTACCCTTCACTGCAGAACCGGGGTATGCCAAAGATTACGGAAGATTCGGCTCCACACAGTGGGGTAGGCGTTTCCAGACAGTATCTTTATCTCCACAGACAGCGGGCTCGGAGACGAGAGCTCAGGACTTCCTCAAGATTGACATACTACCAGTTTATAGCAGCGCTGCACGCACTGTTTGACTCCTTTCCAAAAACGCCACCAACATTCCGGTGTTGGAAGAGTTCCTGGTGAACCCCTCACCACATAAACTCATCACTCTACTTCGGTTTGCAGCGCGTGTCACCGGTAAGTGTCCCCACGACACAACACGACTGGGAGGAAATACTGGGAGTCCCCTTTGAAGAGAGCACATGGTCATACTTCTTCGCGCAGGCAAGGGAGATGTCACCTAACTACAGGTTGAGGCTAATTCATTTTAAGTTCATTCATAGACTGTATAAGACCCCTGTGTGGTTGCATAAAGCTGGCCCGCACATATATTCCCTCGGTGGACAGAGAGAACCCCCTCCCTCTCTCCTTCCTCTTCTTTCTCCTCCCTGTTTTTCTGCACCCTGTGGTTCGACCAGGGTGGATACATAGTACATTGATATCGGGACATTTGAATGTGCAAATCAGTCTCTCGACAATGTCATAATGTACGCTATAGGAGAATATATAGCATGATAATCATACCCTAAGCTCTGTTCCAATGTGTATGTATGCTATCAATGTACTTTGCTGTTGTCTGTTCTTAATGAAAATTTTAATTTAAAATCCCAATAAAGTGCTGCAATCCATAGGCAAACATGCAATTATGAAAGTGCAATGGCAAAAAAGTTAAAAAAAAGAAAGAACCTAAAGTGAGGATGTTTGAACCCTCCCCCTCTCCACAACAACTTCCCATAACCTCATTTGGTGAAAAAAATGCCACAGCTGCTCGAATTCTTCTAATTGATTGCTCCTTTTAGCACAACAATATTGAAGATGTCTTACCCTAATCATTGTAACTTGCCATTGAATAAATAACGGACACCTTGTTGATTTCCCAAATTGTAGAATAAGTGATTGCGTAATTGAAATAGCTAAAAATATACATTTTTGTTCACTCCGCAAAATTGGCCCATTATTATCCATTATTGAAAAAGAACTAATAGTCAATCTGATATCACCTACCAGTTGGCTTATAAAATGAAATATCTGGCCCCAGAAAGATTGTAAAACTGGGCACGTAAAAATATATGTGATCAATCATCTTCCGCCAATGTAGTACATCTAAAACATTTATTAGGGACATTAGGAAAACATTTATGCAAGAATTGAGGGGTATGATAGAGCATCCATGTAACTAAAAACTCCAATCTTTTTAAGTTTGCTGCTCAAAACAGTTTATAACTGAAGGGAGAAATGTCTACCCACTGATTCAGGGAAATAACAAACCCATGTTGATTATATTTTATAAAGAGAATTTGGGGTTATATCCTCTTGAATCTTCTGATGTAGCACCTTACACCAAATACCAAGCCCTAACGAATTGTTTTAGTAAAATTGTTTTGTAAAATAAGAAATAAAATCTCCTACATCAGGGGCGATTCCCTAAAAAAATGGAGATTTGTGCAAAACTAATCCATAGAATAGAGGCACTCTCAGGGGTCGATTCCGATTCGGGAAAAAACGCTCCGAATAGCCGTTCGGAGCGTTTTTCCCGTACAAATCGTAACCTGCAACGTCCCTCGTACGTACGACGAAGTACGATTCGTACCAGGAGCTGGACTCCGTACGAATCGTACAGAGACCGTACGAATCAAATCCCCGTACGAATCTCCCTCGGAACCCGCTGTACGCGACATCTGTATGGCTCGCGGCTGCTTTTTCCGACCGGGCAAGTACGATTCGTGTCGGGTACGCAGTGTAGAACCCTTTTTCTACGGGAGCTGAAAACAGCGGTAAAAGCAGAGTTCACCCCGAAACAGGTACAGAATGCACCCCCCCCCGGCTACGGTGCGTACACTCCATGATCTTGGGGTGTACGCACCGTACCCCATGTTCGCTGGGTGTACGGTGCGTACACCCTGCGATCGCGGAGTATGGTGCGTACACCCCAAGATCGCTGGGTTACGCACCGTACCCCTGCTATCATGGGGTGTACGCACCGTACGGTGTGTAAGTGATTGTGCTCTTTTCTGTACAAATCGCCCTTACCTGACGTGGACCGTACAAATCACGTCCTCATACCCCGGTCCAGATCGTACTCGTCGGGTCGTACGGCATGTGTACGAGTCGTACAGTTCACTGTTTCAGCCTTGCAATACATACGGATCGCGACGATTCGGACGTATTAACGGAATACGGATCGTACTACGCGACTCGGACGGACGGGTACGAATCGTACGGCGATGGCTCCGGATAATAATCATACGGCGTACGGACGTTTCTTTTCCAGGATCGGAATCGGCCCCTAAGTGTCATTGTAACTGGGGAGTGTTCAGAAAGTGTTCTAGGCAGGTGTTGGGAAGCTTCATATCAGGTAACCAAGTTAGGGGACACCAGCCAGAAGTCCAGTCTTGTCCATGTGTCATGCTGTGCAGAGTAATGGGTGTATGCACTGGCACCTGGCCGGCAATGTAGCCATACATCTAACAATCCGAGTTCATCTCATAGGTCCAACAGCGCACGCCGAGCATAAGGTTTTGTGGCGTGGGAGTCTGAAGTGATATCCGTGCAGGTTCTAGCAAGAGTTTAAATTCCCCGCCGATGCAGACATAGTCTGCGCCTAACTGTTGAATCTGCGCATGTATTTCCTGCAAGAACTCTGGGTCATCTGTATTAGGCGCATACACACATATAAATGCTATTTGTCTGCCCATAAGATTTCCCACTACCATTGTATACCTGCCCCAGTTATCGGATCGAACACTGGAGAGTTGAAAGGGTAAGCGATTGTGTATCAGTATAGCCATACCTCTTGCATACGAACTATAATTTGCAAAGTATCTGTGAGGTCTCCATGCTGTGGCATAATGTGTCTGTGCTAATTGGGGTAGGTGTGTTTCTTAAAGAAACGCAACATCAACCTGGTGGCGCTGCAGGTAGTTTAAAACTTGCTTACCCTTCTTTGCATTATTTAAGCACCTGACGTTCCATGTATTCAATATTAAGCTGTAGTGGAAGGTCAAATTACCCCCTGTTGTCATGTGCCTGGCCTAGCACTAGGAATGTTTGTGCATTGTGAAACAACGTTACAACTGCCACAATGATGCGTAGACATGAAAAGATTGGTAGACAATATAAACAAATATATCCCTCCCACCTCCTACCCATCCCTGCACCCACAACCGCAGGAAAATCCCCAATCGTGATGAGCGGTAGAATAGAACATCATACACTCAAAGTAGTATAATCAAATCTAATGTGATACCCACTTGAGGTGTGGCAACGCTTCGCCATCCCACCCAAATTTGCTAGGATAATTAGAAAAGGAAACAACGAAATATATAAATGCAGTCCATTAATATACTAATTAGCAAAATGTAAAACCACAGGACAATTCTGACAAAAATGTTCAGAAGGAGTAGCAGTTAGCTTCACTCTGTGGAGCATAGCTCCACGCTGGCCACTCAGCCACTGTGAGGGGGGAAGGTTCCAGCCGGGTTTTTCTGTTGGAGCCTTCGGTTCCTTTGTACTTACAGCAAAACTCTTGGACTTCCAAGGGGGTGTCAAATACACGAGTTTTCCCTGCCACGTCAACACGCAGGTGAGCCGGGTAGATCCTGCTGTACTTCAGGTCTAGATTTCAGGGCATAGCTTTCACGCCGGTGTACTTCCTTCTTGCCTCTTGGACCATGGCTGTGAAATCCGGGAACAGGGTGATAGCAGAACCCTGCCAGGATTGGGTACTATTTTCTCTTGCCATCCGCAGTGCTGTATCCCTATTCCGTAAATTTTGTAGTTGGGCCAAGATAGGTCTCCGTGGGGTGTCTGGGATGGGGCAAGGCCCAGTTGTGTGGTGCGCCCGCTCTACAACAAAGGTGGTGGTAAGGGGCTCCCTAACAAATAAATCCATTAGGAGTGACTCCACAAAGGTGTCCATTCTAACGGTGCTTGTGGTGTCCAGGACTCCAAGAATACGCACATTACTATGCCTACTCCTAGCTTCTAAGTTTAATTTTACATTGCGACATTCTTCAGGATTTCCTCGACTCTTTCTAGGCGTTCAATAGATTGCACGGCTCAGTCCTCTAAATCTGACATTCTACCTTCAACTGTGTCCAAGCGCCGTTCATGCACATCTAATTTAGGGTATGCAGACAAAATATCGATTTTTAAATATCGACATACAATAATGTCGATGTTTAAATATCGAAGGGACATAATATAGAAGGTAAGTTATATTGATAGATTTAATATCGATATTAGTAATATCGATGTTTTTTGGATCAAATGATTAACTCTTACTTGAAAGATGCAGCACTTCTAAAACTTGAAGAGAATGAAAAAGAAGCTCTGGATAAAGAAGTTCAAGAAGAAGAAGTGGCAGACGCCATTAAAAGTCTGAAAAAGGGAAAAGCCGCAGGGCCGGATGCCTTACCAAACGAATTATACATGAAACTGAAAAACTCTATACTCCCTCACATAACCAAACTAATTAATCTAATTTTAACACAACGGAAAACCATACCAGACTCCTGGAATGATGCCATAATCACAATCATTCTGAAACCCGGCAAGAACCCTCTTAAATGCGAGTCATATCGTCCAATATCAATACTAAACACAGACTATAAAATATTTACTAAAATAATGGCAGCTCGACTAGGGAAAGTACTATCAAAATTACTACACCAGGACCAAAAAGGTTTCATTAAAGGAAGATATCTACATGAAGTAACACAAGAGCTCCTAACTGCAATAGATATCACAACAAGTGAGAAAATTCCACTTACCACACTCGCTATTGATGCCGCAAAGGCTTTTGATAGAGTCAATTGGGCCTTTCTTGAGAAGGTTATGGTCAAGAACAATTTTGGACCTCACTTTATCAGTATGGTAAACCAGATCTATAAAGATCCAAGATCAAAGGTCCTAATAAATGGTAGCCTAACAGAAAAAATAAAGATAACCAGAGGAACGAGACAGGGTTGTCCACTCTCCCCTTTATTATTCAATTTATATATTGAACCACTGGCAAACAAGCTAAGAAATAACAACAAAATCACTCCATTCAAATATGGTACATGGGAGAAAAAAATCGCTCTTTACGCGGACGACTTAATGATTTTTACTGAAGACTACTCAAAAGCTAAAGCAAGTATCGAGAAAACTTTAAAGACATTCGGAAAAATCTCAGGATATCTGGTGAATCAAACAAAGACAGAGATCATGACATGGAATACGACCTTTCAAAGCAATTTTATAAAGAACGAAATAAGGTACTTAGGAATTCTAATAAATCATGATATAGCGAAGATTGCAAACAGAAACCTAAATAAAGTTGCCGGAGATGTAAGAAAACTACTTGAGACATGGGCCTCTTTACCGTTGAGTTTGATTGGGAGATCGAATATAATCAAGATGACCGTCTTGCCAAAGTTTACCTTTTTATTTAACGCGATACCAATGGAATTTGGAAAGACGGAAATAGCTCGAGCACAGAGAAACATAACAAGCTTCATATGGGCAGCAAAAGGATCAAGGATTGCATGGACAAAGATCAGGAGGAGCAAGAAAGATGGTGGATTGGCCAGCCCAGACTTGGTGGAGTATTGCAGAGCTTTCCAATTCAAAAATATTAGAGTATTACTAAAAAACCACGAATACTATCCTGCCTACTTTAAAGTAATTACAAAATCAGAGGATCATGCGTTGTTTAAGTTTGGACACCCCAAATACTTCAAAAAAATAAAGCTCAAGATATTAAGGGATGAAGCAAAGATGTGGACACAAATTAGAGGCATTCTAAAAATATCATACTATAGCAAGTGGGCTCCTATCTGGGAATCTCCTGGAACCCCAGAATGCTTAAAAGACACTCTCGCACTGGCATTAAAAAGAGCCGACATCAAATATTGGGGACAAATACTAAATGGTCCAAACTTAAAAACATGGTTAGAACTACAAGAGATGACAAACAATTCTCTATCTAAATTTAAATATTATCAAATGTTAAGCTGGTCTAGAACTTTGCCCAGTATAAATGGTAATGAAAAATTGGAAGATGACATGATCAAAACAGCACGATTACCAAAAGAAGTAGCAAAGTGGTACTGGGCTCTGATAATGGCCAATGATACCAACGTCAATATGGAAACCCAAATATGGGGGAAAGACATTGTAACTATGGACTTGGACCTAATTTGGGAAAAATCAGTAGATAAATGCTGGTCCAACTTGAAATCCGCGGCTTTGAAGAGAAACCATCTGTATACAATCCATAGAGCGTACTGGACACCAAAAAAACTCTCAATTTAAAAATGCTGGAATAAAGAAATGCCCGAAATGTGGAGAGGAAAAATAAGATGACATCCACATGTTTAAGAACTGCCCTCAATTGAAAGAGTTTTGGGATCAAGTCGGTAAGACCCTGAGCACTATCCTGTCCAAACAACTAACTGTGAGTATTACTCTTATTCTTTTTGGGATATTAGACTCAGGTAATGAAGGGGGGTTTACTAAGGAGCAGGAGAATCTCCTCTTTGTACTAATAGTTCTTGCAAGGAGAGAAATTTGTATCAAATGGATAGGATCCTCTTGCCCAACTCATGCAGAATGGCTGAACTCGGCAATAAGAATCAACAAACTCGATAAGCTCAGAAATGTAAGCAAAAGATTTAAGTTTTGGGATAGTTTTGAAACCTTCTTAAACCCCAAATAAGTATCATACTTAAGTCCTATGATTAAAGCGATACATCTTCTGGTGGACAAGTATGGTACTTGCCGAGTAGCCAAGTTGGCTAGCTCCCCTTGATTCAAGCCAGAAGCATTGATATGTAACGAGTAAAGGAAACTTCTCAAACCAACAAGAGGTCAAAACTCCCCAGCCAAGAGATCAAGGGGCAGTGTCGGAAAAGAGCAAAGAGGCAGACACCTGATACTCCGTAAACATACAGTAATCGCAAGATGAGGACAAAAAAAAAAAAAAAAAAAAAATATCGATGTTTTAAATATTGATGTTAGTAATATCGATGTTAATAATTTCGATGTTACTAATATCGATTTATATACTATTTTTATGTACATTATTATGTATTTATTATGTTTTTAATTTATATTTATGTAATTTAATTAATGTTGTATTTTAGTACTGTAGGGGGTTGTGGCTTTATAGGGGAATAGGGTTGGAAGTAATTTAATTATACTAAATTAATTAATAATTATTAGGAATTATAAATTAATTGTAATTAATTGCTAATTGATTTTAATTAATTGGTAATTAATTTGTATTAATTGATTAATTGATAATTATATTTTGTAGCGGGTTGTGGGTTTATAGGGGAATAGGGTGGGAAGTAATTTAATTATACTAAATTAATTATTAATTATTAGGAATCATAAATTAATTTTAATTAATTGGTAATTACATTTAATTAATTGGTAATTATTTTTTATTAATTGATAATTATGTTCTGTAGCGGGTTGTGGGTTTATAGGAGAATATGGTGGGAAGTAATTTAAATGTAATTAAGTAATAATGTTTTTTAATTACATTTTTGGTTAATTATATTATTGTTAATTAATTATTAATTGGTGATTAATTATTATTAATTTGTATTTATTATTAATATTTGTGTTAATTATTTATTGCTAATCATGTTTTTAATAATTATGTATTGGTATTTGTAAATGGTTTATATTTATTTAATAGTTACATTTTTTATTATTTTAAAACATTAGTTTATTTATAAGTATGTTATTTTTACCCCTACGCTATCCAACACTTTCCTTACTGTTGCACTCTCTGGAGTTGGAATAGTAATTTTACCCGTACGCTATCCAACAATTTCCCTACTGTTGCACTCTTTGGAGTGGGAATAGTAATTTTAACTCTACGCTATCCAACACTTACCCTACTGTTGCAGTCTCTGGAGTTGGAATAGTAATTTTTACCCCTACGCTAGCCAACACTTTCCCTACTGTTGCACTCTCTGGAGTGGGAATAGTAATTTTTACCCCAATGCTATCCAACACTTTCCCTACTGTTGCACTCTTTGGAGTTGGAATAGTAATTTTTACCCCTACGCTATCCAACACTTTCCCTACTGTTGCACTCTCTGGAGTGGGAATAGTAATTTTTACCTCTACGCTATCCAACACTTTCCCTACTGTTGCACTCTCTGGAGTTGGAATAGGAATTTTAACCCTACGCTATCCAACACTTTCCCAATTGTTGCACTCTCTGGAGTTGGAATAGTAATTTTACCCGTACGCTATCCAACACTTTCCCTACTGTTGCACTATTTGGAGTGGGAATAGTAATTTGAACTCTACGCTATCCAACACTTTCCCTACTGTTGCAGTCTTTGGAGTTGCAATAGTAATTTTTACCCCTACCCTATCCAACACTTTCCCTACTGCTGCACTCTCTGGAGTTGGAGTAGTAATTTTACCCGTACGCTATCCAACACTTTCCCTACTGGTGCACCCTTTGGAGTGGGAATAGTAATTTTAACTCTACGCTATCCAACATTTACTTCCTTTTCTAAATTTGTTTTATATTTTTATTAATAGTTATTTATATTATTATTTTATGTGTATACATTTATTTGTAATGTATTATATTTGTATTGATTTATGAGTTATTAAAATAATTTTTTAGAGTTCTTGTTTTGTTTTCTCTCCGCCACAGTGTTCATGGAGTAGGATCCACCATGACACCACTGGCGGAGGTAAATAGTAAATTATCTTATATACAAGTAAATAGCGCATCACTTAAAACCCTGTTTTAGGAGAAACGGTGTCCTTGCATAAATACAGTGGGCTACATGATTCTGGAAGCGAAGCCATATAAATTTTGTAATCTAACAAAGAGTAGTGTTTGGAATATGAGAACGAGTTGGCAATAGAGGTGAGCATCCCACTTAGGACAGGGTTTTAAGTGATGCGCTATTTACTTGTATATAAGAATTGAAGATAATTAGCTGGGTTAATTGTAGGAATTTGAAAAGGATTGGACATATGAAACACAATATATTTTGTTTAATCAGGCTAATTATGCAATAGTAATATGAGCTTCGCCGGTATGTTAAAATACAGGAGAAATTGGAATTTTGGGTAATGAAACGTATATGTTTCCACAGTGACTTCATTGGGACGGTCCCATTCGGCAAAAACACTATATATTTTGTTGGGATATCAAATGCAAATAAATGAAGATTTTTTTGCACACAGTCACCATTGAACTTTAGGTGAGTCTCAATAATAAGAGAGTTATAATGGAGTTCTACTGGCCTTAACATCGCTTTCGATTCTGCAATGCAGGGAAGGGGAGGCCGTTAAATATCACGCACGTTAAGTTAAGGAAAAAAAAAATTCTCAATTGTAGGGGAAATTCAGAGACGGGTCATGAGGAACATTAGGATCTGATGAAAACATTGCGAAACATTGGAACAAAGCTGAAAACAACAAAATAATTTTTCAGTGGTGAGGGTGCCGAATAGGGCGATCACATAGGGTTTGTGTTAAGAAATAATGAGTTTTCTTTAACAATGATGTGATCTAATTAAGAAATACGTAATGTTGGTGTATATATGAATAGGAAGAACTGAGATTGTTTTGTTGTTCTTGTTTTATATAAACTTAATCCCACCAAGAAAGTGCTCTGTATTTCTCAAACATGTTTGTGATTTTAGAATGGGATATAGGCAGGCCATGTTGAAATATCAACTACAAGGTAGAGTTTTAGAATGGCATATAGGCAGGAATAAGTAGAAGCTAAAGTACAAGCAAGGGGATTATTATGACTCAATTGGATCATTTTGGTTACTTTGGTTTTTTTCACATATTATTTACAGCCCTGAAGATGCCCCAGATGGGACGAAACGTGTAGGCTGTAGCTGTTGGAAAGTTGTACCATTTGAAAAGTTCATTTAATTAATGAGAATTTGTTCATCGATACAAGTGGACATGATGAAGCAATGAAAATAAAAAGACTTTTTATGAAGTGACGAAGCAAGCCTGCTTGGAGCTTTCTTTCTTCGAATGAATAGCAGAAATATATGCTTTAAAATATTTAAACGTTAATTCTGACACTCCTTGGGTCAAATTGTGCATGTATCTTTTCAGTGTTTTTTTGCGGTGGGCCACTCCAAGTAGTAGTGTCAAGAAACCAGTAAGAAATTGTGTTTGAAATATAAATCATGTGTTAAAATTATCTCACTGTGCAGGTCATGGTACCTGAAAATAACACTTTTGATTGGTTCACAACAGTTTTGTTTTCCAAATGATGAAAGACCCCACCTTTTTTCCTCATTTTCACTTTGTTGTTTGAGTGAAGAAGACCTGCATTCTGTGAGAAATGGCTTCAGTAGTAGCAGCTGCAGGTGCATCTGGACCACCACCACCTCCACCACCACCACAACGACCACCACAAGGCCACATTGGTGGTCATGAAGAAGAGGAGGACGAAGAGGAGCAGGAGGAGAGGCAATATCTGCCTGAGGACACTCCCCATACAAACCCAAAGAACATTTTATTTGGGAGTTTTTCAAAATGCCAAGGGGTGCCAAAAAAGTAAATGCAGCAAAGGTGACTTGCCTCATCGGTGACCAAGAACTGTCAAGAGGGAACCCAAATAAAAAATATTCGTTTGGGAACCACACGATGATAAGGCACATGCAGAGGAAGCACCCAAACAATTATTCAAGAGCAGAAGTCAGGCAACTGACCTTGAACCCTCCCCAACCTTCTACTTCCAGCACCTCCAACCAACCCACTCCATCGAGTGAAGAGGCTAGGGAGATGGTCCCTAATGTTCAAACCAAGTTTTCCAAATTTAAATTTGTTTGCATATATTGCAACAAAACTATATCTTATGGTGAGCAGAGCATCACTTTACTTAATCGAGCTGCAGACAACCATCACTGCAGCATGCAACCTTAATTTTTTTCTATTTTTTTGCTCCAGTTGAGCTGTTTGCAATTCCCTGTCTTTTGTTTCACCCCAGAAAAACTACAAAAAAAAAATTGTTCTGAAAATCCCGCCCCCCAAAAAAATGTTCCAAAAAAACAACAAAAAGAAGAAAAAAAAACAGTTCTTTTCAGAACTACCTCCCATTTATATAAAATGATTTAAATTTTTAAACTCTGCCATTCTCTTTTCTCCCCGGTGCCCTCCCCGGTGCGCTCCCTGGTGCGCGTACCGGGCGCTCCCCCCACGCAAATCAAAAAAAATATTATTTTTTTTGCCCAGCGGGACCCTTTTACAGCCCCCACATAAAACCTAGGGGGTCAGGGGGGGTCTACCCTGCCCCCTTATGGTCAATTCCTCCTTTGTTTTGGCCACCTCTTGTGTCTCGATCCTACCGAGACACAAGATGGCGGCTGCTCCGGACTGTTTCGAATGTTTACAGACACCCAAGAACCAATCAGCTTTCTGCGCGCAAGTAGCGTGTCGCGCCCGGAGCGCTCCCCGGAGCGCGTACCGGGGCACGCTTATAGATATATATATTTTTTTGAACCTAAATTACTCAAAATCCACTGTAGCACATATCTTGAGACATAGCAAAGGCACATTGGGCTACCAGTCCTTACAATTTTGCCAAATGTGGTGTAAATCCATTCAGCCGTTCGGGCTAAAAGTGAGGTCGACCGCCCTATGGAAATTAACATGGGGAAAACGCGTTTTGGGACCCCCTTTTATCTCGGCCCCCGCTTGACGCATCCCCCCCAAACTTTCAGGGAAGGACCGGAGCTCGACGAGGCCATTTTGAGGAAATTTTCAGGCAGATTCGTCAACCGGTGCCAAAGTTATTCCAAATAGAATTTTGAGATTTAACATTGAAAAAAATCCTAACTATAACTACCTACTGGCAACCTCCAGTAGGTTATATATATATACTTTTGCGTGAAGCAGCCTGTAACTAACAGGGAGACGAGGTCACTGTACCGGAGTTTCGAGGTTCAGTCGGCAAACATGCCACGAGTTGGTAACGAAGATGGGGACCGGAGGAAGACCGGCGAGGAACGAGGGCTGCAACTCGATATTGGACACTGCGCACATTTCCAGCAATCAAATTCACCCACTGAGGGGGCTTGAATTATTCAGCGTCTGCCGATCTACACTTACCAGGTTGATGCATTCTGGGTGCTGCAGTTGTGAGAGAACTGCAGAGGGCAGGGCTTCTGGACAATTGAAATATGCGGGTGGAGTCACACGCAGCCCAACCAGCAGCATCTGAGGAAGGCCGTCGGGCCGAAATGCATTATGCACACGCTGGCATCCAGTAAAGGTTTTCCGAAGATTTCCCCTGTGTGGCCTCTCTCCGTTCCTTTGGAGTGGATTGTCTTGGATGTTATCGCGCCAGTCAGAGGCGCGCTTGAGAGGAACCGTTACATTAAAGAGGCTGGAGTCTCACTGACAACCTGCTGCTCGCAGCTACAGACCTTTCAAGGTATTGAATTATCTCCAGCCCATCTCGTGACACACGCCTAACCCTGAACTTTTGCGTGAAGCAGCCTGTAACTAACAGGGAGACGAGGTCACTGTACCGGAGTTTCGAGGTTCAGTCGGCAAACATGCCACGAGTTGGTAACGAAGATGGGGACCGGAGGAAGACCGGCGAGGAACGAGGGCTGCAACTCGATATTGGACACTGCGCACATTTCCAGCAATCAAATTCACCCACTGAGGGGGCTTGAATTATTCAGCGTCTGCCGATCTACACTTACCAGGTTGATGCATTCTGGGTGCTGCAGTTGTGAGAGAACTGCAGAGGGCAGGGCTTCTGGACAATTGAAATGTGCGGGTGGAGTCACACGCAGCCCAACCAGCAGCATCTGAGGAAGGCCGTCGGGCCGAAATGCATTATGCACACGCTGGCATCCAGTAAAGGTTTTCCGAAGATTTCCCCTGTGTGGCCTCTCTCTGTTCCTTTGGAGTGGATTGTCTTGGATGTTATCGCGCCAGTCAGAGGCGCGCTTGAGAGGAACCGTTACATTAAAGAGGCTGGAGTCTCACTGACAACCTGCTGCTCGCAGCTACAGACCTTTCAAGGTATTGAATTATCTCCAGCCCATCTCGTGACACACGCCTAACCCTGAACTTTTGCGTGAAGCAGCCTGTAACTAACAGGGAGACGAGGTCACTGTACCGGAGTTTCGAGGTTCAGTCGGCAAACATGCCACGAGTTGGTAACGAAGATGGGGACCGGAGGAAGACCGGCGAGGAACGAGGGCTGCAACTCGATATTGGACACTGCGCACATTTCCAGCAATCAAATTCACCCACTGAGGGGGCTTGAATTATTCAGCGTCTGCCGATCTACACTTACCAGGTTGATGCATTCTGGGTGCTGCAGTTGTGAGAGAACTGCAGAGGGCAGGGCTTCTGGACAATTGAAATGTGCGGGTGGAGTCACACGCAGCCCAACCAGCAGCATCTGAGGAAGGCCGTCGGGCCGAAATGCATTATGCACATGCTGGCATCCAGTAAAGGTTTTCCGAAGATTTCCCCTGTGTGGCCTCTCTCTGTTCCTTTGGAGTGGATTGTCTTGGATGTTATCGCGCCAGTCAGAGGCGCGCTTGAGAGGAACCGTTACATTAAAGAGGCTGGAGTCTCACTGACAACCTGCTGCTCGCAGCTACAGACCTTTCAAGGTATTGAATTATCTCCAGCCCATCTCGTGACACACGCCTAACCCTGAACTTTTGCGTGAAGCAGCCTGTAACTAACAGGGAGACGAGGTCACTGTACCGGAGTTTCGAGGTTCAGTCGGCAAACATGCCACGAGTTGGTAACGAAGATGGGGACCGGAGGAAGACCGGCGAGGAACGAGGGCTGCAACTCGATATTGGACACTGCGCACATTTCCAGCAATCAAATTCACCCACTGAGGGGGCTTGAATTATTCAGCGTCTGCCGATCTACACTTACCAGGTTGATGCATTCTGGGTGCTGCAGTTGTGAGAGAACTGCAGAGGGCAGGGCTTCTGGACAATTGAAATGTGCGGGTGGAGTCACACGCAGCCCAACCAGCAGCATCTGAGGAAGGCCGTCGGGCCGAAATGCATTATGCACACGCTGGCATCCAGTAAAGGTTTTCCGAAGATTTCCCCTGTGTGGCCTCTCTCTGTTCCTTTGGAGTGGATTGTCTTGGATGTTATCGCGCCAGTCAGAGGCGCGCTTGAGAGGAACCGTTACATTAAAGAGGCTGGAGTCTCACTGACAACCTGCTGCTCGCAGCTACAGACCTTTCAAGGTATTGAATTATCTCCAGCCCATCTCGTGACACACGCCTAACCCTGAACTTTTGCGTGAAGCAGCCTGTAACTAACAGGGAGACGAGGTCACTGTACCGGAGTTTCGAGGTTCAGTCGGCAAACATGCCACGAGTTGGTAACGAAGATGGGGACCGGAGGAAGACCGGCGAGGAACGAGGGCTGCAACTCGATATTGGACACTGCGCACATTTCCAGCAATCAAATTCACCCACTGAGGGGGCTTGAATTATTCAGCGTCTGCCGATCTACACTTACCAGGTTGATGCATTCTGGGTGCTGCAGTTGTGAGAGAACTGCAGAGGGCAGGGCTTCTGGACAATTGAAATGTGCGGGTGGAGTCACACGCAGCCCAACCAGCAGCATCTGAGGAAGGCCGTCGGGCCGAAATGCATTATGCACACGCTGGCATCCAGTAAAGGTTTTCCGAAGATTTCCCCTGTGTGGCCTCTCTCTGTTCCTTTGGAGTGGATTGTCTTGGATGTTATCGCGCCAGTCAGAGGCGCGCTTGAGAGGAACCGTTACATTAAAGAGGCTGGAGTCTCACTGACAACCTGCTGCTCGCAGCTACAGACCTTTCAAGGTATTGAATTATCTCCAGCCCATCTCGTGACACACGCCTAACCCTGAACTTTTGCGTGAAGCAGCCTGTAACTAACAGGGAGACGAGGTCACTGTACCGGAGTTTCGAGGTTCAGTCGGCAAACATGCCACGAGTTGGTAATGAAGATGGGGACCGGAGGAAGACCGGCGAGGAACGAGGGCTGCAACTCGATATTGGACACTGCGCACATTTCCAGCAATCAAATTCACCCACTGAGGGGGCTTGAATTATTCAGCGTCTGCCGATCTACACTTACCAGGTTGATGCATTCTGGGTGCTGCAGTTGTGAGAGAACTGCAGAGGGCAGGGCTTCTGGACAATTGAAATGTGCGGGTGGAGTCACACGCAGCCCAACCAGCAGCATCTGAGGAAGGCCGTCGGGCCGAAATGCATTATGCACACGCTGGCATCCAGTAAAGGTTTTCCGAAGATTTCCCCTGTGTGGCCTCTCTCTGTTCCTTTGGAGTGGATTGTCTTGGATGTTATCGCGCCAGTCAGAGGCGCGCTTGAGAGGAACCGTTACATTAAAGAGGCTGGAGTCTCACTGACAACCTGCTGCTCGCAGCTACAGACCTTTCAAGGTATTGAATTATCTCCAGCCCATCTCGTGACACACGCCTAACCCTGAACTTTTGCGTGAAGCAGCCTGTAACTAACAGGGAGACGAGGTCACTGTACCGGAGTTTCGAGGTTCAGTCGGCAAACATGCCACGAGTTGGTAACGAAGATGGGGACCGGAGGAAGACCGGCGAGGAACGAGGGCTGCAACTCGATATTGGACACTGCGCACATTTCCAGCAATCAAATTCACCCACTGAGGGGGCTTGAATTATTCAGCGTCTGCCAATCTACACTTACCAGGTTGATGCATTCTGGGTGCTGCAGTTGTGAGAGAACTGCAGAGGGCAGGGCTTCTGGACAATTGAAATGTGCGGGTGGAGTCACACGCAGCCCAACCAGCAGCATCTGAGGAAGGCCGTCGGGCCGAAATGCATTATGCACACGCTGGCATCCAGTAAAGGTTTTCCGAAGATTTCCCCTGTGTGGCCTCTCTCTGTTCCTTTGGAGTGGATTGTCTTGGATGTTATCGCGCCAGTCAGAGGCGCGCTTGAGAGGAACCGTTACATTAAAGAGGCTGGAGTCTCACTGACAACCTGCTGCTCGCAGCTACAGACCTTTCAAGGTATTGAATTATCTCCAGCCCATCTCGTGACACACGCCTAACCCTGAACTTTTGCGTGAAGCAGCCTGTAACTAACAGGGAGACGAGGTCACTGTACCGGAGTTTCGAGGTTCAGTCGGCAAACATGCCACGAGTTGGTAACGAAGATGGGGACCGGAGGAAGACCGGCGAGGAACGAGGGCTGCAACTCGATATTGGACACTGCGCACATTTCCAGCAATCAAATTCACCCACTGAGGGGGCTTGAATTATTCAGCGTCTGCCGATCTACACTTACCAGGTTGATGCATTCTGGGTGCTGCAGTTGTGAGAGAACTGCAGAGGGCAGGGCTTCTGGACAATTGAAATGTGCGGGTGGAGTCACACGCAGCCCAACCAGCAGCATCTGAGGAAGGCCGTCGGGCCGAAATGCATTATGCACACGCTGGCATCCAGTAAAGGTTTTCCGAAGATTTCCCCTGTGTGGCCTCTCTCTGTTCCTTTGGAGTGGATTGTCTTGGATGTTATCGCGCCAGTCAGAGGCGCGCTTGAGAGGAACCGTTACATTAAAGAGGCTGGAGTCTCACTGACAACCTGCTGCTCGCAGCTACAGACCTTTCAAGGTATTGAATTATCTCCAGCCCATCTCGTGACACACGCCTAACCCTGAACTTTTGCGTGAAGCAGCCTGTAACTAACAGGGAGACGAGGTCACTGTACCGGAGTTTCGAGGTTCAGTCGGCAAACATGCCACGAGTTGGTAACGAAGATGGGGACCGGAGGAAGACCGGCGAGGAACGAGGGCTGCAACTCGATATTGGACACTGCGCACATTTCCAGCAATCAAATTCACCCACTGAGGGGGCTTGAATTATTCAGCGTCTGCCGATCTACACTTACCAGGTTGATGCATTCTGGGTGCTGCAGTTGTGAGAGAACTGCAGAGGGCAGGGCTTCTGGACAATTGAAATGTGCGGGTGGAGTCACACGCAGCCCAACCAGCAGCATCTGAGGAAGGCCGTCGGGCCGAAATGCATTATGCACACGCTGGCATCCAGTAAAGGTTTTCCGAAGATTTCCCCTGTGTGGCCTCTCTCTGTTCCTTTGGAGTGGATTGTCTTGGATGTTATCGCGCCAGTCAGAGGCGCGCTTGAGAGGAACCGTTACATTAAAGAGGCTGGAGTCTCACTGACAACCTGCTGCTCGCAGCTACAGACCTTTCAAGGTATTGAATTATCTCCAGCCCATCTCGTGACACACGCCTAACCCTGAACTTTTGCGTGAAGCAGCCTGTAACTAACAGGGAGACGAGGTCACTGTACCGGAGTTTCGAGGTTCAGTCGGCAAACATGCCACGAGTTGGTAACGAAGATGGGGACCGGAGGAAGACCGGCGAGGAACGAGGGCTGCAACTCGATATTGGACACTGCGCACATTTCCAGCAATCAAATTCACCCACTGAGGGGGCTTGAATTATTCAGCGTCTGCCGATCTACACTTACCAGGTTGATGCATTCTGGGTGCTGCAGTTGTGAGAGAACTGCAGAGGGCAGGGCTTCTGGACAATTGAAATGTGCGGGTGGAGTCACACGCAGCCCAACCAGCAGCATCTGAGGAAGGCCGTCGGGCCGAAATGCATTATGCACACGCTGGCATCCAGTAAAGGTTTTCCGAAGATTTCCCCTGTGTGGCCTCTCTCTGTGCCTTTGGAGTGGATTGTCTTGGATGTTATCGCGCCAGTCAGAGGCGCGCTTGAGAGGAACCGTTACATTAAAGAGGCTGGAGTCTCACTGACAACCTGCTGCTCGCAGCTACAGACCTTTCAAGGTATTGAATTATCTCCAGCCCATCTCGTGACACACGCCTAACCCTGAACTTTTGCGTGAAGCAGCCTGTAACTAACAGGGAGACGAGGTCACTGTACCGGAGTTTCGAGGTTCAGTCGGCAAACATGCCACGAGTTGGTAACGAAGATGGGGACCGGAGGAAGACCGGCGAGGAACGAGGGCTGCAACTCGATATTGGACACTGCGCACATTTCCAGCAATCAAATTCACCCACTGAGGGGGCTTGAATTATTCAGCGTCTGCCGATCTACACTTACCAGGTTGATGCATTCTGGGTGCTGCAGTTGTGAGAGAACTGCAGAGGGCAGGGCTTCTGGACAATTGAAATGTGCGGGTGGAGTCACACGCAGCCCAACCAGCAGCATCTGAGGAAGGCCGTCGGGCCGAAATGCATTATGCACACGCTGGCATCCAGTAAAGGTTTTCCGAAGATTTCCCCTGTGTGGCCTCTCTCTGTTCCTTTGGAGTGGATTGTCTTGGATGTTATCGCGCCAGTCAGAGGCGCGCTTGAGAGGAACCGTTACATTAAAGAGGCTGGAGTCTCACTGACAACCTGCTGCTCGCAGCTACAGACCTTTCAAGGTATTGAATTATCTCCAGCCCATCTCGTGACACACGCCTAACCCTGAACTTTTGTGTGAAGCAGCCTGTAACTAACAGGGAGACGAGGTCACTGTACCGGAGTTTCGAGGTTCAGTCGGCAAACATGCCACGAGTTGGTAACGAAGATGGGGACCGGAGGAAGACCGGCGAGGAACGAGGGCTGCAACTCGATATTGGACACTGCGCACATTTCCAGCAATCAAATTCACCCACTGAGGGGGCTTGAATTATTCAGCGTCTGCCGATCTACACTTACCAGGTTGATGCATTCTGGGTGCTGCAGTTGTGAGAGAACTGCAGAGGGCAGGGCTTCTGGACAATTGAAATGTGCGGGTGGAGTCACACGCAGCCCAACCAGCAGCATCTGAGGAAGGCCGTCGGGCCGAAATGCATTATGCACACGCTGGCATCCAGTAAAGGTTTTCCGAAGATTTCCCCTGTGTGGCCTCTCTCTGTTCCTTTGGAGTGGATTGTCTTGGATGTTATCGCGCCAGTCAGAGGCGCGCTTGAGAGGAACCGTTACATTAAAGAGGCTGGAGTCTCACTGACAACCTGCTGCTCGCAGCTACAGACCTTTCAAGGTATTGAATTATCTCCAGCCCATCTCGTGACACACGCCTAACCCTGAACTTTTGCGTGAAGCAGCCTGTAACTAACAGGGAGACGAGGTCACTGTACCGGAGTTTCGAGGTTCAGTCGGCAAACATGCCACGAGTTGGTAACGAAGATGGGGACCGGAGGAAGACCGGCGAGGAACGAGGGCTGCAACTCGATATTGGACACTGCGCACATTTCCAGCAATCAAATTCACCCACTGAGGGGGCTTGAATTATTCAGCGTCTGCCGATCTACACTTACCAGGTTGATGCATTCTGGGTGCTGCAGTTGTGAGAGAACTGCAGAGGGCAGGGCTTCTGGACAATTGAAATGTGCGGGTGGAGTCACACGCAGCCCAACCAGCAGCATCTGAGGAAGGCCGTCGGGCCGAAATGCATTATGCACACGCTGGCATCCAGTAAAGGTTTTCCGAAGATTTCCCCTGTGTGGCCTCTCTCTGTTCCTTTGGAGTGGATTGTCTTGGATGTTATCGCGCCAGTCAGAGGCGCGCTTGAGAGGAACCGTTACATTAAAGAGGCTGGAGTCTCACTGACAACCTGCTGCTCGCAGCTACAGACCTTTCAAGGTATTGAATTATCTCCAGCCCATCTCGTGACACACGCCTAACCCTGAACTTTTGCGTGAAGCAGCCTGTAACTAACAGGGAGACGAGGTCACTGTACCGGAGTTTCGAGGTTCAGTCGGCAAACATGCCACGAGTTGGTAACGAAGATGGGGACCGGAGGAAGACCGGCGAGGAACGAGGGCTGCAACTCGATATTGGACACTGCGCACATTTCCAGCAATCAAATTCACCCACTGAGGGGGCTTGAATTATTCAGCGTCTGCCGATCTACACTTACCAGGTTGATGCATTCTGGGTGCTGCAGTTGTGAGAGAACTGCAGAGGGCAGGGCTTCTGGACAATTGAAATGTGCGGGTGGAGTCACACGCAGCCCAACCAGCAGCATCTGAGGAAGGCCGTCGGGCCGAAATGCATTATGCACACGCTGGCATCCAGTAAAGGTTTTCCGAAGATTTCCCCTGTGTGGCCTCTCTCTGTTCCTTTGGAGTGGATTGTCTTGGATGTTATCGCGCCAGTCAGAGGCGCGCTTGAGAGGAACCGTTACATTAAAGAGGCTGGAGTCTCACTGACAACCTGCTGCTCGCAGCTACAGACCTTTCAAGGTATTGAATTATCTCCAGCCCATCTCGTGACACACGCCTAACCCTGAACTTTTGCGTGAAGCAGCCTGTAACTAACAGGGAGACGAGGTCACTGTACCGGAGTTTCGAGGTTCAGTCGGCAAACATGCCACGAGTTGGTAACGAAGATGGGGACCGGAGGAAGACCGGCGAGGAACGAGGGCTGCAAATCGATATTGGACACTGCGCACATTTCCAGCAATCAAATTCACCCACTGAGGGGGCTTGAATTATTCAGCGTCTGCCGATCTACACTTACCAGGTTGATGCATTCTGGGTGCTGCAGTTGTGAGAGAACTGCAGAGGGCAGGGCTTCTGGACAATTGAAATGTGCGGGTGGAGTCACACGCAGCCCAACCAGCAGCATCTGAGGAAGGCCGTCGGGCCGAAATGCATTATGCACACGCTGGCATCCAGTAAAGGTTTTCCGAAGATTTCCCCTGTGTGGCCTCTCTCTGTTCCTTTGGAGTGGATTGTCTTGGATGTTATCGCACCAGTCAGAGGCGCGCTTGAGAGGAACCGTTACATTAAAGAGGCTGGAGTCTCACTGACAACCTGCTGCTCGCAGCTACAGACCTTTCAAGGTATTGAATTATCTCCAGCCCATCTCGTGACACACGCCTAACCCTGAACTTTTGCGTGAAGCAGCCTGTAACTAACAGGGAGACGAGGTCACTGTACCGGAGTTTCGAGGTTCAGTCGGCAAACATGCCACGAGTTGGTAACGAAGATGGGGACCGGAGGAAGACTGGCGAGGAACGAGGGCTGCAACTCGATATTGGACACTGCGCACATTTCCAGCAATCAAATTCACCCACTGAGGGGGCTTGAATTATTCAGCGTCTGCCGATCTACACTTACCAGGTTGATGCATTCTGGGTGCTGCAGTTGTGAGAGAACTGCAGAGGGCAGGGCTTCTGGACAATTGAAATGTGCGGGTGGAGTCACACGCAGCCCAACCAGCAGCATCTGAGGAAGGCCGTCGGGCCGAAATGCATTATGCACACGCTGGCATCCAGTAAAGGTTTTCCGAAGATTTCCCCTGTGTGGCCTCTCTCTGTTCCTTTGGAGTGGATTGTCTTGGATGTTATCGCGCCAGTCAGAGGCGCGCTTGAGAGGAACCGTTACATTAAAGAGGCTGGAGTCTCACTGACAACCTGCTGCTCGCAGCTACAGACCTTTCAAGGTATTGAATTATCTCCAGCCCATCTCGTGACACACGCCTAACCCTGAACTTTTGCGTGAAGCAGCCTGTAACTAACAGGGAGACGAGGTCACTGTACCGGAGTTTCGAGGTTCAGTCGGCAAACATGCCACGAGTTGGTAACGAAGATGGGGACCGGAGGAAGACCGGCGAGGAACGAGGGCTGCAACTCGATATTGGACACTGCGCACATTTCCAGCAATCAAATTCACCCACTGAGGGGGCTTGAATTATTCAGCGTCTGCCGATCTACACTTACCAGGTTGATGCATTCTGGGTGCTGCAGTTGTGAGAGAACTGCAGAGGGCAGGGCTTCTGGACAATTGAAATGTGCGGGTGGAGTCACACGCAGCCCAACCAGCAGCATCTGAGGAAGGCCGTCGGGCCGAAATGCATTATGCACACGCTGGCATCCAGTAAAGGTTTTCCGAAGATTTCCCCTGTGTGGCCTCTCTCTGTTCCTTTGGAGTGGATTGTCTTGGATATATATATATATATATATATATATATATATATATATATATATATATATATATATATATATATATATATATATATATATATATATATATATATATATATATATATATATATATATATATATATATATGTGTGTTTGTGTGTGTGTGTCTTTGTACTTAAACTTTAGTTATACCTTATTTATTTTATAAGTTATTATGTGTTAAATGTTTTAAAATATATATACTTACAAATTTATTTTTGTTCACAATATTCTTGTAGTCAGTAATATTGTACTTTGTATAGTAAGCATGTGAAGTCAATATTCTTGTTGTTGATTCTTTGTGACTACTTCAGTATTCATTTATAGAAGTGTAGGTAGTCAGTATGCACTATTTGGGCACATATTTACAAATGTAGGAGGAGAGAACATGCAAACCCCTCAGCCAAACACCGCTTTAGGAATTATGACTCCTTTGCCTCAATCTCTCTCTATGTGCAATTTATGTTGGGTGTTTGTGGCACACCAGTTTTAGGTTTCTCCAGCCACCAGTATTCTCTGCTGTCCATTACATCCTCATCATGTGGAAGGTTCAACAGCCATGACTGGCCTTGGCTCCCCTCAATGAGCATCTGGCCCTCTCTGGCACAAAAACAGCTTCTGCCACTGAAGCAAATGAATATTCTGGGCTCCAAAGGACCAAATCTGTCAGGATTCAAAGGGTCATTGAGGAATGCAAAGCCCAGCGAGACCACAGGCACATGCAGGGGTTCAGAAGAAAGAATGAGCGATAAAAATCTCTTAAAATGTCCTTTTTATCTTGTCACAATTGCTGTGCATTCAAGAGCCAGGTCGAATCGAATCGAAAATACGCTTTATTCAATTCCACAGTATGAATCATAAGAGCGTACATAAAAAAGATATACATTATTTTGGTTAAAAAATCTAAAGACTCTATATATTACAAGCATTTACAATGCAATAGGTCTTGCAGCATTAAAGTTTGAGTTACTGGCATTGTAAATGACAATGCTTTGCATACATTTTTTTTTATTTGCAATTGGTATATAAACATTGTTTGTGAATGGTTAGCTGTTGCTTATGCTAAGCAAAGTTGGCAGTAATATAGAGTGCTAGTCTTGCTTGTTATAAGCATGCTGATTTAAAGCGCTCTGATACCTGCACTGACGGCAGGTGGTGTGTGTTCATGGTGGAATTGTGCACTGATGGCTGGTGGTGTGTGTGTGCCTGGTGGAAGCGTGCACTGATGGCTCATGTTGTATGTGCCTGGTGAAAGCGTGCACTGATGGCTGGTGGTGTGTGCCTGCTGAAAGCGTGCACTGACAGCTGGTGGTGTGTGTGTGCCTGGTGAAAGCGTGCACTGATGGCTGGTGGTGTGTGTGTGCCTGGTGAAAGCATGCTCTGAAGGCTGGTGGTGTGTTTGTGCCTGGCGAAAGCATGCTCTGATGGCTGGTGGTGTGTGTGTGCCTGGTGAAAGCGTGCACTGACGGCTGGTGGTGTTTGTGCCCGGTGAAAGAGTGCACTGATGGCTGGTGGTGTTTGTGCCTGGTGAAAGCATGCACTGACGACTGATGGTGTCTGTGTCTGGTGAAAGTGTGCACTGACGGCCAGTGGTGTGTATGCCTGGTGAAAGCGTGCACTGACGGCTGGTGGTGTGTGTGCCTGGTGGCAAAGCATGCACTGACAGCTGGTGGTGTGTGTGTCTGTAACCGTGCACTGACGGCTGGTGGTATGTGTGCCTGGAAGCGTGCACTGAAGGCTGGTGGTGTGTGTGCATGGTGGAAGCGTGCACTGACAGCTGGTGATGTGTGTGCCAGTGGCAAAACGTTTTTGCACCTGTGGCCAACTTGAGAGTTGCATAAGGAGCTGCTCTGGGGAGGACTAGATGTCCTTTGGAAATTACTATGAGTAGGGAGTTTTCTTATTTTAGTCTCGACAGGACGAGCGACCAGATTTCGGCGAAATCTTGTTTCCAGGATAAAGGTTTGATTCCCTTGGGAGTCTACCTTGGAATTAAGAGCACATTTGCGGTTACACTGGTGTTTGCCTGTAGGGCAAGGTTTTTGGCCAAGAAAAATGCAAGGGGTGTGGCACACTCCATGATTAAGGGGGTACAGTTCAACACTGAAATGGAACCGAGCTGTGCTTGGGGTGAGGCAGCTGGGGTGGTAGAGGGTAGCAGAGAGAAATCTGTTTGAATAGAGTAATTTATGGTTGTTAAGGGACTTCCAAACTTACATGTCCTCAAGCATTTTGACCATGAATTAAACATCTTTACATTTCCAAGTAGAGAATAATAGTCATTTGTTCAAAATCACACCATTTTATTAGAGTCGAAACCAGGATTAGAAGGCATGCTGCAAGATGAGCAAAAAACAAATTGAGAAATGGTGCAGGTGCTATTGGCAGACCTACACAAGTATTTGAGATCTGTGGTGAGGGCAAATGTGAGGGGGACTCCAGGGCTCAGTGCAATATTGAACCAATGAAATCTGAACAATTAGGCAAAAGCTGAGAAGTGAAACAAAAAACTAGGCATCTGTGGGTGAATGGAAGCTTTGAGTTGCATCGAGGTTCCTGGGTATGTTCAGGTTTTGGGAGGCTGTTCATAACAGTGCACAAATGAAAGCCCTGGAGCGGAGGCAGAAGACAGTGTACGTTTATCACAGTGCCCGTCAGAGGGCCAAAGGTGTTCAGAATACATGCACATACATTCCTTGGCCTCTCTGCAGATTGTACAAGGAAATGGTAAAGAGTGTTAATTGTAATTGAGAAAGTGTGAGAAGGAGGAACACAGCTGTTGAAATATTGTCGGGTGACAGCAAAATAAAATGCACTGAGTACAGCTGATTCGGTGCGTCGTGTGTGTAGGAAGTGTAGGAAGGGATGGGGAATGAAAAAGTGTGCAGAACAGGAAAGATGAGGTGCAAGAGATGCAGCTGAAGGATTTCAGAAAGATGTGGGTAGAATTTAGGCATGCGTGTTTATGAGAGACTACAGAGGGAAGTGGCGGGGAAGGAGAAACATGAGTGTCAAACACTCCCAACACTGCTCCCCTTCACACAGACATCATTTTTTATTCCCAGCCTCATACCCTCAGAACTGAAACAATTTAAACTCTGATTACTTACAACAAAACCATTATTGTAACGCACTCATCTGATACTGTTAACAAGCACCTGCACCTGTGGAGAAGTGTGGCTCAATGATTAGAGCGGCAGACATGATGCAGAGGTCTAGCCCGGGACCAGGGTTCAATTCCCCGCCTCGGCGGGTCTTGGGCTCAAAATTCCACGGACCTGATCATTCTCGCCTCGGTGCCTATTCTAATCATAGAGTCCCACTCTGCAACTCTGGGCAATAGCTTGCTTAATCTCCACAACGGCCCCCACAACGCTAAAGATGCCTGGCCTCCACCTTGGGAGTGCCCAGGAGTGGACGCCTCACAGGGAAAGCCAGGATGGGTTCCATAGCGGTATTCGTAAAAGCGCCTTGAGACCCTTGCGGGTGAGTAGTGCGCTATACAAGTATCAATTTACATTACATTACACTACAAGGCTAATACATTTAGCCTGCTTTAGGTCAATGTCTGTTGCTGTTTAATAGGTCTGGATCCAATACAGAAAGCTCACAGGGAGGCACCGAAATACTAGTTGGGTGGTATGCGGAGGGGAGCAGTTTTAAAGCCACGTCCTTCTTGCAGCCACACCCTTAATTATATAGAGGCCACATCGCCTGAAAAGCATTTATAGTAAAACTGTTTAGGCCATAGCAATTGTAGATGCACCCCAGTGTTTTCATCCCACTTAAAGCCCTGCCTGTGAATAACGGAGCTCCTTGGGTTGCACAGATAGACTGGAGAAGTAACAGAAACATGGATACGTTCAGTAAACAGCTGGAGCCAACCAAGAAGGAAAGGAAAATCAAAGGCATAGTATTATATATAATATATAATACTATGCCTTTGATTTTCCTTTTTAGGGGTTTGAATTACTGTGCATCCTAAAATATTATAAATATATATATATATATATATATGCTGTGTTGCAGCCGAAACGCGTCATGCTGGGGACAGAAGATCAATAAACCACCTTTAATTTGAAAAAAAGCGCAGTTTTTGTGGTCTGTACCTACGTCGTGGAGTCGGTATCTATGCCGATGAGTAGGAGTTGGAACGGATATATATATATATATATATATATATATATATATATATATATATATATATATATATATATATATATATACTAGCAGCCAGCCCCAGCGTTGCGTGGGGCAGAAGGGGGCTGGGGGCAGCATTTCAGGCTTGCGTGCACTCCCGCCCCGGCCCCCGCTCGCCACGACATTGTCTGTGTCCCGGACAATGTCGTGGCAGGCAGGGTCCGGGGCGGGAGTGCACGCAAGCCTGAAATGTTGCCCCCAGACCCTGAGCCTTACCGCAGTTGTTCCGGGCCAACCTCCCGCACCGGCTCCCCCCGTCCCGTGTCCCAGAGCCTTACCTGAGCCGTCGCTCCTCCCCGAGCTCCTCACTTCACCGCCGCTCCTTCTCGTCATCACGTACGTTGCAGCCAGTGCTACGTCGTGGCCGTCAGCGTCGCGGCTGATGCTACTTTCAGGGCACTACTTTTTTTTTAAGTTATATTTTTAAATATACGTTTTTTTGTTTTTCTATAGGCTATGTCCATCTGCTCACCCTGAGGATTACAACAATGTGGGTGTGTGGACTGGTGCTGTGGTTCCAGAGTTTACCTTGCCAAAAGGTTTGTGTTCTCTCTTTAAAATAGTAGTATATATATATATATATATATATATATATGTCAGAAGTACTGCGTCAACACACTCTCAGTTGCAGTCAAAAATACGCCAACCAGAGAAATCCAAGGGTGTTTAATTCACTTGCTACATGTTTCAGCTTCTCACAAGCCTTGATTACGCAAATGACGGAAAAGTGCACAGTGTTTAAATAAAGTGAAATAACAACAGTAGAAAGAGGACTGCAGTATAAACAGGGGCAGACATCTAGGCAGTACAGACACGTATACATAAAACATGTCGAAAACCTTCAACCCATGGACGAGAATACAATGAGTAATATGTACAACATTCCGAAAGATATTAGGATAATATCCAAACGGGGTACAGACAATAATAAATAAATAAAGTATGTACATGTGAAAAGCGCCAGAGGACCGCAATGAGGTCACAAAGTCCTGAAATTGTATAATACATCATATGTACATGTGCAAATGCAAATAAAGCTGGACACCTGGGACGGGTGCAACCAAAATCAAAGACCGCCCTGACCATACGCGGGAGAAGAAAAGCTGCTTGTGCTGTCTCTGTAATTTAAAGAGACAGTACCAATAAACGCTAGCCATCATTGATTACAAACAAGGCTTGGATGCTTGTCAACACTTTCTGGATGAACGTCCTTTACGCTTTCGGGAGCACAGCAAAATGCTCCTCGATTTGATGGAATACTGCTTGAAAAATAATTTCTTTCTTTTTGATGGTGCCATCTATAAACAACAGATTGGTACCGCGATGGGTTCATGCTTTGCCCCTAGTTTTGCTAATCTTTTCATGGGACATTGGGAACAGACCATCTTTAAGGACCCATCATTGATCAAATACACTTGTCATGTGGTCACCTGGTGGAGGTATATTGATGACCTCTTCTTGGTCTGGAATGGCACTGAAGATGAAGCCTTGTGCTTCATCAACATTCTTAACGACAACAGTTATAACATCAAACTTACCAGCACTATCAATAGGGAGATGGCAGAGTACCTAGATGTCAGAATTGACATCAAGGATAATAACATCACTACCTCTCTCTTCAGAAAAGCCACTGCTGGCAACAGTATTCTTCATGCCCTCAGCAGCCACCCGGTACCTCTCAAATGAAGTATTCCGTTTGGCGAACTGTTGAGGGCAAAAAGAAACTGTAATACTGAGAGTAGTTACCAACTAGCAGCTTCTGAAATGATGGAACGTTTCAAACTCAGGAATTATCCGGCCTGGGTTTTGAAGAAAGCCAAAACTAGGGCAGATTCTGTTCCACGCATTGACACCTTGCGAGATGGACCCACTGAAGACATCTCGTGTGACAATAACAACACACGACTCATCCTGACATACAATAGGGAGTGTAAGAAAATCCACAAAATTGTGGCTAAGAATTGGAACACCCTTAAGAGCGATGCTACTATCGGACATCTGATTGCAGATAGGCCCAGTATCACCTATAGGAAAGGTAAGAACATCAGGGACATTTGTGTCCATAGTGACATCACGATTTACCCCAACAGCAATGATCTTGGCTTGAAAGGGTTCTTTCCATGTAGTCACTGCAAGGCCTGTAGGTACAGTACCTCGATTAGGAAAGTCACATACAATGGGGTCAACAAAGTAATCCAACAATTCCTGACTTGTAATACCATGTTCGTAGTGTACGTCATTGTATGTCCCTGCGATCTATGGTATATTGGCAGCACCATGGCGCACACCAAAAAACGTATTCTTGAGCATTACTGTGCCATCATTCACAAAGATGCCAAATATCCAGTGGCCAGACACTTTAGTGAACACCATTTCTCCAATCCATCTTTGATGAAAATTTTTCATCTTAGAACAGGTGATCAGAAACCCCAGGGGAGGTAATAGACTACTCAAAATGAGACAGATGGAGTCTAAATACATAATTTCCTTCCAAACGAAGGCCCCGGGAGGGTTAAACCACGATGAAGAACTTGCTGTACATCTTAAGGATGACTATACATAGCTCTGCTTTTCTGTTGTTAAATACTGTGATCTGACATTGTTTTTCCATGTTGTTGAACCTGTTTAGTACATGTGCACATGATGTGTCATGTTGATTTTAACATTGTTCTTTTTTTCCAGAGCACTTCAGGAACCCAGCCCTTCACAGCACTTCACATAGGGCGAGATATCGTCTATGTTCCTGTCTTTACTGTATAGAGCACGCCCACTTGGGCATCACTGGACACATCTTGGACTATTTTGCGGGCTTTGGGCTTGACAGGCAGACCTGACCTTCACTTTGGTTTTCCTGGGACTCTAACATTACCTTGCAAGTACTTTACTGTTACTTTATCTTTTGCATTAGGCATTTGATTTCCATATGAGCCTGTATCACTGTTGTGACTTGTATGGTTAAGAGCACATTCACGTCATCCCCCCTTCTCCACCTTCTGGGCTTGACTTTGTTGCTAGCGTTTATTGGTACTGTCTCTTTAAATTACATAGACAGCACAAGCAGGTTTCCTTCTCCCGCGTATGGTCAGTGCGGTCTTTGATTTTGGCTGCACCCGTCCAAGGTGTCCAGCTTTATTTGCATTTGCACATGTACATATGATGTATTATACAATTTCAGGACTTTGTGACCTCATTGCGGTCCTCTGGCGCTTTTCACATGTACATACTTTATTTATTTATTATTGTATGTACCCCGTTTGGATATGATCCTAATATCTTTCGGAACGTTGTACATATTACTCATTGTATTCTCGTCCATGGGTTGAAGGTTTTCGACATGTTTTATGTATACGTGTCTGTACTGCCTAGATGTCTGCCCCTGTTTATACCGCAGTCCTCTTTCTACTGTTGTTATTTCACTTTATTTAAACACTGTGCACTTTTCCATCATTTGCGTGATCAAGGCTTGTGAGAAGCCGAAACATGTAGCAAGTGAATTAAACACCCTTGGATTTCTCTGGTTGGCGTATTTTTGACTGCAACTGAGAGTGTGTTGACGCAGTACTTCTGACTTATATTGGATTTCCGGCACGCTCGACCGGAGTACACACCACCTCCCTTGGGGCCTCTAGCAACCCATGGAGCACCCGTTTTGCAGATATATATATATATATATATATATATATATATATATATATATATATATATATATCCAACACGGGTCCTCACCAAGGCACTCATAGCTTCATTCAGCCGTGCTACCTCGAAGAAAAACAGCAGGACCAGGTATTCCGTGAGTTGATGTTTTTTATTTGGCAACAAACGGCAGCATAAATATATATATATATATATATATATATATATATATATATATATATATATATATATATATATATATATATATATATATATATATGTTTTAGGGTGCACAGTAATTTAAACCCCTAAAAAGACACTATTGGCAATAGTGTTGAACAGGAGGTTACAAACGGAAACCAAAAAAATGAAGCAGTGAAAGGTTAGGTTTCAAAGGGGAGGTGCTAAGAGGTCAGTAGGCACCGTTGGGGGGGTTGTGTTTCGAACTGGTGAGGCTGCCCATGAACACAGCTAGGAAAAGAAGGCCCAGTCCCTCCCTACATTTGAAAGCATAACGGCAGCAGCAGCGGAAGAAGGGAACTGTTTTCAGTAAAAGAAGTCAAGCTTCGAGGCACTGATAATCACATTTTCTGAACGTGTAAATATTATTGTTGCAGCACTTCCTGCGAATCATCCTTCCATGTAAACCATCGCATCATAGTTGTGAAACTGAGGAATGTGAAAATATAATAATTTAGTCTGTGATCACAGCAAAAGGTAGTGGGACAAGTGGTGACTGCAAGCGACCACTCCCTTTAATCGTAGAATTAACCGGGAGGTAAAAATTACTTAAAAGGAGTTGGAGTAAAAGTAGTCAAAACATTGAAGATTAGTTACCTCAAAAATAAAACATTAATAAGGACGATTTTTCTTGTATTCAATTTAAGTTGTAAACTTACTTTTAGCATTTAACATGACAACAGCAAACAATGCAGCGGTTATAGACCATCTTCTATGAAAAAACTTAAATTGCAAACATGTGCATCCAAATTCTTAATTCTCTATAATCGAATTTTAAAACAATTGGGGTGCGTACTAAATGACACAAGATAATGCAATCGCTCTATATCTGGAAAACATTAAAAGGAAGCCCTGTGGCAATTGAAAACAAGACGTGCGCGCGCACTGACCAAAACGAAACCTATCGTGGGGCGGGACTTACATCTTGTGAAGCCCGCACGCACGAAGTGCCCGGCCAAAGGAGCAGCGGTGACGCGGGGCTCCCATGCCTGAGGGAGAGCCCCGCGGATGCTGCAGAAGTCCGGAGTGCCGGTGAGTGGGGCTTAGTTGCAGGGGGGAGGGGGTGCGTCTTGGTGCGCTTGTGTGTGTGTGCGCGCGTGTGTGTATGTGTGCGGCGTGTGTATATGCGCTGCGGCGGCGGGGGGGCGGTGTTTTCTATGTGTGTGTGTGTGTGCGTGTGGACGGCGGGGGTGGGGGTGTTCTCTATGTGTGTGTGTGTGTGTGTGTGTGTGCGCGGAGGGGGTGGGGGCGTTTTCTAAGTGTGTGTGTGCGTGTGTGTATGCGTGGGGGTGGTGGAATTCTGTATGTGTGTGCGCGGCGGCGGGGGGAGGGGGTTCTGTATGTGTGTGTGTGCGTGATTGTGTGTCTGCTTTCAAGGAGCCATGGGAGACAGGAAGTGCGTGCGACCTGATCCGTTTACGCGCGCGTGCACATCACTTGTCTCCAGTCTCCCTTGGCTCCTTGAAAGCAGAAACAATCACAATAGGCTTGCTTTGCGACAGCAGGGCTTCGCCCTGCAATCGCAGGCGCGAGACCTAAAAAACGAATATAGCGAGGTCAAATGTCAGTCTATGTCTTCTGACAGATTGATTGGTGTTTATTTTTTTTATGGGGGTTTGGTATCTACTTTTGTTTCTCTACCTGCAGAGTTAGAGGGCTTTGAAAAGTGACCTATGCACAATCTTGCTAGGTGCAGTGAGTGTAAAAGGAAAGGCCGCAGGATGTTATTTTTTTCTAACAGACAACAAAATGTAAATACCTGTACCTGAACTGTACAAATATGTCAGACTATGTCAGTAGTTAGGAAAGCACAAATGAAGCACATTTTTTATAATTCTGAAGTGTGATGAAAATAAATATTTTAATAGGATTAAAACATATTAACCCCTTCAGCGCGGCGTGAATTTTCGCACTGTGCTGAAGGTTCTAATGAGCCTATCGGCTCATGACGGAACCGTTCCGTCATGAGCACAGCTCAACCGACGCTCATGACGGAACCGTTCCGTCATGAGCATGGAAGGGGTTGATACACTTGGCGATGTGCAAATGAAATATATGCCTAGCCCCGATTTTGACAAAGTATCACTTTTGAGCTGTATGGCTTCATCAGAATAGTGAATGTCTGTGCAAAAGTAGTGGTTATTTCAATGGGAATGTGCTGTCCGGCAAATGACAGTACTGTACCACACCGTCCTTTAGTAATGAATTTCATGTTAATATATTTGCAACAGTGTATGCTAAACCGCACCACCGGCTACATAGTACACGCTTATCACTTCCTGCAGAATACATTTGCTACACTTGCTCTTGGTGTGACGCTTGGATGTAACAGTGATGGCAGAACCCCCACTCTGAAAATTGTTTTTTGCACCACTGACCCAGACATAAACAAAGGGAAACTTAAAACCCAAATCTCTGCCAGACATAATCAGAGGAAGAGACATTCTGGAACCTCGACTGTGATGGTTGCTGATGCAGAAATGGGAAATGATAACTTTTTATCTAGATGGTACCTTTAAAAGCCATGAACCAAGACAACGTATTCACTTACAGTGCATTGATTTTCTTCCGGCTGCACTTAATATATTCACCGTTTGAGGTGTGACCTCGATTCAGACCTTTTATAGCGTTAAATGACTGACTAAACTGTGTGTTCAGGCGCTCACCATTCGAAAAACTCCTAAATAAGTGTGCAATTAAAGTAGAAGTCGGACACTGCATTGATGCGAGTCACTGTGGCAGACAAAAGGTGCAGAGTGAGGGGCGCGCGGCGTGACGAGAATAAGAATGGAATCCGCGCTTGCCAATGACTCCGAGCTGAAGGGAATGTTCCCTATGCTGGGACAGGGGGTTCCGCTGTCCCTGCCCACGGCCTTTGTATGCCAACGCCGTTCCACTTCATGGCACCTGTCCTGGAAAAACAATATTGCACTGTCTGGGAGTTCTCCTGATGCCAAATGGGGCGCCGGGCGCGCTCTGTTCCTTGCGTCAACTTCCCAGGTTACCAAGGAGACCACGTTTTGCGTACACCTCTCCTTTGCTTCTCTTGAGCTCGCTTTGTATGTTTAAGTATATTATTGCTTCACCCCCAGTATGCTTATTTGCTATTTTCATATCATGTGGTAAGTCCATTAAGACGAGCTCGCACAGAGGACAAGAAAGCTCTCATCATGAAACGAAGAAATGCAGCACTTTAAAAGAGGATACATGAGTAAGGTAGAATCAAGGGTGTAGGGCAAAAGAGACTGAAGATAATGGTAAAGGAAGTCTCCAACAGAAGTATAAAACACATGAAATAAAGGTAGATTCGGGAGGGCAGTTTAAATAAAAATGACCCCAAGGTCAGTGTGGCAAGTACTTACTATTCTAAGTTTGCAACTTGGAAATACGGCTTGCCATGCAGAATCAGGGGCTGATTCACAAGTGTATGTTTGTTGGGAATTCACAAAAAAAGCTTTTTAATTGTAAATTTAGGAGTGGGGAGACTCCGCAGTCTGGGCAGAGAACTCTGCACAGGCGCGCAATGCCCATAGGGCTGAAAGGGCTTCAGCCCCATCCCATGCCCTTCCCTCCTCTCCCTCCCCCTCCCCGTCGTGTGTCACTGCCAGGGCTGCCGCAGCTCCAGCTGCTGTGGGCTCGACTGGGCAGTGTCTGGAGTCTTATCTCCAGCAGGCCTGAGTTTTTCACAGGTCTTTAAAGACCATTTGCATATTTACATACCTTTGCAAACTGGTTACAGAGGCTTATTTTGTTTTCTAGTTCCAGTACCTCCTGGGCCCCCACTCTGCCTATTCCTTACATTTGCATTTTACATTTACTGCCATAGTGTGAAAATGTATTTCATGAAAAGGAATATAAAGTAGGGTTGCCAAAAGAAAAATGCCTATCATGTGTTGTTTAAAGAAAGTGCAAAGACCTCGTCTTGACACTAAATCATAAAAAAGTATTTATTCCTTTGTACTGTGACTTTTCTGTCTTTGTTCCCTTTAATTATCGGTCATGGATTATTCATGCTGCCTTAGAACACAATTAAAAGTGCTTTCTATTTATATTTGCCGTTCGAAGGAAGCACAGATAAGTGCTGAAAATACAGCTTTAGGTGACTGCTTATTTTTGTACCGTCTGTGACATCAAAATAATGAGCTGGCAACCCTAATCATAAGACTGGAAGTTTGTTGCGGGATCAGCACATTATTTATTCCTTCCACACTGGGTCCCTGATTAATGCCATAAAAGCAATAGTTTAACTTATATCTGAAACACTAGCCCGCCGTCAATAACATGCAGAGTTACTTCTAGTGTCTGGGAATGCTCCCTGCATTCAGATAACTCACTCCTCATTCTCGCCCTTGACTTTCATGCTCACCCTGCACTCACTGCGATCAAAAAGCACCCAAACAGATCACCATGCACTCACACCATTACCCGCTCACCCTGCACCCACAGTGATAACTGTGCACTCACAATGCACTTGCGCTGTTTACCCTGTAACTCAAGCACACTACTCACCCTGCACTCATGTGACACTTCACTCACCTGTCGCCCTCACTGCTCAATCTGAAAACTCACTCAAACAAGCCTATCACTAACCATGCATTCATTCGTCCCACTCTGCACTTAGATCCGCACCCAAATTCATATGGTCACCTCACTCACCCTGCAATCACTCCTCTTACCCTACTCTCACACTGTTGCATCATTCACCGTGCACTCACATGGGCACTCCTGCCCCCCACACAGCACAGAGAGTTAATGTGCCTGCTACAAAGAACGGGTACCATGCAGGTCACAGAACCGATTGTGAGTAAACTATGAGTAGTGCTATAAAAAATTAAATGGTTGTCAGAAAGGTGCAGGTAGGAGGCTGGCTTAGTATGTGGTGCTCAATTAAGTAGTACAACAAAAGTTGGATGCAGTGGAATACAAAAGTAGTAGGACACGTGATTTAGAGGTATTGAAACATCACCATGGTATATTAAAAAATGCATGTGGTTCAATTCTCTTCGTCATCACATGATTATTCATGACAGCAATATTGTCTGTACATTTCATTTAAATGGTGCTCGGAGAAGGGAATAGCGGGCTCAGTGGAAGAAAAGTGCTAGGGAGCATTGAAGGAGACGGAAGGCAGTGTGTAATATATACACCAAATAAACAAAAAACCTATCCAGCCAAAGAATGGCCAATTAATATAACACCAACATAGCAAATAATAGGCTCCGATAATTCATCTCTGTCGTCTGTGCTTGAATGTTAGTGAAGGACCATTGACGTTTCAACCCGTATGTTCAATAAAGGTAATTTGATCCTTATCCTGCGGTCTTCATCAGGATGAGAGACTGAAGGAAATGGGGAAGGGGACACTGATTAGGTGCAGGACGAGAAATCAGGCTGCAGACTGTTGAATAGTGGGCACTAAGGCTCTTAGTGACATGAAGTTAGATCCCAAGCAAAATGGGAATGTGGTTGTAAAGTCCTCACAATACATAGGATGTGACTTCCATATAACCAAGGAAGGGTTGATAAGTAACCTCCTGAAACCACCATATGACTCGAAAAAAGTATAGCACCCTGCACTAATCAAGACATCCCTTATGGTGATTTTAGTGGTCTTAGACAACCATAGAAAGCACTCTAAGTGGTAGTTGTGGAGAGCAGCCTTCAGGCTTAGTCCAGAAGGAGTGTAAAGGAGCTTGTTTTACCAGTACGTAATCTTATGGTGTGAGTTAAGTGAAAAAGAACCACACAGTGTACTTAGAAAGATAGGTATTTATTATAATCACTCACTAACACATTGCATTATCCCATACCCGGAGATATAACCACGATACTTCAATAATAGAATAGGTAAGTAGCACAAATACACAGTGGTCACCAGGGGAGACCAAACCATATACTAAAATAGTGGAATGCGAACCACGACCTTAGTCAAGACTGGACCCAGAGGTTGTAGAAGAGTAGGGGACCAAAGGAACCACCCACGGAGGTCGTGTGCAGAGTGGGAACACAACAGCATGCTCAATACAAGTCAATGGGTAAGTCGCGGTTGCAGTTTTAAAGAAGGACCCTTCCAGTGGAACCTGAAGAAACCCAGTGGAAGATGAAAGTTTGGAGAGTCACCCCACCCGTGGATACCCCAGAATTCCTACATCAGGAAAGCGGGGTGCTTAAGGTGTGAAGTGACGTCGTAAACCGCCCTAGACCACAATGGAGGACTTCAGTAAAGATGCTGCTGGTGAAGAAGGGGAAAAAGTGCGGTGGAACCCAAAGGTGGATTCAAGGTCAGAAAAACCTGCAAGCAGAGAGTACAGGGTCTATGCCACTCAGGAGTGACCAGGAGGCACGGAAGACGAATGCACACCAATTTCGACAGTTACAGGAGAGTTGATGGTGCCCTTGAAGTTGCAGCTGCACGGACTAGGCAATGCTGAGGATGATCAGGAGGCGGTTACGAACTGTCCCACGTCGGATGTCGAGAGCCAGGAGGTCAGTGTCTGCTGAGGGCACCAACAAGCCTTGGCAACTGCAACAGGTGCAGTATTCGAAAAAGGAGCAATGTTGGGATCAGCAAGGTCAAAGTGACTCACCACGATCAGGTAAGTCAGAGCAGGCACCGAGCAAACAGGGAATCCCACTGGAGCTAAAGAAGACCCTCAAGAGAACCCACAGGCCGGAGGCACATTAGTCGCAAGTGGACCTTGAACAGCTCGCCAGGGATGAAAGACCACGGTGTAGAGGATGCAGTGGGGACCGAAGATCTTGGCTGCAGGAGATACTTAAGGCTGGAGCTTCTTGGAGTCCGAAGATCTCTTGAGGAGAGAGTCAACAAGCCTTGGCAACGGAAAATCGACGCAGTGCACAGGGGTTCTGCTCCAGCGGTTCCGACGAGGGATACTGGATTCAAACTTGCAGTGCCTGCGGATGCAGGAAAATGACTCATTCACTCCTAGGGAGATTCCTTCGGATGTCTGGGATGTCCGGAGGCCCTGTGAAGAACCTGTATGGAGCAAGGGCACAGACGTTGCAGAAGACTTGCAGAATGACAAGACCAGGAGCAGCAGGAGTCTTCCTAGTTGCAGTCTAAGTTCTCAACGGTAAGTCCAGAGTGCCCAGAAAGTCGAAGATTTTTTCTTTTTACTTTCTAATCCAACTCTGATCAATACCTTAGAAGAAAAACAAGCAATTGCATCATTTTGTAGACACACACATGTGGTGCTCGCGCCTACAAAATGACACAGGGGCATGCATCAAAAGCTTTTTTTCTAATTCTTTAGCCAGGCGGCAAAGTATCTGGTATGTCGTGCCATCTGGCTAAAACCAAATCCATATAGGTCCCAAAGGCACGATCTATTAGCTTTGCCAATGCTTGTTAGATCTGTTAACCCTGCCTGGGTAAAGGTTTTGCATAATTAATAACATATTAGAGTTCAAAAGCAGCAATACGCAATTGAAAGGTAACCAGTCAAACTATGAGAACGGCCGTCCACTGTGCAGCAACACATTTTGCCTAATTTTTGTAATATGTTTTGATCTGTTTGAGTTAGAAACACATTTTTGGTAAAATCTTCAAATGATGCAGCAGAGAATGGATTGTGTCCAAACGCGGCAAATCCATATTTATGCGGCAACACCATGACGGCAGAATCATATAAATCCAGTAGCCCTGTTTTTCGCTAATAATTTTCAGCAGGTTTTACCGGTCAGATTCTAGAAGGGGGAAACAGACCGGTAATTCCGACTCCTGCGCCGGGGTCTGAATTAAGCTCAGAATCTGTAATAAAGGCGTCAGATGTGATGGCCTAAAAAGTCTCATAGACTGCACACACACTAAATGTTTTACTTGCATGAAATCCGCAATAAAGGCTAGATTTAGATATGCTTGTCGGTAAATGTATTACACTTAATGGTGGAACATTAAACTAAATGTATGCAAAATAAAAGGTAAACAAATATTCGAAGCCTACAGGCCTTGGGGAGGCTTGGGGCAGTTGCTTGTGCATCGGGTTGGAAAGCTCACTGAATCTCTCACCTTGTGGCCCTCCTGCTGCTCAGAGTTTCCAAACAGATGGTCTGACAATACTGGGAAAGGTATTTTGGAACGAATACCCGGTGTAAGGTTGCAGGATTGCAGAAAGGGCTGCCCTTTATTTATTTAAACAACTCGGCAGGTTGTCTGCGGTAGTTCATGCAAAGTTTAGGACACACAGCGCACGGGTGTCATTGGAAACCCCGCTCGTTGCACGGGCCTGGTTAGATTTGCCTCTTTATATTACATTTTTTTGCTCAATGCTCGCTGTCCAGCGCTGCGCTGCTGTTCTCTTCTTGCCCGCAGACTAATCTAGGTATTAGCGCTACATTCCACGGTTATACCATCAGGGGTAAGTGACCCCATTCTGGAGGTGCGCCCTGGATTTAGTGTCTATGAGAAACAAAATTCAGTAAAATGTGGGCACAATGTCTGCTGATAGCACACGTGCTGAAATACACGTTTAAAGTGTTCTTTTTTTAGCGAGTGGAAACTTTAATGGTATTCTCTTAAAGCTGCAAAGCTCGAAATGAATGTAAACGTGTGGTGTTCCTAAACCGTATTTAAAATATATATATATTAACGTAGGATTGTAAATGAGTATGTGATGCCGCTGTATGGCTGGGTACCCTTATCTGAAGTCTAATTCCTACAGATTCTAAAATGTGTGGACCGTACCTTCTTGCCCCATTCCATAAAATATATGGGGTGTAGAGAATGTGCTAAACGGCAAACCCAGTGCACCACTTATTGTACTTTATTTGCATTTTTACATCATAGAGGCAGAGAGGGTGTTGGGAAACTGCGTTGTGAAACTAGACAGGCAACGCAATCGAACCAAAGTCCAACAAGGTGATATTATGCAAACAAGTACTGGCAACGTTCTGGCCTCGGATGACAGCCTTTTGGGTTTGACAATGCTTACTTTATTTGGGGGTACTTTTTAAAAAACATTGTTATGAGACCTGCGAGGCCTTATTCATTTTATGTTCTTGAAAAGTACACATTGCCATAGTAGTTCCTGACACTTACGAGAACTACGGTGTCTGCAAATGTGCTCCTTGAGGAAGAGCAGAAAGCTGTCACTCACAGTGAAGTTTGCCAATGGCTGAAGTGGGCTGGCCCATCCCCTCATGCTGTGGGGGGTAGAATCTAAATGTGAATGACACAGTAACAAAGCAATTGATGAAGAAGGCTGACTGCAAGTCCATGTAAGTAAGTATACTA
This sequence comes from Lissotriton vulgaris, assembly GCF_964263255.1. Taxonomy (NCBI): domain Eukaryota; kingdom Metazoa; phylum Chordata; class Amphibia; order Caudata; family Salamandridae; genus Lissotriton; species Lissotriton vulgaris. The sequence continues at coordinate 158,251,189 of NC_141699.1, read as the reverse complement.
TACATATAAGTTTACTAAAATCTTAAGGCCTTCGCTAACACCAGACCTAAAAAGTAACAATGGAACAATGGACTCTTAATAATAGTAAATGATCAAAAAATCGGAAAGTTCAGGTTTAGTAAACTGTTCAAACCTTAAAGAAAAACAAACTCAGAAACAATTTACTATATTTGGTACAGATTGGAAAGGGGCGACCACTCGGTCCCCCCGAACGTATGGATGAGTGTCTCGATCCCCCCGGGAAGCCATTTTTTGGCGGGAGGCGCGTCTCGGCTGGTATGCCCGAAGCGGCGTAGCCGGGGCGCGCTTTTTCCCGCCCTAGAGTGGGCTGGCCTAGACACCGACGCAGCCAGCCACGCCCTCGGGGCGGGCAGGGGCGGGTTTTCGCCCGCCCTGAAGACGGATAAAAGAAGGCGCAAGACCAGAAGACGTCCTCTTGTTCTTGTGCTCCGAAGCTGCACCTCCTCGCTACACGTGAGCTCGGGACGGAACGAAGAGCCAATTTTGAGCGTTTTGATCTTTTTCTTTGTCTTCTAGATACTTCCTCGGAGAGATGCCCAAGAAAGGCGCAAAGAGAATGACGACCGACCAGATGGTGCGGGCCCTTTGCAAAGAAGTGTCCGACATAAAGAAACGGTTGGCGGAGCGAGATGGGGAGGAGGGTTCGGGCCCTGCGCCGGCTGGAGGGAGACCTAAGAGGCCGAGAAAGGTTCCAGCCGGTGGGGCCGTCCCGGTTCCCTCTGCCCCGCTCGAGGCGCCGACCCCAGTACCGAGGGAGGGGAATCCAATCCCCGTGGTCGTCACCCCGACATCCAAAGCAGACATGCCCCCCGAGCTGGCAGCACAGCTAGCAGCATGGTTGGGGGATAGTAGTGATGGCGCCACGGCTGCCGAGGCACAGGCGCTGATAAAAGGGCTTCGTGAGAAGAACGAGGCAGCTAGAGTGGCTACGCCGTTGGCGGGGATAGACAAGCCGCAAGCGGCAGAAGCTGCGTCCGGTGCAGGTAAGCGGCCATTGCCGATTGCAAGGGACGAGTCAGCACCCTCTCGTAGAGAGAGATTAGGACAACATGTGCCTTTAGCTATAAAGGAAAAGATCTGGGCGGGGGAGTACGTGAATATTTTTTCCCTGCTCGTTGATCATTATGATGTGGAGCATGTGAAAAGTCAGAAGGACTTAATGCATCCGAGTGTTTGGCGCGCAAAGATGGCCGCCTTTAAGGTAAATGAGAACATTGGCAACTGGGGCAATGCATGGGGTATTTTCACATCGATTTTGGGGGAACGTAGGCCCGAGTTGCTTCCTGAGTTTCCCGTTTATCAATCACGAATTATGGGTTACTCGACAGCGTATCAAGGTAACCATTGGTTTTGTTATGACAATCTGTTCAGGAAAGAAAAGGAACATAACAAGAGTTTGACTTGGGATTGTTACGATTCTTTAACATGGGATAAAATGAAAGAATCGGGAATGTTAAGAATGCCATTGGTCGGGAGCACTGTTGTTGATTACTCCCGCCAAAATGTGGGGACGCCCTTTCGACCAAGTACGAGCACCGACGACCAGTCGAGGCCCGCAGGCAATACAGGGAGAAAGGGTTTCTGTTTTAATTTCAACAAGGGGAAATGTACCAGGCCTCCGGGATCGTGTAAATTCAAACATGAGTGTAGTACGTGTGGGTCGTCCCATCCTGAGTCATCGTGCAGAGCCAGAACGGGTGAGAATGGGGGTAAGGGAGGCGCCAAACAGGTCTAAGCTAGGCCGAGGGGCGCCTTTACCAACCCCAATTGATACCTTGGCAATGATTCCCTGGCTCAGCGAATACCCGGATCGTACTTCTGCCGGGGTGCTGCGGAACGGTTTTACACATGGTTTCCGCATCCCGGTAGGGGACTTTCAGGGTGTAGGGATGTGCAAAAATCAACTTTCCGTTTTACAACATGCATCTGTAGTGCAAGAAAAAATTCAGAAAGAGGTTAGCCGGGGACGGGTCGCCGGCCCGTTTAGTGAACCCCCGGTACCGGATTTCGTTTGTTCTCCGTTAGGAGTGGTCCCCAAGAAGGACCCGGGTGAGTTTCGTTTGATCCATAATCTATCTGCTCCACATGGTCTTTCGGTGAACGACGCAATTGATCCAGAAGTTTGTTCGGTGCGATACGCATCTTTTGATGAGGCGGTAGCCATCTTGAATCGCCTGGGGCACGGGACGTTGATGGCGAAATCTGATATCGAGTCAGCGTTCCGGTTGCTCCCGGTACACCCAGACGATCAGCGTCTTCTGGGATTCGGGTTCCAGGGGTCATTTTACATGGATAGGTGTATGCCAATGGGATGTTCTATATCATGTGCTTACTTTGAGCAATTCAGTACTTTCCTGCAATGGGTGTTCACTAAGAAAACGGGTTTCCGAAATGTAATGCACTACCTTGACGACTTTCTGTTCCTTGGCCCCGCCGGTAATCCCGAATGTGCCCAGGCCTTAGCTGAATTCTGTGTGTTAATGGATCATCTTGGCGTGCCATTGGCACCAGGTAAAACTATGGGTCCCACGACTTGCCTCGAGTTTTTGGGGATCGAGTTGGACTCAAGGGAGGGGTGCTTCCGTTTACCAGCTAGCAAAGTGTCGAAATTCAGGGCAGCCCTCCAAGTATGTTTAAATGCATCCAAAGTTACACTGCATCAGTTGCAACAGTTAGTGGGAAAGTTGAACTTTGCCTTGAGGGTGATACCAATGGCTCGCCCCTTTTCCCGCTCAATTGCCCAAGCGATGGTTGGCCTAAAGGAGGGTCATCATCGCACAAGGTTGTCGGCTGAGGTCCGCCAGGACATGCGGATTTGGTTAGCATTCTTGGCGGACTTCAATGGCCGGGTCGTCTGGAACAAGCCAGCCGTGTCCTCTGAAGAGCTTGGGCTATGGACAGATTCAGCAGGAAGCGTAGGTTTTGGCGCCATCTTCGGCACAAAATGGTCGGCACAAAAGTGGCCCCTATGGTGGCACGAGAGGGGGCTGACAAGTAATATCGCTTTCCTTGAACTATTTCCCATTCTGGTGGCCCTGAGAACCTGGCCAGAAGGGTTCAGAGATCATTCTGTTGTGTTCTGGTCCGACAATATGACCGTGGTAGAATGCATCAATAGTCAGGCAGCCCGTTGTAAATTGATTTTGAGGCTCCTCAAAGAAATTGTCTTACTGTGTATGCAACTGAACGTGGTATTCAGAGCAAAACATGTCCCAGGGGTGATGAATCAGGCTGCTGATGCACTGTCTCGTTTTCACATGCAGGCTTTCTCGGGTTTCCTTCCTTCAGCGGACCCGGAGCCGGCACCCTTCCCCGAAGCTCTCTGGTCTCTCGGTGCCCCGAACTTCGTCACCTCGTGGGAGAGAGTCTAGCACCCAGGACAAGGAAGGCATATGAAGGGGCGTTCCAGGCCTATTTAGCCTTTTTGGGGGCAGAGAGAGGGGGACTTTGGGGTCAGGAAGAGTTGGTAGTACTTTTTCTGATGTCCTTACGTAGGGCTGGGAAATCGGTGGCTACGGCCCAAAGGCATCGTGCCGCCATTTCCTTTGTTGCCAGGGCCCATGGCATCCTGGACCCAACAGCGTCTTTCACGGTACAGAAAGCGCTACGTGGGTGGCAACGTCTAGAGGGTCGCAGAGTAGACGTACGACGACCGATAGGTCTAGACAGGTTGTCCCAGTTACTGGTCACACTCCCGAACACATGCTCGTCCCCGTTCGAGACCTGTTTGTTCCGGACTGCATTTACGCTGGCATTTCACGGGGCTATGAGAGTTAGTGAGCTAGTTGCAAGGAACAAACAGGATGTGACGGGGGGCTTGTGCAGGGAGCATGTCCAGATCAGGGGTGATGCGATGATTGTCTCCTTTCTCAGGTCCAAGACTGACCAAGATGGGAAAGGGGACTGCACGATCATTCGCAGGAACCCCGAGTCATCCATGTGTCCGGTACAGTGCTTAGAAGATTACCTAGCACGAAGGGTGGCATCATGGGGGGGGACATTGTTGAGGCATGCAGACGCCACCCCGCTGACGAGGTTTCAGTTTCAACGGGTGCTTGCAATGGCCATTGCCGCAGCGGGCTTGGACCCGGGCGAATTTGGGACCCACTCCTTTCGTATAGGGGCTGCCACTGAAGCTACAGCCAGGGGTCTTAATGTAGAACAAGTGAAACGTGTGGGGCGCTGGTCCTCCAATTGTTATAAGAGGTACGTGCGATTGCACATGTTGTGAAGCTGTAATCATGTACTCACGCCTCTTGTCTTTTGTTTGTTTTCAGTTGCGCAAGCCTACGCGGCAGGGCAGACTGAGCAGTCGACCCAACACCAGGTCAGCGGTCGCACGTCACCGGCTGTGAGGAAGGAGGTTTGGGTCGTGGGCCACTCATACGTGAGACGGGCTGCAGACGTATTCAAAGCAGGTGACATGGTTCACGTACCTGGGGAATACGGGTACAGAGTGTCCTTCTACGGAAGGGGCGGTCTCTGTATTGACCAGTTTCAGGAATTTTTTGAGGGCTTGTTAGAGCGGATGAGGTCACCGCCGTCCATAGTCATAGTGCATTTGGGGGGCAATGATTTGGTCACCACCGGTAGACGACTTCTCCTGGAGGCTATGCTTTCCACGGTAAGTTGGTTAGCGAGGAGAGTTCCGGGGTGCCTAATTGCATGGTCTCATATGATCCCACGAAAAGTGTGGCGGGGGGCTATCTCGATCCCTGCTTTGAATCATTCTGTTAAAAAATTGAATAACAAAGTGAGTAGGTTGTTCCGTTCCAAGACATTGCATTCGATCTCGCATAATTGTATTAATGATGACAGTATGTATCTGGGGGATGGTGTGCATTTGTCGAGGGCGGGGAATGAGTTACTCATAGGAGACTTCCTAGCCTGGTTAAAATCTTTAAAACATGACCTTTAGGTAGGAGTTTTGTGGGGGGTCCGGATAGCCGGTCAACTATCCGGACCTGTGGCGGTAAGGTCATGATCGGTGAGCACTAATTGGTAGATCCCTATGAGTGGGCGTCACCCAACACGGATGGGAGCGCTCGGGAGAGGTGGCCATTGGCCCCTCAGTGGGGAGGCGGTCCCGTCTAAGGGCGGGTCGCCGGAAGTAAAGGAAAGGCGGTCAAGGCCCCTTCCTTTGTAGGAGGGGTTACAGCCCCCTCCTGGGGAATTTCCCGGGGCCAGGGTCATCTGCGACGGCAGATGCGGTAAGTTGTGTGGGGTGGGGAGAGGTCAACGATACCTTCTAGATACCACACACAAGTGTTCGAACGACCTTTAAATGGCGTCGAGTCTTAAGTGCCCCCGTCAAGTCAAGGGAAATTGTTAGTAGTTGCACTTGAGGTAAGCCTCTGTGCTGTCGCCCCTCCCAAGTGGGAGGGGTAAGTCTGGTTAGGGATCTTGACACCGGTTATGACCTTGCCGTTGGCCCTTAAACGTTAGGATGTACAATTTCAGTGTTCTTAGAGAATGTTTTTGTAGGATGCTAGTTCGGCTAGGAGAACCTCTGTATTAGAGATTATGTTAAGGTTAGCCAAACATCGTAATGTGATAATGAAATTGTACATAACATGAAACGTTTAATGTTTTAATTTTTTGTTTTAATAAATACGGCCGGGATGGTCACTCCATCCCACATCCAAAAACTTTAAGAACTGTTTCCGGTTTCCCTCCTTTTGGGGATTGTGTTGAGAGGGGGTGGCGGGTATCTCAGCCATATGGAAAGGGGCGACCACTCGGTCCCCCCGAACGTATGGATGAGTGCCTCGATCCCCCCGGGAAGCCATTTTTTGGCGGGAGGCGCGTCTCGGCTGGTATGCCCGAAGTGGCGTAGCCGGGGCGCGCTTTTTCCCGCCCTAGAGTGGGCTGGCCTAGACACCGACGCAGCCAGCCACGCCCTCGGGGCGGGCAGGGGCGGGTTTTCGCCCGCCCTGAAGACGGATAAAAGAAGGCGCAAGACCAGAAGACGTCCTCTTGTTCTTGTGCTCCGAAGCTGCACCTCCTCGCTACACGTGAGCTCGGGACGGAACGAAGAGCCAATTTTGACCCACCCACCAGCCCCTGAGGACAGCAAGTTGTTGTGCAATAAAGTGAATTTATAAGTTGGTTTTTCCATTTCGTTTACAGGCTGTGACAGTATCAGTTTGTGGTTAATCATAATAAAGTATGGTGAATACCGTCTAGGTTGTTACGATTAAAATGATTTGATGTAGTGTTGCATTTCTAGCATGCTCTTTCGGTCGTAGTGACCAATGTTTTCATAGGTTTAAGAATTGTCGTATTTATTTTTGGTAGGCGGTAAGGTCATGATCGGTGAGCACTAATTGGTAGATCCCTATGAGTGGGCGTCACCCAACACGGATGGGAGCGCTCGGGAGAGGTGGCCATTGGCCCCTCAGTGGGGAGGCGGTCCCGTCTAAGGGCGGGTCGCCGGAAGTAAAGGAAAGGCGGTCAAGGCCCCTTCCTTTGTAGGAGGGGTTACAGCCCCCTCCTGGGGAATTTCCCGGGGCCAGGGTCATCTGCGACGGCAGATGCGGTAAGTTGTGTGGGGTGGGGAGAGGTCAACGATACCTTCTAGATACCACACACAAGTGTTCGAACGACCTTTAAATGGCGTCGAGTCTTAAGTGCCCCCGTCAAGTCAAGGGAAATTGTTAGTAGTTGCACTTGAGGTAAGCCTCTGTGCTGTCGCCCCTCCCAAGTGGGAGGGGTAAGTCTGGTTAGGGATCTTGACACCGGTTATGACCTTGCCGTTGGCCCTTAAACGTTAGGATGTACAATTTCAGTGTTCTTAGAGAATGTTTTTGTAGGATGCTAGTTCGGCTAGGAGAACCTCTGTATTAGAGATTATGTTAAGGTTAGCCAAACATCGTAATGTGATAATGAAATTGTACATAACATGAAACGTTTAATGTTTTAATTTTTTGTTTTAATAAATACGGCCGGGATGGTCACTCCATCCCACATCCAAAAACTTTAAGAACTGTTTCCGGTTTCCCTCCTTTTGGGGATTGTGTTGAGAGGGGGTGGCGGGTATCTCAGCCATATAAAGAATTCTGCAAGTGGTAGTACTTAAATGACTACATTGAAACACAATGAACTGACTTTTAAATCATCAATAATAAATGTATTTCACAAGAGCAAATGTCAGTGTCCATAAAGTATTATCTGCAAACATGCACAATACCCAGAAAAAAGAGGAATGTGGCAATGGTGGCAATGCTGTGGGCAATGATCAAACGTGAAGTTAAAATGCACAAGTGACACCCAAAAATGATTTCAAAAGAAATATGTCATGCACGGGTCCTCGAGTTCGACAGTCATGCTGTTTTCACCAGTCTGTTTAGTTCTAACCTATTTAGTAAGTGGAAGACGTTTCGTCCCTATTACTAATTTTGGGACATCATCAGGATAGTGATGAATTTACAAAAACTTTACCAACAATGAGCTTAGTGAATAACACAGTATTAGAGATCACAGAATAAATCATGCATAAGTTAGGAGGGCATAAGGATTCCAGGAGTTGCTAGAAAGTTATTTTATGTGGTGTCCCTCCGCAGGTCAAATTAGTAGCCATGGAAGTTCTCTAGAGCCTAATGTGCATATGAGGAAAGGAGACTCACTGATACAAGGCTGAGCTGTAAAGGCTTGGACTCACAATGATAAAGTAGGCAGCACAAATCATGCAAAGTTCAGTGATAGAAAAAAAATCTAGGTCCGAATAGTAAACTGTATTACCTTGCCACACCTGATCGCCCCCAGTAGAGCAGTTAGAGCACAACTGTCTCTATGTACCCCTGCTTATAACTGACAAACACTACAGTAGCCTCCAGTGGTCTGAGATATGAGCTACAAACAGTTCTGTCAGGTTAAGGATTGGTAAATATTGTTATTCATTAAACATTAAATACTGGAAGGGCCTACAAGTGAACCCATTCAACACCTGGGAAACTTCTCGAGACTCAAAAAACACCAATCTTTGAAGAAAATACCATTTTAAACCCACAGACACAACACAACACAAACATCACATTTTGTTTTAAATATATTACTTTTTCATATATCAAAACATAGATATATTTGTGATCAAGCTTTGTGAAGAACTGAAAAGCGTCATGGCGGATGCGCTGGGCACAATAAATCTACTTTAATTTTGCACCAGCAAATTCTGGGTCTACTCCTCGTCATTGTAGCCTGTCAAGGACTTGTGTGTGTTGGCGACGATTTTTTATATATAGATATATATATATATATATATATATATATATATATATGTTCCACACAAAGCACTGCCCATTTGAGGAGTCTCGAAGGAAAATACAGCCTTTAATGCAAAATTTTAGCAGCACTGTACAGCAGCAATGTCTGTCTTCAAAATAACGCTCAGCGCGTTTCGAACATAAAAGTTCTTGCTCACGGGCTCAGGAAGTGAAGCAGCAGTGTTGAATCAGAACACCTTGATAAGTACCCGTGGCTCCGCCTCCAGTGAAGGGTGCCGCTAGACATGCTGGAGCCTGTAGTTCTGACTCGTGTGCCCCAGTGGGTACTGCAATCAATCACAATAGCAATCCATATAAAAACCTAATGTAGGCGAAGGTAGACTCAGTGGTAGCAGAGCTGCTTTCGTTTCATTGTCCTGCATGCATCATATTCCATCTCTGCGCTCGAATCTTCAAAGCGCTGAATCTGCCATGAATCAGCAGGAGGGCTTCCTCGCGACCGAGCACAGTCGCATCACATATTGCACACAAAGCACTGCCCATTTGAGGAGCCTCGTAGGAAAATACAGCCTTTAATGCAGAATTTTAGCAGCACTGTACAGCAGCAATGTCTGTCTTCAAAATAACGCCCAACGCGTTTCGAACATAAAAGTTCTTGCTCACGGGCTCAGGAAGTGAAGCAGCAGTGTTGAATCAGAACACCTTGATAAGTACCTTTGGCTCCGCCTCCAGTGAAGGGTGCCGCTAGGCATGCTGGAGCCTGTAGTTCTGACTCGTGTTGCCCAAGTGGGTACTGCCATCAATCAGGATAGCAGGGCAATGAAACGAAAGCAGCTCTGCTACCACTGAGTCTACCTTCGCCTACATTAGGTTTTTATATGGATTGATATCCTGATTGATGGCAGTACCCACTTGGGCAACACGAGTCAGAACTACAGGCTCCAGCATGCCTAGCGGCACCCTTCACTGGAGGCGGAGCCACAGGTACTTATCAAGGTGTTCTGATTCAACACTGCTGCTTCACTTCCTGAGCCCGTGAGCAAGAACTTTTATGTTCGAAACGCGTTGGCGTTATTTTGAAGACAGACATTGCTGCTGTACAGTGCTGCTAAAATTCTGCATTAAAGGCTGTATTTTCCTTCGAGGCTCCTCAAATGGGCAGTGCTTTGTGTGGAACATGTGATGCGGCCGTGCTTGGTCGCGAGGAAGCCCGCTGCTGATTCATGGCAGCTTCAGCGCTTTGAAGATTCCAGCACAGAGATGGAATATGATGCATGCAGGACAATGAAACGAAAGCAGCTCTGCTACCACTGAGTCTACCTCCGCCTACATTAGGTTTTTATATGGATTACTATCGTGATTGATGGCAGTACCCACTGGGGCAACACGAGTCAGAACTACAGGCTCCAGCATGCCTAGCGGCACCCTTCACTGGAGGCGGAGCCACAGGTACTTATCAAGGTGTTCTGATTCAACACTGCTGCTTCACTTCCTGAGCCCGTGAGCAAGAACGTTTATGTTCAAAACGCGTTGGGCGTTATTTTGGAGACAGACATTGCTGCTGTACAGTGCTGCTAAAATTCTGCTTTAAAGGCTGTATTTTCCTTCGAGGCTCCTCAAATGGGCAGTGCTTTGTGTGGAACATATATATATATATATCAAGGTCCACAGTTTACCCAAGGTGCGGGGTGCACTCACAACCAGCACGTTCAGCAAATGGGGGAGAACCATATACATAAGCCAAAAAGTAACATCATTGCCTGATGCTGTAAATAATTGTATATATGTATTTAAATGGTGAACTATTTTATTTATTTATTTATTTATTTAGTGTTTTCTATAGCGCGAACATGACCCAGTGTAGGGTGTCAGAGCGCTTTACAGTGGAGTTTCATCAGTCGTTAATGTTTCATACTTCAGTTTAGCATATAGACATATATACATTCAATAATACAGTTGTCAGGCGCAGTTCAAAATACATGATCATCTTTGTTCATGACCCAGTGGGGAGTGACATAGCTTTTAAAATAGTGTTTCATCCGTCATAATGTTTTACACTTCGGTATAGCATATAGACATATATACATTCAGAGTAACTTTGGGCAGTTTAAGGATAGCAGGCCTCCCCTATGGTCCTTATGGAAGAAATGTGCTCATATAGTACGATTTTGCTTCCTTTTTGAAGGTTGCAATGGATGTAATTCTTCTGATGTTTGGTGGGAGTGCATTCCAAATTCTCGGTGCTGCTCCTGAGAATGCTCGGTCATATGTCTTTTTCTTGCAGAAGCGAGCCGGTTTCAAAAGAAAGTCTGATTTGCTACTGGAAGGTCTGTTACCTACTGATGGCGTACGTTTCTGGGCCAGGTTACCTGGAGTTTTGTGGTGAATTGCATTGTGAGTGATACATGCCAATTTGAATTGAATTCTTGCTTCTAATGGTAGCCAGTTTAGCATTTTCAGGTGAGGTGAGATGTGGTCGAATTTTTTTGATCCTGCTATCAGTCTTGTGGCTGCATTAAGACAAGCTTTCAATGGGGCAGTTGCGATCTTAGGGAGACCAGCCAGGGAAGTGCACCCATATTCGATCCTTGATATGACCAGCGCTTGTACTGCTGTTTTAAGATCTGTTTTGCTCAGGAAATGTTTAACCCATTCCACGCTCATGACGAGCTGGGCTCGTCATGGTGTAGCCTCCTCGTACACTGATGACGAGCCCAGCTCGTCATAAAACAAGTAAAATATCAATTCCCAGCACAGGAGGGGAATTGCCTTAGCAGCCATGGAGTTAAGTTTTCACAAATAGCTCAAGTGGAACCTGGTATTTTTTGCCGTTGAGTTAATATGTGCTAACATATTCAGGTTTTTATCTAGGGTAATTCCCACTGACTTGGTGGAATCTACAATCTTTGGAGTACAGTTTAGAGCAGTGATAAGTTTGGTCCATTCTGTTAGGTTTAGATTGCTTTTATGTGGTGTAATCAGTAAGAATTCGGTTTTCTGTGGGTTTAGTTTCAGGTGATTCTTGGTTAGCCATTGGAGGGTTCTTGATAGTGCATGGTTCGTGGTCTTAATTTCTTCTGTTGATGCCACCTTGATATACAGCTGGGTGTCATCCGCATACATGTGGAAAGCTATGTTTGCTTTTTGAAGTATTTCTGTTAGTGGTTCCACGTAAAGATTAAATAGCGCCGGTGAAAGCGTTGATCCCTGTGGAACTCCTATTGTATTATTTGTTGGGCATGAAAGGGTTTGGTTGACCATGAATTTTTGTGATCTGTTCTTAAGAAAGGAGCTGAACCAGTTAAGGACTGTACCTTCTAGGCCCATTCTGTTCTTCATCCGGTCTATAATTTTTTCGTGGGTCACCAGGTCGAACCCATGGCAGGTCCAGCAAGATTAGTAGGCAGGTTTCATTGTGGTCAAGAGCCAGCAGTGCGTCATCTACGATGTGTAAGATTGCAATTTCTGTGCTGTGGTTTGGACGGAAACCCGATTGGCAAACATTTAGCAGGTTGAACTCGGAAATGTGTCGACTCAATTGTTGTTGGACACATTTTTCCAGGACTTTGGCTAACATGGGGATGTTAGTTACAGGTCTATTGAGGGTAAAGCCACGGACTTAGGATATTTTGGCGCAAAGAATTGATATCTCAGCTTTCCACTTCCATGGTCGGGCAGCGCAGACTCAATTGGGCTGTGCCTTATACAACGTTCTTAAGGAGTCGGTGCCTCAGCACGCCCCTTCATTGCCTTCTCGTTTTCTAATTAACAACCTGCATACAGGGACATACCATAACTACAAGAAGGTGCCAAACGTCCCTTGAAAAGGCTTAGTGAGCCATGTTTTAGCCATAAAAGTACAAAACAAAAGAAAGATAAGAAAATATCTGGATCATTTTAAAGATTGCAATTCTGAGCTGAAAAGCCCCGAGCTTGTGTATCGCGTGAAACTGTTATATATAGAAATTCGGCATTGGGCACAGCGTTTGTGAGCACAAATTAGGGGAAATTGTATGACCCCCTGGTTTTGACGGACATTACATATAGTCTTGAAAAAGGTGTCAAGAATCAAGAAATTCCACCGAAACGCGTCGACGCTTTCCAATATTTGTATAATTCATGACTTCCTCATCGCTGTAGATATATTGATCTTTATATACATGACATAGATGTGATCAACCAGGAGTCCAAATGTACTTGTAGTATTGTACAATTTCTAATGTCTTACTGTTTCTGTCTTTTCTAGTGCCAATTATGCGGGTCATAATTGTATGATATTAGTGTTTTTTATTGTTACTGCTTTTTTATTACTTATTGGTGTTCAATGTAATACCTTAGTGTGTATTTTATTCATGTATGTATACATAATAAATTGTAATTTTCCCTTTTTTACGAAAACATTTTTTGTTGATTTGTTTATGAATTTGTCATTTAGGCCTTGATTGTTTCTTGTCACATTCTATATAGTCCTGTTCAAGGGAATTCCCATTTCTCTGGCTAAAATTGTTTGGCACAGAGGGGTTCTCTGAGGGGTTTTTTAGTAAAGGGATGACTTGTCCTGTTTTAAGGCATGCTGGGATTAGACCATGCGATAGTGAGGCATTTATGATCTTTGTCCACAATGGGATTAGAAGATGGTTTAAAGAGGGCAAGCATTTTGCAGGTAAGGGATCCTTATAGTGGTTGTTGGGTTTAATCTTGAGATGTCTAGTTCATTGACCACTTTAAAATATGACCATATGGCATTGTTTTTCGGTTTCTTTACTTCTTGTTGATTCAGTTCTTCGTCCTTCGAATCCGACGTATTTTCAGTGTTTTCGGCTGCTTTTTTTAACTCCTTTTCCAATGAGTCAGCTTTATCTGTAAAGAAGGTCAAGAAATCCTCACTATTTTGGCTATTATTGTTGATGGCTGGTGCTACGTTAGCAGATTTATTGGATTGTTCTTTAAGGAGATCAAAGAGTTTCTTGGGTCTATTTACTGCATTGTCCAGTTCTTTCTTGAAAAAGTCTTTTTTAGATTTAATAATGCTTTTATTGTAAGCCTTCCTCGATTGTCTTAGTAGGGTTAAGGGGGGTGAGGTAGGATGTTTTAGCAATTTGCGTTCTTTAAGTCTCATTGATCTTCTTTCTTCATTAAGGGCATCGTTGAACCATGGGTTTTTGATTTTGCCAGTGACCCCTTTCAGTTTTAGAGGTGCTATGTTCTTGAGAATATTTGACATTGTCTTGTTATAGTGCAGGGTGAGGTCATTGACGTCAACTATGTTTTTGGGTACTTGTAAATCTACTGAGCAGCATGCGGCTATCATTTCCATATTGGTTCCTCGAGTGTCCCTCATCCATATTTTTTGTTTTAGTGGCTTGCGAGGACGCTTTGGTTTTCTTGAAGGGAATTTCGAATGTGATTATATGGTGATCAGAACAGTCGCATGGTGTGATTACAATGTTCGCTATCGCTTTCTCTCTCGCTAGAATCCAATCTAAGGTGGATCCTTTAGAGTGGGTGGGGAGATTACATCCTTGGACTAGCGATTGTTCTACCAAGAATGTTTTAAGGATGTTAGTTTGACTATCTGCCTGATCTTCCTAATGCATATTAAAGTCTCCTAAGAAGATATTGTTCGATTATAGGTTGGATTTGGTGGTAATGATATCTATTAGTTCTTCTATGAATTTGGTCTTTGTACCTGGGGGTGGTAAAGAGCATGAAATTTATAATTTTGTTTGTCATCTGATCTAAGTGACATGCCCATATATAATCACAAGATTCTAACGGTTCAGCATGAATTTTTATGATGGATATGCTTGATCTGTGAATGCAGGCAATACCTCCACCCCTTCCTCCAATTCTGTCCTGTCTCATAATCTGGTAGTTCGGTGGGACTAACAAGTCTAGACTTGTCGAGGATGAGTCCGATAGTCATGTTTCAGTTAATATGATAACATCTGTTTCCTGGTTTAGAATGATGTCTGCTATGTCAGCCGCGTGTTTATTTGCTGAACGACAGTTGAGTAGTATACACCGTATGTGTTCATGCTCCTTTATCCTAGCCAAGACTGCTTTTTCAGGCATTAATGTCACATTCTTAAGGTTGTTGGTGTTAGGCCCTCTGTCTTTGGATTGGGAAGTTCGGTCTCCATTCGTTATGATTGTTTCGATTGTTTGGATGTTATTTTCTCCTGTCTTAATGAGGGCCGTGGAAGTAGGTTTATATGACGCGAGAATGGATAATAGTTCATTATTTGTCAGGTAATTGAGTTGGGAGCGAGTAGGGTAAGTTCTGTTAGATGTCGCCATGGGGTGGACCTATGCTTAGCTAGTGTTTCCCTCGAGGTAGCCTGTAGGATCTCCATTTTAGCAAGCCATTTTTCTGATAGGCACAGCAGGTTTTTCATATCTTTAATCGCGGATAGCATAGCTTTGTACGCTTTGCTAGTTTGCGAACTGAGGATTGTGGAGTCCCCATTATTGTATCCTGGTCTAGTTTCTGAACTGTGATGCGTGCAAGTGTGATGTTGTGTGGGTGTTCCTGTGAGATGGCCAGCTTTGACTATCTCTGCAGTTTCTGTGATTGTATTAGCGAGCTTAGAGCCTGGTCCGCATCTCCCTGTGGTGTGTCCCTGTGTGTCCCTTTCTCTATCAGGATCAGCTGACGATCTTCCCTTCCAATTGAATACTCTGCTTTTAGGGTTAAAGATGGTGTTAGTGTTAGGAAGAGAGCAATCCTCAGTAGGAAAGTCGGAGGGTGAGGTGGCAATTAAGCGTTTTTTGTTGGTGTCTCTACTTTTAGTCTTGCAGGCTTCTTGACACACTTGTTGGGGCTCCTCGTTAGGTGACATGTCTTTTAGTGATTGGGTAGTAGTTGACTGATGAGGTTCTAGTGTTCTAGATGTTTCCGCTTCAGTGTCACTTGATAAGTTGATTACTTGGGGTGATATTAGGGGTTCTCTGCTGCCGTTTGTGCTAGCTCGTTTACCTACTCTATCACTTATGCTAGGCTGCGCATTAGTGGTTTCAAGGTATAAAGGTGGAGGTTCATCATTGGTATTAATATGGCCATCCAACCTAGCTTGACTATACTGTTGTAAAGCACTCTCTCTGTCAGTTTCCCCTATATCCGGTAGGTTCCCCTGACTGACCGTGGCTTTAGTGGTCATTTGTGGATTGTGTTTTCCCGGGATGGAACTGCTGTTAACCTGTTTTTTTAGTGTTGAGAATAGCTCCTCAAAGCGTTCTAGATCTCTGTTGGTAGCTTGATTCATTACTACCAAGCAACCCAACTCCCCTTTTCTCGTAGCATGGATGTGCCCTTTTTATGTCTCGGCCTGTGTAGGCGGCGCTTGCGCAGTCTCGCTGGCGAAATCTTATGTCTCTAGTACGGGGCTTAAACAAGCCAGCTCTTCTCCATTGGCTGGCTTCCTAAACGGCGGCCAGCCATTGGAGAAGAGCTTTGCCTGTCACTCTAAGCCCAGTCCATTTAGGATTGAGGGGCGTGTTTTTTCCTGTCCTCTCATGACGTCTTCAGGAAAAAAACACGCCCCCATCACGCTGCCTGCACGCCCAAGTCGGCTCTGCATTGGTGTTGCTTATTGACCGGAAAAAACACACCCCTATCACGCTGCCTGCAGGCCCAAGTCGGCTCTACATTGGTGTTCCTTATTAACCAATCAGATGGCCGACTGGCACGTGCAGGCAGCATGAGCAGACACATTGCCTCCTCTCCCCCCACCCCTCTTCTCACCTCTCTCCTCCTCGTGGCTCTCCCAGTCCCGGACCATGCGCTCCATGCCTGCCGCTGGGCTCTGTGTGCTCCTCTCGGCGCCTCCTCTCCCCTCACCCCTCTTCTCACCGCTCTCCTCCTCGTGGCTCTCCCCATCCCGGACCGTGCGCTCCATGCCTGCCGCTGGGCTCTGTGTGCTCCTCTCGTCGCCTCCTCTCCCCGCACCCTTCTTATCACCTCTCTCCTCCTCGTGGCACTCCCCGTCCCGGACCGTGCGCTCCATGCCTGCCGCTGGGCTCTGTGTGCTCCTCTCGACGCCTCCTCTCCCCCCATCCCTCTTCGACCCCTCTCTCCTCCTCGTGGCTCTCCCTGTCCCTGACCGTGCGCTCCATGCCTGCCGCTGGGCTCTGTGTGGTCCTCTCGTTGCCTCCTCTCCCCCCACCTCCCTTCTCACCTCTCTCCACCTCGTGGCTCTCCCCGTCCCGGACCGTGCACTCCATGTCTGCCGCTGGGCTCTGTGTGTTCCTCTCGTTGCCTCCTCTCCCCTCACCCCTCTTCACTTGGAAGGCTCCATATGACCCCGGAACTTAACCTCTGCTTCGGGGAGTCCTCAGGTGTTTGCCGCGTCACAACAACCTCAGCGCAACGTCACAATGCAGGGAACACAGAGGCTGACTGGCCTTGGTACAGTACGGCGCGAGCCTGTTACGCACTGTGCTGCAAGGCAGCCATAAGTAAACACTGACGACTCCCCCACGCTCAGGTTGCGCTTGCTTGCTCACCTGGCACAGTGCTCTCTGGGGCATGAAGGAGCATGGGGGTCCCTGCAGCGCCCCCCAGAGCCTCACAGGCAGCTGCAGGCCGTGCTGTCCGTGGCCCGGAGGAAGGTCCAGGGGCGGAGGACTGCGGCGGGGTGAGCTCCGGAGGCCTGGAGAGGTCCAAAAATATTTACACCACACCACCGGTTTACCTCGTTGAAAACATCAACCCGTACCAAAATGGCTGCGCAAGAGGCGTTACAGTCCTCTTTCTATTGCCCTACCTGATACTGCCTGATTACTTCTGATTACCGGTGTGCGGGCGGTAATGTCGGCGGCCCATGGGCTCTGGGGGTATCTTCCCCTCCTCCTGTTGCTTCTATATCAGTGGAGGGACAGTATCGCCTCCTCGGGCCGTTATCCATGTGCACCAAGCATCTTCTCTAGGAGACGTAACCTGCACCAAAGCCCCGCACCACCTGTGAGTAGATTGGACTATATCCGGGGACACCCAACTTCACCCAGTGCCTGCATACTGGGATAACGGGTCTGTTTTTCCCTCTGGACAGCCAACGTCTGCCAAGGTACGAATCTATGGGATTTAAGCATCACTTCCAGAGCCATTATCAGGACTGTCAACACCTGCTTGTGAGGGCATAAATGGACCTTGTCTTACCTCTGTTCCCTGACTGTGCTCGGTTTTTCTTGCTCTGGTCCCTGACTGTGCTTGATTTTTCTTGCTCTGTTCCCTGCTTGTGCGCGATTTTCTTGCCTCTGTTACCTGCTTGTGATAGTTTTTCTTACTCTGTTCCCTGACTGTGCTCTGTTTTTCTTGCACTGGTCCCTGACTGTGCTAGTTTTTTCTTGCTCTGTTCCCTGCTTGTGCGCAATGTTCTTGCCTCTGTTACCTGCTTGTGATCGTTTTTCTTGCTCTGTTCCCTGACTGTGCTCGGTTTTTCTTGCTCTGTTCCCTGCTTGTTCGCGTTTTTTCTTGCTCTGGTCCCTGACTGTGCTCGGTTTTTCTTGCTCTGGTCCCTGACTGTGTTCGGTTTTTCTTGCTCTGATCCCTGACTGTGCTCGTTTTTTCTTGCTCTGGTCTCTGACTGTGCTCTGTTTTTCTTGCCTCTGGTCCCTGCTTGTGATCGTTGTTTTTTTCTTGCCTCTGTTGCCTGCTGGTGATCGTTGTTTTTCTTCTTGCCCCTCTTCCCTGCTTGTGATCGTTGTTTTTCTTCTTGCCTCTGTTCCCTGCTTGTGACCGTTGTTTTTCTTCTTGCCTCTGTTCCCTGCTTGTGATCGTGTTTTTTTTTCTTCCTTGCCTCTGTTCCGTGGGGTGTTACTGGGCAGAGATGGGCATGTGGCTGACCTACACTGAGGGAAGCAATGGGTGAGCTTTAGGATTTGGTGGGGGCCTCCAATAACCCATTTGTAAATAAGGAGACTCCCCGGGGTGAGGGTGTGTGTGGCTCTCTGTGTGTGTGGCTTTCTGTGTGTGTGGCTTTCTGTGTGTGTGGCTCTCTGTGTGTGTGGCTCTGTGTGTGTGTGTGGCTCTCTGTGTGTGTGCGGCACTGTGTGCATGTGTGGCGCTGTGTGTGTGGCGCTGTGTGTGTGTGTGGCGCTGTGTGTGACACTGTGTGTGTGTGTGTGGCACTGTGTGTGTGTGTGGCTCTGTGTGTGTGTGTGTGGCGCTGTGTGTGTGGCGTTGTGTGTGTGTGGTGCTGTGTGTGTGGCGCTGTGTGTGTGTGTGTGGTACTGGGTGTGTGTGTGGGGCTGTGTATGTGTGTGTGGCGTTGTGTGTGTGTGGTGCTGTGTGTGTGTGGCACTGTGTGTGTGGCGCTGTGTGTGTGTGTGGCACTGTGTGTGTGGTGCTGTGTGTATGTGTAGCACTGTGTGTGTGTGGCGCTGTGTGTGTGTTTGTGGTGCTGTGTGTGGCGCTGTGTGTGTGTGTGGCGCTGTGTGTGTGTGTGTGGCACTGTGTGTGTGTGGCTCTGTGTGTGTTTGTGTGGCTCTGTGTGTGTGTGTGGCTCTCTGTGTGTGTGCGTGGGGCTCTGTGTTTGTGGCTCTCTGTGTGTGTGTGTGTGTGTGTGTGTCTCTCAGTGTGTGTGTGGCTCTGTGTGTGTGTGTGTTCGATCTGTGTGTGTGTGTGTGGCTCTGTGCGTGTGTGTGTGTGTGGCTCTGTGTGTGTGGCTCTGTGTGTGTGTGTGTGTGTATGTGGCTCTCTGTAAGTGTGTGTGGCTCTGTGTGTGTGTGTGTGGCTCTGTGTGTGTGTGTGGCTCTGTGTGTGTGTGTGTGGCTCTGTGTGTGTGTGGCTCTGTGTGGGTGTGTGTGACTCTGTGTGTGTGTGGCTCTGTGTGTGTTTGGCTCTGTGTGTGTGTGTGTGGCTCTGTGTGTGTGGGACTGTGTGTGTGTGGCTCTGTGTGTGTGTGACTCTGTGTGAGGGGGGCCTGTGTGTGTGTGGCTCTGTGTGTGTGTGTGTGTGGCTGTGTGTGTGTGGCTCTGTGTGTGTCTCTATGTGTGTGTGGCTCTGTGTGTGTGTGTGTGTGGCTCTCTGTGTGTTGGTGTGTGGTTCTCTGTGTGTGTGGCTGTGTGTGTGTGTGGCTCTGTGTGTGTAGCTCTCTGTGTGTATGGCTCTGTGTGTGTGTGAGTGTATGTGTGGTTCTCTGTGTGTGTGTGGCTCTGTGTGTGTGTGTGTGTTTCTGTGTGTGTGTGGCTCTGTGTGTGAGTGTGTGTGTGTGCTTGTGTGTGTGTGTGTGTGTGGCTCTGTGTGTGGCTCTGTGTGTGTGTGTGGCTCTGTGTGTGTGTGTGTGTGGTTCTGTGTGTGTGTGTGGCTCTGTGTGTGTGTGTGGCTCTGTGTGTGTGTGTGTGGCTGTGTGTGTGTGGTTCTGTGTGTGTGTGGCTCTGTGTGTGTGTGTGGCTCTGTGTGTATGTGTGTGGCTCTGTGTGTGTGTGTGGCTCTGTGTGTGTGGCTGTGTGTGTGTGTGTGGCTGCGTATGTCTGTATGGCTCTGTGTGTGGCTCTGTGTGTGTGTGTTTGGGTGCGTGTGGCTCTGTGTGTGGGTGCAAATGCAATAGGCCTCGCATTTGCGAGAGATTAAGCTATTGGCATTGTAAATGACAATGCCATTTATTTATGTTTTAAAAACAAAAATAATGTCATGAGCAATGCCAATAGCTCTAACTTTAAGAAAGACGAGACCATTGCATTGTAAATGCTTGTTCTGAAACGCATTGGCACTTTATGGATCAGGCAGTGGTTGGATCTAACATCTGGAGCGAGACTTGCCTTATTTATTTATGGTTACTTAGATTGATCTATGAGGCACCAGTTGCAGACTAGACATACATTCCTTATGTTTTCTTTACTTTTTTCCTGCTATATATCCCAGCCTATGTATTGATTATTTATAGCAGATTGTATGGAGGAGCAGGGGGTGAGGGTTAAGATTGTTAAATGTTCACATGTTCTTTTACTATATGGGATAAACTCATCTGTTCAACACTGCCGGACTCCGGGATGTAGGCTTAAGCTGTGTAACAATGTTCATTGATTTTGCTACTGGCAATTGGTTGTAGGCGGGAAGCCATGTACTTTTGTTATGCAGGTTTATTAAATCATACAAAGCATTGTATGCCTTTTCTACCATTTTTGAAAATGTATTTATAGATGCTCAGTTATTATAAACCATTGCATACAAAATCGTTAAAAATAGTTCAATATTATGAATACTACTCTTATAAAACTTCATGTTTTGCCGGTAATTCATGAAATATAGTCACTAGATTTAAATTATTTTACATAAAGAGTCAAGAGAGAGCTAAAAGTTCAAGCTGTGGATCATTGGGTTGGCAAGGTGACTGTCCAATAGCTGGCTTGAGTTGGCTGTCATGTTTATGTAGAAGATTCTAAGAAAACACAGCCTGTGGAGCAATACATTTTCTGCACGAGTCAAGACCTTATCAAAGCGAGTAGCTAGTCTGTAATCGGTGACTTGCAGAGTCTCGAATACAGCTCTACAGCTCTTCTGCACATTCAGATCCCTCTTGTTAAAAAAGATGGGATTGAGCCTATGTTCCACCTGTAGTTCACGGCAGGTGCATGTTATATGTTCAATTGTCTCCCATCAAGGGTCACATAGCCTGCATTTTTTCTACCGTCCAGGATCGTGCCAGCTCGGGGTCAAATCTAAAGTAGGTAACTCACCAAGTTGATACATGATGACCTGCCATTTGCCAAGTAGGGTTGCGGGTGCAAGACCTTGTATCGATTGATGGCCAGGTGGGCTTGGGATCGCTTTGCCAGTGTACTCTTGTCGATGGTGAGTTGCCGCATGACTTTACTTATAAAAACTGAACACAAGTCACTGAGTGCCAGAGGTCCCGTAATTGTATGTTTGAAATTACTTGGTCAAGATATATTTGGCTTGATAATAATGGTGTTGATGACCTCTCACCATGAGTCTGGGATCTGAACTTTCTTGACATCTTGGTTGTAGAGGGGCGTTAGGATTTGGGCCCATGCAGATGGATTTGCTTCAAATGGTGCCTGTTGAAGGCCATCAGGGCCATTCTTTTGGTCTACTTTTGCTGATAGTGTACTGCATTTTTGATTCAGAGCAGAAAGTGGGCACAGTGGTACAGGCAAAGGGTGGTCTGCCACAGCTATGGTTTGGGAGTCCCTCGGCTGCTGTGATAATCGAAAGCATGGGACTCTGATGTCTTCAGAGATTTTGGCATTATTGGCAGCTACCTGACCTGTTTCAAGGTCGTTTATTATTCTCCATTTTTTTTAAGTTGCTGTTTTTGCTGGCTGCAAACAGTTTGGCCCAAAAGCTATTGGTATGGTTATTCTTGTGCTTCCAGAGTTTACTATTATATTGTCTAGTTATCCCCCTGACCTTTTCGATGACATCTTCATTAGAATGGGTGTGGGCCAGCAGGGAGAGTTCCCTAATTAGAGCCCCTTTTAAGTGCCTTAATGCTAGAGAAAGAATGCGGGGCCTTGCCAAATTGAGGCAATTAGTGGGCTTTCCAAGTAGCCGTTTTGTGACCGGCGAGTATGGTTGTTACCAGGCCCTCCCATGCATTAACTGGATTTTGGAGGTTGTTTAGAGACTTAGCTAAAAAGGCTTCAAGAACTGACCTAATTGAGTTTGCCTGGCAATCCTTACAGAATAACCTCTTCAGGTTTGTTGTGTGGTGAGTTTCCTAAAAGTTGAACTTTACTATTCCCACTTCAGCCAATGGAAGACTAGGGAAAGTGTTAGATTGTGGTGGAGTCAAGTTTACTATTCCCACTCCAGTCAGTTCAACAGTAGGGAAAGTGTTGGATTACGGAGGGGTAACATGTACTATTCCCACTCCAGTCAGTGCAACAGTAGAGAAAGTGTTGGATTGCAGAGGGGTTAAAATTTACCATTCCCACTCGAGCCAGTGCAAAAGTAGGGAAAGTGTTGGATAGTAGAGGGGTAAAATTTACTAATCCCACTCCAGTAAATGTAACAGAAGAAACATTGTTGAACTGGAGAGGGGTAAAATGTACTATTCCCACCCCTGTCAGTGCAACAGTAGGGAAAGTGTTGGGTTGTGGAGAAGTAAAATGTACTATTCGCACTGCAACATCAAAAACAAACTAATTCACTTCAACATAATATAATTATTTCAAATAGATACTAAATAACTAAAAATATACATTTGCAAAAAAAGAAATATACATTTTTATAAATAAAATTAAATTAAATAAATGTCTCACAATATTTAATACATATCAAAACTTACTACAAATATTATTATAATTAAAATACAAAACTATATTCTCAAAATAACAACTAAAAAATACAATATTGTTTACATTTAAAAACACACAACACAATTAACAAATACAATAATAATAAACATTGTTAAAAAAATAAAAACTATTTTTTTTGTTGGTATTACTTAAGTAACTTTCTAGCCTTTACTTCTGCAAAGTACACAACACATATCTAAAATTATTTATCAACATGATAATATTTACATTACATTAAATATTAATAACTATTAATTATTCCTAAAATATTTATAGTTAATTACCATTTCACCTTTTATCCATACAAACTAACCAACCCACATCAAATATATAAAGTAAAACATTATTATTTCCACCATTTTCAAAATTAATTATCAATTAAACAATTATTATTGGTAATTAACTAATAATACATTAATATTCTATGGTACAATTCAATACCTTTATTAAGATTTTGGATCTCCAATGAGGGCCACATAAAGATTACTCACAATAAACATATTAAAATACAAGCACAGTTCATTTCTACAGTAAATAGGATAAAATACAAAAGCGGATGATATGATAGATTTACAAGAAAATCACTTCAATTAAGTAAAAAAGAAAAAATTAATTGTAAAAAAAAGCAGTTGTAACTATATGGCAACAGCAGTTTATGTACGAGTTAGTCCATCCGAGAGATATCGAAATCCTTCAAAACCAGTTCCAAGATCTCCCTTAGATAGCAAAGAAGAATGTCCACAGGTAGAAGAATGCAAGCAATGGCACAGAATGAGCAAAGTGTAGGTAAGAATAGTCATCATTAGAATGAAATACAGAATTACAATAATGTAGTTAAGTCCTTTATCGTAACAAGTAAATCGAGTTAAATACATGTGCAATATGGAAAAAATACCACACAATAGCAGCTTCATATTGGATCCTATTTTTAAAAAAGTGCAGCATGTGGTAGCAGAAGGTTATAGATCCAAAAAAATACTCAGGAAAATTACCACATGTGTGACTAACAATTCATTTTCCTTTAGCAGCAATGGTTAAAAAGCAAGTACATATCCCAATTTTTGGCAACAAACTGTTAAGTAGCAGCAGTAACGAGCAACATCTAGACCGAAGAGAAATAAACTCCATTAACCTTAAGAAATATAAAGGCCTGTAACTTAAGAGCAAAATTGAAGGGGGCGGAGTATCTTGTGAGAAACACGCCAAATCATAAAGGTACTAAGAAGTCCGAGAGGTAACGGGAATCAGGTCATTTGAAAATAGGTCATGTCATTAATCCTCCTCTCTATACATAAAGTTGAATAAGGTATGCACAACTAGGGGAGGGACCTACTTAAGAAGATTATAGTAAAGACAAAAATATATGCATAAACTCCTTAAAAAATCAAATAAAAAAATACAAAATGTTACATTTTTGATACTGTTTTGTATGAACATTGGTCAAAGCCATCAATGGTGAAATGGTGACACTACTGTGCACACAAACAGGATATGGTCAAGTTTCTGGATGCCCAGATTACATATATTACATTTTTTTCCAATTGTTATAATGGGGGACTAATTCGCCGTTAGATCATTTAATGGCAAAAGATTCATATGACATAAAGTAAGCCAATGGCGAATATCATGATCTAGATTCCAGGATAGGTATGTCTGAGGAACTCCCAGGGTACTTGATATGGCTATTGTCTTTAGTCTATCATTTGATCTGCAAAATGTTACATCTCTGTGGTAACTAACCATGCAACTTGTGATTTTTAGAAAAGATTTAAATTCTAAAAGCGGGAGTGACATCACTGACTCCTCTTGAACACTGAAATAATTCAGTGCCAAGATAACACATAAAACCCCTTAATTTGTAAAGCTCACTATTCTTTAGCTGGTATCCCCATCGTAATACCCTAGCTAAACCTTGTATAAATGAACTTACCAAGCCAAGTTCCAATCTAATAGCGGATATTGGGAACCAGAGTATTAAAATTACATAATTTACGTAAAATATGGCCTTCAATCTTATTAAGGAAACTCCAGTCTCTTACTGGAATATATTCTAAAGTAAATAACAAAGTGGAGGGGATTTTTGCTTTAAAAACTGTGAGCAAACATTTCTTCCACCCATTGCGCTATAGAATATACGTAAGCCATTTGCATGTGATGCCGATTTGCCTATGTTCAACATGCGACTTATTCTTTGTAATACCCGCTATTACTTTCCCCAGGTAGAGATAGGAATCTACAACCTCATGCTGTTCGGAACAAATTCTCTAACTAAAACTACACAATTTTCTGCTTTTTCTACATTTTATGATCAGATACTTTTAGAAACATTTATCTTCAGGAACTGTGCCATCGTATATCTCACCCATTTTATGTCGTTTTTTCCACAGTAGTGGCCAATCTAACTTATCAAAGGCTGGTGAGAAGTCTATAAATGCCACATATACATTTGACCTGCGAAATAGGGTGAACTTCTCCTCTATTACTAAAAGCATACTGATGGTATCCAGGGTGGAGTGATTTTTCCTGAACACTGCTTGTTGTATGGGGAGAATTTTCTCCTCCGCCCCCCCCCATCCCCCACCCCCCCAGTCAGTGATATGGTCAAGAATACTGTGAGGCAATATGTTCCCCACTGCATCTAATAAGGCTATTTGCTGGTAGTTACCCAGGTGGTGTCTAAGACCCTTTTTAGGTCTCGGCTAAAAGACGCGCGTAAGCGCGTCTCCGCCGAGATCTTATGTCAGCGAGTAGCAGTCCCAGGAGACAGTCCTGGCCACGCGCATCCTTCCAGGCGATTTGTAACTGGAACGCGCGCTGTGGCCAGGCGCTGTCTCCTGGGAAGCGCAAGCACCACACACGCATGCGCATACACACACACACGCGCCCATGCACGCACGCACATACATACATACAGAGACACCACCCCTGACTCATACACACACGCGCGCACACACACACAAGTGCACCGAGGCCCCCCCCTCCCCCTGCACCGAGCCCCCCCCTCCCCCGCCGTCACCGTCGCACACATACATACACACACACACACACACACACACACACACACGAGCACACACACACAAGCATACACACACGTGCACCTACCTTACCTCAGCACGCGGCGCCCAACCTCCTGCTGGCGCGGCCCCGGGGCTCTACACCGCTCACAGGAGCCCCGGGCCGCGAGACGCTACGACTCCGCCTGCCTCCTCTTCCGGTGTGAACGTGGCCCCGCCCCCGTCACAGGCAACCGTGCCTGACTTCCGGGGCGGCCGCGCAAGAAAACTGCAAACAGGTTGGGCTTAAGCAGGGCTTTCACTTATCTGCCCCCACACCAAAAAAAAATTAAAAAATTGCAGCCACAATAATTTATTTTAGACATTTACTAACTATATTAATTCATGGAAAACGTATGGCCTATTGGGAATTTCTCTTTAAAAACTTATCGGGATTTTTTTTCTTTAAAACTCTTGAGCATTTTGCGTCACATTAAAATGCGTTAAGGTATTTCTCCAGCACATTTAATGCTTTTGTCCATGTGAAACAAGGGCTTCTGTGTTTTCCCACGTTCTGCACCACGTGTGCCAGTTACTTTAGGGGTGAATTTAAAACGGCGTTGAGCGTGGGAAAGGCATGGCGAATATTCACATAGCCGTGGTGTTTTCCCACGTTCTGCACCACGTGTGCCAGTTACTTTAGGGGTGAATTTAAAACGGCGTTGAGCGTGGGAAAGGCATGGCGAATATTCACATAGCCATGACCCTTTGTGGCGTGTCCAACACAAGCCCAGGAGAGCGGGATGCAGGCTGCATTTTAACGCTGTCCACTTAAGGCACATACAACCAACCTGTTGTGCGAGTGGCCTTTTATGTTTAAAGTTTGGACTAGATCCGCCCCCGGGCCTGCTGTGCTCGACACCCCACCCATAGTGCCTCAGGACCTCTGCACACTTCAATTTATACTTATTTTAGCGTTTTGCAATCATGCTGAAGTCGAACTCATAGCTACAATGGAAGCATTTGGCCCGACGAAAAAGTACGTCTGCTCTGTGCAGTTTGTATGCAACATGCGCAGTTAATTGAGGGGGTGGGTGGGGGGCGAGGGGAACGGTGGATAAGTGGTGAGTGCAGAGTGGTGAGTGCAGAGTGGTGAGTGCAGAGTGCAGAGTGGTGAGTGCAGAGTGGTGAGTGCAGAGTGGTGAGTGCAGTGTGGTGAGTGCAGTGTGGTGAGTGCAGTGTGGTGAGTGCATGAGTGGTGAGTGCAGAGTGGTGAGTGCATGAGTGCAGAGTGGTGAGTGCAGAGTGGTGAGTGCAGAGTGGTGAGTGCAGAGTGGTGAGTGCAGAGTGGTGAGTGCAGAGTGGTGAGTGGTGAGTGCAGAGTGGTGAGTGCAGAGTGGTGAGTGCAGAGTGGTGAGTGCGTGCAGAGTGGTGAGTGCAGAGTGGTGAGTGAGTGCAGAGTGGTGAGTGCAGAGTGGTGAGTGCAGAGTGGTGAGTGCAGAGTGGTGAGTGCAGAGTGGTGAGTGGTGAGTGCAGAGTGGTGAGTGCAGAGTGGTGAGTGCAGAGTGGTGAGTGCGTGCAGAGTGGTGAGTGCAGAGTGGTGAGTGCAGAGTGGTGAGTGCAGAGTGGTGAGTGCAGAGTGGTGAGTGCGTGCAGAGTGGTGAGTGCAGAGTGGTGAGTGCAGAGTGGTGAGTGGTGAGTGCAGAGTGGTGAGTGGTGAGTGCAGAGTGGTGAGTGCAGAGTGGTGAGTGCAGAGTGGTGAGTGCAGAGTGGTGAGTGCAGAGTGGTGAGTGCAGAGTGCAGAGTGCAGAGTGGTGAGTGCAGAGTGGTGAGTGCAGAGTGGTGAGTGCAGAGTGGTGAGTGCAGAGTGCAGAGTGCAGAGTGGTGAGTGCAGAGTGGTGAGTGCAGAGTGCAGAGTGCAGAGTGGTGAGTGCAGAGTGGTGAGTGCAGAGTGGTGAGTGCAGAGTGCAGAGTGCAGAGTGGTGAGTGCAGAGTGGTGAGTGCAGAGTGCAGAGTGGTGAGTGCAGAGTGCAGAGTGGTGAGTGCAGAGTGGTGAGTGCAGAGTGCAGAGTGGTGAGTGCAGAGTGCAGAGTGGTGAGTGCAGAGTGGTGAGTGCAGAGTGGTGAGTGCAGAGTGGTGAGTGCAGAGTGGTGAGTGCAGAGTGGTGAGTGCAGAGTGGTGAGTGCAGAGTAGTGAGTGCAGAGTAGTGAGTGCAGAGTGGTGAGTGCAGAGTGATGAGTGCAGAGTGGTGAGTGCAGAGTGGTGAGTGCAGAGTGGTGAGTGCAGAGTGCAGAGTGCAGAGTGGTGAGTGCAGAGTGGTGAGTGCAGAGTGGTGAGTGCAGAGTGGTGAGTGCAGAGTGCAGAGTGCAGAGTGGTGAGTGCAGAGTGCAGAGTGCAGAGTGGTGAGTGCAGAGTGCAGAGTGCAGAGTGGTGAGTGCAGAGTGCAGAGTGCAGAGTGGTGAGTGCAGAGTGGTGAGTGCAGAGTGCAGAGTGCAGAGTGGTGAGTGCAGAGTGCAGAGTGGTGAGTGCAGAGTGGTGAGTGCAGAGTGCAGAGTGGTGAGTGCAGAGTGCAGAGTGGTGAGTGCAGAGTGGTGAGTGCAGAGTGGTGAGTGCAGAGTGGTGAGTGCAGAGTGGTGAGTGCAGAGTGGTGAGTGCAGAGTGGTGAGTGCAGAGTGGTGAGTGCAGAGTAGTGAGTGCAGAGTGGTGAGTGCAGAGTGGTGAGTGCAGAGTGGTGAGTGCAGAGTGGTGAGTGCAGAGTGGTGAGGGCAGAGTGGTGAGGGCAGAGTGGTGAGGGCAGAGTGGTGAGGGCAGAGTGGTGAGGGCAGAGTGGTGAGGGCAGAGTGGTGAGGGCAGAGTGGTGAGGGCAGAGTGGTGAGGGCAGAGTGGTGAGGGTGCAGAGTAGTGAGTGTGCAGAGCAAGTGTGCAGAGCATTGTGTGCTGTTGAGTGCAGAGTGCTGTGTATTGGCAATGTTAATGACAATGCCCATTTATTTTTGATTTAAAGAAAAAAAATGTCATGAGCAATGCCAATAGCTCTACCTTTAATGATGCCGAGACCATTGCATTGCAAATGCTTGTTATATAAAGGAATTAGGATACTAGCGGACCATGACGGGGAGTCAACCCTTGCATGTAACAACTTTCAAACAGAGGAGTAAGATAAGTAGCCCATAGGAGAGGCTCTTTTTAAATATTTTTAATAGGGATTTCGTCAGGACCCATTGCTCCTGAAACTCTCATTTTTTTAATAAGTCCTACAACTTCTGCCTTTGTGGGAGCAAAACTAGATTCAGGGACTTTGGGGAGATTTGTTAAAATAGAGTCAGGGCAGGAAGAATTAGGGTACGCAGAGTAAAGTTCTAAAAGATGTGATTTCCATTCTTCTTCTTTTATTGGAATTGGGAGGGATTGTACTTAAGTGCCGCAACAATCCACAAATATTTCCCAATACCTTTTAGAATTGTTTTTGGAAGCCCCCTCTTTTAACTGGACGCATTCATAATTTTCAATTTCTTTGTCTTAGAGAGCGTTTTTTCCTCTGTATTTTCCTCTTTAATAGATTTATTAGGCTACTTTGTTCAAAGGAAAAATTCAGGAACTGGGACTTAACTAATTTATTTATTTCCCTATTTAGATGAAGCAGAGGATTGAGAGGCAGTCTCCATTTAATTGATAAATGGATAGATTTACATGACATGACCATGGTATTTAAATTGCGGCCAAAGGCTTCCAACTGATCAGTTTGGGGAGGATGTAGGTCTCCCACTATTGTATGCTGCTGATCTCCTATTAAAACTGGTAAGGTTCCTCTACGTTTTGTGGTGGTTAAAGTTTTGCCATAAATTCTGCCATTTGCTTTATTGAAACCTATAGCTTTATCCTTACAATTCCAAGAGTCCACCTTGGCACAAATCATCTCTATTTTTGAGCGGATCACCATGTGGTTGCTAAGCGCATTTTCTAGAAATTCCATACTAGAGATCTTACAGAAAAAATCTGCTGTAACATCTAGGTGATTGATATTAGAGCTTCCAGTAGGCGCCCTATGCGTAATTTTAGCTGGTATATCATTTTCTAATCTCCTGTTTGCAATTATTAGGTCTAAGTTTCTCAGGCCTTCAAGTAAAATTGCATCTCTTTTATCAGTCCGACTATTTATTGAAAACTGAGCAGGGGGATGTTTAGAGCTTCGTCTTTTGAGGCATTAGCAAATAACCTTATACTGTGTGTAGAGACTTTGGCATTCAAGTCGCCGACCAGCATTAAGTTCCATACAATCATCTCTTTCAATAACAGAAGAGACAAATACGTCTTTTAGTAGATGTATGTTAGATGTGTCAGGGGTATGTATGCATTTACAATAAGCAGAGTATCTAAACTATCATGATCTTCCTTAAACTCTAGCTTGATCGCCTGAATTAGGTTAAAGGCATGAGGGATTGCTTTATATCTCCATCTAAAACTTGTTTTAAGCAGTATGGCAATACCTCCTTTTGCGTACCCTCTGTTCCCTGGGGACGACGAACGGCTTTGCATAATATAATCTTCAATGGACCAGTTCTTTACAATCCAAGACACCTGTATGCATATTATGTCAGTATTGTGATTTTTCAAGAATAACAATTTGTCTTTGTTCGTGCATAAGCCGGCTGCATTCCAAGAGATCAATTTAAGACCCTAACTAGGAAGAAGTCCCGTGTCTTAGACCTAAAGATCTATTTGTGTAAAGAGCCCCTGCTACCCAACTCCCATTTCTTATTTTCCTCGTCTACGATCAGTGCTTGATTGCTCTTTTTCTCAGCAAGGAGGGAGACTCTCCTTCCACCTTTGCTGAAGGAGACCTGCAATGTAAAGTCTCTTTCTAATTGTGGAATATCTAAAGGAGAGAGATCTGAGAGGGAGATGGGCTGTCTATTATAAGTCACCTTTTAGGAGCTATCTCCTCTTTAACAAGAACGTCAATACCACAGCACTGTAATTTATCACTATTTAACATTAAAAGGAGAGTGATCATATTAGAATCAAACATCACTCTGGCTCCCCTGTATTTGCCATACTTTTTAACTTGAACCAGGGTGAGACTGTCAGGGTCTGACGTTCGTGCCTGCCGAATATCAGATAATGGGGAAGACTACATCTCCCATAATGCTTAGCATTAGGGGGAGGACCAGGAAGGCATTTAGCAACGCAAGAGACAGAGGTCCTCGCACGTGATTTTGTCCTTGGAGTTTGTTTGCAGTTCAGCGGACGCCCTGTCCCCACAGAGTTGCCTTGGATTTTCTGATTACCCCCACGTTGCCTGTTTGGATTTCGCGGCTGCGGAGTGGAGATTGGGTGCATGCTTGGCTGAGCAAGAACGCCCCTGGCAGCGTGCAGTTAAGTCTTGTCTTGGTTTGCGGTGTTTGGTGCTAGGAGACGCTTGATTGCCCCCTCCGCGCCCACATAGGAAAAAGCCTGATGTATCACTCAGCGGAGTGAAGACGCCATAGAGCCTGTTTCATGGATTTGAGTTATGCCTGAGAGAAGGGCTGGGAGATGCTGGATTGCCCCCTCCTAGCCGTATTAGGTATTGGAGTCTGGGTGTGGTAACTTTGGGGGAACTACCAACTGGGAGACGCTGGATTGCCCCCTCCCGAGTTGGGCCTCGTCAGTCCAACACCGGGATTTGCAGTCTCATACCGGAGAACCCAGTGAGTCATTATTTGAACTCCTACGTCTGCCGGTAAGGCTGATTTTGTTTTTCTTATTTGACTGGAATGGTTTCAAAGCTTTGCGGGGCTTTTCTCCACCGCGAGACATTAGGGTAGTGAAGCCTTGGCCACGGTCTATGATTACTATTGTTTTGGAGCCTTGTGGTGGAAGTCATTATTCACCTCAGAAAAAGAGATGCCAAAGACCTGACATTCTAAAGGATCTCTGTGATAGAGTGTTAGGTATGTATGGTATTTGGGTGACTTATTGAATACTGTGACAAATGTATGATTCCCCAAGACTAACCGGTTGTTGTTCTTAAATCGTAGGTCAACCGTGTTTCATGTGAGAAGTATCTCAGAGGAGGGAAGGGGTCATCTCCTGAATTATTAACAGGTACTGCTTTATATTAGTGAGACAGTACAGGAGGGTAGAAAGAAGATTGCAAGTATTAATGCGTGCCTTTTTTTGTTACAGGTGTCCCTTCCACTGCTGCTCCTACCCTTACCTATCCCTTGCTTGACTGCTTTTGTGCTCTGTATGCTTATAGCTAGTCAGAGTGCAGGGGCGTCAGGAGGTGGACCCCATTTTAGCATCGTTCTGATCCTGAGGAGCCAGCAGTCGTGACAGAGGTCACTACTCTGGATCATTTGGAGGTCGGGAATTTCAGAAAAACAGCTCAATCGAAAAGATCTATTCATATACAACTCATTTTTTTATTATTTTTTTTATTGCAGAATTACATGCGCGACATCGAGATGGGTCAACCATTACACTCATGGCATTGCATAACACATCCACTGCTGTTAAGATTGTACACAGCCATTTAGCCCACATCCCGGAGGCTGGGCGGAGTACCGGTTCGTTCCTGCAATCCGTCATGGTGGACATCTCACAGAGATGACTGGGTAACAACACAATCTAGTATCTGCTTTTTTCCCCAAGCTCTCAAGCTTAACGGCTCCAAAACGGAACTGATGCTGCTGGGGAATTCCCCTCCATCCTGATCTCCTAGCAGCTGGCCCAACTGCCTGGGACCGGTACCCACTCCCAAGCAGGAGATCAAGAGCCTGGGGGTGTGGCTCGAGCAGGACCTTTCCTTTAAAACACACGCAAAAAAGACCGCAGGCGTGTGTTTTGGCCTGCTCCGATCAGCCCGGAAGATTTTACCTCTTCTCCCAGTGGCCTCTAGGAGATTACTCATTCAGGGGCTTATCATCTCGCGGCTGGACTTCAGCAACGCGTTGTTTCTGGGTGCTCCAGAATCCACCCTGAACAAACTGCAGCAGGTGCAGAATGCGGCCGCCAGGCTCCTGACGGGCCTTCCTAGGCGTCAGTCCGCTCGCCCTGCGCTGAAGGCGCTGCACTGGCTCCCTGTCAGAGAGAGGGTGAAATTTAAGGCACTCTGTATGGCCCACAAAATTCTGCAGGGGAAAGGCCCACCTATCCTAGGGGATATGGTTCAGCCTTACAAGGCCTCCCGCTCTCTCCGTTCTGACCACCAACACCTGCTGCAGATTATGAGGGCGAGGAAGGCAAGAACCGGTGGCAGAAGGTTCTCCATAAACGTGGCCACCCTGTGGAACTCTCTCCCTCTGCACTTACGCTCGGAAACGAGCCTTCTACGGTTCCGCAAACTTTTAAAAACGTATCTATTCCCTGTCTAGTTCTTGTGTCTAGTGTGGTAGCGTTTCTTTCTGGATGAGCGCGGGGATGCCCAAGGGTAACCAGGCGCTATATAAAACTCGTTAATAATAATAATAATATTAATAATAATAATAACTCCCCCCCCCCACTAACCGCTGTCCAATGCAGTGAAGCCCCCTGTGTGGGAAACCCTAGTGACAACAGTGCGCACTGCGGCGGGGCCCGGTCTGTATCGTACTTCAGTGGATAGCTCAAAAGACTGTTGGCCTTAACTCACTACTATTCCGAATATGCCGCCTAGTACCTCACGTCCCGTATCCACAACCCCGAACCCTCGCCTCAGGCACTCATCCTAATGGCCCCACGGTACCCTAGTAACACCCCTACGACCTCCCCACCCTCCCAACTTGCTGCTGATACGGGTTATAAACGTCAATCTTGAAAGAAGAGTTCACCACTAGTCGGTGTGTGCAATCTATCTTCCTATCTCCACAGAACTCCGCCCTCCGAACGTGCCTACTTTTCGTCCTCAATCAGGTAGTCTCGCAAAGCCTGCACTACCACTTTCCAGGCCCTCCCCATCTCTAAGATCTTTTCATTGTCCGTTCTTGTCGCCTGTCGCATTCTGATCACACTCTCACAGCTGGCCCATTTCAACAACTCATTCGTCCATCTCCTCACTGATGGGCCCTCCCTGGATTTCCAGTGCCAAGTAAGCTCTCTCTGGGTTAGTATAAGTCCCAGGTCAATAAACTTGCTCGTGACTTTTGTCTTCGCTGTGTGGGGGAACCAGAGCAGCAAGCACGCCGCCATATCAAATTCCACCTCCCGATCAGTAACTGCATTCAGTAGCTCTCCCACCTCAGGCCAATAATCCCCCAGCTTCGGGCACCCCCACAGCATGTGATCCAGCTCGACCTCAGGTGTTAGACACCTTGGGCAAGCCGCACCTTGCACGTGAAAGTGTCGCCTGAGTTTCCCTGGGGTCAGATAGGTTCTGTGCAGTATGAAGAAGTGTACCTGTTGGAAGCGGGCGTTCCTGCTACCCTTCCACGTCCGTTTCAAATATGTGACCCCAGACTGTATCTGGTATAGGCTTGCCTATACTCTCCTCCCATTTCGACTTCAGTGTATGCAACGGCTCTAGACCCTCGTTCAACATTCGGGACTGGAGGCAGGTCACTGCTCTAAATGTGCCCGCAGCCATCACCACATACTGGCAGGCCATGGTCACATCCGGTTCCGCCAGCCCACCCTTCCAATGTTTTTGAATTGCTGCAACCACCGCCGCATGCAGGAGATAGTGCCCCTCCGGGAGACCGAACTGATCTCGCAATTCCCTGAAGGGAGCCAGCTCCCCATCTATATAGAGGTCCCCCACCATCTGAAGTCCCAGCTCCTCCCATTCTAACAAAGAGGACCGATCACCCCCGTGCGGAAGCGCCGTCAGCATCCCAAGAGGGATCTCCGGTGCGTATGGACGGGCCACCTTCGCCCGTCTCAGACTCCTTTGCCAGCACAACCGAAGCGTCCTTTCCTCCATGGTGAGGGCTCCCAACTCTAGCCTCTGCTGCATTACGATGTACGATAAGACATGCCGCTGGATACCTGTCCCCCTCGACTGCTTTGGGTCAATACCTGCAGTTGAGCCGCCAGATAATATAGTTCAAAGTCCGGTACCGCCAATCCTCCTTCCTGTTTGGGTCTGACCAGGGTGTCCAGTGCCACCCTACGTCTTCCATGTCCCCAAAGGAAGTCTATAATCATTGACCTCAACTCCTTAAAAATCCGCTGAGGGATCCAGACTGGTAGGGTGCGAAAGTAGTACAGCAGCCGTGGTAGCGCTACCATCTTCAACAATGCCACTCGGCCTTGAACCGATAGGGGGAGGGAGGCCCAGAAGGACATGCATCCCTTCAGTGCCCTTATGCTTCGTCCTACATTTCCCTCCAACAAGCTGGCGGTGTCGTGGTAAACCCGGACTCCCAAATACGTGAAGCACGTGTCCTTCCAGACCACCTCCACCGCGAGAGGAGGGTATGGTATACCCACTCGCAGCGGGAACACACAGGTCTTGTTCCAGTTCACTTTGAGGCCCGAAAGCCTACCAAAGCTGGACAACATCTCCACTGCCCCTTCCAGCGCCCTCTCCGTATCCTCCAGGTAGAGCAACAGATCATCTGCATATAAGAAAATGTAATGCGTCTCCACGCCCCGTCCAACCCCATCGTACATTGCCCCCGTCCGTGCTTGCGCCGGCAGCGGCTCCATCGCCAAGGCGAACAACAGAGGAGACAGTGAGCAACCCTGTCTCGTCCCTCTACACACCGGGTAGTCATCGGAAACCACTGATCCCATTCGTACCCTGGCCGTGGCAGAGGAGTATAGAACTCTCGTCCAGCGCCCAAATCCATCCCCTAGCCCGAATTTCTTCAGGACCTCATCTATGTTCCGAGTCCCGGGCGGCATCTAAAACACGGACCAGGCGGCGGATACTTATGGAAGTGTTCCTCGTCGGGATAAACCCTGCTTGGTCTTCGTGGATCAGCGTGGCCATATGTGGCAGCAGCCTAGTGGCCAGTATACGACTTAAGATCTTATAGTCCACAGTTAACATGGAGAGGGGCCTATAAGACTTCACATCAGAAGCCTCCTTGCCGGGCTTCAGCAGCGGTACCACCAGGGCCTCCCTCATTGATTTAGGCAAGTGGCCCAACACCATAGCCTCAGAGTACACCGCCAGTAATTTGGGTGCCAGACTATCTATATATTTCACATAGAACTCAATCGGAAGGCCATCCACTCCTGGTGTCTTATTTCTAGCCATTTGCTTAATGGCCACCCGGATCTTCGACAGTGTTATTGAGCCACCCAAAGCCTTCGCATCTTCACCATCCAGTACCGGAAGACGGACCGTCTCAAGATATTCACCTATCTCCGCTACCTCCACCCCCAGCTGACTCTCATACAGTGTTGTGTAATATGATTTGAAGCGTTTCAGAACTGCTGACTGCGAGTAGGCCATCTCCCCTGACTCTTCTTTAAGATTCAGAACAGGACAACCCTAGGTTCTGGTGTAGCTAGTTTCGCCAGCAGTGTGCCCAGCTTATCTCTTTCTGCATGTACCTTGGTATTGTAAAGCCTGTAGTCATAACATCGCTCTGTCTCTTTTGCTACCAATTCCTTCGCCTCCAATAGCCGATCCTGCAGTTCCGGTCTCTCAGGTCTACGCCTCTCTAGTTCCCTCAGCACGCATTCCGCCTTATCTAGATCAGACAAGACCGCTGTCCTAGCATTCGAAAATCTGCCCATACAGACACCTCTCACCACCACTTTCATCGCATCCCATTCTATTGACCTCGTAGCAGCCGAACCCTCGTTCTCAACAAAATAGTGCTCAATACCCTGCTGGATCGTGTCACTAAACACCAAGTCCTCCAGCGTGTCAGGCCGCAACTTCCACGTGGGAACCGCCGACCTCGCCTGCTGCCATTGCACCCTCATTAATAAGGGGTTGTGATCTGAGATGGTTCTAGCTAAGTACTCCGTGTGTGCGATCATTGTGGCCAGCGGCCCACCACACAGTATTGAGTCTATCCTGACATGTAATGCATGAAGAGCCGAGTAAAAGGAGTAGTCCCTTACCTCTGGATGCTGTGTTCTCCATATATCTACAAGGCCCCACCTTTCTTGCCAATCCCTCCTGTGTGTGGCCAGTCTGCGGACCGGGGAGTCAGCTAACGGTGGATGCGACCTATCGAGCGCCACATCAACAATCGAGTTGAAGTCCCCTCCTATAATGGCGGGACCCGCCAGGAAGTGTGCGAGCGAACCAGTGAGGCCATCAAAAAAACGGGCCTGATCAGTTTTGGGGGCATACAAACTACATAAAACCACGTCCCTGCCATACAGTCTCCCTTCCACTGCTACATACCGTCCTTCAGGATCCACAAGCTGGTTCGTGACCTCGAACGGGACCCCCACTCTCACCCATATCAGCACCCCCCTAGCAAATGCAGAGTACGTGGTGCCAACACCTGCCCATGCCATCGTTTCTGTAATGCTGTACATTCTTGTTTAGTTAGATGAGTCTCTTGCAACAGTGCAATTTGGACACCACGCCTCACCAAATAGGCGTGTACCTTATACCTTCTAGACATTGTTCGAAGTCCACGGACATTCCATGTGACACATTTCAAATTAGGTAACGTCCCCATAGCAGTAAACTCCCCACCAGTACCACAATGTCCATTGATTACCCATATCAGAGCAGCATGACCCCCCCACTCAAAACACCCAAAAAAACTTCCCCAACCCCACACCCCAGAACAGGACCTAATAACACCACATCAGCCCCCATCCAAACCTGTAACACAGCACACATTCTACTATTCTGTAGTCGCCACTACAGAAAGCCTTAAGGGCAACGAGAGGGTAGTTCAGGGCCGACCAGGGGCAAGCCAGGCACCCGCCCCGCGCCCACGATCCCATACTGCTTTTGCAACACAGTACCTGTCAGTACGCCAACCTCCAAGGTAAGCTAGTCCCATAGGGCCAGCCAACATAGTCCTCACCCCAGTTATCATTCATTAAACAGTCCATCCGCCGTCTGTGGGGTGACCTTTGGACCAACAGAGCTGTCCACTCCCGATTTCCTGCTGTCGTCTTCGGGGTCCAAGCCCATCGATATACTCCCCTGTTGCGACCCCGTGATGATTGCTGTCGCCGCCACCACTCCCTTTCTGTCCGCTGCCAGCTGATCGTCCCGCATCGCTCTTTTGAGTCTGTTTCGCTTGCGGATGCGTTGCGATTTTCAGATAGGGACAGATTTCTGACGCTCTCTCTCTCCCCAGTTCGAGCCATGACCACACTTCGTTAGGGGTCTGAAAGAATTGGGTCTTTCCATCCAGGATCACTCTTAGCCTAGCCGGAAAAAGCAAGGAGTATTGGATGCCCTCTTCCCTCAGTTCCCTTTTGACGGCTAAAAAGGACGCTCTGTTCTTCTGGACCTCCTGGGTGTAGTCCGGGAAAACTGTAACTGAGCTATTTTCCACCTGGAAGGGGCCCTCCGAACGCGCCCTCCGGATCAGCAGGTCTCGGTCCTTAAAGTGTAACAGTCTGACTACCATTGGTCTGGGTGGGCTGCCCAGCATGGGTGGGCGGGCCGGGACCCTGTGTGCCCTCTCCAGGGAAAAGAAGGGCGAGAGGCCCTCCGGGGCCACTACTGTTTTAAACCAGGTCTCCATGTAGGCCACTGCGTCTTCCCCCTCAACTTTCTCCGGCAGGCCCACGACCCTCACGTTATTTCGTCTATTGCGACTTTCGGAATCCTCCACGCGTTTTTCCAGCATCGACAAGCATCCCAGGATATCAGACAGTTTGTGTTCCGCGGTCACCACCGCTGGTTTGAGCTCCTGCAGCAGCTGTTCAGAATCCTTCACCCTGTCAGAGAGTTTGGCATGGTCCGCTCTGAGTAGGCCCAATCCCGTGGTGACCTGCGCGATATCGTGGTGCAGTGACTCCTTGGTCGCAGCTATGGCCTCCAGTATTCCATCCAGTCTTTTGTTCAGCCGCTGTTCCTGTGCATCAGTGTCTGGGGCAGCCTGTGACCCACCTGTCGCTTCCAGATCGCGTGTCAGGTCTGTCCTCTGCTGCCCTGGTAGGTCGCCACCCTTGGCCGCCATCTTGGGCTCAGTGCGCACCGTCAGTTGCTTGGCCGCCGGAGGGTTCCCACCCCTGCCTCCAGCCGCTAGATGAGCAACGGGCCCCGGTATCTGCTCGCTTCACAGTGATGGTGACTTCCACTCCCCTGCAGCCGCCCCTACTTCCAGGAATCCAATTGCCTACTGGTCTGGCGCACTTTCGCCTGGTTCAAAATGGCTGTCCCTTACACTCCAGCTCACCCAGCTGCCTCTCAGGCCTCCCCGTAGCCCAGCGGATATCTCCCAGCGTGGTCACATCTCAACCTCACAAGGGGGTCGTAGGGGGCTCTGTTCCAGTTCGTAGAGAGACTTACTGCATGGGGCCGGACCAACCGGCAGTTTCAGAGAGCACCAGGGTGCAGCCTACGCCAAGGCACCACCCCTCATCTGCCCAGCACCTCGCACACCCACTCCGACGAATCGCCTCTCCACCGCTGTGCCAGTGCCCCACCAGGAATCGTCGGGCTATACAAGGCAGGGCCAACCGTCAGAGCCCTCTCCTGAGCACCGCTCGCCCTGTCCAGGATCTCCCGCTGCAGCCAACAACCAGCTAAGGAG
Source organism: Lissotriton vulgaris (assembly GCF_964263255.1). Classification (NCBI taxonomy): domain Eukaryota; kingdom Metazoa; phylum Chordata; class Amphibia; order Caudata; family Salamandridae; genus Lissotriton; species Lissotriton vulgaris. Next base: position 158,212,093 of record NC_141699.1, on the reverse strand, counting down.
GACCTCCCCCTCTCAGCGCTCCTGTCCGGTCTGTGTGGGCAGCCCCGAGATCGGGCGTAAGTCCACTTCGTATACCGCTTCACACCCTGCTCACATACGTGGCACCACGTCGAAGGTCCGCTCGTGTGAGGGTCGCGGCGTGTGAGGGGCGCCACTCAAGTGCGGGCCGTGTACAAACAGCCGCTACGGCGATGGTGGGGGATGGGCGTCCTGTCCGCCGAAAGCTCTCACCGTCGTTCCCGCTGCCACAGTATTCCGCACTGCCGGGACCTCCTGCTGCCCGCTCCTACCCGGCCTCCGCAGTCACTGCAGTCCTGCTGCGGGCCGCTGCTCCTTTCTTTTCTGCTCAGCTGCTGTGGGTCCGGGCCGCCGCCATCTTAGCTCTCCTGGCTCAGCGCCGTCGGTCTCCCGATTTCGGTCTTCCGCACCGTCCTCCGGCCCCCGCTGGCTCTCATCCGCGGCTCCCCACCTCCAGGACGCTTCGGGCAGATATTCCGCATCCCTCACCGGTGCTTGTAGGGTGATTCCCAGGATAAGTTGCGGGATCAGGCGCGGAGCTTCAGGCTCACGCCGCCATCCCAATCGGCGTCCAAGCCACGCCCCCCTTATTCATATACAACTCATGCTGACACTTGTTTAATAAAAAGAAGTTATAGATTTGGTCAGCGACAGAAGTGAATCCAAAATATAATCTGAGTTGCTTACGGATTTCTCCATGCGGGCTAAAATGGACGACACAACTCTTTTCAGACAAAGCAAGGATTCTGACATCAGTATTTTTTTTCTCTGAAACATTGTTTAGAAGATGAGGGCCCAAGGGCAAGTCAGGGGTGATGGACACCCTTGAGTTTAATAAAGACGTTCCACTAGATGTACTACTAAAGAGTTGCATCTTAATGGAAGGGCCAAGGGTAAAGTCCTAGGAGTTTGAGAGAAGTGAAATATTAGAAGTATGAGGCTTAGGAGACTAAAGGACCCTCGAAATAGGATTCAGATTTATGGTAATATCTGGGAGAGTAAAATCTTCTATTGGAGGGCCTTCCACTCTACGTTCAGAACATATTTCAACAACAGACTGAGTCACTATGTTTACAGTCGAGTAGACGGTATGATTTACCAGCGGGGAACCTTCCACTCTGAATTCAGGGCTTACTTCAACCCCGGACCGAGTCACTCTGATTCCGGGTGAACAATTGGTATGATTTGCCAAAAGTAACTTTTCTGTTTTCACTTCAGCCCTTCTAGGATGAAATTCAGGCTTAAACCCTATAGTCACCGCCTTATTTTGATGTATCTCTTTTTTTGAGAAGAAAGTGAAAATGGTGGTAAATCCTATTAGAGTGTTTATATTTATCGATGTGTTCCTTAAAGGATTAGCTTTGGATGTTTTTACAAGCTCTTATATAAACCAATTTTCCTGAATGCAGCTTTTTGCAGTCATAACTCCGGCTGGGTCTCAGTCTAGTTATGACAGGGGTGCGAGAAAGCCTGAGGTAACTTCAGGACTTATTGTTCAGATGCCAAACCAATTCCAACCGCCTTGGTCCTAGCTGCAGGATTACTGAGCTGCAAAGCTTAGACCTGGCACTCCAGACTAAGCCAGCAAGCCGCACCCAACTATCGCTGAGTCGCTTTTGCAGGGGCACTCAGTTTCGCCAGCTGATAGCGAAATCAGATCGGGAGTTTAGACTTTGGAGTTGGAAATTGGAAGCCTGTAGCTGGTAGCAAAAATAGACCGTGAGTTTGGATTTTGAAGATCGGAGACCTTCAGACGCTTGTATAGGGGCCTTAAAGGCTTAAATATCCTAGGGCGAGAACAAAAAAGTAAAGTAAGCCGTGCATGCACACCTGAATTCGGTATTTTACCACCCAATAGAATTGGGTGGTAAAATACTGACTCTTAAGGGCCTGTGGCACTCTGTGGAGTGCCAACTACATCTTGATTTACCGAATTCGGTAAAATTACCGATTCTGTATTTTACAGAATAGGTACATTTACCGATTCAGTAAATTTTCAGATTCTGTAAAATAATGGCCCCTACATCTCAATCACCAATTACTGGTCGGTAACGGCCGAATTAGGCCGTTACCGACCGGTAATTGGCGACCTACATCTGGCCCCGTATTCCCTACAATGGTGGCGGTGCCTACACTGCCGTAGGGATTACGATGTCCCTTTCCACCCGCCTGTTCATGGTGGTTACCCTGCCATGAACATGCAAGCGGAAAGAGACTTTAGGGCCCCGTAATAGACCTCCCTTGACCCCTGGCCCTCCGATGTGGGCACCTATGGTGCCCCCCTACATATCCCTGCACCATGTGGCAGACACTGCATGGTACCTGCCACGTAGTGCGGGGAGACAGACTGGGTGAGGTGGGTGCTGCTGTGGAAATTCACGAAATTGATGTACATAAGCGGCGTTCATTTGTCTTTTCCCATTCCCCTCCCTGTGCGCACCATGAATGTCTTGAGACGTTGACCGCATCACACCGCCAGCAAAGCCCATGCCCGCATATACCTGACAGCCATTTTAGGCACCATGGCCTCTTTGCCCGCTCATTGAAATCCCCGGCTTCCCTCCTGCGCGCAGTTTTGAACACCCCCCCACTCTCAAATGACCCTCTTCCTCCGCGCACCCCGGCTACCCCCTCTCTCACATGCACAAGTCCGCATGACCCTGTCCTTGGGAGTCACGGCCGCGCCTGACCAACACCTCCTTTCCTTTCATGAATAACCCTTCTGTTGGTAAACCCTCCCTCAGCGATTGACTGTCCACACAGGTCCGAGGCCATCGCCTAAGCCGGGAGATACTGTTTACTGCCCCTTAGTGTATGGAGTCACTCCTCTTCAAAGGACCCACTATTGATCCTGGCCTCCCCACCCCCTGGGGTACGATTAGGCGCACACATCCAAAGAATCGGCGGAACACTCAGCTGCGTGATTGCCCCCTCCTCTTATCGGCAGGCTAAGGGCCTCTATTGTGGATGTATGTGGGTTGGGATTGACACGAGGATTATGGGGATGTCTTTCCCTTGTTTCACAATGTCGTTATTGTAATAAGGAATGTTTTGTAAAGTATAAAAGGCGATGTCTCAGAGAACTTGTTAGAGTACCTCCCGAAAGACACTGTGTTTCGTGTCCGAAATGACAGGCTCTCCTCATGAGAAATAAAACTCTGTTCTTGTGATTCCTGCTTCCAGCGCCCGTCTCTTTATTTGGTAACTATTCAGAATGGGAACTAAGAGGCGACTTGCGCCAGCAGCCCGGGCATCGATAGTAATATGGGCTCACTTTTTACAATTGGCGCCCAACGTGGGGCCCATCAGTGACATAAGGTCCAGTAAGAGAGATCCAGACGACGAGGTGAACATCTAAATGATTGGAGTATACCTGCCTTGAGAGGGCCCTCGTCCGGCTGCCAATCGAATGAACTTCACCGATTCTGAACGGACCTCTCTCGAGTGACCTATTGTCCTGACTGGAATCCCACAGGAATGCTGCATAGAGTAAGAGAACGATCGGGCGCTGGAGGAGGAAGACAAAGAACTGTCCACATGGTCCGGGTAAGATTAAGTAGGGCGTTTTACGCCTGATTGGTAGGATGGTTTTATCCATCTGATTGTTTGATTGATTGAATTGGAATCGGTATTTAAATACTGATATTGTTTGGTTATTGGTTCATTTAGCTTTGGTTGCTACTTGAAATATTGGTTCTCTTCTTGAGAACGAGACATTCTCTGTTTGCAAACAGCGGCGAATAGGAACGTTCGTCTCTCTTTGCAGATAGAGAAGGGTAGGTAATGCCCCTTTATGATTCGTCATGCCTACCTTTCTCCCCACTGATTGTTTGATATCGATTGAATATCGATTGTTGCTCTTTGAGATCTTCCCTGTCCACAAACAGAGACGAATAGGAATATTCTGTCTCCCTTTGCAGATAGCGAAGGGCAGGTAATGCAGACGTTTGTCCCCGTTGTAATCCGTCATGCCTGTTTTTCTCCCCACTGATTGATTGATTGACTGGACATTGTTGTCCAAGGAATTGTTCGTTTGAGGTATTTTCTGTTTGCAAATAACGTGGAATAGAAATATTCTGTCTAGTCTTTGCAAGTAGTAAAGGGTAGGTTATGCCCCTTTATGATTTGTCAGGCCTACCCACTCCCCACTGATTGACTATTTATTGGGGGTAACTCACCTGGTCCGCCCAGGAGGCTACCCTAATGAAGGGACATATGCTCCCCACTCATTGACCATTTATTGGAGGTAGGCCATCTGGTCCGTCCAGGAGGCTACCCTAGTAATTGGAGGTACATAATTTGGTCCGTCCAGGATGATACCCTAATGAAGGGACATGTGTTCCCCACTGATTGATAATCTAGTTCCACCCGGACCATTTATTGGAGGTAACTTATCTGGTCCGTCCAGGAGTACCCCTAATGAAAGGACATATAAAAATATGAAGTGATCACCGTACCCTATTAACAGAAACTTTAGCTTGAAACACGCTAAGGAAAGGAAGGAAAAATAAAAGAAATCGGGCTAAGTCAGTAACCCCCTGATGAGCTTTCGACTTCACTAAAAATAAGAAACATTAGGAATAGTTCGTAATAAGAAATATAAAATGGCGAAAGTTCGACGACAAGACAGCCACGAGGTAGCTAGGCTCCGCTGCCTATTCCTGCTCCAAACATGCCTGCCTCATTGCCCACCACGCCCAAATAACGGTAACATGTAAATAGATACAAATCAATAAACACCTACCCCCATTCCGGAAGCTCCCGAAGCGCAACAGGTCCGCGGTTACGCCCATCCGGAAGGCGAGGCCTCAGCGCCTGCAGAGCAGGGCCTGGCTGGCCGCCATCGGAAGGGGAGGCTGTAGGGCGGACGGCCCAAATAATCATAATGGTCTCTCCTTTTCCCCTCTTCTGCTGCCCTGCAGGCCACGGGGGGGGGATGTCTTGCCTCTGCCTCCGACCCCCCCCCCCTCTCTCTTGCCTGATCCGGCCATCATCGAAGACCGAAGCCAAGGCGAGGTCGGCAGCGCTTCTTTCCACTATAATGGCTGCGACAACACTTCTTTCTTTTCAATTATGTCTTGGACAACCCTTGAGAGTTGCAGGTAGTCCCGCCACAGCGGCAACCCTTGAGAGGTGCAGGTAGTCCCGCCACAAAAGGGGGGGGATGTCTTGCTGCCTCCGACCCCCCCCCCATCTTCATCGCCTGGCACGGCCATACCAAAGCGCTGGAGCCGAAGAACGGCGCGGGGTCGCTGGAAGGGGGAGGCGGCGCGAACGAGCCTCCCCCACCTCCCTCCAGGTGGAGGCTTCCAGCGACACCCCAACGCTCCTGCTTGAAGAGGGTCCATATCAAAAAGCGGGTTTTCTTGCCCGGGACGGGCACACGCCCTGTGCTCCTCAACCTTGAAGATTCTAAAAGAGCCGGGGGGGCCGACCTCTCCACGAGGCGCCCCCCGCCCCCGTCCTCCGATGGAGCCACAAGACGTCGGCGCACTCCTGCCGGCGCCAGCCTCAGTGTGGAAATGACTAAAATCCTGCAAAAATACAGATTTGTTCAGTTCCGGTGGAACACCAGAATGACCCGGTAGGAAAGATTGTCGCCGCCCTCCCCACTTTTTGACTGATGGTCCATATTGCTAGTCTGTTACCCCATTGCGAAAAACTTTTTGAACTACCAAAAGAGGTTCTGGTCCAACCACGAGTCAGTGGAGGCATTTCGACTCTACTGGGACCTGCCTGACCTCGCCCAAAATGGCGCCGATACAAAATGAGACTTTCAAACTCCTTGTTGCACCCTGATTGCTCAGCCTTGATGCTCCAAGATATGTACGCAGTTTTTGGACAATGAAAGTAGATAAGATGGATATTGAGTATGTGCTTGGAAAAGAAAGCGATCTAAGATGGATATTGATTATGTGCTGGGACAGTGAACTGATTTAGGGTGGGTACTGATTATGTTTGGACGCAATGAATTGGTATAAAATAAGCACTGATTGGGCATTTGGACAATAAATTGATAAACGTTAGGTCTTGAGTAAATAGTTGGACAATGAGATGATATTATTGAAAGCTTGACACGCATTATACTCGCCCCTTAAGAAAGTTCGATACGATTTCATTGCACTGCTGCACTTTATGAAATAAATGGCCACCGACTTCGTTCCTCTTATGCACAGTTCCAGCCTGCTCCGTAGCCGGCCCACTGGGTTGTAGGCCCGTATTTTGTGAGCCAACATTTTTTTAATTAAAAGGTTTATTGAAAAAGAAAGTATAATTGTAGCGATTGTATTAATACGTTTCGAATGTGTTACTACTGTCTCCAACATAAGCGAAAACTAAGCAGCCTCATTAAGGTTGAAGGGTAAAAAGGCCCGATACTTAGCAGCTACATTATGTGTCACAGGCAGCCGGGAAAGTCTTTTAGACGCCCCTAAGCGATACCGAAGAAACGCCACCTGACCACCACCCTTGCACATGACCTAAAAGGCCACGATCAAGTGATTCATGTAGATACACAGACCATCGACGATTATCTATCTAAACACTACAAGTCCCTCTGGGCTTAAACGCCGAGATGATAGAGAATGCACCCCGTGGAGATAGGTCGAGTATGTGGTAGGTAAAAACATTTTCGGATTTATGCGCGTTGATGTGTTTTGAATGCTGCCCCCACCCCCTTCTTTCTCCTCCCTTCTGCAGGTTGCGCCGGAACATCGGCTGAAGTATGGAGGAGTGATGATCGAACGACCGACGAAAAGGGAAGGAGGGGATCTGAGCATAGTACTTATGCTAACGAGTTTTGAAAGACATAGACTTAGATATGACTGTTCCTCCTTAGAACATAGCGACTGGGAGGATGGACTGACATAGAAACTTGACGGGTTAGTACTGTATGACGAAATTTGACTCGAACCAGCACGCCAGATAGTGCACCTATGACGTTTTACTAGATAGGGAAAGGACAAGGAAAAGTTCCGGGGTAAGGGTTACCTAGGCACCACCCGTCTGGGAAAGTAGGAATGTTGTTGATGTTCAAAATGTACCACCTCCTTCTCGCACTCTTATAGATGTAGCCAAGCTGTCCGACTGTTCTCCCGATCAATACCCTCCGTTGCCTCAGTCTGAAGAACTTCTCACCAAAAGGAGAAACTTCAAAGTGATTTAAGATCCAACCATGGGCAATAGCCTGACCAGGTTAATTTATGACCGGCTGACCGAGGTGTAAGTATTAGTAATCGAGAACGCTCGCAAAGATAGCAAACGAGAGGAAAGAGGAGGAAAAGGTAAAAAGAGCTCAGCCCGTAGATAAACAGACTATTAAAGATACGCAGCATGCAAAAAGAGATCTTTTTGGCCAATAACTGTTCTATGTTTTATCGTGAATCTCTTGTGTATGTAATACATGTACTGTCTTCCTTCGTCTGAGTTTGTGTGCATGTACTGTATGGGTTTATGTCTCCCCTCTGTTCGCGTCTCTTTGTTACCTGACCCCTGCTGTTCTGAGTTGTGAGCGCACTAAATGACCTATTCCCGTACACGTCTCTCTCTCTCTCTCTCTCTCTCTCTCCCTCCCTATCTATCTCTCTCTCCCCCTCTCTCCCTACATGTCATATGTGTACCAAATGGCTCGTTTGGGTTGCGGACGACTCTCACTCTCTATGAGAGTCCCCCGGTTCCATCTTCCTTTTTGTGGTAAAATTGTGCCCCGCTGGCACCAGTCTGATTGGATACTTATTGAACACGAAGGTGTTCAGCGAAATTGACAGAAACTAAAACGATTGTAACTTGCCATATTGCTGCCTCTCCTTTCTGCAAAATGAATGAACTCGAATTGGCTAAGAAAGAAAGGACAGGTAAGACGACTAAGGTCCCCTCATCTGGCCTTTTATAGGGGAACTATACGTCAACGGCACCCTATTTTCAGTTCGTTAGAGACAAGCGCTAATGTCCAGGTTGACCACCAATGCCCAGATTGCCCACCCCTTTGCACTCAAGCGCGAATGCCCGAAGCGCCCCTGCCCCACTTGATTGACCCCAGCTGCTGTTCCCGATGTATAACTAATGACCATGACCAACTGTCGCCCCTCGAGAAAAACCTGTTTAACCCTGTCTTTCGATGATTGCCCCCCCCCCCGCTCTGTTTGAAAGAGTTAGCCAGCTCTAAAGGGAAATGTAAGACTGTTAAGGCTCGGTTTAGAAGGACGAGTCTCCCCTGAATGTTGCTGATTTTGGAGTTTTTTGAGGAAATACGCAAGTAATAGGAGTCAGACCTCTGTCCATATGTGTCATGAACGAACGCCGATTAGACTTGGTGCGAACGCAGTAGAAATACCCATATACTTACTTCATGGTAATAGACTTCTGACTATGACCAATGGGCATAACCCCCCAGGTGCTAGGATTGCGAGTGGAATTCAAATGTAAAAATCTCTTCTCCTGCCAGTTCTCTAAAACTTGTTTTTACCCATTCAAAGATATACGATCATCGGAGGAGAAGGGTTGGACGTGGCGCACAGCCTGGCTGCAGATCATGAGACACATGCGACCTCGACCAAAGGTGGAGCCGCAGCGCAACGAGATACGGGACGAGGCAGCACTCTCAAACGCGGTAAACGAAAGGATGAAGGGCTGTCCTGAAGCTCTCTGTCCGCTAACCCACGTGTGCCTGAAGCCTCCGTCCCCCTTTTCAAGCCCGATTGATGGGCCTGCTTGCTTGTTATCCTTTGCTCCCTTGGTCCCTTTGGTGTGTCCCAGGAAATCTGACCCCACTCCGCTCTCTCTCCCATCGACTATTGAACCACACACCCTCTTTTCCACGTGACTTTTTGCCGAAGGGAAGAACAGCATTTAGGTGGAAAGAGGGTTATGACACGGAAATATAGGTGCCGAGCATAAGGCGTCACTAAAAGGATTGGTTAGGGAACAGGACTGTGGTCTAACAGCAGAGGACTGACCACACCCTGCAACGCGTAAGGATGGATCCGAGCTGGACCTATAGCTCCACTGCCGGTGCTCAACAGCGCCAACGAAAGGACACGGACTAGAGCCTTCCAGTGATGGCTCACTGCTAAAAAGACACTGTGACGAAGAGATCTTGTCGGACTGAATTCCTCCCTCAACTACTTGGTCAATATGTTCATTGGTCACATTTTTTGAGAAAGTCAGAAGCATCTATGCTATGTAGTACGTTTGCAAATGCAATTTCCTATGTGCTGCATTCTGCCAATCACATCAACTGTTCATGATTATATGCAATATGTTAGTATTGACAAATGCTATTTCATCAACCACACATGTTTATATGTACACCCATCAATTAGGAAATGAACTTTGTTATGTAAAAAGCGGCGACTGTGGAAATTCACGAAATTGATGTACATAAGCGGCGTTCATTTGTCTTTTCCCATTCCCCTCCCTGTGCGCACCATGAATGTCTTGAGACGTTGACCGCTTCACACCGCCAGCAAAGGCCCATGCCCGCATATACCTGACAGCCATTTTAGGCACCATGGCCTCTTTGCCCGCTCATTGAAATCCCCGGCTTCCCTCCTGCGCGCATTTTTGAACACCCCCCCACTCTCAAATGACCCTCTTCCTCCACGCACCCCGGCTACCCCCTCTCTCACATGCACAAGTCCGCATGACCCTGTCCTTGGGAGTCACGGCCGCGCCTGACCAACACCTCCTTTCCTTTCATGAATAACCCCTCTGTTGGTAAACCCTCCCTCCGCGATTGACTGTCCACACAGGTCCGAGGCCATCCCCTAAGCCGGGAGATACTGTTTACTGCCCCTTAGTGTATGGAGTCACTCCTCTTCAAAGGACCCACTATTGATCCTGGCCTCCCCACCCCCTGGGGTACGATCAGGCGCACACATCCAAAGAATCGGCGGAACACTCAGCTGCGTGATTGCCCCCTCCTCTTATCGGCAGGCTAAGGGCCTCTATTGTGGATGTATGTGGGGTGGGATTGACACGAGGATTATGGGGATGTCTTTCGCTTGTTTCACAATGTCGTTATTGTAATAAGGAATGTTTTGTAAAGTATAAAAGGCGATGTCTCAGAGAACTTGTTAGAGCACCTCCCGAAAGACACTGTGTTTCGTGTCCGAAATGACAGGCTCTCCTCATGAGAAATAAAACTCTGTTCTTGTGATTCCTGCTCCCAGCGCCCGTCTCTTTATTTGGTAACTATTCAGAATGGGAACTAAGAGGCGACTTGCGCCAGCAGCCCGGGCATCGATAGTAATATGGGCTCACTTTTTACACTGCAGCCAGAAGCACCCACCTCAATGCAAAGAATACACAGTGCGACCTCCTTGCAGACAGTCGCATTGTAATCCCTATGATGGGGCCACCGACGGGTAGTCAGTCGGTCCTGTTTCTGATAGGGTGGGGGGCGGATGTAAGTTCCCCCGCCTTCCGAATCAGGCCCAAATGGTTAACAATCCAGCAGTCGTGACACTATACTGCTGACATTCTGAGCTGAGTTCCGATTTATAATGTTTTTTTCGGTCAGAGGGGCGAATATTATTCAATGGGGAATTAAGACCAATTGCCTTTTTATAACATACTGGACGGAATGTTTGACAAGAATGGGATATCCAGCAGAGAAGTAAGGTGAATTTCTCCACACATTCGTACTAAAATGCTTAACAATTTTATTATATCTGCATTGGTTCTTCTTCTGGCGATTCATGTGCTTTAATTAAAAACATCCATGTCAAACATTTAAGCATCTGATATATTGTGACTTGCCCAGAACTACAATGCCATTGCTCCGGTAAGTCTCCCTGAAAAATGCACAATTGCCCTATTGTTGTTACTCACACGTAAACTTCACGGATCCCACATGGGTGTAACGACCACATAAACAAAAGTGCCAGCTGTTTTCATCTGTGGGCACCTGCTAGCATTTGTTCCAGATCAGTAGGTCACAGCAAAGAAAAGTGGCCACTAGGGATAAGGAAGAGGGCGGGGAGCGGCGGCTCCTCTGCTAACACGGAGGAGCGTCGCCACCCTGCCAGCTGCCTCGAAACGGCAGGAAAGGAAAAATACAATGATAATAAACACGTTTTATCGTTTAACTTTTCCTTTCCTGACGAGTCTTTGGGCCAGGGCCAGGGGGAATGACGGGCTGCAGGAGGAGTGTTGGGCACTGCTATTAGTGCGCATGATTGTTTGGCCGGCCGTCTCCGGCAGGCCAAACCATCAGGTGCACTGAAGTTATCTCCAACCCGAGCGGCATTGCCAGATTGGAGACATAAAGCACAGACACCCAGTCACTCTGGGAGTGCAAATTCAGAGCCCTCAGGCCAATCCTGACATTGTTCTCATGACATGAGAGCAGCATCAGGATTGGCCGCAGTGGAGTCTGGGAGCCTGCCTGCCAGCGTGTGCCTGGAGGAGAGGAGCAGAAGAGCGCAACGCTGCCGGCTGCAAATGTAAAAAAGTTATTTTTACATTTATTTTTGTATTGTGTCATCCCCCGACCCCTTGTCCCCCCATCCTACCCTGCCACTCATCCACAACGACAGCCACTACTGGAAGAGAATAGCAAAGCACTCCCACAGAGTGCTGAAAGACAAATGAAACAAGCGTTGGCAAAGCCAATAGGTCTCACCTTTGCAAGACCATTTGGCTTTGCTAATGTATTTTATTAATGCTGTACACCAACCTCCCTCAGAAGATGGCGCCTAACATTTGACCTTTGTCTTTGAATGCACAGCATAAATGCAAAGTTAAAAGCCTGTGTATTGCTCATTTACTTCTGAACTCCAGCATGGTTATTTTGGGGGTGTTTCAGCAGCCCTACTCACCTACTTCCAGTGCCTATTGCATGGACGTGAAACTGAGGAAGTAGATTGTTTAAGTTATGCTATTAGTAAAGAGCACTGGCCACAATAAACACGCTTGTAGACAGCACATTGTTCCTCACAGGCATGTAAGTTTCATGAAGTGGTAGCTGCAGAGATAAGTAGAAGCAGTCCAGCTGAAAGGAGGCAGGAGAACATTTTGAATAATACAGCACATTTACTGCTTTGTAAACTAGCATAGAAGGGACACAACAGGAAAACACATAGTCATGTGGTGTGCCTCATGAAAAGGAAAGTGAGCACTTATAGAAGAATACAAGGGGCCAGTCATGGCAATGTATTTCTAGGAAAGCTTTCAGTATGTGCCCAATATGTCTTTGCAACCAGAAAGCTTTGCTGTCTGGTAGGGTTCAACCTAGACATAATCCCCTCTTGTCAGAAGAGGAAGGATGCCAACCAGAAACAATATCAGGCATGACTCCAGGATTCTCAACATGGGAAGGAAGGCAATGAAAACACCTTGGGTGGGCCATGAAGATGCATGGGGGAAGCAGGCAAAAATCAACTAATGTTTACAGGATACATGGTCGGGGGCAGTGCTGTGCCCACTATATGAAACAGCACCTGCCCCCACTGATCCATCAAACTAATGACTAGTTGCCCTACATGATTTTGAAGCCAGATATTATACAAAAATGTTATTTCATGAATTAGAAACATGGATGCACACAAACGTCTTTCGCCATTTTTTCAAACAGGCTTCCTTGATTGGTACACTAGACAACATTTTCGCACCGCCTATGCTTGTTTCCAAATATTTTAATGCTGGGGAACTATTTTATGCTTGCTTCATGGACTAGGAAACAACATTTGTTGGCGATGATAGGGGCGGCCGTCTGCGCCCTTCCCCTGTCTCGTGAATGCAACAGGGGCCAGGACCCATGCCTCTCCTATGAAGATTAGGAAAGTGTTTACAGCTGAGGAATTGCTGGCCCTCAGATGTGTGGTAGATACTGTGGGCCAGATGTAGGTAAATCTAATTTACCGACTCTTAAATACCGAATCATACCGATTCGGTATTTATGAATCGGTAAATTAGAAGGAGGCAGATGTAGATAAATTATTATTTAGAATTACCGATTCTGTAACATTCGGTATTTACCGATTCGGTAAATACCGAATCGGTATTCCCTATTGATTCCTATGGGCTTTGGAGCCCATAGAAATCAAAGGGAAATACCGATTCGGTATTTACAGAATCGGTAAATACCGAATCCAGCAAGGGTGCAGGGGGTGTCACTTTGACACCTTCTAGCACCCCAAGTGCAGGCTTGTGTGCCATGTGGCACACATACATGCCCTAAGGGCATGTCTGTGTGTCACGTGGCACAGGTGTGCATGCACAGATGTGCATGCACACCTGGATTCTGTATTTTACCACCCAATAGGATTGGGTGGTAAAATACCGACTCTTAAGGGCCTGTGGCACTCTGTGGAGTGCCACCTACATCTTGATTTACCGAATTCAGTAAAATTACTGATTCAGTATTTTACAGAATCGGTAAATTTACCGATTCGTTACATTTACCGATTCTGTAAAATGAAGGGCCATACATCTCAAAATCCAATTACCCGTCGGTAACGGCCGAATTCGCCCGTTACCGACCGGTAATTGGAGACCTACATCTGGCCCTGTGTGCTTACACTCCCTGCGGGAGCTGGGTGGGCGAAGTGACTGTGAGCACTGTGATTTCCACCTGACATCGGACGAGAAAGCAAGGGATAAAAGAGAAGTGTCAAGAACTACCTGCACCTCTCTATACTACCTCTCCTTGAATTGCAGATCGCTCAGTATAAATAGGTTACAAATCCGCAATCTTCTTAATCCCATCGCCGCATGGCTAACTCCCCGGTGGTGCTGGTGGGGGTGGGGGGGGGCGCGAGTCGCCGCGGTGCTGATGATGAGCTCGGCTCGTCATGCAGCACAGTGGCGCTGTGCTGATGACGAGCTGAACTTGTCATGGCCACGCCCGCTCAATGGAACGCCCGGCAAAGCGGGGGAATTCTCCTCGCGTAGGCGTTCGGCGGAGGTCATGAAGAGCTGAGCTCATCATCAGCACAACGCCACTGTGCTGCATGACGAGCTGAGCTCGTCATCAGCACGCAAAAGGTTAATGATCATGAACCAGCTATACTATTCTTGGTTGAAACCTGACTTAATGAGACGTCTGCCCCTGATATTATGGAGGCTATACCTGAGGGCTATGCGATTCTGAGGGTGGACAGGGCTGGCCAGAAGGGGGACAGCATTGCTGCAATTTTCAGGAGAGATCTTCAGCTTAAATTGGAGAAACTCGTGCTTCTTAGCTGCAAGGCGGCTTTTTTTTAGTCCGAATATCACGAGCTCTAGATCGGTGTCTCGGCTACTCATGTATAGACCCCCTGGTCCCGGGAGAGCCTTTATTGATGAACTCTGGAAACACTTCATCCACATGTCCTCTGCTACTCTAACTTTCTCCCATTAGGGGATTTTAATTTGCATTCAGAAAATAAAGGCTGTAAAGAATCGGCTGAGTTTTTAGCAGGTCTTCAGGCTTTGGGCCTGAACCAATTGGTCCATACTTCCACACATAACAAAGGTCAAAGATTAGACAACATTTTCACTGATTGTGCAGGGACAGCTGCCACACTGCTGGTCCCTGTAGCCTGTTCTGACTACTATTTACTGCCTTTTAGTCTATTGGTGCCAGGTCAGGCCCTCCATGGTAGTTTCTCAAAACCGACATTGGTCCGGAAATGGGCGGCACTAACTCAGGATGCCTTTGAAGAAGCACTGGCCGGCAGACCTCCTTAGGTGGGGGACAACATTGAGAGTGCTGACAATTTAATATCTAGTTGGATGCTGGAGGCGGTGGATTCCCTGATACTGCTAAAACAATGTAAAAGTGGGCGTACTTCTGCCTCTGCGAAGTGGGTTTCACAATATTTGGTGCAAATGAAATCCAGCTGTAAGCATCTTGAGCGACAATAGAGGAAGAGCTATTGGGATGAGAATAGACAGAAATATCTAGGGGCTTTGAAACTTTACCATCGTCAGATTAGGAGAGTGCGGAGGGAATCCTACACTGGGCAAATTGAACGAGCAAAAAATTCAATGAAGGACGTCTTTCAGGCAGTGAAACAACTATCCTCTCTGGAACGAGTGACAGCGGCGCTCCCTGCCACTACGGACTATTGTAATAAGGTCGCTGACTATTTCACCAATACGATTGATAAGATCTATGCTACTTATCCAGAAGTTAGTAGGAGGTTAGCTCCCGCGCCTGGTCTGGATACTCCAGGGTGTGATAAGTTTGCCCTCCCTCCTTTGGTGGAAAACGAGGTTCTCAGGTTGATGGAGGTGGTGAAATCTGGGTCACCTCTGGAACCCGTCCCCCCAAACTTTTTACAACTGGGAAAAAAAATCATTGCTCCTGTTTTCACCTCACTATTGACCTTGTCCTTTAGAACTGGGCAGGTCCCTAGCAATTGGAAACATGCAAAGGTGGTCCCTCTGTTGAAGAAACCCTCATTGGACCCCGCTCTTCCCGAAAATTTAGGAGCAATATCTCTACTTTTCTATGTAGCAAAAATTGCAGAGAAACATCTGAATGGCCATCTCTCAAGGTTTTTGGAAGAGAGGCGGGTTCTTCATGATACCCAGTCCAGCTTTAGAACAATGCATGGTACGGAGTCAGCTCTCCTGCTGGCAGCCGAAGTGTTGAGGGCTGCGGCAGATGAAGGTAGGACTGTGGCCTTGATTCTGCTGGACCTAAGCGCCACGCTCTACACGGTGTCTCTGTTCCGCAAGAAATTGAAAACTTGGCTCTTCCGTCTGCTCCTGGAGGACTAAAGTGGTAAGGTGCCAGCGTGTGTGGATGTCCGCGTTCACTGGTGGGCAGCCTGGGAGGGTTGCTTGGGTCCAGCTATGTCCTAGCGCGGGGACACTCCGGTTGGAGTAACAATTGCGCTCTATAAACTTCCTAATAATAATATTAATGACTGGGGAATTCTATACAGGTATAAGCTATCTGGGAGCTATACAATAGATTATGTTTTTAAAAAAAAATCTTAGCAGCACCTCTGCTTTATCATCGAGTTTTTACTTTAATAAGAGGTTGAAACAAGGCTGTGAGCTCTCCCTTCTTTTGTTCAGCCTCTATGTAGTAGACTTATGCACTGCTTTGTCTAATCATAGATCCTGAGCCCCAAAATAAAGGTGAAACTTCACACTAATATTACAGTACGCAGATGATGCAATCATGTTGAACAAAATCAGTATGAGGCCTGCAGCCTCAATATAATGCACTTCATGCCTACAGCGAAAACAACGAGGCTGCAGTAGATTCAGCAAAGACAAATGTTTATATTTTTGGCAGAAAAATCAAGAAACCAGGGAAACGGTGTATGAATGGTCAAACAGTTGACAAATGATCAGCCTACGTATACCTTGGTCTGGTTTAACAAAAAAGGCAGTTATCATGAGCAACTAGCATTGCTAAACCTGAAAGCTGCTTCTTAAATATATGTGTTGCACATGTTGTCTACCCATTTCTTAGGCCTATCGGTAAAGCAAATCGTGGATACAGCAAAAACCATATATATGAACACTTTGGCCTGTGTTGCAGAGGCATGTCCAGGGGAATTCTCAAAAAGGTTGGATACTGAACCTTGTAGATTGTTTAGAATCGCCAGCAGTATGATCCTGGGGCCAAGGCTGCTTATAGGGCTACTATCAAGGTTTATCATGCGGACATTCTGGCCGAAAAGAAGAACTACTTCTCTGCAAGAATTGAGACTGCTTCAAGTTCCTGCAGGGAAATCTTCACTATTGTGAAGGAGTTTATAACCCCTAAGGCTAATGCATCGCATCATGAGTTTTCTGAGCCATGGGTGATCTCGTTAGCTAGCTTTTTCACCACTAAGATTAAGCGGATTCAAGGCTCTTTTTCTTTCTTGGGTCCTAGTGTTGTTACCATCCCGAGGGACCAGCTGAATTCGACAGCTGGACCTGGACCCTTTCTCTCGGAGTTTCCATCTCTCTCTGACTCTGTCTCTCAGGACTTCCTGATTAAACTCAAGTCAGGCTCACCCTCTGACCCTTGCCCTGCTAAATTTCTGGCTAGGGTAGCGGAGGCTCTGAACCCGCTGATTAATCCCATTCTTAATTTGTCACTGACTAGTGGTGTGGTCCCTGTGGTTTGGAAACAGGCGATGGTTGTTCCACTCCTTAAAAAGTCAGGCCTTGACCCCGAGATCCATGCCAATTATAGGCCGATTTCCCTCCTGCCTGCTCTCGCAAAGATAGTGGAAAAGCATGTACATACTGTGCTCTCCACTTTTCTTGAAACCCATAGCTTGCTGCACCCCACCCAGTCAGGCTTTCGATCCAAACTAAGTACCGAGACGGCACTTTTGGAGGTCAATGAGGCCATTAGGGAAGTGCTGGACGCAGGAGGAAGGGCCATGTTGGTAATGTTAGACCTGTCGGCGGCTTTCGAGCTGGTTTAGATCTTATTTAGCTGGTCGCCGGCAGGTGGTCTGGGCCCCCCCATACTCAGCCGAAGTACCGCCTTTGGAGGTCGGAGTCCCTCAGGGGTCGTGCTGAGCCCGACTCTCTTTAATATCTTTATGACCCCTTTGGCGGTGCTGGCGGAGTCCTTTGGGGCTCAGATCGTGTCATACGCCGATGACACCCAGCTCCTTTTCACTTGTGGTAAGGGGGCTGAGTTTGACGGAGAGAGCATCCGCGGGTGTCTTGGGGCTGTTTTCGAGTGGTTTCAGCGAAACAGCCTCAAGTGCAACCCAGATAAATCAGAGGTGCTTTTCTTCGGGTGTCAGGCTGACCCGAGCTGGCAGGATTGGTGGCCTGTGAACATGTTCCCTCCTGCGTCCTCCTCTCTGGCTGCTAAGAACTTGGGGGTTAAAATCGATAACAGCCTATCGCTTAAGTCCCAGATCCTTGGACTGACTGGCACTTGCTATGGTCTCCTCAAAATGTTACGCAAGTTCCTTCCCCTGCTCCCGCTAGCGCATAGGAAGACTACGGTCCAGGCTCTTATTTGTTCTAGGCTGGACTACTCAAATGTTTTATATTTGGGTCTTCCGGATTATCTACTACAAAGACTCCAGGTGGTCCAAAACTCGGCGACAGGGGTGATTTTTGGCCTACCTCGCCGAGCGAGAGCCTCGGATCTCCTACACTCCCTACACTGGCTGCCTATTCGGAAGCGGATTGTTTTTAAAACACTTACGCTGGCGCATAAGGCACTCCATGCTGTGGGAGCTGAATATATTCAGAAACGTCTTGCTTTCTACAAACCAATTAGATCCCTCAGATCGGAATCTCTTGGTCTTGCCATTGTCCCTGCTGTTAGGAAAGCAAGGGTAGGGTGACGCTGTTTTAAACGCTTGGCTCCCCAGCTATGGAATACCCTCCCTCTGTCGCTCCACTGTACTTCGAACCTGCTGGCTTTCAGAAAGGGTCTGAAGACGTGGCTCTATGGACAGTAATCTGCTTGTTTCTTTTCTCCTTTTTTGCCTGCCCTCTGTAGTCTGTTCTGGATCAGAAAGCACCGGGACACTCCTGGGAGTAGCCGTGCGCTATATAAGACACCCATAACATAACATAACATAACATAACATTCAGGTTACCTAACACCAACTCACGAGAGCAAATAAGACTGGAGTTTAGTCTAAACTAGTAAACTCTAGGAATGAAGTTTCCTTTGTCCAGACATGGAACCAAAGTAGACATTCAGAGAGAGCCATATTAAAATATTTTCTTTTGTTGGAGTTGCTTGGTTTGAGGGCTTCCCCACATTGCTGTGACTTACATGCTAACATCACTGGATATGCAGGCGGTGTCGCAGACTGGACTGGTACATTGTGTATTTAAAAGGACACTGACAGAATATCTTAAAGACAAATAATACAGGCTAGAATTAATTGGGTTTGGTAAAAAGAAAACATGGTGCTCACCATTTACTCCTGCAAAAAGTTTCCTATCTTTTATTAGACTGGGCTTTTCTCATTCAGGGAACAATGTCAAGTGGGCATAAACCCACATTTCACAGGTCGCTGTAGATAATGCAATATAATAATATCATTTTGTATGCATTTCACTTTTCCAAGCTACAAAATGAATGACAAAGGGTCTAAATTCTCCCTTCACTAGACTGGGCATATAAAACTGTCCTTTCGCCATGGTTCCTTGCTTACGTGGGCAGGACCCTCAACTAACAAGTGATTTTTTTAATTTACTGATTCAGTATTGAAATCTAGGATGGAAATATACATACATTAAGCTGATTAATATTGCTTTTTAATTTGTACTGCTGATTACTTGTGACTAACAATTCAATGTGGCTTCTTTTTTAAGGTTGAGACCTCCAAACTCTTAAATACAACTGTAAATATTTATTGTTTCCAAAATGTA
The DNA here is from genome assembly GCF_964263255.1 of Lissotriton vulgaris. Taxonomy (NCBI): domain Eukaryota; kingdom Metazoa; phylum Chordata; class Amphibia; order Caudata; family Salamandridae; genus Lissotriton; species Lissotriton vulgaris. The sequence continues at coordinate 158,192,782 of NC_141699.1, read as the reverse complement.
TATTTATTGCTCACAATCATATATACCTCTAAAGAAATGAGATGGAACTGTTTAGTCTGTAAGATTAATTTATAATCATACTCTTTACGTTTTCTGAGTTTTATTATTGGGCATAACAGCGCTACCTCGTACGGCAAATGTCATCCTCTCACACCTTGTAAACCCCAGCTTTTTTCTTCTGTCTCTCTGCTGAAATCAGTAAAGACACGTTTCTTAGAGTGAAACATCAATGGAGACGGTTTTTACAGCTGTTATAGCTTTCTCCATGGAGGTACTGCCAGGACCCCTATGTATGTATATATGAAGTGGTATTTCTGTAGCGCCAACTTAGCTTGATAGCAATAGTTTGCTATACATTACGTGAGGGGTTGGGAGACGATCTATAAGATCATGTACATCAAGTGGGAATTACACACATTCCTCTAACACACAATTAGACACAGGGGGCCTTATTTATGAAGGCCTTGCGCCGCCGGTGCGTCACTTTTAACATGGGAAAAAGTGACGCACCTGTGGCGCAAGGCCTTCATAAATAAGGCCCAGGGAGATTAAGTACTGTCCCCAGAATTGCACAATGCTCAGTCCAGCACTGAGGCTGGATTTGAACCGTGGGAGGAGATGAATTTGTTTTCACAGGAATGTGTCCTTTTTATGTTGTCATATGAGAGTTCATAAATCCATGCAACAAACTGATCAATTCCTCACCTTTTATGGTATCCAGGAAGCCTAAAAATGTAACTGTTAAAACCATTGTGGGCATTAACATTAATTAAGAACACCATATGGTTTATAGTTATGGGTGAGATAGGTTCCTCTTAAGAACGTTTGTGGAAGCCCTTGGAATGGTGCATTTGAAGGCATACTCGGCCAGCAACACAGCTCAGAACAATGTGATTTAAACATCTTTTTACATGACGCTTGTAGTTTCTCTCCACTTGAGGCAATAACAGTGATTATAACATAGTAGGGTTATAAAAAGAAATGCACAACAGACAAAAAATAGGGAGATTTTAAAACAGTTTGCAGCCTTTGTAAGGAGGCAAAGCCTCGGACATATTAGGACACATACCAGGCAACAATATAATTAGGTATTCGTTGGAATGTGATTGACTCTGACCCGGCCCTATCACCCTTTCAGAAACACTACCCGTTACATTATTAACCATCAACGGGGAGGTTGCCATCTTGCCAATATTTTCAATATTTTACAGGTCTGCCATGTGTTTTCATGTCTGGCTGGGAAAACAAATGAGAAAATAAAAACACTTGTTATTTTTTTGTGACAAAGCAAAACAAAAGCGCATACATGAACAAATCACTTCAAACGTGCTTTATTACAGTTGTCTCTACTATTCCTAAGGATCTTTATACCAAAAAAGGGGAGGTTTGCCAGGTTGAAAAAAGAATGCACAGAACTTTGCACATTATAAAACATTAAATTCAGGCACCAGCTCAAGGTCATCCCAGAATCTCTACTAGGTAAGTCAATTCAATTCAAGTTCAATTCATGAAGCTTTATTCAGCACAAACAAAATGGCCATAAAAGCATAAAACATATAGAATACTGATATTACAATTCATGACAAGAAAAAGGATATCATAAAAATGCAGGCATTGTTCCTAAAATAGCATACTTTTACGGGCCCTAATAGAACAGTTTAAAAAAGTGGCCGTATAAAAACAGATATCAGCAGACTCCAAATTAAAAAACAAACTAATCGCCTGTCTAACTGTATATGCACGATATATAACAAACAAGGGTTTCAAATAGACTAATCGAAAATTCCTGTACAGTTTAAAAATCAATAGAAAGTGCAAAGTGCTTTGTTTGGTAACGCCATCACACAGACATGGCCCAATTGGATGTAAGGTTTGGCAGGGCCACTAGATGATGTGCTACGCCGAACCTCAGCCTCAGCCTAGTTTGCTCAAACTTATGGAACGGCCTGGTTACCATGGCCAGATAACTTGGGAAAACTTCATTCATGTTATATTTACTGTAAAAACGTGACTGTGGACAAGGATCCATAAGATGAAACCCGTTTCCCTGCTTTTTGTGCAAGGAATGTCGTTTTCAGCTCTACTTTGGATAACTTAGATGCAGCACTGGGGTCAATCAGACTTACTAGGTAAGTCATTGGAGATGTGTTTCTCTGAAAAAAGAGTGCAGCCCTTTGAATTGGTAGAGAACAGATTAAAGCCTTGATCTTGACAAATCTGCTCCACATTGACAATGAACGTGCCCCATCTTTGAGAGCAATTAAAGAAAGCCTGGAATCTGATGCAGCAAGAAGGTGCTTTTCCCTTAGCTCCATGCAGGTGGGATGATAGGCACAAAAGGCTGCAGGTGCATGTCAAACATCGAAAAAAAAAAACCACACCTTCTTCTGCTTCCGAATGGGCCTTCGGGTGGCCGGGGAGCCTCCCCTGGGTAGGACTGGTTAACCAGGATCCCATTCAGAACCGGGCCTGAACCATGTGAAGAAAAACCTCTCCAGAGGTGGGGCAAACACAAAAACATGGAGGTATGGCATTGAATAAGAAGCGTGGATCTGAGACAGAAACAGATACTATTTTATCATGCGCAATGGGCTGGCCCAAAGCCCACTCTATGAATATTATATTTTAGACAGTAAGGGCCAGATGTGCAAAAATGAGAAATGTTATTTTCAAATTACAATTCTTACCAAATGACACTTGGGAAATTGCTGCTTCTAATGTAGGAAACCTAAGAACATTTAATTAGCAATTCCTGGTGGGTCACGAATTGACCTACCTCATGTATATTAATCAGGTAGGTCGTAATTTGCTACCCATTGTGAATTATAGCCATTACAAGGATGGTGGCCTGCTGGGGTCAGATGCCCACCATGTCTATGTTTACTTTTAAAAAGAACAACTTTTTTTTAACCCCTTGCATGCTTGTGACGGAACCGTTCCGTCACAAGCCTCGGGTGAGCTGTGCTAGTGACGGAACGGTTCCGTCACGGCCCGCTCGGCGCGCCTGCGCGGCGCGTTCCATTGAGCGGGCGCGTTTGTGACGGAACCGTTCCGTCACTAGCACAGCTCACCCGCGAGCTGTGACAGAGTGGTTCCGTCACAAGCACGGGATCGCCGCGCGACCGCCCCACCGAAGGGGTTAATAGCCCGTTTTTCTTAAAGAATAACCGGATGCATTTTAAAAACAAAAAATGAAACATTTAAGTTTCATTTTTTAGGAAAATATTCTGTTAAACATTCTCAAAAGGGAAAGGAGTCTCATGGGAACCACTTCCCATTTACGAATGGTTACCTCTTCATTTAAGTAGTCGGTTGAAAATGAATATTTTGCGACCATATTTGGTCGTAAAACATTAATACATACCACTGAGGTTCAGTATTTGCAGGGCGACACTCTAAACACACCTTTCCAAACACCGAATCTCAAAACTAAATTGTGATTCGCAACCAATTGCAATTTGGTTTATGTACATTTCAAAATACATTTTGCCGTCACTAACAGTTTAAGTCTGCAAATCAGGCCATTTACGACCTCTAAAAAAGATTTGTACATGAGGCCTTAATTGTTCAACAACAGACACGGAAAGCTGCCTGCCCTAAAAAGGAAACAAATAGAACAAAGTGTGCCCCATGAGGCAACTCCGTACGCATCTCCATTGCCTCTAGCAAGCTGAACTGCGCTGGGAGGTGAAAATGAAACCTGCGAAGGGTCCTCTACGAAAGCACTGAGTGGTGCAAGGTCATTAACAAAGGCACCTTGTGGCACCCCAAATATGCACAGTACATGCATCAAGAGTATATTATTCCCAGAACAAAAGTAACCAATACGAACGTGCTAAAAATGTATTTAGCTGTCTAGGGCAGCCAAAAAGAGGACGTCACAGTCAGCCTGCGTGTAGATTGGTTAATTGCGAATGATGTCATATGGACTGGATCACTAGACTGTGCATTACTTGTGTGAGTTTTAGCATCCATATTGGGTGAATGTTTATGTTTTTCTTTGGAGCAATAGATTCCAGTAAAGAAGAGAAGGCATGCCACCCCCTTTCTTGTACTCCAATCAAAGTTTATTTCAGGCCACAGGCAGGGATGCAGTCGGGCGCCAAGACAGACAGCAGAGACCATGGGATAGGCAAAGAATGCGACAGTTCAGCGGCACCCAGAGCCGGGCCCCCGAGCTTGGCTGGTGTGTGCAGAGTTTGACAGGCAGCCTGCCTCTTATGGTCCAGACAGGTGGCTGTCGCAGCCCAGAGGCTCCGCCCGCATTACCGCTCGCCTCATTTAGAAGTTACATCAAGAGCAAGTGAGTCCTGGCGTCGCATCAAACTTTTGATGTCGGGAACAAAAGGCTAACAGTTAAGGAGGCTATTTGTGTTTTTACTAACCTCATGGCGAATCAGTGTGCACAAGTGAGTGCCAATAGCTAAAATAAAGTACATCCTGACAAAGTAGAGGGAATTCTTCGAAGTTTGCTGCCAACCGCCACTTAAAACTACCTTTTTAAGCAATTTGAAAACCATGCCACAAAAAAGGCAAACTCCCCCAAACTTGCAGTGGAAAGTGCATTCTGAGAAGACATTAAACTGCCAAGCGCCGTGTATTCCTAGTACCTGTTTACAGATGCCTGGAGGTGATGTGTGTTCCCTGCACCCTCCAAACGCCTAAATTGGAAAAGCATCTCTGTCCAAGGTTGCGCCTGTTGTTTCCAAAAATATCTTGAAACCAACGTATGTGGGGCACTTCCCTGAATGCTACTGAGACAAGGATATGGTTTCAGTCTATTTCCAGCAGCTGTGACCCTGTTAAAGTAAAGCTTTTTCTCGAAAAACTTTAATTGTTATTTGCACGTTATGCAGGTTTGTTTAGGATTGGGTCCAAGTTAAATGAATCAAGCAGGTTGGACTGCCGAGCCTATACATTAATTGCAAGAAATATTTAATTTACTTATTAATCGGACTCAACGTGATTACAATTAGTAACAACCAAAAGCGTAAGGAATGTTGATGGTTATTCTACATAAGTTGACTCATTCACATCCTACAAGTGGTAGTTTGAAACCCACATTTGCCTTCTTTGTATATACATGCACAGTTACCAATACAAAAGCATACGAAAGAAAACCACTAAAACAGCCGTACCCACAAAACAGGAGCCGTGTGACACAGAGCGAAATAATGTGGGGAGTGAAGATATAGGGAAGTAGAAAACGGGGGTACAACACAATTTATATCTTCGTCTCAAAAAGCGCAACACATTGGTATTGTTTGATTGTATTTGTGAAGTGTACCCTCTGCCATTTTGTATGCGGGCGGCCTAGTGGCGCGTCTCCAAGCAAAAGGCCAAGGTCTACAACACGGTGTCCATTGCCCCCTTCCTCCATGTATTGTCGCAGTCACGGGCAGTGTTCATAGTGCCACTTCCATTCCCCAGTGTCCTTATCCTAGTTGTTGTAATCTTGAATTTTCCTTTATTTATGTACCTTCAACATACACATGCTTTCCTTTTGTATTATTTATCTCTGTAATTAGTGGTATGATCCGTTCTGCCGTCCCCTCTTCACCTTGGTTCAGTCGAATGTCAGTTTAGAATGTTGGTGTGAAGGGAGTCTCCTCAGATGAGGATGCATGGACAAGGGAATAAAGCTGAACAGAATTATGTTATTACTGCTAGATCCCTTCATCTGTCCCAGGGGCAGTGTTTGTATTCCACTAGCCCATTCATACTCCTTGTATTCCATTCCCTGTTTCTCAGAGTTGGTGTCTGCTTCTCTGGATTTATATTCCTGCTTCTATGTCTCGCTGCTTGTATCCCTGTACCAGGGGCAGTATTCCAGTGGCAGTGTCCATCTCTGTGTATCCCAATCCATGTGTCTCACTGTCAGTTTTTAAGTTTCGTGTTCTCGCTTCCATGTCCCAGTCGCAGTGTCTAAGTACAAATGTTAGTGTCTGTCCAGTGGCAGTGTCGGACTACCAGTATCCCAGTCCCCGCGCCTCTGTGTTGGGGTCTGCTTCCCAGGAGCCATGATCTGGCTTCCATGCTCCAGTGTCTGTATCCATGTCCATGTGGCAGTTTTGTATTCTAGTGGCAGTGTCGGACTCCCTCTATCCCAGTCCCTGTGTCTCTGTGTTCAGGTCTGCTTTCAGGACTCATGATTCCACCTCCATGCTCCAGTGTCTGTACTCCTGTCCCAGTGGCAGTGTCAGACTCTCTATCTTGGTGCCTGTGTCTCTGTATTGGAGTCTGCTTTCTGGATTCATGATCCCGCTTCCATACTCCAGTGCTTGGATGCTCCAGTGTCTGTACCCCTGTCCCAGTGGCAGTGTTTGTATTCCAGTGCCAGTGTCGGACTCCCTGTATCTTGGTGCCTCTATCTCTGTATTTGAGTCTGCTTCCCAGGATTCATGATCCTGCTTCCATACTCCAGTGTCTGTATTTGGCAGTGTTTGTAGTCCAGTGCCAGTGTCGGATTCCCTGTATCTTGGTGCCTATGTCTTTGTGTTGCAGTCTGCTTCCAAGAATTCCTGATCCCGCTTCCATGCTCCAGTCCCAGTGGCAGTGTTTGTAGTCCAGTGCCAGTGTCGGTCGGACTCCCTGTATCTTGGTGCCTGTATCTCTGTATCGGAGTCTGCTTCCCAGGATTCATGATCCCGCTTCCATGCTCCAGTCCCAGTGGCAGTGTTTGTATTCCAGTGCCAGTGCCGGACTCCCAGTATCCGAGTCCCTGTGCCTCAGTGTTGGGGTCTGCTTCCCAGGATTCATGATCCTGCGTGTATGCTCCAGTGTCTGTACCCCTGTCCCAGTGGCAGTGTGTGTGGTCCAGTGCCAGTGTCGGACTCCCTGTACCTTGGTGCCTGTGTCTCTGTATTGGAGTCTGCTTCCCAGGATTCATGATCCCGCTTCCATGCTCCAATTCTATATTCCAGTCCCAGTGGCAGTGTTTGTATTCCGGTGCCAGTGCCGGACTCCCAGTATCCCAGTCCCTGTGCCTCAGTGTTGCGGTCTGCTTCCCAGGATTCATGACCCCGCTTGCATGCTCCAGTCCCAGTGGCTGTGTTTGTATTCCGGTGCCAGTGCCGGACTCCCAGTATCCCAGTCCCTGTGCCTCAGTGTTGCGGTCTGCTTCCCAGGATTCATGACCCCGCTTCCATGCTCCAGTGTCTGTATTCGTGTGCCCATGCCCCAGTGGCAGTGACTTGAGTTCATGATGTGCACTGTACATGCACCTCTTAGGTTTGATTTAATGAACTACAATGTTCCTCCATCTATAATAAGAATCTAGCCCATGTATAGGTATTCATGACTGCTGACTTGCCTTCTAGTTCACTAATGGCATTGTCGTTGGGGGGCAAGCCAAATAATGTTTTTAAATTCATGTTTAAAAACTATCCCTTTTAATAAATGTCCGTCTATGCAGTTGTATCTGATGTCCTGGAGCGAAATGCCTCCTCATGTTAAAGAAATACATACACTTTTTGACCGACCGACCGATTATAATGGAAAGGTAACTCTTCGGTCTTTCCGACTCGGCCGGCATTCGGAGACTGCCTTACAGTGGAAATAAACACATCTTTCTGATGCCTGCTGCCAGGCCGGCAGCATCAGCCTTTTGCCAGCAGTGAGACTGGCATCAATATCAACTTTACAAAAACTTGAATAACAAGGCTTTTGACAATTGTGTTTATATCCACATTATGGTCAAATAGGTTGCCTGTCTTCTTTTCAGATCAAGAAAGAGACCTTTAGGTTGCACCACCTTTCATTGGAACAATAACATATGTCCAAATGTAGGCAGTGCATTCGTTGGCAGACTACGCAGGCGCCTTCTTGGGTTTTAAGCAGTTGTAACTGCTGGGACATGCTTAATACACTCAGTGCAGCCCCGTATGCGGAGTATGGCATTTTTACATTATAACAGCACTGCAGCCAGGGGAGTTAAAGGGGATTTCATGTGCGTGAAGAGGAATGTCAAACGGTGCCGGTGAAATCCGGCCGGCATCACAAAGGTGAAGGCAGTGTCCGCAGGGGCAGAAACGTGTCGACGTCAGATTCCTAGGATGTTTGGAGCACAACACCTCAGAGCACTGCAGTAAATACAAGAACCTCAGTACATATAGAAAGGCTATAAAATTCAACATTCTTCATAGTGAATCTTGAAACCTACATCATGAGTTAGACCCAGGTTCTTAGAATCTAGTGATTGCAAATTCACTTCGCCTTCAATGCCGTATATTCTACAGGTGTCTTTCAGGCTTACAAGCGAGAGGCTTTTTTGTGCGTTAATGTCCGGAGTTAAAAGGTGAAAACAAAACCTCTTTGCACTAAATTCGTATTTTTGGTGAGTTTTATTTTTTGTAATATATTTACTTCAATGCTTACCCTCTCACTTCTGCTTTGTTCTTTTTATTCAGTGTTTTGTGTTTGCTTTGCTATCTGCTCCCTCCACTCTGTTTTCACTTTGTAGAATGTTTTCTATGTGCCTCCTTGCTCATTTAGACCAAAACAGCTTGTTTGATAAAGGGAGGTAGGGACTGGGAGGAGATATAGCCACTTTTTGATTTGTCATAAAATCAGACTTTGGTTTCTGATTTTTTTGTAACTTCCTGTTTCTGTTTTATTTTGATTTTTGTTACACCTTAGTCCAGTCGTTCTTAAACTTTTGAGTTCTTTGGATCCCCACTTAATTGTTACTGGAATCCGGAGACCCGTTGACATCATCATTGGAATCCGGGGACCTTCACTGAGTCGTTGCTAGATGCAGGGGCATAAGCAATGTAAATTATATGAACTTCAAAATAATACACAAAAATACAGAAACAAGCATTCATTAAACAAATACAAATACACAAATGATGAACAATGTTATTTAGTTCACCAACAAATATATCAAATCGAAATTGTAATTGGAAGATGAGAGCTTTTCTCAATTGAATTGAGCCCACCCATCACCTATATTATATTCTGTTTGATGTTCTTGCACTGCTCCCACAAATCTAAGATACCAACTTAGGGGCATATTTATCAAATATTCACACAACGCAGCAAGCCACCTTGCGCTGCGTGAAAGGGAGAGGACAGGAATGCACGTTATTTAACATTATATGTCGCATTCCTGCTCTCTGCCTGCGCTGGCGCGCAAACCTCTGCCTAGTGCCAACACTGGCACTGTGGTGCACGGGTAATCCTCTGATGCATTTTCCTCTTTCTACGTGAGCTGCACAATGCAGCACACTTAGAAAGAGGAAGCAATGAGGAGAAATAAAGATGTTTTTCTTTGTTGCACCTCTGGTGGTGAGGCGTACAACTCAGACGCATTCTACCAGTGTTGGTATATCTGGGAATGCGTCAGAATGCATGGGTGGATGCATGGGAACAGCCATGCTCCACCAATGACATGCCTCGGTGCCTCAGAGTAACGCAAGGAAGCGATTTGTGCTGCCTTGTGTTAGTCTAGATTTATCAAGTCACACAAGACCATGCAAGGTGGCCTTGATTGGCTGTGCAAATTTAATTTTAGATTTTGCGTGCCCCTTGGGCCATTTGTGGGGTGTAAGAACGATGCAAAACCATTTACAGAACGTTTTAAAATGCAAAGTTTTATAGTTTGCTTCTTTTTTCATGCATAATTTATTATTATGATAGTATTATTTAATTTTCTAAGCATTCATGGACCCCCTGAGAAGGCATCAGTGGCCCAACAGGGGTCTACACATCACAGGTTAAGAACCGCTGCCCTTCTCAACAATCATTTTTTAACATGCTCTGTTGGACTGGTTTTTCATATGTAAACGTCAAAAATGTACATAGAGAAAACCCCATCATCACATCACTAGTTGTGCACTCACTGAAGGGTAGGTGTAGATAGATTAAAAATAATCCTGGAAGGTCAAAGGAACATTTTTGGTGCTGAAGATCTCTTCCTCTGTGTGTGAGCACCTGTCTATTCATTCGAACAGCATTTTAGTAGCAATATAGTTTAAAGGCAGGACAGACCCAGTCCTATATGAAAAAATCACTCCTATTTTGTTGGCATCTAAACCAGACATGCAATTGGGTCTACCAATTGTATACAACTTGTGCAGAGGTGTAGCAGGTCCTCTGTAGGTAGTTAAGCTGAATCTAGCACAGGTTAATTGAAAGAGCCAGTATTTTGTGGGGTCACTAATGCCTCCCCCAAGTCTGCCCTATCTAGTTGGCCCAGGTCTTTTTCTCAATTATTCTTCACGTCGCTTAATGTAGAAGGGAGATAGTATATCATTACTTTGTATGTGTCAGATATAAGTGCCTTAACAGACATCCTAATGTGACTTTCCCTTTCAGTAGATGGTACTGAGGGAGCTGGTCAGAATCCATGTAGTTTGCATTGAGGGCATTTCTAATTTGTAGATATCTGTAAAGTTGTGATATAGAACTCAGGTCAACGTTTCACCATCTCATTTCCTTGTATCTACACGACTCCATGGATGCTTCCCTGTAATGCCATCACTTATCCTAGTAACAAGTGCCTCCAAACGTCTCCTGCATTGAAATATATAAACACATAGGTTCTAGCATGGTGCACTGTGGGACTCTGTGGAATCGTGGTAAGGGGGAATTGTTTTCCAGCCCAAGAGATGAGTGTGAGCGACCATTCAGAAAGAAGTAAAGCCAAGAAAGAACTAAGACTAACAGTCCTATGGAGAAGATGATGATGAGGAAAAGGATAGTTATCCATTATCTTAAAGACAGCAATTGGATCAAGAAGAATAAGTAGTGAGGAGGAGAGGTAAACATGCCAAGAAAAGGTGCCATGACTCATGATCTCGAAGATCTGGCTCTCTCCATTCTGAACAAAAAAGAAAACGGGGGAAGGGTCATACCCATAACATTCATATGCGGAAATCGGAGGTCATCAATAGATTTCGCAATAGTAAGCAACAACTTGACACCGATGGTAAGCTCATTCTTGGTGGAGCAACGCATAGAAAGCGATCATCTCCCTTTAATTACAAAAATAAAGATTTTGGCCAACAAGACCGAAAAACTAAAGACCATTTTTCAGGATACGGAAAAATTCAATCTACGGAAACTGAAATGGGGCGGAAAGGAGATAAAACCAACTATGGACCATTTTAAAAAAGAATTACTCACACTAACACCGGCAGAAAAAGAAAATCCGATAAAAACATGGGAACATCTATGTGAGGCCTTAACCAGAAACCCCCCAACCACTAAACAGAATATGAGAAGGTATGATACTGGGAAGAAGCCTTGGTATAATATTACCTTGCGAGAGGAAAAAAGGAAAATTACACGTGAAGTCCGGAAGCAGGTAGCAGCAATAAAAAGTGGAAAAATACCAGAGAGGGTGAAATTAAAAGCCATGCGGAAAAAATATAAGATTCTGCTGAGTAACGCAAAAAAATCATACCAAGCCGAAATGTGGACTAAATTACTAATTGCCGGAAAACAAAAAAATGCCCGATCATTTTGGGGTATCATTAATAAACTGACAAAGGCCAATTATTTAAAGCAGGAGGCAGGGATTGGAGAAAGTAAGTGGATCCAGCACATCAAAAACATGTTTATTGATAGGGAGGATGGTCAAAAGTGGCACTGTAAAACAGAGTGCGAAATATGCGCTAGAAACTCTGAACATGCGGGAAAAATTCTGGGAACACGAAACATGCCAGCGGAAGAAACAAAGAAGCCATCTTTGGACGGCAAAAATAGGAATATAGGGAAACTTTTCAACAACCCCACCATGATATCAGAAAAACCAGAAGAAACACTATCAGACACACTAGTAACAGCTGGCGAGCTAAAATTAATAATAAAACGCCTGAAAAAAGAGGGTGCAGCAGGTCCCAATGGGCTTCCAAACGCCATCTTCAAACATTCCCCTGAGTTCTGGGCAGAATACTTAACACCACTCTTTAATTCAATCTACAGACAGAACAAGCCGCCTAAGTCCTGGAACGGGAGTATAATCCATCCCATTTTCAAACAAGGTGAACATAACGAGCCGGGGAACTATAGGCTGATATCGCTGATGGACGTTGAGGCAAAACTATATGGGTCGTGCCTATTGTCACACCTGCAAGACTGGATGGAAGACACAAATATCATACCTATGTTCCAAACGGGTTTCCGGCCAAGGACCGGTACATTAACAAACCTGACAACTCTGGCTCTCCTGAAGGACAAAGCAGTAACAAAGAAGACGAGATTGTATGCTTGTTTTATAGATCTGCGAGCAGCTTTTGATAGGGTGAACCGAACCCGACTATGGGACAAATTAAGATCATGGGGCCTTCCGAAGAACTTGTTGGAAGCAATAATAAGCATGTATAGTGACACTTGGGCACGAGTCAAACTGGGAGACGGTAGCAGTATCACGGCGAGAATTGATACACAACAGGGCCTAAAACAAGGCTGTGTATTAGCCCCAAGCCTATTTAATCTGTATATGGCAGATATCGTCAGTCACATGCAGGTCGGGGAAGGACACCCACCGTACTTGTCAAAAAACCCAATTCCCTTCCTGCAGTATGCTGACGATATTGTTTTGAGCCAAACCCCAATAGGCCTGCAAAGGATGATCAACAATCTGGTCACCTACTTGGAACACGAAGGCATGGAACTGAATAAAGATAAAACCAAAGTGGTTCGCATCGTAGACCAGAAAAAACCAACATTCGTATGGTACGCAAACAGCACCCCAATAAAGGAGGAAGTTTCATATAAGTACCTAGGTCTGAAACTGGGGCGAGGCCCAACGAACAAGGAGCATAAACTTGACTTGAAGGCAAAAACACATTCCCTGATCTATGCATACCGGCAATTACAAAATAAATTGAGATGCCCAAATTACACACACCTGCTGAAAGTGATAAAAGCGCAAACCTTACCTACCTTGTCTTACGCATTGGCGACCTGGTGTGGCAAAGAGGCGGGGCTGTTAAATAGTCTACAAACAAAGATATATAAGGCAGCTTTAAACCTCCCAAAATCTACATCACCAGCACAGGTTCGCTTAGAATTTGGCCTGCTGAACCAGAAGTTTCGCAGCATGGGTACGTTTGTAAAACTCTGTCATAAAGTACGCATGTCAGAAGAAGGCTCACTAGACAACCTGTGTTGGAAAGAAATCGACATCCAGCAGAAACAGCACGTGCCTCACAGTTGGGGAGATTTCCTGTCTCAATCCTTGACCTGCATAGGAATCGACTCAACATGGGATTTGATGCCAGATAGAACTAACTTTGATAAAATTACTAACAATGCGGTCAAATGGAAATCCTACCTGGAAGACAAGTCAAGCACCGCAAAACGACGACACGGGTGGACAGTGATAAACTCTTATTCCGGGATAAAGCCACAGCCGTATTTAGAAAGTCATTTTAATATGCAAATAAAACAAAGATACATAGAACATCGGCTGGGCCTACAGTTTTCAAAGGACTTGTTACCATCCTGGAAAGGTAGTTACACCAACCTTAATTGTCGCCTATGCGGATATCAAAATGAAACATTAACTCATCTGCTATGTGCTTGCCCAGCTCTCATAGACCTAAGGAGACGGCTTTTAAAGAACATTTTTAATAACCTGAATATTCGAACATGCAGGCAAGCAGTAATTCGATGGCTAGATGCATCATCTCCTATGTTAGCTTGTAGGGGGGTTAAATATATGAGGGAAGTACAATCTCTTTTACAACAAGTGGACCCAGGAAAACACGGTGAATAGGAAGTGCAAACTTGAAAACTATAGCCAAAAAAGAAATGTGCAATCAAAATGAAATTTTTATATTGTATTCATTGTACGGACTATTGATTTTACCTTGTGAACAATTGAGTACATTATTTATTAACTTTTATTGTTCACTTCAGATGTATGTTGTAATAATTTTTAATAATTTTAAACAATAAAAAATTGACTTGACTTGGTGCCATGATTTGTGTTTGATAAATGACTCTCATTGGAAAGAGAAAAGCAGAAAAGGATTTAAAGGTGGAAGAAAACTAGAATCTGGTTAAAGTTGAGTTTCCACACAAGAATGAGAGAATAATGCCCTATTAAAAGGTAAAGAACAAATCAGAGGAAAGTGATAAAGTAGTTGGCAGAGAATAGAAATAAAAGAAAGAAGCAGAGGGTAGACTAGAGAGATAAGGATGGCATGCAGACTACCCGAAAGAGCTGCTTTCCGATTAAACCATCTTAAAAATGAAATAAGTTCAAGTACCATGAAAGCAGTAAAAAGAGAACAGAGAGGAGCCATTATTTGTATTTGTATTTGTATGTCGATTTGTAGAGCGCGATTGCTGCCCGGGGGCGTCCAAGCGCTAAGAAACCAACAGAACAAGGGGAGGTAGCCCGGTGTTATTGGGCAGTAGTGAAGAGGAATGTTTTTAGCTGTTTCCTGAATGAGGTGAGATTGGAATTTTTCCTTAGGTGGAGGGGTAGGGTGTTCCAAAGCTTGGAAGCGTTGTAAGTGAAAGTCCTACCGCCAGTTCTGGACTTTTTTATTTTGGGAATTGTGGCCATGAAGGTCTGGTTGGATCGCAAATTCCTAGTGGGGAGGTAGTGTGACACTAGGTTGCGAGTGATGAGAGGACCCGTTTTCCAGAACGCCTGGTGCGCAATGCATAAGGCTTTGAATTGTATTCTTTGGGGAATGGGTAGCCAATGCAGTTTTTTCAGTCCATTTTTGACTGATTGACGTCGAGGGATCTGAAGCAAAATGCGCGCGGCACAGTTCTGCACCGTCTGTAATCTCCGTATCGTGTACTCAGGGGCGGCGAGGTAGAGAGCGTTGTTATAATCCAGTCGTGACTGGATAAGGCCCTGAATGGCTACTTGTTTTGCCTCCATCGGGAGAAGATGGAGTACCTTCCTTAGCACTCTGAGGAGGCCGAAGCAGGTGGCTGCCAGTTTGGTGGATTGGGTGCCGAAGGACAGAGATCTGTCTAGCCACACCCCAAGGCTCTTGATGCTGTCCTTTGGGGCCGGAGGGATGCCCAGGCAGGGTGGCCATAGAGTGCTGAGGGAGTTAGGGTTGGCAGGGCCCAGGAGCATAAGCTCTGTCTTGTCTCCATTCATTTTTAATGAGGAGGAGGACATCCAGTCCTTGACTTCCTCTAGGCATTTCCTCAGCCCTCCTTTTGAGGTCTGGTTAACTTCCTGTGCCAGTGAGACCACTAGCTGAGTGTCGTCAGCATATGAAATGATCTTAATTCCATGCTGACGAACAACTTCAGCCAGTGGCCTCATATATATGTTGAAGAGCGCCGGGCTCAGTGAGGAGCCCTGCGGGACTCCACATTTTGATGGTCTGCTGGTAGAGGAGGAAGTTCCGTCAAATACCCGGAAGGATCTGTCCTGTAAGAAGGATTCAAACCAAGACAAGGCTTTGTCCTTTATGCCGATGTTTGCCATGCGGTCCAGCAGAGTGTCATGGCTGACCGTGTCGAAAGCCGCGCTTAAGTCAAGGAGGATCACTGCCACTGATCCTCCCTGGTCCAAGATGTTTCTGGATTCCTCGGTGACCATGAGGAGCGCGGTTTCGGTGCCATGTCTTGGTCTGAAGCCCGTTTGAGTAGGATCAAGAAGCTGGTGGTTTTCGAGATATTTGATCAACTGGCTGTTGATGTGTCTCTCTAGGATTTTACCAAGCCAGGGAAGGAGGGAGATTGGCCGGTAGTTACTGAGGTTCGAGGGATCCAGAGTGGGCTTCTTTAATAGTGCTCGGACCATGGCTTGTTTCCATTGTGGCGGGACTACGCCAGTAATAATGGAGGAGTTAAGGAGGTCCATGATGACGGGCAGAGTGATAGCCGAGGCTGACATAATGATGTCTGGCGGGGCTGGGTCCCCCGGAGACCCGGATTTGACTTTTTTTGCCAAGGACTCAAGAGTCGAGAGGTTAAGAAGAGCAAAGTGGTCCAAAGTGGGGGTGGAGTCCAGGTCATTAACTGTGGGTAGAATTGTGGGGAGCTGGGAAAGAGAAGTTAGCCCTATGGAAGATGCGAATTTGATGTAAAGTTGTTAGAAAAGTCTAAAGCTGGGAAAGGGCAAGTGCCTGAGGGCTGGAGGTAGGAGGGAGGTTAGGAACCTTCAACCAGTGTTAATCTAGAGAAATGAAGAGAAGATTATCTTTTAGTAATTTTGTGAAGGCTAATCAGTGTTTTTGCATTCGTAGCTCTGAGTTCTAGTGATGGTTGCCACACCAGCAAAACACTGTTTTATAGCTTGGGGGGGTTTGAATTTCAGATTGTTCATCTGTAGGCAGACTTTCCTAATTTTTATTTTTTTTTATTGACTGTTACACAACAATTTTCATTCATGGGTGGAAGGACAAGATAATAACATTCCACGTATGTGACATATGTTGTTTGCATTTACATCATTACATTATTAGCATGACTTAATGACATACTCGAAAAGTTTTAAACAGTAAGTAAATATCAGTGCCACAGTTCTCGAATGCCACAGGATAGTTCCAATCTTTCTAACAATGTGTAAGCTTGTGCATCAATCGCCTCCAATCGGAAAAAATAAAAATAAAATGATAAACAGTCATTTTATATCAGTTTGAGTTTACAAAAGCAAATTCTTCAAATTTTGTAACTGACCTACCAGAACACAAATACCCCATCCCTCCCTCCTCCCGCATGCCCGGCCAACTCTTCCCATTAGCACTTTAGGGACCTGCTCATATCGTGATCCTGCGTGGGCATTTCCTCCGCAGGTACTACTGTTTGCACCTCACACCTCACTATAACGAAAAATACTACTGTTGCTGACTTGTGCAGTCCTCCACTCTGGACTGGGGCTCCCCTAGGCGCACTCATGATCCCTCAATAGGACAATATGTCAATCATGGCAAAATCCTCCAACATTACATTCCAAGCCATAGATATCGGTGTCCGTCTCGAACCCCTTCTTTCTTCTCTTTATAATTCAGCCCCTTCTGCTTTTCCCCACCTTACCATTTCCGCATGCCATTCTTGCTAAGTTGGTGCCCTGGTGGCTTTCCACTGTGTGGTAATGTTCCTTTTAGCTAGTAGAAGCGCGAGATTAGAAAACCTTTGCGTTGGATTACCCTTTTTTCCCCGGGGTACCAGTATACAATATTCCATAGTGTCATTATTGCGCACTGGGGCAATTTCCATCAGTATCTGGCACACTGACGTCCAGTAGCATCCCAATCTTGGGCAATCCCACACCATGTGTACCAGGCCTGTGTTAGGTGCATCACATCGTGGGCATGTATCTCTAGTTCCCGGAAACATCGAGCAGTCTACATGGGATCAGATAGGCCATAAGTAACAGCATCAATTGGATGAATTTAGATTTGGGATTACGAGACACCTTCTTGGGGTAGCCTATTATAGTGTCCCATTCTTTGTCAGTAAACACGCAACCTGCGTCTCTTACCCATTTGTCCCGGAGTGGTTGTAACGAGACCGCCACTTCAGAGTGGATCTCGTGAGTCAGCCATCTGGTCAGGTGTGCTCCATGTCCCAATAAATTTTGCATAGTGAGTAGTGTGTTTGTAGCAGGTTCAATGCCCTCCTGTGCCCATGTATCTCAGATAAATCGGGATATACTTGCGTGTAATAAGAACAGTCGATCCGAAGCTCCGTACTCACGCACAAAGTCTCCATGTGTCATGAGGGTACCCTCCGAGAAGAACACCCCTATTGTAGTAATTCCCGCATCTGCCCTTACCCTCAGTTTGTGATGAGTAACTATTCCTGACCTCGTGGGGACACCTACTAGCGGAATAGTAGGGGCATACAGTGGAGTCCGATTTGTGTATCTCAGTGTGTTTTTCCAGTATTTGATTGCTATTCATAACAGGTGGGGTAGTGATGTGGAGATGTGGGCCTTGGGCATCAGGGGCCTCTGTATGTCTCCCCCATCCCATTCCCTGCGGGACATATCCAACTCCTGTAAGTTACGTCCTGCCAACTAATACGCCAGCCACTGCAGCTGGCTAGCGTTGCAGTACGCCTTCAAATCCGGCACCCCCAGTCCACCCTGTCTCGGGCTTAATTGTAATTTCGGTAGGCCAATCTGTCTGCGTCCTGTTCCCCAGATCAGCTCCAACATTAAAGAATTTCTTGATTTAAAGATTCCCGCTGACACTAATATAGGCACATTGGTAAAATTATAAAGCAGTCCCGGTAATAATACCATCTTAGTTATGGTGACCCGTCCTGCAACCAATATAGGCAACGATGTCCAGAACTTAACCTGGGACCCAAGAGCAGTTATCGCTCGAGACAAATTGCTGTCCAATAAATCTGTTGCATCCCGAGAGATCTGAATCTCCAAATATCGAAAGGTATCAGGCGCTATGTGGAAGTTCCAGCGTCCGAACTTAAACTGTCCAACTCGCGTGGGATCGTCAAAGTAATAGGCATAAGATTTGGTGGCATTTATGGCAAGACCAGACAGCTCTTGAAACAGCTCAAACGTCGAGGGCAATGGTTTGAGATCCATATCCTTTATATATAAAATGAGATCATCTGCATAGGCAGAGACAATATGCGATGTGCACCCTCGTATTATTCCCTTGCACCCCAGTAAGGAACGTAATCTGTGCAATAGCGGTTCCAGCACCAATATAAATAGTAGCAGCGATAATGGGCACCCCTGTCCGGTACCCCTGGCCACATTATACTGCTGGGAGATATGTCGTCTGTACGTGCACGCGCGGTGGGGTTCATATATAATAACCGCACCAATTTAATATATGCATCTGGTATATCATATCTTGAGAGAGCATAGAACATGTAATCCCAATGCAATGAGTTGAACGCCTGACGCAGGTCAAGTGATACGCAGCCCTCCTTTGTTCCCGTGTCAAGTGTGCCGATCATAATTTGATGCAATCGTCTAATGTTAAGTGCTGTGCTCCTACCCGGCACAAACCCACATTGGTCAGTGTTTATCAGTTTTGGGATGAACTGACATAGTCGGTTAGCTAACAGTTTGCTCAATATTTTGTAATCCGAATTTAGTAATGATAAGGGCCTTTACCCCAACATTTCTGCACCATCCTGCCCAGGTTTCAATAATGAAACAACAGTCGCTTGCAATGTGGTAGAGGGGAGCATACCCGTCCCCAACGACTAGTGATATAAGCGTTGTAAATGAGGCACTAATAAGTCAGCGTATGTCTCATAAATTTCAACAGGGAGGCCGTCGTTACCCGGGTTTTATTACGCGGCAGAGCTTTGATCGCCTGTCGAATTTCCACCCCCGTTACCGGCCGTGTTAGTTCCTCGCTATGCTGTTGTATGAGTTGTGTCAATTGTAACCCGTCAAAGAAAGGTGCAAAGTCTGCATCAACGTGGTCCACTGGGTATCTGTAAAGGTGTACATAATAGTCCCTAAATGCAGTGTTGATGTCCAGTTTTGTATTGACTACTGTACCCGCATTATTCTGGATCTGTAGAATAGGGGTCGATGGGGGAACATTCTTAACTAGCCTTGCCAGTAGAGGGCCCGCTCTGTCCGCCTGCGTGTGTTGTTTCTGCGTGTAGAGTCGTAATCTAATATGCGCAGCTCCTCTAGGAGTTCAGTGTATTGTATGTTGGCCTCCTGCAGCTGGATCAATTGCTCATTTGTCCCTGCCGCCTCCTCTTCCAATGCATTCAGCTTACTTTCAATCTCTGTGATCCGCTCTATGAGAGCAAGTCTAACTACCGTCTTTGTGCCAATCGCTACTCCCCTTATCACAGTTTTGAAGGCGTCCCACTCCAATTGACGGGTACTAGCAGATCCCGTGTTCTCAGAGAAGTAATTTTCAATCGCCTCAGCTAGCGTGCTACGGAATACCTGGTCCTCTAGCAGTGAGGGCTGTAATTTCCAGGTTGGTTTCGGGGTTGGGGTCCTACCCCATTGAAGGGTTAACTCTACGGAGTTATGGTCCGATAGAGTCTTGCCCATGTGTATCACGCTGACAACTGAGCCCAATTAAGGCCCAAAACAAAAAAACCTGTCTATGCGGGTATGTAGTCGGTGTGGCGGAGAGTAAAAGTAGTATTCCCTATTTCCTGGGTTTCTCATTCACCAGATATCGTAGATTTCCCAACCTTCCGCCCAGCCTCTTAATGCCTCCGCTTGCTTCCTACTTTTAGCTGCATGCAGTGGGGGGTGTGATCGATTTAGAACAATATCCAATACTGCATTAAAATCACCTCCCAGCACCCAGTGATGGCCAGACATGTCCGTCAGTGCTACACTAAGGGCTGCAAAGTATCTATCTTGGTCAGTGTTTGGAGCATAGATACACCCAAGAACTATGTGCGCCCCATCCAGCAAGTGATGAAGAAAAACATATCGCCCACTGATGTCCACTTTTTGCTCCAGCAGCTTGAAGAGAATGTTATTTCGCACCCAGATGGCTGCCTCCCAGGCAAATGCGGAGGAGGTCGTGGAAAACAGTTGCCCCTCCATTTTCTCTGCAAGTTTGACGCCTCATCACTACTGTGGTGAGTTTCCTGAAGGAAAGCTATATCTATCCTCCTTCTGTTCAGCTGCACCAAGATACAGTGTCTCTTGTGAACCGAACCCATTCCCCGTACATTCCAGGTGCAATATGTATACTTGTTATGGTACGGCATCTTGAGGCAGGTGGTTTACTTCCTGTACGGCAAGTGCTGTATGAAATCTATGAATCGCCCTGTGTGGAAGGGCCGAGCATGCATATATAACTGAACTCCCCAATGCTAAGGTCCCCCAGAGAAAATCAGAGGACCCAACCTGAAAAAACGGTTCAACATGAACTCTAAACCATAAATGCCATATTGCAATTGCTAGGGGTTGGAAGCAGCAACTGCCCCATTCCGAACAGGCTTTGTACTGCACAGTAGAAGAATAAACTGAATATGTTGGTATATTTCCCCATAAAGAATGTAATGACTGAACCTTGTAAAATATCTAACAACTTCTCAGCATAATGCGGAACATCTTATACATTGCCACTCCCTGTCATCCCGAAGTACAGTTCTAGAAGTCTCTGGCAATTTGTACGGGAACAATATCAAACTAGTTTCAGATTCAGAGCGTCTTTTATCCACATCCGATGATTGCGTCGAGGTTGCTGCAGTGTGGGCATCATGTGCCGCCAACGCCGCTGCAGTCAACATCGCATCACACTGACTGTTCGTAATTTGTTCCGGAGTTGGACCAGTGTCTGTAGCTTCCGTGGCGCCCCCGTCTTTCAACATGCTGGCCCGGCAGCCCGCTGCCAGGGGGACCAACTCATCTGGCCCAACAGTGGTGAGGTCTGTGAGGTCGCCGGTGTAAATGTTAACTCGAGCCAGTCTGCCGCTTCTTCAGGGCTGTCGGAGAAAATGGCTTTCTGCCCGTATATAACTTTCAGACTTGCTGGGAAAAGCAGTGCATATTTCAAATTGCTTGCTCTCAAGTCTCTCTTCACTTCCTGGAAAGTGGCTCTGACTTTCTGAACCGCCAAAGTAAAATCTGGGTATAGTGAGATCATTTTGTTTTCAATATCGTGTCGCAATCTTTATAGTGCAGGATGCGTGCTATCAATGGTCTCAGCGGGTTTCCCGGTTGAGGCTGTCTCTGCGGCACTCGATGCACCCTTTCTACACTGTATAGGGCCTCCAATCCTTCCTTTGCCACATGGTCTCGTAACCAGTCTTCTACAAATTGGGGATGGTTAGACCCCTCGCTGCACTCTAGTATTCCAAGAATTCAGACATTATTGCGTCGAGATCTCCCCTCTGCATCGTTCACTCTGTCTTGAAGCCCTTCAACTGGTGTAGGAATTGTTCGAGCTGTGAGGTGTGATTGGATTGCTGCTGTACCAAGTCATCCAAAGTCAACTTGTTTGTCTTAACTTTGTCCGTCAGTTTTTTATGGTCTGCTTGCAGCAAGTTTAGATTCGTGGATAGCGTCCACATTTGCGCTTCAATCACTGCACGCGAATCCCATATCTCTTTTAAAATGAGATCCAGCTTGGCAGCATGTTGATCAGTTCCCTTCATTGTCCGAGCTGTTGGAGGGATCACTGCCAAGAGCCCTGTGTGTGTCTTCGCTAGAGGCGGCAACAGGCTGTTTAGTTCTTAGGCATCCCATGTTATCGCAGCGGCCGTGCGTGCTTCTCTGCTCCAGGATATCCCTCTAGGGGCTGTTGAAGCACTCTGCGCCTCAGTTGCTCTTCTCGCCAAAAAAAGAGGGTCATGATGTGCATTTTCCGAATGACAAACTGTTGATGTCTCAGTGTGTGTCTCTCTCTTTTTCCAATTTTTCTTTGATGCATTGAAAGTTTATTATCTGCTATTTTTCAGTATAGACATTTGTTTATATGTGTAAATTGTGAATGAGTTGATATTCTTTTAATTAATGCAAAGGGTCTTTTTTATGTAAAAATAATGATTTTTAACATGTTTTTATTGTATGTTTGAATAAATTTCTACATTTTCTACACAACTGTTTTTATTGTTTATGCTTTTGCTTAGTGAAGCTTTGTGTCCAAGACCAATACATTTTTGGGCATCCCTATACAGTTACTTACCCAAGGGAAGCTGTTCACTTAACTCTTCTCTCCAAAGGCCAGGCCAGTCTCCAATGTCAATCGGAAGTAGTTCATCTGTGGGTCTCCTGTGCCGCACCCTCCAACAGTGTTCTTATCTTAACCTTGCAGGGTAGACTGTAAGGGCCACCTCTCCATTCGTAGTCTCTCTGAGGAGTGCCTGATCGCAACTTCAGCCTGCACGATGATGCCTCCATTACACTCCTGCCCTCCATGCCTCCAATGATTCCCCCAATATTGCAGAGCGCTGACAGGTCGCAACCACCACACCAGTATACACCTTCACCTGCACGGCAGACAACCAGAAGACCTTTCCCCTCAGTATTGGTTGCAGTATCTACGTCAGTGACAGAGTATGCAGCCCTCTTTTCTAAGAACTTGCCATCTACTGCCCCCAGGCGAGCCCAGCGAGTACGCTCGGCCCACATTTCACTGCCGCAGACGTCCTCTAACGGGAAGCAGGTCCAGGCCTCGGAAACCCACTCCTGCCATCTTGTCCTTACCTCCCTTGGCAGCGCGCAGTAAGTGTGTCCGTCTACTTCTCTGTCCCGTAGTCATTCACCGCTGGTACATATCAGGTCCTACACCACGATGCCATAAGTTGCCCACTTTCCAACACACTCTCCGGTGCCCAGAGTCACAGACAGCTTCTTCCAGTCCGAGACGCGGCTCCGCCCACCATCACCGTGTCTGCTCCGCGCTGAACAGAGCCATCATTTTCACGGATGTCAGGGGTCTCAGGTCACGGACAGTGGTTCCGTGAGTGTCCCGCTGCCGTAGAATATCAGAGTCCAGTTTGTAGGTCCAGGTAAATGCCTATTACAATTTCAAGTGTCGGAGTGTGGAACAGAGCTCTCTCAGCTCACGTCCTCCATACTCGACAGTTGGCCACGCCCCCTAGGCAGGCTTTCCTCATTAGATCCAATTTTCTGCCAGCAATATAGATTTGACACACATGAAAGAATTAATAGCTAGTCTTCTAGGAAAGGTACCTTATTTTGAATGCTGTCCTTACCTTGTTGTGTAACCAGCGGAAGTCTGGCAGGATGACACAATGGTGTAATGTCAATTTTTCTCTTAGACGGAGTGAGGAACAGCAATCAAAGAGCAAGAGAATGTTATGGGATGCCACCCAATTCGGCATGACCAAACTCAAAGTCTTAGTAGAAGATGTCTAAAGCATTATAAATCTGCGTGGATATATTGTTTGACTTTTGGGGGGAACCTACAGGTAAAGATTGGCAGGTTGGGTCATTTTGTGAATGTGAAGAGATAGTGATAACAGTTTCCCAAGAGTAAAACCCACTGATTTACAGTAGTCGTAGATGAGGTGAAAAACCATCCAGGGTCAAAAAAGCAAGAAATGCTAGGTAAATGTGTTTGTCTTGAGGAGGAATTCTGTTTTTTTAGCGATTCAACCTCAAGAAAAACTGTTTGGTTTTAAAACTGCCCGTGAGAGTGATGTGATAGTTTGTAATTTTGAGTGCTTTAGATTTTGTAATTTCATTCCTAAAAGTAATTTATAGTCTTGTAGTTTGTTGGGATCTGTTGGAAAGTTAATTGAGCAATAATTCATTATTCATTAATAATTTTTAAGTAAGTATGTGATTGATATTAATTATGCACATAAGGTAATACTGATTTACTTTAGTTTACTTTTAGGTGTGGGTTGCTAGGTTTTTAGGGGTTTAGGGGGGAAAGGTAATTAAGTATTAATTAATTATAATTAGTTATTCATTTTGATTAAAATGTCAATTTATTAATATGTATTTTGCATAATATCAGTATATTTTCGTTATATTTTAGGCTTGTGTAGGCAAAGTGTATTAGGTAATAATTAATAATTAATTATTAATTAATTATTTAATTGATTATTAAATAAATTGTGTTACACTTATCCGTTTTATTTTTATTTCAGGTGTGGGCTGCTAGGTTTGTAGGGGTATAGGGTGGGAAATTAAGTTATAAATAAATAATTATTTGTAATTGATAAATATTAAATTGTATATTAATTATATATATTTTTTAATTGGGTGTTATTTTTAATATATGTATATTTATGTTAATTAATATTGTTTATATTAACAGTTTGATATATTTTTTATATTAATAGGGTTATTCATATATGTAGTGTGTTTGAAGTGAAGTACTTTCTCTACTGTTGCTCAGACTGGAGTGGGAATAGTAAATGTAATCCCTTCGAAGTCCAACGCTTTTTCTCCTATTGCACAGACCGGAGTGAGATTAGTAAATGTAATCCCTCTGAAGACCAACACTTTGCCTACTCTTGCACAGATTGGAATGGGAATAGTCAATGTTACCCCTCTGAAGTCCAACTCTTTGCCTACTGTAGCACAGATTGGAGTGGGAATGCTAAAATGTGCCCCTCCAAAGACCAGTTCTTTGTCTACTGTGGTACTGGATTGGGAATAGTAAATGTAAACCTCCCCACCCCCCGAAGGCCAACACTTTCCCTACCGTTGCACTGACTGGAGTGGGAATAGTAAATCTTACCCCCTCTGAAGTCCAAAATGTTGCCTACTGTTGCACAGACTGGGTGGAAATAGTACATCTTACACCTCTGAAGTCTAACTCTTTTCCTTCTGTTACCCAGAATGAAATGATAGTTACACTTGAGACCAAGTTAAAGATGTTGATAACAGCTAGCGAACTAGAGGCCCTGAACAAAATCCAAGCTTGGGTAAAAGTAACCCCGGATCTTACAACATCAATGAAAATCAGTCAACAACCGAACAAAAATAAAAAATGTCAGAAATGAATCTAATCAAAAACTATCGAAAGGATTAAGAGATTTGAAAAACGAGCTTTAAAAGCCATTAGGAGGTTAAAAATAACCTGTCATAACCAAGAAGCCTGGGACAAGGTAATCATTTGAGGAAAACTTATAAAAAAGAGCAATGGGAAGAAAAAAAAGCAAGCCACAATAAATTCTTGGCTGAACTGCTTTGTAGTGCAAAGACAACTAACTCGAACTCTTTTTGGAGAATAATGAATAAATTACAATGACCGGTGAATGAGGTATCATCAAATATTCCTGAACATGAGTGGGCTAGATTTCTATTCATAAAGTTTACAGAAATAGCAACCCACAACATATTAGCGGCAAAGCCCAAGTAGCCCCCAGAGGAAAAAAATACAACTGAAACCATCATACAGCGTGCTAGTGACACAAACAATACAGGAGTGGACAGAATATGTCGCAGAAGAGAAGAAAAGGCCCCAGGTCCTATCCCAATTGAAGCAAAGTTCAGAGCAAACATAAGCGAGTCCTCCATGTCAGTTGACGGAATAAAACGTATTTTAATAAAGGCAGAGGAGATGGAGCTCCAGGACCTAATGGAATCCCACAAGCCATTTTTAAAAGCAATCCGTCTTTTTGGTGCAAGCATTTACTCAATTATACAATGAAATAGAGCTCTTAAACTGTATCCCACCGAATTGGCAAGGCTCGATACTGACACCTATTTATAAAGGTGGAAATGGAGTGAACCTATCAAACTGCAGGCTAATGGCCCTCCTGGACGTCAAAGCTAAATATCATGCCTTACTCATTTTGGCAGATATTAAGGAATGGACAGACAACCTTAATCTTATTCCAAATAATCAGACAGGTTTTAGGCAAGGTATAGGGACAATATCAAACATCTTAGCCCTATCCTTGATGGCAAATAAAAGTGAACAGAGAAACAACAACTTTCCCTCTGTTTTATAGACTTGAAGGCTGCATTTGACAGTGTAGACCGCCATCTCCTTTGGAAGAAACTGCGTACCTGGAACATTCCCGAAAGGATACTACAGGGAATATTCGAATACATGGATTAAAATCAGGATAGGAGACGGCACCAGATTATCAAGAAAGCTAAATACGACAAAAGGCCTCAAACAGGGTTGCGCATTGGCACTGCATCTTGTTACTTTGTTCTTGTCAGACTTGGCTCAGAGCCTAGACAGCACTAACTCACACCCGCCGAAACTTGGAGAGCTAACACTCACACACCTCTTGTATGCCGACGATGTGGTGTTAATGAGTCTAACAAAGATGGGCCTTCAAAGAGCCCAAAATGAAATGTCAGACTACATCTTAGAGAACAAACTAGAAATCAATGCATTAAAAACCAAAACAATGGTGACTGGAAGTTGACAGAAATGCAAACAGACCATCTGGCTTAAAGGCAGTCAATTAGAGGAAGTAAAGACCTACAAATATCTGGGATTTTATATAGATAATCTTCAAAATCATACAGAGCAAAAAATGTATATGACCCAGAGAACCAGTGGACTCATATTCCCCTTCAGTCAGCTGGCAAAAAAGTTGAAAGGTCCAACACACAAACCCCTACTAGCAGTGAGGACGGCGAAACTTCTTCCCACGATAACATATGCGAGTGCCACCTTTCACGGTAAGGATGCAGAGCTTCTAAACCAACTAATAGTTTCCACTTACAAAAAATGTTTTGAGGTAGAACGGTCAGCATCTCCGGCGGAGGTTCGCCTTGAATTCGGCTTAATAAATGAAACAATAGGGAGAATGTATGCCACTGTAAAGCTTTGGTACCGGCTGAAACAGAATGCAACCACATCACCAATCAATAAAGCCCTCTGGACCTAACTAGAAGATAACAGAAAATCACCCTATAATCAATATCTAAACAAATCCTTGTCTATAACCTTCACAAATGATTTATGGAATAAAAACCTACCATACCAGTTCTTCAAAGTAACAATAACTAAAGTAGCAAAATCTCACTCACTACTAATTGGCAAAAACATTTTCAGGACAAGGACGCATGCCTAGATGGTAATCAACAATTACAAGGCACTTGCACAAGCCCATTATATAAACACGCCATTTTCTATTCACCTGAAAAAAACAATTAATGGCTATACGCTTCAGAAAATTGCCAACAGTAGCGGATCAGCCTATATGGGTACACAAAGGGACAAAATCATGCTGACTGTGTGGTTACCATACAGAAGACTTCATTCATGTAATTTGTATATGCAACCAACTCCATACTGCTCGAGCCACTCTCCTCAGACAAACTTTTAAAGATAGAGGCATCAGGTCCTGTAGAGCTGCAATAATAGCATGTTTAAATCCATCGGACACACAATTGAACTGTACATTGATCAAATTTCTCAAAGTTTTTGCACAGGCACACAACAGTTCGTTATTAGGATTGACCTCGGTTAAGGGTCAATAATGTGGTAAAATATTTGTTAAATAATGAAATCCTACGATTTTCTTTGTTTTTACTTTTTCATTGATGTAATATGACTGTTCCCTTTTTAATGTTTTAACAAAGCCAGCTCGTCATCCGCGCAGCGCAGGTAACGCCCATGACGAGCTGGCTTTGTCATCCGCGGGGAAGGGGTTAATCCCTTCGAAGTCAAATACATTCACTACTGTTTATAGTATTTGTTAGTAAATGTGTTTTCTGGGTTTTCAACTTTTCTATATTTCATTTATTGTCTAAATCAATTAACATTAATTTTGTTACTGAATACTGAATTGTTTATATCTGTATGGCTGTATTGTGTATGTAATATATATATATATATATATATATATATATATATATATATATATATATATATATATATATATATATATATATATATATATAATATGTAATTATGATACTATATATATATGTATATATTATATAAACAAAAATACACACCTATGTATGTGCTTGTGTGTTTCTATAATTATATATTTATACATAGTATTAAGTATTAATGGAATTTATTTAATTTACATAATATTAACTTTATCTATTAAAACATTTAACATTTACTGCTTTAAACATTTTATATTAAACTGCTGCTTGCTGACTGGCCGTGAAAGGTCAGATCGGTTGGGGGTAGGCCTGTCTATTATTCTCCTCATGTCTAACAAATGTCACTTGGGCATGGTATTTCCATGCTCTATTATTAGCGCCTGTGTCCTTACAGGCTCTTCTAGGTGAGAACTGCCATCAACAGTACTTATAACATCCATTTGTCAATTGTCACCCTGAACGGCCAGTGATCAAGGACACAGACACTTGCACAGAACTGGCATTGTTGGCATGTAACATCTCAGTCCCGTCACTGCGATTGACCCTTGCACAACAGTAACCCAAATTAGATGGCGCGCCATAGAATGTAACAGTTTGGAAGCATAATCTCAAAGCTGAATGATATATTAGCCTGCAAGTAGAAAAGTTGGTAAAAACTGAGTCACTTCCTGCATTGTACAGACTGCATGTAACTGTGCCCTTCTAAACTTTTGTGCCCCGGTCAATGAGGTTTTGATTGCCAAGTCAAGTGTGGTCAACTTTATACTATGGTAGGGGATGAAGGTTAATGGGAAACATCTTTTACATAGCGGGGATTACACTGTGATACATTTAGAACGCAGGCGTTACAACGCAAGTCGTTACATTGACTTGCGCTGGATGGCGCTACAAACTAAGGAATAGTAAGATTTACTATCCAACACCTTCCCTACTGTACGTAGACTGGTGTTGGAATAGTAAATCTTACTATTCCTAAATCCAGTGCCCTGCAGCACAAGTCGTTGTAACAACTTGCGTTGTAAAAACTGCGATGTTACATATCACGATCATTTTGATCGCGTTGTAACATCACATATTCAGGTTAATATCAACCAAAAATGATGGGAAGCCCTGCTTGGTCTTTCTATCTGTCTGTTGAGAATCCTTTTCTTGGGGTCCTTGAATGCTCCGGGGTTAAATGGCGATATTATGTGCTGGCACTCTATTCTGCCAATACAATTGGGCTCCAATTGAATAATCAAGTTACTCCATTTAGGCACCTGACTCCAGGAGAAGTAACGTTTAGCAATCAAGGCTTTCACTAGGAGGTATGGCTAGAATGCCATATACAGCATGACGCAGTAAATAACATGGAATAAACTCAATGTCCAGTCAGTGCTGTATCTTGAAAGAAGATACCTTTAGTTTATTTAAAAACAAAAGCAGTTAACAATATGATACATATTGAAAACCTAAAGAAGTTAAGACACACATGCCAGCGATACGAATGCTTCAAAATCCAAGGTCTTTCTGATACAGACATCGTAAAGGTTTGACGACATGGTGCATATCAACCTTTTTATATTTCTTTGTCTGTCACTCGGGATTTTAGCAAAGGAGTGGCAGAATTCGCATCTCATGACTTTTTGCCACCTGAGAAATTCACCAGGGGTGCCATCACATAAACTTTAATGGATTTATAATCTCTTGTTCCATCCATATCTGCCTCTCTGTATCTTTATCTATGTACCAATAAATCTATCCTGTCTGCGTCTCTCTATCAATCTATGTCTGCCCATCTACATATGTTCATATACATACATGCGGTTTCCATATGCACTGACCCTGGTCTCTCTGTACATATCACCTCCATCAATGTAACTGGTTGTCTGTCACTCTCTCCGTGATTCTATTTCTCTCTGCCTTTGCCTCTCAGCCTCTCTCTCAGTTTATCAAACCTATATCTAACAATCAGTGAATTCTCTATCTATTCACTATCTATCTATTCATCTATCTTTCTTTCACAATCTGTCCATCTTTGTAGAGGAAGATTCTAGCTTAGCAAGCAGGAGTGAACTATCCTCCGTGAAAGAAGCATGAATGGTCGTAAAATTCAGAAAAACAATTCTCTAAATATTGCAATGTGGGGCGCTTGCGTGGGACAGAGTTTGGGTTGTAAGCACCAGCTCTTCTCTGTATAAAGGGCACAGGGAGGGAGACGGGTGCTAGGGCGTGCATGCTGACTGAATGCTGCAATCTGAAAGCCCGCAGCCCTGCTTCAAGGTTAGGAGAGTAGGAGAGCAGTCTGTGTTATTGGATTCTGAGGTAAACAATTTAAAAGGCCTGCCTGAAGCTGTCTTCTGAATGACGCGGTCGGTGAGTAAACCATGACAGCAGAGGTTGTGTTGTTTATCACCGCTGAGCCGAGTATCATGAATCTCGTTACCTATGAACGGGGAAAGGAACAGGTCAGGGTTTATATATGGTGACCGAAGAGAATATTTTAAAGCCAGTATTAATGGGCGAGACCTTCTGTTTCCCTGTTGTAATATTGGTAAGCGAATGCAATCACGGCCCCAGTTTGGGAAGCTAAGTTCTTCCAGGCGCCTATCATCCTGAGGGGCCCCGCCCCCCACCTTTTGCAAACAGGAAGAGTGTCTGTCAGGGCGAGTGAAGATCAGCCTGACGGAAACTGTTCATGTTGAGGTCAGGCATGTAATGTCGTATAATTGTCCCCACAAAGCACAAGAAGCATAGGTAGGAGAACTGCTTACTTTATTCACTGTTTAACAAATTCACTTCCTCATAGAGCGCCGAGCGTCTAACCCTATCCAGCTACGGTCGCTTCTGCCGTTAGCCTCTCTCGGGCGCTTTACTTCTTACTCTACGCGCATGCGTCAGTCCCCCGCTCTAGCTCCTGCGCAGCACGGCATTGCGCTGGCCGCGGAAGGCTAGAGCGCAACACCACATATCTCCTCCTTTTACCATCAAACAATAATAACAAAGTCCAAACTCAATAGTCACTCATTTCAAAGTCCTTAAATCGAGAAGGCAAGGTGACCGCTCTCCCGGCACGGGTGCGCCTTACCATGTTGGACTCTTCACCGTTACCTCCGACTGGGGAACTCCTAGTGTCCACTTGAGTACCTTCCTCCATTTCCCCACCAGGGGTTCCGATGCATCCCGCTTCTTCCAATGTCCTTGATTCTCTGTTCCTTTCATTGTCCTTCGCCACAAGTCTTTCCTCACTTGTCTCCATCTCGTTCTCTCCGCCGGGTAGTTGCTGCTATTCAGCCTCCTCTACTTTGACTGTCGGCCACTGCATGATTCTGTTGACTCTTGCCATGCGGTCCTGGGACCACACTCTCCCATCGCTGAGTAAGGCCGCTCTTCCACGCACTTCTTGGACCTGCAAGGGTTTGCTGTACTTGCTGTCGCCCTTCCTTTGGAGAGTCGGGAGTTTGACTCTAACCCACTCCCCTTTTTCCAGAACAGTGTTCTTGGTGTGCCGCTTGTTGTAATGTGCAGCATACACTTTCTGAGCTTTTTCCAGATTGTGCTGTACCACTGCCGGTGACCATTTACTAGTCACCGTCTTCTCTCTCCACACCACATTGTCTCTGGTGAAGGGATACCTGCCTCTCAGGATTTGGAAAGGGCTGTATCCTAGCCCCGTCGGAGTGATTCTGTAGGCCCATAACATGTTTTCGACTTCTCCTTCCCAGTCCTTCCCTTGCATTATGGCGGCTTGAATTGACCCCCATCAGTACACGGTTGAACCGCTCTACCTGTCCGTTACACGCTGGGTGA
The DNA here is from genome assembly GCF_964263255.1 of Lissotriton vulgaris. Classification (NCBI taxonomy): domain Eukaryota; kingdom Metazoa; phylum Chordata; class Amphibia; order Caudata; family Salamandridae; genus Lissotriton; species Lissotriton vulgaris. The sequence goes on along the minus strand of NC_141699.1, from coordinate 158,160,852 downwards.
TAGACTGCAGTGTGCTTAGATTTTATTCCGTTTCTGTTCATGTACCTGGTCCATTTGTCCGAAGTGAACTGTGGCCCATTGTCACTCAATATTGTCTTAGGTATTCCTTCTCTCAAGAACAGTGAGGTGAGAAATTTCAACACAGTATCCGTGTCCATGGTTTCCTGCACCTCAATTTCCGGCCATTTCGAGTATTTATCAACGACCACACACAGGTACTTGCCTATGCCTCTGTTGTCGAGGACGGGTCCAAGGATGTCCACAGCAATATCTTCCCATGGGTTTTGGGGTCGGTCAAATTCTCCCAGCGCAGGCCTCAATGGTCTCAGGATTTTATCAGCTCCTTGGCACTGGACGCATTCTCTCACTTGCTTTTCGATCTGACTGTCCATGCCGGGCCACCGGTACATCTGTTTAACCCGGACTTTCGTCTTCACGATGCCTAGGTGCCCCTCATGAAGTTGGTTCAAAAGCGCTGGAATTATAGACCCCGGCGGTATCACTCTGTCCCCTCGGTACATGAAAATTCCCGAGTCACACAACGACAATTCTTCACGAATCTCATAATACTTTCTCAGGTCCGCTTTGAGATTCCGCTTTTCTGGCCATCCTGAGATGAGATATTGTTTGACCTCCGCTATCTCTTGGTCACTTTCATACGCTTCAGTCCATTCTTGCCTGCTTATCGTTGACTCCGTGTCAGCCATGTCTGCCACCATCTCATCCGCTTCTGGTAGGGCTACAGGTGCATCTTCCATGGCAGAGGCTCTGCTTAAGTAGTCCGCTACTTTATTCTGAGTCCCTGGCAGGTATTCTACATCATACGTATAGTCCAGCAGCTTAAGTGTCATTTTGGCAATGCGTGGTGTGGCCGTTTCGTGGCCGCTAGATGTCAGTACTTTGACCAATGGTTTGTGGTCAGTTTGTAGGTTGAAACGGGTGCCCCAGATGAATTGCCTGAATTTCCCCATGGCCCATGTGACGGCCAGCATTTCTTTTTCAATGACGCTATATTTTTGTTCGGTGGGGGATAGTGTCCAGGACGCAAAGCTGATAGTCTCTACTGTGCCATCCCTCCTTTCTTGTGCGAGCACTGCTCCCAAACCTTTGTCACTTGCATCAGTTGTCAATATGGTGTTGCCCATGGGGTCATAGCCATGTAGGGGTACTGCTTCACTGATGTCCTTCTTCAATCCTTCGAACTCGCTTTGTGCCTCTGCCTCCCATTTAAACATTGACTTGTCCCTGATGAGCCGGCGAAGGTTATGAGTCTTGGTAGCGAAGTGCCTTACGAATTTGCTGTAGTATTCGGCCATTCCGAGGAATGACCGATCTTCCTCCTTGTTAACTGGGGCCCTGGCATCACAAATGGCTCTCACGTTCTGCCTTTTGAGAGAAATGCCGTGACTCCCTATCTCGTGGCCCAGGTACGTGACTGATGGCATGCCTAGCTTGCACTTGCTCCATTCCGCAGTGAGACCCTTATCTTGGAGCACAGTTAGATCTTTAGTCAGTTTACTGTCGTGGTCTTCTTGGTTTGTTCCCATGATTAGGATGTCGTCCTGGAAATACTGCACTCCCGGTAGATCCTTAAACAGGCGATGCATTACTTTCTGGAACACTGCAGCCGCAGAGGCCAGACCAAAGGGCATGCGGCAAAACTGATAGCACCCAAAGGGTGTGATGAACGAGGTGTATTTTCTGCTCGATGGGTGCAGGTCGACTTGATGATACGCCGACGTGAGGTCGATAGTGGAAAACCATGACACTCCTTTCGTTTTTGCCAACATTTCTTCAATCCTCGGTAGGGGAAACTTCTCCACTATTAGGCACTTGTTGAGCTCCCGGAGGTCCACGCATAAACGGAATTTGCAATTGGGTTTCCGGGCTACAACCAACGGGGCCAACCATTCGGAACTGTCAATCGGTTCAATGATCCCCTGGTCTTCTAACCTCTGGAGTTCTTGTTGGACCGCTTCTTTAATGGCGATGGGGATGTTCCTGACCTTGTGGGACACTGGGCGGGCACCCTCCTTGAGTAGTATCTTATGTACGAATTTTTCTAGCTTTCCTACTGTGCCTCCGAAGACTTTGGGAAAGGCCTGCCTCAGTTCGTCTTGTTGGGGCGATTGGCTATCTTCTGTTAGTAGGATTTGCTCCTTGCCGCCGGGATCTAACTTAATCCCCAGGTCGCCTTGGTCTCTCCAGCCTAGTACAGAGGGCCCCCTCTCCACCACATATAGCTTGCATGTGGCCGATCTACCTCTGAATTCGAACTTCAATGCGTGGAAACCCTCTATGGGTATTGCGTTGCTGGTGTATGAGATTGGACGGATATCTGGTGGGTGTAGCATCGGCCCCAGAGTGGGTACAAAGTCTTCTTCCCACACAGATCGCTGTACTATGGTCCACGGGGATCCCGAGTCGATTGTTATGTGTACTTTTACTCCACCGATGAACATGTCTGTGCGCGGCTTGTCTGTGCGCTTGCCTGTCACAATCAGCACTTGATCCTCCACACACAGGACCATGTCGTCGTCCTCCAGGTCCTCTTCCGGCAGATCCTCCGACTGGGGTAGTTCAATGCACTTCACCATGGCCTTCTTCCCCTTTTTGCGGCACACTTTCTCAAAATGGCCGACTAGGCCGCAGAAGGTGCATCTGGCGCGAAACGCCGGGCACCGTTATTCTTGCGCCGAGTGGGCCGTGCTTCCACACCTGTAGCACGAAAATTTGTTGTTCGAGGGTTGTCTTCCCGGAGCGGGTTGCTTTCCTGTCCACCTCATATCCTGTCTACGTTTGCTTGTGGACCCCTTTTGCTTGTATGCTGTGGGAGCCTCGTCAATCTTGTTGACCATTTGCTTTTGCGCGTTTTCTCTTTTAGCCGCGTCTGCGCAGCGTTTCGGCAGCTCTGCCTTTTTCACCATGGCTATGACGTCTTTGAGTGACGCCTCACCTTGTGCCCACAGCTTGTCCTGGACCGATTTGTTTGTTGTGTGCATGACTATCTGATCTTTGATGTACTCGTCCTGTAGCTGTCCGTATCTGCATGTGATTGCAAGGCGTCTCAGGGCTGCTACGTAGTCATCTATCGACTCTCCTTCCTCCTGTTTCCGTTGCTGGAAGTTGTACCGGTCGATTGATACACACACTGCTGGGCGGTAGTGGTTGTCTAGGTCTTCCAGAGCGTTCTTGAAGACGTCTACGTCTGTGTCAGGCCTCTCTTTGGGTACTATGTTCGCAAATACTCACACTCCCTCCGGGCCCAGGTTGTGCAGTAGCAGCCTTTTCTTCCGAGCGCTGGGGAATGGTTCACCGTTCTCATCTTCCAAGGCCTCCACGTAGTTCTTGAAGTACTCCCTCCAGTCCTCCCACTTCATTAGGGGTTCACCCGGTCTGGGTAGGAAGGGGACGGGAGCCGTTAGTGAAGTCGCCTGGTTGGCCATTCTGGGCTCTGTTCTGTGTCCCTCTGCCTGGTTCCCCGGGCTGCCTGGCCCACTGGTGGGTCTTTCTCCGATCGAGGCATCTCCTCGGCCTCTGGGGCTGCCTGGAGTGCTGTTGGCAGCACCTTGTGTGGTGCTGGGGGAAGGTGGACCTTCTTCCACCGTCTCACTGTCCCTTCTGTCAGCCAGGGTCCTGGCTTAGGGCCTTTCCGCTCTCCGGGTCTGCACTGACCTTTCAATGTCTGTAGTCCGGTGCCACTAGTATGCTGGCTGCTCTGGATTTCTGCTGCTGCCACGCTCTATGGAGGAGAGCACTGCTGCCTTGATCAGGTGGCTTCGACCTGCTCCTGAGTCCTCGTGCTCTTGTTGCCGTTTCTCAGTGAAGCCGTGTGGAGACAGTGGGGTGATCCCAGTCCTCGTCGCCACTGTAATGTCGTATAATTGTCCCTACAAAGCACAAGAAGCATAGGTAGGAGAACTGCTTACTTTATTCACTGTTTAACAAATTCACTTCCTCATAGAGCGCCAAGCGTCTAACCCTATCCAGCTACGGTCGCTTCTGCCGTTAGCCTCTCTCGCGCGCTTTCCTTCTTACTCTATGCGCATGCGTCAGTCCCCCGCTCTAGCTCCTGCGCAGCACGTCATCGCGCTGGCCGCGGAAGGCTAGAGCGCAACACCACAAGGCAGCCCGGCGCTGTACATGCGCTGAATGCGCCGGTCTGGCTACCTGAGCTGAACTTTGCCTGATTGGGGATTCCACAATCCTGTGGGCATGGCTATGATTAGGGGGCGCATCATAGATAGACTCGCATCTGGGTGCTTCAGTTTTAAGCCCTGAAGTGCCCAGGTCTGACTGTCCATCAGTGATGCCTCGTCACAGTGTGGAGTGGGATCAGCAACTCTCACTGACCCCATTCCACTCTGTGAAAAGTAGGAGACTGTTACCACCTCTCATTGGCTGACCTTGGGAGGAGGTAGCCTCAACCCTCGAGGAACCTCGGAAGCTTCCCTCCCACCAACTGCGATCCCCTCTGCGGCTGGTTAGTTTTTCTTAATAAATGTTTGGTGCGTTCATGTGTGTGTGTATGCATGAATACATATGTACTAGTGTGTCCTGTGAATGGGTGTGTGTGTGCTTATGTGCTTGTGCCGCTCACTGACCTGCTCTTCGTTTTTGGCTCGAGGAACTGCTCCCTTGTTCACGCATCTCACCGCATTCCCTGTGGCTGAGGTCGGCTGGTGGGAGCGTTACTGCAATCGGCGGTAATCCACCTCGCTCTCAGCGCGACCCGCCCAGGTTGTAGTGCATAGGCTGTGCCCTGGAAAAGCCTACCGGGGGACTGCGAGGCCCAGAAACCACCGCTCTTTGCAGCAGGCGCCTCTTCCCCCGGCGGCCACGCCCATTGATCTGACCTGCTCCTACAAAACCTTTCGCGACACCCGCTGCGCGGGTGCCGCTCACTGACCTGCTCTTCGTTTTTGGCTCGAGGAACTGCTCCCTTGTTCACGCATCTCACCGCATTCCCTGTGGCTGAGGTCGGCTGGTGGGAGCGTTACTGCAATCGGCGGTAATCCACCTCGCTCTCAGCGCGACCCGCCCAGGTTGTAGTGCATAGGCTGTGCCCTGGAAAAGCCTACCGGGGGACTGCGAGGCCCAGAAACCACCGCTCTTTGCAGCAGGCGCCTCTTCCCCCGGCGGCCACGCCCATTGATCTGACCTGCTCCTACAAAACCTTTCGCGACACCCGCTGCGCGGGTGCCGCTCACTGACCTGCTCTTCGTTTTTGGCTCAAGGAACTGCTCCCTTGTTCACGCATCTCACCGCATTCCCTGTGGCTGAGGTCGGCTGGTGGGAGCGTTACTGCAATCGGCGGTAATCCACCTCGCTCTCAGCGCGACCCGCCCAGGTTGTAGTGCATAGGCTGTGCCCTGGAAAAGCCTACCGGGGGACTGCGAGGCCCAGAAACCACCGCTCTTTGCAGCAGGCGCCTCTTCCCCCGGCGGCCACGCCCTTATTTCCTCCTCTATAACTAGCCAGCCTCTAACGCGCCGCGGGTCGCGCGCGGGTCGCAGCCCGGGGCGAAGACCGGGCAAAGACCGGGCCGCTTAAGGCCGTTAGAGGCTGGTAGAGACTAGGCATGAGCGGATTTTGCGGATTGGCAATCCGCGAATTTGCGGATTTGCAAACTCGCAATCCGCAAAATCCGCGAATTCCCGCGAATTTGCGGATTTTTTTTTTTTTTTGTGTTCGCCCGTGTTTCTGCCAGTTCGCGAGGGTTTTTACAATTTCGCAATTTGCGAACTTACCTGTCGGGTCGCAAGTTTTGCGAACTTGTTGTTTCTACGTGTCCAACCTGTTTGGGACACTCTTCTTCATCACTGCCACTCTCTGTCACCACTGCCACTCTCTGACTACTCATGCCACCCTCTGGCCCACCCATGCCACCCTCTGTTTCATCACCACACCCTCTGGTTGTCCAGTGTACATTATTTTTGGCAAAGCAAAGCACACCTTCCCTGCCTCAAGTGACCTGAATTAATTTGGGGCTGATTAATGTGTCACAGAATATTTTTTTAGCTGGCACCTGCTTCCTTAGTGCGCCCTGATTAGTGATCTTTTGCACTTGCTAAGTGCTTTCATTGTTGCAAAATTAGTTACAACACCTGCCCTGCCCCAACTGACAATAATGAATTAGGGGCTGATTAATGGATTTTAACTTCCAGCCTGGCTCCTGCTTGTCTCCCTTAGCTGTAATTCAGGACCTTTGTGGCATATGTGTAACTATTCTGAGGTTCAGAGCAGGGTCACATAATAGTTGCAACTGGCAACTGAACTCTGGAGGGGCCCCTCAGGAAGCACTACAGGAAATGGCTACTAATGATGAGCCTGAACTTTTGAACCTGGTAAGTAGTTACTTTCAGTTTTGCTAAAATCGTATTTCTGCAATTTCGCACTTATTCGCGGGGCGCGAACTCACGCGAACAGTGCGAGCAGTGCGAGCAAAATCCGCTGCTCGCGGATTTGCGGATTTTTCAGGAAATTCGCAAATCTCGCGGATTGCGGATTTCCCGAAAATCCGCAAAATCCGCGAGCGGAACGGATTTTCCGCCCATGCCTAGTAGAGACTGGACTGGGCCACCCCTCTGACATCTTTATCCGGACTTCCCCCATTCTTTCACCCAACGATTCCAACAAGGACAATAATGGTTCTTACGAGGGGATCTAAAACCAAAACCAAAGCCCCCAGCTCCGTGGGTAAATTGCTTGGCCCTATGGACGACTTTCTAACGAAGGCCAACACATTCATAGATCAAAGCATCTCAATGATGGAAGAAAGGGTTTCCTTAGATCTGGCATTCGCCAAAAGATCCTCATTAGGTATCCTGGCGGAAGCCAGATCCCCTGCACTGGGAGCCCCAAATGCTGAGATAGTGCCAACACGTGAGAGACGCAGCTTGCCAAACACAGTAGATCTGTCAGTATCCCAGCTTGCGGACTCTCAGCTCAGCTCTGACTTAGAAAAAACCCCAGAACTGCTTCCGACAACACCTTCACAAATCTCCGCCACAGACAAAAGAATAGAAAGGGGTAGGAGGGAGGGAGCAATTAGCAAGAAAAGGGCGCCCAGAAATCCCACTACACCAGAAAGTCTGGCGCTACCACCTAGCACCCCACAAAACCATGATGATAGGTTGGTACAAATAGAGATTCTAGCGTCAGTCCATCAGACAGAGAAGGAACCAGCCCCTCCGAAAGCCTTGGACCTTCACTCCAGCAAACAAGCCCAAGTGGACTTGAAGGTTACGGAGGCTCAGGAACTAACCCTCACCAGCATAGCTATTATAGTTAAACAGGCATTACAACCCTTAGAACACCGATTATTAACTATAGAGTCACAAATCTCCAAACTTCTAAAAATCCAACAGCTAACTCTCCCATCATGCCCACAAAAAACAGGAGGAAATAACATTAAAAAACCAACCACTACTAATACAGCTAGTGCTAATCCATCTTTGCCCAATCCACAACAAAAGACTCTCCGGATAATTACACCAAACGTCCCCGTTAACAAAAACACGTCAAATCCAACCAAAATAGCAAATACTGCAACAGCCTCGTCCACCACCAATAACTCACTACAGATAATCACTCTAACCTCCCCAGGTGCGGCACCCACAATTGCCGCCACCCCGGCAGCACCTAGTAGCTCCGCTAATAAAACTCCTGGCAAGAACGTAAACAAACCAACAACTAAAACTTCCCTCCCTCCACCCCCACCACCAAAAACCCCTTCGGACAGGCCCAAGAGAAATGCTGCGAGGAATCCTGGTCCCCCAGGACTCCCAGCAGATTTCCCCCCTGAGGCCTCGCCGTATGTGGTGGTTATGGCTGGAGTACCTGAACTAACAGATCTTACCCCAGAACCGGTCTGGTCCTTAAAAAACAAGGCCCAGCATTGGCTCCAGACCAACCGCCCGATTCCATCTTCCTGGCGCAGAAGAATTAGATCTGTTGCCAGGGTACCGTGGGTGGGCAGCACTAGAAAAACCATTCCCGGGGATTGCATAACAATCACATTTGAGGACCCACGAATAGCAGACTATGTCTGCGCATGGGAAGATATCACCCCAAATGGAGGAATCAAGATCAAGCCACTCTCCTTCTTCTATCCTTTTAGGCAGGCGGACGGCTTTATACAGGAGCAGGAGCCTCCCTGGTCTGCTCCATTCCCCAGGCAGGACGACTTATCAATTCCCAGATACCACGGTCCCCCTAACCTATATGAGCCAGATTATTCCTGGCACACAGTAAGACAACGCCACCAGGGTGGACGATGGGACGACAGAAGACCCTACACTCAATGGCCCCCTCACAGAGACCAATCTCGGTGGGACCCATGGCATAACATCCCGCTACACAATAGGTACAGTGGCCTAGAAATGGTCGACTGACCATTAACAGAAATCTCCTCAAATGAGCTTCATGTATCTCCCTCTCCACAGCTTCTCATAACCTCTCCAGTTCCCAGAAATAAGGAACCCATAATCCAAATAGAAGAACGTAATGATGACTCCTCATTAATCACAGTATTCTCTTGGAACACCGCAGGCCTCCGAAATAAAATCGAGGACGGTTCCGCGCAGGAGTTCCTAAATCCATATCAAGTAATTTGTCTCCAGGAGACATGGTCTGTAGAAGAACTACACCTACAAGGCTACAAAACCTATTCTGTCCCAGCACTAACCAGCCCAATGGGCAGACCAAAAGGCGGGCTAACAATTTACATCTCAAATACCCTACCACTTAACAAAGTGGCCATACTTTCCCAGGACGCTAATCACCAAATCCTTTCACTAACCCTTGCAAATAAAGAAATAATCATTCTGACCAATAGCTATAATAACTTATCAGAAGAAAACTTCATAATTCTTCTTACCACCCTATGTGATAAACTAAAACAGATTCACCACCGGAGATCCGCAAATAAGGCAACCCACCTAATCTGGGGGGGAGACTTCAATCTCCACCCCTGCACAGCCTCCAACCTACTGTGCTGCGGGATAGTGGACGAATTTAACGTCCCAATAGCGCATTTTGCCCACAATAATCTAGGAAATTTCATTAACACCGTCCTTTCGGACTTGGATCTCCACATCGTAAACCATCTGGATGCAGACCCAAACAAATTTACTCCGACCTACGTGGGCAGAGGTCATCAAACCACAGTAGACTTCATACTCCTTTCACCAAGTCTCATGAATAAAGTTAAAGATTTTAGGGTCATTGTCACTCCCCTTAGCGATCACTCCGCCTTAACAATAAAGATATCTATGCCATCCAACTCCTCTCATAAATTGGAGATGGCGACCACCCTCACACAGAACAAGATCCAGGTTGGTAAACACAATGGCTTCACAATTAAGTGGGCAAAAATTAATCCATCTGACATACTGAAAAAACTAATAACTCGGACCTACCCAAATATTGTGAAATGCCTGGACCTTGCATCAAGTCACAAGGAAGTCCTGATAAACTTTAATTTAATTTTAGATTCTATAAAGGACCTACTTACCTCAAAACCTAACCCAAACCGCTCCACAAAACCAAAATGGTTTAACCATAATTGCACTGCTGCTCTAACAAAATTAAAATATGCACTTCAAAACAAACCGCGAGATGCAGCCCAGATCCAACTTTTAAGGCGCCAATACACAGGGGAAAGAAAGCTGAGAACTGCCCAGCTCAAGCAAAAACTATGGGATGATCTTCATAAAGGTGCAGTCTCAAAAAACAGCGAGCTTTTCTGGCGTACAGTCAGAGCCCCTTATCTTACTGATAAGGGCACCCCAAAAATAGAAGTCGCCATTGACGAAAATACATGGGTCTCCCACTTCGAAGAGATTTTTAAAAACACCTCACCAACAGAACCTCCGCCTCCAAAGCCCCATTATCCCATTTTGGTTCCTTTTGATATTCCAGACCTCATGGACGCACTCCAGAGTAGTAAATCAGGCAAGGCACCAGGACCGGATGGGGTCCCAGTGGACTTCTTTAAAAACAACCTAGACCTCTGGACCCCCATCCTAACTAGAGTCTGCACAGCGGCAGTGAATGAGGGAATCCTAACTTCCTGGACTAAATCAATAATGGTCCCCATCTTCAAAAAGGGGGACCGTCAAGACGCAAAATGCTACCGGCCCATATCACTGCTGGATTCGCTCGGGAAAGTAGTGGGGAGAGTGATTCTAGAGCGTCTCCAGCAGTGGAGTGAGGACCGGGGCATAATCTCCGATATTCAATTCGGCTTCCGCGAGGGCTTTGGCACACTAGAGCAGGCCCTTAATCTCACCTTAATAATGGGCAAATACACCCAGGCTACCCCCACTAAGATATATATGGTCTTTGTCGACCTATCCGCAGCTTTTGACTGCGTTTCGCACGCAAAGCTGTGGAAGGTCTTAGCTCAACTGGGAGTAGATCTACCCCTTTTAGACCTTTTAAGAGAGCTCTATACCGGGGCAACAGCTAGAGTGCGTTTTGGCGTAAACGGAGAGCTGACGTCGCCGTTTAGCGTAGGGCGTGGGGTCAGGCAGGGATGCGTCCTGGCCCCCTTCCTCTTCTCACTCTACACCAGAGGTCTTCAATCTGTGGGGCGCGACCCCCAGGGGGGTCGTGGAGTCCTGGGAAGGGGGTCGCAGATTCTGCCAGAGTGCAGTTCCTGGCGTCGGGCTGATCGAGGGTGCTCAAGGCGGAGGCCGCCTAATTCACACCGAGGTGTGAAAAACATCAACGCCTCGTTAACAAGTAAAGGTCTTTTAAAGACCTGTGATAGTACTCTGGTGTGCCTTTGTGTGTGTCCAAGCTGTTTCAGCCAGGCAGACATACAGGAGCTGGGGGGATGGTGGGGGGTGGGGGGGTGGGGGGGTGGAGGGGGTGGGGGAGGAGGCTGTAGCCCTTTGAGTTCAATGGACTTAGCTGTGGGTTTATTTTTACTTTTACCGTTTTATATAGCGCTAGTTTAACCCGTAGGTATCAGAGCGCTTTACAAATACACAGTAAACAGCAGAAGGACAGCAGAAGGACATTACAATCATATCATTGGTTCAAGTCCCACGAGCCCTCATACCTGGCGCCTGTGCAGGAGAAATGTGGCTGAGAGTCTGTTCTTCATGGTGAGATGTTTTCACAGCCGGCTGCCCCCCCCCCCCCCCCCCCCCCCAAGCAGGGAGGCACAGAGATGCCCTCCCATGAGAGAGGAAGACGAAGCAGAGAGATACTGACCCCCCATGAGAGAGGCACAGACAAGGTGGGTGAATGAATGATGGGTGGATGGATGGATGAAAGGGTGGACGGATGAAGGATGTATGTATGGATGGATGGATGGATGGATGGATGGAAGGGTGGATGGCTGTATGGATGGACGGATGGAAGGATGAAATGGTGGACGGATGTGTGAAAAGGTGGGTGGATGAATGATGAGTGGATGGATGTAAAGATGAAAGGGTGGATGGATGAAGGATGGATGGATGTGTGAAAAGGTGGGTGGATGGAGGATGGATGGATGAAAGGGTGGATGGAAGGATGAAAGGGTAGATGATGAGGGATGGATGTATGGATGGATAAAAGGTTGCATGGATGAATGATGGATGGATTTGTGAAAAGGTGGGCGGATGAGTGATGGGTGAATGGATGGATGTAAGGGTGGATGGATGAAGGATGGATGGAAGGATGAAAGTGTGGATGGATGGATGAAGGATGGATGTATGGATGGATAAAAGGTTGCATGGATGAATGATTGATGCATGGATGGATGTGTGAAAAGGTGGGGGATGAATGATGGATGTGTGGGTGGATGGATGAAAGGGTGGGTGGATGAAGGATGGATGTATAGATGAAAGGGTGGATGGATATATGGATGGAATAATGAAAGGGTGGATGGATTAATGAAAGGTTGGATGGATGAAGGATGTATGGATGGATAAAAGGTTGCATGGATGAATGATGGATGGATGGATGGATGGACGGATGTGTGAAAATGTGGGGGATGAATGATGGATGGGTGGATGGATGGATGAAAGGGTGGGTGGATGAAGGATGGATGTATGAATGAAAGGGTGGATGGATATATGGATGGAATAATGAAAGGGTGGATGGATGAAGGATGGATGTATGGATGAAAGGGTGGATGAAGGATGGATATATGGAAGAATGGATGGATAAAAGGTTGCATGGATGAATGATGGATGGATGTGTGAAAAGATGGGTGGAAGAATGATGGGTGGATGGATGGGTGGATAGGTAAAGGATGGATGGATGTATGGATGGATGGAAGGATGAAAGGGTGGATGGATGATGGATGTATGGATGGATGGATAAAAGGTTGCATGGATGAATGATGGATGGATGGATGGATGGATGGATGGATGTATGTGTGAAAAGGTGGGTGTGTGGATGGACGGGTGGATAGGTAAAGGATGGATGTATGGATGGAAGGATGAAAGGGTGGATGGATGAAGGATGGATGGATGTGTGGAAGTGTGGGTGGATGAATGATGGATGGATGGATGGATGTGATGAGGTCTAACAGGCGCATTTATGGTTGTCGATAGTTGTTTATGATGAGGAGTACCAGTTTCTAGAATCTTATGTCGGAAGGGGGTCCTTACGCCTAAAAAGGTTTTACAAGGGGGTCCCGGCATCAAAAAGTTTGAAGACCTCTGCTCTACACCAACGGCTTGGAGGAGGAGATGTTGAGGGGGGCCCAGGACCTCCCACGCATAAACCGCCGCCTGATCCCAGCCCCGCTCTACGCGGACGACGCTGTTATCCTCGCACGAACCCCCCGAGAACTTCAGAAAGCAGTAACCAGGTACACTTCATTCATGGGCAATCTTGACTTAAAGGTGAACGTGAAAAAAACGTTCGTAATGACAGTTGGTAGAGGCCAAAAAAGAATAAATCCCATACTGCTCAACAATCAAAAGCTTGAAGCTACCCCCCAGTACCCTTATTTGGGGGTTATGATAGATGACCAACTTAGCTGGAAGCCAGCAGTGAACACAAGGGCACATTTATTCAGGAGGGCAATTGCCGCCTTAACAACTTTCTCTCAGAGACTAGGCAAAAGACCACCAGTAGAGCTCCTCAAGATTTACAACGCCAAATGCCAGGCAATCGCAACATATGGCGCGGGAGTCTGGGGTTACACTGATATTAGTCCCATCCAGAAAGCTGAAAATGCCTTTTTAAGATTTTTGCTAGCCACCCCCAAAGGCACCTCTACCTATGCAATGCATCTAGAATCAGCTATACCTTACATAGAGGACCTAATTAAAATAGAACCGCTGATGCTGTGGCGCCGTATTTGGAAGTCAGACAAAAATGCCCTGACACAAGCCATCATTTCAGATTCAATGAATTTGGACAATTCCACAAAAATAAAATGGCTTCTTTATGTTAGAAACTTTTTTAACGATTTAGGCGTTGAGAACTACTATTTGGACCCGGTGTCAATAACAGACATCTCGAAAAAAGATCTTAAACAGAAAGCATTAAGACACCTGGAAACTCTAAGACTTGCATCCATTTCCTCAAAAACGGCAGTTATCCATGCAAATATGATTCAAGTAGCCTTTGACATTCACCCGTATTTGGCATTTCAAATATCAACCTACGAGAGAATGCTAATCACAAGATTCAGGCTAAATACCTTCTTTAGAATGGTCACCTTTCCGTCACAAAATTGTTGGAGTGCCATACTCCCCCCCTGCCCATGTGATGGTCTGTCAACGCAGTCTAACTTGCATGTGATCCTGCTTTGTAAATACCATCAAGCCCACAGAAAGATCTGGCTTTTACCGATATTAAGAACGTGGGGGCTGAGACAATGCAGACCCGCTCTCTTAAGATTGCAAATGCTGGAAACGGAAAATGTCTGTTACTTTGTTAGTAGTTTTCTAAAATGTATCATGAAACATAGAAAGAATCTTTAAAATCCTCGTCAGTCTTAATTTGAGCGGCTCCTTGCACATCTTGATTAACTTTTTTACTGTGAAATGAATTTTATATGAAATTTTATGTAATATATGTATTTTCGCATTGTATGATATTTTCTGCTCTTTTATGGTTTTTCCATTGTGAACAAGCCGAATAAAGAATTTTATATATATATTATGTGCTTGTGAATGATGGGTGTATGTGGAGAAGTGTGGCTCACGGTGTAGAGCAGGCAGACCCAGAAGCTGAGGTCAGACCCGGGACCAGGGTTCAATTCCCGTCGCGGCAGGGTCTTGAGCTCAAATGTCCACGGACTCGATAATTCTCGCTTCGGTGCCTGATCTAGTCATGGGTTCTCACTCTGCAAGTCTGGGCATTAGCTTGCTTAATCTCCACAACGGCCCCCCGCGGCGGGATGCCCGGCTTTCACCTTGGGGATGCCCTGTAGGGGCTATCTCACAGGGAAAGGCCAGGACGGGTTCCCAATGCAAAAGCGCCGGGACACCCCGTTAGGGGTAGCCGTGCGCTATATAAGTACCGCGAAATATGTCAGACGCGCAACACCCATTGGACTCACCGGGCTTCAGCCCCTCCGTCGTGTGTGGCAGCCCGGGATGAGACAGATCCCGGGCACACACACAGCCGCACCCGAACGTTTTACAGGTCGTTTAAAGACCATTTGAATGTTAATTAGGCATTGTTATTGTTTCAGCCCTTGTAAGAGCCCCTGCAGCTCGACTCTGCGCTCCACTCTGCCTACTGATTAAAGTTCAGCCCCCCCCCCGAAATTTTTTCTTAGCCCCCCCCGAAATGTGGCTCTAGTTGCGCCTCTGGTGTATGTGTGCTTGCTTGTGAATGTATGGATGTGAGTGTGCATGTAGATTGTTGAGTCTGAGCATGCATGTTGGCTTGTGTGTATGTCCCTACTGCACTTCTCCACCTTCTCAAATTACCAGCCACCACTGAGTTCTGCAGTATATCCTAGTGCGCTGCACACCATCTCATTGAATAAATATCTTTGCATTAACTTGCCGATTGCATTAAACTGACTGCTGCAAAGAACTTTTGTTTGGTCAATTGCATATCAAATTGAATAGTGTTGCATGGTGTGCAGACAAAATATCAAGTTGGAAATTTCAAGCCACAGAAATATTGAGTCCTAAGTATCGTCAATGAGAAATATCAACAGCAAGAATATCGTGGTGAAGAATATCGATTTGAAGATAAGAATATTGTTTTTAAAAATATAGAAAGTTGTTGGGCGTGGCTTAGCAGCCAAATGTAATGGCCGCTGAATAAGACAGCTCCGACTCGGGTGATTTTAGCAAAGGAGTAGCAGAATTTGCATCTCATGCCTTTTTGCCACCTGAGAAAATCTCCATGGGTGCCATCACATAAACTTTGATGGATTTATAAGAGTAGATATCACACATACAGATGAAACCACATGACATGGATTACTATACAATGTACAATGAGCAAAAAAGAAATAAATAATTCGACATTCTACATAGGTAGGTCTACTGATTTTTAAGACAAGGCACATTGGCTGAATGTACCATCACTAGTCAATTGTGAGTGATACCCCGCCAAAGATTTCCGTGCCTCCTAATGCACAACGATCAACAGAGTGTGGTGCCCAGGTGTCTCAGAAGTACAGGGGGTCATAGAGATATCAGAAATAGGTTGCATTGCTGTGCCATTTGACCAACAAATGATATTCCATCAATCTGCCTAATTATCTATCTAGCCAGATGGAGGTCAGGCAATGCGATAAAGCTTGTTGAGCCACCCCCCTTGGTCCCCCTCTTAGGACCCAATATAGCACTACCGCCCTCCTCAAACTAAAACCCCCCACGGAAGCTTACTGCCATCATCGCCACCACCCCTTGGACCTTCCCACCACCTGCCAACACTGTGATACTTGGCTCAACTTCGCCGAGACAAACCGGAACAGCAAAGCTTCACCCTACTCCTCCTAAACTGCAGATCCCTGCCCAAGCATAGAGCAGAAATCTTCCTGTTAATTGACGAGCGGACTCCCGACGCCGTCTTACTAACCAAGACCTGGTTAACCCCAGAATGCGATCCAGACGTGATTCAAGCACTCCCCTCCAGCTACCAGATCGCTCGCAGGGACCGCACACGGGGAAAAGGAGGAGGTCTTGCAGTCATCCACAAGTCCCTATATCAGTGTCACTGTACGCCGGACCCTATCCCAGATTGTGAAAGCATGTCTTTCTACCTCAAATTCACCCCCAACGACAGCCTAACAGGCATACTCGTGTATCGCCCCCCAGGCCCTCTGAACCACTTCCACTCTTCACTACCTTCGCATGTGGCCAAATCTGCCATGTCCTCCTCCAACTTCACGGTACTTGGCGATTTTAACATGCACTTTGACAACTGCACTGACAGCACCGCTAATGAGCTATTCTCTAGCCTGGCCGTCATCCAACTGGAGCAACTAATCCGGTCTCCTACTCACAACAAAGGTCATTTGCTCGACCCTGTTTTTAGCAACTGTCCCAACCTCTCTGTTGGCACCATCACACACCTCCCCTGGACTGATCACTTTCTTATTCCCCTCACTTGGTCCACCCACAAAGTCACTCTCCGTACCCCTATCCCACAAAAAATGAGAAACTGGCCAAAACTCCCTCTAGAGCAGTGGGAGAATTTACTGACTGCCTCGAAACCCTCGCTCTCCCAGAACCCCTTACTGGATAGCGGGAAATTCAACAAATGGATCGAGGACTCTCTCATCTCTATTCTCCCCAGCAGGAAAACCGTGTTAAAAAGAGCACGAGAGACCGCCCCTTGGTACTCGGAAGAGCTCAGGGAACAAAAACGTCAGTGCAGAAGGTTTGAAAGGAAATGGCGCCTGGAATATACCACCACTGACAAAATCAGATATAGGGAAGCCATAAGGGCGTACAAACTCGGAATTACTACAGCCCAATCCACTTACTATAAAGAGAAAATCATGTTCGCTAGACCCAAGCCTAGAGAAATTTTTCCAAATAGTCAAAAGTCTTTCCAAAATCTCCCCCCCTGCAGTCACAGCCGATAACCCCACGGCCCGCTGCAACAACCTAGCCGACTTTTTCTATCAAAAAATTAACAAAATATATTCATCCTTCATGACCTCCACCCCCGAGCTCAGCATCAGTGAGCCCCAGCCTCCAACAGCTACAGAACTCTTCCACCGAGTAACCATGAGCAACTTCCCACCATTAGACTTAGAATCACTTCAATCCCTTGGGCAAAACAGATAAAATCAGGTTCCCCCTCCGACCCAGCACCCCCCCGCACGATGACCATGGCCAGTCAAGTCATTCTCCCTACCCTCATGAAGCTATTGAACAGCTCCATGCAAAAGGGAGTTGTACCCCCCACCTGGAAACAGGCGATGGTGAAAGCACTATTGAAAAAGCCCAATCTCAATCTGAACGACCCTAACAACTACCGTCCCATCTCCCTGTTACCCAGGGCAAGCAAGATTCTGCAGAAACATATCAATCTCCACCTCACAAAATTCCTCGAAGAAAACCTTCTACTGGACGCCACCCAAACAGGATTCCGCCCAAAACATGGCACGGAAACGGCTCTTCTAGCCGTAATGGAAGAATCTAGGAGGATCTTGGATCGAGGGGGATCAGTGGCAGTGGTCCTCCTCGATCTTAGCGCCGCGTTTGACACGGTGTGCCACAAAACTCTGTTGGAACGACTATCCGATCTGGGAGTCTCCGGAGATGCTCTTGCCTGGTTAGGATCTTTTTTGAGCGGAAGGACCTTCCAGGTCTTCGACGGTGACACCTGTTCCACCAGCAGACCTCTGAGCTGTGGGGTACCGCTGGACTCTTCCTTAAGCCCCACGCTGTTCAATGTGTACATGAGACTGCTGGCTGGGGTCGTCCGTCAATATGGCATCAAGATCATCTCGTATGCGGACGACACTCAGCTCGTGGTCTCCCTTGCACAGAAGAACAGCGGGCACCGCAAGTCAACCTGGATGCCTGTATGGAAGATGTAAGGAGATGGATGACGGCATCCTCTTTAAAACTGAATGGTGAAAAAACCAAGATTATGCTTCTCGGTCCCCCCTCCCCTACCACCTTCGACCAGTTATGGCCCTCCAGCTTAGGCCCACCTCCATCCCCGAAGGAGGACATCAAGAGTCTAGGAGTCTGGCTTGATAAATCTCTTACCCTCAATACCCAGGCAACAAAAACCTCAGCAATTTGCTTCGGGCTCATTCGGATGCTAAGAAAAATCCTACCGATCCTGCCCCTTGAAGCCAAGCAAGTTGTCATTCAGGGCCTCATCCAGTCCCAGCTTGACTTTAACAACGCCCTCTACCTGGGAGCCCCAGAATACGTGTTGCAAAAACTTCAGCGGACCCAGAACTGCGCAGCTCGTACCCTACTCCAGATTCCTCACAGAGAATCGGCCAAAGCAGGGATCCGATCACTCCACTGGCTCCCTGTTAGGGAAAGAATAAAATGTAAGGCCCTCTGCATTTCCCATCAAGCCTTTCATAGAGCCGGCCCCGAGATCAACCACTCTCTTCTCACCCCCTACTGCCCCGGCAAACAACTTCAATCAACGAATGCATGCCTTGCCGCAGTTCCCCGAATCAAAAGGTCCAGGGCAGGAGGCAGGTCCTTCACGCTCAATGCCGCCAAACTCTGGAACTCCCTTCCCCCTCCCTAAGATCCAACCAGATCCTCTCGTCCTTCCGCAAAGATCTAAAAACTTTCCTCTTCAGAAACTAACTACCCCCACTTCCCTCAGAGTACTACGCCCTCTATTCAGCGCTTGGACGCACTCGGGCAGCAGCCGCGCTATACAAATCCCCTTTTCATTTCATTTCATTAGGTAAAAGAATACTATGGATGTAAGAACCAGAGAAACCAGGACACCATGGATAGGAAGGCCATGGTGCCAGCAACAAGGGAACTAGAAGGCCGACAGTCACTCACAATAGAAGCAACACAAGTTGAAAGGTAAGAACGAGGGAAGAGAGGCAGTTAAAGCAGGAATAAAGGGACAAGCATCCTTGCCAGGAGCAAAGTAGCCCAGACCAAACATAAACAACAGTAGCAATGATCTAGAGCTGCTGGGTAAAGCAGATCAATCCTGCACGCAAGATACCGAACAGTCCACCAGAATTTGCACTGCCCCACCTCCCCACTCGATGCTAGGTTTGATAGCGAACACCCACAAACTGGAGCCGCACATCCATAACCATGCACAGCAAAACCCACTCCACACTCACTAAAAGCAGAGGATAGGACAGTAGTGATCCCTGTGTCAAGCCCTAAAAACAATATATAATGCCACCATAGCTGACACTGGCTAGAACCTCTACTTAGATGTAGCATACCACAGATCTACAAAACTCTCACACGGGTTTAGATAGCTAATCACAAGTCCAATCGCTTGTCCCCCAGCATAGCATAACGAGAGGGAAACCCTGATCTACAAGCCATGCTGGCCTCACTCACCAGTGGTCAGACAACCTCGCAGAAGACCTATGTGCGCAAACACACAAGCTCAGGAAGATACCATGTAATTAGTAAATGTGCGTATCATAAAAAAACACAGATATCTGCATAACTATCCTCCTAACTTTTGTCTCTCTTGCTCTAGATGTTTAGCAGTCTCTACCTACCAATCTACCTCTTTGCCTGTCTGCCTCTCGCTTACCCCTTCTCCATCAGTGCCTCGCTATCTCTCTCAGTTCGCCTGTCCCTGTTGACTATTATTTCTATCATCATCTCTTGTTCCATCCATATCTGCCTCTCTGTATCTTTATCTATGTACCAATAAATCTACCTTGTCTGCGCCTCTCTATCAATCTATTGAAGGACTGGGTTCTTTAAGACCCAGCGGTGCCAGGGCACAACACCTGAAACCTTTGTGGGTAACCTGCTCCGGCGTACGAATGACAGAGACACGGGACACTTCCTTCGGCGTCAAAGATTCAAGGTTTATTTGCTGCAGGGAGCACAGATATCACAACAAGTACAACTCGTGCAACTTGGGGAGACTGCTTCAAATTGGTTCTGTGGATCGCTCCTTTTATACAGTTTTTACCCATAGGACAACATGGTACACAAAGGTTTACAACCCGGTTCCCACCATTATCCCCCAGAGGGGTCGCTTTGGTCACTTTGATACACATAAGGTCCGGAACATAAGTGCGGAAACATTTGGCGGTTCCCAACTGTAAAAACCCATCTTCCCAACATTAGTGCATTCCAATCGGCAGAAAAACAGATCGAAATAGGAACAAGGACAGGTGCAGAGGAAGACGTGACAGTGGGGAGATCGGAAAGGGTGTAAAAGGGGAGGTATCGGGAAACACGAGATACAGGCATCAAAGGGACGTGCCTAATGAGATGCACGGCTGAGACAATAAACCGGTACGGCAAGATGAGCCTCGAGCGGGGCCATCTGCCTTACAGTATCATCCCCCTCGTCATAAAGACACTTACAAAGAACATGTGTCTTCCGCAAATATTTTGGGAGTCCCAGGGTCGCGAAGCGGACAGCGTCCGTTCGCTGGCTACTTGAGGGCAAGAGACAAAATGGATGCCGTATCTAAGATGGAACCCGGGGGTACAGATGGAAAACCCACATAACAAACGAACGGTTTAAGTTAGCACAGCGAAACTGCGCACACTTACTAAACTCGTCATTTGCGGTTCATAGATACCAGACTCGACCATATTCGTGCGAGTCGAAAACACCACTTACAATTGTCACGGAACCTCAGACGCTCCTTTTGCCCTCAGGTAGGCAAGCACTAGTCGTAATCATATTCGATATTCATCAGACCATCGAGATGTTGCTGTAGCATAGCTCTGTCCAACCGAGTCCCCTTGGTAACAGGTGGCTGTCTCATACACGTTGTAGCACAGAGGCCACATAAGGCAGGACCGCACTGCACACAAAGGCAACACGTGAACAGGAACGCCACAACGACTCCGATGATCATCAGAATCTTCCAACCCCAAGTCGACATCAGGCCCCAAAACCACCCAAGTAGCGTCCAATCCCCTACATCCACGTGTATGGATTCGGAGATCTTATGCAACCTCGAGATGGCTTGATAGACAGTTGGAGCGTTATCTGGAATGAAAATGCAGCAGCTCGAATGGATCACCTTACATACCCCACCTCGAGCTGCTAAGATGACATCTAAAACCATACGGTTTTGTAACGTCATAAGTCTCTCCGCCTGAAGTTCTGTGGTGATATTACCAAGGGCACTGGCAGTAATGTTAGCTGTTGATTCTACCACTCGAGTCAATTGTTTCAGGTTCCTACTATTAACCATAGGTCCCCAAAACGGGAGGAAACCCTTGAAAAAGTCTCCTGCCTCTTGACCGGCAGTATCCTCTTCGCTAATTACGCCTCGCACAACTCTAGTCTTATGATAATCGGCATCTACAGTGAACGTCGGAGGCAACAAATTTGCAATAAAACATGAGCCCATGAAGTCAGCGGGCAACCATGCGTATGCACGATCATAACAGATGAAGTATGTACCCTTGGCAGCCAGAAACACAGGGGACGAGAACATTGGCAGAATGTAATTTTCAGTGCAAGCACTCGCTCCAAGTCGGGCTTGCGATCTTCGGCCACGACCCATAAGACAAAAATTACCAGTATGGGGTACGACCCATATTGGAGGCGAGCCTTTAAGCTGCTTTTCACTGGTGAACACACTATATTCACCTCTACTTAGGACCCTATAGGCTTGTACCTCTTCTTCGGGAATAAGCGAGGGATCATGGATATCGCTATCTAAATCCTCTATTGCTATCGACAAAGGTTTTTGATACGAGGTAGGACCAGAGTAGGGAGAACGTGGTTCTCGAATGGGGTGGAAACCCAGTGCGCTTCGAAACATTGTCTGGAATGCTCGAGCAGACCCTTGGGAACTATACGGTAACACCAGATATGGAATTCCCTTATCCGTAGTATGTGGCATCAACCCACACACCCAACAATTAGTAGTGTTAACCACTAACTGGTGCTGATGAAGGAGCTGAATAAAGGAATTATTGCGGAATTCTACACGTCTAGCCTGTTCGTGTTCGGGTAAGATATGAAAGGAATGAGGAGAAACAGTGGAGGTAAGTTTAGGGTCAGGGGTAGGAGTAGGTGTAGCAGTAGGTAAGAAGTAAGACATTGTGTAATACACCCCACCCGCCAATAATGCAGAAGCAGTCAAAAACAATACAAATAGTTGAAATATAAAACATTTGGTACGACCGAGTTGCTGCAGCTTGAATCTATGAGCCTGAGCTCCTTCCAAATCCTTCAACTTCGAGAATGCCATTCCCTACGACCGTCCGCAACGTTTCTTGACGCACTTCGTTCTGTGTAGCAATAGTCAATCCCTAGGAGTTCCCAGGAACCGACGGCCTTTAACCTAGCGTCAAGACCTACTATCCAGAAGGAAGTACGCGCGCGGCCCTACGGCCTTCAATGCACAATATATATGTATGCAAAACAATATCTCTCAGTTGTGAAAGTAAAAAGTGTAAGGAACGAAACTCAATGAGTATGTACAAAATAATTACAGTGGTACGAATGTTTAAACTGATCGTGGAAAACGGGATAATGCAATTATCAATGCAGCAAAGCAGGATCTTTTATTAGTCTTTAGTGCTAGATCGCAAAAAGTATCGAGTTTTCCCAGGACGTGTCTGTTCGTCGAACAAAGGATCCGTTGAAAGGACAGCGTCCTGTTGATCAGCTGAATGTTTTGGTCTTCAGTCCTTCTCTGACAATTGTTCAACAGTGTCTCTCTGCTGCACTGAGGATTCTCCGACAGGTTGTGCGTCGCTAAAAGGTACAAACGCCGGCAATCCTTCGGTTTCAGTTGATGCAATGCCTTTCCTCACCCACGAGTCTGCTGGCAACGGAATGGGGACTTTTTTGGTGTGGGTGGCGTGCACCCAATTCTTCCGCCCCTCAAGACGAACTGCAGTTCTCGTGGCAAGGAGGACCTGATAGGGTCCAGTAAACCTCGGGTCCAAGTTGTTCTTGCGCGAAAAGTTCCGCGTCACCACCCAATCTCCGGGCTGGAGCTGGTGGCCTGGACCCTCCGTCCGCGTTGGCAATGCTTCGTGAACCTGTTGGTGAATTAACCTCAGTTTAGCAGTCAAGTCATGAAGATAATCGATCAACATTGGGTACTCAAGATCACAGAAAATACCTGGCCTAGGAACCCCCCACACATTCGCAGGACGACCGAACACTATTTCATAGGGACTAAGCCCTACTCGGGAGTGTACAGTCGCCCTAGTTGACAGTAAAGGTAAAGCATCAGGCCACGAAAGACCAGTCGTAGCCTGAATCTTCGCTAGCTTTAGTTTAAGGGTGCCGTTATACCCTTCCACTAGGCCAGCTGACTGGGGATGATTGGCGCTGTGGAATTTCTGATTAATTCCAAGGCCCTTACACACACTCTTCATCACACTACCCACAAACTCACTTCCGTTATCTGACCACACGACTCTAGGCATTCCATACAGAGGAAAATATTCCTTCAGTAGGATCTTCGCAGTAGACAAAGCAGTATTGTCTTGAGAGGATAAGCCTCGATCCATCGGGAGAATGCGCAAACCACAACTAAAACGTATTTCAGGTTATTGCATCTCTCCATATGGATAAAGTCCAATTGAATCACCTCAAAGGGGCATGAAGGGGGAGCAAAACTGCCAGGAGGAGTTGGGGTTCCTTTGCCAGGATTGTACATCATACACACCATACAATTCTTCACCAGACGTTCAGCACATTTCGTGATACCATCATTCTTCCACACAGGAGACAACAATTTGCAAATACCTTTTGAGCTAATATGTGCTAACCCATGCGCCATAGTCACAACGGCCAGCACATACGCATCCGGTAACATCCATCTCTTCTGATCAGACAAATCAATCCAACAACCATTCGCATCCAACTTTCCCGTACTTTCTTTCCACTTCGTCTTTTCAGTGTCGGTGGCTTCATTCTGAATTGCTTTCACACTCTCGATAGTGTCCTCACACATACTCGATTCTGTAGGCCACCTCACCGAACTCGTCACATACATTCGAGTGCTAAGGTTCCGGGCAGTCTCCTTAGCAGTTTCATCCGCAAACGCATTACCACGACCAACATCATCCGTCACCTTACGATGCGCACTACATTTAACAATCGCTACTTGCTTAGGCAATGTCAGTGCATCCAAGAGATCATTCACAAGCTGGCCATGCTGAATCTTCGTACCATGCGACGTCAAGAAACCTCTCTCTCTCCACAATCGTCCAAAACTATGTGCGACGCCAAATGCATACTGGCTGTCGGTAAACACATTCACACGTTTCCCTTTTCGCTAACACACACGCTCTAGTAAGAGCAATCAGCTCTGCAGCTTGGGCAGAATTCTGATTTAATCTTGCAGTCTCAACAACAGTATTCAACGTTACCACAGCATAAGCAGTAGTCACATCGCCATTCGGCAACTTAAAGCATGACCCATCCACATACAATGTACCATCCGGATCGTCCAATGGGGTGTTTTTAAGGTCCACTCGACCCTTTGTTTCCTCTTCAGTCCTCAAGTAACAATCATGTTCTGCTACTACATCTGACTCTGTGCTAATTGGTAACAAGGTTGCCGGGTTCAGAACATTACAACGTTTTATTTGAATGTGGCTTGCCAACAGCGTCAACTCGTAACCAGACAACCTTGCACTCGTCAAGTGCTGAGTTTTCGTCCGATTCAAAAGAGTATCGACTGCATGCGGGACCATCACCGTAAGCATATTATCCATGACCAGTCCTGCTGATTGTCGGATGGAGACCGCGGCTGCCGCTGTTGCTCGTAAACAACTCGGCAATGCTCTAGCTACCGGGTCCAAGGTCGAGGAAAAATATGCACATGGACGTTGCTTACCACCAAAAGGTTGCGTTAAGACACTCAAAGCACAACCTTCTCTCTCGTGAACATATAATGTAAACGGCTTGCTGTAGTCGGGAGTACCCAACACAGGAGCCGAACACAATGAATCACGTAATTCAGAAAAACTTTTCTGACATTCTTCCGTCCATGGTAAAGGAGTCGTAACATCCTTGCACGTAAGAGCCACTAATGGTTTCGCTAGCAATGAAAAATTCGGAATCCATTGCCTGCAGTACGACGTAATACCTAGAAAGGCACGCACATCTCTTTGGGTTGTTGGCACAGCCATGCGTGCAATTGCTGCAATTCTCTCTGGGGTCAACCTCCTTCCCTCCTTTGACAATAAGTGACCTAGATAGGTTACTTCTTGACAACAATATTGGAGTTTAGTAGGTGACACCTTGTGATTTAACTCACAGAGATGGTGCAGCAACGACACCGTAGCAATTTTGCAAATGTCCTGAGTATCAGCAGCCACCAATAAGTCGTCGACGTATTGGATTAAGGCCGCACCGACCGGCAACCTAAACGCATCCAGTTGACCCTTCAAGGCTTGACTGTAAATCGATGGACTTTCACAGTAGCCCTGAGGAGCGCGTTTGAACCGGAAGCTGCGTCCACCGAGAGAGAAACCGAAAAGGTCTCTGCTCTCCTCGGCAATCGGGATGCTGAAAAACGCATTTTTCAAGTCAATCACCGAAAACCATGATGCAGAAGCTGGAATCAGAGTCAGTAGCGCCGTGATGTCAGGCACAACAGGGAATTGAGGAACCACAATTTTATTCACCTCCCGTAAATCGATAACAAAGCGATAAACAGGTGGTTTCGAAGGATCAGTACGTTTTAGAATGGGCAGTACAGGACTGTTGCACACGTTTCCCCTAGTCTCTTCAATGACATCCTTCTCGATCAGATCATAAATGATCGCTAACAGTGCTCGTTCACCATCAAGGGAGATACGATATTGGGGAATACGTGGCAATCGCACATTAGATTTCAACTGAACAACATATGGGGAGATATCAAGCAGGCCCACATCGTTGGGACCTGTCGCCCACAAAGACGCAGGAAGAGAACTCAATTCCGGTGGGAGCTTATCGAAGGACAAGTACATGGGAGAGACAACCCTCTCTCCTAACGTAAGCTTCACACCCGCAGGAGAACAATACAAAGTTGCATACAAACGTTTAAGCAAATCCAGGCCCAAGAGATTTTCGCCACAACCCGTGGTTAGAATCAACGGAGCTTCTAGCTCACGTGGCCCAATTTTAAGGGGCAAAGGGCGCGAAACTGGATTGCTAACGGGGGCGCCAGAGAATCCAACGGAAACATTTGTTAAGCCAGACAAAGGTGCGCCAGGGAGTTTCGAATGCTTAATGGAACTTTTCGCTGCACCAGTGTCCAACAGAAAAGGCTCAACGACGCCCGATGTAGCAACTGCGACGTAAGGCCCTCTCTGATCAACCGGAACTGATACCACTCCCTCTCCTTGTCTTCGGCTGTCCTAGTAATTACTGTCGTCAGTTCCCTGATCGACGTAATAATCGTCTACATTGTACTGCGCAGATCGTCCTTGCGACGATCCACGTTGATCGAAACAATTATCGGAATTTGATGAGTTATCTGAACGATCGTTCTGAGCACCACGACCTCTACCACGTGGAGCCTGCTGTGAACCACCACGACCTCCTCTAGATGAGTTACCACTATTACGTTCATTTAGAACAGGACAATTGAATTTAATGTGACCCTCTTGTCTACAATAAGCACATTGATTGTACCCTAACGAGGATCTTTGGGAAGAAGAGTCATTACGAGTTTGAGATCGGTTCGATTGCGGCTGCGATCTATTCTGTTGCGAATTATTCTGGTTCGAACGTGGAGGATACGCTTGCTGAAGCAGCACTTTAGTTTTTAGCTCTTTGGTCTTTTTATCAGCACGGTCGTTCTCTTCTTTCTCTCTGTTCTCATAATATTGTGCTGTAGCCAATATCTGAGCCGAAGAAGAAACGGCCCATGCACTTTCTGAATTCCTCAATTTATTGCTCAAATCGGGCAGTAAGTTCGAAACAAATTTATCTACGAACAACCTCTGACCACCCTCAGTGCTCATATCCTGGCCACTATGATCAATGAATGCTTCCTCGAACCTCGTAAAGTAGTCGGAAACACTCTTGTCCTTCTTTTGCTTACAAGCTGACAATTTGTCCCAGTTCACCTTCATAGCTGGCATAAGAGTTTTCATTAACGTTATTATTCTTTGAGGAAGGTCAATAATCAACTGGTCGGGTTTAGTAGCAGCCGCTTGTCTGGCATCTGCCGCTACAATGGCAGCCCAAGCACCACCTAATTCATTTGGATGGTTTTCATGGCGAATTTTAGCCCATACCGGTTGCGGTACAACATTGCCGAACAACATATCGATATCGGCAAGATTCATTACCGTAGCATCTACGAGCTGCGATAATTCTTTGTAATACCCTGTAGGATTTTTGCGTGGATCAGGCAAAGATTGCTTCACCTGCAATACTTCCGAGCGTTTCCATGGGAGATGTATCCATACTCTCTGGAAGTGCGCCAATACCGGAGGAGCAGCATTAGGATTAGCTGGTATCCAAACCGGTGGAACTTCTCGCATAGGAAATTGACCAGACTCATCTGGCAGTCTTTCGACATCCTCAACAAACAAGGCTTGAGGTATAGGAGTGGGACGAAAAGATAACAACCGTTCAACAGCGCGTCGAACGTTGGTATCCACTATCAGTCCAGCCGAAAACTGAAGCTGTAGATCAGACAACGCGGTCAGCACCTCGTCAGGTGCGTCGGCCGATATCTGATCACGAAGAACCTTACACATTTCCTCGAACACAAATCTTTGGGTTGGTATATTGAACTGACAAAATGTGTCGAGTACAACACGTGGTGGATTTCTAAGGGGGTGCGTCATCCAACCCATCGCCATATTATATAGCGAAGCACGTTCCCTATTACCTGGAAGCTGACTACGTCTCTGAGGACCATCTGAACCAGCGGACCCAAGAACAGGTCCGAGTGAATGAAAGAAGCTAGCCGCAAGAGGAGAATTACGACTACGAGTAGAGGGAGAAGTATAGGACACAGGGCTAACAAGTGAAGGAGTAGAAACAGAAACAACAGCAGGGGTTAACAGAGCAGGAGCAGTAGCGTGAGCAGGAGTATGTGGAAGCGGAGGAGCAGTAGGAATAGCAACAGACGAAGGAGCAGGAACAGTCGGAAGGACGGGTGCAGGTTGAGGAACAGGCGGAGGAAGAATAGGTGCAGGAACAGGTACAGGGGGAATCACAGGGGCTGTGGTACCCTGTACGTATGGAGGTGGCGATTTCATAAGATAGGACATTAAAGGATCCTCAACTGACTCATCCTTCTTTTCCGTCTCCGTAGGCAAAGTAGGATAGCATTTATCTATAGTCATACGCTGTAATCTGTCAAACACTTCCTTTTCCCTAACCTCCTTATCATGCTGGAACTGCTCTGCTTTCTTTACAATGGTACCAGCACTATCTCTCTGATTTCGCTTAGTCTGTCTGATTTCTTTCTGTCGGGCTTCTTTACGCCACAACCGAAAGGCATCAAACATGGCCGGCCTTGACTTTTTCGCGAACAATTTAACCTCTAGATTATCTAAGATCGGGGCCTCGAAGCTACCATGTGGTGGCCAGCGAAGGTCACCATCTTTCTTCGTATACTTGATCCAGTATTCATTAAAAGTAATCGGGCCTAGCCCATGTTTGCTATACAGTTCATACGTGGGAGTTCCAACCGGAGGTATCGGACACGAGTCCTCCAGTCGGGAATCCGTACCACAAGGCCTGAAACAACTAAACAAAGTACTGCGACCAGGCATCTTGCACACTAGCCGAGTTTCACAAACTTCAAGGGTTACGGGATTTACCAAGTCCCAGCAAAGAACAAAACCCTCGGTTTTTGGCGGCTGCAGTCGTCAAACAACACAACAAAGTACGCTAGCAAAGTGTCACCGACAAAAACACTCACACAGCGTCAACAACAAGAACACTCGCTAAAGTGTCAACAACCAAGAACTCTGGGAGCGACCCACAAATACTTAACTCAAAGATCGATGGCGTCTCCAGGAAGGCCCGTCAATCGTCTCGCTATACCAAGGTCTACGCCAGGCGCCAAAACAGGTCTACAGTCAGGGCAGCAGTCCGTCGCAGCCGTCAGGAGGCGGGAATCTTCGCGGGAAAAGTCTTCGGGCCACTTATTTCGACAACAGGATCGATGAAGCGGAGTGCACCTTCCCTCGGAGATTTCACACGAAGTTCCTCACGATCGTCGGGCTTGGACCGGTACCACTGATGCAGCCCCACGTTGGGCGCCAACTGAAGGACTGGGTTCTTTAAGACCCAGCGGTGCCAGGGCACAACACCTGAAACCTTCGTGGGTAACCTGCTCCGGCGTACGAATGACAGAGACACGGGACACTTCCTTCGGCGTCAAAGATTCAAGGTTTATTTGCTGCAGGGAACACAGATATCACAACAAGTACAACTCGTGCAACTTGGGGAGACTGCTTCAAATTGGTTCTGTGGATCGCTCCTTTTATACAGTTTTTACCCATAGGACAACATGGTACACAAAGGTTTACAACCCGGTTCCCACCATTATCCCCCAGAGGGGTCGCTTTGGTCACTTTGATACACATAAGGTCCGGAACATAAGTGCGGAAACATTTGGCGGTTCCCAACTGTAAAAACCCATCTTCCCAACATTAGTGCATTCCAATCGGCAGAAAAACAGATCGAAATAGGAACAAGGACAGGTGCAGAGGAAGACGGAGACAGTGGGGAGATCGGAAAGGGTGTAAAAGGGGAGGTATCGGGAAACACGAGATACAGGCATCAAAGGGACGTGCCTAATGAGATGCACGGCTGAGACAATAAACCGGTACGGCAAGATGAGCCTCGAGCGGGGCCATCTGCCTTACAGTATCATCCCCCTCGTCATAAAGACACTTACAAAGAACATGTGTCTTCCGCAAATATCTTGGGAGTCCCAGGGTCGCGAAGCGGACAGTGTCCGTTCGCTGGCTACTTGAGGGCAAGAGACAAAATGGATGCCGTATCTAAGATGGAACCCGGGGGTACAGACGGAAAACCCACATAACAAACGAACGGTTTAAGTTAGCACAGCGAAACTGCGCACACTTACTAAACTCGTCATTTGCGGTTCATAGATACCAGACTCGACCATATTCGTGCGAGTCGAAAACACCACTTACAATTGTCACGGAACCTCACTATGTCTGATCATCTACATATGTTCATATACATACATGCGGTTTCCATATGCACTGACCCTGGTCTCTCTGTACATATCACCTCCATCAATGTAACTGGTTGTCTGTCACTTTCTCCGTGATTCTATCTCTCTGCCTTTGCCTCTCAGCCTCTCTCTCAGTTTATCAAACCTATATCTAACAATCAGTGAATTATCTATCTATT
Source organism: Lissotriton vulgaris (assembly GCF_964263255.1). Lineage (NCBI taxonomy): Eukaryota > Metazoa > Chordata > Amphibia > Caudata > Salamandridae > Lissotriton > Lissotriton vulgaris. The sequence continues at coordinate 158,130,438 of NC_141699.1, read as the reverse complement.
AACTATCTATCTATTCATCTATCTTTCTTTCACAATCTGTCCATCTTTGTAGAGGAAGATTCTAGCTTAGCAAGCAGGAGTGAACTATCCTCCGTGAAAGAAGCATGAATGGTCATAAAATTCAGAAAAACAATTCTCTAAATATTGCAATGTGGGGCGCTTGCGTGGGACAGAGTTTGGGTTGTAAGCACCAGCTCTTCTCTGTATAAAGGGCACAGGGAGGGAGACGGGGTAAACAGTCAAAATATCGAGTTTTTAATTTCGACCTACACTTATATCGAGTTGCTAATATCGATGGGACAGAATATCGATGTCCAGAATATCGATGGCCAGAATATCGACCCTAAGGTAAGTAATATCGAAATTACTAATATCGATAGCATATATATCGATGTAAGTAATTTCGATTTACTAATATGTGTTAGAAATATAAGTTAAGTATTTAAATTAATTGTTATAATATGTGTTTAATATGTTTTTATAATTTAAAAATATATAAGAGTAAATAATATGTTTTACTACCACAGCGGGTTGTGGGTTTATAGGGGAATAGGGTGGGAAGTAATTTATTTGTAATTAAATAATTAATTTTTCAATGATTAATTTATTTTGCAATTAAATATTAATTGGCAATTATTTATTTAAATTGATTAATTGATTAATTAATTGATAATTTATGTATATTTTTAACTAAATTATGTTTTACTACCACAGCGGGTTGTGGGTTTATAGGGGAATAGGGTGGGAAGTAATTTATTTGTAATTAAATAATTATTTTTCAATTATTAATTTATTTTGCAATTAAATATTAATTGGCAATGATTTATTTTAATTGATTAATTGATTAATTAATTGATAATTTATGTGTATTTTTAACTAAATTATATGTTTTACTACTGGAGCGGGTTGTGGGTTTATAGGGGAATAGGGTGGGAAGTAATTTATTTGTCATATTAATTAATTTTGGGTAAAGGGGTATTTTTAGGGTTCAGGGTCAGTTTTCAGTTTTTGGGTAAAGGGGTATTTTTAGGGTTCAGGGTCAGTTTTCAGTTTTTGGGTAAAGGGGTATTTTTTGGGTTCAGGGTCAGTTTTCAGTTCTTTGGTAAAGGGGTATTTTTAGGGTTCAGGGTCAGTTTTCAGTTCTTTGGTAAAGGGGTATTTTTAGGGTTCAGGGTCAGTTTTCAGTTTATGGGTAAAGGGGTATTTTTAGGGTTCAGGGTCAGTTTTCAGTTTTTGGGTAAAGGGGTATTTTTAGGGTTCAGGGTCAGTTTTCAGTTTTTGGGTAAAGGGGTATTTTTAGGGTTCAGGGTCAGTTTTCAGTTTTTGGGTAAAGGGGTATTTTTAGGGTTCAGGGTCAGTTTTCAGTTTTTGGGTAAATGGGTATTTTTAGGGTTCAGGGTCAGTTTTCAGTTTTTGGGTAAAGGGGTATTTTTAGGGTTCAGGGTCAGTTTTCAGTTTTTGGGTAAAGGGGTATTCTTTGGGTTCAGGGTCAGTTTTCAGTTCTTTGGTAAAGGGGTATTTTTAGGGTTCAGGGTCAGTTTTCAGTTTATGGGTAAAGGGGTATTTTTAGGGTTCAGGGTCAGTTTTAGGTTTTTGGGTAAAGGGGTATTTTTAGTGTTCAGGGTCAGTTTTCCCTACTGTTGCACCCACTGGAGTGGGAATAGTAATTATTGTTAAGTAATTATATATTATATATGAATTTTTTTTTTTAATTAAATATGTATTATTATTTTTTTTAACAATTATTACATATATTTAAATATGTTTAAGTAATTATTATGTATTATTTACAGTTTTTTTATGTTATTTTAAATAAAAAAAAATCGATATATTTAACAACGATAATTTTTACATCGATATTAAATTTTCGATATTTTGGTACTTACCATGTTGTACATAGGGCGGCGATATTTTTGCTATCGATATAATTACGCCGATATTTGTGTAGGTCGAAATTCTGTCTGTCGAAATTCTGTCATAGATCCGGGAGACGGGTGCTAGGGCGTGACTGCTGACTGAATGCTGCAATCTGAAAGCCCGCAGCCCTGCTTCAAGGTTAGGAGAGTAGGAGAGCAGTCTGTGTTATTGGATTCTGAGGTAAACAATTTAGAAGGCCTGCCTGAAGCTGTCTTCTGAATGACGCGGTCGGTGAGTAAACCATGACAGCAGAGGTTGTGTTGTTTATCACCGCTGAGCCGAGTATCATGAATCTCGTTACCTATGAACGGGGAAAGGAACAGGTCAGGTGTTTATATATGTTGACCGAAGAGAATCTTTTAGCCAGTATGAATGGGCGAGACCTTCTGTTTCCCTGTTGTAATATTGGTAAGCGAATGCAATCAGGGCCCCAGTTTGGGAAGCTAAGTTCTTCCAGGCGCCTATCATCCTGAGGGGCCCCGCCCCCCACCTTTTGCAAACAGGAAGAGTGTCTGTCAGGCAGAGCGAAGATCAACCAGACGGAAACTGTTCATGTTGAGGTCAGGCAGCCCGGCGCTGTATATGCGCTGAATGCGCAGGTCTGGTTACCTGAGCTGAACATTGCCAGGTTGGGGATTCCACAATCCTGTGGGCATGGCTATGATTAGGGGGCGCATCATAGATACACTCGCATCTGGGTGCTTCAGTTTTAAGCCCTGAAGTGCCCAGGTCTGACTGTCCATCAGTGATGCCTCGTCACAGTGTGGGGTGGGTTCAGCAACTCTCACTGATCCCATTCCACTCTTTGAAAAGTAGGAGACTGTCCCCTCCTCTCATTGGCTGACCTTGGGAGGAGGTAGCCTCAACCCTCGAGGAACCTCGGAAGCTTCCCTCCCACCAACTGCGATCACCTCTGCGGCTGGTTAGTTTTTCTTTTTAAATGTTTGGTGCATTCATGTGTGTGTGTATGCATGAATACATATGCACTAGTGTGTCCTGTGAATGGGTGTGTGCGTGCTTATGTGCTTGTGAATGATGGGTGTATGTGTGCTTGCTTCTGAATGTATGGATGTGAGTGTGCATGTAGATTGTTGAGTCTGAGCATGTATGCTGGCTTGTGTGTGTGTCCCTACTGCACTTCTCCACCTGCTCAAATTACCAGCCACCACTGAGTTCTGCAGTATATCCTAGTGTGCTGCACACCATCTCATTGAATAAATATCTTTGCATTAACTTGCCGATTGCATTAAACTGACTGCTGCAAAGAACTTTTGTTTGGTCAATTGCATATCGAATTGAATAGTGTTGCATGGTGTGCAGACAAAATATCAAGTTGGAAATTTCGAGCCACAGAAATATCGAGTCCTAAATATCGTCAGTGAGAAATATCGACAGCAAAAATATTGTGGTGAAGAATATTGATTTGAAGATAAGAAACATTGTTTTTAAAAATATAAAAAATCATCAGGGCATGGCTTAGCAGCCAAATGTAATGGCCGCCGGATAAGACAGCTCCGACGTACCTCGATCAACAACCCAAATATCCAGCACAGAGATCCGACCTAAAGGCACCGGCAGGACGACCCCAGATGCTGCGGAGGATGGCAGCATTACAACGGAGCAAAGGAACCTAATGATCACGAAGTTGTAGAGCAGTGAAACTTGTGGCCTCTCCGAGTCAGAGGACCAGGTTCTGACGTGGCTGCGCTGCCGTGCGCGCTGAAGTCGGGGAGCGGCGTTATTGGCGACGCCAGTCCAGAGTCTCAGGGCCTCCCACGATCCATTGCCCAGAACTACTTGATTGGAGGTAGCAACGCCAATAGACTGCTGGAAGTCAGGAGTGGCCCATTAAGGGATCGATTGCTGACACAGATCGGTAAGCCCTTGACGCCGGTGACGGCGGGGAAGCCGTTGGGAAGGCACCATGTAGCTGCCTGTGGCCGGTAATTTCAAGGCGGCCCTCGGGAAAGTGCCCTCCCCCCGTACCGTGACCAGGGCCACAACATAACCAGTAGCGCCGACAGAGAGGGCGAGCTCCACATTACAACGGGTGAAAACCAAGCCATGAGGGTGATCATACAGTGGGCGCTAACACCATTGGGCAACCATCGCTACGTGCCCCATCGCAGAAATGCCTCTACTCGCTCTGCAGGCAAAGATATGGCCAATAAACGCATGGCCTCCTTGCTTATTTGGCTCTGACATCTGAAACAATAGCTGCAGCCGCTGGGCCACATCATTGGGTGTACTACATGAGACGATACCGTTGCAGCTTTATTATCCAACAGCCCGGGACCTGCGCAATCGACACTGGGGGTGAAAAAAGGATTGCGGGGCAATTCACGTTGGCAAGTGGCCCTAACTGAGCTAGCGAATAGATGCATTGACTCGAATCTGAGGTAAGCAAGTCAACAGAAGGATCGCCAAAGCAGTGAAGTCAGGTGAAACGAGGAGTGCATGCTAACTATATGGACCTGAAATGTCCGGGCCAAGGGGCTTAAAAGGTCACAGCAAACGAAACTCGATAAATTTACATTGCCAAAGCCGACCGACCTTGACCACAAGGCTAAATCCAAAATGGCGGCTGGAACAGAACGTGCAGAAGCCAGACCTAACGCTGAAAGATATAATGGATGTCATTTCGGGGGTATGTGCCTCCTTAGAGAATAGAATGGACACTATCACAACCAAAGTTGCCCTTCTAAGGGGCATATTCTCAAGGAACAATCGCCGCGTTTTCAGCACTTTCTCGCAGCCAAAGTTGTGATAAAACTAACGCTCTATTCACAAACTGGTAATAACAGCCCATATCACCAGTTTACTCGTGATAGCAGCCGCAAAAAACATCACCACAGATGACCCCGGCAACTATCGCTAATGAGATGCAGAGTAGGCGTTCCTGTGCAAAAAGCCGCAACAACAACACTTGGCAACATTCTCAAGGAACAGCCAGATCGGCTATAAGATCCCAAAACAGGCAATAAGGCCTGTTAGCAGCAGGAAACTAACACCTTCTCCGACCTGGTGTAAAGTCGGACGACAACCTGCAACAGAAAAGGGAGCCCAGCCCAGAGCTACACCTGAAGGGTAACAGATGCCATGAAGCCACTGATCATGCAGCCCGGACACCCATGAGGGCCACAACACCCACCGCCACCACCCCTAGCCCCCCCACCCCCCCAATCTCTGACCAACACTGATGCAGCACAGACAAAGACAGCGGGCTTTCAGAAAACGCTTGAACCTCAATGACCCAAACCAGAGAATGTCATTGCCCACCACAGGCCCAAAAGGACAACCATCCTCCGCATCCTGATCACCTTTGCCCACAGGCTGACGGTACCAACACCGCAGACAACCAACATCCCACCTCCGACAAAGCGGCACCTGTTGGCCTCTGGTACCTACCAACCAACAACTGCCAGTTGGAGGAGTCTCACAGCCAGCCCAATCCAAGTTCCTCACAACGGTCGTGGATGACATCATCAGCTAGGTACCCCACTACCTATACTTCCCCCACACTGCGCAGGAACAGCCGGAGACCAAGTAAGGCGTCCACGCCATAGCTGGCTTCCTGCACGTTTTGAGGGCAATTAATGGCACACGTGTCCTACTGGTGCCCCCTGGCAAAGCTGCACACAATAACCACAACAGAAAGCACACACATTCCATCAATGTGCAGACAATAGCAGTCCCCCGGGAAGTCTCCACCAACGTCGACGACAACCACCCAGGCAGTGTGCATGATTCCTACATCTCCCGACAGTCCATCAGCAACCATCGCGACCAGGATGGCACCTAAGGAAATGCATTGCTCGTTGGCAAGTACCAAATGAACACAACACACACCTCAACTCCACAATCATGCAACATACAACACTGGGAATGCACACTTTACAAACTCACATACAACAAGCCAAACAACATGCCCACCCACCAGCCACAACAACACAACTTACTGTGGGAACCTGGGCCAGCCAGGCACATAAGCCATCAATGGCATGGCACCTCAGCCACACAATAGCTGAATGTGAGGAGAGGTGGGAACCAGGCATGTACGAAGGAGACAAGTGACCCATGAATGTGAATATACACAATGCCAAGTGAGGCGTGGATGTGATGGCAGACTGCAGCATGCAGACCACACTCATATCCATGTCGACAAACACCGCTGGTGTATGGAGTGTAGTGGACAGTGGACGCAACCATGTCACCCCAGTCACTGGGGAAGAACGCAGAAATGTAGCTTGTTACGTCCCTCCTTTTAAGCGCGAGCGGAGTGGGCTGGCCCGGCGTACGCCAGGCCAGAATAGGGATGTGAATAAAAAGCATGTAGCTCTGGGCATGGTACTCTTCTGGAATGCCCAATGCCTCTGCCTGGGCGGCGACCCTCATCCCGCCTTGAGGCCGCCGCCATGAGCGGTGTTGCCTGCAATCATGTGCGCCTGCTGCACCCCAGGCTGCTTGTCCACGTACCCGACTTGCCCGCCCCTACGCACCCAGGCCTCACTGCTCACCTGCCGACACCGGCGTGTGTCGAAGAGGGCCCGCTACGTGCAGGTGCAAGCTCCAAGCCTGAGGCACACAAACCTGGCAACCTGCTACGACCATCACGGCCTCCGCGAGCAAGGCCCGCAGTACTCCTTTCTCGTTGACATACTCTTCCGGCATACACAGCGGACTACAAAGTACAAATTAGTTTATTGTGTTGATTATTTAAAATCTTACAATATTACACATCTAAAGGAAAACAGTAAAAGCTATATTCATGTATAAAACCACTTAAAATAACATTGCATCAGCTTTGTAGTCAGTTAGATATTTACAGTAGGTACGACTCCTAGTTTCCTTTTAACTAATATTAGGAACTTTACAAAGGTAGCATTTAAAATGATATCATTCGAGTGCAGGCACTTAATCAGGGCCTGCCTGCATGTCCTTATGCCTCGTGCCTTGAAAGGAAACTTAAGCAATGCTTTTCTCTCCTGCAAGAGTTCAGGGCAAGTACACAGAAGATGAAGAATATCCTCCTCACCACTATTGCACAGTCTAAATTGCGTTTGGGTTTCCGATCTCTCCCACGGTGGAAGGTGACACAGGCCTGGCATTATTCCAAATCTGGCTTTAAGGAGCACCTGTTTGTTTTTTTCTGTCCAAGGTGTTACCAGATATTGTTGAATTTCCTTCTTTTTATAACCATTTATTGTCGCCCAAGCGTGTTTTCTCTTAGTAAGGATAGCTTTATCGTTTAGAATAGATAGATGGTTTGCGGTTTTATTAATAATTTTCTTAAACGATGTCTTGGTTATATTATTTTCCCATACCGACGTGACCCCAAAATCCTTTATTGCTTCCCTAAGATAGAGCCTTGCAGTAGAGTTGGTGTCGTTATTTAATTCTCTCCATAACTTGTGCGATATTTAATTTTGGTGGTCATTTTTTATTTGATTCCATACTTTTATAAAGTGGCCTTGCCTTGCATAGTGTTGATTGGTAAGTCCGAATTCCAACCTTACTTGGGCAGGGGATGCGTTCGCTGGAAGATGAAATAGGGCCCAATATGCTCTGGTTATGATTTTGTTCAGAGTTTCAGTATCCTTACCCATTACCGCTTCACTACCGTATGTAATAGTCGGTAGGGATCTTGCACCAATAATACTCAGTAGAGGGCCGTAGGTTAGGCTGGAAAGTGACTTCTGCACAATTCTGAATGCTGCAGTTAATGCATTCGCTTTTCTTTGGATGTCCCTTTTTTGTAGTTGGAAATTGCCCTTCGCATCAAATAACACAACCAGGTATTTATATACCTCTACTTGTTCTAGCTCGGTCTTGTCCATGAACCATTTACTCTTGTATCTTATCTTATTGTTTTTGGTAACAACCATGATCTTAGTTTTTGTCTCATTTATGACCATCCCGTTATCCTTCGAGTACATGTGAGTCCGCCTAATAAGACACTGTAGTCCCACTTTAGTGTGGCTCAAAAGTATGACGTTGTCCGCATACAACAAGTTCGTGAGACGCTTATCAGCTAGTTTCGGGGGGTGCGCGTTTTCCTCGTCCAGTATTACAGTTAGGTCGGCAAGAAACAGATTAAAGAGAAGGGGGGCTAGAACACAGCCTTGTTTTAGGCCTTCGTTTGCTGGAATCTCCTTAGATAATGTTCTGCCATCCCCCATCCTCACACTCACCCATGTGTCTCTATACAAGAGGCGAATCAGTTTCAGAAGGGGAGCTGGAATTTTCATTTTCTCAAGTTTTTTCCAGAGTAAGTTCCTATTGACACAATCAAATGCGGATTTAAAGTCTATAAAACATAGATACAGAGGTTGCTTCAATCTGATTGACTTATCAATAAGTAGGGCGAGAACCAGTGTGTTTGTTGTTTTTCCTAAGCCTTGTATGAAGCCTGTTTGGTTAAGGGGCAATTTCTTGGTTTCCGTCACCCATTCCGATAATTTGGTCAGCAAAATTCTGGCAAACAACTTGGCATCCATGTCTTGCAAAGTGATCAGCCTATAGTTTTCTGCAAGTGCCCAGTTTCCTTTTTTAAAAATTGGAGTTATTAGGGATCCTCGCCATGACTTGGGTACAGTTCCTGTTAGGATGACTTCTAGGTATAATTTCTCTAGGATGGTCGCCCATAGTTCTGGGTTTTCTTTAAAGAGTGCAAACGGTGTCCCATTTGGTCCGGGAGCACCGTTCTTCTGTTTTTTTATAAATTTGATTATCTCTTCTTTTTCTATGAGTATTGGCGTATCCAAATCATTATCCTGAGCGGAAGATTCCATATCGTTGTCATTTTTGCACCCATGTCGCATTTCCGGTAAAATTGACTGTATAGTGTCCTGATTTAGATGTTTCCTCAAGAAAATATCCCATTTCTGCTCTGTTCGAGGTGATGAGACTACTTGCTTGTTAGATCTGGCAAGACCATTGATCATTTTCCAGAAGTCTCTTGGATTCTTCTGCTTACTGGTGTGCAATACTTTTGCCCAAGTTGCCTGTTTTGCTTTATTTTTTTCACCCCATATTAGCTTCTTCAAATTTTGATTTAATAGCTTCAAGTTACCCAGGTTTTCTGCTTTTACCCCCGGTTTCTTCATTAACCTGATAGTTCTGTTTCCGTCTTTCTTCAGTTTCATTATTGTATATGGCAAGTTTAAATGGGGTTCCTTATCTCTGTTTGGATCTTTCCACATTTGCTTCTTATTTGTTTGTGTTTGACATTGCGTACTGATCAGCATCCCAGTGAGGTTTTCCCATTGCTCTTTCACTGATTCTAGTGCAGTGTCTTTGAAGCATGCTTCCAAGAGCCTTTCCACCTCTTTATTCGTTTCATCTTTGTTTACAACATTCCAAAACAGTTTTTTATAATTAGTTGTACCAACATGCCCTTGGACAGTCTGATAAACCTTGTTTGTATTTGTTCCAATGTTCATTACAATTATTTGCTGTGCGTTGTCACTTTCATTTACTTTCTTTCATTGGTACAAGGTAATTATGTGAAACATAGATAATGAGGACATGGTGTAATCAATCTTGGAATGTGTGTTATACCCAAAGTAACTATATGCTGTAGGTTTTTATTCTGCTGTTAAGAATTCGAAGTCCCATAGCCTCAATGTCCTTTACAAATTTTGTCCCCATTCTGTTCTTATTGGAGTAATTATCTTTCCCTATATCCTGCTCTGGAATCAGCCATTGATGATTTTGCGATTGCGTTGTATCATCTCTTATGTGGGGTGACATAAGATTGAGGTTAAAATCCCCGGTAATCATAAAATCAGCTAGGGGATCCTCCAATATTTTGTTGATTAGTACATTGTTCAAGGTTCCACAAATTGTCTCCCTACTTCAATTGGTAGGCAGTATGTATACAGTAATCAGGTATAACGTTCTGGATTTTTGGTTGTTTATTTTATAGTTTAGTTTAACTAACAGGATATTCGTGCTATCTACTTCCACTTGCTCATGATGTACCTGTAACGTATTAGAGATAAATATTGCCTGACCCCCACTAGCTCGCCCGAACCTTTGCTCTTTCTTTGTGTGTTCATAATAGCCGGCGTATCCATGTAACAGAAATGAGTTGGTTTCCCATGTTTCTTGAAGTACTATAATCTGGAATCTTCCCACTAGAGAATCTATATGTGCGTTATGGATCTTACCTCTCAACCCATTCTTATTATTTCTCTGTCGTTACTTATTGCTCCCAGTTGCGATGGATTACCATATCATTGGTTATGGTTGCTATGTAATGCTACATTAATCCATTTTTCATTTATTTCTAAATTTCTGTCTATGGTGTTTTGCGACAGGGTACAAACATTTTTTGTGGGCGATCTACCAAGTGCATTTTTTAGGACAGAAACGATCTGTGTGGATACTTTTTCATGTTTTAATGTTGTTTCATCTCCAATAAAAGGAGTAGGATAAACCTCTGGGATTCGTTTGGTGAGTACTATGCCCCAGGTTTTGAATATCATTTGCTCGTTCATGATCTGTTCAGATATTGTTGGAGATACTAATGTAATTAGCGTTGGAGTCTGGCTACTATTTTTCCCCTCCATAAACTCAACAGAGATAATGTCCTCACTTACAATGTTAGTCAGTGCTGGTACTGATTTGAATAGTCTGAGTAAGTTCCCACGGTTAAGTATGTCGTGCCTGCCTCTAGACTGAAATTCTGGTGTAAATATACGTTTTTCACTGATCTTGGGGATTTGGTACATAGGGACCTCATTTTTTTCAATTTGCTTGGGTTTGAAGCTAATTGTTTTTTCCCTTCCCTGCTTTTGATCTGTAGATGGTCCCATTCTGATGTTTTTATAGGTCTATTCCCCGCCTTCCCCACTGTGGGGTCCCCATCTTTTTTTATTCTCACATCAGTGCTGTGGTTTTGGTGAGGAATCGTTGTTTGGGTTGATTTGATAGGGCTACTTCCATTCGTTTTGTCAGGGTTACAATTGCTTGTCGCTCTTTATTCTTCTTTCTGCTTTATGTCCAGTTTGACAACCTGTGGCGGGTTGTCTGGGGTCCTATTATCCACTTGGCCTTCTAGTCCTCTATCATCAATCCTTGTTGGGATTTGGTTTACTTTTACGTTGAGGCACGTTGTTTGATTTGGACCAGTTATTGGTTTATTACCAAAAATAGATAAATAGTTGTTTCTACCTTTCGTTGTATCCTCTGAGATTATTGATATTTGATCGTCGTCTGACTTCCTTGTAGCAGACAGTTTCGATTTTTCATTTTTCCTTGCTTTCCGGAGTTTTTTCCTTTGACGTTTTGACATCATCGAGAAACCATCTGATTTCATCCTCTTGACTAGCGTTACACATAATTTCGTTTCCCGGTAGGTCCATAGCTTGATGGATTGGTAGATTAACGATTTCACCTTGTGGTTTTGTTGACTGTTTTATTTCAATGCCTTTAGGGCTGTCAAACCCATTCCCAGTTTCATTTTTATTCTTTTCCTTTATAGTAACATTATCCGTATTAACTTTCACCTTACTGACTTGGATGTTTCTTTTAGTGTCTTCTATTATGCTTGTTAAAACTGTCGGTAGTACTGCTAGTGTATCCATAATAGGTACGTAGATACAATCAGAAGTTGTTTTTACGTTTTCTGTCTGTACTCTGATTATCAGATCATTTAGTTGGGCAAGTTTGTTATCAATTCCCGCCACGTTATTTGCCATCATTTTTAGGAGGTCAATTTGTATGTCCATTTTATTTGATTGGTACTGGAGCGCTTATAGCGTGAGTGTCGAGGTTTGGTAAACGATATCCCAGGGAATCCCTGCTTCGTGATGTTTTATTCCTGATTCTGTATTGTGGGTCATTTCACCCTTAGTATATGCGGTACCCTGGGGATTTTTTTGTTCCACCATATTTTTATCAGTAATATTCAAAGCTAAATAATTTTTTTCCAGAGGTCCTTCAAAAACTTCCCCCAACATCTTGGTTTCTTTTATTGTTTCATTGAGCATGACTTTTCTGTTAACACTCCCCTGGTCAGCGCTATCCTGGTTTTGATATGTTTCAAATTCCTCAGGGGGAACACACAACCGTTTATTGAATTCAACGTTAATTTCAATAGGGTACCTTGGTAACGCTTGCTCCATCCTATCTCCGTAATGTTGTTGATTAGTTTCCGGAGTTTGTGAATACAGATTACTTGCGGTAGACTCATCATCAGTTGCCTTTTCGTTTGCCTTTGCATCTATATCCAACTTTATAATGCCTTTTTGCAACTCTTTTGGGGGTTCTTGCTGAGTTATCCATTGCAGTTGGTCTCCCATCACTATATCTAGGTCACACTTTGGTTTTCCTCACGGTTTAGTTCTATTTGTTCCATTTGCTGACTGTTTTGGGTCATGTTATGGGTTTCGCTGCTAATAGGTTTCATAGGGGTCTGTAGTTTGTCCTTGTTTGATTCTGATTTCATTGACATCAGAGCTCCGGTTGGATCCTTCATAAATTAGAACTTGTCCGGTATTTTACCGGATTTCTCGAACATCCTGCAATAGGGGAGATAAGCGACTGGGTCATTCCGGGTGCGTTGGTTTTGAACTTTTTTGATACCGTAGATAGCTGCATTCTTTTTGCGCGTTTTGCTGTTGTGCCTGCAGTCCTTACCTTTCCTGATCTCATGTTATTGACTTTGTTATAGTTTCTGGTTTCTTTGTGGCTGAGTGAAATTTATTTTCATGAGTGACAGTCTGAAGCACACCCTGCTACTCCCCTCTCGCACTGCTCCTACCCGGAGGCTCAGATCCGCACGGTCCGCAGAAATCCACACACCCTCCCAAGCCTGTCTGCTCCTTTCAGGCGCTGCCGTGTAACCACTTCCTACACATGCACAATACGCAGAGAGTTTGGAGCAGCTGCCGTCAGGGAGGGGCAATGATTGCGGTGTTGCGGTATAAGGCAGGTATAAGGCAGAGCCAGAGGCAATGGGATGGCTTTGTCCAACTCAGAGTTAATTTTTTGCGCAGGTTAAATGCAGCTTCAATGCAGAAAGTACATGCGTGCACGTCAGGAAAGTTCAATGAAAGTTCAGTGAGAGTTAAGCAGCATGCAGCTTGTAGTTTTGTTAAAATAAGTAGCGCTACGATTGTTGGGGCTTACCGTTCCAGTCCAATGCCCGGTGGTTATCGTCCTTGTGCCTGTGACTCCACCTCTCCCCCGTCAGTTTTGTTTGGCGGGTATTCCTGGTTTGGATCCTGTATTAATCCAAGCCTGGCGAGCTGGCGAGCTGACAATCCGTCAGCCTGCAAGGCTGCAAAGCCAGGGGCAATCTTTCTTTTCTGGATGTCGCAGGCAAAACTCCTCTCGTCCTCCTCTCGTGCTCTCCACAAGCAGAATGTCATTTGAAATGCATTCGTCTACTGGGGGTCCTCCGACATGCGTGCCACTACGGGCCCTCTCATAACTCCTAGAAATAAAGACCCTTACATGTACTATAAATTTGTTACATATATAGAGAAAGAAGGACTTCTTTGTAAATAATGTACAGATTAGAATGTGATTAATTTGTAGGACTTCTCTCTCAATAACCATAGAGGTCTATTGTGAATATTTTTATGTTAGTTCAAGATGAGGGTTTGTTATTATGTCCATATCTGTCTTTTTAGAATGGGTAGTGAATGTAGAGGTATGCATGATGGAATGAATGATAACAGGATAAGATGAACTGTTTGGGGTTCTTTTGCTTCAATTGTACTTTGTGTTGTTTAATTGTACTCAGATAATTTGTTATTTAAAATCATTTTTGCGTGTCACAAAGTAATTTGTATTTATGTATAAATAGACAAACTACAAAACAAAAAAGAAAAATAATAAAATAATGTTTTGAATAAATTACATGACTTTTTCTTACTTATAGCATCCTTCTCTTAAAGTATTTGTGAAAAATGTCGTTGAAAAAGTAATATAGGTCTACTCAGAGGTACCCACCCCCAGTTTTGGTTTTCTTCTCTCGCTCCTCTGGACCTAAAACTATATTGGGAGAACTCTTCTATTTGTTTAAGTGATGGTTAAAAAATACCTGCTCGTGGGGTGAAAAAATAAACTTTTATTAAGCCCCCGGCTGGTATCATTAAAAGGGGTGCAGTGAGAGGTTGTTAGTATATAATTATGTACATCAACTTCATATGTGCGTCTACATGAACATGTTTCGGAGTGTAAAACTCCTTCTTCAGGACGGGGTTTGCATAAAGATCCCCACCTTACTCACATGAATGTAAATGTAAAAGTGTATTATACAAAAAGGAAGTGAACTATAGGTGATATGTACCTAGTTTTTAGTTCAAAATTGTAGTCTCTCATCGCCCAATTGGAGTATATTAAAGACCTAGAGGGAGAAAAATGCACATTAGATACTATTCTCATAATAATCTATAACTATCTTGCAGGTTGCGGTGACCTTAGGAAAAAGTGAGGGTTTCCGATTTCTACATACATATATTATGCCTTAAGTGATCGTTCACCCTGTAAAGCAAAGCGACAAAGACTGGACAAAACACACATGTAACATTAAAAACACGCGTATTCGTTTTTTGCTTTCCTGTGTTGTGGGGAGGGAGAAAAACAGGAAAGTGATTGTCTTACTTTTTGATATTGATTATAATGCCCCATGAGCCTATTACGTGTATTGGGGGGTTTCCATCTGGCCCAATTGTAGCGATCTGAAAATGTGAAAAAAGTCTGTTTGAGTTCTCCTACTTACAGAGTCCTTCTGTTGCCCTCCTCTTTCAGGGGTTTAGTTAACTCACGGTTATTCAGGATGCGATCTATCCTCTTCCCCTCAATGCGGCTCCGCTGATAATGCCGCTGTGGGGAGAGGTGTGCCCTTATATACTTTCACGATGTATTCTAAATTGCCAATTGACTGGTAAATTGAAGGCGGATATATGCCCAAACAAGGACTGCTCGATACCTTTATGTCTTCATTTACCGGTAATGCGCAAGTGCTCATTCTTTCAGTTCTGCGCATGCGTAGTACCGATGCCCTGCGAAAGTGACAAAGCGCATGTGCCGGTCTGGAATGATATTCCGCGCACGCGCGGCATAGGAAAAACACTGGCTGGGGTATTTTTTAAGCAGTCAGAGCTGTCCATTCCTAGATGCAGTAGGGATGCTCACGATCAGACTGGGACGGATCCTGCAAACTGATGTGGCACCCGCAGTTTGAAAAATGTTTGGAACATTGATATCGATTTGATGGTTTACAAAATGAAGGATTGCTGTGGTCCTTTTTTGACTGTGGATCTGACAATGATTATGGTCGAATAAAATTATGGCCGAATAGAATTCTCTGATGCCCTCATGAACATTAATTTAAGTTAGTACATAATAGATGTCTACGGGCATGTTAAGACTGTGATATGGATTCTGATTGCCTTCTCCTAAAGGCATTTTGCAGTTTGATTTTTAGCGTAATTGGCCCCATGGTATGGCATCATTGAGGCCTATTGTGTGTGTCCCTAAACGGAACACCCATCTCTGCTCCTTTTCAAAGAGGCCTTCTTCTGATGGTAACTGTTCGATAATGGTCCATTGTAGGTAATTGACGCAGTATTGCTCCTGTAGGTAATGGGCTGCCATCTTTGTCGTGGTTTTTTTACACCTGACATTGCTCTTGTGTTCGTTAATTCTCACTTTTACAGCCCTCGTGGTCATGCCCACATATTCCAAACTGCATGGGCAGGTAATTAGGTATACCATGTTTTTACTGTTGCAATTCGTAGAATTGCCTTGTTCCCACTTATTCCCATTCCTGAAAGTAAGGTCCCGGCTCTTTTTCGTGAGGTGGCAGTTGTTGCAGTTGCCACAGGGATGGTGCCCATGTATCCCCTGCAGCCTTGGCTGTTGGTATGGTGTTGTTTTCGGTCTAGTGTACACCAGGATGTCTTTGAGATTCTTTCCTCGTCTGTGGGCAGAAAGTGGTTCCTCTAGATCGAGAGCCCCGCTTGTCAGTATTCTCCAATGTTTATTTATCATCTTTGACACCTGGTTTGAGTGTGTGCTATACGTGGTAACACACACTGGCCTCTCTCGAATGTTGTCTTTGGGTACCTTGTCTTCCAGGAGGACCTCACGATTGTTATTTCGTGCCCTCTTCATTGCGGCGTTTATTACTCTGTCGGGATATTGTCTCTGTTGTAATTTTATCTTGAGATCTTGGGCTTGTACCTTGTATTTGACTATGTCGCTGCAATTGCGGCGCAGGCGCAGGAACTGCCCATATGGTAGGTTTCTCTGAGGTGGCGAGGGATGAAACTGTCAAAACGTAACAGACAATTCCTTGCCGTCGGTTTAAAGTGTCTCTCTGTTTTTAGGAACCCTGAGTCATGATAGATGTTGAGGTCCAGGAAGACCATTGATTCGTTGGACATAGAATGGGTGAACTTCAAGTACGCATTCTGATTATTCAGCCATGTCAGAAAATCCACAACTGTCTGGCTGTCCCCATTCCAGATGACCAAGACGTCATCTATATATCTTTTCCATGTTTTTATTCTATCCATGAAGGTGTTGTCTGGATGGAGGATCCTGGTGGACTCTAGATGATGGACATACAGTCCAGCCAGACTTGGCGCAAAAGTGCTGCCCATGCTGGTCCCGTGGCATTGGAGGTAGAGAGTGCCCTCGTATTCAAAAAAGTTCTTGGTCAATGCGGTGGAAATGCATTCCATGACTACCCCTCTCGGAGTTTGGTATCTCCGTGTTTTCGAATGGAGTACTTCCTCTATGATGAGGAGAGTCTCGTCGTGGGGCAAGCTGGTATAAATACTCTCCACATCTAAACTAAGTAGCATTTGAGAGTCTGGATCAAAGGGGTGGGTCCTCAGTAACTGGAGGACAGCTTTGGTATCCTTCAGATACGTATCTGTGGCCTGAACTAGTGGACGCAGAAAAGCGTCAGCACACAAGGAGAGGTGTAAGAGGATGACACGTTGCAGTCAGGAGGGAATAAGGATCATCGTTACGGAGGTGATCGAACACCTCCGACAACTGCCCTGGTGTCACTAACTCTGTGCATCGCGAGCCAACAAAACGTGGCTGTGGAATACTGCTGACCGCTGCCTCCGGCCTACACTGTGGTCAAGTGGGTCTCACAGTTGGAACTGAGTCTTGATTTAGCAATGGCCAAGTTCATAATATTGTGGAGAGGTGTGGTGCAGCGACCAGGGCTGCTGACTTCGGAGCACAGGGTTCACGGTTTGATCCCTGGCTCCGGCGGCAGCACCAGCTCAGCACCATGTGACTCTGGGCAATAGCTCACTTAATTTCCATGACGGTCCCCAGGACCTTGAGACCCGTAAGGGTGAGTAGTTTGCGCTTTACAAATACAGAATTACATTTACATTTTTACCGGCAGAATCGCAGACTGCTTCCCCTCTCAGCCCCAGTGCCACTAAGTCGGTTCACCTTCATTCATGGACACTCTCTGTTTGAACTTTGGTAGCGGCTGAGTCTATGGACTGGGGGTTGTCATCATTCTCATGTAGCTGATACCTAAATGGTGAAAACAAGGCAGCAGCATTCAACTTCTCCATTTGCTGCTTCCTTAAGGCTTCTGCCTTCTGCATCATGCCCTGGAGGACACCCTCCACTGTCCCCGCAGCCCTCCGCCACATTCCCCTTAGACAGCGACGAGGACCTGATCAGTCAGCGTGGCCCTGCCTCAGTGCACCGCAAGGCACCATCCTGTGGCGGGGTGCCTGTGCCGGCCGCTGTGAATCCAGGGCCACTAACTCTGTGCAGCTCAGGTCAGGGACCCTCTCTTCTGAGATGTTGGATGGCCTCTGAGTCGACGGCCTTAGGTCATCAACACCATGTGTTTGTGGCCCTGCGCTGCCCGCTGCCTCCGCCCTCAACTGCGGTCCAACAGGGCTCACACATCTAATAGAGTCTGCCCGGACGTCGCATCACCACAGGAGGCACACGCCACCACCGCCAGGACCACCTCCAACTGCTATTGTCAAAACGGTCGTACCGGCAGACTGACGGAGTTGCTCACGCCTGTCGTGGATGCCATCATCTGCCTGATCCCCTGCTCAGCACTCCAGGTGCAACTAACTTAGTGCACCACGAATCATCGTCCATTTCTGTTTTGGTTATGTGCTGCGGAAAGCTCACACAGCAATGTCACCTCAGGCAGTGTGGGAGACCTGGGACGATGATGAAGATAATGCAGGTGTGACACCCCCACTGCAGCTGCATCAGGAATGTCACAAAGGGACCCAATCTTAGACATTTCTTCACATGAGTGCGCTCAGCTCTAGTACCCCATCCTCAGTGCACTGCAACTCTCGGACACTTCTGTTTGCTCATTGGGTGACCTCTGTACATGCTCCGGCTGCGTCCATGATGCTCCACAGTTGTCTCTAATGCTGGTGTTTTCTGTTTCCGTATTCATAGTGTTCACTGTTGTATTTGTTGCCAGTACCAACAACTCCCTGAGGGCTGGCTTACACTTACCCCACACACATCCAGCACAGGCGTCACTGTACATGTTACCCTGCCAATAAAGGGGCCGGGCGTACCTGCCCGTAGCCAGTTCCACAAACTATCTGTGTGTGTCCGTGTGGTCATGATGTGTGCAGGAGGGCCCTGGGCCCTACAACATTACATTGTGCTGTGTACAGTGGGCGCAAACCATGTAATCGCAGGCAGTGGGTTAGAGCTTGGAGATGTAGCTTTGTCGTCAGCCCCTCAATACGTAAGAGGGGTGGACTGGGTCGTTGTACGGAGGAACAGCGTGGGTGTATGAATGGTAATTCAGGTGCTCTGGGCGTGGTTCAGTACAGGAAATATGCAAATGCATGTGTCTCTGTCGCAGTGTGGGTCTCCTTTGTGGGGTGTAGTGGTCCCTGAAGGGACTTTGACACCCCGTATGTGATGTAGTTCGGCTTCCATGAGCTCTGACCCCACCCGCACCTTTTCGGACACTTCCTTTTGGCATTCTGACACCTTGCATTGGAATGCGATGTGTGCCTCATTGATGTGTTGGTAGCCAGCCGTGGTGGCGGGTGCTTCCTGCTGTGTGGTCTCTGCAGGGGCTGGGGTCTTCTCTATGTAGCTTGACTGATCTGCTCCGGGGGGTGGGTTGACTGAGATGTCCATGGCTGTTGTAGGGCGTCGGTGTCGAAGGTGTGGTGGTCATCTCCAGCATCACTGATGGGTTGTCTGGTCTGCCCTGCTGGAGGTGTTGTTTGTCCCAATGTGAAGGGGAGATGCATGTTGACATTGTGTTGACATTTATGTTGGTGCATTGTTCTTGTTGACATGCAGACTGTGTGACAATGTACATTGTGACTGTTTAGGCAGTGCTGGCAATTTGATGGGGACAGTGGACATTTGGACTACGTGACGGATGTGAAGTTGTACACGTACATATGAATCTCACAGTTTCCTGCTCTGTTCAATATGATTGGCCTGTTTCAGCGCATGAGCGGACCCAGTTGTGTCCCCTGTTTTGCAGTGTCGGTGTTGCACTTTGTACCACATTGTTGTGGGATGTGCTGTGATTGCTATGTGTGTGTGCTGCAGTGTGCCACAGGGATCAGGGACATGATCCTGGGTCATTGTGGGTGTGCAGTGTGCTACACATCGTTGTGCATGTGTGCCATTGTGCCCATCTCCCCCCGTCACCCCTGTCACTGGTCGTTACTCACCCTTTTTATGTTGTGTCAGGTCATATAGAGCTGTGTCCGTACTCCCACCTTCTTGCACCGTCTCCACACTGATGCTTGTGGCCTCCATTTTCTCCAGCTCCTCCTGTGGCGAAGGACTCCCACCTCCTGTCGCTGTTGCTGCCTTCCTGTTGGCAGCGGGTTTGGGCTTGTTTTCTTTTCACATCATGCCAGCGCCTCTTGGCCTCCTCAATTGACCTCCTCGACACTCCGACTGCATGAACGGTAGTATAATTGTGGGTCACTTGATGGTAGAGTTCTGTCACCTCCGTGATGTTGATCTGGTTTTCCTGCGGACTGCACCCGGTCTTCCGCTCCCTCTTCTCCTTGGCCTTCCCCGAGCCCGTTGTTCCTTGTTGGTGGTCTGTGGGGCTTTTGGGGTTCGCATTCACCTCTGCGCTCGATCAGGGTGCATCCATGTTACTTCGCACTTTGAAATGTTTTTGGTGTGTATTTTTGGTTGCTTTTATAGTGATTTTCCTGCCAGACGCGTGGGATTTGCTGGCCTGCTGCTGATTTTGGCTGCTTTTAGTATCGCGATTGGCCTCATCGCAAGTTTTTATGCGTTCGTATCTCGCATTTTGAGGCTTTGCGTTGACTTTATCGCGGACATTTGACTCGTTGTTGGGGGCCTATTGTATGGTGCCTCCATGTTGCGAATACTTATTTAACACAGCGTTATTTTCCCGAGATAGACTGCGATGTTGAAAATTGCGTTGAGTTAATTTTGTGATGGTTATCACACGTTCTTGAGATTATCCCTCTAAGAGTGGACTTGCAAAAAAATGGGGAGAAGGTCAAACAGATGGAAATGGTCACTGCAGATCTCGCAGACAAAGCCAGCCAGATGCAGAAAGACATCAGAGACTTGCAGACATTTCGTAAACTAGCAGAAAAAAAGCTGGATGACTACGAAGGCCACACTCGAAGGAGCAACATACGAATAGTCAGGCTTCTAGAAAGAGCGGAAGGCCCGGCGGCAGACCTATTTGCGAAAGAACTGATACTCAAACATCTCCAGCCCAAAGGGCTTTCAAAGTTCTGTGTTGTCGAGAGGGCCCATAAAGTCCTGGGAGGCAAACCAAAGCCGGGGGCGCCTCCTCGTCCAATGTTGGCCAGACTGTTTAACTTTAGGGATCGATGTAGCATACTACATACCTCCCGAGTGCCACCCACCCCAAAATATGAAAACAGAGAGACTTTACGCTAACTGGTCAAAGACAGCGCCGGACCTTTATGGAAATTAATAAATGGCTCAGGGAAAAAGGGCTCAAATAGGCAATGCTTTCATGTAAGGCTTTGAGTTGCTGCGGATGGCAGAGCCAGGTTCTTCGACAGTCCAGAGGCGGCTGCGGACTGGCTGGAGGGCTAGAGACCGCCAGAACTGCACAACGCTGGCAGAGGCTGACATTGAACCAGACGATCTTAACGCTGCAAGAGATGCGGCCTTGCCACTGGCGGTGCAACCACAGCGGTAGAGTGCTGGATCGAACTAACACAGACTTGCTGGAAAGACCTGGACGATGAAAGCTGCACAGGCATTGGGAGCTAAGTGTCATATCAATCATTAGACTTTATGGGTTGTCCCTGGGTTGCTTTATGTAAAATGTTGATTGGAACTTGTCGATTGGGGTGGAAACAAGGGTTTTCCCCCTCCCCCATTACATTCTACTTTTAGTTTACAGTTTAAGGGCGACAGGAACTCTGCATAGTTGAATCATGGGCAGTTTAAAACCCGGAGTGCAGGGAAGCTGGCTGAGGGGTTGTTGGGATGGGATTGTATTGTTTTTTAGTTTGTTAGCTAGCCCGACACTGATTGTGACATATATCGAGAGGGGACTTGACACACATGACAATGTCACCAAATATCATGTGTTAAAAGAACGATTCATGAAATAGATCAAAAGTGGATCTGGGGGGGAGGAGCCAGGCCGGCGACCGCGATGGCCGCTTAGGCGCCCGGCTCCGTAAACCTTTCCGCCTCGCGACCTTATCCACTCCGTCATCCTGTGCCCGCATCACGGTACTGTGCGGGTGAATGGATGTGGCCGCCGAAAGTGTGCCTCCGGGATCCCTACCTGCCCTGACGCCGGAGATATGTCCCATCTTTTCCTGCGGCCTGAGAGGACGTCGGAGCCGGGGCCTGGAGTGGGATGCTGTGCTGACCGCCGGCACAACAATGGCGGCCACCAGTTGTGAAGCCTGACCGATCGCCCCGAGCGGGGGCACAGTTTGCCCCGATTTTCTGCTTGTGTCTCAATTCTGACATCGGTGCCGCGGAGCGGTCCCGACCCACCATCGTACGGGCTGCTGCTCCCAGAGGGGGGTTGCTCACTGCAGCGGCCATCGGACTTGGAATCCAGCCTTCCTGAAATTCCCCGAACCTTGCAGGAGAGTACTTTCATTGCTGGCGGGACCCGCCGGGTGGTGTTGGTGGCCCGGATTGCTGCACCCGGTTTCCCTGTCCTGTTTGTGGCGCCATGCATCCCCTCTCTCCTTTGTCTGGGGCCCGCTCCCGGTCCTCCACAGTGTTGGATGCTGACCGAGAGGCAGTTCGCGATGGTAACTCTCGGCTTCGGCTGCCCCAAGGAGATGAAATGAACGCAGCTGGGAGGTGTGCTGACATCGAGGCGCATTGCGACGGGCTAATGGTTGGCGACCTGGTTCTGGCCCTTGGCGCCCTCGGCAGTGCCCTACAACGAGACGCACGAAACCTGGGAGAAAAGCTGGACGCCATTACTGCCACCCCGAGGAAGGAGGCGCCATTCGTACCCTTGGCGACTGCCACTTTGCCTGTTTACACATCAGTGGGCTGCGCCTTTGATACCCTACCAACTAGGGAAACTGTGAGGGACCTGACTCATACAACTCCTAGCTGGCCATCGGGAGATTCTTTTGAGTCGGGGATCACTGGATCTGTGACGCCGAAGGGGTCGGTTGTCCATGTACCGCCTTCGAGTGCTCCGACGAGGTTCCGACAGTGGAATGGAATTGTTCCTATTACTCAATTACTGAAGGCCCCGTGCACAGTCCCGCCGTGACGTTTAGTGAACATATTGGTGTGGCTTGATCCCCGCGTTTACTCTACTCAACATGGCCGACTGTTCTCCTCACTCGGGATGCCTGAGTCTCCCGGAACAATCTCTTCGGACACTGACTGGTTGCTGCACATGGGTGAGCTTGATAGGGTGGGCCAGGGGTAGAGGAGACTCCACTGGGCAGAGACTGCTAACGGACTGATGGAAATGGTTGAGACTCGGAAACATTTTAACTATGTAACTTTGCGGGCTAACAATGTATCTTATTACCCTCTTGCGGATTGATTGTATCTGATTTAGTATTGTTCATTGTGTTGAGGGTTGGCGCGGGGTGCGGTGGGGCCGGGAGCTGGCCTGGGGATCCTCCTCCACTCTATTCGTAACTATTTTTCTTTCTTTTTATGGACTCGTTTCTTTTTGGGGGTTTTGGTTCTTTAGGGCGACAGGCACACTGCTAGGGGGGGTAGGCCGTAGCCATCTACAGGAGTGCAGGGTGGGGGGTTGGGGGGATGGGTCTTCTTAGCCTTGTCCTTTTATTGTTTCTATGGCCTTTATTTTTTCTTTCCCTTTCCTTCTTTTCTGGGATCTGGGTAGTGTATTCCTATAATTTTTCCAGTCTGTTCTATTAGGGTGGATGTTCTTAAGATGTTCCGAGGCATGATGGTCGGATTGCTATGGCGATGCAATGTGTAAAGGTTCCACTGCTTATCCTGTTTAGGGCGTACCAGCGCTATTATTTTAACTACAGTCATCCTGTCTATGAATATCCTACAATATTGTAATCCCTTCCTTTGTTATTGATTGAATATACGGTTCCGGATCCTGTTCTTCTTCAAACTTTAAAAAAAGAAACCTTTATTGATCCTGTTATACATGTGCCGAGCTGTGGGCGAATGTTAATTAATTTCAGTATTGTGCCGGCGGGTGGCGGACTACTGTTTTCTACGATATGCTTGACTTGCTTGGACCAAATCGTACTAGCGGCCAGCCGTGATGGTTGTAGGCCCATACCTGTATTTGCTTAATGTAATAATAAAGGTTTACCAAAAAAAAAAAAAAAAAGTAGACCTAGGATAGTACAGAAACAGTATATGACCTGAAAAGAGAAAGTGTCAACAAATATAATTTTTATTATTTTTATATTTATAAGTCAAGTTTTGATAGAAAAAATATTTTTTGTGAATATTAAATCTTTTTAGCAAAAATATAACATACGATTGATAACAATTAGGGTACATATACAATTCCAATTTTGGCCTATATAAGACGTGCAAAATCATTATATGGTTGTTATTGATACTATTCATACATACTTGTCCATTCATACATGGCCTAATTAAGTGATTCAATACATATCAAACATGATATTGTTGATATTCGAAATGGATTTGTGTACCAAAAATTATTTGGAAATGACAACGAAACATGATTATTAAACATATATGTAATTTTAAGACATTAGGAGATGTAATCATGGCTAACATAATTCATGTCTATGCGTGTTTCGGCTGTACGCCTTCATCAGGTAGCCATGTTACAGACCTTTGGTTTTTCTGACGAGGATTTCGCCTCTTTAGTAGGGGAATCAGCTAGAAGCAGTACCTCAACTAACACTACTTTGTCAGCTAATGAAGATATACATAAACTTACAGCCCTAAAGAAAAAGGTAAACAGAAAAGAATTGCATAGCCAGTTTATGCTTGAATATCTTAAAGCTATCATGATGTAGCAGGGGTTAAGAGTTAAAAATATACCTGGCCTTTTAGTACAAATTAGAAATCTTTTAGAGCATTGGTCCCTCATAGCCAATAGATGCAATAGCTGTTCTTGTGACCTCATGGTCCTTATCATTGAGACAGCAAATAAAATTGTCCAGGCACTATTGGATGAAGTACAAACTCTTGAAGCAAAATTTAAAAATAGTCAGGCCTTAGAAGAAGCTACCAAACTACTTGAAGAGGTAGAAAAGGATATGACCTCCTATAGTGAATATTTACTCAAAAGGAAGACAGACAAACTTATAAAAGATATTAGGTTTGCTAGCCGGGAGATAGTTTATCCGTACTTAGGTGACAATTTCTATCAACAAGAACCTAGTGGGGAAGATCAACATCAGTCTATGTACAATAGACCCCTTAGAAAAATCACCAACTTTTCTGATACGTCAGATTTGGATGGAGAAGGGTACAATTATTTCCAAGAACAAGGCTCATAAAGAAATATAACTAGAGGTTGAAGAGGGGTTCGCTCTGCTTCTTTAGCCAGGCGAGGGAACCAACGCACTTGTTGGCGAACGAGATACCAGCCCAGATTCCGAGGCAATGAAGCGCACATTCAGAATCAGCAATATTTACCCCCTCAGAATCTACAGTACCCTCCACCTCAAAGCCATTACCAGCAGGCACAGAACCAATATCCACAACAGAACAAAAACCAATATTTGGTGACAAGACATGGCCAATATTGGCGAGACTGAATGATATTCCAATTTTCAATCTTAGTAGTCATGTATTGGATTTCCCAACTGAATCTCTCTTAACTAAAGGACTCTCCTTTGTCCCCCACACAAAAGTGAATGAATTTGAGATTCTTCAAGATTTGATGATCTTTTATAGAAAGACCAGATTATAGTTTTTCTTTGAAAAACAAGACAATACAATGTGTACTACGCAAAATATGTCTGGACACACACCTATGTCCACCTTTTTACCGACTTTAGAACCAGTAGTCCCGGAAATAGTGATTTTTGAACATGTGGTTTTTAAGAAACTAACTACAGCAATTAAATATATCCTGTTTCCAGATTTTAATATCAGTCGCAAAGAGAATACAGCACTTAAGGAACTTGTTCTTAACTCCTTCTGTGCTCATGACGAGCTGAGCTCGTCATGAGGCACGGTGCTCGTGTGCTCCTGACGAGCTGAGCTTGTCATGAGCGGTGGAAAGCTCACACGCGGGGATAATTCCCCTGCTGTGCTGAACATACCACGAAAACGGGTGTGGCTCGGCATGAGCACATGAGCACTGTGGGCGCCCCCCAGCACAACAGCAGAACTACCCCCGCTGCAAAGGGGTTAATAAGAATCTAACAATAAAAAGTTGCGACATGGGAGGAGGCATAGTCCTTTTGTATACTGAGCAATACATCCACAAGATGAAAGAAATGGGCGGAGGAGCTACGCGAGCGTCCGAGATGGCCGCGTGAGCTCAGAGCTCCCGAGACCCTCGCCACTCTTTGCAATTTATCCTGACGTTATCCTGAATTTTCAGATGGGCTCTTGCTCTTGAAGATGAGCCTCTGCTGATCGCTTTGCTCTTTTAAAATTCTGATTTGGACTTTCGGAACCGACAACTTCGCCTCGGCCGCACGAGCCTGCTGTTGTGGACTTTTGGTGACTTGCCCGCAGGCGGCCATTTTCACCAGGTCTCACGGGCTCCTCCGGGGCTTATCTCCCAGTATAGCGGCGAAGGGCGACGTTGAGAAATGGAAAACTAAGGCGCCCATTCGCGGGGGGTCGGTCCAAACCAATGACATGGATCGGTATACACATCCTAAAGGATCCCCTGGTGGCACCAGCCGTACCTCGGAGGACGCCAAGGACGATTCCACCGTGCCTATTGATCCGTCTCTTCACGACATCATGAGTGCCATAGCTGGCATGAAGGAGACCATCGGCCAGCAGTATGAGGCTCTAGCTCACAAAATCGACACGGTTGCTATTGATGTAACCTTGATCAGAGCCGATTTGTCTAAAACCAACGAGAAGGTGAAATCGTTGGATTTGAAGACCTCTAGCCTCACGGCCGATGTGTCCGAACTTCAAACCGAGATTGGCAACCTGAAGTCAACCAATGATCTCATGTCTCATCGACTGGAGGATTTCGAGAATAGGGCAAGACGCAACAACATCCACGTCATAGGTGTCCCGGAAAACCCTGAGAACCATTCGATGGACCTCCTGGTGGAAGACCTTGTTTTGAACCATCTTGCCCCTACAGGACTGAGCAAGTTCTTTGCAGTGGAGCGTGCCTATCGCGTTCCGGGTGGAAAGCCGAAACCGGGCGCCCCTCCAAGGCCTATCATTGCCAAACTTTTTCACTTCAGAGACCGGGATGTTATCCTGCAGGCTTCGAGGGTGAGCGGCCCGGTAAAATTCGAAAACTCTACAGTCAATTTCGACCCGGATTTCACTCAACTTGTCCAGAGGCAAAGGATGGGTTTTCAGGGTGTGAAGCGACGTCTCCGTGACTTGGACCTGAAGTACGCTGTGCTGTTTCCTACCAGGCTTCGTGTGGAATACGAGGACCGGACATTTTTCTTTGACCGACCTGAGAATGTGAGTGACTGGCTGGATTCTCTGCCTGCTCGGAACGACAGAACTGAGCGCCCTGGTGGTGCCAAGGGTGGTGAGCCGGAGCAGAAACAATGACTCGGCCCCTGATCTCCGAACATTTGACTTTGTGTAGCTGGGTTCTTTAGCCTCCTTATTTTTGTGGTTCATTGTTGTGTGCCCGAGGGTGGCGGGGGTGGGTGGGTCTCTTTCCTCCTCCAGGGTCTTTTTGTAGATTGGGTAATGGTAGGGCGACAGGCACACTGCAAGTTGGGGTGGCTTTCTAGTCTAATGCAGGGGTGCAGGGAGGAGGGAGTTGTAACGGGATTCGGTTGGGGGGTGGGGAGGGTTGTTTGTAAGTTTGTTTTTCTTCTTCAAGGCAACGTATTGTTTTTCTCTATGACTCGAATGTTGTGCTTTTTTGTGGGGTGAGTTCTGCATCACTTGTTGGGAATGGGGGGTAGTGGTTTGAGGTTAATATCTTGGAATGTTAATGGGTTGGGTGACAGGATAAAACAGTGTGTGGTGCTACAATTTTTGCGTCACCTGTCCCCCGATGTGGTTCTTTTACAGGAGACGCATCTGGTGGGCAACACGTGTCACGCCATGAATAGGTGGGGTTATCGCCTTGCCGCACATTCTGGTTTCACCACTGGCTCTAGGGGGTGGGCATTCTCGTTCGGTCCTCTCTCCCCCTGGAGATAGACGATGTAATACTTGACGACAGGGGGCGCTACGCCGCCCTCACTGGCAGATGGGAGGGTAGGACTATTTCGTTGCTCACCATATATGTTCCCCCGGGCCTTCAGACCTCCACTTTTTCAGATATTGGGTGAGTTGTACTGGGACTTCCTGAGGGTATTTTGGTTATGGGCGGGGATTTTAACTCTGTTGTCTCTGGTACCGTAGATCGTCATCCCCCCAGGGATCTTCTCAAATCCCAGTCATGGCTTAGTGGATTTTTTTACACTTTTGGACTGGTAGACGGCTGGAGGTTGATGCATCCAACGCAGAGTCAGTACACTTTTCACTCTGGGGCTCATGGAAGTCTCTCTAGACTCGATTACATCCTTTTGCCTGCTGCCCAGTCCCCTTCAATTAGAGAGATTCAACACCTTGCCCAGGGCATTTCAGACCATTCCCCAGTGTGGCTTCGTATGGATGCTGGAGTGAGTAGCGCGGGGCGAGTCGCTCCCATAAACCCCTGGTACTTGCGTAATCCCAAAACCCGCGCCAGTTTGGTAAAGTCCATAGATCAATACTTCCTTATAAACGAGGGGTCTGTGTCCTCATCTGTGTCACTATGGGAGGCCTTCAAGACTGTCATTCGTGGGCAGGCCTTATCCTTGATTTCTGAAGCTAAGAAAACTAAGAATCAAGAGGTTGTGCGTCTTGAGGCCGAAATAGTCGAACTGGAGAATGACTTAGAATCAGGTGTTACCCATGATAAACTCCACGCCCTTGGTCTAAAGCAGCTGTATTATAAGTCCCTTGTCACGGATGCCGCCAAAACAATGCACCGGGAGCAACAGGGCAGGCTGTATGATGTCGGGGACAAGGCGGGTAAATTGATTGCGTGGCTGGATAAGAAAGAAAGGGCGAATCGTGTGGTCCCCGTGATTCGAATTTGAATGACGAGTGTGTGACTGAACCGAGCAATGGCCTTTGATACTATCGAATGGCCTTATCTCTGGGCCGCCCTCGCGAAATTTGGTTTCGGTTCGGAGTTTATCGGGTGGGTGAAACTGCTATACAAGGAACCTCTGGCTCAGGTGGCCGTCAACGGCCGGGTGTCCAATTCCTTCACTCTTGGGAGGGGTACGAGACAGGGGTGCCCGCTGTCTCCCTTGCTTTTTGAGCTAGCCTTGGAGCCCCTCGCAGCTTGGCTCCGCTGGGAGCCTTCCATAAAAGGTATTCAGTGGACCCCCGATTTTGAAGACCGGATCTCGCTTTATGCGGATGACATCCTCTTATACCTCACTTCCCCCCGAAAATCGCTTAACATCTTGTTCGATGTTCTTAATTCGTTTGGCAAAAACTCAGGTCTAGTGATCAACTGGACCAAATCCTGTGTTTATGTGATTTCGGGTGGTCTTCCCCCCTTGCCGCGTAGATTTCCCATTCAGGTTTCACACACGGTATTCAAATATCTGTGGATCTTTATATCATTGGACCCTGTTGCTCGCTATGAGCGTAATTTGCTCCCCCCTCTCCAGAGGCTGAAGCTTGATGTGGTTCGTTGGCGTAAATTGCCATTGTCGCCGCTCGGTCGTGCCGTGCTCTTTAAAATGATGTCCCTGCCACGGTTTTTGTATGTGCTTCAGAACTCTCTCGACACCATCCCGGCGAGTTACTGCCGGGAGGTGGAAAGCTTACAGAGATGGCTTATCTGGGATGGGCGCGCAAGAATTGCTCTTGCTAAGCTAACCCTCCCCTGGTATGACGGGGGCATGGCGCTCCCGGATATCAGGCGGTACTATTAGGCCTCCCAGTTGAGCACAATTAATCACGCGACGTATGCACCCAGCCCAAACCCGGCATTTGAGATGGATAAGTATCAGTTGCCGGGTGGGAATTACAACACTGCGCTCTATTCTAAGGGAGCAGGGAAAAATTTAACAGGACCTACTAAGATTGCTGTGCGAGTCTGGTGTGACGCAACTGCTGCCTTGGGTTGGAAGGATCAATTGACACATGCGACTCCATTGTATGCATCGGAGAGATTGGGATGCCTCTGGACAACGAAAGGTTTTGAGAAATGGGACATGATTGGAATTAGTAGAGTGGGGGACCTTTGGGCTAAGGGTGCTGTCAAGACTTTTGAGACATTAAAGAATGAATATGAACTGAGTGACAGGGTGTTTTTTAGGTATGCGCAGGTTCGTTATGCCTTGACCGCGGTCCTCGCCTCCGATCCCAACATTTCTGAGTCCTCCCCGCTG
Source organism: Lissotriton vulgaris (assembly GCF_964263255.1). Lineage (NCBI taxonomy): Eukaryota > Metazoa > Chordata > Amphibia > Caudata > Salamandridae > Lissotriton > Lissotriton vulgaris. The sequence continues at coordinate 158,100,502 of NC_141699.1, read as the reverse complement.
GAAGATCGTATACTCGATGGTCATCTGCCAGATAGTACGATTTCACTAATATATAAAAAATTGATTAACAATCGGGCGGATCTCCTCGTACGCCTCAGGGAGGCCTGGACTAGAGACGGGCTGGAACTGGATGATGAAGACTGGCAGTCCGCACTATCTTCCCCTAAGGAGGTGGCCATTCCCGCCCGTCTCTGCCTCGTCCACCTTAGGATCCTTCATCGTGTGTATGTCACTGGTCCTCGGTTGGTCTCCATGGGTTTTTCTGCGGATGGGTTATGCAAGCGTGGCTGTGGATTGAGTGCTACTTTCCTCCATATCATTTGGGAGTGCCGAGAGGTGGCCGCATTTTGGAATCGAGTGCATGCTGTGATGGAGTGTGTCACCGGGATTGCTTTGCTGCCTGAGGCCCGAAGATGTTTGTTGAATGTGTGGGAGCCGACTGATTACAACGTCGCCCAGACTCGGTGGGCGGCCCTTGGAAATATGATCGCAATGAGAGATATTGCGCAGCTGTGGGGTTCCCGGCGGCCGCCCACCGTGTCAGTATGGAAGGAAAATATGGATTGGTGTATGTTCAGAGAGAAGACTGTGTATTTGGCTAGGGGCAAGCCTAGGGCGTGGACTGCAATTTGGAGTCAGTGGAACACCTATCGAGGGAACATATGTACGCCCCCGTTCTAAGACACTCCAGACACCTCCTTCTCCCCCTGATTCGGCATTCCTTGTTTGATTCTTAATTGTTACTGCTTTTTGATCCCCACACTGACCCCCCCCAGACTAACTCCTCTGTTTGCAAATTTGTTCATCTTGCAATTGAGGCTCCCCCCCCGTACAAGCGCAACTTCATGTTCAATGTCTTTGGCCTTGAGAATTGTTTCGTTTCTTTTCTTTGTTCCTCTCTTATAAAAAACAAAATACTATTGTATCCTGGCTCCATCCTGAGTTGCTACGAACATTATCCTGCATTACTGCCATACCTGTAGGATGTCGGTGATGGAATTGTGATAAATGTTGATTGCTATTGCTTTGTCTAGTGGCCGGCGCCTGTGGTTGTAGGCCCGTAAGTGTAACTATATTTACATGCACAATAAAGTTTAGAAGAAAAAAAAAAAGATGGAAGAAATGCTTAGTGACAGACAGCATTATATCCCAATCAGGAGTGATTCTACCAAAAGAGTCCAAAAGGCAGTATTGGATATTACCACACAAGCACTTAGACACAACTACATCTGTGATAAAGATTGGGAATACCTTAATATTGACAAACCAAAAATGGCAGCAATTTATGGTATCCCCAAAATACATAAACTTAGTACTGACCCACCTTATAAAACCATTGTCACAACAATTGGTTCAGTCACTGAACCCTTTTCTAAGTATGTGGACACCTTGCTGAGACCGCATGTCCCTAAAATACCATCTCACATCCAGGAAACCTGGGACATCATAAGAAAGTGGAACATTTTCACTTTAATGCCTCAACAGATACCATGGTTACCATGGACATTGAGGCTCTATACAGTAACATACCCCAATAATGTGCCATTAATGCCGTCCAATGGTTCAGAGACATCTCCGATATTGACTGCACCAGATCATTCATAATAGATTGCCTCAAACCGGTGCTCCAATAAAATACTTTTGAGTTCAATGGGGCCCTATTTAAACAAACTAAGGTAGTTAATATGGGGGCCTCTTGTGCCCCCACAGTGGCTAATATTTACATGGCTCTTTTTGAATCTAAATAAATAGATAATGAGATCGCTCTCTTTAGCGATTCAGGTAATATGTGGTCTAGATTTAGAGACGATATAATCCTTATCTAGACAAGAAATTCAGAAGAGATCTCAGAATTTGTGCCATGGATTAATCTGTGTGATAGCAACATCAATGTCACGGCTAACTCCAGTAATAGCTAAGTGGAATTTCTAGATATCATCATTCAGAACAACAAAGATCACTTAGAAGTGGACATGTACACGAAACCGACTGCTCGCAATAAGTTGCTGCATTGTCAGAGTTATCATCCTCAGTCCCAAAAGACTAGTATCCCCTTTGGACAGTTTCTGCGACTCCGGTTAGACACTACATAGAAGCTGAGCACAGTACCCAGGACATACAATGGCTCATTTTTAGAAAAAATACATATTAACTCTGGAAGCCAAAGTACAGAAATACGTAAACGGAGTGACGTATTCTGGATCTTAACTCTTGATACGTATAAACCTGGAATGAATAATGAGATCCCTTGGGATCAAGTAATCCATTACAGCCGAAACGCGTGTAGAAATGAATTATGTTAACAATGATTACATCTCCTAATGTCTTAAAGTTACATATGTGTTTAATAATCTTGTTTCTTTGTCATTTCCAAATAATTTTTGGTACACAAATCCATGTCTATTATCAACAATATCATGTTTGGTATGTATTGAATCACTTAATTAGGCCATATATGAATGGACAAGTATGTATGAATAGTATCAATAACAACCATATAATGATTTTGCACGTCTTACATAGGCCAGAATTGGATTGTATATGTACCCTAATTGTCATCAACATCTCATGTTATATTTTTGCTAAAACGATGTAATATTTTACAAAAAATATATTTTCTATCAAAACTTGACTTATAAATATAAAAATAATATAAATGATATTTTTTGACACTTTCTCTTTTCTGGTCATATACTGTTTCTGTAGTATCCTAGGTCCACTTTTTATCTATTTCTTAAATGGTTCTTTTCACACAGTAATTTAACCCTGATTTAGGAAATCGATTCAGGGGTACCCCTATTGTGACACACACAATGTCACCAAATATGCAATGCGATAAAAGCTATAAATTGTTATCTTGGAATGTTAATGGGTTGGGAGAACAGCTGAAGTGTAGTATTGTATTGCAGTATATTAAGAGACAGTCTCCTGACATCGTGTTACTCCAAGATATGTACCTCATAGGTAACACTTGTAAAGCTCTGGACAGATGGGGCTACCAACTGAATGTCCCCTCTGGCTTTGCCACTGGTTCCAGGGGAGAGGGCATTATGACTAAAAAATCCTTCCCAATGTCAATCGATCAAACCTGGACAGATGTAATGGGCAGATATGCAGTAATACTGGGTCAATGGGAAAGTATGCCACTTTCAATTGTGTCTGTGTATGTCCCTCCGGGATTGCAGGGGCGGACGTTCAAAGACCTGGGCAACCTATTATTATCATTCCCAGAGGGCAGATTAGTGGTGGGCGGGGATTTCAACTCTGTGGAATCAGGGTCCCTGGACCAGTACCCCCCTCATACTATTGGCCTATAACAAAAGTGGCTCCCAGACTTTATAGATGCAATGGGACTGGCCGATGCATGGCGTACTTATCACCCTGACAGTCTCCAATATACCTTTCACTGAGGTGCCCACAACAGTTTATCCCGTATTGACTACCTTCACCACAGCAGCTCAGGTTAGCTTCATCCACGATATCAAACACTTGGCCCGAGGCATATCAGACCATTCGCCGCTGTGGACTCAGGTAGTTCTGGGCGAGAATAAAGTGGGTAGAGTAGCACCGATTAACCCTTGGTATCTTAAAAATCCAACTGTCAGAAAGAAACTGTCAGCAGCCATCGAGTTTGATTTCCTTTAGAATGTAGAATCAGTAGCTTCAACTCAAACTCTTTGGGAAGTTTTCAAGACGGTTATTAGGGGACAGGCACTCTCACTAATTGCAGGAGTTCATAAGGAAAAGGTCAAAGACTTAGTCAGACTGGAAGAAGACATTTTCCACATGGAGGAAGACTCAGAGGCACTAATAGAACCAGACACACTTCACGCCCTAACGCTCAAAAGAGAGGAATACAAAAACATTTTTACAGATATGGCCAAGATCTTGAGCAGGGACAAGGCGGGTAGAATTTACGAATTAGGGGACAAGGCTGGGAAGCTGTTGGCCTGGCGAGGACAGAATTAGCTAACCGCCTGATACCTGAACTGACCACAGAATTGGGCACAAATATAGTAGACCCACAAGAATTAACAGACAAACTCGCTCAGTACTATCATACAATTTATCAGACAACCACCTCTTTTCAAGAAACAGACTCTGTTGACCTACTCGCCGACGTAGTGCTCCCAACCTTAGAGACTGAAGATAGAGAACTGCTGAGAGTGCCCTCACTAACGATGAAGTGGCCCACGTGATACGAGGCCTTCAGTAGGGAAACTCTACCAACTAAAGCCTGATAAAATCGCTCCCCACCTGCGGGGCAGGTTTGTAGAAAGTCGGTAAATAGGCATGCTCCCGCTAGACCAAAGAGAAGCCACATTGGTCACCATCCATGACACAGGTAAACCTAGGAATAAGTGTTCCTCATATAGGACAATCTCCCTACTAAATATTGAACCCAAAGTTTTGGCCAAGTTACTAGCAGGACGCTTAGGGAAAGTGATTGACAAACTGGTACAGTCAGATCAATTGGGCTTTATGCCCAACAAGAACACAGCACTTAATCTGCAATTTTTACCCCTACGCTATCAACACTTTCCCTACTGTTACACTCACTGGATTGGGAATAGTAATTTTTGCCACTCCGCTATCCAACACTTTCCCTACTGTTGCACTAACTGGAGTGGGAATAGTAATTTATGGGAATAGTAATTTTTACCCCTCCGCTATCCAACACTTTTCCTACTGTTGCACTGACAGGAGTGGGACTAGTAATTTTTACCCCCCCCCGATATCCAACATTTTCCCTACTGTTGTACTCACTGGAGTGCGAATAGTAATTTTTGTCCCACCGCTATGCAACATTTTCTCTACTGTTGCATTGACTGGAGTGAGATATTTAAGTTTAAATATTTTTAAATAGTTTAATGTTTTAATTAATAATAGAATTTTTTAAACATAAATTGTATGTTATTGGTATATGTATTTATATATATTTATTTGTTACATGTTTATATATTTTTTAAATGATAAAATAAATGTACATTTATAGTTTAATTATTTTACAGTAAATATATAATAATCATTATATATGTGTGTTTAACTTTTTTAAGTTAAGTTTATTTGTTATTTTTGTTAAAATGTGTATTAAATCTTTTTTTAAGTATGTTTATTTAATATAGTTAATATTTATTATTTTATTTTATATATATAAAAAATTATGTTTTACATCTATATTTATGTCATCGATATTTTATTCTCTCTATTTTTGTACTTACCCTAATAAATATAGGATGTCAATATTTTTGACAGCTATATTTATGACTCGATATTGTTGTATGGGGATGTTTTGGGTGTCGATGTTTTGTCAGTGAACCGTGTTGCATAAATTACTGCACACCATTGGGTTGCCCAGCATTATCCATGGCATTGCATAGCCGACTACATTGTGAAACCAACTGCATGCCATAAAATTTGCATAGCACAGACCTGTAGAGCATCAGCCATTGCATAATGCTAGACATTAAAAGGAATGGCAGTGTATAGCCCATTTCATACGATTGTGTTGCTGAATACACAGCGCATTGCACAGTATAGTCATGTGCACATCATTCTACTACTGCAATGCATGCATACACTGTGATTGTCAATCGCACTGAACAGCACTACATGAACCAGTATTTTACACAGCCATTGCATATTATTCCTTTGCATATCCTGTTGCACTGTATAGCCACTTAAACAGTATTGCATGTATTATTATATTACGAAGCCAATAGCGTGATAAAGCACAGTGCTTCACATAATATTGCAATGCACAGCCAATGCATTCCACTGCACTGTCCGTTGTATAGCTCATTGTATAGCACAGTAGTACACTGCATAGTGTTGCATTGTGCAGCCCAATGAATGACCCTTGAATAGTACATTGGTCTGAACTTGCACATCCAGAAAAGATGATGCTTGGACTGTGCAAGCCATGGAATGGGATGGAGGATTTGCTAAAACATGTACAAAAATCATCTTGGGCTTTCACAGGCTGATGAAAACATATGTATAAAAGCTGTTCCTAGGGTACCTCATGAATCCTTCTTAAGGATTCTCCTACCTGCTATGTGTATGCGTCCGAGTGCTTGCGAGATGAAAAGTACAGCAGCTGATGTGATGATATGGGAACAACTTTAGAAAGTTATCCCTAGGGCTTAAACTTCCACAGAACTGAGGAAGTCGGCAGATGTTCGAATGCTAAAGTGGGAGTTCACATGAAACCCAACTGGAAAACGAGTTTTGAAGCTAAACAACCATCCGCCGCATAATTTTTAATATGATAAAGGCAAGTTGGACTGAACACAAGTGGCAAGCTCGTCCTTCATTCACCAGCTGGAGTGGGGGTGCATGAGGAGATAATGGGGTCACACAAGATAGATCGACCAGAGCATCCAGGGCCTTTACAACGTCCTACCTCTTCCAGGCCCTGTTCTCCTTCTGCAACATTGATGTATAGACTTTTGATTGCAAGGAAGACTGGCACCTTCATTAATAATGAGGCAGCTTGTGCACCCAAGTTACCGGATGGAGCCAGACACCAGCTTTTTACTTTCCCTCCCCAAATACATTTTTTGTTTATTGTTAGAAACGGCTGCACCTTCTCATACCTGACCAAAACAGAAGCATTCAGAAGGAAGGCCCTTTGTAACATTTTAGCCCCAGGCCTCACATTAACTCCTGACAAGTCTGAAAGCTTCAGTTAGTGATAAGCATCTCCTTGCAGCCACCACAGAACACTTAGGGCCTCATTATGACTTTGGTGGTGCGGAGGGTTGAAGAGCCTACCAGATTAGGAGTTTTCTTCTGTCTGGTGGGCCGTTCTTTGGCGTTCCCATGGCGGTGCCTATCAAATAGGCACTGCCATGGGAATGTCAAAATCAGTACTTGCACGTCATGGACTGGTGAAATCCATGCCATGCAGTTAGTGGGATGCATGTTCACAGGGGCCACAATCTGTGCCCCCCTGCATGCACCCCATGGCACTGAGCCCCTCTGTTTCCACTCTGCCCCTGTTTTAATGGCAGGCTCACCGCCATGAAAACCACAGTGGAGAGGAAACTTGTAATATGCTTGGCGGGACCGCAGTGGTTTTGCTAAGCATATTGCGGTCTCAAGACCTCCGTGCCACCACCAGGGATCTCTGATCCCTGATGGTTGCTGTGGGTCCAGGGCAGCCCTACCACCCTGGTAGTAATAGTGCAGTTAGAAGACCTCCACCTCAGCGAGAAGGGAGGTCCGTAGACCACAGTCTCGTTAAGAGACCCTTATTCAAAAGGAGGACTAAGGGAGGTCTCACACAGAATTGGGTGAAGGGTTGGGAGGGTTTTTCGAACTATTAAGTCTTACCCTTTAAGGCCAGTACTAGTCACACTGATTTCAGTTTCTAGCAAAGCCCTTAGAACTCTTGTACACTGCCCGGTTAATGATGAAATATAGAAAAGACAGGGCAACCCTGCCAACCAAGGTGCAGGCAGCATTAGTTGGGTCGAGGTTGTTTTTAATTAAGGGGGCTTGGCCAGCAGCATGGCGCACTAGACGTGTCTGACCGGCACTCCGACTGCCCATTGATAATCCTGCCGATATCCTTCATTCTGCAAGTAATCCTGACCCTAACAGCCGCTGACTGAGAAGGGGACATCAAAATATCCAACCGAAGCTGTGTAGGTCGAGAACACGGAAGAGCGGCGGCGAGGAAGAGCGACACTGCTGGAGGTAAAATGGCGGTGCACCGCAGCATCTTGCGGTCGCTTTGAAAATACCAAAAGACCGTGGGCCGACCCAAACCCAAAGAAGTGAAGAGACTGAGGGGGAGACGATCGCAGACCCACCCTCGCCCCCCCGCAGCAAACAGCACAAAAGAGTGTATGTGGCATTGATGGTGGGCTGCTAGGCAGAACGCTGCTGACGCAGGAGGCCGAGGGGAGAACGGCAATCGCAGAACCAACTAAAGGGTGTCTGACCCCACAGTGAGGTGCCCGGTGCCAAGGGGGGGCGCCTCTAGCATACCCACGCACGCCGACGGTAGACGATCGAAAAGAGCCTTGGCTCACTCTGTGAGCCCGTAGCGTTGAGGAAGGAGAACTGGTCGAGGAGAGGCTCTCAATTGAAAGGCGGCCCAATTAGGCAGCCAGATCCTTTGCGCAGCCACACTGCGGCGATCTCCAGGACGCAGCACCATGTGTTAAATTTACACCAGTGAACGGGGCAGCTGCAGACTCGGGCCATCTCGGGGAAACTGTTTCAGGCCTGCAGAAGGGAACAAGAAGAAAGCGCAAAAACGAGAAACCTGTGTCTCCCCTCTGGCAGCTGGGATCATAGGTGAAAGCGGGTGGCCCTGCAGGAGATGAGCGACAGATAGGAGGCCTCTGTAGTGTTGGGCCTCCCAGGAAGAACTTGAAAGCCCTGACTGACTGGATCAGCGTAGAAGTCGACTCAAACCTGGAAAAGTAGGGCGACTGAGACCATAATACATGGGATACACTTCGACAGCCCGCTACTTACGGTGCGCGGAGAGGCCCGGAAGCTATGGGCGAGGTGCACCTGCCGTCGGGTATATCCTCTCTCCCCTCCTCCCATTATCCTGTGTGTGGGTGGTGAGGAGGAAAGCCGCGTGGCGAGGGCCCAGACTATTTGAGATACAAATAACAACATGTAACGAGCCTAGCTCTGGGAAATAGAACAAGGGGATCAGGGGGGGAACCTAGGCCATTTGGTGAGTTGCTGACGGACTGCCTAGTAACGTGAAAGTGCGGAGCATCTCCAGGGACCCAAGCTAGGAAACCACATCTGACTTATAGCCCTCGGCTAGAAACTACAACCTCTAAGCAAGCTAGGTGATGGCGCTCTGGGACGTTCACGCTGCCGCAGGAAGGGACCTGGCCACAAAACCCCAAAGGGAGTAGAATCTGGTGAGACTTGCAGACAAGGAAAAACCTTGGATAAACACAGGCATTGCACGGAAAGGATCGCTGCAAATCCAAGCTGGGGCGACAGTGACAGTGTTGAAAAGCGGCAACAGATGGCAAAAGATAAGGACCCCAAACCACAAAGACAGGGGAAAATGGATAAGTTCTCTAAAGGTTTGAATGCCCACAGGGCACAAGCCGAGGCCGCGACAGACATACCAGACAACACTATACTGCTCCAAGCAATTCAATCTTGCAGATAAGCACTGGAAAGTAAGATCTTCGAAATTCGAATCAATGTCAATCTGCTGCACCAGGATCTCTGCAACATTTCCGAAAAAGTCACGCAAGCCGAGCAGCGAATATCAGAAGTGGAAGACCCTTCGCACACCCTCAGGAAGGAGGTCACAGCCTTGACCACAGCTATGAAGGAGGTGGCCTGGAGGGTTGATGGCGCAGAAAATTGCACCCCTAGAAACAACCTACGCCTCATTGGCTTTCCAGAAGCAATAGAAGGCTCGGGTGAAGGCGCCTTCCTGCGCAAATAGCTAACAGGCCCCGCCCCCAAATTCTCCTCCTGTTTCGTGATGGAGAGGGCCCACAAAATACTGGGGCAAAACCCCCCAATCGGAGCACCGCTAAGGCCTCTGATTAAACGTTTTTTAAATTATCAATACCGGGACCTCATACACAGAGAAATTAGGCAAACTGGAGAAATCCGATTTGAGAATACCAAAATAATGGTGTTCCCAGACTATTCCAGAGAGGTGCGTAAACAACGCAAGACATTTGATTCGGTGAAAGAAAAGTTGTGGAACCTCGAGATGCAATACATGTTACTCTTCCCGGCCAAATTAAAAGTAATATACCAGTCCAGAACACTCTTCTTCCAAACTCCAGGGGAAGCATGGCATTGGATAGAGGAATGCCTCCTCCTCCCCCAAAAGAGCAACAGGGGAACAAGCGGCATCCTCCAGGAGAGGGCCCCCAACAGACAGTAGACCTAGATTGCAGAGGCTAAAACTGAAGATTAACACTGGCCGTTCAGGGGGAAACACCCGTTACAACGCAACTTTTACAACGCACTACCATTACATCGCAACTTTTACAACGCAGGATCCATTACAATGCATGCCTTTACAACGCATGACATTACATAGCAGATGCTATTACAACGCATGCCATTACAACGTAAGTATAGGTAAGTATATAATTTTATTTTTTATTTTATTTAACATTATTTATTTAATTTTATTAATATTAAAAATAAATAAATATATTAATTTATGTATTCTTAAATAAATTAAATATATTAATGTAAGTAATTTTAAGAAATAAGTATGAGTATAGGAGTATATGTTTTGGGGTACTGAGGTATATGTTTTGGGGTGTTTGGGTATTTTTAGGGTTCAGGGCTAGGTTTGGGTTATGGGGTACAGGGGTATTTTTAGGGTTCAGGGCTAGGTTTGGGTTATGGGGTACAGGGGTATTTTTAGGGTTCAGGGTTAGGTTTGGGTTATGGGGTACAGGGGTATTTTTAGGGTTCAGGGCTAGGTTTGGGTTTTGGGGTACAGGGGTATTTTTAGGGTTCAGGGCTAGGTTTGGGTTATGGGGTACAGGGGTATTTTTAGGGTTCAGGGCTAGGTTTGGGTTTTGGGGTACAGGGGTATTTTTAGGGTTCAGGGCTAGGTTTGGATTATGGGGTACAGGGGTATATTTAGGGTTCAGGGCTAGGTTTGGGTTTTGGGGTACAGGGGTATTTTTAGGGTTCAGGGCTAGGTTTGGGTTATGGGGTACAGGGGTATTTTTAGGGTTAAGGGCTAGGTTTGGGTTTTGGGGTACAGGGGTATTTTTAGGGTTCAGGGCTAGGTTTGGGTTATGGGGTACAGGGGTATTTTTAGGGTTCAGTTTAAAAAAAAAGACTTTAAATAAATTAAAATAATTAAATAAAATTAATTAAATAAAATTAATGTAATTAATTAAATTAAATTAATTACAATTTTTATAAAAAAGATATAGGTTTGGGTTATGGGGTACAGGGGTATTTTTAGGGTTCAGTTTTTAAAAAAAGACTTTAAATTAAATTAATTTAATTAAATTAAATTAAGTACAATTTTTTTAAAAAAGATATACTTACCTATACTTACGTTGTAATGGCATGCGTTGTAATAGCATCTGCTATGTAATGTCATGCGTTGTAAAGGCATGCATTGTAATGGATCCTGCGTTGTAAAAATCGCGTTATAATGGTATGCGATGTAAAATTATGCGTTGTAACGCCAAACATCCCCGTTCAGGAGACTCAGGACAACACCATCCCGAAGTAAGAAAACCACCAATACAGTACTCCAAGCTACTCACTCTGAAGACACTCGCCCGAGCAGCAAGGCAAGAAGGAGATCTTATAAACCAGGGAAACCACAGCTACACACCCCGGAACATACAGAACATGAAATCTCATTGGATTCGGATAGAGATCATCCATTGCTACAGGACATTAACGTCCTTGAGGATCCTAACTCAGACAGAATGGTGCACGAATCAGCACCTCGGACCCGGAAAAGTGAGAATGAAGATTGATGAATACTATTGGGCCGTAGCTGGCGAGGAGTATTCTCCTCTCGAGTCTCCTCCCTGTTTGTTTGTTTTTGTTTTTCTCTTTTTCTTAGTATTAGTTCATATTTTAATTTGAATTTTTTGTGTTGCTCCTTCTCAGCATAGTGGCTTCTCCTCCTCTTCTCCAAGTGGAGGCTTCAGACATAGACACAGAGATGTAGAACACGGCTCTCTGCCGTCACCCGGTTCACAAAAATATACTAGGTAACTTGGGAGATAGGAGAATAGGAACACACCTGGGTATTCACGGTGGGCAAGCGACAGACCTCTCCAATTCACCCACGACACAGTTGGTCACATTGACACATAGGGGTAGCTGCGTGGGCGGGAGGAGTGAGTCTAGGGAGGGTAGGGAGTTGGGATATGGGGAACCAGAAAGTTAAGTTACAGTTTAGATCAGGTGGCATCCATTTCAAGCAATGCAGTGGAGGTCAAGGGGGCACAAGAAGCACCTTAAACACTGTTACCCGAAAGTCGCAGATGCGATATGGCAGTGTATAATAGCGTTACATAGTCCTGTCCTGGAACGTGAATGGGTTGGGAAACAAAGTGAAGAGAGTCTTAGTGTTGGCATACATCAAAGACTGAAGCCTGAGGTGATATTCCTTCAGGAAACGCACCTGAAGGAACTCAATGCAGATTCCTGGGTAGAGGAGTATATAATACTTTAGCACATGCAGGCTTTTCCACTGGCGCAAGAGGGGTCAGGAAATCCCCACCTTTTAGAATTGAACGCACATGGGTAGACCCTAGCGGGACATATGTGGCAGTAAAGGGAATATGGAATAGGAAGGACATTACCCTGACTAGTGTCTATGCACTCCAGAGATTGCAGAAATAGATGCTGGGAAAGCTCACAGAGCGCTCACCTAATGGGGGAGACTTTAATTAATGTCACAGACCCCTTGCTAGATCGCACCATGGTTAATACAAGCTGTCCCAAAGACACACAACTCACACGCTTTACAAACACATTAGCATTAACTGATATGTGGCGTAGAAAACATCCGCATACCAAGGCATATTCCTTTTACTTAGCCACCCATAACGTCTTATCTAGAATAGACTATATATTGCCCCGTCTGGGGAAGTAGCAGGGATCCAGGAGGTAGAATATCTGGCAAGAAGCCTCTCAGAACACTCGTCCCTCTGGCTCACAGTGGGTAAAAGCAGACCGCATACCAGAAATGGTTGAAAACTCAATGCCTGGGAACTTAAAGACCCTAAATTCGCCCAGGAAATTAAAGTAGACACAGAACTTTATTTTAAAGAAAACATGGGATCCGTAGAGTCCGCCATAACACTTTGGGAGGCCTATAAAACGGTCTTAAGAGACAGAGCCCAGAACATAAAAGCACATAAAATAGGTAGAGAAACTGAAGAGATAGCTGGAATTGAATCAAAACTCCTTCAACTAGAGAAACAGGCCCTAAACAGCGAAGAGCCATCGTTAGTACAAAGGATGCAAGTACTCCACCGAGAGTATTTGGGTCTTGCCCAGAGAGAAGCGCAAAATGCGATCCAAGCCATGTATCAGCGCCTATACGATGCCGAAGACAAGGCGATAGGCTGCTTGCATGGCTTCACAAGAAAGAAGTAGAGGCTAGATGGGTGACTCAGATAGACTCAAAAGATGGTCAAACCCACACCACGCCCACTGAGATAGCGACTGCTTTCACTCATTATTATGAGACCTTTTATGCGAAACGTCCCCTAGCAGAGAAAATGCAAATAGAAAGATGTTTAGCCGAAATAGATCTCACCACATTAGAGGAAACCGAAGCCCAAACATTAGAAGAAGAGATAATACTCACTGAAGTTAGAGAAGCCATTCACTATCTTAAGCCCGGGAAAGCTCTGGGTCCTAACAAGCAGAACGCAGACTTGCTAAGTCCTCACCTCCTGAACTTGTTTCTAGAAACACAAAAAGTGGGCACCCTCCATCGGGACCTCCGGACGGCCACTGTAATATAGTTGACAGTCTAGTAGCTGGGGTGGGCGGAGCTAGGTGGGCTGAGGCAAAGAGGAGGGGTCAGTACAGGATGAGGACAGTTAGAGTAGGGACAGGAGACAGGCTGGATGCAACACAATAAAGCTCCAGTATAATAAGAAATTGTGTCTGTGGTTATTTGTAGCAGGATGCTACAACTGGCGACGAGGGTGGGATAAGCAAAACCCACAAACCCACAGCACCTCGTGAAAACACCCTGTCCCAAGCAGCAGTCGAGATCGAGCTGGTGAAGACGACTGAGCTGCCACCTAAACCGAAGAGGTCAACACCCAGTGACCCTGCCCCTCTGTAGACCGCGAGGGAACTGAGAAGAGTGGCCGAGAGGAGCGCTGAAACGCTCAGTGCCAAAAAAAAAGAGCCCTTCGCGCTTAAAACGCGGATCACGCCGGAGGCGTGCAGAGTGAGTGACCCTCGTGAAGAAAGGAGTCGGGAGCCCACTCCGACCCTGCTGTGCCCCCAGAGAACTGAAGAAGTGCCCAGAGGTGGGGGAATCTGTCCCTGAAGGACTGGCTGGGGAGCGCGACCGAGCGCCTGAAAACCGGGGCTCGAATGCCCGTGATCGAAAAAAATCCTCACACCCGATGCGTGTGATTTGGCATGCCCCAACGAAACAGAAGTCGGGAGCCCACTCCGACTCTGCCAAGCCCCAAAGGTCGAAGGAAAGTGCCCTAGGGTGAAGGACATCGCCCCCACGAAGGTCTACTGCCCCCAAGAAGGTCTCCTGCCAAGCGCTGCTGAGCGCGGTGAAATTGGAGCCGAGTGAGCTCTGACGTCAGAAAACCTCAAGCCGGATGCGTGGGTTTTGGCATGCCGCCGCCGAAGGACCCTGCAAAGTAAGGCGGGAGCCCACCCCAACCTCACCTGATTGTAGCAGTAACCAGAGGGACCTCAACCTGGAGTATGCTGACCCTGGAAGCAACTGCCGGTGAGTCCTGTGTGAAGAATCGGGTCGAGTGCAGAGAGAGAAAGTAGTGCCTGCAGACAACTACGGCGGCCATCTTTGAGTCAGGCAGGTTTTAAGGACATACCCTGTGTGGTCCATAGGCGGTCATCTTGAAGTCAGGCAACGTCAAGAAATCACCAAGCATTGGCAAAAGTGAACAAACAAGCACTGGCAAGAACAAAGAAACAAGCATTGGCAAAAGAAAGTCAACAAGCATTGATAACTGTAAGGAAACAAACAAGCATTGGCGAAGACCAAACAAACATTGGCAAAAGCAAGCAAGCATTGGTACATGCAAATAAACAAATATTGGTAGATGCAAATAAACAAGCATTGGCGAAGACCAAACAAACATTGGCAGAGACAAACAAGCAAGCGTTGGTACATGCAAATAAACAAGCATTGGTGCATGCAAATAGACAAGCATTGGTACATGCAAGTCAACAAGCCTTGGCATGTGCAAATAAACAAGCACTGGTAAATGCAAATAGACAAGCATTGGTACATGCGAGTCAACAAGCCTTGGTATGTGCAAATAAACAAGCACTGGTAAATGCAAAGAAATAGGCATTGGTAAGGCAAATAAATAAGCGTGGATAACGGCGCGTGAACAACAATGAACAAGTCTTGGCAACCAAAACAGAACAAGCACGAGCAACCACAAGAGTGACTTAACAAACAAGCATTGACAAAAACAAATATCAGCACGGGTGGAAACGCGAACACTGAGAAACGCAAGCGAATGCACAGTGGCAAATGTAATGAAGTAACACGTGTCTGTAAAATAAAAGAAGCACAAGCGAACACAAGGACCAAGCAAAGACAACAGCACAATGGAACAAGCATAAGCAAATTCAAGAGACAGATAAAGACGACGCTGAGCACAAACTGAAGAGCGCCGAAGGGAGGAGTTGCTGGACAGAACCACACGAGGTTCAGAAGAGGGCAAGACTGCGAAAGAAAGTCCCAGGAACAAGCACAACACGCACTGAAGTGACTGGAGGACTTGCGCTAGTGCACAGGGAACGCCCGAACGAACAAAGATGTCAAACGTGCCCAGCATCACCGCGGAAGAGTTGGTAAACACCTGCCACTAGCATGCAACTCAAAAGAAAAGAAACCTTGTGTCTAGCACAGTGCAGCTGGGTGGTGGACACTTCGGAACGCACAAAATCTAAGTGATTCACTGGCACATACTGTGATGATTGCAAAGATTATCAACGTCCCAGCAGATGACCAGACCACAGGTTTCGACTAAATAGGATCAGCTAAGAAGACGAGAAGACGAGTGAACAGCCCGTGCCCTGCAAATATAATCCATCAAAATCCTCCTCTCATGGCCGGGGAAGAAGTAGCACAACGGTTCAATCCCTGCATTGAAGTACCACCCCAAGGGGTGCAGACGGATACCTGGAGTCTGTGTCTCAAACGGAACCATTGGCTGGCAACATTGAGTGACTTCCTGGACGCCAATGGTGAACAAAGAGAGAGGAAATGTTTAATGCTGCTCCTCCATTTGGTGGGTCCTGAGGGCCGATGCCCAATCAAAACATCTTCCAAAGAAGACACAGAAATCTATAAAAGACTCCAAGAGAAGCTAGGTGCCCGTCTCTCCGCACAAGCGGAAGTGGATCATGAGCGCATCGCTTTCAACACAGCTCGGCAGGAACCAGGTGAACCATTGCCAAGTTTCATCATTCGGTTGCAAAACCTGGTACAAGGCTGCCACTTTAACACCTTTACGAATGAGGACGCAGTTCGACTCCGGATAATTGAAGGCTGCGCAAACCCCAACACAAAGCTCAAGATCCTGCGAGGAAATTGGTCATTAGAAGAAATCATTAGGAAGGCTGAAATTGGAATACACGTCAAGGCAAAAGACAGATCAAAGAACCTGCCTCTGAAAGCAACATATCAAGATGCCTGGACGGATGAAACTCGAAAAATGCACAAAACAAAAAGGAGAGAGAGGGAAGGCAGACCAGTGAAAAGACAACGAGAGAGACAAAGTGATAAGGAGCACTCCGAGTCAATCAGTCAAAGGACAACCTCAAGGAGTTCTTCACCCTCAAGGTGTCATTCAAAGTCTGACGAGGAGGGAGCGTCAAGTGGGACAGACCGCACTCCTGGACAAGAAGGCAACCTGCACAACAAGAGAGTAAGGAAGACAAACCATAGAAGAAGAAATCAAAATGGTCAAAACTGGAGGTTGGCGCAGGAACATTCTTCGCCAAGTTGTGAAGATGAGTCTGAAGGAACATCATCCAGCAGGAGAACACATCACACCCACATCATGGGTATCCGAGCACCAAATAAGTGGGAAGAAGAAATAGGTCGCATAAGACGAACTGACCCTCCCCAACAACGAACAGGAAAAGACCAACGCACCAATGACACCGGGGACAACGAAGAAACTGAGAAGACGTTGTTGACATGTGAGAAAGGCAAAGCGCAAACACAAAGAACAAGCATGTGGTTGTTGAACAACTTCTCAAATGAAACAACGCCAAAGACAAGTCGACGAAGGCGCCCGGAGAAGCGTTTTAAAGATAACCCTGAGTCAACGAACAACGTGTCACGGCCCACTCATTTCAGACATCCATTACCCGATACACCCTCAAAGGAACGCTTCAAAGGGAGTATGGCCAGGAACTCCTCTGAATCAGACAGCGCGTCCGTCCGATCCTGGAAGTCGACAAAAGACTTCTCTGACCCAGAAAGCACGTCTATGGTCAGGAACTCCCCTGGTTCAGAGAGCACGTCTGTTCGATCCCGGAGGTCGACAAGAGACTTCTCTGACCCAGAGGGCTCGTCTGTTCAATCCCGTGAGTTGACCGAGTCATGGTCCCAACAACAGCCATGGCGTCAACCACCCGAACGCACCATGGAACCAAAGGACATCCTTCCCGTCAAGAGCAACACGTCACACACTAAGGACTCTGAATACTCAGTCAGGCCACAAGACAACCTGTCATGTCAGTCACAAGTATATCTGGACATAGATCAGACACCGTCATCCCTGAAGGGGTCCGCGAGGCTGACTCAAAGGACCTACAAAAGGAAAACAGAGACAGTGGACCTTAATCACCAGACGGGAAGGGACCAGCCATCCACTCCGCAAGGAAAACCGGACATGTCAGCGGAGAGAGATCATCAGATGAGAGAGAAACATGCCTATGCACAGATAGCCCACGAGCTCGCCAGACAACCCGAGGCCGTGAATGAGTTATCGAACCACACCGTACTGTCTGGTATACATGACCCTGAATTGGAGGGCAATGTTGCCCTCGACCGGACTAGACAAAAGAAAGTAAAAGTAAATGCGGCGAATGAGTTACCGAACCAAACCAAGACAGTCTCATCAGATAGCACCGTACTGTCTGGTATGCATGACCCTGGATTGGAGAGCAGTGTTGCCCTCGACCGGACAAGACAAAAGGAAGTAAAAGTAGATGCTGGTGCTCAGAAGAGGACCAGAACATTATCCACTCATGAAAGAGATCGAGCATCTGAACCAACAGTTACACCGCAGGAAGGAAACATGATGACTGCGGAGTGTGAGAGTAAACAGTTCAAACGCAACGTGGTCAAGAATGCCCTGATCCAGACAACAGAAAGATTGACCAAAGCCAAGCCCACCACTGATTCGACACTACTGAGGTTTGAAGAACAGACTGTCCGCCGACCCGTGTGGTGGATTGAAGAATTGCGAACACTGAAGACATTAAGCTCATTTTGTTAAGAAAGGGGGAGATGTAATATAGTTGACAGTCTAGTAGCTGGGGTGGGCGGAGCTAGGTGGGCTGAGGCGAAGAGGAGGGGTCAGTACAGGATGAGGACAGTTAGAGTAGGGACAGGAGACAGGCTGGATGCAACACAATAAAGCTCCAGTATAATAAGAAATTGTGTCTGTGGTTATTTGTAGCAGGATGCTACAGCCACAATAGTGGTAATACACAAAAAGGTAAGCCACCAGAGAGGTGCAGTTCCTATCAACCCATCCCACTCTTAAACACGTATGCACCCCAGGAAAAAGTTAATATTGGTTAATATGGGCCTGGTGGCTGCCAAGCGAGATCTAGCGCGCAAATGAGGGACGGTACAGTGGCCCACACTGTGTGAGTGAAAAAGGGGAATGGACTTATACATGTAGGGGAAACAAGTACATACCTAGCCCGTGGATATCCAAAGAAGTTTTGTATTGTATTGTATTGTAATTGCATTTATATAGCGCTTACTACCCCTGCCGAGGCGTCGAAGCGCTTTTTCGGCGAGTAGCACGCTACTCCAGGACCCATAGAGGATTAGTGTTGAATTAGTATAGTGAAACGTGCAAGTACATTTTAAGTGGTGTATAGGTTAGTCAGTTATTTGGATTTGGAATTATAGCAGAAGGATAGAGGAGGAAAAAAGGTTTGTATTTATATAGCCATTGTTACCCCTGATGGGGTGTTGAAGCACGCTACGCCGGAAGCCCATAAAGGATTAGTGGTGAATTAGTATGGTGAAACATGAAAGTAATTTCAGTGGTGGATATTAGTTAGTTATTTGGAGTGAGAAGGATAGTGGAGAGATAAAAGGGAAGAAAGGTTTGCATTCATAATGCACTAGTTACCCCTGATGGATGTTGAAGCGCTTTTCTAGCGAGTAGCACGCTACTCCTGAACCCATAAAGGATTTGTGTTGAAAATTAGTATAGTAAAATATGAAGTAATTTGACTAGTGGATATGTTATTCAGCTATTTGGGTAGAGAAGGGTAGGTGGCGGGATAGTGAAGGGAAAGAGGTTTGTATTTATATAGCGCTGACTACCCCTGATGGGGTTTGAAGCGCAAGTAGCACGCTACTCTGGAACCCATCAGCATTAGTGTTGAATTAGTATGATGAAACATCAAAGTAATTTTAGTGGTGGATATGTTAGTCAGTTATTTGGAGTGAGAAGGGTTCGGGAGGGGTAGAAAAGAGGGAAGAGTTTAGAAAGGTTTGTTTTGGGGGATCGGTATAGTAAAAGAGGTATCAGATGATGCAATGAGGGGTACTGTTGGGGAGAGTCTAGAAAATGTTATTTTGGGGATCATAGTAGTGGTATGAGGTTTGGAAGAAATGAGAGAGTGCATGTAGAGGATATATTGATAGATGTATAGGATGAAAGATAGGGTAGTGCACTGGAAAGAGTACTAGAAAGAATTTAGAGATGAGTCAGAAGGTTGGGCTAGAAGATATATTGAGCGAAGTATAGGCTGAGAAATAGGGAAGTGCACTAGAAATGCTAAATTAGAAGAAAGTGATAAATATATTCATCCATGAGTACATTGAAAGTATATAGATACATAAAGGAGCTATGTATATTGGGCAGTATTTCTGGCCCTAGTTCCAACCAGTCTCGAACAAGCTTAAACAGGAAATTGCCCTTGTGCTCTGCCCTTACCCTCGACGCCCGGGCTGAGACACCCTAAGCCTGGCCTCTTTTATAACCCTAGTAATCAGGTGACCCCTACAGCCAATGGGAGCCCTAGCCCTAACACTATCCAATCACAACACTAGCCCTAAAATCTAGAACCAGTAGGAGACCAGGACCTTACAGCCAATCTTAGCCCTAGTCCAAGCACCCAATCAGTTCAAAAACCCGGACCTCTACGTCCAATAAAGGCTCTAGCCCTACCAGTAGTCCCAAAAACAAGTCCATGCAACCAATGGCACAGGTAGCCCTAGTCCCTACTTCCAATAGAAAGCCTAACCCTACTCTAAGTCCCACACCTAGGCCAGCAACTAATCACACCTGAAGCCCTAATCGCTACTTCCAATTAAAGGTCTAACCCTAGCCCTAGTCCGACCCTACTCCCAACAACCAATAACATAGGAAGCCCTAGTCCCTACTTCCAATAGAAATCCTAACCCTAGCCCTAGTCCCAACCCTACAATGATTGACTCACAGACCCAGAAACCAATTAGAACCCTCAAATACCCAACCAATGAGGACATTAACCCGAATCCAATAGAAACACCAGATACAACCACCAATAAGTGTAGACATATCGCAACCACTAGCAGACCATATAAGGTCCCAGCGACCTCAGACAAGGTTTGCTGGCCAGGGAGTTGGAAGCTGCTTCTCCTGTTCAGAATCATCTAGGAGACAGACAGGCTCAATCCACACTTTGGACTTCAGCAGGTAAAGGGACTCACTAACTTGAAATCTAACAATACTGTTTGAATAAAGCTTTAGTCCCCCTGCTCTCCAAAAAACAACGTGCATAGGCCCTGATGTAGAAAGATCCCTGTTGCTGGAGGGGGGAGGAGGCAAAGGGGCTGGTTTCACTGGCTTGTGAACACAAAATGGTGGCTGGGAGTGCATTGTTTTAACATACAGGTCTTAGCACAGAGCAAAGGAGAAATTTGGAGGGAAAACAGAATTGTCACCAAGGAATGAGAGGGACAAACTACAGAGGTTGGACTGCAAATCCCACAATACAACACACTAAATGGAGGCAATCATGGGCAGGGAAAACCACACATTTAAAACACAATCCAAAGTGATAAAATATGCAATTACAGGCAGGCTAAAAATACTGTTTTTAACTTGAACAGGGTAGCGCAGAAGAGTAAAGGGGTGGGACTGAGACAATGGGTAATTGAGAAGTATGCCTGGATGTTGCACGGGGGCGTGGCCAACATCATGGCCGGGTAGCTGTGTTCAGCACGAGCTCCTCTGGCCCCAGACGAAATCCTGCACTTATCCTGTTCCTCTTCGCCCCAAAAAAGCATCATCGGAAGGCGCTGGTGTGCGCTGGAGTGCCCGGTTTGAGGCTGGAATTTGCTTGAGGCAAGTAATTGAGAATTTGTTGGCGCGCTAATTGGCGCAGAGTTTCTGTCAAAATGGCGGTCGGGTGCAGTAATTGAAGCGAAGTGCCGGAGTGGGTCTTCTCTCCTCTAGGGGGTTGACGTGAACCAAGACGGGAGAAGACTGCGGCGCCGCTGATCGGAGCCGAGACGCACCCCGATCCCCCACACAAACAAAGCTCTGTGACCAGTGGATGCCCGAGGGAGTTCCTGTACTGCTGCGGCGGAACTGACCCTGACGGCGGGGAAGCGTAGGTGCCGGGCGGTCCTTTTCAGCTGTCAGAGAGGTGATACATGTGGTGAGAGCAGTTACTGGTAGAGCCTGTGGGTTTCAGCGGGGTAGGTGGCTCAGCGGAGGCGTGATCGGCTCCCTCTCCCATGCCGGAGTGTGGCCCGAGAAGGCTGGATTAGACGATGTGACGCGGGTGAGGCCTTGGGCATCTTGACTCCCTTCTGGCTGATGAACAACAGAGCTTGCACTGCGTGGCTGGGCTGGAGGTGCGTCTCGGTGGTAAACTCTGCCCACTCCTTTTTATTCTCTGCCACATCACTGTATGGGGGTGTCTCTCCATCTGTACATACCACTAACAAGCTACTGTTACTGCGGAGACACTAGAGGGCTGGTGTGCTACGTTTTATGGCCATGAGGTGCTTCACAGCACAGTGTTGGACGTAACTACACACCCGGTCAGTGGCCTAATGCTTTGGTGCACATAACAGTCTCCTGCACTGGGAGGAAGGTGGCTGCACAGAGGGAGGCTTGGGGGCCAGACAGAAGCAGAGAGAGAGACCTACTGAAACCCTCTAGAAACACCATGGCGGCGGGGCAGTGACCCAAGACTGACCATGTGAAGAGTTGGAGGGGCTGAAGTGTGTGCAAGAATCCTCTGTCCAGAGTCGTGGGGTCAATACACGCTAGCTAGCTGGCATAATAGGGGAGGTGCCCTTGGAGGGGTGATATGCGCACTGTTTCTTTGCTGGCTAGTTTGCCACGAACGATAAGTGTACCCTATTGAGCCTTTTGATGGCCTGGCCTTAGGGATCGTCATGGTCTGGGGACCCGGTAGCAGCGGAGCGTGCCTGGCGAACGTGGTGTTATGATGGTGAAAGATAAAGACCCCAAGGCGTCCAAGCAAGGAAAGCTGGACCGATTCGCCAAGGTGCTGTTTACCCCCGCCAGGGCGGAGGGTGGAATTGCCCCCCGCCCAGACACTGACGCGATACTACAGGCGATCCATGCATCTTGTGAAAGCTTGGAAGGTAAAATTGCAGAGGTCTGGACAGAAGTTTCCTTTCTGCGCCAAGATTTGCGAAAGGTTTCTGAACGAGTTACTGAGGTGGAGCAGCGCGTATCGGAACTGGAGGACACCTAGCGAACCACAAGTAAGGATGTAGCAGGACTTATGCCAACTGCTCAAACGCTCCGTCCATCATCCCCTTTTTTTTCGCTTTGTTCTCCCTAAGTTGGCAGGGTGTGCTCAGACGTGAGTCCCTTGCTCACTTGGCCACTGGATTCAAGATAGCCTGAGCTAAAGAATGGTGATGGTTTAAACCCAGATCAGTTGACTGGGGGTGAGTGTTTGATTTGCTCAAACGCTCCGTCCATCATCCCCTTTTGTTTCGCTAACTGTAAAGGAGGTGGCAGGGCGTGTGGATGATGCCGAAATTAGGGCCCGAAGAAATAATCTGCGCTTTATAGGTTTTCCAGAAAATGTGGAACGCTCTGACCCAGGCCACTTCCTACTAACATTTCTCAAGGATGCCCTCCCAGAGATGCAATTCTCACCATGCCTTGTCATAGAAACAGCGCACAGAATGCCAGGGACATGACCGCAGCCCGGGGCTCCCCCCAGACCGCTGATAGCCCGGTTCTTGAATTTTCAGGAAAGGGATCTTATACTTAGGGAGCTATGGAAGAAGGGTGAGATCAAATATGAAAACACTAGAGTGATGGTGTTCCCGGACTACTCACGAGATGTTCAGAAACTGAGATGCACCTTTGATCCGATAAAAGTGAAGTTTTGCACCCTTGGCATCCAATACATGCTGTTGTTCCCAGCCAAACTCAAAGTAATCTTTCAAGGGACTACGCAATTCTTCCAGACGTTGGAGAAGGCATAGTCCTGAGTTGAAGAGTGGCCCCGGCTGCGGCATGGGTCGCCGGCCACGGTGGCTTTGCCTGTGGACAAGTAACTGAGTTCTAGTTGGGAACGTTCTTATGAGAGGTGGCGGCAAAGAGTGCTAAAGCGCCGGACCCCTGTTGGGGCTACACCAGTGAGGTCCCTGAGGTTGAGGGAGCGAAAAAGCACTGTGTCAGACATAGACGATGAAACGGCTCTGGATTGTGTGTCTCGTGCATCTCAGAAATCGATGGAAAATGAAGACTCTGACCAGTCGGAGCAACAGGACTCCATGGACGTGAATAGCGAACACCCTCTTTTGGAACATATTCAACGGCTGGAGGCGTCAGGCCCAGACCCGTCGGGGGTGGCCTCCCGATCACCGCAAACACAGAGTAAGGGCGAAGAGGAATGAAGAGATGGGGCCAGATGCCCACCTAAAGACGCTGTATGACTCCGGAGGCTTGGCAAAATTTCGGGACTTTGGCCACGATAAAGGAAAGTATACAGTGGGTTGTAGTTACTGTATTGAGCTTACCTTTGCTGCGAGAGAGGGAAGTATACAGTAGAGTGTTATTTCTGTAGTGTTCTATAGTTAAGTGGGTGGGGAAGTGGGGCAGGGTTACAGACCTCTGGGTGGTTCACCTGCACCAGCGTTGTCATATTGACAAGATATGGGGTGGTGGGGGTACCTGCAGAGTGTGGGGAGGGGGACCAGATGGACACTGCTAATTGTTAATAACGACGTGTTCAGGGTGGGGGGAGGTTAGTTCTGTTTTGAAATTTTGCATGAATGCTGACATTGAAGTGAATTGGCATTGCACGGGCGGTGTTGGGGGGGGTCTGGATGGAAGTGGGAAGCTCTAGCTTCTTTCACACAATGGCTACCAATGGGTACACAGGAAACTCATCGCATGGGGCCACACTGCTCTTTCCTGGGTAGGGGGCAATACGTTACTTTGGTACATGCAGGCTTTACCAGAGGGTCGAGGGGAGTAGCGACCCTGGTCAGGTGGTCACCCCCTTTCCACGTTACTTGATGTTAGGAGGACCCAGAGGGTACATACATAGCGGTTCAGGGTACTTGGAATCACAAATGTTTGCTGATTGTCAGTGTTTATGCACCCTCACGCCTCCAGAAACGCATGCTGGATAATCTGTCCGACCTCCTGTTATAGTCTGGCCCCGCCACACATCTCATAGGAGGTGACTTCAATGATGTGAGCGACCCTGCCTTGGATCGTACACTGACCCGACTGGGGCAACAGGAGTTCACTGCATTGGCTAGGTTTCAGGCGGACCTTGGGCTCACTGACCTTTGGAGGCGCCACCATCCATCCACACGTGCATACTCAAACTTTTCTGGGGCCCACAGGGTGTTTCCTAGGTTGGATTATCTTTTTACCCCAGCTGGTGAGATTGACCAGGTGGAGGAGACGGACTACTTAGCCAGAGGAATCTCATTCACCGCTGTAATTGTGGGTGGGGTGAGAATAAGAAGCCAGGGCACGACATGGAGGCTGAATGCTTGGGTGTTGAAGGATGAAACAATTGCTAAAGAATTTGGGGTGAATACTGACCTCAACTTTAAAGGAAATGAGGACTCCCTGCAATCAGCGGTCATTCTCTGGGCGGCATTTAAGACTGTCATACGTGATAGAACCCAAAATATTATAGCCCACAAACACGGGAACTTCAGGAGACACTGGTGCCCGGAAAGCAGGCTGATAGAACTTGAAAAGGGGAGTGGCCCTCCCTTGAGTGAACATACTCTCCATTAAATAGATATTCCTAACGGAAATACCAAGCGCTCGTTACTAAAGAGACTCGGCACATGAACTTGCAGTCCAACATAGACTGTATGAGACTGGAGACCGAGCGGGCAAATTGTAAGCGTGGTTGGGCAGGAAGGAGCAGGATTCAAGATGGGTCTCGTCTATCAAAGAACAGGGTAGTATTTATACAGCGCCTCAAGACATGGTAGAGGCATTTGCTTTATAGCTTTATGTAGCCCAGATGCAAACAACCGAGATCCAAATAGCTCAATACCTTGAGACGGTTGAACTCCCCTGTCTGCCCCCCGATGAGAGGGACAGGCTTGATGAGGACATCACTCTGGCAGAGGTCATGGAGGCCATTGGTCGGCTGAAAGCAGGGAAAACCTCAGGTCCTAATGGCCTTCTGGGAGAATTCTTAAGCCGTATACTTCCCTGCTGGCTCCACACATTCTTAAGATGTTTATGGCCCCTAAAGAGGAAGCGGCGGCAGATCTTAGACTAGCGACGGAGCTGGTGATTCCTAAAGAAGGGAAACTCCCAGATGAGTGTGGGCCAAATCGACCCATATTGCTTTTAAATATAGAAAGTAAGATGCTGGCCACTGTTCTGGCGACATGCCTTGTATCCGTCATCATCTCCCTGATACATGGGGACCAGACGGGCTTCATGCCATGCCACACGTTACAAGACACGACGAGTAGCCAACTGGATGGATGAAGTCAGAGACCGAAAGGAGGCTCATCTGCTACTCTCCCTGGACACGGAAAAAGCAATTCAATTAAAAAAGTGCTTTATTCGAGTATTACTCATAAAAGCAGACATACAAACACGTAGTAAAGAAGACAATTAAATTACAGAAGTCATATTTGACATAAGCACGTATCTCATTAAAAAACAGTTATTTCTTCAGCAGGATATACATAATCACAGGTGTAAAGTTCATTACTGTTAAAAATACAGTTAAAACAGATTACAATATCATTGTGCTAAAAATCATTAACATTTCTTTCCAAATGACACATAAAATGAACCAATACAGAGAATAGACAATAATCTAGCAGTCTCTGAACGACTAGGCAGAGAGTAGTTACCCTACTAGCAATCTCTGCCTTATTACCCACGCCCACCCCAGGTACTTTGCGGTGGCAATTGTGATCCAAGTCAAAGAAGTAGATCTAACAATACGCAAAGCTACCATACTGCTTTTAGTACCCAAGTTCCTACACATAGGTGCCAACCAGACTCGCCTTGGAGCAGAATATACTTGGCAGGAGAACAAAAAGTGACCAAGGGTTTCGTTTCCTTCCCCACAGACTGGACAAGTAGCTGGACCTCCTTCTCTCCACTTAGATGTTAGATTACGGAGAGGGAGAGAGCCAGCCCTTAGTTGGAAGAACAATTTCCTATCCATAGGGTTCGATATGTAATCCCAGTACAAATCATATATAGGGTACAGTTTAACCTCGAGGAAACTGGTGGTCATGGACCCGCTGTTAGTACTGAGCAAACTCCTATTAGCAACCCGTTCCCCAAAAATATTTTTTAGGGTTGACTTAGTGGGAAATGATGCCCCAACTGGATCAGACCATAATGCATTTAGTCCTAGTTCAAATAGTGCAAGTTTTAATGATTTGAACCATCTAATTTTATTAAAGCGATCTGCTTTGATGACATCAATGAACCCATCCGCATAGTGGGAGAGCTCGGGCGTGGTCCAGAGCCTACGCCAGTATAGAATCGGTCGTAGTTTGCCCATTTCCGAGATTTCTCTCCTGCCAAGCTCATATCTCAGAGGCAATAACGGACTACTCTGTGGAGTACCTGTAAGTTTCCTAAAGAATTTGTTCTCAGAAGTTTGGAGCTCCTGCAGATTTTCATGCCCCCACAACTCAGCCCCGTACAATGCTGACCCAATTGCTTTTGCCTCATATATGATCAGGGGTGGTTTAATCGGTTTGGTCAGCGATTTCCTATGCACCTTTATAATGGTACCAGCTAATTGCTTGTGCCTTAATGTTGCAATATTTAGATGTTGGTTCCACCTATTATCGTTAGAGATGAGGATCCCCAGGTATGTAAATGATTTTACAACCTCAAGAATGCGTCCACTCATGATAATATTGGATTTAAAATTTCTATGAGGATTAAAAGCCATGAGTTTTGTTTTAGACGCATTCACCTCCAGACCATGATCCCCACAGAACTTATCAAATATTGCCAATGCTTTTTGCAGACCACTAGGGGTTTTAGATAAAATTAGCGTGTCATCGGCGAACATTAAAATAGGAACTTTTACACCTGCGAGAGAGGGAGCATCCACTACCTGTGATTGCATGAGGGGGACAATACCATTAATAAAAAGGGTGAACAGTGTTGGTGCCATTGAGCACCCTTGCCGAACCCCGCGCTCAACAGGAAATTCAGCAGTGTCATTACCGTACCCACCCCATTGGATTTTGGCATAAGTACCTTCATGTAATCTCATAATCAAGGTCAGCAAGACCCCTGGGACCCCTAAAGCCGCAAGCACTTCCCACAGTTTTGCCCTTGGTACCAGGTCGAAGGCAGCCCGCAGATCGACAAATGCAACAAAAAGACTGCCTCCACCTAGCACCACGGTCCTCCACTGGATCAGTTGAAATCGAAAGACTTGATCCACAATACTAGTTGCCCTGCGGAACCCAGCCTGGAAGGGAGATAAAATATTGTGATCCTCCGCCCAGTCGAGCAATCTGTTTACAATCACTCGCCCCACGATTTTTTGGACAGTATCAATTAAACTGATTGGGCGGTAGTTGCAAGGCTGGGCACGGTCTCCCTTTTTTATATACAGGAATGATTACAGCACCCCGCCAAGATACCGGGATATCTGCACCCTTGGCAATGTGGTTTATTAGCAAGTAAATGTATTTATACCACCTTCCAGTGTCATTTAGAAAAACGTCCGCTGGGACCCCATCAATGCCAGGAGCACGGTCACTATGTACAGTTTTGAGGGCAGACAGTATTTCACTCTGCGTGAAGACATTGTCTTCTGCAAATAAATGAGTAGGGCAAATACTATTTACAATATGGTCCCTAGTAGCATACTGATCACTGAAGAATTTGACCCAGGCGTCCTGCGGGACATTGTTGTTACTTGCCTCTTCAGACCTTTCTTGACCCCATTTGACAATGTGCCAAAATAATCTAGAGTGTTTTCGATCACTTGCACATTTCAACTTGTTCCAATGGGCTTCGTCCCAATCTCTTTTCGCCTTAGCAATACAGTTTTTATAATGCTTCCTAGCAGATCGAATGGCCCCCAAATTTTTACTCTTAATTGCGGCTCCCAGAGAGGTTCGTGCCACCTTGCAATCATGATTATACCACTTAGCAGCTCTATAAGCACATACCCTCTTTCTGCTTACAGGTTTTAAAAAGTAACATTTAATTTCATTAAAGAGAATCTCATGTACTTTAGTAGTGTCATCTTGGCCCTGAGGATTCCCTGCCACACACTCTAGGGCCATGATAGCCTTGTCAGTCGCAGCTCTTATTTTTTCTAAGGCCTGCTGGTCTGTCCTAATACTTGTCCACCTCAACCTGCGCATGTCATTTGTTGGTACAATCAGCGGGGGTAGAGGTTCATCACGGGGATTAAAAACAATATCTTCAGACAACCACCATTTGTGAGAAACGCATAAAGGGTTATGGTCACTCTCAAGCCTTTCCATTACAACCATATCACTAACAAATGACCAAAGAGACATACTACAGATGACATAATCAATGCAGCTTTTATTTCTCCCATTGTTGAAAGTCATGGCTGGAACTCTATCTGACTTTGTCATACTTGCTAACAAACCCAAACCAGTCTCCGCAGTCCAGCTTGGAGCATAGCCCAGCCACATTCCAGGATAATAGATTCCCAGTACCGTTTGCCATGACAGGTTTAGGGCTAGAGACAAACCCATTCAACACCGTGTCATCAATACCATTGTTATTTACATTTTCATTGATTGGTCCTACTGTGACCTCAGGGTTGACAATCTTAGTTCGAGCGCCTACTAGATGACCAGGCTCCCCAGTAGTACATGCATCAAGGGTATTTTGCAACAAAGGCTTAGGGTTAAATGTTGTCAATCACAGGCATCCAGGTTTGAGAGGGCAGAGAATCTATTTTCCAAACCTAGTCCCCACTCAGTAAAACCAACATCCTTACTGCCCCTTTTGGTCACAACGTTCCATTTTGTTCTTAAAGTACTAGATTTCGGACCTCTTCCTTTCCGAGGATAGAAAAAGTCCAAGGTCAGTGGAATAATTGAAGTTGATCTTCGCTGTGGAGGTAAGATGTTGGGCAAGATGTTTGGCAAGACCTCAGGGTCAGAGAAGTTAAGGACAACACAATCCCCCTTAAACCTTTTGACCCTATTACCAATCCACTCTACCCTTCTGGCATTTACAAGTTCTTCAGATAATTGCTGTTTTCCCCAGGGAGAAATTACCATGTTGTTAGTAAGCCACGATAAAGATTTGTTTAATAAAGATGATGTTGATTCAACCTCTCCAGATGCTAGTGGGGGGACATTTGCAAGGACGAGAACTAATGGAGAAGCTTCTACTACAAGCTCGAAAGACCCTTTCACAGTATTAAGATCACCAGTGGTAGGAACGGGGGGTACAGCACCTGAGGCACCATCAAGTGGATTAATCAGAGGTACCATTAGAGGATTTGGCGCAGGAATAGGAATAGGTCCACTGTTTTCGCCAGAGGGTGTTTTACTCACTAATGGCTCTACCCTAGACACAACGACTTCAGGGAGATTTCCTACCTCCACCAGAGTTTTCTCTAATAAACCTTCCAGTCTATTGACCTCAGCGGTTAGTTTATCTATTTTACTAACCAGGGGTTTGACTATACCTTTAATTTTTGTGTCCATCATGCTCCATAGTTTATTAAATTGAGCATTGGAGAGGGTCACATAAGCTTCACTAGTCAGATCATCCTCCTCATCCTCAAGTATTTTTCTTGGTGGGGTTGCAACTTTATTTCTCGCAGACCTTAAACCCCCCCTGTTTTGGTATAATCTTTCTTTTACCCCCAGTGACCCTCGGGGCTGGAACAGGGACTGCAGTAGGGATAGGGGACTCGTTATTGGTAGATATCACTGTCACCACTTCACTGTCACTATTATCTTCAGTAATAGCAAGTATGCCACTAGGCTGGATGGTATTTGTATCGTGGAGAGAGTCATGTACCACACCAGATGTACTGCTATTTTGTAGTGCAAAAGAATCCTCTAACTCTTTATCGTCCAGAGGAGATTGGTTAGATGAGTCTAGTCCCAATGAGGATCTCCTGTCGCTATTTATTTTTGCCACAACTTGGAAAAGATAGTTGTCTATGGTGTTATTGACTGGGGTTTGCTTTTTCCCGGGCATGGCTCGGATGGGCAATAAACTCAGAGCAAGAAGGTTACTCACAGGACTCATCAGTTATTTTAATTACCCAGTGCAGTGTAGTCCGAGACGGACAGTATCCAGAAAGTGTTCGAAGGGATTTTCGGGCATGGTCCCTGGCCCAACCCAACCTAGTCCAACCTCGGACGGCCTCAGACGGCCCGTCCTTTGCCCGGGCTTCGCCCGGCGTCCCGCGAGACGGTGAGGATGCTGCTTTTGAGCGCCTCCTGGCGCTAGCAAGTGACGCGGCAGGGCGCTGGAGCTTCTGGGGGTTGTGGTGCAGTCCGCGCTCGTCTCCACTCGGCGGCCCCGCTCAGATGTCAGGAGAGCGTAGGGCGGCGGGAGACAAGCGGTAAGGCGTCCACAGGTGAAGCACTTGACCCCAGGCACTGGACAGGCAAAGAATGGCAGCAGGTCAGCCAGCAGAAAAGGTTTCCCCCACTCGATCGTGAGGATGCTGCTTTTGAGCGCCTCCTGGCGCTAGCAAGTGAAGCGGCAGGGCGTTGGGGCTTCTGGGGGTTGTGGTGCAGTCTGCGCTCGTCTCCGCTCGGCGGCCCCGCTCAGATGTCAGGAGAGCGTAGGGCGGCGGGAGACAAGCGGTAAGGCGTCCACAGGTGAAGCACTTGACCCCAGGCACTGGACAGGCAAAGAATGGCAGCAGGTCAACAAGCAGAAAAGGTTTCCCCCACTCGATCGTGAGGATGCTGCTTTTGAGCGCCTACTGGCGCTAGCAAGTGACGCGGCAGGGCGCTGGGGCTTCTGGGGGTTGTGGTGGAGTCCGCGCTCGTCTCCGCTCGGCGGCCCCGCTCAGATGTTAGGAGAGGATCACTGAAATAATATCTACTACCAAAATATCGAGTTCCCATAATATCGATGAAAAAATATCGAGGGACATAATATCGACTTACTATCTTCACTAAGGTAAGTACAAAAATATCGAGTTTAAAATATCGAGTGTTAAAAATATAGACTGTCAAAATATCGATTTTTTTATGTCTTTAAAATAAGTTAAAACTATTATAATATTAAATATATTTAATATAAACATTGTTAAAATTATTAAATAAATGTAACATTATTACATAATTAATGTAACTGTAAAAATTAATAATAATAATACATATATATTTAAATACATGTTATTAATAAAACATATAGAATATATTTACCGTAGCATAGCAAAAGGTTTAAATTTAATGTAACCACTCCAGTGGGTGCTACATTAAAGAGATCGTTGGATAGCGTAGGGGTAAAAATTACTATTCCCACTTCAGTGAGTACAAGAGTAGGGAAAGAGTAGGATAGCGTAGGGGTAAAATTTACTATTCCCACTCCAGTGGGTGCAACAGTAGGGAAAGCGTTGGATAGCATAGGGGTAAAAATTAATATTCCCACTCCAGTGGGTGCAACAGTAGGGAAAGCGTTGGATAGCGTAGGGGTAAAAATTACTATTCCCACTCCAGTGGGTGCAACAGTAGGGAAAGCGTTGGATAGCGTAGGGGTAAAAATTACTATTCCCACTCCAAAGAGTGCAACAGTAGGGAAAGCGCTGGATAGCGTAGGGGTAAAAATTACTATTCGCACTCCAGTGGGTGCTACAGTAGGGAAAGCGTTGGATAGCGTAGGGGTAAAAATTACTATTTCCACTCCAGTGGGTGCTACAGTATGGAAAGCGTTGGATAGCGTGGGGGTAAAAATTACTATTCCCACTCCAGTGGGTGCAACAGTAGGGAAAGCGTTGGATAGCGTAGTGGTGAAAATTACTATTCCCAATTAATTATTTTAAATTAATTACCAATTATATTTTAATTATTTACCAATTAATAATTAATTTAAATATATAATTAATTTACATAATTATTTAATTAAAATTAAATTACTTCCCACCCTATTCCCCTATAAACACACAACCCGCTACAGAAAATAAATTACTAAAATTTAATTATTTATCAATTATTTATTTTTAATTAATTACCAATTATATTTTAATTAATTACCAATTATTATTTAATTAACAATTAGATTAAATTTACATAATTAATTAATTATAATTACATTACTTCCCACCCTATTCCCCTGTAAACACACAACCCGCTACAGAAATAAATTACTAAAAATTAATTATTTATCAATTATTCATTTTTAATTAATTACCAATTATATTTTAATTAATTACCAATTATTATTTAATTAACAATTAGATTAAATTTACATAATTAATTATTTATAATTAAATTACTTCCCACCCTATTCCCCTATAAACCCACAACCCGCTACAGATTTATATTACACAAATATTATTAAATATTAATAACTTACCTTATTTTCGATATTTTTGTTGTCTATATTTTATCTAGTCTATATTATGTCTAGTCTATATTTTAGATTCGATATTTTGGGTATTCTAGTCGATATTACTCGATATTTTTGTTGTCTATATTTTGTCTAGTCTATATTTTGTTCTGTCTGTATTTTTTACTCGATATTTTGTCCAATCGATATTTTGGATTCGATATTATGTCTGTTTACCGTCAGGAGAGCGTAGGGCGGCGGGAGACAAGCGGTAAGGCGTCCACAGGTGAAGCACTTGACCCCAGGCTCTGGACAGGCAAAGAATGGCAGCAGGTCAGCAAGCAGAAAAGGTTTCCCCGGAAAAAGCGTTCAACACTATCCATAGGCCCTTCATGAGACACACTCTGGAGAAATTTGGCTTTGGCCCAGGATTCCAGGAATGGGTGGCCTTGTTATACAAATTGCCAGAGGCAAGGGTTAGGGCAATGGGGCTCTTTCCAAGACCTGGCCGATTCGGCAGAGGGACTTGGCAGGGTTGCCGGCTTTCCCCTTTACTATTTGCACTTATTTTGGAACCCCTGGCTTGTGGCGTTAGGGCAACACCGGGGCTAGGTGGCTTTGTAGATGATTCCCGACAGATAGAGGAGGAAAGCATATTGTTATATGCGGATGCTATTTTGCTGTATGGGACGAACATGTCAGAGACTCTTCCGCAAATCCTGCGCATAGTTGAAGACAATGGCTACCATGCGGGGTATAAGATTTAGTGGACCAAATCTGCCCTATACCCAGCGAGGGGGGAATGGTAGAAACTAGGTCTTTCCCTAGCTGCTTCCACTGGTCCACAGAAGGCTTTACCTACCTTGGTGTTAACATTACTGCGGATGTGAACACCAGCCTGGTCCGCAACATTAGGCGGGTCTTCTCAAACTTTTTAAGATGATGCTAAAAGATGGCAGAATCTTCCCCTTACCATAATGGGAAGGACAGCCATGTTTAAAATTGTCACGCTCCCACAGTTGCTCTACATATTGCAAAACACTTACATTAAGATTCCGGATCTGATATTTAAAGGCATTGACAGTGAGCTCCGCTTACTCCTCTGAGACGAGCCCATCCACGTATTGCACGTTCAACACTGCAGTGGAATCCCTATAATGGGGGGTTGGCTCTACCAGACATGATGTCATATTATAGAGCGGCTTATCTTATTGCCATTAATGAATGGGTCCATGCAACTGGGATTCATCAAACATATATGCTCAAAAGGCTGCAGTTTAGGGACCATACCCATCTTCACTATCTTTATGGAGGCAGGGGATGCAGTAGACTGCTCCAGGCGATCAGAGGACTTTGGAGGCATGAAAGAGCGCAGAGCGGCAAATGAGGTGGGATCAAAAATGCACCAGGGAAACCCCACTGTGGGACGGGACTAGGCTAAAAGAGATTGGAAAGCTGTGTGGATTTAGGTACTTGGACCTAATAGGGATCTCCAAAATAGGTGATGTCCGGGAACATGGTGTGTTGGCCTCTTTCCACACGCTCCAAGCTAGATATCAATTACATGACACTCAGACATACGTGTATATTCCTTTGCAACACGCTTGGGTGGCGGCGGGGTTAGATGGGACGTTTGCTACCGGAATATGCCCCATTGGAAGATAGTCTTCTCTAGGAGGAAATCCCTACTAAAGCTATTTAATTTACCTACAAAACATTACTTAATAACATGCCGATAGATTGGGTCCTCTTTGTGCAAAATGGGAAAAGGTCATCGGTGGGTTGGAAGATATAGACTGGGAGGCCGCTCTCATTCATCCACAGGAAGTGGCAATTAAATTAAGGTTACGGCTCATCCAGCACAAAAGACTACACCGTGCATATTTTGATAGAGCCAAATTGCACACAATAGGAAGAGCCGAGAGCCCAGAGTGTCTCCGATGTCAACTGAGCCTGGGACGTTTATAAATACCCTTTAGGGGTGCCCTGAGATACAGGCCTATTGAGGAACGATTGTGGGGGAGCTCAATCATATATTGGAAGTCCAAATAGAATTGGAGCCACAGTTTCTCCTTTTGGGAATTTCGACAGAGGTAGGCATCCCAGCACAAACTTATTTTAGCTAATCTGGGGTTTGTAGTACCCAAACGGGATATAGCTAAATACTGGGGGGCACAAATACCTACCATTAACGAATGGAGGGCAAGTCTTGACTTGTACATGGTTGCGGAACGGGTGACATATAAGGCCCGGGGCTGTCCTAAAATGTTCCAGAAATATGGGCCCCATGTAATAAATACTATGGTCTGGAGGTGGAGGAAGATGGAGGGGGAGGGACTTGTCGTCCGCAGGACCCAGGGTAGAGCCTTGACCGATGTAATGTTTGTTCCAAGTATGTGTACCCATGAGAACTGTGTAACTGACTCTGATCTCTCCTTGCACCTAGTCCCCTCCCACGTATGTCTAGACTCCACTGAGATAGTCTTTTTGTCATATGCTTACCCTACATGGCCACAGTGAACTGGTATGCAATGTGAATTGTGTATTCATGCTTTGTTTTATGTTTTGTTTTGTTTGAGAAGCGCAATAAAAATAAATCTAAAAAAAAAGGTATTGATGTTGCACCTGCCTGTACCGCTGGAGGATTATGTTATGGTGATATTTAATCAACTGCTTGAAAGTATAAGCTGTACCTGTGTTAAAAGGAAAATACAAATAAAAATATTTTTATAAAAAGGTTGTTTCAAGGAAGGTCTTGTGTCTTTCACTTCTTATCAGGAGCCACAGAAGAGTAAAGAGAAACCATGCCCGTTGTTTGATAGCAAACACTGATGGACTGCTGGGATCAAGAGTGATGAACACAGTAATCTGTTTTCAGAAAGAATAACGCTTTTATCACCTTCAGTTCTGGAGAGTGCAGCAAAGGTAGGTATCTTCCAGAGCTTCCGCACAGGCATCTGCAAGCGAATCTGCTGTATTTTGGTATCAGCAATATTATCTGTTTATGAGCAATACCATTTGTTCATAACATCACAGTTGTGTTTATCCTTAAGCTGTGTCTTGAAACTTTTTCTTTTGTATTCCTTCAGGCCACCATGGGGTTCTGGTGCCCGGAAAGCAGGCTAATAGAACTTGAAAAGGGGAGTGCCCCTCCCTTGAGTGAACATACTCTCCATTAAATAGATATTCCTAACGGGAATACCAAGCGCTTGCTACTAAAGAGACTTGGCGCATGAACTCGCAGTCCAACATAGACTGTATGAGACTGGAGACCGAGCGGGTAAATTGTAAGCGTGGTTGGGCAGGAAGGAGCATGAGTCGAGACGGGTCTCGTCTATCAAAGAACAGGGTAGTATTTATACAGCGCCTCAAGACATGGTAGAGGCATTTGCTTGATAGCTTTATGTAGCCAAGATGTAAACAACCGAGATCCAAATAGCTTAATACCTTGAGACGGTTGAACTCCCCTGTCTGCCCCCTGATGAGAGGGACAGGCTTGATGAGGACATCACTCTGGCAGAGGTCACGGAGGCCATTGGTCTGCTGAAAGCAGGGAAAACCTCGGGTCCTAATGGCCTTCCGGGAGAATTTTTAAGCCGTATACTTCCCTGCTGGCTCCACACATTCTTAAGATGTTTATGGCCTCTAAAGAGTAAGGGGCGGCAGATCTTAGACTAGCGACGGAGGTGGTGATTCCTAAAGAAGGGAAACCCCCAGATGAGTGTGGGCCAAATCGACCCATATTGCTTTTAAATATAGAAACTAAGATCCTGGCCACTGTTCTGGCGACATGTCTTGTATCCGTTATCATCTCCCTGATTCATGAGGACCAGACGGGCTTCATGCCATGCCACACGTTACAACCTACAACGAGTAGCCAACTGGATGAATGAAGTCAGAGACCGAAAGGAGGCTCATCTGCCATTCTCCCTGGACACGGAAAAAGCGTTCAACACTATCCATTGGCCCTTCATGAGACACACTCTAGAGAAATTTGGCTTTGGCCCAGGATTCCAGAAATGGGTGGCCTTGTTATACAAAGTGCCAGAGGCAAGGGTTAGGGTCAATGGGGCTCTTTCCAAGACCTGGCCGATTCGGCGGAGGGACTTGGCAGGGTTGCCGGCTTTCCCCTTTACTGTTTGCACTTATTTTGGAACCCCTGGATTGTGTTGTTAGGGTTACACCGGGGCTGGGTGGCTTTGTAGATGATTCCCGACAGATAGAGGAGGAAAGCATATTGTTATATGCGGATGCTATTTTACTGTATGGGACGAACATGACGGAGACTCTTCCACAAATCCTGCGCATAGTTGAGGACTATGGCACCATGCGGGGTATATGATTTACTGGACCAAATCTACCCTATACCAAGTGAGGGGGGAATGGTAGAAACTAGGTCTTTCCCTATCTGCTTCCACTGGTCCACAGAAGGCTTTACCTACTGTGACCAGGGGGCGGGCAGCTCCCCTTGAGGGGTCTCACCTCCCCTTCGAGTTCCACTATATGTATGCCACCTTCTTTCTCACCCCTGCAGCAGCCCGTGGTTTGGAATAGGGCAGCGCCTTGGGACACATTCAGCTCTCGGGAAGAAGAGGGACGCTGTTTCTTTAACTGGTCAGAGGAAGCCCCGGACCAAGCCCCCTGGTCAGCTGGGACCCCGGAAATAAAGGCAGAGCAGTCGGATGAAGAGGTGTGTTCATCACCCGGAGGAATTGTGGAGTCGAGGAAGGAGGACGGAGACGTGCCGAGCAGAGAGAGCAGAACCAGTGACGAGAGCGAGGAAGAGGAAAGAGTGAAGGAGGAGGCGAGCCCAGCTGTAGCAGTGCCTGGGGGCCAACGACACGGCGCATCGCCCAGCCACGCTTCAAGGGAAGTGTGGCTAACCCAGGTACGGGACCGTATCGTGGGCTGGGCGGGTAGAAGAGGTTTTAAACCTCCTTAGTGCACCCGTGTACGTTTTCCTCACACCGATCCCCCCTCCCTACTTCACACCGCCACATCGTTTTAACTGCAGTGCACGAGTGCTTGTCCTCACACCCTTTCCTTGATCCCTGTAAGCAACACAGAGCAGTTGCCTGAGACCATGTTATCTTTTGTTTCCCATGCGCCCTGAGACCGACTCCAAAGACGGGCGGGACTCCAGCATCCAGAAGCCCACTGGAGGGAGGCAAACCAGAAGGTGACTACAGGAAGGAGAAGAGTTCCCCAGTCCGCTGGCTCACCGAAGCGCCACTGCCCTATTACAGGAATCCCCCCCAGCGCAAGCGCCTGTTAAAACAAATAAAACCCGCTTTACCTGCACCCCCTGAGTACCCGTTTCCCTTGATCCCGCCACAAGTGGTGGAGAATGCGGGCATTCCAATAGCCATCTGCCAACCGAAGATGGAAGAACTATTGCAGTCCTTGGTGAAAGGACAGGAACAACTAGGATGGGCAGTTGAACAGCAACTCACTGCAGCACAGGCCGACAGAGAGACCTTCAGAAATACGGTGGCCACGCAGATGGAGGGGTTACAGAAGATCATAGGAGACCCCAGTAATCCCGCCTATAGAGAACCCCCACAGACATCTCATCCCACCCCTTCCGGTATCTCGCTCCAGAAATACATCCCTGGGGATGATCCGGACGCATTTCTGACCAATTTTGAGAGGGTGGCCTTGGCTTGTGGGTGGCCAGTAGAAAAATGGCCGTTCTTTCTTGCCCCACTGTTAACCCATGAAGCACAGGTGGCCTATCAGGTGGCCAACGCCACGGGACAAACCCCCTATGGACAGATTAAAACTGTCATTTTAGACCACCTGGGACTGGATAGTGAAGCCTACAGGGTACGCTTCAGGAAGGAAAGAGGAACCCCGGGGGATAACCCTAAAACGTTATTCTTCAGGATGAAAATGGCAGCCGACAAGTGGCTGACACCGTTAACCAGTACTAAGGAAGAGATCATGGACAAAGTATATCTCGAGCAATGTATTTGTATTGTATTTAATTTATTTATAAAGCGCTAACAATCATCCTAGGTAGGATATCACGGCGCTGAGGTTTGGTGCTGAGGGGTACGGTGACCGCATTGATTACTGATTATTCTGGTTTAGGGAAGAGTAGTGTCTTTAATTGTTTCCTAAATGATAAGAGACATTCTGTCAGTCTGAGATTGGGAGGTAGATCATTCCACTTGGTTGCAGCTAGATGAGAGAAAGCCCGCTCTCCCATCCTGACAGTCTTCACGTGGGTAGTGTTTGCTCTTCCTGAAGTTCTGGATTGAAGGTTCCTCGATGGTCTATGGAATTTGACTTTATTGTGTAGAATGGTAGGGCCTGTATTGTAAAGTACCTTGTGTGTGATACACAGTAATTTGAAGTTGGCTCTTTGTCGCATTGGGAGCCAATGTAGTTCTCGCATGCAACTTTTGGCCGAATCATATCTCTTCTTATTGCATACAGCCTTTGCCGCTGCATTTTGCACTATCTGCAGTTTAGAGAAAAGATAGTCTGCCATTCCAACAAACAGAGAGTTGCCGTAGTCCAGTCTGCTCATCAGCAGCGACTGGACAAGGGTCTTCCTACACTCAGTCGGAATCCAGGGGAAGACTCGTCTGAGCATAATACTGAGCATAATAATACTGAGCATAATACTGAGCATAATAATGAGGCTCTCCCTTATCCAACCCAAAAATGGCTGAGACAGCATTCGAACCTGACTACCACCCAGGCGATGGAGATGGCGACCACGTTTTCTAGGGCTCAACCCAAGCCCCATCCGTTTGAGCCAGAAAAACCGAGCAGGCCATCACCCCGGTTTGTAAAGAACCCTCGACCCCCTCCTGTGTTCCAGCCGACAAGACCGATAAGGCCAGAGGGTCCGCTTTTCAAGGGGCCTTAGTGCTTTGAGTGTGGGTTATGGGGACACATAGCCCGCATGTGTCCACAAAAAAGAGCCCCAGAAGAGCCGATGGAAGTCGGCTATCTGCCAAAACCAATCCTGTATTCAGCCGAACTGGGTGGTGCGTTCCATGTAAGTGTGTGGGTGAATGGGACGAGGGCAAAAGCCCTCCTGGACTCGGGGTGTAAGCAATCTGTAGTGCAGGGATCCCTGGTGAGGGAGGGTCAGATTGTCCCAGAGACCTTGGTGCATATTAAATGTGTCCACAGGGATGTGAAGACGTAACCGGTAGCCTACATACCCCTACAAATGCCAGAAGGGAAGACAGTAGTGGTTAAGGTGGGGGTGATGGAGACTCTTCCCGAGGAAATCATCGTAGGGACGGATAATCCCCGTTTCTTAGACACCTTTAGTAAGACCCTGAAAAGAGAGAACCCTGACGTCCCTAAACTTGCTATGGTGACTGCCGATCCCTGGATCACAGATCGGAGTTTTAAGTTTGCCCAGGCCAACGATGCCAGTCTATATAACGCCTGGGAACAAGCACATCAAACTCAAGATGACCCCACTCCCAGATATCCCCGCTTCCTGATCCAAAGCGACCTACTGTACAGACAGGGGAATCCAACAGAGGCCCCCCAGTTGCTTGTTCCCCAAGACTTTAGGGAACAGATAATGTATTACTCGCACACTCACTTGTTAGCAGGACACTCCGGGACAGAGAAGACAACCCAGAACGTGCTCCGCTACTTCTATTTGCCGGGAGTGTACAAAGACCTCAAAAACCATTGCCAGGCCTGCAACATATGTCAGAAAAAGAACACCACCCGTCCACCTGCCGTGCCATTACAGCCGCTACCGATAATCGGGGTGCCCTTCGAGAGGGTCGCCATGGACCTAATCGGACCACTGCCAAAGACCAAGAGGGGCAATATGTACGCATTGGTCATTGTTGACTATGCGACCAGGTTTCCGGAGGCCTTCCCGCTCCGAGCCCCAACTACCAAGGCCATTGCAGATCATTTCCTGGAGCTGTTTTCGCGGGTCGGTTTTCCGAAGGAGGTGATCACCGATCAGGGCACACCCTTCATGTCGAAACTAATGAAGGAGGTGTGTGCTTTGTTGAATCTCCACCAGATCCGGACCTCGGTCTATCACCCTCAAACGGACGGACTGGTGGAACGGTACAACGGCACCCTCAAGGCAACTATGAAGAAAATGCTGGCTGTAAATGGGAGTGAATGGGATCGAATACTCCCCTTGGCACTGCATGTGATAAGGGGGCAAAAACAAAGCAGCCTCGGGTGCTCATCGTTCGAGATGCTGTATGGACGACAACCCAGGAGCCTGCTGGAAATGACGAAAGAGGTCTGGGAGACAGAACAACAAGGAGATGCCAGGAGCCTACTTGACTACAGCCAAACCCTGAAGAATTCCCTGGGGAAGATCCATGATCTGGCCTATTCACACCTGGAGAAACACCAAGACAAACAAAAGAACTGCTACGACAAAGGAAAAAGGTGGAGAAGATTAGCCGTAGGGGACTGGGCATTAGTCCTACTGCCTTCAACAACCAGAAAATTCCAGACCGAGTGGCAGGGACCCTTCCGGGTAACAGAACCCATCGGTAAAACAACCTACAAATTGAGGATAACCGCCAGGAAATCGCAAATATACCACATCAATATCCTTAAGAAGTGGATCGGTCCTCCCCCTCTTGCCCTCATCTCACATCCCCCCACTGGCAAACGTATCAAGCACAGACCTGTTATCCATTGAATTTGTAGACTTAGAAGGCACAGGAAGGGAAGCGACAAAGGCGACTTGGGCCTCGGGTAAAACAACGCAGAGAATTCTATCCGAAGCAGAGGTATTTAAGAACTGGGGAATTACGATAAAACCAAATACAAAACCAAGATACCCAGATATTCTGTTCCCAGAAGCAAAGCGGGAGCCCAGGGACAACGCTTCCAGTAATAGAATCTCGGTCCTTAGAGGCGCGGCAGGGCCATGTAGAACAGGTAGTAATGAGAACACTGAAAGCACCTGCTGGTTAGGAGTAGACAGGGCAGTTCTAACTGAGTTGAAAGATCTAAGACGGATTGTGAGAACTATAAAAAACAGCAACTGACAACCCGACCAAAACTCCCGGGAGCACACGCCAAACCAACTGTGCATATGCTCCTGGAACATCAATGGGCTATCAACTAAAATGCTGGACTTAGAATTTTTAGCTTACATAAGATCTTTCGACATAGTGGCCCTGCAGGAGACATGGCTAGCCGAACCTCCACATCTCCAAGGATACTTACGATTTTTTACAGAAGCCAAAAGGTCAGCCAAGTACGGGCACCTCAAAGGTGGATTAGTGATTTACGTAGCAGTTACTAGTTTTGTCAGGATAGAAGAAATAGGCTCCTTTTCAGAAGCCAATCTTGCAATTAAGCTAGTCCTAGCACCCCAAGAGGAGGAGAAAGTCAATTGTGACTGCTTGTTCATCAACGCCTATATCCATCCTAAAGGAAAAAAAAAAGCAGTCAAGGAATTATACAATTTCTTGGAGGAATGTCTTACGGAAAGGTCAACAACTAACATTGTGCTTACAGGGGATTTCAATCTTAACCTGATGGGTATGCCACAAGAAGAGGAAATCCTAGTTCAAAACATATCTTGGGAACTACCACTACAAGAAAAATTTCAAATAACCGAGCAAACACAATTAGGAGCGAAGACACTTGAAGAATTGGAACATTTTAACATCAGAGCCCTAAATGGTAGATTCGCGGGAGACAGTCCGCCAGCTCCAACTTATCATTCTACAAGATCAAACAGCATTTTAGATTATACCTTTGTTTCACTACCCCTTTTTTACTACATAACCTCGTTCCAGATAGGGAAAAAAATTGATAGTGACCATTGCCCTCAGGAAATGGCTTTGTATATAGTGAAACCTACACTTGAGCGATCAAACGCTCCAAAAGAGTCCATCCATACTGTCAATTTAAAAAAAATCAAGTACTCAGCAGTAATGGGCGAGATGTTAATAGGAAGTGCACAACAACACTTTTTGGAGCGGACTGGATTAAACGAGGTTACAAAATGGGAACAATTTACAATCACGATGTCGAACTACGCAACACAGCCCAAAGCAGCTGCAAAGATCGGCAAAATTGACACCCTGTCACGAGAGTACAGAGAAAAAATCAAGGAAGCAAAAAACATGATATACCGCTTAATGAGGGAAATACAACTAGACCCAAAAGAAATAGCAAAGCAAAACCACCTTCGGACACTGAAATCCAATCTAAAAAAGTCGAAATGGGAAGCAACCAAATCAACAGAGGAGGACTTGTGGGCAAAATTACACTCAGAAATTAAACAGAATGATGGGGCGAGATTT
The DNA here is from genome assembly GCF_964263255.1 of Lissotriton vulgaris. Taxonomy (NCBI): domain Eukaryota; kingdom Metazoa; phylum Chordata; class Amphibia; order Caudata; family Salamandridae; genus Lissotriton; species Lissotriton vulgaris. The sequence goes on along the minus strand of NC_141699.1, from coordinate 158,057,283 downwards.
TGGAAAACCATTAACTCGCTGATACGTCCAGCACACCTGGGGGTCGCATCAAACATCACAGAGGAAATATGGGCATCCTATCTTGACACGCACTTTAATCAAGAACCTCCTAAAAACAAGGTCCTATTTACATTAGATAACAGAATAGTCGACAATGCCAACATTGCACAACAAACCCAATTGCGTGCCGAAACCAAAGCCATATACGAACCTAACAACATCTCAAAGCTCCAAAACAGCATCGAATGTCAAATTAAAAAAGGTAGAAGGGAAGGAGCTCCGGGACCTAACGGAATCCCCCAATCCTCATCAAGCAAGATGCGGGCTACTGGGCAGCAGCCCTCGAACCCCTTTTTCTGGAAATCAGGTGCTCGAACATCCTGCCAGATTCCTGGAAGGGCTCTATTATAACCCCAATATACAAAGCAGGGGACAGGGCTCTTCCTCAAAATTACCGACTAGTGGCCCTAATAGACAATGAGGCGAAGTACTTCGCAGGATTACTGCTGGAGGAACTACAGGAATGGGCTGCAAAGAAATCGCTGATACCAGTTTATCAGACAGGTTTTGTCAAAACAGTGGGCACGATGACTAATATCCTAACCATGGGCCTACAAATAGACAAGGCAGAGACGAAAAAACTGCCACTACATCTCTGCTACATAGATTACAAAGCGGCTTTCGATAACGTCAATCGGAATCTCCTGTGGTCTAAACTAAAGAATTGGGGGATCTCAAAACTGCTGCTGGACCTGTTAATAAACCTGCACACGGAGACCTGGATACGAATAAAGGTGGGGGATGGCTCATTGCTGTCCAGGCGCATACCGACAAACAATGGCCTCAAGCAGGGTTGCGTCCTGGCCCCAACATTGTTCAACCTGCTCTTGGGTGACCTGGCGCCAAATCTGATTGACTGCAACTCACACGCCCCCAAACTAGGAGGGCTTAGTATACCATGCCTCTTATATGCGGACGACATTGTTCTCATAAGCCATACTAAAGTAGGGCTTCAAAGACTCCTGAACATCACTCAGAGCTATTCTGAGGCAAATGATCTAATAGTTAACCTTGAGAAAACTCAATCTATGACCATCAGTAAAAGAAAAAGAAAAACCTTCACGTGGCTCTGGAACAAATCTCGCATTAAAGATTCGTCAATATATAAATATCTAGGCGTGAAAATTGACAACGGCGGCCGATTCATTGCACAAAGGTCTTGCATCAAAGGCAAAGGGATAGCTCTGGCAATTGCTTTAAAAACCTTGAATAACAAGCTATCTGGTCCATCATTAACACCACTGGTACAAGCTATCCGAGCAAAACTTCTGCCAACAATCACTTATGGAAGCGAGGTTTTACGAGGCAGAGATGCAATAATACTTGACAATACAATCACAGCCGCATATAGAATCATCTTTAGTCTTCCTAAGTGGACCTCCCCATCACAGATTAGGCTGGAGTTTGGCATTCAACAACAGCTCCTGGGACTCCAGGGGGCCTACATCTGTGTATGGGACAAAGTGAGGAAATCTGCACAGGGAACCTTGAACGATTATCTATGGAGGGAAATAGAGCAGACTTCGACCTCGCCTGCAGCCAAATATCTTTCAAAAAGTCTTGTAAACACCGGGCTGGAACAGCTCTGGGCATCCTCCTTAGACCATAAAACCTTCAATAAACTGGTTAAGAAATCTATCAAACACCAGTCGTGGGTACAAGACAAAACAGTTTTTGCAAAAAGAACGCATGCTTGGATGATTTTGAATTCTTACTCGGCAAAAGCTCCTCAGAACTATTTGGGCTTGGGCTATGCAAAAAAGACAAAAATGTGCTTCTTAAAATACAGATTTGGGCTGCTACCCTGCATCCAGCATTTCCCGCACTGGTTAAAAAAGAAAGCAGGTTTGTCATGCCGGCTATGCGGTCATAGAGAAGAAGACATGATTCACTTACTATGCTCTTGCGAGAAATTGCTGGATGAGAGGAAATTCCTTTTAAAACAACACTTTATTCGGCTTGGGATACGTACACGAAGGAGCGCAGTACTAACATGCTTTTCATCTCAGGACCCTCAATTGAGCTGCAGCCTGGTAAAATTTTTGAAGGCTGTGGGGGGCAAAATGCCAGGTCCAGAATATTGAATTGACTTGGTTCCAACTTGTCTTGTAACACAAATCATACTTAATATCAAATACTGAGAGATAACTGAATGGCTGATATGATTTTAAAATTACTAAGAAAAGAACATAAATGTTCATACAATGATGGTTTTAAACATATGTGATTTTACACTGTGCTTCAATGTTTATGTTTTGTATTGCATTGCATTGGTTTTAATTAACTGTGCAAATAAAATTACTTACTTACTTACTTACTTACCCCCTCTTGCCCACAATCTCACCCTGTCCGGGACATCCACGACGTTGGACAGCCTGGTAATCAACGAGGATCTTCTACATACCCAACGGAAGGAATAAGACAACACTTTACGGCCCTTTTCTCAGCTGTTTTCGGATCAGCCAGGGAAAACGACGTGCATAGAACACCGTATCGTGACTCCCGAGGGAAAGGTCATTAAACAAAGACCTTATCGCATCCCAGCGGCACGTAGACCTGCCATCCAGAAAGAGATCCAAGAGATGTTACGGATGGGGGTGATCCGACCCTCACGAAGCGAATGGTCATCCCCGATTGTCATGGTACCCAAGCCGGATGGCAGTATACGCTTTTGTATGGACTTCCGCGCCCTGAACGCCGTGTCCACTTTCGATTCATATCCCATACCACGCATCGACGAATTGGTGGAAAAATTGGGACAGGCCAAGTACATCAGCACCATAGATCTGACCAAGGGGTATTGGCAGGTGCCCCTCAACGAAGAGGACAGGAAGAAGACTGCCTTCGCCACCCCCGACGGTTTGTTTGAATTTAATGTGTTACCTTTTGGCCTTCACGGAGCGCCCGCGACTTTCCAGAGATTAATGAACAACATCCTGCGAGACCATCAATCATATAGCTCGGCCTACCTGGATGATATCATCGTGTTCAGTGCAACCTGGGAAGAGCATCAACAACATCTAACCGCTATACTGACCCAGCTCCAAACAGCGGGTTTACACATCAACTCCAAGAAGTCCCGGATGGGCTGCCAAAAAGTGAGGTATCTGGGCTACCTACTGGGCTGCGGTCTAATCGAGCCCCAGATAGAGAAAATGAGGGCCATTGCCGAGACACCGTTTCCCCAAAACAAGAAAGAAATGAGGGCCTTCCTCGGTTTGATAGGGTACTATCGCAGGTTTATACCATCCTTCTCCAACCTGGCAAGTCCCCTCACAGACACCCTAAAGAACAACTTTAAGCCCTCAGGTTTCCGAGAACCCACGACGGCTATGTGGACCGCCTTCAACTCCCTAAAAAAAGCTAGCACCACGAATCCAGTGTTAAAATCCCCTGACTTCACGAAGCCCTTCATACTACACACAGACGCTTCTGACTATGGGGTGGGGGCGGTGTTGTCCCAGCTGTCTGATGAGGGTACTGAACATCCGATCTTGTACATCAGTCGGAAATTGTTTCCCCGCGAGGTTCGGTATCCGACCATTGATAGGGGCCGTGGATAAACTCAGGTATTTCCTGGAGGGACATCCCTTCTCCCTGTATACAGATCATGCCCCATTGACGTAGATGAGCAGGAACATATCCAACAACCCTCGGGTTCTCCGCTGATTCCTGGGCCTTCAGCCATTTACGTTTACGGTCTGTCACCGTAGGGGCAGGGACAACGGTAGCGCTGACTTTCTCTCACGATACCCTCTCCCCGATCGGGAGAATCAAGGGGGGGAGGTATGTGACCAGGGGGCGGGGCAGCTCCCCTTGAGGGGTCTCACCTCCCCTTCGAGTTCCACTATATGTATGCCACCTTCTTTCTCACACCTGCAGCAGCCCGTGGTATGGAATAGGGCAGCGCCTTGGGACACATTCAGCTCTCGGGAAGAAGAGGGACGCTGTTTCTTTAACTGGTCAGAGGAAGCCCCGGACCACGCCCCCTGGTCAGCTGGGACCCCGGAAATAAAGGCAGAGCAGTCGGATGAAGAGGTGTGTTCATCACCCGGAGGTGTTGTGGAGTCGAGGAAGGAGGACGGAGACGTGCCGAGCAGAGAGAGCAGAATTAGTGACGAGAGCGAGGAAGAGGAAAGAGTGAAGGAGGAGGCGAGCCCAGCTGTAGCAGTGCCTGGAGGCCAACGACACGGCGTATCGCCCAGCCACGCTTCAAGGGAAGTGTGGCTAACCCAGGTACGGGACCGTATCGTGGGCTGGGCGGGTAGAAGAGGTTTTAAACCTCCTTAGTGCACCCCGTACGTTTTCCTCACACTGAACCCCCCTCCCTACTTCACACCGCCACATCGTTTTAACTGCAGTACATGAGTGCTTGTCCTCACACCCTTTCCTTGATCCCTGTAAGCAACACAGAGCAGTTGTCTGAGACCGTGTTATCTTTTGTTTCCCATGCGCCCTGAGACCGACTCACAAGACGGACGGGACTCCAGCATCCAGAAGCCCACAGGAGGGAGGCAAACCAGGCGGTGACTACAGGAAGGAGAAGAGTTCCCCAGTCCGCCGGCTCACCGAAGCGCCACTGCCCCATTACTGGAATCCCCCCCAGAGCAAGCGCCTGTTAAAACAAATAAAACCCGCTTTACCTGCACCCCCTGAGTACTCGTTTCCCTTGATCCCGCCACACCTACCTTGGTGTTAACATTACTGCGGATGTGAACACCAGCCTGGTCCGCAACATTAGGCGGGTCTTCTAAAAAATTTTAAGATGATGCTAAAAGATGGCAGAAGCTTCTCCTAACCATAATGGGAAGGACTGCCATGTTTAAAATTGTCACGCTCCCACAGTTGCTCTGCATATTGCAAAACACTTACATTAAGATTACGGATCTGATATTTAAAGGCATTGACAGTGAGCTCTGCTTACTCCTCTGGGACGGGCCCATCCACGTATGGCACGTTCAACACTTCAGCGGAATCCCTATAGTGGGGGGTTGGCTCTACAGACATGATGTCATATTATAGAGTGGCTCATCTTATTGCCATTAATGAATGGGTCCATGCATCTGGGATTCATCGAAGATATAGGCTCGAAAGACTGCAGTTTAGGGACCATACCCATCTTCACTATCTTTATGGAGGCAGGGGATGCAGTAGACTGCTCCAGCCAGGCGATCAGAGGACTTTGGAGGCATGGAAGAGCGCAGAGCGGCAAATGAGGTGGGATCAAAAATGCACCAGGGAAACGCCACTGTGGGAGGGGACTAGGCTAAAAGAGATTGGAAAGCTGTGTGGATTCAGGCACTTGGACCTAATAGGGATCTCCAAAATAGGTGATGTCCGGGATCATGATGTGTTGGCCTCTTTCCACACGCTCCAAGCTAGATATCAATTACATGACACTCAGACATACGTTTGCAACATGCTTGGGTGGCGGAGGTGTTAGATGGGACGTTTGCTACCGGAATATGCCCCATTGGAAGATAGTCTTCTCCAGGAGAAAATCCCTACTAAAGCTATTTAATTTACCTACAGAACATTACTTAATAACATGCCCGATAGATTGGGTCCTCTTTGTGCAAAATGGGAAAAGGTCATCGGTGGGTTGGAAGATATAGACTGGGAGGCCGCTCTCATGCATCCACAGGAAGTGGCAATTAAATTAAGGTTACGGCTCATCCAGTACAAAATTCTACACCGTGCATATTTTGATAGAGCCAAATTGCACACAATAGGAAGAGCCGAGAGCCCAGAGTGTCTCAGATGTCAACTGAGTCTGGGACTTTTATACATACCCTTTAGGGGTGCCCTGAGATACAGGCCTATTGAGGATCGATTGTGGGGGAGCTCAATCCTATATTGGAAGTTCAAATAGAATTGGAGCCACAGTTTCTCCTTTTGGGAATTTCGACAGAGGTAGACATCCGAGCGTAAACTTATTTTAGCTAATCTGGGGTTGGTAGTACCCAAACGGGATATAGCTAAATACTGGGGGGCACAAATACCTACCATTAACGAATGGAGGGCAAGTCTTGACTTGTACATGGTTGCGGAACGGTGACATATAAGGCCCGAGGCTGTCCTAAAATGTTCCGGAAAATATGGGCCCTATGTATTAAATACTATGGTCTGGAGGTGGAGGAAGATGAAGGTGGAGGGACTTGTCATCCGCAGAACCCAGGGTAGAGCCTTGACCAATGTAATGTTTGTTCCAAGTATTTGTACCCATGAGAACTGTGTAACTGACTCTGATCTCTCTTTGCACCTAGTCCCCTCCCACGTATGTCTAGACTCCACTGAGATAGTCTTTTTGTCATATGCGTACCCTACATGGTCACAGTGAACTGGTATGCAATGTGTATTGTGTATTCATGCTTTGTTTTATGTTTTGTTTTGTTTGAGAAGCGCAATAAAAATACATCTAAAAAAAAGGTATTGATGTTGCACCTGCCTGTACCGCTGGAGGATTATGTTATGGTGATATTTAATCAACTGCTTGAAACTATAAGCTGTACCTGTGTTAAAAGGAAAATACAAATAAAAATATTTTTATAAAAAGGTTGTTTCAAGGAAGGTCTTGTGTCTTTTACTTCTTATCAGGAGCCACAGAAGAGTAAAGAGAAACCATGCCCCGCTGTTTGATAGCAAACACTGATGGACTGCTGGGATCAAGAGTGATGAACACAGTAATCTGTTTTCAGAAAGAATAACGCTTTTATCACCTTCAGTTCTGGAGAGTGCAGCAAAGGTAGGTATCTTCCAGAGCTTCCGCACAGGCATCTGCAAGCAAGTCTGCTGTATTTTGGTATCAGCAATATTATCTGTTTATGAGCAATACCATTTGTTCATAACATCACAGTTGTGTTTATCCTCAAGCTGTGTCTTGAAACTTTTTCTTTTGTATTCCTTCAGGCCACCATGGGGTTCTGGTTCCACGTTCTTAACAGTTGTGGTAATAGTTGGGTGGGAGCGCGGGAACAATTGTGTTGGGGTCTGGTAGCCTAGTTTGTTGACTACAGTGACGCCATGTACAGTGTTTGCGAAGCATGTTCAAGAGCGTCAGAGAGTCATATTCAAGAGTGACATCTGGCAACGAGCATGGTCTACATACATCAGTCACTTATCGCGGGTGCTTTAAACATTGTGCATGAGGATTTCGTGAATTTTGTGAGGGGGCTCAATGAAGAAGATACTTTGGAGAGTTTTTGTTCTGATGACAAGCTTTAGCACCTCAGGGAAAGGCAGTGGACTCAAAGAGGTGACGCCAACACGATAAGGGTTGAATGAGTTGATCAAGCAACGGGTCTCATTTGGAAAGTCTGGCACAGAATGTCACCCATAAGGGCCAAGCAAAGCACGTCATACATAAGTGTACGAGGCGTAGGTTACGTACCATATGTGCCGCCGCGTTATGTGTACATTTTGGTTAAATTGATTCCTGTCATGAGAGAAGAGGGTGCAGTACATTTATTATGGCAGTAGTTTTATATTGCAGACTTTAGAGATAGATTATTTATACTAACGGAATTTAACTCCTTGAAAGCTCATGACGAGCTGAGCTCGTCATGAGCCATGGCGCTCCGGTGCTCATGACGAGCTCAGCTCGTCATCAGCCGTGGAACGCTGGCATGCGGGGATAATTCCCCTGCTGTGCTGAGCGTTCCACAGGAACGGGTGTGGCCGCGACAAGCTGAGCTCGTCATGAGCACAGGAGCGCCGTGCCTCATGACGAGCTCAGCTCGTCATGAGAATGTGAGCACTGTGCGCGGCCCCCTCCTCCCCCCCCCCCAGCACAATTGTTGAAACATGGCAAGAAATAATGGGATGCAGCAATCGCCATATTTTCAACAGAACCTTGGGGAAACTGTGAAACATTGGAAACAGTGGTCGATGGTTTCAGAGAAATACTTAATTGCAACTGATGTCTCGGAAAGAAAACTGGCAATCTTATTTAATTGCTTAGGCACTGAAGCAGTACATATTTGATTACTTACTAGAATTGCATCAATATAAGGATCATTTTGGAGCAAGGAATGAATATCAGAAGGTACTGAAAAGATTAGAAAAAACATTTCTGTAATGAACCAAGTATTGTTTGTGAACGATTCAGTTTTTATTCAAGAATGCAAGGGAGACTGCAACATTGATAACTACTTAGCACCTCTTCCTAGTTTAGCGAGTACTTGTGATTTGAAAACTGTGTCAATCTATACATAAGCGAACAGAGTGTACTGAATTGCAATTCTAAAAAAGTACAGGAGAATTTGTTGTACTGCCCCAGTTTGTCTCTTCAAGAGACAATTAAGCTCGCTAAGGGAACTGAACGGTCAGCTATGACAGTCTGTATATTGGCTGGAAAAGGGATGTGCATTTAGCATGCTTGCTTCGCTGCTGTGAGTAAATGTGTTACTTAATAGTCCTAATTGTCCACCTTTGGGCAAAAATGTATGAAGTGTTAAAAATAAAACCGGCAATGTCATAAGGGTGTTCAGAAATGGTGATGGGTTTACAAAGGTGAGCACCATTTACAGTGTGGGGGATGTCAACATTAATGGGCAACCTAAAGTAAATTATGCTTCTAGTGAAGTTGAAGTTCATGAAAATGTAGGACTATATAACGCTTAAAGAAGTACTGCTTGTATGGTATTGACAGTTGACGTGGAAGTGGATGATAAGAAAGAAGATTTGGATCTTAAGAAATGATTATTTGTGTAGTGAAGATTGGTAAATTTACTTTAAAATAATGTCTTATTTTGGCTCACCTGTGACTAGGATTTCAGACACTACTTTCAAGATGTTTTGGGAAAAGTTCAAATTGACACAACCAGATATAGGATCACTTGTATATGATGGTTTTGAAATCAAACCATAGGACATTTTGAAGATTCTTTGTAATTCTAAGATAGATGCATCTTCACAAAGATTTATGTTGCCATGAACAGCAGAGATACGATGGGTTGGTTGGATCAAGGGCAGTTAAGAATAAATCTTAGGCCTGGCACCAGTGCACCCCATTACGGTGGTTGAGAAAAATAATCCCAGTGTGGAAGATATCCTGAAAAGGTTTGAGAGTGTTTTTTTCGGCAAAGTGCATGGTTTCGAGCATAACATTATTATTAAGAAAGGAACTGTTCCTATTGCACATAATGTACATGATGTTCAGATTTCAATGAGGGCAGATTTGAATGAGGCTTCAAGGAAATGTGTGATTAAAGTATTATTAAACCTGTGTACACCTCAGAGTGGATCTCTACAGTTGTGATAGTAAACAAAAAAAGGAGGGGGATTTGTTTGAGTGTATACCTTCGCTCGCTCAACAAGAATATAGTGGTAGAATGTTTTCTGCGCTAAAATAGCACCAAGCCCTACTTGGCTTGTGTCAACGGTAATGCAACAAGGAGCATCAGGATTAAAAGGTTTGAGAGCTTTGCTCTTACCCAAAATGGACTTGATAAGATCAAAAGCTGAATCACATGAATTTGACCAGTGAAATTTCATGCCCCTTTAAGCAGGTTACTGATATGACGCACACTGGTGGCGAAGCCAGGAACGAAATGAGAGTAATACTCACATAACCCTAGTAGTGACTTAACACTGTTCTTGTCTTTGGGAGGAGCAGCGTTGACAATAGCCTCAACAAGTGAAAACACAATAAGGGCCTCTGGGTCTAAGGATGTGTTGATGGGGTGTAGAAGTATCCCTTTTCTTAGGACGATTCCCCTCACCCACCCAAGGATGGTTTGATTCATCTGGGATCTCGAGATTGATAGATTGTTTACGGGGAGGATTTTCCCAGTCGGGAAACTAGCATGACAGGCAGTATGCTTCGGGCTGGCATTATTACTGTAAAGCTGTCTATGTGAGACACAAGCCATTCATGTGTGATAATTGCAGTATGCCTCCTAATCAGGGCCGGACTGGGAACCAAAACCGGCCCTGGCAAAGTGCTCGGCCTGCCCCCCCACTCCTTGGGGGGTTGGGGGTGCAACCAAGCCGGTTTTCGGCGGATTTTGTTACAGGGCCGTTTTTGCAGCAACGCAGAGGAATGAGCTGAAGAATTTGTAGGTACTTCCGGCACATGACCTCCCTCAGATCTTTAGAAAGGAGTTGCAGGAATGGGCCCCATAGTTTCGCGTACTCGGTACCCTTCCCATCCATGCCCAACGAAAGGCGTTCCTTAGCCAAGAGATGGCAAAGCTTTTGAATCCAATGCCTCAGGTCAGGTGAGGTCGGGGAACCCCATTGCGCCAACATGACCTGCCGCGCTGCTAGCAAAGCCAATGCAATCTGCCTACCCCTTAGCAAGCGCAGAGGAAACGACTTAGGATGAGGAAGTCCCAGCAGCCTGTGTTTAGGTGCTCGGGAAATGCGATCTGGAAGCCATCGTCCAAGTCATCAAGAATTGTTTTCCACTACCACTCCAGTTTCGGACAGTGCCACAACAGTTGCACTAAAGTACCCGAGAGGCTACACCCCCGCCAGCAGAGGCCTGATTCGTGGCATCCCATGCCTTGAAGCGTGCTTGAGTATAGTACCAATAAGTGGCCACCTTATAGGCAGGCTCGGTACCCGCTGTGTTAGAGGCTGTGTGGTGTACGCGATAAAAAATGTGCTCCCATTCCTTACGTGTCAGCGTCTCCCATCGAACCTGCGCCTTCGTAAGCCCGTGTTTTGTGTTGTAGCAGAATCATAGTGTATAGGTCAGATATAAGCTTACAGTCATCTTTCTTGCAAACTACCCATTTTTCAGATGCAGTCAAAGGGCGGGACATAGATGCGAAATTAGATGGCTGAGTCACCCAATGCGCTATCTGCAAGTAATGGAAAGTGTCGGACTCTGGCAGAGAGTAATAGTCTTTACACAGCTGGGGGAAAGGAATCAGGCCTTCGAGGTCAAAGAGGGAGCCCACCCTTTTAAAGCCCTCCTCCCGCCAGCAATGGAAGACATGGGACGCACATCCCGGCGTAAAATCTGGATTATCGACAATGGGAGTCATAGGGGAGGGAAATGTAGTCCAACCCCTATGCTGTGCCAACTGATCCCAGACCTTCAAAGTAGGCAAGATCACCGGAGAAGAGTAGAGGCCCCAAGCTCTATGTTTACGTGGCAACCATAACTCACGCTAAATGTTACACCCGCTACCGTCTGATCCATTAAGTTCCAATGCTTGCTAGACAAGGGCCTATTCAACTCAATGACATATCGAAGAAAGGATGCCTGATAGTAGGCCGTCAACAAGGGGAAGACCCTCCCACATGCAGACTTATGCGCGGTAACAAGAACCTTGGCCGTTTGTTGTTCCACAAAAATTTATTAGGAGCCCCTGTAATTTCTGAAGAGTGCCCGGCGGGGGACTCACTGGGAGCATTTGAAAGAGGTAAAGGACACGCGGAAGCACCGTCATTTTCACCGCCTCCCATACCAAACCAAGTTGAGGCAGGCCCAATCTGAAAGCGACTTGGTAGTCTGACCCACCAGTAGCTTATAGTTAAGAGAGACTGTTTTAGCTATCGAAGAGGACACCCGGATACCCAGGTATTGGATATCAGAATGCACCCAATAAACGGCAAAGTCTTTTTGTAATTCTTGCACTTCTGCAGCAGGAATAGAAATGTTAAGGATTTGCGATTTGGAACGATTGACTTTAAATCCTGCAACCTTGAGCAAAAAAACGATGGATTTAGGCCCAGATCTCTGTACTGAGGTGAATCTATGACATTGTTCTGCATTCTGTCCATCACCTGTTGTTTTTGCATTTGTCACCCGAGTGGGATGGGTATGCTCAGAAGTGAGTTCCATGCTCTCCATGCCACTGGAATCAAGCTATCTAGGCTGATGAGGGCTGAAAGATCGAAACCGGTCCCTGGATGCTTGTTTTCAGTCCAGGGAGGACCTGGCTTGGCAGTTCGGGCTGGACTGTTCCCATGGGGCACAGGGTCGAAACTGATTTGCATATGGCTGGGTCCAAACTGGAATGGCATGGTGAGCAAAACAAACGATGGATTTAGGCCCAGATCTCTGTACTTGGGTGAATGTATGACATTGTTCTGCATTCTGTCCATTACCTGTTGTTTTTGCATTTGTCAACCCGAGTGGGACGGGTATGCTCAGACGTGATGTCATGTTTATATCTAGGACCCTAATTCGATATTTCCGATGTATGCCCCTGTGAGGTTATAATCAATAATATCCTGATAAAGGCATAAGAATCAGATCCATATTCAGTAATAGCCCATGCAGTCCAAAGCACAGCACGGCTATTCCCATCGACTCCTAGAAAGCACAACGCGTTCTTTAAACAAACCAAGCCTCCAGCAGCCTGGGAAATCCCCCCTGCTTTTGTTTTGATTTGAACAAGAACTCCTGAAGTCCAGAAAGAATTGTTAGTTCTTAGTGACGTCTTATGTCCAACCTTACGTCAAACCCAGCACCTTCCAGGTATAAAATACCAACAGTTGCCTTTAGCAAACACACAGTGTTTTGGAGCAGAGCGGCCATCTACTTGCCCGAGAGCCCAGCTGATGCGAGAGCCCACGGATGCCGCCCCTCTCGTTTGACGCACTGAAAGAGACGCTGTCTTTTTCTCCAGCTGAGAAAATCCAGCTCCGGTGTTTCCAGCCTACCCTTGCGGGTTGCTGGGATATCGAGTCCTGAGGAAAGAGATACCAGACCTCCCACATTCTATTACCAAGGTACAGAGCTGACCAAACCCCTTAAGAGAATTCTTGATGCAGATTCTTGGCAAAATAATTTTAACCAACTTATCTTAAACTGCTACTTACTCATCCCCTCCCACGTATTAGGCTTAGGTCAGGTACACCAGGGTGGGCTTAGTAAGAAGCACCAGTTGAGTACGTTAGTCAATGTATTTATGTATGTATATATTTTATCCATTTTAAAGTATCATATGGCTAAGAAACCATATCAATGCTTTTACAGTATTATTTCATAATATTACTTTTACTGTACTCACTTTACTTTACTTTAAGTATTACAATTGTGGCAATCCATTTCTCTTGCATGAGGAAGAAGACTGCTCAATAAATAACACCTTTTATTGAAAACGCCTGTCTCTCTATTTCTCTGCATTCTGGTGAAACTAAGTATGCACTGCTGACTGAGTGAAATAGCTGTCTATTGTTTTCAGATGACTCTAGAGATACACTCTTATTCTGAGGGAGCAAAGTTGTCATGTTTATGCGGTTGTCGGAAACTGAATCTCTTCTTGTCTGAGCCAGGGAAGCTTATCCCTCCCTATTCATTCAAGAAAGTTTCCAGTGACCTCTGAGCTAGCTGGAGCAAACCTAAATTAAGTTTAACATAGTCGGTAGAGACCTAGATGACCTCAGTCCTACGTCTACACTGCTGTTTATGTTATTCCAATGTGCAGAGCCTATTGGGAAAATAGGAACTACACTACGGTGAGTTCCGTGCTCTCCATGCCTCTGGAATCAAGCTATCCAGGCTGATGAGGGCTGAAAGCCCGAAACCAGTCCTTGGATGCTTGTTTCCAGTCCAGGGAGGACCAGGCTTGGCAATTTGGGATGGACTGTTCCCATGGGGTGCAGGGTCAAGACTAATTTGTATATGGCTGGGTCCAAACTGGAATGGCATGGTGAGCAAAAAAACAATGTATTTATGCCTAGATCATTGTACTGGGGTGAATGTATGACATTGATATGCATTCTGTCCATCACCTGTTGTTTTTGCATTTGTCAACCCGAGTGCGACGGGTATGCTCAGGCGTGAGTCCCGTGCTCTCCATGCCACTAGAATCAAGCAATCCAGGCTGATGAGGGCTGAAAGCCCGAAACCGATCCTTGGATACTTGTTTCCAGTCCAGGGAGGACCTGGCTTGGCAGTTCGGGCTGGACTGTTCCCATGGGGCACAGGGTCAAGACTGATTTGCATATGGCTGGGTCCAAACTGGAGTGGCATGGTGAGCAAAAAAACGATGGATTTAGGCCCAGATCTCTTTACTGGGGTGAATGTATAACATTGTTCTGCATTCTGATCATCACCTGTTGTTTTTGTATTTGTCACCCCGAGTAGGACGGGTATGCTCAGACGTGAGTCCCGTGCTCTCCATGCCACTGGAATCAAGCTATCCAGGCCGATGAGGGCTGAAAGCCTGAAACCGGTCCTTGGATGCTTGTTTCCATCCCAGGGAGGACCTGGCTTGACAGTTCGGGCTGGACTGTTCCCATGGGGCACAGGGTCAAGACTGATTTGCATATGGCTGGGTTCAAGCTGGAATGGCTTGGTGAGCAAAAAAACGATGGATTTAGGCCCAGATCTCTGTACTGGGTTGAATGTATGACATTGTTCTGCATTCTGTCCATCACCTGTTGTTTTTGCAAGCGCAGGAGGGCGTGCTCCGCCCAATCTAAGTTGAGGTGCTTATGCATGCGCCGCTTTGTCTCTAGCTCCCTTCAAACTCGTGGAGCTCCCATCCTCTTATGGATTGCTTCCAAAGCACCCACCTCCTTCTCTAACTTTGCGCACTTCTCTTTGCATAATCGCGCATATGACGCCACAATTGCAATAAATTTCCTCCGTACCACTACTTCAGGGCCTCCAATACCGACGGTAGGGACATACCATCCTAATCATTGTCCGCTAGGAAATGGGTAATAGTATCCCGTATGCGTGTGATCACCGATTCCAAGGCGCCAGCCTGACGACGGCGGACGCTTTCCCTGGGAGGTGACCAATACCGAAATGAGGGCATGATCAGAGCGGGAGCGCGGGGTAATGTCTGCTGAGGACAGGTGAGGCAAGAGAGAGGATGTAGCTAAGAAGTGATCTAAGGGCGCATAAGTTTTGTGTGCTGCCAAGTAGTAAGTGTAATCGCACTCTAGGCGTTGTTGGATGCGCCACACATAATGTAGCCCACCCTCTAATAACCTCTGTCTCCCCCCGTGACATTGCTCCTGCCTGGTAAGATCGTTGCTCAGATCTATCCATCCCCGGAGCCATTACTATATTCAAGTCCCCACCCAC
The DNA here is from genome assembly GCF_964263255.1 of Lissotriton vulgaris. Taxonomy (NCBI): domain Eukaryota; kingdom Metazoa; phylum Chordata; class Amphibia; order Caudata; family Salamandridae; genus Lissotriton; species Lissotriton vulgaris. Next base: position 158,042,222 of record NC_141699.1, on the reverse strand, counting down.
TACCACCGATGTGTCCGGAGACGCCAAGACGGCGGAGAGGACCACCCGCGGGAAGGGCTCTTGCCGTTCATTCTGGGCAAACAGTGACCCCACCGTCAGCTGCGTGTCCCCCCACTGGACGCGGACAGCCAGAAATCTCCCTTGATGTCAACCACCTGTGAGAGGACTTTGGAGTGAACGCGGGAACTAAAAAGGATAGCCATGCCATGCTTCTTCGCCGGACCTGATGACCAGACTCGAACAGAGAAGCACCTATCTTTCATCCGCTTAGTATCCCTAAAGAGGAGATGGGTCTCCTGCAACAGGCACACATCTCCCTCCGCATTCTCCCATAGGGAAAGGATAGCCAAGCGCTAAACAGGGCTGTTCAAGCCTCTAACATTCAAGCTCACAATCTTTAGATCCCTACCCATAACTCCTATAGGGAAGGTAATAGCCAGTGCGACACCTCAGGTCAACAGTGCTAAGGGGGCCAAGGTGCGTGGCCTGCAGGTCGGACCTTTGCTCGTCCATCCAGAGAACTGATGCAGAGCCTCAAAAACAACCCCAAACCCCCAACAAAACCCCAGACCCCGAACCAAAATACTGGACAACTGATAAAAGAAAGAAGCTTAAAAGTCTTGTGGAATGACTATAGCCCGTCTTACAGAACGAACTGTGAGGGGAACATGGCGCGCTCGTGCAACCAAAGACACACCTGATACAGGGCACTTCCGACCCAGTAAACATACTCTTCTCCGACAACCTCCCACCTCCGGCGCCGCAGAAGGACCCAACCAGTGTCAGGTCTGTGGATCTCAAGGGACCCCAGAATTGTCAGTCACTAACGCCACAGAGGTAACAGCAGCTTCTCTCTACAGCAGACTCGTGGATAGGTCTGTTTTCGCCGGCGGGGGAGACTTCCCAACTCGTTGCCATTCAGTGGATCGTCTGCACTGCCGAGCAGGTAATCGGGCGTTCCTGGACAAGGAAGCGGGCCGCTCCAGACCCAGGTGCAGAAGCTTGCCCTTGTGCTTGAAAATAAGCAAAAATGCGTGGCCCCACGAATAGGGGATGCCCTGCTCCCGAAGGTGGTTAGTGTTGGGCTTAGAGGCTCTGCGCTTGATGAGGGTGGAGGCTGCCAAGTCCTGGAAAAGCGCTGGTTGATGGCTTCTAAATTGTACCGGGTTAAGGTTGCGGGCCTCCAGAAGGATCCTCATGCACACACACCAGTATGTCCGATGGCGGAGCATTGGCACCCTGCGGCAAGCATAAACGGTGGACACGATCCAACTGGATTTCCCGCTCACCCCCTTCATCAAGTATCTGATGGAACAGCTCTCTGACGTACACCCGAAGATTATCTCCTTCCCCCTTCCATGGGACCGCTTGGATTCTAATATTGTTCCGCAGTGATCGATTTTCCAAATCTTCGGCGTGGGCCTGTAGATCCACGTTTTGCTCCATTAGGCGAAGGACATCCTGCTGAAGTTGGTGGAGGCTGTCTGCGGTCCCCAAGTCATGCTCTTCCAAGGTCGCCACTCACTCCCCAATGGCATCAACATCCCCCCTCATCTCACGTACATCCAAGGATAGCTGAGAGCGGAGTTCTGAGATGTCCTCCTTTATGGCTGAGAATAATTCTATCCTAAATGCTTTGGTCGCAGGAAGATCATAATCGTCATGCTGCGAGGACTTGACATCCAACTGCAAGGCAGCTTGGCCCGCCGCCTTTTGGAGCAGGTCTTTCAGAGGCTTGTCCCTCCTATTCCTGGAGGTTGACATCGTGCCACAATCAAGGGCCCGGGTGCAGCAAAGTTATAAGCAGCTCCCTGGGGTTGCAGCTGCGATCCACCCCCGTCGGGGCACCAGCCCAAGCCCAATCGACAGCTCCTCACCTCACCACACCACACGACCTCCGCGGGTGTCCAGAAGAAGGAGGATCAGAGCCAGGCCAGGACCCAGCCTCTCAAAGCACTAGAGACCCCCTTGACAAAAGTATTGAGTCAAGCAGAAGCTAGGGCCTCGTCTAAGGGCCCGGAACTAGGCCACAGTAAATATACACCAAGGGTGGGGGCGGCGGCACTCCACTCTCTACACTCAGCGGGGCCTCCGCCAGTCACACCGTCGCCCACCTCCGGTGCGCTTCACCCCGCCGTCCGCCAACCGAAACACGGACCGAGAAAACGTTGGAGGGGTTCCACACTGATCCAGCCCCTACTCTCACACAGATGCAGGCCTCCAAGCACCCCGTGGGGCAGCAGCCCCTCTGCACTCCTCCCGCTGCCGCCAGCTGGGGTAGGACTCAAAGTGGCCCTAGAAGCACCGTCCACCACGCGTGCAGACTAGGCCCAAAGCTCAATGAGGGAACACCGCCCGCCGACACACGAGCCGAAGACGGGTCTCCTGCTTCACCCAGCGTCCCCAGACCCCAGTTACACGGCAGGGCCCACGTAATGGCAGTACCAGGGGGGCACCCAACACCACCGCCGGCCGAGACCTCTCCTCAGCGAGGGCAAACCCAAGCCAGCTGCCTCCTGTAGCCCCAACTGGCCTCTAGCAGGGACTCCATGCAGCCCAAGGCGCTAAAGAACACTCTGCAGCTATACACAGTCAACCGGATGAAAGGAGCCCTGCCTGCTGATGCTCGGGCCGACGTTAGGCCCTACACACCCTGCAGAGGTCCTGATTCCAGCCAGCGCAGCAGGATGTCCACAATCTCCAAGGCAGGAGAGGGCCACGTGTTGCACTCGCAACCCACACAGTCTTCTCTGCAGGCCCCGCAATAGGCCCCCCGAACCTCCCCAGCGGGACCGTCACACTAGCCGGCAAGGAGGGGAGGGCCCACGGACTCCAGCACTATTAGCGAGGCCCCGCTCCCACCCCGCACTTAGGGCCTCCCGCCGTCCGCCGAACTACGGACCGATCTCCCGGTCCCGCTCCAGCCACCCCTCCGCTCCTCACCTCTGTGCCCGAAATCCGCAGTCTTATCGGTGCGGGAGCACACACCTGATCCCCGGGGTGTCGACCGCTGCGGCCTTCCAGGGAGAAGTGCGCAGGCCGCACTGCACTACTCTGGGCCGCTCGCGACCCCCGTCTCCCCACGTGGGCCAGGCCGCAGGAGGGGAAAATGGCGGCCACGTCCCGGGCTCAGCTCCGCCCATAAAAGACAGCCAACACCGTCATAGATCTCCGGGCAAACCACCAGATTTCGTTGCTCCGATGTCCCCAGACAGCTCACCAGCCAGTCGGGCCACCGCAGGATGGAAGACAGCCCCTGAACCGCCGCACCCCGAGGCCCACTGAACCACAGCAAGGCCAGAGCCGGCTCAATCGGAGGGGGTGGCAGCAACACACCAGGGAGCACAGAAAGAAGCACACCCCTGGTACCCGAATTGCTTGGAGGTACTGCGGCGCTCCGTGGCAGGCTCAGATGGGCACCAGGTAGGGCTAAATACAACGCGATACACAAGCAGCACCGGAGAGACAGAAAAGCCCGTCCTACTCCGCCGCCATCTTAGCCACACCCCCTCCACTTTGGGCATTTAAAGGTGTACTTCCTCCATGTGGTATTGTCAACTGTTTATATGCTTGTCAATGACCACGTTTATTGGTCATGAGTTTTATCAGTGCCTTCATGCCTGTATGTTTTTAAACAGGTACTAGAGACCACCTTGAGTTTGCATTGCCAGGGTAGTAGGTTTTCCGATAGCTCACACGACGCTTCGGGTAGGTGTTTCTCTACATTATCTTGTGACTTGATGAGGTAAGAGCCATATACATGTGGGGTTTTGTGCCTACCATGTTACTATATGCACATTTTGTTTCTCTTTCTAGGGAGTCTTTCAGACCAGTTCATCGTATAGCTGTGTGAACTTTGCACTCCAATAACTGGTTGTATATTTTGATTTTCCATAATTTGTCTCCCCTTTACTAAATTAGTACTAGTAGACATTGCACCTTATTTTTGTCACTCTGGTCCTGGTGAAATTTATTTATTTATTTAGTTTGTATAGCGCAAACAGCTACCCAACAAAGGGTTTCCCGGCGCTGTGAAAGCCGCTACATCCCCTAATGGAGTGTTAGGCAGAAACATGTCGACCATTTCATGGCTCTGACAGATTGAATCACTCTCTGTCCTAGTCTTATGTTTCAATCCTGACCTGTGGATGCCATAATAAAGCCACACAGCATACCACTGAATTTTTTTTATTCACTTCTTCACCTTCATTTTACTCCCATTTCACCACACCCAGCTCATCTAGAGGATTAGTACTCATTGTTTCCACATAAAACATACCTGAGCTCTTCCCTCTCAGTAAGGTGGTTGTAGACTGCACTAAAAATAGTTTATAGTGCAAGGAGATCCCCGATGATGAAGCATGCCACTCTTGTGTGGGTGAGGGCAATCGACCTAAGAAAGAGATACTCTTACACCCCATCGATATATCCTTAGACTCAGTAGCCCATATTGCGTTTTCAGTTGACTGAATAGGGAATCGGCCTCTGCTGGTCTTTAAATTTCCCCTGGTCCTCTTTTTGTGCTTAATAGCCTCAACAAGACCTTGCCTAGGGCTAATACCCTCATGGGACAACAAATGTCCCAGGTATTCACCTTCACTGGAAAGAAATTTTAACTTTTCAGTTTTGAGTACCACACCTTGCTCTTCAAAAATCCTAAGAACACTGCGTAAAGTGATATCGTGAGAATGGGTATCTTTGGCAAAGATCGACATGTCGTCCTGGAAAACCGGAACTCCTTCCACTCCTCTTAGTAGATTTTGCATCACTCTCTGAAAAACCGAAGCGGCAGATGCCAAACCAAAAGGCATATGTCGGTAATGGAATGTGCCAAGGGGAGAAACAAATGCATCTAAATGATGGGACTCCAGATGGAGCTCTATCTGGGGGTAAGCGCTGGCTAGGTCAAATTTTGAAAAACACTTGATTCCCTTGACACAAGCAAACAATTTGTTGATCTTGGGCAAGGGATGAGAATCAACCGAAATTTCCTTGTTAAGGGACCTCAAATCTACACAAAGCTGCCCACACTTTTTTTTGGCCAAAACAAGGGGAGACAACCATAGGGAAGAATCAGTGGGCTCAAAGATCCTTTTATCGCACAAGCTCTTCAAATCCTTATCAAGATCAACTCTCACACTAAATGGAACGCCCCTGAGTTTATGTTTCACCGGATTGGCACATTCCTTAACAATAATTTTGTGCTTGAACCCATGAATATTCCCTAAGTTATTACCAAAAGCAGAGAGAAAATCATCCCTCCATTTCTGTCCCTCGTCATGACAACTTGCCACCAAAATTTGCTCTTTGGTGCCTGGCCTTAAAATCTCACTGAACAAACCCTGGTGATACTTTTCAAGTATGTTAAGACACATGACTGCAACGTAGACCTTACCCTCAATTGTCTTCCCCTTGAACTCCATTTCATCTTCAATGAAACCAAGTAATTCAATACGACCTCCCTCATAAGAAACCAGAGAATGGTCTGGAGGTACAAAACTCTGTTTCCCCATGTCTCCTCAAAACGTTGTTGGGTAATCATTGTGATCATATCTCCAGAATCCACTAAAGGTTTAAGAACTTTTCCCCCAAAACTGACCTCGGAAATGGGGTCAACACACTTAGAGGGAACACCAACTACGGTTTCACTCAAGCCATCTCGACAGCACACAGGATTGTCTCTGGTGACAGAAACAACCTCAGAATCAGACTCATCTTCTGATTCCACTGCACAAACCACATATTTCTTTGAACTTCCCTTTTTCAAACAAACTTCAGCAAAATTACCCACTTTTTTGCAATAATTGCACGTGACATTGGCTCCAGGGCATCTCTCCCCTTTAGGATATGGGGCATATCGACATCGGAAACATATGTTGTTGATAACATTGGAAACATCAGCTTTAGGTTTGACAGGCATAGTATTGTTACTGCATACAAACTTTTTTTTTTTTTTTTACTCCAACAGCACCAGCAGACTCTAAAGATATATCCTCTAGTTCTTTAAAAAAAACATAGAAATGTCTATACTTTTAGCTACTTTGATAGTTTCCTCTAAGGATGGATATCCCATGGCTAATAACGTTTGTCTTGTCTGTTTGTCCTTGCATTGACAGATTAATTGCTCTCTAATTAGCTGGTCAGTGAGCCTCTCAAATTGACAAACGGCAGCTAACCTTTTTAAGACTGAGATGTATGCATATACATCTTCACCATCACCTTGCTTCCTTTTAAACAACTTATATCGTAACACCATAAGACTAGGCCGTTTGTCAAATCTATTTTTCAGTTTTAAAAGGGTTAATTGATATTCATCAATGTTTTTAGCCTCACTATGTGGAATGTCTGGCAGATGCTTGAAAATAGATCAACCTTCGAATCCTAATGAATGAAGAAGCAAACATTTTTTAGGTCGAGCCTGAGCCAGCCCGCATTTGCTGCTCTGCTAGGCTTCTTGTAAGCACTCTAAACTACTCTGTGTGGGTCTGACTCCCCTCACACGTTGGGTTGGTTTTCGCCTGTGTCATTTTGTCATCATAGTTTGAAATGGCTAAAGGCGGGAGCATGTCTCACCTCTTTTGCAAACGTTCACTCCTACGGCATTTTGCTTGCGGAAGCAAGCAGCGGCGCGCAGGGCGACAGCTGCAGTGCCTCCTGGTTTCCCCTGCACCACTCTCCTTTGTCTCTCTGTGCCCGCCCCCACCACTCCTCTTGAGCTGCTAGTTTTTATTTCTGCCTATCTTTCTCTAGCTGCTCTTTATCTATTTTGTTATCTCTCCCTGAATCTCCCTCCCTCGCTCGTTGTTTTTCCACCTCTCGGTGTGTTCTGCTTTCTTGGTTTCCGAGTGTGCTCACTACTTATTTTGCTGTGTTTGTAAAGCATTCGAGTCTTAGGCACCGACTTTAGCGAAGGTCAGAGGTGCGAGTACAAGATGGACACTCAAAATAATGTCCAACTCAGAACACATAATGCCCCTCCCATCCTACCCTGTGATGCACAATTGGAGGGGAGCAAGTCTGTCTGCAGGTGATCCTCCTATGAAGTGGATGTGGCGGTCAGTCTTCATTTTGGTTGTTAGTCCAGGTGTTTTACGGAATGCCGTGAGCAGCACCAGAATTTGCCAGGGCGCCCGATCCATTCATTCTTCCCCTCCCCCACAGCACTGCTGAGGCAAGACGCCGAGATAATTCAGCGACTCTCCCACACAGCTCACAACCAGAGGAGAGAGACATGGTATGCTGCCATATGATAGCGAGGTCAGGTGTAGCGGACAGTCCTGTAGCAATGCCAGGGACAGGACTGTGCTGCACAGCTTCCTAGAAATCGGTACCAGGCATGGTGTTCTTCTTGGAGCAGCCAGAGTCAGGGACAGCAGTACTGGTAGTGTTTACCAACAGAGCTTGGTCTGCTCTCTAAGGTGCAGAGGTTAAGAAGAGCAGTCAACACTACTCTCAAGTACAATTTTCTGCCCTGAGAGAGCAGCTCCACCACATGACTTACTTGGCAACACCCCTGTGCCCTACAGCATTTCTCAGAGCACAACTGATCCCGGACAGTGGTAAAGGGCCTCTCATGGCTTATTGCTGCTTTGATAGCTCCTCGCGCCCCATCCCTCACTACAAAGTGCCTAAATGGCACTGTATCTCTGCCGGAAGAAACATCAGGTCCGTTCTACTCCTTGTTGCTTCCTCCCCTCCCACCCACCCCTTCTCCGTGTTCCTGCCCCCTGTCCACCCACTCCTTCCCGTAGTCGTTGCTTGTAACCTTACCCCTACACCCTTCCCCTGTAATTGTTGCCTGTCCCGCGTGCCCTACTCCGTCCAAACAAAAATATCCTACACTATTGTCCTTTTTTCATTTTTCATTCCATAATGTATTGCTTGGATGCTCCTACACAAGTGCGGGCATTTTTAAAGCATGTGCTAGTTGTTGGGAACCAATCCTTTGGAAGAACATCATCCTATATAGAAAAGGCTGGCATGCGTATGCGCATCTGAATGTCAATCAACCAATCAATCATTTGTAAAGCGCACTACATACCCGCGAAGGTCTCAATGTGCTGGGGACGCTACTGATCGAACAGCCAGGTCTTGAGTAGCCTCCTGAAGGTCAGCAGGTCTTGGGTCTGTTGTAGGCTCAGTGGGAGGGTGATCCATGTCTTGGCGGCGAGGTGGGAGAAGGATCTCCCATCGGTGGTTGTCATTCAGATGCACGGGACGGTGGCGAGTGAGAGGTTGGCGGAGCATAGCTGGCGGTTGGGGATGTAGAAGGAGAGCCGTCTGTTGAGGTAGGCTGGGCCGGTCTTGTGGAGTGCCTTGTGTGCGTGGGTGAGGAGCTTGAAGGATATCCTCTTGTTGACGGGGAGCCAGTGCAGGTTTCTTAGGTGGGGGGTGATGTGGCCGTGGTGTGGTACGTCGAGGATCAGTCATGCTGAGGCATTTTGGATGCGTTGTAGTGTGGAAAATGAGCCCATAATCCTATCGATGCCCAGGCCGCTGGCGCAAACCGCCTCTTAGTTCCCATGTTGAATAATTACCAAATAAAGAGACGGGCGCTGGAAGCAGGAATCAAGAACAGAGTTTAATTCTCATGAGGAGAGCCAGTCATTTCGGACACGAAACACAGTGTCTTTCGGGAGGTGCTCTAACAAGTGAGCTGAGACTCTTGCTTTTATACCTTACAGAACACTTGATAACACAATCAGGACAGTATGACGCAAAAGAAAGACATCCCTATAATCCTCGTGGTGATCCTACCCCACATACATTCACAATGGGGACCCTTGACCTGCTGATAAGAGGGGAGGGCAATCACGCAGCTGAGTGTTTCGTAGGATGTGTACGCCTGATCATAGCCCAGGGGGTGGGGTGGCTAAGACCAATAGAGGATCCTTTGAAGAGGAGTGACTTCATACAATAAGGGCAGTAAATGGTATCTCCTGGCTCAGGCGATGGCCTCGGACATGTGTGGTCAGCCGGACTCGGGGGAAGGGGTCATCAAAGGAGTGGTATTCATGCCGCGTGGACAATCGAGCGCGGAGGGAAGGCTTGTCACCAGAGGGGCATTCATGGAAGGGAAGGAGGTGTTGGTCAGGCGCGGCCGTGACTCTCAAGGACAGGGCCTTGCAGAAGAAGAGGGTTTATGACTTGCCCATGTGAGGAGAAGGGAGGGGTAGCCAGGGTGGACACAGGGACAGAGTCACACAGAGAGAGAGAGAGAGACAGAGAGAGAGATCTGATGACCAGTACATGAGAGAGCGGGGGCAGCCAGGTGCAGCTGGGGAGGGCTACGTCAGCCAAGGCGAAGGATGCTTCTTCAAGGGGGAATGGGGGGTTTTGTGCGGGCCAAGCAGGAGAGTCGCCTTTCGCAGCGGGGTCGCACAGGGGGAGAGGGTTTCATGGCTTACGCATAAGAGAGGGGGTTTAGGATATGCGCAGGAGGGAAGCCGGGGGTTCCAATGGGTAAATAGGCCATGGTGCCTAGAATGGCTGTACATATGTATAGGGGTATGGGCTCTTACTGGCAGAGTGACATGGTCAATGGTCTACGGTATTCATGGTGCTCACAGAGAGAGAGAGGAGTGGGAGAAGAAGGGGAATGAATGCTGTCTATGTACATTATTTTCTTCAACTTTCACAGTAGTTGTTTGATGAGCTTGGGCGGGGCTCCCGCATAGAGGGCGTTTCCGTAGTCGAGTCTGCTGCTGACGAGGGCCTGGGTGACTGTCTTTCTTGTATCTGTCGGGATCCATCTGTAGATCTTGCGGAGCATGCGGAGGGTTTTGAAGCAGGAGGAGAAGATGGTGTTGATTTGCTTGGTCATTGAGAGAGTTGAGTCGAGGATGATTCCCAGGTTGCGTGCGTGGTCGGTGGGTGTCGGGGCTGCCCTGAGTGCCGTCGGCCACCAGGAGACGTCCCAGGCTAAAGGGTTGGAGCAGAGGATGAGGATCTCCGTCTTGTCCGAGTTCAGCTTCAGACGGCTGGTCTTCCTCCAGTCGGCGATGGCCTTCATTCCTTCGCGGAGGTTGGCTTTGGTGGTGAAGGGGTCCTTGGTGAGGAAGAGGATCAGCTGAGTGTCGTCGGCGTAGGAAATTATGTTGAGGTTGTGCTGTCGGGCTACGTGTGCGAGCAGGCCATGTAAATTTTGAACAGCTGAGGGAGGATCCCTGGGCTAGGCCGCAGATGATCTCGGAGGCTTTGGAATGGAATGGGGGGAGGCGGATGCTCTGGGTTCTGCCGAAGAGGAAGGAGGTGGTCCAATCCAGAGCCTTGTCTCACATCCCTGCGGCGTGGAGGCGTGCGCATAGTGTACGGTGGCAGACGGTGTTGAAGGCGGCAGAGAGGTCTAGGAGGATGAGTCCTCTTGGCTGCCCTGATGAGGTGGTGGTGGTTGCGGATGTCGTCCTTCTGTGCTGCATGGCTTTCCGAAGTTTGTTCACTGTGCCATTTCTTCTCTAGTTTCCGGCAGGCTTGCTTGGAGGCTAGGAGTTCTGGGGTGAACCAACTGGCCCTCTTGCTGGTGTCTCTGTGGGGGTGTTACTTCAGCGGGGTGAGGATGTTGGCGCAGTCCTCGATCCAGCATCTGAGGCTGTGGGCAGCGTTGTTGTTAAGTTGAATGTTTCTTCTATTCTGAATTTTGCACTTATACATTCTTGCTGACTGAGTGTGGAGGGACTTGCGGAGCAGCTACTGGGTTGGCAGTGATTTTAAAGATTCTTTAACTAGTTTTTATTCATGCTTGGTGTTATTCTCTGCTTTACATGGATTACTTGAGGCAGAAATTTCTGTCCTGCTCTCCGGTGCGCATTGCTGAGAGATCTTTTCTCAGATACAACTGCAATCTTTACCTCTTAGATTACTCCCATTCTAGAGTGGACATTTTAAAGGTGTGCGCTCTAATTGTTGGGAAGCTGTCCTTTGGCAGACCTTCAGCCTTATTTACCAAGCTTTGGCAAAGCCAATAGGTCACACCTATTTGAGAGTTATTGGCTTTGTCAATGTCTTTTAGCTGTCACACAGCCAGGGCTGGCGTGAGACCTATTGGCTTTGCCAATGCTTGTTTCTATCTGCGCCAAATCCTGATGCCACTATTTCTCCCAGATAGGTCTTAAAAGCATCAAATCAAACTTTCCATCTCACTGATAGCTCACCTGGATTGTACAAAAACTATGGTGGCGGAGTCACTGCTTGAATGGTGCACATACAATGAGACTGAACACAACCAGAGAAGATAATGTTCTAGTATGGTAACCAAGAACTAATGTATAGAGAACATATATCCCTATGGGTAATTACAAAAATATCATATATATATATATATATACATATATATATATATCAAAAAATCTGACAAGGGTGGTAACCTGGTACTATGGCCCAGGACAGACTATATAGCCGAAGCATCTCGCCAATTACAAGATGTAAATTGTTATGCTAAGTCCACTATGAAAGAGTACGAAAAGGCTAAATCAGCTTTACAAAAACTGTTAGCGTCTTGGAAAAGACAAGGTCTCATTTCCACAGAAGAATACAAGTTTATCGCTATAGAATTTCCGGTGTTACCGGTGTTATACTTGATCCCCAAAATACATAAAAATGTTGTCCCCGTCCCAGGCAGGCCTATAATATCGGCTATTAACAGTTTAGGGGAACATGTAGGCCAGTACATTGATTTTTTTCTTCAGAGCTTGGTAATGTCATTAACCAGCTATGTTAAGGATACAGGCGATTTTTTACAAAAAATCAGTAAGCTCCCATGGTCTGAGAACTTGCTTCTTATCACCTTGGATATAGAAGCATTATATACATCCATAGACCACAAACAAGGGTTAGCTTCGGTTAAGTATTTTCTGGAAAAGAGATCAAGTACATTGTATGAACACAACAAAATTCTATTGCAACTCATCAGTTGGTGTCTGAACAATAATTATTTCTTGTTCGACAAGGATCTATATAAGCAATTGAGAGGAGTGGCGATGGGGGCCTGCTTCTCCCCCAGCTACGCATGTCTACATGTGGGCTGGTGGGAGGAGCAGGTCCTCAAAACCGCCTTTCAAGAGGAATACAACACACACATAAGATCTTACCTGAGATATATAGATGACGTGTTCATGTTATGGGAGGGAAGTGAGGAAGAAGCAATTCTGTTTATTGATAAAATCAACAAAAATGAGTTTAACTTAAGATTCACTTCTCACATAGAAAGAAAAGAGATTGAATTCCTTGATGTTAAAGTCTTTGTCCGTGACAATAAACTTGAGAGCACCCTTTTTAGAAAAGCCACTTCTGGTAACATTACCTTGCATGCCACCAGTTCCCATCCAAAACACCTCATTGCCAGCATCCCATATGGAGAAATCCTGAGAATAAAGAGGATTTGCAGCAATGAGGAGCAATTTGAGAAATGTAAACTTGAACTGGTTGCCAGGTTAAAAGAGAGGGGATACTCTGCCAAGATGATTGAGGAAGCGGAAGAAAAGGCGAAAACTAGATCTAGAACAAGCCTTTTTTCCTCGGATGAGGAACGCCCAAATGTATCTGTTTCTGACAGTCCTTTGACTGTAACTAATACTCCTAGATTGATTACAACCTACAATAGGGAGGAACGGCAAATAAGGTCCATAATTAACAAGCATTGGCCTGTTGTTTTGACAGATAATATCCTCCAAAGTAGAATCGCAGCGAAACCTGTGATTACATTCAGGAGAAGCAGTACTATGGGCACGAAGTTGGACAGAGTGTCTCCGGAAATTAAAAAAGACACTACCTGGTTACCATCTAAGAAGGGCTTTACCAAATGTACAACATGCAGAGCGTGTAATTTTGGGTGCAATATGTCATCGTATTCGACACCTTTCAAGAATACTCCTAATCCAATAACTGGCAATTTCAACTGCAAAACCGAGTATGCTGTATATGTCCTGACGTGCACTTGTGGGCTGCGCTACGTGGGTAGTACGAAGCTGCAGGTGCACGTCAGGATATTGCAGCATATTAGGGCCATCCTACACAGCGACGCAACATATCCTGTTGCGAGACATTTTAAGAAAGTGCATGCTAATAACATCAATTGCCTTTCTTACTATGTAATTGACGCTGTAAGTAGAAAAAGGAGAGGGGGCAATAGAGAACGCCAACTCCGGCAACTAGAAACCAAATACATCCTGGATCTAGATTGCAAATGGCCCAATGGAATGAACACGACGGAAGATATGCGCAGCTTTTTGTAGAATATGATCAGCTGCCATTACCTTGACACGTCGGTTCTTCAGTCGAATTGTCTGTAAATAGTACCATCAAATTTGTCCTTGTAAATGAAATTATATATAATTTAAGACATGCCAGTATATTTCACTTTTCCTCATATCAAATTTCTTAAAGTATATTGTTTATATTTTAATATACATTCAGATGTTTTTAGGAACCAAGGGGATCATTTTATCTGTATTAATTGACGATTCTATGAAGTTTCTGGTGTACAGATGATTGGACCTAGGACATACATTTGAATAATTTGAGAAATTTACACCATTCACATTGGCACTTTATATATTTAATGTTATGGTATGCACTTTTTGCACTTTCTTGTTGCCTCTCTAGCACTTGAGACCACATAGTGTGAGTAAACAACTTAAAAAATCATAAAAATAAGAATAATGGTTAAAATATAAGCGCATCACAAAAAATGTAGGTTAGTTATAAACGGATTTAACCAGTTATATATTTTCCTATGTTTACGTTGTAAATAAATGGCAAATACAAAGGGATTTATACCCTGTAGAGAAGTTGTTTTAAAGAATTGAACTGTATTTATTATTTTAATTAGTTCAAGGACACTCGGGCAATTTACATGTTATTTTAAATTAGCATGTTTGTGTAAAATATTTGCCGTATGTCCATAGCTGTATGCCTTCTTTGAACAACGTTGTGATTGCGTACAGTGAAAACGCATTAGGATGTTTTCTATGTTTTTGCACATGTGATCAATGACGCCAAAAGTGGGAGCGGCACTTTGCACTTTAAATGTAGACTATGGTGTATTCAAACTGTGACACGTGATCAAGGGCTTACGGGCTTGAAACGCGTTGTGTTGGGTCACTTAAAATAAAATCACTGCCCACTTGAAATACCTCGGAGGTCTGTGTCTCTTTCCTCGCCTGTCTGCTGCTGCGGAGTATCAGGAAGTGGTTCGAATGTTTCCAGATATATATATATATATATATATATATATCCACACAGTTTTCGTTCAACACTTTGATGCCACAAATAAACGAAATCCAGGCCACAATCCTTTGAGCTAGCGCGTTTTATTTAGCAGCAACCTCCCCGACGCGTTTCGGAGCTCAAGTCTCCTTGTTCACGGGTCAAGGTGATCCTATTCAAAGAAGTCCAGACGAGCCCACCGTTTTGGGTTTTGTTCAGCTTTATTTTCTTGTGCGTCAAGCGAGGACTACAAGTTTCGTACACAGGTGTGTACTTGGTCACATGACCTGACGCCTCCATTGAACAGAAGATATATATATATATATAGATAGATATATTCTAAACACCCAATATGAGTTGAATAGGGCAAAATAAGAGTTTTTACAATACAATAATAAAAACAGTAAAAGAGAAACTTGAAAGAAAAAAAATATTGTTCTTGAATAAAATAAATTAAGTTGGGAAAAATATTAGTATAAGAATGATGAGGTGTGCGAATCACTGTGATCCGCATAGTAGATGAACTGTGCAGAGACTTGTCCCCAGGTGTCAGAAAACTGTGTGAATAGACCTTCGCTGTTCTTCAAAATTGCAAAAATGTAGTATAGTATGCAGAAAATATTAGTTAATAGCAGCCACGGCCCGTGGAGGGAGTTTCAGTGGGGTGCCCTGCATCACTAAATGAGATGCAGGGTGCGCTACGAAATTCGTTTTATTTAATAAATTGTTTACTTACCTTCAATTATCCATACTCCAGTTTTTAGCACCCCCCACTGTGGTTCCGTGATTCCGAATTGGGTTCGATAGTGCTGAAACCCGATTTATAAAGATCGTCGGAAATTGACGATTTTGGTCTCTATAGACCGCAAATGGCGAGTGTAGCGTGTCTGAGTGTTTTCGTATGAATCGATATAGGAGAACACTCTGTATTTGAGGATTTAGTTTGAACCCTCGGGTTCCATTTTGTAATGTGGCAGCCATCTTGTATGGTTGCCCTAACATAGGCCCTATGATCGTGGCCGAACGAGTCCTTGACACGTACGCCTTAGCTGACTTCTGGTTGACCTGGCCGAACTGACTCCTCGCCTGGGGCGAATCCTGCTGAGCCAGTTCCTTGGTTAGCAGCTGCACTGATAAAGATCAAAGAAGAGGACGTGGTCCGATTTTATGGCCCACAGTTCCCACTCCTCTATCTCCTTTCCATCTGTTTCTGCCTTTCCTTTATGACATGTTCATCGATCTGAGTTGAAGGTTTTATGATGGGTTTGTCCGGCCTGATCGAACAGGAAACTAGCATATGTGCGATCGTTTTTGGTGGGCTGGACAACGGAAAGTGGGATTAGCTTTGACTGTCGTGATTCGTTACTTTTTGAAATGCTACTTGTTCATTGGTTTGTTTTGTATGCACCGAATGTAAATTGTGATGTTGCCAGAAGCGTAATTTTCGGCATAAAAGACCGAGTTTTGTTCATTGAGGTGGTGCAGTCTCTTTCGAACTACCCGTGTGTACTTCGTAGACCTCTGTCCCTGGTTGCAACCATTAAACTAAACACCGAAACTCCCTCCGTGGGCCCTGGCTTGTTAATAGGGTGTGCGAATCACCATGATCTGCAATACCCATGTACTGGAGAATAACAACAACGGCAGAATGGCCCTTCTTGCCAAGCGCCGTCGAGAGTTAGGTTAGAGGAAAGAACACAGGGAGGAAAGCAAACACGTTTACTTTCACTGCGTGTTTGATGTCTCGCCGTGTACGGCAGAGGACCAGATTTAGACCGCATGTGTCACCCCTCTTGCGGCTTGATGTGTGATCAGGATTGCAGAGACCCTTGCTGAAAACCAACATCAAAGACGTATATCCAAGAAGGACAAGTCGCAACAGGAGGATATGACTGAACACAAACAAAGGGCCAGCGGACTGAGGGCTGTAGAAAGATTGGCCACGCCGGGCCCGTTGAGTGGCAGAACAACACAAAGCAATGTCGCTGATTGTTGACCACCACAAGAACAAGGATGCAAGACAAAACCAGGCGGATCACCTAAGAGGAACTCCTCCAGCAGACGAAGTCCCCAGGAAATCACACACACTTGTGCATGCGGGCTGAAGTCGGTCCAAGCAGAACAGCACTAAGTGAGTTCGTCCATGTAGCCAAACCGTCGCCAACAATTTGAGGTGATGAAGCAGGATTCAAAGTAAGTTGAGCATATTTATTGATGGCTGCACAGTTGTGGAGTAGAAGAACAGGAACTCAACCACCCACTGCAACAGCTCCAACTGTGTACCAGTTGAACCTAAACATTCTAAGACTACAATACAAGAAACTCCCCGCATCCAAGCAACCTTAGAATACTGACAGAGAATGCCTCTCCCTTCCAACAGAGACACGGGCAGGAGGGAGCACTCTCAAACAGCATCACACAATACTACATACCCTTTGGATTGGCCGGTTCAGTAGGAATTTTTCAGAAATTAATTAATTGCCATGTTCAGGATGCGGCTTTGATACAAGCATTCTTAGGGGATCAAAGCGATATATTTTATTTTTTGCTGAAAATGTATCTGAACACAACAAGATTTTGAAAAAGGTGCGTGATATTTTGAAAAAACATGGAATGACGATGTCTAAAAACAAATGCATATTTTTGACAGAGTCAGTGAAATATTGGGAAGGGATTAAGACCATGGATAGTCTTGTCAAGGCCATCAGAGAGACCCTGGATCCCGTTGATAAAGAACAACAGAAATCATTTGTTTGAATGATTAGTTCTTTAGATTTTGAAGGGTATGGAACTTTGATGGAACCTCTTAATTAAAAAAAATACAAGAACTTGAAATGGTCTGAAGTACAATAAAAAATGTTCATGCAGATCCAGGATTTGTTGCCATCTGTTCCTGCTTTGAAGACATTTTGTTGCTGGTAAAGAGTGCACCATAACTGTTGATGCAAGTGGATTTGGTATAGAGACTGCCTTGTACCAACAAGTTGGTAGTTCGAAAATTAAATTGCATTCACATCAAGAACAGTTAGTGAAGCTGAAAATAAGTACAGCACTATAAATCTGTACTTCAGCATTAGCATGCTCATGAGGGTTTAGCTTTCCACAGATCCAAACCTCTCAGGGGAATGCCTCATCTCGTTTAATTTGCATTATATCAAAATTGCATGAATATCATTTTGATGTGGGTTACATTCTCTGTGATACAAACGTTAAAGTTGATTCTTTTTCATGTCGACTTTCGAGTAGTGAGGATGTGAAGACTGATGAAGTGTAAGAAAGGCAGTGAGTGCAGAAGAATAGCAGAGTGAGGTGGAAAAAGGCTATGTCTTACAAATGGTTATAGAATATTTGAGTAAAGAGTGGCCTAGAATTACACAGCTGTAAGGGGATCTGCATTGTATTGGACAAACTGCATCAGAGTTGTATGTTGAATCTGAATTTTCGATGCATGGTTGCCAGTTTATTCCACCCTTTTCTTTTAGATTGAAAATTATTGCACTTTCACAGAAGGCCATATGGGTTGTACAACTACCAAGAAGATGTTGAGGAAACCATAATTGTGGCCAGGTATGGCTAAACAAGTGGATTAATGGGTGAATAAGTGTAATCACTGTTTCCTGTCCAACAAACATTGGAAACTTAAAGATACTCTTTCATGTCCAGTTCAGTATCCTGAGCAAATATGGGAATGAAGAGCAGTGGATTTCACCAGATACCTCACTAGTGTAGCATATTGATGTTTAGGATCCTTGTGGCGCTGGGCGGACTCTGAAGAGGAAACACATAATATGCAGGGAGGTGTTAGGGTGTGGTTAACATGAATTATGATGTAATGCGCAGTGTATGCTGAGAAATAAAGTAATGCTTGATAGCAGCTACTAAGTGGTGTAATTCATCTGTGTGCTCCTAGACTGGAGAAGACCCTACAACTGGTGACGAGTAGGGGATACTTGCCTGAGAGTTTGCAACGATACAGCAAACTGCTTGTAATAATAATAATAATACTGAGTTTTATAAAGCGCACAGCTACCTCCGTAGGAAGTGTCCCGGCGCTGGCATGGGCAGTGAGAATCATAATGCAAGAGAGATGAGATTTATTGCGTGAAAAGCCATGTTTTCGCAATAAATCTCATGTGCTTGCCACGTGTGCCCAGAATCAATGCAGAGTGGTCTGGACCAGCACACGTAGAGTCAAAGCCCTGCTCCAGCTCATACATAGCTTTAGAAGAAATCGAAGACCCTACAGAGTAGTATATTCCAAACGCCAGCCAAAACCGCCAGAAAGGTGGTCGACAGAGGCGCTGCCCTGTGCACCAAATACAGACCAATTATTCAGACGAAGCAAAAGATAAAGACATCAGCAAGGTATGAGAAACAGAGAACTTACTCACCGCTAAGGGCGATTGAAACATTCTGTGACCGAGGCTCATGCACTGAGCCAGTGCTTGCAGAAGTTGTTGGTTTTTGTCTACTCGGCAAAAGCTGCCTGAACAGCACATGCTCTCAATGGTGGCAGAAGGGAGCGCGAAATGCACTAAAGCCATGTACCTGAAGCCTCCCCCTCCTTTCAACACTTCCTAGTAACAGAACATTGGTGCTAGGGCTGCGTGGATCGAAATATTCAATGACTTCATAGATGCACTAGATGCACTAGATGAAGAAGGTTTACAGGATCATCAAATATTTGAAAACCTTGCAGGTGATGGAATGAAAGAAGTGGTAAATAAAATTCCATTGACCGATATAAAATCATACCAAAGGTAAAAGAAGCATTGAAGGGCAAGTTCAATCCAAAGCTGAATGTCAACTATTAAAGGTATATCTTCAACCAGGCATGATAACAGGTTGGTGAAATAATAGACAAGTTTGTTGAAAGACTTGATGCACTCATTAAACATTGCATGTGCATGTTCTGTCACTTCACCGACGAAGAAGCCATGCGCCTAAGAGTCATTGTTGGTTGCCTTTCAGATTTGTTTAGAAGGCGCATGCTGAAAGAAACATCCAGTCTAGAAAAAATGCTGATGGCTGCGAGAGCAGACAAACGAGCAGACCACACCATGCTTTAGTAGTGTATATGCAGCATGGCGTGCCAAAATGCACCATTGACTTACCACACCATTACCACTCTCCTGCAGAATGCGCATGATTCATGTGCAATATTTGTTCTTTGTGTGACGCTTGGATTTGTTTTACAATCCCTCTGACTTAAGTGATGTAAACATTGATGGCAGCACCCCCACTCTGAAACTTGTTCCAGCACCACTGGGTGAATAGTCACACCCTACCCCACCCCCCAAAATAATAATTCAAATGTATCAAGCCATGAATTCGATTTTGTTTTGGGACAGTTCATATACATTTACCTTTTGCAGTCTCGGGTGGAAAAAATGGCCTAAGAGAGGAAGTGAGAAAGGGAAGAAGAGAGGGGAGGCAGAGATGAAAGGAGAACCAGCAGAAGAAGAAAACGCCATATTTTGCCTTTCTTTTATTCTTCTAATGCTTTTCATATTATTAATTTTAATCTACACTTTGAAGAAACTATTGCTCCTAGTCCATTCCACATGGCGCCTAGAAATAGAATTCGCTGACACCCAGGAGCTTTTCTGACCACCACCCCAAAAACCTATTTTGTTCTCTGTAAAACCGTATTGCCTTCAACATTAAGAATGACTTTTAGTACTCTAGCAAATAGGCTAACTAACTTTGTTGAAAAGCATTTTTACAACAGAGTCTTTTGCAGCAATCACATCTCATTAGATTGTAAATGAATCTGCATGAATTATTGAAAATCAGAGGCCAGAACCTCACACAGCCACATCCCCTACACAGCAGCCAGCACCAGGAGGCAGAATCCGTGGAGGACAACTGAGGAACTTCTGCCAGTGATGCTACAAAGGCACCGGGCTGAAAATCGTCCTAGCAGCAGCAGATATTGGCACAGTTAAACCTGTTCAATAAAACGCGGTAGAAGAAATCACTTTGGCGAAAGCGGTTGTTTGCTTCAGTTGTTTAAACGCCTACCACTGTTACAAAATGAAATAGCATTTGAGACTGAAGTGCCACTGTTCAGAAAACTGATAAAATTGATCTTTTCACTAGTTCTGAATATAGAAATTGGAAATGCTCTGCACTATTAGCAAGGCTTCAGTTTGTATTCCTAGTCGCACCAACACGCTGAGAACATCATCAAAGAGAGTTGGGGATGATTCTTGATCCTAATAATAAAGATCAAGTTCTCGTAACTGAGCGGGAGGAGGGAACCAGCAGTAATTTAAACATTCATCCTGAATTGTTCTCCGGATTTGAAGACAATGTAAATGCTATGGCCTGCAGTGTAACTCCCACGGGAGTGAATATCATTACAAATCATAATGCTAAAACCCCAGTAGAAAACGCGTTACCTGAGCTGTTTCATGCTGCTCCAGGAACTGACGTGGTAAAAAGTTGGCCCGCAGATGAAGTTTGCACCGTGCCAGATAATCCCACAGCAGTCCCTAAGACACCATGGACTAAGTTGGCACTAGACATAATCGGTCCCACGGGATAGTTATGTTTCCTGAAGAAATTTGTGATTGTACTTATAGACTACACTTCTCGCTGGATCAAATATAAATTGGTTCAATGTGTTTCGACTAAAACACTCATTGACTTTTTAAGAGACTCTTTTGCACGTGAAGGTGTACCAGCTTACATAGTCACCAACAATAATATCAAATTCTCCTCATTGGAAATGAAGGCATTCCTTAATGAACTGAACATCAAGCATGACAGATCCACTGTACAAGACCACAGGGACAATGACCCCATTTGGATGTTAATCTCCCAAATAAAAAATCTCACACACATAGCTTGTGCCAACAATATAGATGTAGACAAAACGTTAAGAGATAGCGTTTGGGCATATCACACCTCTTCCGACTTGGTAACGGGAGTAACTCCTTTTGCTTCCATCAGGGGAAGAGATCCGATTGCCAAACCTGCGATTCCCGGATTTATGTGCCTTTTGCCCTCATCATAATGTAATTCTGTTCCTCCCTCCTTCAATTAGGCAGCAGTGTTCTCGCCTTAAGAGATTCTTTTGCATGTGAAGATGTATCATATTGCATGGTCACCAACACAAGCATTACGTCTCTTCTATTGAATTGAGGGCATACCTAAACGATATGGGCATCTAGTATGGGGAAACCACTTTGCAAGGTCAAGGGAACTCTGATCTCTTGAGTATCTGCATCCTGATAATGAGTCTCTCGCAACTAGTTTTTGCCGACTGTATATGGACAAAACGTCTATTTAGATGTAACCTACTGTATTTTCCTCTTAGCAGCAATCTGTAACCATTTTCAGCATCTGCCTGTTTTCTTTGTATCCTTCCCCTGCGAAGGGAGATGTGTTGTAATCTTTCTTTCTTCCTTCTTCCCTTGGTACAATCCTTCCGCCCCTCCCTCCCTCCCAGTTGGAACGTTCCATGAGAGTTCACTTTAGAATGTTGGGGAGCATGTCAGTTATGGAGAGTGGATGACAGAATAAAGAAGTTTGTACTCACCCTGCTTCAGAGTACTTCCTTTCAACACTGGGCCAGGGGGCTCAGTGCACCAATGCAGTCCCTGCACAATAGCGCCAAGAGGCCCTCTGGAGGCAAAACGAATGTGCCATTTTAAGTTAGTTTAGATTAAAGGACAGCAAGAGTAACGGTGGCCAGGTAATGTCCACAACTGTCAATGAGAATGTAGTTTCATGTTAGTCTTTAATGCTTTCGCAGTACCGAATTCCTGTTCTGAAGTTTCTGTTTTTCCACTCACCGTGACTGGTGTCATCTGATCCGAATAAGGCAAGGGCCTTTGAAAGACTTTAAACTATTCTTAAAAATGCAATATATACTTTCGAGATATACAGAATGAATGTATGCAGTTGATGAAATAAGTGCAGATTACACATGAAGATAAAAATAGCAAGTTTAGCTCTTATTTTCTAAAATTTGATTGTAACTCTGATGTTTCCATCAATGAAAATACTTCTATGTCAATCCAGTTTGGCTATCAAGGGGACAGTCAATAGCAGTGCCGTTCAGAATGTCAGGCAGACACAATAGTTGGGGCCACACTAAAAAGTCTGGGAAACGGGGACTGGATCTCAACACTATTTTCAGTCAATGCCCTAGTGGAATTTGTCAAATCAGAAACACGTCAGCTGTGCAGATGTAAATATGTGATATTCTGCATAAAGATATACTTTACATGCACTGTTGTAACCACCCGCTGTGTTAAGTGGACATGCATTATTGCACACCCAGAGGAAACATGTTTTGTTGACATTTGTTATATAGTGCACAACTTTGTACAGACACTATCTGCTACTGCAAAATGGTTCTGGTGCCATTGTAGGAGAATACAAAGTACCTGATGGCTTATTTAGGGGAGCCCTGTGCCCCTTTTGCACCACGTAAAGTGGTACATGCGTGACCGCAGGCCCATCATTTCGATTTATGATGCCACACAAAGTCACCCTGCGTGGCCTCATAAGGAATGAGTAAGGCGGCACCGCGCATATAACTGCGTTGCCTAACTCTGTGTCCAAGAGGCGTCCTATGGACATCGCAGTTGGTTTTCCTATGCAACAGCCATGGAACTTCACGCGGCCCCAGATTTACAAAGTGATGTAAACCGTTGGAAGCTCCAATACAGCACCACTCCAGAGGCGAGGCGTAACGAGGAGAAATATGTTTATTTCTTCGTCTCTTAGGATTGTTTTTGTGCAGGAAGGTGTCCCTTCCTGCACAAAAACAATGCTGCATGCAATGGAGGCAACCTTGCACCATGGTGCAAAGGTGCCTATGTTGGCGCTAAGCCGCCAACGCGGCACCAGCGCCGAGAGAAAGGATAGGAATGCACTGTATTGCTCAAATACAGTGCATTCCTGTCCTTTCACTTTGGCGTCGGGCAGCGCAGTAAGGCGCCTTGCTGCGCTGTCCTATGCCAAAATCCCAGAAATGAACCCCCTGGAAACCTACTATAGATGCTAAGCTAAGAGGTACATGCCTAGCCATGTGAAAAAAATACAGATATTTTGCAATCTTTTTTAGTAACTTGTTGCAGAAATTGAATCCAGCAAATAGGTAATCATATCAAGGTAGAGGAATAGAAACACTAGTCAAAGACGTTTGTTGTGAAATCTCTGGGGAACGATAAGAAGTTCAATGAAATACTAATGACAGCTGTACAATTGAATGATAACATTGAAAAGTATGCACAAGGTCAATGACTTTAAAAATAATCCTTAATGAATTCCAAATATGCCAACTCAGTAGTCGCAGATCACTGCCACCACTGGCATGTAAATACAATTAATTCTTTCAGCGAGAGATAAAACAAGAATCTACATTCCATCCTAGGTCTCCCACCCATTAGCTCATAAATGATGTGTTTGAAAAAAATGCAGTCCTTTAATACAACTTCTAAAAATGCAACTAAGTGAGGATGAACAATTTTTAGTAAACCTAAAAAATAGAAGAGTTTGTATTAAATTCACTGTTTATTTGGTGCGTCAATATAGTAAGCCTCCCTAAACTTGTGTTGGGTGCTGCACCACTGGTAATGCTGGTCAGTTGTTATCCTGAAAAAAACCCCTCCAGAACTCATGTCGGAGGCACCATGCATACTACTGCTAACGATTTGTAATCAAACCTTATTTAAATTTATTGCACTGTAGTCTTTTGAATTTCAAATGCTCGCGGTTTAATAGGTAAAACAGAAACAAGACGGCTCATCAAATGCCAGGGGTAACGGAAGTGACATCACATGTGATGTGACCCCCGCCTGATGCCACAGGAAGTGACATCACACAAACTTTGACTTGGTTACATCACAGGAAGTGACATCACCTTCACTGTGACCCACCCTGATGATGTCACATGAAGTGGAATCACAAGGCATTTGACCTGATGACATTACAGGAAGTGACATCACATGACCTTTGGCCCCCATGAAATCAAAGAAAGCGTCATGGCATGACCTTTAATTTGATGCTAATACATGAAGTGATGCATCTAACTTTTGGTTACTCACATCACACACAGAGGCTGGAAAATATGTACAGATACAAAAGAAGTACCCTATAAACAGACATACTTCAAATCCTATTATAAATGCAGCTACATACATTGTTTCAGGTAGTATCTTCAGATATACAATTAAGATAATGTAGCATTGGTTAAGAACCTATCAAATAGTGTGCAACTATAGAAAATATGCTAGTCAAGTTGAAATCAGCCATTATTAATATCAAATAACTTATCAAATGGGAAGGTTGATGGGCCTATAATGTTCAAAACAAGTTCACGTTAGCATTTGTTTTAGAAACTAAGAGTACTATGTAATTAAATCTCAGTCTTGGAATGTAGATAACAGTGCAATTGAATGCAGGTCAAGTTCTCCCAGTAGCCTTCCTTTCCATGACATGGTATACATTCTTCTAAACCTGTGGAAAAATTGAACCTTTCCAGATTTACCATCATTAATGTTTCTATAGAAAATATACACATCACTGTTACAGTACTTGTGTTAATTAATAATATGCTTGTTATGCATTAGCATACCTTACCAGCAACAATACCCAAAGTCATAAAGGCATGTTACAATCTGCATTTAAAAATGAATCCATTAATCGCTGCTCCTAAAGCAAAACTTTCCACATTTTCAAAATCCATCACACACACATACAGAGACGATGAATCATACATGTGTAAATCAGTAAATAGGAAACATTACATAACATTAGATAAGGCAAAGGAGACTACAAGGTGTAGGATTCACATGCCATCCATACTGGTAGGCATTTTTTAAGGGTGCTTGGTCTGGATTCAGAACGTAACACAGTGGTTAGAGTTGACTTTAATAATGTCAGGTTCCACCTTCGGTCTTCTCGGGACTGTACTGATGCTCAAAAGGGTCCACCTCTCGACCGTCCCAAGTCCGGAATATAAAATACACGCGGACTACCCTCTGGTTCAAGCAGAACGTAAGAGTATGCAAAAAAAACAGGGATGTCCTGATTACCCCCTCCGTCAATCTCTCTCTCCTAGGAAAAGAAACAAGGCATACAACCAAAATGTGAAACGTGAAGATGGTATTACGGTAATCATTTCAATATAGAGGATCTTAGTAGAGCGAACAAAGTTCCATAGAATTCTGAAACAAATCCAACACTGAATATCCCAGACCTCAGTTGAAGCAACCTATAGTATACTTGGGTCACTGAGGGACAGATATTATTGTGGAGCCACTCGGGTTTGTTCTCCACTCCAAAGCAAAAGGTTTTTAACAAATCAAAAACGTACTCCTGATCCACGGTTGTATCTTATTAAAGTCAACCCCAAATACTCCCTGCAGGAGATCACAGGGAGAGTAATCTCGCCAACAGGGAGTATACGCTCAGCGAGGAAGGGGGAGAGTGAAATGGGCTACATAACACTCCTCTGCACAAGACTATGGAAATCGAGTCTCTTCCAACAGAGGAGTGTCCTTTAGTAAGGCCCCTTACAACAGTTCAATGCTCCTCCGCATGGGACACCGAACACAGCAATCTCAGCCAACGGAGGAACCAAGCTCAAAACGCCGGGGAAGCCGGCCAAAGAAGACAGAAACAATGAGAGCAGAAAAGCAAGGATCCGGAACGTGCCCAAGGCACACTTACCCCACCATACTCCTTCCAGAACGGGACCGCAGCCTGCAGCAAAATCACCAGGATAATCGGCGGCTTCCTCTTCTCCATACTGCCGCTATATCCGGGTCTGACGAGCCTAAAAGTCACGTGTTACGTGACTCCCACTCTGCCTGTCGGGATTTTTTAGTTTTAACGCTACTCATCGGCAGACAACGTTTACTGGTACTGTGATACCTGACAAAATAATAAGACTTTATTTCTACCCAAACAAACCTTTCTTAGCAAAATCAGGATAAAAAGACTGAGGAATAAAAATATGCATTTCTAACCTGTATTATGCAGCTTGAATGTAGCTCTTAAATGGCAATTCATAGCTCACTCTGCTAGATTACAAATATAACTTGTGAGCTGCACAGTAACAACAGAATCTCTGTGACAAAAGCAGTATCCCACTGAGCTATTAACATAAAATATTGTTCTTTGATATGCATGGTACACATTCTTTACAGCAGGCATATTAACCCTCAGCGCTACCTTAGATAAATGAAAACTGCCACTAGACAAAACTTCCACCGCTCTCCTGCAGGTACATTAGTAAATCACCAGAGTTAACTTGGCACTTTTATTGTTGCCCGAAAATACAAGGAATTTAGCCATACTTTTAAAACTACTGCATTGCTACAAAACCAGTCCCCACTAACAAAACCTCTCCCCCTTTTTTCCAGCCTCCCATGGAAATGCCCGCCAGTTGCGCGATAAGGCCATTCTGGCCTTAGCTGTGTTCAAAACAGACATTGTCTTGTTAATAGGTCCACCAGTGATGACTGGTGTGTGCATGCTGTGGCTACATGGATGCAGTATTTGACCTAAAACAATGACAACTAATGTATTATTTACATTACGTAAGCAATGGCTAGAACGCTAGAAGGGCTGAACCTGAAATGTGTGCTCTTTAACAATGTTTTTCTGAAGTTTTGCAGCATTGCATTTGAAAATCTTTTGTCAACTCCAAAAACAGATCATCTTATCTTACTTTACTTGTTGCTTCAGTTAGAGGTTTGCCCAGGGCCCGCTGCTCTCAGGAGTCACGACGACTGGCACCACCACAAGGAGAATTGGGGAGCCAAGATTCTAATGGAGCCGATGTGACGTCTCTGTCAGTCTCACTCTCACACTACCTGACCTGCGGCCTGCCCGAAGTCCAACCGTCCAACCGTCGTCTCAGTCAGAGTGTAACAATTAAGTGTAGTTAGTCACTGTCGAACCATGCCTAGTCATGCTGCTGCATGATTCGTATACATTCACCCAGCTTCCTGACCAAAGCCTGCAGCAGATACATACAATGTATCAAATCAAGGACTGTGCATCCTGCCCGGCCCGGAGCCACCGCAGAATGAGTGAAACGAGTGACTGTTGCCGTAGGGAGGTTCTCTGAGGTCGATTGGTTGTTCCTGGGTTGTGGTGCCGAGCTGAGCGACCAGAGCCGGGAGCGGAGCAGCAGCGGCGTGTGGAGTCTTTGGTGTCCGCCTCCCCACCGGCCTTTCGAGCCACCGTGCCTCAATCTCAAAGACCGAAAAGCCCAAAGACCAAAGTCGGGCCGAGGTGCGAGGAGGAGCATGGCCGGAAAACGTGGCCATAACGAGTAAGCAAGCCCCCTGCGTACAAGTGACCAGAGCCACCAAAACGTGCGACGTAAGCGCTGCTGCTGTCACAAGTGCGGGAGGCGTACTCAGCTCCCGCGAAGAGTGAGCCTCATGTAGTCTGCGGAGGTGGTCCAGTTTGGACCGGGTGAAGCCTGCAGACTGCACAGTGTGACCCACTTGCTGGTGGTCATCTCACGGAGGACTTTGCACCCAGCACTGGGCTCACCAAAAGGGGTCCAAAGGGGCTCTGGATTAGAAAACAACCAAGGAGGCCAAAGAAGAAATGGCAGACAGCAAAAGAGGAGCTCATATCTTGCAGAGCCAAACAATATTAAATCAAGCTGACAACAGCCGTACCAGTTGTGGTTAACTTCCTGAAATAACTTAAGTTGTGGCTGCCCAGTCTCCATCGTGGGTAGTGAGTGCTGCGGCTGCCCCTATCCAATATCTGCACTCTAGTGGTCCAGCTGATAAAACCAAGGGGACAATAAATAAAATAAGTTGAGAGATTGTTACATACTGGTGCGAGTAGGCTCCAGAGACCTAGCACAACCTGTGCACACTGGTACAGGAGAAGCAGAGGTACAGGAGACTCCAAATTAGTCTGCTTTGTGCTACATCAAAGTGTGGCAGTAGTAGCTAGTGACCACTAAGAGTGAGCCTGGGGCTCCTCAGAAGAGGCCCAGCCAGGATGTCCTGGTGACCCTACTCCAACCTTGGACCTGGCTATGGGCCTAGCGAACCTGAAAAAATAGACGTGCACTTGAAAAACAAATAGTTTAGACCCACAGGCGGACAGCCGATATCAAGAAGCACAACAAGTGGCAAAAACAGCCTGGTCACACCGATATCAGCCTGGGCACACCAATACCAGTTAAATTGGCATCAGAAATAACCAAACAAACATAAAATAGAGGCAAACTGGAAGACCTACCACAGGTCTGTGACTCAAACCGATTGACTAATCAATTACTTAATACGACAGCAGGAAAATGAGATCGGGCAAGATAAGGAAACAACCAGCACAAAAAAATCCAAAACAAAAACAAACATCAAAAAGTGCCAAAATCCTCCGAGCAAGCCTGCCAAAACCATCTCAAACCCCTGGTGCAACACTAATATCACCAATATACTCCATCTTTGGATCAATAAATCCTAGTGGGAAATTCATCTTTTTGAAGGACCCAACTGCAGCCATTTATTTAACACCAGTCAAAATCTCAGGTCGTTCCATACCCTTGACGCCGCAAAAACTAGATACCATACAGGATGAGGACCTAATTCTTAATGAGGGGCAGAGACCAATAGCTATTGGAATGGACCAAATCACACCATAAACACGAATTTAACAGCAGTTGCTATGCAGCAAGAGGCTGAAAACCCAGACTACAGTGCCAGCAAAAGGCTATTTACCTACGCCCTAGTGCACACCAGCAATGCACTCCATTCCTCTCCCAGGTCGGAATCAGCGAAAGACAATAGCCAGGAGGTCACCTATAACACTGAAAAACGTAGTGATCCCTGGCTGGAATCACTTTTAATAACAAACAATATGGATTCAATGCAAGCGATGGAAACCATCACTAAGAACCCAGGGAATGCACAACCCAACACTCAACTGACACTCCAACCAGAAAGTCGACAACAACCAATAATAGAAATATTAAGTTTCCTCGAATGGTCAAATAGTTATGACACAATCTTAATAAAAATAAATAAAAACAAAACAAATAACGACCAGTGGAGCAAACCGGACCACAAACACTGCAAAGATCGCATGCCCGACAACGCCAGGCCCACAAAGGGGTGAAATGACCCAAGTCACTCGAATATTAATCAACAGTCGATGGGAAAGGATTATAAACCTGACACAAAAGTGGAGGACCTTTCAAATCTGCACTACACTCTAATAAATACCCTGCAAACCTCAATTAGTGCCCTTAATATGCAGTCAGACAAACTCGATATTCAGATAAATTTGATAAACGTCATGGCAGCACACATTTCTGGCATGAACTCAAAACATGACTCACTGACAGGCCTAATAACCTCGAAAAATAACACACCTATTTCTATCCCAACAACACATTGTGCGTGTTGCTCAATAGTTGATAAACTAAGTGAACTACCAATCAGTCTAAAGAATATCCTGAAAGAGTGTAAACGGCCCAACCAGATACCAGTGCCATACAGCACAGTAACGAGTGAGTTATCAAATGAGAAAAAAAATGAAAACTCTGTCTTATCAAAAAAAGGGTAAAATATTGCTACGGAACCATTATCACCATCACCTAATGTCGTGTTGTTCCTAGGAAGCCGACAGGACCTGCGCATTTTGGATGACCTAAACTGAGGGCTTGGTGTCCCGACCGCTTCTGGACACCTCCACAGGATGCTTCAGCTGTTAGACCAGCTAGCTCTACAGCGCCACTGCCACCCCCTGTATTCTACAGTAGTTTAGGTAGCCTCTGGCAACTACTGAACATGACAACCCTGATTCCTCAGGGATCGTGGAAAACAGTACAGTACGTTTCGCTCAGACACTCGAGCTTGCTTACTCTCTGAAAATATACAGAATGGAGATTAGGATATTTCAATATGTATTTATTGGTCCAGCGACAATCTGGTGTAAAACATATGTGCTGCGACAATCAGGAGACAGAAGCATACAAAAGAGATTGCTAGTATCAATATAGTAAATAGCAGATACATTTCTACCATAGTGCCAATAAGATGAACATAAGCAGTTCAAATAAAAACAGTAGCACTTGCTTATTCCTAAAATGAGCTCCCTACGTAATTTGGCTAAATGTACCTAACCTAGATCTGTACATGTAGCATGTATATGTGTATAGCTATGTGTATCTGTAGCCAAGAAACCCCTAGGGAAGAATCAGCCCCCTCACCTGATGGTTTAGAATGAAGGACCCCGTCTCGGAATAGAGGATGACACCCTGCAAGGGATGTCAAACCTCTGTGTGTCGAAGAGTCAGCATGCAGGACCCCATATCCGCTTGGAAGGGATTCTCCTCGAATTTTAGGGGGTAGTAAGGGTCTTTTATACTAGAGTGGTCACTCCAGGTTTTTTTCTAGAATCGATATGTTTTTAAAACAATCATGGATGCTTTGAAAACAATCATAAATGCTTTGAAAACAATCACCAATGTTTTTCTAAACAAATGTGATCATGCACATTTGGCTGTTGGCCAAGGATGAAAAAAGTGGTGACCCTTATACAGAATATTTCTGCAGTGCCTGGGGATATGTTTATGTACGTCAGGTACAGGGATTATGATGGAATACTAAGAGCCCGGTGTCAAAGTGACAGGAGCAAGCTACTAGGTAAAAGGTCACCTATTTAGAATCGTTATTGTCGTGTGGATGGGACAGATGTATGTAATAGGGGTTTACATGACAGGACTAGCCTGAAGGACATGATACTAACATTCCAGATGATACACATCAAATTTCAACTGAGCAATAAACAAATTCCCAGAATGACCAAATTAATACATTGGTCTCCCTTTAAACAAAAAAACAGAGGAAACGTGCCAGGAAGGCCGAAAGCACAAACAGTGCAATAAAAGACTAGACCAACAGGTGAATAGAATTTACCCAATCTTCAACTTTAAGGTAAAAAAAAAATCAAAGCTCAACTGCCTCTGCAACAAATCAAGATCACATGGAAGAAAATTAAAATTAAAAGTTAGTTTCTCACGAAGTCGGATGTATCAGGCTTCTCGCCTGTAGAATCTACATGAACAAATGGCACAAAAAAAAACAAAGTGTGCTTGAGCAGAGGGCTCTGGACAAAGACAACTCAAACGGTAATAACAAAGCCCTCAGACAGCATAACATTGCCCGTCACTCGACAAACCCCGCCAACAAACAGCTATATGGCTGAGATACCCGCCACCCCCTCTCAACACAATCCCAAAAAGGAGGGAAACCGGAAACAGTTCTTGAAGTTTTTGGAAGTGGGAGGGAGTGACCCTCCCGGCCGTATTTATTAAAACAAAATTTAAAACATTAAACGTTTCATGTTATGTACAATTTCATACCACATTGCGATGTTTGGCTAACCTTAACATATTCTCTAATACAGAGGTTCTCCTAGCCGAACTAGCATCCTACAAAACATTCTCTAGAAATATTGAAATTGTACATCCTAACGTTTAAGGGCCAACGGCAAGGTCATAACCGGTGTCAAGATCCCTAACCAGACTTACCCCTCCCACTTGGGAGGGGCGACAGCACGGAGGCTTACCTCAAGTGCAACTACTCCCAATTTCCCTTGACTTGACGGGGGCACTTAAGAACTCGACGCCATTTAAAGGTCGTACGAAGACTCGTGTGAGGTATCTAGAAGGTATCGTAGACCTCCCCCCAACCCCACACAACTTACCGCATCTGCCGTCGCAGATGTCACTGGCCCCGGGAAATTCCCCAGGAGGGGGCTGTAACCCCTCCTACACAGGAAGGGGCCTTGACCGCCTTTCCTTTACTTCCGGCGACCCATCCTTAGAAGGGACCGCCTCCCCATTGAGGGGCCAATGGCCACCTCACCCGAGCGCTCCCATCCGTGTTGGGTGACGCCCACTCATAGGGATCTTCTAATTAGTGCTCACCGATCATGACCTTACCGCCTACCAACAATAAATACGACAATGCTAATAAAATCTAAGAAAACATTTGGTCACTATAACCGAAAGAGCATGCTTAAAATTCAACACTATATCTGAAACACACTAATCGCAAAAACCTACACAACATACACCATTTTTTATTATAATCAACATGATATTATCGCAACCTGTAACGAAACAGAATAGTAATCAACTTTATTACAAACAACTGGCTGTCCTCAGGGGCTGGTGGGTGGGTCAAAATGGCTCTTCGTTCTGTCCCGAGCTCACGTGTAGCGAGGAGGTGCAGCTTCAGAGCACAAGAACAAGAGGACGTCTTCTGGTCTTGCATCCCTTTTTATCCGTCTTCAGGGCGGGCGAAAACCCGCCCCTGCCTGCCCCGAGGGCGTGGCTGGCTGCGTCAGTGTCTAGGCCAGCCCACTCTAGGGCGGGAAAAAGCGCGCCCCGGCTACGCCGCTTCGGGCATACCAGCCGAGACGCGCCTCCCGCCCAAAAATGGCTTCCCGGGGGGATCGAGGCACTCCGCCATACGTTCAGGGGGACCGAGTGGTCGCCCCTTTCCATATGGCTGAGATACCCGCCACCCCCTCTCAACACAATCCCAAAAAGGAGGGAAACCGGAAACAGTTCTTGAAGTTTTTGGAAGTGGGAGGGAGTGACCCTCCCGGCCGTATTTATTAAAACAAAATTTAAAACATTAAACGTTTCATGTTATGTACAATTTCATACCACATTGCGATGTTTGGCTAACCTTAACATATTCTCTAATACAGAGGTTCTCCTAGCCGAACTAGCATCCTACAAAACATTCTCTAGAAATATTGAAATTGTACATCCTAACGTTTAAGGGCCAACGGCAAGGTCATAACCGGTGTCAAGATCCCTAACCAGACTTACCCCTCCCACTTGGGAGGGGCGACAGCACGGAGGCTTACCTCAAGTGCAACTACTCCCAATTTCCCTTGACTTGACGGGGGCACTTAAGAACTCGACGCCATTTAAAGGTCGTACGAAGACTCGTGTGAGGTATCTAGAAGGTATCGTAGACCTCCCCCCAACCCCACACAACTTACCGCATCTGCCGTCGCAGATGTCACTGGCCCCGGGAAATTCCCCAGGAGGGGGCTGTAACCCCTCCTACACAGGAAGGGGCCTTGCCGCCTTTCCTTTACTTCCGGCGACCCATCCTTAGAAGGGACCGCCTCCCCATTGAGGGGCCAATGGCCACCTCACCCGAGCGCTCCCATCCGTGTTGGGTGACGCCCACTCATAGGGATCTTCTAATTAGTGCTCACCGATCATGACCTTACCGCCACAGGTCCGGATAGTTGACCGGCTATACGGACCCCCCACAAAACTCCTACCTAAAGGTCATGTTTTAACGTCTTTAACCATGCTAAGAAGTCTCCTATGAGTAACTCATTTCCCACCCGCGACAAATGCACACCATCCCCCAAATACATACTGTCATCGTTAATACAACCATGCGAGATAGAATGCAATGTCTTGGAACGGAACAACCTACTCACTTTGTTATTAAGTTTTCGAACAGAATGGTTCAAGGCAGGAATCGAAAGAGCCCCCCGCCACACTTTTCGTGGGATTATATGCGACCACGCAATTACGCACCCCGGAACTTTCCTCGCCAACCAACTTACAGTGGAAAGCATTGCCTCTAGGAGAAGTCGTCTACCGGTGGTGACCAAATCATTGCCCCCTAAATGTACTATGACTATAGACGGCGGTGACCTCGTCCGCCCTAACAAACCCTCAAAGAATACCTGAAACTGGTCAATACAGAGGCCGCCTCTTCCGTAGAAGGATACCCTGTACCCGTATTCCCCAGCCACATGAATCATGTCACCTGCTTCGAATACGTCTGCGGCACGCCTCACGTATGAGTGGCCCACGACCCACACCTCCTTTCTCACAGTCGGTGATGTCTGACCGCTGGCCTGGTGTTGGGTCGACTGTATAGTCCGCCCTGCCTCGTAGGCTTGCGCAACTGAAAACCAAACAAAAGACAAGAAGCGTGAGTAAACTATTACAGCTTCACAACATGTGTAACCGCACATATCTCTTATAACAATTGGAGGACCAACGCCCCACTCGTTTTACTTGTTCAACATTAAGACCCCTGGCTGTAGCTTCAGTGGCAGCCCCTATCCGAAAGGAATGGGTCCCGAATTCGCCCGGGTCTAGGCCCGCTGCGGTAATTGACATCGCGAGCACCCGCTGAAACTGAAACTTCGTCAGTGGGGTGGCGTCCGCGTGTCTCAACATTGTCCCCCCCCATGATGCCACCCTCCGTGCTAGGTAATCCTCTAAGCACTGTACCGGGCACATGGAGGACCCGGGAATTCTGCGAATGATCGTGCAGTCTCCCATCCCATCTTGATCGGTCTTGGACCTGACAAAGGAGACAATCATCGCTTCACCCCTGATCCGAACGTGTTCCCGGCACAAACCCCCCACCACATCCTGTTTGTTCCTTGCAACCAGCTCACTTATCCTCATCGCCCCGTGAAATGCCAGCGTAAAAGCAGCTCGGAACAAACACGTCTCGAACTGAGACGAGCATGTGGTAGGTAGTGTGGCCAGCAACTGGGACAACCTATCCAGACCTATCGGGCGCCTCTCATCTATTCTGCGACCCTCAAGGCGTTGCCACCCACGCAGCGCCTTTTGTACCACAAAAGACGCTGTCGGGTCCTGGATATTATGGGCCCTGGCAACGAAGGAAATGGCAGCACGATGCCTCTGGGCCGTAGCCACCG
The DNA here is from genome assembly GCF_964263255.1 of Lissotriton vulgaris. NCBI lineage: Eukaryota > Metazoa > Chordata > Amphibia > Caudata > Salamandridae > Lissotriton > Lissotriton vulgaris. The sequence goes on along the minus strand of NC_141699.1, from coordinate 158,007,293 downwards.
ACTTCCCAGCCCTACGCAAGGACATCAAAAAATGTACTACCCATTCCTCCTGACCCCAAAGCCCCTCTCTCTCAGACCCCAAAAAGGCTAAATAGGCCCGGAACGCCCCTTCATATGCCTTCCTCGTCCTTGGTGCTAGACTCTCTCCCACGAGGTGACGAAGTTCGGGGCACCGAGAGACCAGAGAGCTTCGGGGAAGGGTGCCGGCTCTGGGTCCGCTGAGGGAAGGAAACCCCAGAAAGCCTGCATTTGAAAACGAGACAGTGCATCAGCCGCCTGATTCATTACACCTGGGACATGTTTTGCTCTGAATATCACGTTCAGGTGCATACACAGTAAGACAATTTCTTTGAGCAGCCTTAAAATAAGTTTACAGCGTGCTGCCTGACTATTGATGCATTCTACAACGGTCATATTGTCAGACCAAAATACGACAGAATGATCTTTGAACCCATCGGGCCAGGTTCTGAGGGCCACCAGGATGGGAAACAATTCAAGAAAAGCAATATTACTCGTCAGCCCCTCTTCATGCCACCATGGGGGCCATCTTTGTGCCGACCATTTTGTGCCGAAGATGGCGCCAAATCCCATGCTTCCTGCTGAGTCTGTCCATAGACCAAGCTCTTCAGAGGACACGGCGGGTTTGTTCCAGACGACTCGACCATTGAAGTCCGCCAAAAATGCTAACCAAATACGCATATCTTGGCGGACCTCAGCCGGTAGTCTCGTGCGATGATGACCCTCCTTTAGGCCAACCATCGCTTGGGCGATTGAACGGGAAAAGGGGCGGGCCATTGGGATCACCCTCAGGGCAAAATTCAACTTCCCCACCAATTGTTGCAATTGACTCAGCGTAACTTTAGATGCATTTATACATACTTGCAGGGCTGCCCTGAATTTCGACACCTTGGCAGCTGGTAAACGAAAACAACCCTCACTAGAGTCCAACTCGATCCCCAGAAACTCGAGGCAAGTCGTGGGACCCACCGTTTTACCTGGTGCCAATGGCACGCCAAATTGATCCATTAACACACAAAATTCAGACACGGCCTGGCCGCATTCGTGATTTCCGGCGGGCCCAAGGAACAGAAAGTCATCAAGGTAATGCATTACATTTCGGAAACCCGTTTTCTTCGTGAATACCCATTGCAGAAAAGTACTGAATTTCTCGAAATATGCACAGGATATAGAGCATCCCATCGGCATACACCTATCCATGTAATACGATCCCTGAAACATGAATCCCAGAAGACGCTGGTCGTCTGGGTGTACCGGGAGCAACCGGAACGCTGACTCGATATCTGATTTCGCCATCAACGTCCCGGGCCCCAGGCGATTCAAAATGGCCACTGCTTCGTCAAATGATGCGTACCGCACCGAACATACCTCTGGATCAATTGCATCGTTCACCGAGAGACCATGTGGAGCTGACAGATTATGAATTAATCGAAACTCACCTGGGTCCCTCTTGGGGACCACCCCTAACGGAGAACAGACAAAATTCGGTACCGGGGGTACACTAAACGGGCCAGCCACCCGACCCCGGCTAACCTCTTTCCGGATCTTATCTTGCACTACAGCCGTATGCTGCAAGACGGAAAGTTGATTTTTGCACGTCCCTACGCCCTGGAAGTCCCCTACCGGGATGCGGAAACCATATGAAAAACCGTTCCGCAGCACCCCAGCAGAAGTACTATCCGGGTATTCACTGAGCCAGGGAATCATCGCCAAGGTATCAATCGGGGTTGGTAAAGGCGCCCCTCGGACTACATTAGACCTGTTTGGCGCCTCCCCTACCCCCATTCTCACCCGTTCTGGCTCTGCACAAGGACTCAGGATGGGACGACCCGCAACCACTACATTCGTGTTTGAACTTACACGATCCCGGAGGCCTGGTACATTTACCTTTGTTGAAATTGAAGCAGAAACCCCTTTTCCCTGTGTTACCGGCAGGTCTCGAGTAATCTTCGGTACTCGTCCCTGACCGAAAGGGCGTCCCCGCATTTTGGCGGGAGTATTCAACAACATTGCTCCCCACCAACGGCATTTTCAACATTCCTGACTCTTTCATTTTATCCCATGTCAAAGAATCATAACAGTCCCAGGTTAAACTTTTGTTATGCTCCTTTGCTTTCCTGAAAAGGTTGTCATAACAGAACCAATGGTTACCTTGATGCGATGTCGAGTATCCCATAATTCGTGACTGATAAATTGGAAACTCAGGAAGCAAGTCAGGCCTACGTTCCCCCAAAATTGATGTAAAGATACCCCACGCATTGCCCCAGTTACCAATATTCTCATTCACCTTAAAGGCGGCCATTTTTGCGCGCCAAACACTCGGATGCATTAGGTCCTTCTGACTCTTAACATGCTCCACTTCGTAATGATCGACAAGCAAGGAGAAAATGTTCACATACTCCCCCGCCCAAATCTTTTCCTTTATTGCCAAAGGAACATGTTGCCCCAATTTCTCTCTACGAGAGGGTGCTGACTCATCCCTCGCGATCGGCAATGGCCGCTTACCTGCACCGGACGCTGTTTCCGCCACTTGTGGCTTGTCTATCACTGCAGCCGGCGCGGGCGCCTTGGCTGCATCTCTTTTTTCCCGCAACTGTTTCATCAGCGCCTGTGCCTCGGCAGCCGTGGCGCCCTCACTACTATCGCCCAACCACGCTGCTAGCTGTGCTGCCAGCTCGGGGGGCATATCCTCGTTGGATGTTGGGGTGACGACAACGGGGATCGGATTCCCCTCCATCGGTACCGGGGTCGGCGCCTCGAGCGTGGCAGAGGGAACCGGGACGTCTCCCCCGGCTGGTCCCCTTCTTGGCCTCTTGGGTTTCCCCCCAGCCGATGGACGCCCCGATCCCTCCTCCCCGTCTCGCTCCGCCAGCCGCTTCTTAATTTCGGACATCTCCTTTACAAGGACCCGAACCATCTGGTCAGTCGTCATTCTCTTCGCGCCTTTCTTGGGCATCCTCCCGATAGAGTATCTAGAAGACAAAAGAAAAGATCAAAACGCTCAAAATGGCTCTTCGTTCTGTCCCGAGCTCACGTGTAGCGAGGAGGTGCAGCTTCAGAGCACAAGAACAAGAGGACGTCTTCTGGTCTTGCATCCCTTTTTATCCGTCTTCAGGGCGGGCGAAAACCCGCCCCTGCCTGCCCCGAGGGCGTGGCTGGCTGCGTCAGTGTCTAGGCCAGCCCACTCTAGGGCGGGAAAAAGCGCGCCCCGGCTACGCCGCTTCGGGCATACCAGCCGAGACGCGCCTCCCGCCCAAAAATGGCTTCCCGGGGGGATCGAGGCACTCCGCCATACGTTCGGGGGGACCGAGTGGTCGCCCCTTTCCAAATACACAAAAGAGGCACAATCTACCTTCAAAAGGTCAGTGACATTCTCATTGTCTCCAAATAAACCTATCCACTCCTGCAGAGGAGAACGAGAAGTCATACTACAGAGATGCCTCCAATCTAACATACAACTGAGCGAAAGGGTACTAATAAATGTAAACCTACATCATGACAACGCGAAGTGTCATGAGCCTAACCGACTGTTTGAAAATCAAGTCTACCACCCACCGGCTGCATCGCAGTCGAAAACCAATGACCCAACACAAAAATCAAAATAATCAGATACTATTAACCCCACATTATATACCACAAGGGTCACAAGACTATCTAAATAGAGGTAATGTCCTGAACATAAAGGCCGCCATCTCAATGTTAAACCATCTATCCACATCAGATCTTTTAGCAATTGAGTTTATCAGTTAGGAGGATAACAACCGAATGGAAAAACTCTGTCAACCTGGAAGACCGGGGAAACAGTTTCATGCTGCCTCACAGTTTGAGGATTGGGGCTTATCACTGTCAAAACTTATAAAGCTGACTTAAATCAGCAGCGGTCGCTCCCCACGCTTCCCTGACCTCTGGGTATCGTAGCGCTCTGCATTGCTCACATTAACTTAAATCTGTTCGGCGCTTCACTAAGAGCGTAGCGCTCTGCTTCTCTTGCCATATCGTAGCGCTCTGCTGCTCTGCCCTCACATTTTGCATTGCTCGTGATTACTTTGCTTGTCCTGTGCTTCATTGGGAGCGTGGCGCTCTGCTGCTCTGTTGACTGTCTGTGCATTGTGCTGTGCTCGCATTGACCATAATTCATTTTGTGCCTCCTAAATTTCATAGCGCTATATTGGTCGCTATTTTGGATAGATAAATATACTTTGTGCCTGACTGTGGCCCCTGTCCTATTTTCGCTTTCCTTTTTGCTGCCATCTTGTTGTTGTTGTGCTTTGTAGCCCGTCCCTCCACCCCGCTCCCGCCTCCCAGCTGCCCCTCCCTCGCACTGATATTTAAAGGCCGTGACGTAGTCGGAAGCGCTGTGACCGTCCTGAATTCAATCAGCAGCGGTCGCTCCCCACGCTTCCCTGACCTCTGGGTATTGTAGCGCTCTGCATTGCTCACATTAACTTAAATCTGTTCGGCGCTTCACTAAGAGCGTAGCGCTCTGCTTCTCTTGCCATATCGTAGCGCTCTGCTGCTCTGCCCTCACATTTTGCATTGCTCGTGATTACTTTGCTTGTCCTGTGCTTCATTGGGAGCGTGGCGCTCTGCTGCTCTGTTGACTGTCTGTGCATTGTGCTGTGCTCGCATTGACCATAATTCATTTTGTGCCTTCTAAATTTCATAGCGCTATATTGGTCGCTATTTTGGATAGATAAATATACTTTGTGCCTAACTGTGGCCCCTGTCCTATTTTTGCTTTCCTTTTTGCTGCCATCTGGTTGTTGTTGTGCCTTGTAGCCCGTCCCTCCACCCCGCTCCCGCCTCCCAGCTGCCCCTCCCTCGCACTGATATTTAAAGGCCGTGACGTAGTCGGAAGCGCTGTGACCGTCCTGACTTCAATCAGCAGCGGTCGTTCCCCACACTTCCCTGACCTCTGGGTATCGTAGCGCTCTGCATTGCTCGCATTAACTTAAATCTGTTTGGCGCTTCACTAAGAGCGTAGCGCTCTGCTTCTCTTGCCATATCGTAGCGCTCTGCTGCTCTGCCCTCACATTTTGCATTGCTCGTGATTACTTTGCTTGTCCTGTGCTTCATTGGGAGCGTGGCGCTCTGCTGCTCTGTTGACTGTCTGTGCATTGTGCTGTGCTCGCATTGACCATAATTCATTTTGTGCCTCCTAAATTTCATAGCGCTATATTGGTCGCTATTTTGGATGGATAAATATACTTTGTGTCTGACTGTGGCCCCTGTCCTATTTTCGCTTTCCTTTTTGCTGCCATCTTGTTGTTGTTGTGCCTTGTAGCCCGTCCCTCCACCCCGCTCCCGCCTCCCAGCTGCCGCTCCCTCGCTCCGCCCCCCCACTATCCACTTATGACAGTCACACCTGCGCGCAGCGTTCACGCGCAGCGGAAGCGCCCCATGCGCGCCGAAGTTGCGCCAAAGGTAAGCCCGTCTACGCCCGTCCGCGCCTGGACCGCGCCCAGCGCCAGACCCCCTGGTCCCTGTAAAACCTGCTCCACCCGCATAACGTACGACGCCGCAAGCCTCTCAGCACTTAATCCCGGCCGACTCCCAAACTGCTACCAAGCTGCCCCAGGACACACCCATGGACCCTTCACCTGCCACTCCTGCAAGTTCAGCTGCATTAAGAAACCCACCATATCCCCAGAATCCACACAGAGCTCCAACCCCAACCGTCTGAAGTGCATCCTACTCAACACCCGCTCAGTCCACAGCCACGCCATCGAACTATGGAACCTACTCGACATCACAGCGCCGGATGTCGCCTTTCTCACAGAAACCTGGATGAACAGCTCTTCAGCACCCGACATCACCATAGCCATTCCGGACGGATACAAGATCATCCGAAAAGACCGCGCCAAACAAACAGGAGGAGGCATCGCCATCGTCCACAAGAACACCATCCGCATCTTGACCAGTTCCGACGATAACCTCATTACCGCTGAACACCTCCACTTCCAGATCCACACCGACCCCAAGACCACACTCAGAGGAACCCTCATCTACAGACCACCAGGACCTCGCGCACAATTCAGCGAAGACATCACCGACTTCGTCAGCCCCCACGCCCTCCCCTCCGAGGACTACATTCTACTGGGAGACCTCAACTTCCACATTAAAAAAGAACAATGACAGCAACACCACCACCCTTCTGGACAACCTCGCCAATCTCGGACTCAAACAACTTGTTAACACCCCCACCCACTATGCCGGACACACGCTCGACCCAATCTTCACCTCCAGCAAACATATCTCCTTCGACCACACCACAACTCTCCAGTGGACAGACCACAGCTGCGTTCACTTCAGCTACAATAAGACTACGACCCACAGCCTCCCACAACCAATTCCCCGCAGAAACTGGAACAAAATTACAACCAACCAACTCTTCACATCACCTCACCAAAACCCCCCTGTAAAATCATCGGACCCAAACCTCGCAGCCACCAACCTCACACAATGGATCACCCACAGCGCTGATGAATTAGAACTCCTTGAGAAAACATCAAACCAAACAGATAAACAAAAAAGCCCCTTGGTTCAATGAGGACCTCAAGAAATCCAAGAAGATGTGCCGCACCCTCGAGAAAGCCTGGAGAAAAGACCGAACCACCGACAACCAGACAGCATTCAAGAACGCTACCCGCAAACACCACCAACTGATTAGATCCACCAAGAAATCAGCTCTCAAGGACAGACTCGACAACAACGCCCAAAACAGCAAGGAACTATTCAACATTGTCAAAGAATTCACCAACCCCACCGCCGGCACGAACGACATCACTCCCTCCCAAGACCTCTGCGACTCCCTAGCCTCATTCTTCCACAACAAAATCGCAGACATACATAACAGCTTCATAAACCAGACCGGAACCCAGTCCACCCCACCCACCCCCGAACTAAAACACCCTGTCAACAACCTCTGCGCTTGGAACCCAATCACCACTGAAGAGACCATCCGCCTGATGAACTCCATCCACTCAGGATCACCAACCGACCCATGTCCTCACCACATTTTCAACAAAGCAAACTCCATTATCGCACCCCATCTCAGAGAGGTCATCAACTGCTCCCTCAACTCCGCTACCTTCCCGGAAAGCTGGAAACACGCCAAACTCAGCGCCCTCCTGAAGAATCCCACAGCAGACCCCACTGAACTCAAGAACTACCGCCCCATCTCGCTCCTCCCATTCCCTGCCAAAGTCATTGAGAAAGCCGTCAACAGCCAGCTCGCCGCCTTCCTCGAGTCCAACGGCTCCCTCGACCCGTCACAATCCGGCTTCTGAGCCAAACACAGCACTGAGACCGCCCTCATTGCAGCAACAGATGACATCCAAACATTACTGGACTGCGGAGAGACTGTCGCCCTCATCCTACTTGACCTCTCCGCAGCCTTCGATACTGTCTGCCATAACACCCTTATTCAACGCTTAAGCAACGTCGGAATACAAGGAAAAGCACTGGACTGGATCATCTCGTTCCTCGCCGGAAGAACCCAGAGAGTCCGCCTCCCCCCTTTTAGATCAGAGGCCTCCGAAGTCATCTGCGGCGTACCACAAGGATCATCACTCAGTCCCACCCTCTTCAACGTATACATGAGTCCCCTTGCATCCATCGCGCGCCAACACAACCTCAACATCATCTCCTACGCAGATGACACCCAGCTAATTCTCTCCCTCACCAAAGACCCAAACACCGCCAAAACCAACCTACACGAAGGGATGAAAGAAGTAGCCGAATGGATGAAGGACAGCCGTCTAAAACTAAACTCGGACAAAACAGAAGTCCTCATCTTAGGTTCATCACCCTCCGCCTGGGACGACTCATGGTGGCCACCGGCACTGGGAAGCGCACCCATACCTACAGACCACGCACGTAACCTGGGCTTCATCCTGGACTCCTCCCTCTCGATGACCAGACAAGTCAACGCCGTCTCATCATCATGCTTCAACATCCTACGCATGTTCAAAAAAATCTTCAGTTGGATCTCCACCGAAACAAGAAAAACGGTCACCCACGCACTGGTCACCAGCCGACTGGACTACGGAAACACCCTTTACGCCGGAACAACAGCCAAATTACAGAAAAAACTCCAACGCATCCAAAACGCCTCAGCCAGACTCATACTAGACATCCCCCGCCAAGCCTACATCTCCGGCCACCTGAAAGACCTCCACTGGCTCCCCGTCAACAAGAGAATAACATTTCGTCTCCTTACCCACGCACACAAAGCCCTCTACGACCTAGGACCCGAATGCCTCAACACTCGCCTGTATTTTTACACCCCCACCCGCCAACTGCGATCTTCCACTCAAGCCCTCGCTGCAATCCCACGCATCCACAAATCCACAATGGGGGGAAGATCCTTCTCCTACCTAGCGGCCAAGACGTGGAATTCTCTCCCCACCCATCTCCGCCTTACTCAGAACCACCTCTCCTTCAGAAAACAACTTAAAACTTGGATAATCGATAAATAAAGCACCCCCCCTCCTCAAGCGCCTTGAGACCCTCTGGGTATATAGGGCGCTATACAAATGTCAAACTTGAACTTGAACCCCTTACCCCTACTACACCTGCATAATACTAGGTTTCATAACTTATACATAATTCCAGTACATTTAGTGCTACAAAGTGCGAGAGGCAAAGAGGGTGATAAGGAACTAAAATCAAAGACACAATCCATTCAAAACACTGTAGATTAAGGCCGGGCAAACGAAGAGAAGGACTTACAAACAAATGCAGTACACCTCAGCTTACGTCACTAAACCTCCTGTCATGGAACATAGCAGGTGCAAAGCACAAATTACAAGATAACTCTCCCCCGGATTACAGGAAAAATTATGAAATAGTAGCCCTTCAAGAAACGTGGCAAAATATCCGAGGCCAGGTCGCAGGATACATTCTTCACTACGTGAAAGCAAGAAGAACACAACAACACGGAAGATCAAAGAGTGGCCTTGCCATTTTCCACAGCACTAAACATCATATCTGTCCAAATGTCCACCCCAACAACGAACATGGAAATCATAAAAATGGACTTGGGACCTAATAAAGTGGCGGGTACTATTATTCTCATAATTGTCTGTACACATCCAAAACAAGAGAACAAAAAAGCGTAATTCAATAAACTGATAACTGCCATAGCAAAATTTAGGTTTGAACATACTGCCCGGGAAAGAATAGTAAGGGGTGATCTTAATAAAAATCGAGTACACACCCCAGACACAGATGATGGCATAACAGCAGAAAATGTAATCTGGGCAGTACAATCTCAAGTCCAATCGACCCTCAAACGATCTGACTCAAGTGGACAGAAATGAGTGACATACCTTGAACATCTAGGGATGAGGGTATTAAATGTGAGAAATGAGCAGGATAGACCTCCGATCTGCACTTACCACGGCCCCAGCACCCATTCCATAATAGATTACATAATCCTCACCCTGCCGTTGCTTGCCCAAACAAAGGTATTCTCAATAATATACACCACCGAAAGCGACCACTCAGACCAACATCTTGAATTGAAAACTTCCTTCCCCGGGCATACGATAGCACCATCTGAAGCAGGGTCAACAACAACGATTAACCTCAAACGCTTAAGATGGACAAGCAAGTCGCTCTCTAAAATAGCCTTGAGGGCAAAGGAACTGATAGCAATCCTAGACCCACAGGAGGGCTCGGTGATAGATGCATGGGCCACCTTACTAACAAATCTATTACAGGAAACCCCGACAACAAACCCGCATGGAAGCACAAAGAGTGGCCAACACACGTTACTGGGAAATTAAGAAAAAAGCTAAGAGGTGTGATTAGATCTACAAGTGGCACCAACATACCTAAAATGATAAGGAAACAAATACAAAAAGTCAAGAAGCAGTGCAGAAACGAATCTAGGAAGACAAAAGAACCCAATTGGATAACTTTTGGTCCAAACTTCTATTGTGTCGAATGATCAAATGCTAGAGCTTTTTGGGAACAAGTAAATTGCCTGGTAAGACCCCTAAAGGTAATAAATCTCGCCTGCGTCACATAGTCAGCTTGGACACATCACTTAATTTCTTCTTTCTCCATAGCAGTTGATAAAAGGGCTGAGGTGCAGGAAACTTCAAACTACTCCCTTGTCAAGGGCCAAAATACAATAACGCAGTTAAGGCCAAAAAACCTGGGTGTACACATATCACCTAAAGAATCAATAGGCCTATCAAAGCATATCAACCGAGTATACCGGGTAGAGGATGTAGCCTTATGGCTAGAGCTGCAGTCCTTGGACCTGGAGAACCGGGTTCAAGTATCGACAACATCGCGCAACATCCTGTGATTCTGGGACAATCACTTAAACTCCCCGTGCCTAACAAAAAATGAATGTGTCCTCATGTAACGAAACTTGTGCTCATGCTGAGCGCTCTGATAATCGATGTCTCGGGTCTAGTTCGCTCTACTTAAAACAAAACCAAAAAAACAAACAGTTGCGACTTCCAATGAACTAGGAAGTACCACAAAAGGCACAATGGCTATAGATCAATCACTCATACAATACTCAGAAGAAAAAATATCTAAGATCATAACAAAGGGTAGATTAGACGGGGCACCAGGCCCAAAAGGCATACCTCAAGCAATTTACAAACTGGATTCTAACTTTTGGGCTGCCCCGCTGTTCCTACTGTTCTGTAAGGTGGGCAGTACAAACAGACTCCCAGGGAGCTGGAGAGGCTCAATAATCAATGGGAGGAGAACGAACAGAACAAGCTAATAACCGACTGATCGCCCTAATAGACACAGAAGCAAAATATTACGTCTCATTGATTCTGGCAGACTTAGTAGATTGGTCTGAGAGCAACAACAAAATCCCTGTTAACAAGTCCTGACTCCGCAGGGGCACTGGTACTATATAAGAGCTTGCGGCAGCGAAAACGGTTGTATCTATGCTTCATAGATTTTAAAGTGACATTTGACTGAGTCAACAGAGGCTTTTTATGGCACAAGCTGAAGCAGTGGGGCCTTCCAGAAGCAATATTGAGACCTATATGCAACTATACACCAACATGTGTAGGCAAGTTAAAATAGCCGGTGGAAAGAGGCTTACCAGGAAAATGTACACAAATGCGGGCCTAAAACACGGTTGCGTCATAGAGCCACACTTGTTTAATCTTTTCATGGCACATCTCTTGCCACCACTCGTCGAGACCAACTCACATCCGCCATGCTTGGGCACACTGCCTATTACACACCTATCTTATGCTGATGATATAGTGCTCCTGAGTCATATAAGAATTGGCCAGCAAAGTCCGATCAATGAATTGGGGAATTTCGCCAGGGTTAACATGTTAGAAGTAAACACTACCAAAACAAAAGGCATGATTATAATCCACCGCTCTCACAATCAATCACCATTTAAAATTAGTAACACAAATCTGGAAGTGGTTAGTAGTTACAAATACCTAGGTGCACATCTGGACAATTGATTAACCTTTCAAAAGCAGAATGAGACCATACTGAAAAAAGGAAATGGTCTAATATTTGCCTTCATTTCAATAGCAAAGAGTTTAACAACAGCTAATAGTGCAGCTAATGAAGGGCCTTTTAAAGCTAAACTTCTACCAACTGTGGCCTTTGCAAGTGAAATTCAGCATGGGAACGATGCGGTGATTCTGGATAGCCTTCAAACACGGGCATTCAAAACAGTATTTTCCTTCCCTCGCAATTCCACACCGGTGCAGGTCCGGTTGGAATTCGGGCTGCACCAGCAGTATCTCAACAGAAGATGTGTAACGAAAAAAATGAGAAACAAAATTTGGAGTAACTCACAAAATCACATTAACAATGCACTTTGTGAAAACATATTTTATTGAAGATTGTACACAATATGCAGGTCTCTAAACAATGCACTTTGGAAGACACTATTATATGACCACCTGTCTGCCTACACCAAATATTTATAATCATCTTTAAAGCTTACAAATATGGCAGGTCTTTGGCAACAGAAGCTACCAGTTTCGTCCTTTCAACAAATATTAAAGAAAGTGGCAAGACAGCACTCACTAATGGAAGACAAAACCAGCCTAAGCAAGCAAGCCCATGCATGGATTGTCCTGCAATCGTACACAAAATTGCAACCGGCAGCATACTTGGAATTGACTTTTTCCCCTTATCTAAAGACAAAGTTTCTAGCAATATGTTGTTGAACACTGACGTCTAACGCAGACCAACTAAGCTGGCAATACACAGCCTAAAGTCATGTAGCCTTTGTGGTTCACCCAAACAGGACTTACTTCATCTAATATGCATTTGCCTAGTTCTAAATCCATGCTGTCGCCAACTGCGGAAAAACCTATTCAACGCAAGGGGCCTTGGTACCTGTAGAACCGCAATATTGGAGTGTCTCGGCCCAAGCAACCCCCAGTTTACCTGTCATTTAGTAAAGTTTTTAATGACAGATGAGAAAGTATTTAAACACGGTCTGAGGGGAAGCAAAACAGCACTTTAGAAACTATGTCAGATTGATTATTCGCCTCTTCCTTCCATCATTTTTGCATCATTGCAAAATACAATTTCTTATTATGTATAACTTAACTGTGTATTTATGGCACAGTTGCAAACCAACACTTTTAACATGTATATTTCTTAATAATATAATTTTTCTTAGTTCTATTGGTATATTGTTATGGTTTTAATTAACTAAACAATAAAATACATTTGATTCTAAGTGAGACGATTTCTTTCCTACACCCAGGCCTAGCTTGCTTGCCATCATGATGTCTCTACACACATGAACAAATGAACTAAAATTGTGGATGAATTGATTTATGGCCAGGTCCCAGAACATGGATGATTGCTGATCCTTTTGTGTAATAAAAAACAAAATTGTGTTTCTTTTTATGTCACAAATCTTTGCAATTCCTTGCTATTCTTTTCTTTACCACTGAACACCATCTGACTCATATCTTTCTATTTTGCACGCTCCCTTTGGGGCAACCAGTATGACCTATATGCATTGTAAGCTTTTTACATTTTTCAATAGTGGTAAAAAATGAATAAATCACCACTGATTATTTGTTTTGCTGTTGCGTTTTTGTGAGATTGTTCAATTCATCGATGAAGAGTAGATTACAATACTCTATTAACTGAATTATGAAGTGTTGACTAACTGTGACATTGTGAAGTAATAGTCTTTGGACCATTGTCTTGTAATACCATCTCTACACACAGAGCTTCAGCACAGCAGTGCAAATGAGACGCTGGTCACTCTGCGGCTGATTTTATGCCACCAGAGCGTTTGCCAAAGCTGGCGAACAGCCAGGGATCGCAAGCAAGGTGGCAGGGTTCGCAACTGTGGCTTAGGGGCTGCAGTTGCGACCTTGATGTCCATGAGTCTTCATCAACGTATCCATTGAAAAATATGTTGTTAAAGAAGCTGAATTAATCTTGATACATTGTGGGTTCAATTTGCGGTCGTTATTCAAGAGAAATCACTGTAGAGATTATATTAACTTTTACAATCTACAAGAAATTGAGAGTGCGTATTATTCTGTTACAAAAACAAGAATAATCACTTATTTTATAGGCCAATAAAGATAGCATTTAGATCATTGTAAAATTGTACCTCAAGAAGTTCATTAAACTAATGCAGTCCAAAAAAACACCTGTATCTCAGCATTCACTCAGAACTGCCATTAATCACACGACGAATCTCTTACCCATAAAAGCATTTTATGACCTGTGATCACATCCGTTTCCTTATCCCTCAAAGACGTTCTTCAAGTTCAGCCATAGTTTACTCATGAATAACATGATAAATCACATCTTTTACTTAGAAACTCATGAATAAACCATCTCAAGTTTGTTGATCCAAAAGGCTTTTTTATAGTAACAACTTTCTACTACTTCTTCAAGATGTGAATAGTCAAATTAAAATGAACCGCCACTGGTGCCTTATAATAATTTTCAATTTGTCTATTGCTCTTTTGTTCGGTAAGCCTGTTTTTCTTTTCTGCCCCGTCTTGCCAGGTAAATGTATCCACATGGGCATTTTGTAATTCAATTAAAAAATGACAAATCACATGTTGCGTAATGTTTCGTTAAACTGGGTATGGCATACTATACCATCTATTAATACTCTGTTACAGTTCAACACCCTAAACAAAGAAAAGTGCCCCTTTGTTTTGTTTTGAATGTTTGATGTGTATCCTTTTCTTGATGGTACATCATTTAATCAACTGGTTTTTCAAGTTAGAGCTTTGCTGATAGGCAAAACGGTCTTGTTCTCTGAAGGTGCTATTTAATGGAACATGCATTTTGTATTGATATGTATCCCAATAATTCTTGCCCAAGCACAACCTGCTGAGTTTGTGTGCGTACATATTGTGATTGCCTGCTGGGTAATTCACTATTAGAAATTATCGATACAGAAAGCTTTTGGGCCTACTAAAACCCACTTTCTTACATAGTACACATTGGTGTTATTGTGTGCGAAGATCAGAACATGACTTCTTGGAAGTGGGAAGCTACAATCAGAGTGGCAGACCCACGAGCTGATAAGATGCTGATGTGGAGGTTTGATGCCTGTGTTTTTGATAATTTCTGTACGTGTGCTTTTGTGTGTCTGCGTGTCTGCGTGTATGATGGTGTGAGCAAATTTGTGTGTGCTTGTGCATGTCTGTGCATGTGATGATGTTTGCGTGTGCATGTATTTGTGTGTTTTTGTATTAGAGCATGGGATTTTATGTGTACTTGTGTTCTTGGATGTTTTCTATGTGCTTGGGTATGTGCTTCAGTGCGCATATGAGAGTGTTTGTTCACATTTGTATGTGCTTGTGCATGTCTGTGTGTGTGATGGTGTGTGCACGCTAGATTTGTTATTCTCTGGCGGCCGCTGTCCTGGATATTGACTATAACTGCCAGTAGCCTGACCTTAGGAGGGCCACCAGTGTACAGTACAGTCCCCTGCCTGACCCCAAGATGGCTTCCATAGTGGCCCGACACACGTTGTTTTACTTCCCTGGGACAACAATTGATCATTCACCTTGTCCCCTATGTTCCTTAAATGCTTTTCTTGATACTGATGTATATTTTTAACTGATGTAAATTGCAACATTATTATTACTCATGTAAGGCTCTCTGATTCCTTCGGGTCTAGCTAGCGATATATAAGAACTAATTAATTATATTTGTTCCCATTTAGTACTCTTTCTTTGTTTGTCTACCTCCCTAGCTCCTATCCCCTCTCCCCTGAATCTCTCATCTTGCTTGCTAGTCTGCCTAGCCCCCTGTCCTTTGTGCCCTTTCACTAAGCACTCCTTCTCCCCTTGTTGGGGTAAGATCCAATATTTATACTCTGGAGTCTCAGCGAACCCGCTGAGAGAGTCTACTGCGCCAAGGGAGCCACTCACAGCTGAGGTATGGTATGGCACCCCTTGCCAAAGCACTCCCTCTCCCCTTTTTGGGGTAGGATCCAGTATGTTGGCCTTGGAGTCTCAGAGACCCCTCTGAGAGAGTCCACTGCGTAAAGGGAGCCTCCCGCAACTGAGATAGGGAAGTGATACCTCTTCCCCTGGGATCACTGCTTACTGGACTTTGGACGTTGCTTTGACCACTCTACCTGTTTGTGTCCCAATCGCCCTTCCTCTCCTCTTTCCATGCGATGTCCTTCGTCCTGTTCTTCTTTTTCCCGCCTTCACTACCTGTCTACTTCCCCAGCTCCTTTCCCCTCCCCTGAATCTTTCCCCCTGCCTGCTTTTCCCCTTCGTATTTTTGCTTATTGTTTATCTCGACTATGTTGCCATGCTCTAATAACTGTGTAACCTTTGTAACGATGTAACCTGTAACTATGATCTGATGCTCATGTAAAGCTCTCTGATACCTCCAGGTCTAGCCAGCGCTATATAAAACCTTTAAAATAATAAAATAAAATAAATAAAATGGGCTCCTCTGCTTATCAAAATGGACATCATCAACAATAGTTTGACTCATGGGCTGTGTTTGTGGAGCTGAAAGATGGTATGGATCGTCCACCAACTGATTTAGTGGCTTGGATCATTATTGCAGAGATTTGGGAAAACCCAAATCAGTTTTAAAATATCTCTAAAACATAATTTCTCAAATTCAATTTCAATTAATGAAATCTGACTCTTGCCCATATTACTACTTGTAGGCCTGGGCGGTGAACTCCGCTCCATTCACTGAGATTTATGCACTCTGTGATCTACGGAGTACGCATAGTTCAGAAAAACTCTGCTCAGTGTAGCATAGTGGAGTTTTTTCCTTGCTCGCGCTCGCCAACTTCAAGTTGGCGAACTAGGAAAATCCACCTCCAGGCGAGATTTCTCAACAGGGGCGGTCAGATTTCTCAACGCAGGCGGTTGGGATGATCATGACCGCTCATGTTGAGAAACCTTCCATTCGCATTGAGAAAACTGCCGCTCAGGCAGAAAATTTACTCTAGCAGCAAGAAAAGAAGCAACGCCCTCTTGCACTGCGTATGGTGCCATTCGTGCTGATTTTACAGCCTGGGACAAACATCCGGTGCTGGAAATCAACACGAACGACATGACCAAATGCACTCTGCCGCTTGTGGAACTCTGCGTAGCATGTGGAGTTTTTTGGTCACTTTGTTTAGTTCCAATTAGCAGAACTCCGAGTACTCCGCCCATGCCAAATTACTAGACAAATAGATTGGAAACGAGACCCATTAAGCATAGAAATTGGATTTCCTTTAATATGACAGCTGCCTAAAGAAGAGACGAATCTCCATAATATATATATATATTCTGTTGTGACATGGAAACCCTTTCCCCATCCATATATCTCGGACAGCTTTGATGACCTGGCAACTCTTTTTTGGTACGAGTTATTGCTGAATAGCAAGTCACTAAATTCAGGCCTCCTGCTTACAAAAGACTGGAGCCAGATGGCTGCCTCTGCTTCAACTCGAGGCCCTCATGGACCCACGTGGCCTGAACAACACAAGCTTTCATTATGCTTCTGCCTGCCACTCACATTCTACCCACATGTGCCAAGAACCAAAGACAAAGTATTAACCTCTAAAGTATGCCAGGGGACAGAAATAACCATCTAATAACCGAAATGCACAATGTCAAACCAGAAAATCACCATTTCCCGCTACCTCACTTGATTAAATTGCATGAGCCTAGCGAATATCTCTTCTAAGTTTTATCTTATACACTATAATGTTACTCCATGTATAGTAAGTACCTAGGTCACATATAGGGTGCACATGACAACCGACTTGCCTCTTAGTTCACTAATGGCATTGTCCTCGAGGCATGGGCAATAGGACTGTTTCTAAGTTGATGTTTAAAAACTATCACTTTTAATAAATGCTTCTCAATGCAGTGATATAATGTGATATACTAAGGAAAAATGCTTGCATGTTAAAGAAATATACTTTTTTTTATTTCTAAAAAGTTATTTGTACATGTTTGTTGCACAAATTACCTATCAAACATTTTCAGGGCTTGACTCGTGCACAGATCCTCGCTTTGGCTTTAGCTTTTTTCCC
The DNA here is from genome assembly GCF_964263255.1 of Lissotriton vulgaris. NCBI lineage: Eukaryota > Metazoa > Chordata > Amphibia > Caudata > Salamandridae > Lissotriton > Lissotriton vulgaris. Next base: position 157,989,757 of record NC_141699.1, on the reverse strand, counting down.
CTGTTAATTTGTTGGCTCACCCACTCTTGCTTACAGAAGCCTGTCGCTGAGGTCAAAACATGTAAATATCATGCCTTCACAGGTGTGCTGCTACTGGTGTTACCACTACTGTGGTCAACTCAAAACAGATGTCGATGATGTCCGGCTAGAAATAAAAAATGCTCAGGATTTGAAGAGTGCGGCTGCTTCTCCCATGAGGGTCTTGAGGCGCTGTGGGGTCCTGCTGCGGGAACACGTTGCCTTCACCTATTGTTTGAATATCCAGGTCGTGAAGTCCTTCCTGAACTGCTCGAGGGATGGTGAGGCTCTGAGGCGCAGGGGGGAGGGTGTGCCAGGTTTTAACCGTCAGAGGCTACAAGGGAAATCAATCAATCAATCATTTGTAAAGCGCACTACATACTCGCGAGGGTCTCAAGGCGCTGTGGGGGAGGGCGCTACTGATCGAACAGCCAGGTCTTGAGTATCCTCCTGAAGGTCAGCAGGTCTTGGGTCTGTCGTAGGCTCAGTGGGAGGTTGTTCCATGTCTTGGCGGCGAGGTGGGGGAAGGATCTCCCACCGGTGGTTGTTCTTCGGATGCACAGGACGGTGGCGAGTGAGAGATCGGCGGAGCGGAGCTGGCGGTTGGGGATGTAGAAGGAGAGCCGTCTGTTGAGGTAGGCTGGGCCGGTCTTGTGGAGTGCCTTGTGTGCGTGGGTGAGGAGCTTGAAGATATCCTCTTATTGGTGGGGAGCCAGTGCAGGTTTCACAGGTGGCGGGTGATGTGGCTGTGGCGTGGTATGTCGAGGATCAGTCGTGCCGAGTCATTTTGGATGCGTTGTAGTCGTTTGATGAGCTTGGTCGGGGCTCCTGCTTAGAGGGCGTTTCCGTAGTCGAGTCTGCAGCTGCCGAGGGCCTGGGTGACTGATTTTCTTGTATCTGTCGGGATCCATCTGTAGATCTTGCGGAGCATGCGGAGGGTGTTGCAGGAGGAGGAGACGGCGTTGACTTGCTTGTCATTGAGAGCGTTGAGTCGAGGATGATTCCCAGGTTGCGTGCGTGGTCGGTGGGTGTCGGGGCTGCCCACAATGCCGTTGGCCACCAGGAGTCGTCCTAGGCTGAAGGGTTGGAGTCGAGGATGAGGACCTCCGTCTTGTCCGAGTTCAGCTTCAGACGGCTGGTCTTCATCCAGTCGGCGACAGCCTTCATTCCTTCGTGGAGGTTGGCTTTGGCGGTGATGGGGTCCTTGGTGAGGGAGAGGATCAGCTGAGTGTCTTCGGCGTAGTAGATTATGTTGAAGTCGTGCTGTTGGGCTACGTGTGCGAGCGGGGCCATGTAAATGTTGAACAGCGTTGGGCTGAGGGAGGATCCCTGGGGTACGCAGCAGATGATCTCGGCAGCTTTGGAACGGAATGGCGGCAGGTGGACGCTCTGGGTTCTGCCGGAGAGGAAGGAGGTGGTCCAATCCAGAGCCTTGTCTTGGATCCCTGCGGCATGGCGGAGTGCGCGAAGTATGCCGTGGCAGACGGTGTCGAAGGCGGCAGAGAGGTCTAGGAGGATGAGTGCTGCAGTCTCGCCGTTGTCCAGCAGGGAAAAACTTGCATATGGTTGTGGTATTTTCTAATGGGAACATAAAGGCAAGTGTCTTGGAGATCTAACACCACTAGGCTGTTCTGCGGCTGTAAGGCTTGAAAAATTCATGATGCCATATCTTCTTGTTACAGTTTGTTCATGTGAAAATAGTCCATGATTCTTCTTAAACAGCTCCCGCTTACCGAATCAGGAAGCATCATGAATTCCATCTTTAAATTGTTCCTGTGAGTGGCAGGCCTGGAGAGGAGCATTTTGACTTCATCCATCAAGATGTTCAAAGAAAGTAGATAGGAGTACCCCCTTTGGAGGACTCCCTGGTCCAAAGAAGTTTCCATTTCCACCTAATTCACCACCCCTTGCCACAAAAGTGCATGGTGCACGGAGACGATTACATTAAAGGAGGTTTGAACAGTTAGCAAGTTAGTAAACTGCGGCCTGTTGTATTCTGAAAACATTCCTTATTGTTGGTCGAAAGTGCTTTCATTGCGATACAAAGCATAGGAAGCAGTCAGCGGCCTTGCTTGCTGCTACTACTCCTACAACGAGTCTCCCTTTCCTTCTGCTAGAGGGTGTCCTCCATCAAAGGGCATGTCCGTCAGTTTGGCTTGACCCTAAACCAAGACTCTTGTAGACGTCATCCATTCATAACCTTTTGTGTGACCACTAATGGCAACAGAATACAGTACACATACTCCGGTTCTGTAGACGTATCCAGAGGCATCTTCACTGCCTTCCAACAGCTGTGGATGGTTGGTCCCTGGCTCATGGCTCAGTGGGTTTTAAATGCACATTGTGCCCCATTTTCCTGACCAAATCTCCATGCAAAATTGCTGCAAGATGATATACCGATGTGATGCTGCTGGTCTGAATTGTCTTAAAATGCCCCTCACGTCAAAAAGCGCCCTGTCTCCAGGTGTACAAGGACCCTCTATGCTTTAAGAGGCACCGCTTGTCATAACGTTTCCTAAAAATCTTTTTGGAAAAAAAGAACTTTGGCATTATGTTACGAAATCGTAATTTTTATCCTCTCTATTGCTGATTTATACTGTTGAGCAATATGTCCTACAAGGCACCGTTTGTCAAACCATTAACGTTGGGTCCCATCTCTACCGACCCCTGTAAAGTTGCATCATGGGGAATCGCTTAGTGGGGCACAGCAAAGCTCGGTTTTTCATCTTACTATGAGTGACTTCGATTTATTTTACAGAAAGAATCCCTGCTGCCCGCGAAGGTGACAGAGGAAATGCACACCCGTGCACAGGCGCGTGAGGCCACAGTGTGGGGGGTGGGGGGGATCGCAGCTGGCAGACACTAAACGCAAACACGAACGCTCGTTGGATTTATTTACTGTACACAGCTGACTCTGGCGCTAGTGTTGCCCATATACAGAACGTGTTTTTGTTATTTGTTACTGTCTTTTTTTATTACTGTCTCGGCCTTTTCCGAAGGTGCTGTCTGATCAGCCCGGTGACCTGAACACAAGGTGCATAAACAGCTCATCTACCAGCTCCTAAACCAACATAAATACCAGAAACAACCCCACAAAGCAGGCAATCTCTCTCTGGTCTGTTTCAACACTAGCGGCATGATGCTGGTGGAGTCAGATTACTGTCAGCATAGTGTATGCCCAGCATAGGTATCGGCAAGGTCTCTAAGTATGTAGCGAAAACAGAATAAAAGACGTACAGTCAGTGTGTAGTTTATGCATGCAGTTCCCGGTGGATGCCACCGACACTTATTCCAGGGAAGCAGGACTCTTTGCTACCTCTGGCACTGTACCGCCCCCACCGGCAGCATGAGGCTGCAGAATTTATGGAAGCCAGGAGGCTTCATATTATGCATTCTCTAGCTCGCGTTAATAAAATAGCAACCATGTACAAACAATAAGAATTTCATAAAAAATGCAAAGAACTACAATGCCCATGGTTCTTTGATGAAAAACCACAAGACCCATCACAAGCTAGAACCAATAGCATTCCAGGCAACGGCATGAGTATCCTTGCAACTGAGGCTTCCCCTCTCTCTTGCCGCTCGGCAGTCATGATAAGAATGAGGAAACCAGTGAGCCTATAAGTGGGCCCACACCTACCATATACTTACTTCATAGTACCATCATGGCAACAGGCTCCCCAGGATCACATGACCATTGGTCCCTTATACTCACGCCCCTTTCGGGGCGGGGCGGAGCGTAGCTAGGCAAGCCCCCGGTTGCTCAGGTCCACAACCACCCGAAAGACTAACGGGGCGCAGACACAGGTTCCAGGAACCTCCCATGAGGCCCCTGGGGTTAGGCTCTGGCACCCCTATGTGCCACGCTGAGGTACCCTTCTGTACCCATATGCTTCCAGTCGCCCTGTAACTCTGCCTGCAACGATAAAATAAAACATTAAAAAGTTCATGCCATGTCCCTTTATGCCGATTTACAAAAAGGGGGTGGTGATGAACAGAGTGTCTGAGTTAAACAGACCACTCTTACCCAGTCCAAAGATCAGGGCTTGATCCATCACCGTTATTTATCTCACTGCCCCATCCCAGCTCAGAACCTGGCTATATGCAAATCAGTCTGTCCCTGGCCCAGTGCATCATAGGAACAGGGCAGACTAAACTACCAAGCCAATTCTTCACCAGAAAGGAGACAAGCTACCGGGGACCGGTTTCTGGCATTTCAGCCTTCTTCGGCCCGGCTTGCTTGAATCCTGATGGAGCAGTGAGAAAGGGACTCATGTCTGAGTATACCCTGCCACACCTATAGTGGCCAAAAACGATTTACAAAAAGGGGGTGGTGATGAACAGAGTGTCTGAGTTAAACAGACCACTCTTACCCAGTCCAAAGATCAGGGCTTGATCCATCACCGTTATTTATCTCACTGCCCCATCCCAGCTCGGAACCTGGCTATATGCAAATCAGTCTGTCCCTGGCCCAGTGCATCATGGGAACAGGGCAGACTAAACTACCAAGCCAATTCTTCACCAGAAAGGAGACAAGCTACCGGGGACCGGTTTCTGGCATTTCAGCCTTCTTCGGCCCGGCTTGCTTGAATCCTGATGGAGCAGTGAGAAAGGGACTCATGTCTGAGTATACCCTGCCACACCTATAGTGGCCAAAAACGATTTACAAAAAGGGGGTGGTGATGAACAGAGTGTCTGAGTTAAACAGACCACTCTTACCCAGTCCAAAGATCAGGGCTTGATCCATCACCGTTATTTATCTCACTGCCCCATCCCAGCTCAGAACCTGGCTATATGCAAATCAGTCTGTCCCTGGCCCAGTGCATCATGGGAACAGGGCAGACTAAACTACCAAGCCAATTCTTCACCAGAAAGGAGACAAGCTACCGGGGACCGGTTTCTGGCCTTTCAGCCTTCTTCGGCCCGGCTTGCTTGAATCCTGACCCCTTGTTGTAAATATTTTTGTCCACCCTAAGCGTGGAAGGGTATACTCAGATGTGAGTCCCTTGCTCATTGCACCATCAGGATTCAAGCAAGCCGGGCCGAAGACGGCTGAAATGCCAGAAACCGGTCCCCGGTAGCTTGTTTCCTTCCCAGTGTAAGAATTGGCTTTTGTAGTTTGGTTTGCCCTGTTCCCATCATGCACTGGGACAGTAACAGACTAATTTGCATACAGCCAGGTTCTGAAACTGGGATGGTGCAGTGAGCTAAAAAACGGTGTTGGATCTAGCCCTGATCTCTTGACTGGGTGAGAGTATTCTGTTTAATTCAGAGACTCTGTCCCTCACCACCCCTTGTTGTAAATATTTTTGTCCACCCTAAGCGTGGAAGGGTATACTCAGATGTGAGTCCCTTGCTCATTGCACCATCAGGATTCAAGCAAGCCGGGCCGAAGACGGCTGAAATGCCAGAAACCGGTCCCCGGTAGCTTGTTTCCTTCCCAGTGTAAGAATTGGCTTTTGTAGTTTGGTTTGCCCTGTTCCCATCATGCACTGGGACAGTAACAGACTAATTTGCATACAGCCAGGTTCTGAAACTTTGATGGTGCAGTGAGCTAAAAAACGGTGTTGGATCTAGCCCTGATCTCTTGACTGGGTGAGAGTATTCTGTTTAATTCAGAGACTCTGTCCCTCACCACCCCTTGTTGTAAATATTTTTGTCCACCCTAAGCGTGGAAGGGTATACTCAGATGTGAGTCCCTTGCTCATTGCACCATCAGGATTCAAGCAAGCCGGGCCGAAGACGGCTGAAATGCCAGAAACCGGTCCCCGGTAGCTTGTTTCCTTCCCAGTGTAAGAATTGGCTTTTGTAGTTTGGTTTGCCCTGTTCCCATCATGCACTGGGACAGTAACAGACTAATTTGCATACAGCCAGGTTCTGAAACTGGGATGGTGCAGTGAGCTAAAAAACGGTGTTGGATCTAGCCCTGATCTCTTGACTGGGTGAGAGTATTCTGTTTAATTCAGAGACTCTGTCCCTCACCACCCCTTGTTGTAAATATTTTTGTCCACCCTAAGCGTGGAAGGGTATACTCAGATGTGAGTCCCTTGCTCATTGCACCATCAGGATTCAAGCAAGCCGGGCCGAAGACGGCTGAAATGCCAGAAACCGGTCCCCGGTAGCTTGTTTCCTTCCCAGTGTTAGAATTGGCTTTTGTAGTTTGGTTTGCCCTGTTCCCATCATGCACTGGGACAGTAACAGACTAATTTGCATACAGCCAGGTTCTGAAACTGGGATGGTGCAGTGAGCTAAAAAAACGGTGTTGGATCTAGCCCTGATCTCTTGACTGGGTGAGAGTATTCTGTTTAATTCAGAGACTCTGTCCCTCACCACCCCTTGTTGTAAATATTTTTGTCCACCCTAAGCGTGGAAGGGTATACTCAGATGTGAGTCCCTTGCTCATTGCACCATCAGGATTCAAGCAAGCCGGGCCGAAGACGGCTGAAATGCCAGAAACCGGTCCCCGGTAGCTTGTTTCCTTCCCAGTGTAAGAATTGGCTTTTGTAGTTTGGTTTGCCCTGTTCCCATCATGCACTGGGACAGTAACAGACTAATTTGCATACAGCCAGGTTCTGAAACTGGGATGGTGCAGTGAGCTAAAAAACGGTGTTGGATCTAGCCCTGATCTCTTGACTGGGTGAGAGTATTCTGTTTAATTCAGAGACTCTGTCCCTCACCACCCCTTGTTGTAAATATTTTTGTCCACCCTAAGCGTGGAAGGGTATACTCAGATGTGAGTCCCTTGCTCATTGCACCATCAGGATTCAAGCAAGCCGGGCCGAAGACGGCTGAAATGCCAGAAACCGGTCCCCGGTAGCTTGTTTCCTTCCCAGTGTAAGAATTGGCTTTTGTAGTTTGGTTTGCCCTGTTCCCATCATGCACTGGGACAGTAACAGACTAATTTGCATACAGCCAGGTTCTGAAACTGGGATGGTGCAGTGAGCTAAAAAACGGTGTTGGATCTAGCCCTGATCTCTTGACTGGGTGAGAGTATTCTGTTTAATTCAGAGACTCTGTCCCTCACCACCCCTTGTTGTAAATATTTTTGTCCACCCTAAGCGTGGAAGGGTATACTCAGATGTGAGTCCCTTGCTCATTGCACCATCAGGATTCAAGCAAGCCGGGCCGAAGACGGCTGAAATGCCAGAAACCGGTCCCCGGTAGCTTGTTTCTTTCCCAGTGTAAGAATTGGCTTTTGTAGTTTGGTTTGCCCTGTTCCCATCATGCACTGGGACAGTAACAGACTAATTTGCATACAGCCAGGTTCTGAAACTTTGATGGTGCAGTGAGCTAAAAAACGGTGTTGGATCTAGCCCTGATCTCTTGACTGGGTGAGAGTATTCTGTTTAATTCAGAGACTCTGTCCCTCACCACCCCTTGTTGTAAATATTTTTGTCCACCCTAAGCGTGGAAGGGTATACTCAGATGTGAGTCCCTTGCTCATTGCACCATCAGGATTCAAGCAAGCTGGGCCGAAGACGGCTGAAATGCCAGAAACCGGTCCCCGGTAGCTTGTTTCCTTCCCAGTGTAAGAATTGGCTTTTGTAGTTTGGTTTGCCCTGTTCCCATCATGCACTGGGACAGTAACAGACTAATTTGCATACAGCCAGGTTCTGAAACTGGGATGGTGCAGTGAGCTAAAAAACGGTGTTGGATCTAGCCCTGATCTCTTGACTGGGTGAGAGTATTCTGTTTAATTCAGAGACTCTGTCCCTCACCACCCCTTGTTGTAAATATGTCCCTTTATGCCGACATGTTGGGTAAGCGGTAGGGTGGGAGACAGCGTGTCCACCCCCCAGGCATCCACGGTGCGTCAGGTGCATCAAAGAGGCAGAGAAAATGGCGAGGGGGACTTATGTACCCCTCGCCCTGCCTGGTGCACCGTTTGTGACGTAGCACGCCCACGACCCCCGAAGAGACTCCTCCCTTCGCCAACCCCACCCTTGGAGACAAAAAGGGGAGAGAAGGGGGGGAGGGAAGCCCAATGGCACTAGAGGGCTGCCCTCCTGAGAGGCCCCCTATGGGGGCCTCGGGCAGCCACATAGTACCATCATGGCAACAGGCTCCCCCCCATCTTAGCATGCATCCCGCAAATGAACACACGCCACACAAGTATTAACTTGGGAAAAACTGCTGCAGGTTTATTACATACAACGTTATGTAATCTTGTGGGTTAGCTTACGGGCGATCCAAGAACAGGCAGCATTCTCGCCACCTGCCCGCCTGATGAGCCAAGCAGCACGGTGGCGAACCACCTATGTACTGCCCCTTCTGGTAATCCCTTTCCAGGATCACATGACCATTGGTCCCTTATACTCACGCCCCTTTCGGGGCGGAGCGTAGCTAGGCAAGCCAGTTGCTCAGGTCCACAACCACCCGAAGGACTAACGGGGTGCCGACACAGGTTCCAGGAACCTCCCATGAGGCCCCTGGGGTTAGGCTCTGGAACCCCTATGTGCCTCGCTGAGGTACCCTTCTGTACCCATATGCTTCCAGATCGCCCTGTAACTTCGCCACAGCCCTGGAGGCAGTCACTGTCACCTCCAGGGCCCCCCATCAAACCGTTCTTTTCTTTACCTGCAACCCTTTTGCCTAATGCTTCTTGTAAGTCTAACAAGCACAAGTCCATCTCTACTGGTGATAGGTGTACCCTATCTGACTCAAAGTCTCCCATCTCTGGGACAGCAGCTCACTTGTTAATAGACCGCTCCTACCCGCGCTGCCTACTTAGGCTATTAGGGCGAGAAGGATTATACTTCACCTTGGCACAGTCCCTTTACTTGCTAAATCAAGGCACACAGGAATGTCCATAACTAGGCTTAGGGTGGCTTACGACTGGCTGTTCCCCTAAATGCATTGGGATTGCCATCGCCCCACCTGATAGCATGTCCTGCTGAGTCAGCAACTGGGAGGGGGACCCAGTATCCGTGGTACCCGCCTCGCCCAGCCCTTCATGTATATGCGCCCAGGATGACCTGAAAAGGTACAGAAAGTAAAGGGTGCAGAGAAAGGAGCCCCTTGGTTCACCCAAAGTCTACGTGAACAAAAAAGAAAGCTTCGCTACCTCGAAAGATGTTGGAGGAAATCCAAAAAGGATACTGATAGGGAATCATATAGAACATCGTTTCAAATATATAAAAAACTTATTGTGTCAGCTAAGAAGGATTACTACGAGACGCGCATAAACAACGCTACAAACATCCAGAGAGAAACCTTCCAAATTCTGAAGGAGCTAAGTAAGAAGGAGGAAAAGATAGTCATATCCATCGACTGTGATACCTTTCAAGGATACTTCCTTGAAAAAGTAGCAACCATCTTGTCTGATATTAAGAAAAACAATCCAGTATCACACACTGAACAACTGCCTCCTTTAAATCCCTCAACCCCCATCTTTACCAGATTCCCCGAAATCGACTCTATCACCCTGAGACAACTGGTAGCGTCCACCAAGTCTGGCTCCCCTGCCGACCCGTGCCCACCCGATATCCTCCGACTAGCAGCTCCGATTCTAGAGGATCAGATCTTAGACCTCCTAAACACCTCAGTAGCCACTGGTTCATTACCAATCTCCTTTAAAGAAGCACGCGTCAGACCCCTGATAAAAAAGCCTGGGGCAGATCCATCTAGCCTGAAGAACTATAGGCCTATCTCCCAGTTGCCATTTCTGTCAAAAGTTCTAGAACAGCACGTGCTAAAATCCCTCTCATCCCTCCTGGAATCTCACCACCTTCTCCAGGAGCGGCAAGCTGGTTTCCGTGCCCACCATAGCACAGAACTAGTAATGCTGTCTGTTCTAGACGAGCTTAGATGTATGGCTGACAGTAAAAAGCCAAGCGCCCTGATATTATTAGATCTTTCAGCGGCGTTTGATACTGTCAGCCATGCACTGCTCCTGGGCAGATTGGCTGGGTTCGGGATAGGAGAGCAAGCCCTCAAATGGCTGACAGCCTTTTTATCCGGGAGGACGCAGAGAATTCAGGTAGCAGATCAGGTCTCCGATACGGGAGCCTTAACATGTGGAGTCCCGCAGGGCTCTGCGCTCTCTCCACTCCTATTTAATCTTTACTTACAGCCATTGATAAAGTCCCTGGCAAACATGAACTGCAAAGTTTTTAACTACGCCGATGATACTCAGCTGCTGCTGAGTATCGATAACACACCATCGGCTCAGTCCATGGCCCAAGACATCTTACGTTTTACAGTAAACTGGATGTCGTCCAATTTATTAAAAATCAACCCAGACAAAACGGAGGTTCTCGTAGTCTTAACCTCGACCTCCCCCTGGAATGATTTGTTTTGGCCACAAGAACTTGGACCTACACCAAAACCGTGCCCTAGCGTCAAGAGCCTCAGGATGAAAATTGACCAGGAACTCTCGATGGCTAACCAAGTGTCTGCTGTAGTTGGTTCTTGTACCAACCTAATCAGGCAACTGCGTAAGCTCGTCCCCATACTCTCAAGGAACATGCTTCGAACCATTGTCTTAGCCACAATAGTGTCGAGAATCGACTATGGCAATGCTTTATACCTTGGCCTCCCAAAAAATGTATCCAACCGTCTTCAGGTTACTCTGAATGACGCAGCGCGCTTGATATTTGGAGTGCCAAAGAGGACCCATGCCTCCCCTTTACTCTATAGGCTTCATTGGTTGCCTATAGTACAAAGAGCTGAATTCAAGAGTATGTGCATCTGCCACAAAGCAATCCACGGACAGGCGCCAGCCTATATAAAAGAGAGGCTTGAAATATACGAACCCAAGCGCGCCTTGCGATCGTCCGGTTCCTTTTTGCTATCCTACCCACGCTTTAAACTGGCAACTAAAGGTGGCAGATCCTTTTCAGTTCAGGCCCCGACTATCTGGAATAAGCTGCCGGAGGCACTTCGCAGAGAGTCCAACCTTCTCCAGTTTAGGAAGTCCTTGAAGACTTTACTCTTCAAAGACGCATTCATCTCCTAGTTGACGGTCACTAGCCCCAGACTCTTTTATATACTTATCATGTTTCTTGTTGCTGTACTTGGTTAGTAGCGCTTTGAGACCAGTCGGTGAGCTGGCGCGATATAAAACCCAGTTACAAATTACAAATTACAAACCAATCGTTTGCAGTTGATTCATTGTGAACATTGCATGGCTGAAGAGCAATACCTTTGACAAGCCACTCCTGACAAAGTGGCAATGCAGGTGGAAGTAAGAGTAACCAAGCCCGCCTTACTTCCTCCTTCACCCAGTAATCTGTATATAGCTTTTGTCGGAGTATGTCCATCACATTCAGACAGTCATCACTCTAGGTGGCGCCTTGCCCTCCCAAGCTTCTGCTAGTATACCAGGGAGCCGACAGGACAATGTGTACCAGAGCGGAACCATATATATAAATACCTGCACTTTTTTTAATACTGGGAATGCCAAGTGTTCTTTAATATTATGTAGCCCATTTGTGTTTAACCCAGGGCTTTCCCCAATCTTATGGACCATAGCACACTCGCTGGATGACAACTTCCACAACCTGTATGGCTCCCAGCCAAGGCAATTGGGCGTGAGAATGTGCACATGTTAATGTTACTCAACTCAATGGTACTCATTTCATTGACCTCAGAGGATGAACTGCAAAGTGGACCTACCAGGATCTGAACCTGTGACCAGTGCTCAAACCCAAGGCCCTTTCAGTTTTGCCGCTCCACCTGCCTGTGAACTTGTATCCCAGGCCAGACTTCAGGCACTATAATCCATACTTTGACCTGCCTTAGCGAGAAACCCACATCCAAAAGGCCTGCCAACCGTCTAACCACCAACTTACAGTCCGAATGTTTGCTGTGAACTCCCATGGTAAGTTTGCTTAACTGAAGCTACTGGTAACATGCCAACAGTATAATCAATGTAACCTTAACTAGGACTGCAAAATGTGCTCTGGTAGTTGTCCGTATAAGCGCTCTATCCCCTCCATATCAGCACTAACCAGGCAACCCCCACTCACTTGGGAGTGGCACACTCATGCCCCAACTGACAGAAAGTGCCTATTCGTGTGTATCCCACGACCTTACATTTATCACTGATGGTATACTAGGATGATGTTGAAACTTAGTTGGTGCTACCGCCGAGTGTCCGTTGCACCATCACAGGTATGTATTTGCCTAATCAGTTTCTGGCTACAAAGTTTGATGACATTGCCAGCTCCAATCCCAGGCGAAATAAAAGGAAGCTTTACTGCCACCCGTGACCCGCAGCTGGTGCTAATGAAGGTACAAATAGCACTGGTAAACTAGATGCTGTACTATCGCATTAAGGGCCATTGCAGCACTTATTAAAGTCCATTGCTAACCTACTCAAAGTATGCAGCAACAAGAGAGGCTGAAAATGTAAAGCCCCTTAAGATGATTGTTAGCTAAGCCCAACAGGGAGAGATTCTGAGAAATGAGGTAGGGACCACCACCACCATACCCTGCATGTGAATCAGTCCAGGATTACTTTGCCATGTGCAGTAATGCTGCCGCAATTCGCCAGCATCTACACTGTGCAGTGTCCTGTTCCATGCAGTCCCCAAATGCTTCCACTCTGCCTTATGTGAGTGACCTAGGGACATGGTCCCCCTGCATGGCGGCGAAATTGGCTGTACTCAGTCAATTGACCCGACCAAACATCAAACCCACCGTGACAAGATGCGGCCCGATAACCTGCCCCAAACTCTGCGGAAACAACAAACAAATAAGCATGATCTGACATAACTGAGGGGATCCATGGTTGTCCTTAAAAGTTCGTCCTGTCCCACCAGATGTGCCCCTTGGAAGGATACCACAACAGCATTGGATTTGAGCCTCACCCAGCACAACCTTTCATCCTGGACGTACCTCAAATATGATGTGTATTTGGGTGCGCTGTCACCTTAGGGGTCTGCTGGCTTTGACAGAGACGTGACAAGATGGAGCATGCAACATGCCCCCAAACTTCGCAGATCACCCATGTGTGCGAGCTAACCACTGTCTGCAAAAGCATGCCAAAACATATAGTGTTTTACTTAATTTTGCTCACAGGGGGGCAGTCCTGCCTGACCCAAATGGCGATGTATGCGCTGCATGTTTTGCCGGCTATACTGTTTAGTGTCTCAGATCATGCACTGCTACATCTCACCAGAATCTACTTTCTCTGACCGCAATTGCAAGGGTAATGTAATCACCAAACCAATGTAGACCTAAAATGCGCGCACCAAACATGACTGCTGGGAGCACAGGCCAACAACTTCAACGACAGGACGTGCTCATGCCCAAACCCAGCGACACAAGCTACCTACCACACGTGGCACAGTTCCTTTGCCAGGTTACCTCAACCTTTTATGCACCTACTACAGGAGCCTGTGAACTAGTTCTAGTGATCTGCCTTGTAGACAATGGCTTCCCTTGAAAAGGCGATGCCAGCAGAACTCCAAGCATCGCAGGTGGTACATCTGAGCACGGCTCTAATCTAACCGATGCCCCTTGAATCAGATATCAACCATACTGACCTGGCTGGAAGCTGCTTAGTGCTTCTGATTCATCAGTGCTCCCTGACCCCCTGATACAATCAGCTAATGCCCAGGACCTCCCCGTGCAATGAAAGCACAAGACATCCTTGCCTGACGTTAGTTCTTCTACCAAGCTCCCCCACAGGAGCCCACTGCAAACCAAGAGGCCTAAAACTTTCGCCCTGTGGGGCGGTTGCGACTGGACTGCAAATCACTCCTAGGCATTCTCCACCCATATGATAAATGGAGTTTGAGGTTGGCTACGAAATGCACCTAGGCCTGGCCGAATTCACCACTCTCGTCAGGTGAAGAGAGTACACACTTAACCTAACGCTTGTTCACTCCCTATTGAGCTAGGCAGAACCTTTGAGCTTATCTCCGAGGGAGTGTCAGTTTAATGTGCCACTGCACACCCTAAGTAGCAAGCTAGGCACACCACAGAAGAGACTCCATAGACTGTTATTTAACTTCTCCTTGGTATCCTCCATAAAAGATAACTTAGCTCCAACTGCTTATCTTGTACTGTGCTACCAAACCTCGTCATGTCTTCAGAGGTAATGCATAGCTCACTAGGTCCATCCGGCCACCTTCCTACATATCAGTTCACCACCCAGTAGTTACCTGTAGGGACTGTACTTAACATAACAGATTATGCATCAACTCATTCAGCAGTGTACCCTACTAACCCCGGGCGCATAGCCAAACTACTGAGGCACTGTATTGGAGATGACAAGAGAGGCGTACTTTCAATGACCGAGCCTCGTGATGCCCCACCCTGCACTGCAACGATTATACAGGGTAAAGTTCCGAGCTGTGCATGTGAGCGAAAACAGTTGCTTATTAACTAGTAGTTCCTTGAAAAACACCAAAGACAAAAGTAACAATACTAAGCCCGGGCGAACGATTTCCACGTTGGCAATTGTCTATAATCCCTGCCTAGGTTTAAGAATCAACAGTGCCCACTCCTAACTTTTCCAAACCGGGGTAAGCCAGATCTAAATATATTAGTGGTCACGTGAAGTCCTCATGTACTTAATTTCTCAACCTTGGACTGGAGACTAGGACGAACAAAGGGGGGGGTAGAAGACACAGCATCATCATTGCCCAGTATGAGCACTGGTAGCACAAGCAACCCGTATATAAACAAGGGACTTTTTGGTGGGGTTGCAAGAGTGTTTGAGGAGGACAAAACAAGTAGGTAAATTCCATCGGAATTGCGCTCAAATGGGTAAAGAGGAGCAAAACGATTAGACTATTCTACTGGCACTACACTGCCAGCAACAAGCCAATCCAAATGCATATCCGGAGTCACCACACCGTAAGCCCTTTCCTAAACCCTGAGCGGAACCATTCTATCGAACAAACATACGCCCGGCTGCTCCAATTCCTGCGTGCCCATATTGTAAAGGTGAAAAAAGTGTCACCCATTGTCAAGAAAACGTCACCCATTACTACACTGAAGTTAGGAACATGTCCCACAAGCAATCTGAAACGTAACAATGAAACTAACAAGCTGGGGGGCGTGGCTAAGCACGCGACTGTAATGGACGCCTTCGGGTAGAGCTCGGCTCCGAGCTCCCCTTCCCGGCGAAATTTATCCGCTGAAATACCATCCACAGCTGGCCGAAAATAGCAGGTGCCGCTGCAGGACATTGAGAACGTGTGCCCAGCCGATTTTGGAGAAAATCGGAGACGTCAAGCGTCCCCGAGGTTTTTGCGGAGCAGAGGCCGGGTGGGTCGGCGCCGGACCCGGCGCGAGCACAATAAAGACCGAGGCTCCGGCAGGAAAGGTAGGCCCAGAGGTGCGGCCTGCGACCGGATCTGACGGGGCTGGCGGGGCCGGCCGGACACACACGAGACATGCCCGGGCGCTAAACCTGCGGATCGGAGAGCGCTGATTCCCGCACACTGCCCACCTTGGCACCCACACGCGGGGTGAGTGAACTAGCGGAACAGCCGCAGGAAGATGCGGAGCACCAGCCGGAGCGCAGGAGGTGGGTGCGGAGTGTAACCGAGTGGCGCGATCAAACCAGAGGCCCGGAGCAGGCAACCCTTGAGACCCCGAACCAGAATCCCAACCGCGAGGCCCGCGCCAGGACACAACACGATTGAGGAGGCGGGCAGCCGTGGCTGTGGAGACGTTGGCGGCTGCGGCCTGGGGGGCTGGTGACAAGACGGCACACGGGACGCAGGTACGAGTGAGGACAACCGAAGAGAGCGCGGACGACCACCATTAGCACGAGGAGCGTGAACTCAGATGCCTGCGACTAGGGAAACGCCTGACCGCTGACAAGCCCCACGCACGCAGAGACAGGAACGGAGGGGTGCGACGTGTAGCGCCCCCATTGCTGGCTGGAACACGCAAAGAGGAACCACTCGTGGGTAGAGTGAGAGGCTGTTGGCCCTGACGACAAGATCGTGACCCCCCCGGGGAGGAGGCACCAGCCACGACGTGGTATGCAGACGGCGACACCGTGACCTGACCGACGGACAGACACTGGGAAATACCGGAGAACAACGTGATGGTCGGGGAGCAGACTGACAGTGCCGCACAGTGCTAACAGAGTGCAAGCAAGTTGTTATTGTCCTGGGACACACAGACCTATGGATACCGGCCCGACCCGCCGCCCGGTGGTTGCGGTATCGCTGCTCCCGCTGAAGAAAGCAAGTGCGCACCAGGGCGCTGATGTCTGGTGGGACCAGAACCCGGACTGGGACCGGGAGCACGCACCCCAAGGGCAAAATGGACAAGACTGGGAAGAACACTGACCCGGATCAAACGGCGGCCAAGCTTGACACCATGCTGGCCGCCATGGAGAGGCTGGAGGAGTCTATCCAACTAACTCGCACCTCCCTGGCAACCAAAAATTGATAGTGTTGTGATTGACCTCACACACCTGAGAGCTGACCATAAAAAACTGGCGGACCGCACCACATCCCTGGAAGGCGACATGAAAGAACTCCAGCCACAAGTCAGCCAGTCAAATAAACAGACGCAGGACCTCTTGAACAGGGTGGAGTTCCTAGAAGAGCGAGCTGTGGATGCAGAAGGTAGGGCACGGAGAAACAACGTGCGACTGGTGGGGGTACCGAAAAAATGGGAAGGAAGGAACCCAGAGGAACACATGGAGAAGTGGTTAAGAGACATTCTTCCAGAGGAATCGCTCTCTCCGCACTTTGTGGTGGAGTGTGCGCACCGAGTTCTGACAAGGCCATTACCATCGGGCTCCAACCCAAGACCTATGCTACTCCGCATACTGAACTACAGAGACAGAGACTCCATCCTGCGGGAAATACGCAAAGTTCAAGACGTACGGATTGAAAACATGACAGTGATGTTCTTTCCAGATTACACGGTGCAGGTGCAAAGACAAAGACACTCTTTCCTGGCGGTGAAGAGGCGCCTGAGGCAGCTCGGCCTACAATACTCTCTTCTGTTTCCTGCGAAACTGAGGGTGGTGGCTCACGGGAAAACGCACTTCTTTACCGACCCAGACGAGGTGGAGGCATGGTTGATCAATAGACAACGTCTTTTTTTGCTAGGTACATTACTTTTACCTGCACTGTAATTTTTCCTCACTTTTATTAGAAAATTCTGGTATTAGTTAGAGAAACGTGAATAAGGTGGGGATTTGTGCACCCATTCCTGAAGAAGGTGCTTCTGGCACCGAAACATGTCGACGCACACAAAATGGAGGTAACGCACATTGTCAGCGTAGTGACCTCCCACCCTCATTTTTAACAGCACCAGCCCGGGGGCTTATTAAATAATTTTTAGTCACCCCACGAGCCAGGTTCTTTTTAACTATCACTATTTCCCAAACCCCACAATAAACACACATTTATTCAAAATACCCCCTCACCAACACCACACATAGTCTAACAAGTGCTCCCACGTCTCCGTAGGTCGCAGCACGCCGTACTCCGTAGAGGGGTACGATGACACCGATGATGAAGCATGACACCAAGGGGCCTGTTGGTGTGTGAGGGGACCTAAAAACATAAAGGTGTTCCCCACTGTGGAGGAGACACCCTTAATCTCAAGGAGCGGATTCTAACTTTTATTATATTACTATGCCAACATCCCGATCTACGTGCCGGCCCGCAAGTTCAAGGAGCTGGAAACCATGGTCAGAGATCTAATTTGGAACACCGGAAGACCCAGAGTGGCACTGAGAAAATGATATACACCTGTAGACGACGGAGGTCTTGCGGTGCCCAACCTGGAGCTTTATTATCTGGCGGCACAGCTACAGTGGGTAGCGGCCTGGCTCAATGGCAGAAATCTAGACGATACGGCCACTGACGCAGACACGATGTCCCCTCTACAGATCCACACATTGTTCCACCCACTGACAAAAGTAAAGAGACAAACACAGCTACACATAGCGGTAGCTACTAAATGCTATTCCCGGAGCCTTCGACTCACAAAAACACGTAAGCCATATGCCCCAGCGCTCCCGCTCCTAGGCACCCCCAGAACCACAGACGTGGTAACCGAAGCGGCAATAGAGCACTGGACACGATCGGGGGTGGACACCATGGCGGACCTGTACGCCGATGGCGCCCTGATTCCTTTTGCAACACTCGCTGATGATACGGGACTGCCGGCTGGACAGTTCTTGCAATATGCTTCCATAGTTAGGGCATACACACAGCAGTGGGGAAATATCACAGAGGAACCAACCACACACCAACTAATACAATGCCTACACGTCATGGGGAATGGCACGCACGTGGTCCACTGGTTAACACAGGCACTATTATCACACACGCAATATACTCTACAGCCATTACGCGATAAATGGGCGGCGGATAGGGGAAAAGAATGTACGGATAAGGAATGGGCGATGGTAATAGCGAGTCCCAGATGTATCCCACGTAAAGCACGCTTTAAACTGATACAATTTTACATACTGCACAGAGCATACCTCTCACCAGACAAAATCAACCAGTACTTCCCAGGTGCTTCAACGGGATGCCCAAGATGCATACTAGCAGGGGCGGACCTCCTACACATGTTGTGGCTCTGTCCGAGAATCCAAGCGTACTGGCAGGCGGTGCTGCCGTTACTTGAACAGAGCACGACTATGCAAATACCATACACATGGGAGGCATGTCTGCTAGGCCTCTATAAGAGGACAAAACTCAACTAAGTCCCCTCCCGCTTCTGGGACCTAGGCCTGCTCACAGCCAAGAGGCTCCTCACCAAACATTGGAAGCGCAAAGAGCCACCACTCGCTGAACACTGGCGCGCCTCCCTGGACAACTGGGCGAGAGCAGAAAGTATCACTCTTCACAACGAAGAGACGGCGGGACTGCGGAAATTCCCCATAGCGACTCTATGGGACGAGACGTTGAGCTCCTTCCACCGAGAATGCCAGACACAGGGAGATCCCTTGAACAGCACCCCCCCTGACATGACTGCGACGTAACCTACAAGATGGACGCCGCAAGTCATAGCCCCGAAGGTCCCATCGAAAACAAACACAGACCACTAGATTGAGACACCCTTTGACCTGTTAGTAGCAATTATGCCTGGCCTGCACGACGGAGCCCCTCGACCACACCACGACCCACCCACTGACTGATATGCTAACCTCCCGTGAACGGATATGCTGTCCGAGCAGCATGAGACAACCACTCCTAGCTCCCAACACACTGATGCGTTCTCGCCATGGCACGCAATACACACCTCCAAGTTGACTACCCCCCCTCCTCCCCCCATCTTCTTTTTCTTTTCCCCAATTGCAACCCTGCTTACCCTTCTCCTCGATTCTCCCACCTCCTCCTTTTCTCCTACTACGGTCACGAATTCCCCCGACTTCTTGACCACACTGATGAACTATTTTGGGTTCTGAGTGCTGAGGCGGTCCCACTACCACGCCAGCAGCCACACTGATCTGATACTCAGACTCTGACACAAGTGTCCATGATACGACCGTCACATCCGACCGCGACCACACAGCGATGTGTATATATATAGGATTACCTGAGTGGGGTAGATATACGCTAACACATTTGACATGACATTGATCGCAATGGACAACCAGCTTTAGAACCGAGACGCGGTGGCGGCAGGCCCACTGCTCGCCCCGAACCATGGGAGTGGCGCGTCAGTCCCATCTCCTGGCCCCGCGACTGCCGCTGCACCGACACACACAGTCACGACACCAGAATTGAGTCACGCGATACAAGATGGGTCCCTCCAGTAGCCGCGGCCTGGTGACAGCCGACAGGAGCCGGGACCGCAGTACTTCGTACGCTGCAAGGCTACTGTAACTACCCATGTGCCATTACAACTAGGCTGAATGAGACATGAACCTGATGATGTCCCAAATATGATGTAACAATGTATTTCATGAATAACCCCCTCGAGATACCACGCACTGTTATAATGTGAGTTAATGAATGATGCACGGTTCATGTTTTTGTGAAAACAATAAAATATATTTAAAAAAAAAAAATGAAACTAACAAGCTGTACACTTGTTATCCTGCCTCCGTTGTGAGGCCCTCCGATGCCAGATTGCATATAAAATAAACAATCCAGACGTACTCCAGCGAGAGGGCCGGGCCTGACGAGAACACTCATCCAAGGGCCACCACTTAGGCAGCAGTTGTACCGATACAACCGGCGCTGGTGATGCGCATTTAAGATTCTACCAGGCCTGTTTCTGCGAGACCCAGCACCTAACAATCTGGGCCTCGCCCCCCCTGCAGAAATGTGGACCTCTGGTCCCTGGCAAAGTTCACTGCGTGCTCCTGCCAATATAGCTGCTAAAATAACTGCACGCAAACAAGCACTCTGTAATGTTGTCAATAGATAGTGCCCAGTGTCCACACTGACCAGGCACTAGGACCAGCCCGAGGGAAGACCGAGGGCGGGAGGAAAGGGAGGAGCTGGGGGACGAAAGGGCAGTTCCCTGCTGACCACCATGGCTGTAGCACATGAATAAAGAAGCTCCTAAATAACAGAAGTTGCCTGCGTGGTTTATTGGCCTGCTGCGACACTACAACTGGCGACGAAGGGTCTAAAGACACCCTGCGCGTGTACCTAGCAGCGACCGGCGATCGACTGACCCCGGGCTCGCCCCACGCTCGGAGGCTCGAGCGCGCTGCGACGGACAAGGAGAAAAAACGCCCACCGAGTGCCCATCTCGGCGGCGTGCAGCCAGAAAGAACGCCCACCGAGTGCCCACCTCGGCGGCGACAGCGTGGCAAGACGCGGACCTGGGAAGCGCCCACCGAGTGCCCACCTCGGCGGCGACGGCGTGGCGAGACGCGGACCTGGGAAGCGCCCACCGAGTGCCCACCTCGGCGGCGACGGCGTACTGAGACAACCACCCACCGAGTGCCCACCTCGGCGGTGAAATAGAAGAAGACTACCTCACCTGTGCGTCCAGCGGCGGATCCCGGTCCGGGTGAGTGAAAACGCCGACCCAGCCAGACTCCCGGTTAAAATACGAATAAAATAGGCCGAAATCCCGCCAGAAACGAGATTCCCGGCGGCCATCTTGGAGTCAGGCAGATTTGACCAATCCCCTGCGAGGGATTTCCGGCGGCCATTTTAAAGTCAGGCAAGAGTCTTGGAAAACAAGAAAAAGGAAAACAAGCACCGGCGAGTGCAACGAAGAGATTAAATAAGCACTGGCGAGTGCAACGAAAAAGAAAAACAAGCTCAGGCGAGTGCAACTGAGCATACAAACAAGCACGGGCGAGTGCAACGAAACCGACAAACAAGCACTGGCGAGTGCAACGAAAATATTAAATAAGCACTGGCGAGTGCAACGAAACCTGCAAACAAGCACTGGTGAGTGCAACGAAGATACTAAACAATCACTGGCGAGTGCAACGGAACTTGCAAACAAGCACTGGCGAGTGCAACGGAGATAACAAATCAGCACTAGCGAGGGCAACAAGAACAGACAAAAGAGCGAACACAGACTGCAAAAGGCGTCAAGACCCACGAGCGAACAATGCCTGACCCCGCCCCTGAGAGCATGTCGCGTGCTTCTCTCCTGCGGCGCCCCGAGCCCCTTATTGTCGAATCGGGCAGGAGCATGAGTCTGCGGTGGCAAGAATGGATAGAAGACTTTGACACCTTCATAAAAGCGTCCAGGATTACAAACGAGGAAGAGCAACTACTATTCCTCAGGAACCTGATTGGCAAGGACGGTGGACGGGTCATGAAAGAACTGCCAGCAGAATCTCTGGCGTCCTACACGAAAGCACGGGATGCCCTGAACGGTAAATTCCTACACAAAAAGAATGTTGACTATGAGCGGTACACTTTCAACCGGGCCGTGCAAGAGAGAGATGAACGAATGGAGGCGTTCGTGACTCGTCTGGATCGCCTAGCAGAATACTGCGAGTTCGAGAAGTTTTCGAAGGAAGACGCTATGCGACTAAGAGTTATAGAAGGATGCCTCTCCGAACCATTGAGACGCAAGCTGCTGAAGAAACACTATGCATTAACAGAAATCGTGGACATGACGAGAATTGAGGAACAAGCTGACGAGCGTGCAAAAAGCATGGAAGGCGGAAAAAGTGAGCGACCGGAACGAGCCTTCAGGATGCAGTCTCGTCGCGAACCTCGGCGGTCTCCGCCAAGTGATCGCTCATCCAGGTCCAAGAAACACCACCACCAATCTCACCGGGGGCACAAAGACAAGAGATACACGAAAGGACGCTCAGACAAGCACACCAAATGTTACCGATGCGGCTACGACTTCCCACATGCAGATGCATGCCCAGCGCTGGGAGAGCAATGCCGGAAATGTGGGAGAGACAACCACTTTGAAAGCATGTGCGGGGCCATATCAAAGAGTGACCACAAGGGAAGCCACCGACGATACCCGAACTCAAGCAGTCGCCATCATGTCAGGGCTGTCGAAGACAGACGTGACCCATCCTCCGGATCATCACAATCAAGTGGCCGCTCCTGCAGAACATGTCAGTCTCGGCGATCATCCTCCCGAGAATCTCGATCTCCATCACCTGCTCCTCGAAAGGAATACCTCTATCGGGTAGCAGACCTTGATCAACTGAAAGAATATCCACGTCTGGACATCAACGTTGGCTCTCACCCCACCCAGTTTGTGCTCGATAGTGGGGCAACGCTCAACTACCTACCAGCCACTGAATACCACCGGATGAATCCACAACCAGAACTAATGGAGGCCCATGTGCAAGTATACACGTGGATGGCTGAAAAGCCACTGACGTGCCTCGGGAAGTTTGAAACTGACCTATCCTATGAGGGCCGAACGATACCAGCATACATTCACGTCATTGAAGGGCCCGAAGCCGACTGCCTTCTGAGCCTGGCAACTGCCGAACGGCTGAAACTGGTAGACATCCTATTCAGAGTCACTGACAAACCAGCACTCATCCGAAAATTCCCAAACCTGTTCCAAGGCCTAGGAAAACTGAAGAACTGTCAAATAAAACTACATATAGATGAATAAGTCACGCCAGTGGCACAACACCACCGAAAAATTCCATTTCACCTTCAAGAAGCTGTGGAGAAGGAACTCGGAGACCTGCTAGAGGCAGACATCATCGAGAGAACGGAAGGACCGACCCCGTGGGTCTCCCCGGTCGTAGTGGTCCCAAAGAAAGGAGAAGCTGGCAAAGTTCGTCTGTGTGTAGACATGAGAGCGCCCAACACAGCCATTGAAAGAGAGAGACATCCTGGCCCACACATCAGTGATATGATCACGTCCCTCAACGGAGCAAAGATATTTTCAAAACTGGACCTCAACAAAGGGTACCATCAGCTAGAGTTGCACGAAAGGTCGAGATACATCACAACGTTCTCGACACATCTTGGACTATTCAGATACAAGAGGCTAAGTTTCGGAGTGTCATCAGCGGCAGAGATATTTCAAGAGGCCATCAGGAGAACAATACACCACATCCCATAGGTCCTGAACTACAGCGATGACATCCTCGTATACGGAGCAACGACGGCTGAACACAACAAGGCGCTGAATCAGGTCTGTCAAGCACTGCAGGACGCGAACCTCACACTTAACGAAGCCAAATGTGAACTGCACAAACCAACATTAAAATTTTTCGGACACCTGTTCTCTGGAAACGGAATGAAACCAGACCCAGAAAAGGTAGCAGCGCTGAATGACACACCAAGCCCGAAAGACGTTGGCGATATACGATCATTCCTAGTCATGGCCAGCTACTGTTCCAGATATATCCCCGACTATGCCACACTAAGCTACCCATTAAGGAAGCTCACTAAACAAGGGCAATCTTTCCAGTGGTCCACCCAGTGTGAAGGAGCTTTTCGGGAAATCAAGAGAACTGTTGAATCAGCTAAGAACCTAGCATACTTCAACCCAGCAATGAAGACGGAGATAACGGTGGACGCCAGTCCCGTAGGATTAGGTGCCATCCTAGCACAGTATGACAGGGAAGAAGATCAAAGGCACATAGTAGCGTATGCCAGCAGAAGCCTGACTGACACAGAGAGGGCCTACTCGCAACCAGAAAAGGAAAGCCTGGCGGTTGTCTGGGCATGTGAACACTTCCACATCTTCATTTTTGGAAAACATTTCACACTCATAACGGACCACCAGGCCCTAATAACAATCTTCGGGAACCCGAAAGCAAAAATGCCACCGAGAATAGAGCGGTGGGGCCTAAGGCTGCAAGAGTACACATACACCATCATCCACAAGCCAGGCAAAGATGCAAACCCAGCAGACTACATGTCACGACACCCCATCAAAGACAACAAACGAGAACACTCAATAGCGGATGAATACATTCACTTCGTAGTGAATCAAGCGAGGCCTCCGGCTGTACCACTGGATGCAATCTGTGAAGCAACACAAACAGACACCACCATGCAAGAGGTGAAACTCATGATCCAAACCAACGGCTGGAGATGCAAGTCAAGCAATGGACAAACCAACACCGACATAGCGGCATTCAAACATGTCCGTGAAGAACTGTCGATAGCCGCCAATGGACTCATTTTACGAGGCACAAGAATAGTAATACCACAACAACTCAGACAAGGGGTCGTCAACTTAGCGCATGAGGGACACCGGGGTGTAGTAGCTACAAAAAGAGCACTCCGCGAAAGGGTCTGGTTCCCAACACTAGATCAGATGGTGGAAGCGACATTGAAGGACTGTCTGCAATGTCAACTCGTAAGTCGTCCAGACCCCCCTGCACCGCTACAAATGTCCCCACTACCAGAGGGCGTCTGGCAACAAATAGCCATTGATTTCTACGGGCCGATCAAATCGGGCCAACACGTCCTGGTCATCATGGACGAATACTCCAGATTCCCCATCGCCCAGCTGTGCACGTCTACAAAAGCATCAAGTGCCATACCCATCCTGGAAGAGGTTTTTGCCGCCTGGGGAATCCCCCTAGTGGTAAAGTCGGACAATGGACCACCCTTCAACAGCCACGACTTTGCTGAGTTCGCCCAACACCTCAACTTCACACATCGCAAGATCACGCCATTGTGGCCCCAGGCCAACGGGATGGTTGAACGTTTCATGGCCACGATCAAGAGGACCCTACAGCAAGCTGAACTCACCGGAAAGCGCCCACAAACAGCCCTTGACGAGATGCTGCGGGCCTATCGAAACACGCCTCATTCCACAACGGGCAAATGTCCCGCTACCATCATGCTAGGACGCCCAGTGCGCACCAGAATACCGATGATGAATCTGACTGCGCCAGAAATGGATTCTGACTCTGATCACGAAGAGATCGCGGCAAGAGACAAAGAAAAAAAGGAAAAGATGAAAGAATATGCGGATGAGCGACGTCACGCGGCACCCCCGCAAATAAAAGAAGGAGACTGGGTGCTGGCAAGACAAGGGCAGCACCGAAAGACTGACTGTCGATATAATGAGGTCCCACTCAAAGTAATCCAACAAAAGGGAACCATGATCACCGCGGAGACTGAAGGGAAGAGACTCACCAGAAATGTGACATACTTCAAAAAGTGCGGACCCACTGTCACCGAGTCACTGGCCAATCCCAAACTCGAGCCGGAAGACCCGGAGAGACTGACAACCAACAGCCCACTAACAATGGAGGTCACCGACGAAAATGAGAGCGACAACCCCGACCTGCAAGCACGCCCGAGACGCGTGATTAGGAAGCCATCGCGTCTGATCGAAGAACCGTAACGAAATGAACTTGTGATACGATCAGGGACATTGTCATTATGCCACCATCCACCGAGGGGGGAGGTGTAATGTTGTCAATAGATAGTGCCCAGTGTCCACACTGACCAGGCACTAGGACCAGCCCGAGGGAAGACCGAGGGCGGGAGGAAAGGGAGGAGCTGGGGGACGAAAGGGCAGTTCCCTGCTGACCACCATGGCTGTAGCACATGAATAAAGAAGCTCCTAAATAACAGAAGTTGCCTGCGTGGTTTATTGGCCTGCTGCGACACTACACACTCCTGCACCGCTGATGCCTCTATCTGTGGTTAAAGTGGTTATCCAATCACAACGCACCACATTCAAAACCATGCACCGGGGTTTCAACGCTCTATGTACCTAAAGAGCGCCCACAGACCCCCCCCCATCGCTCCAGGTAACCATGCCGTGCCTGCCCTCCCTCATTGTACGCCGCCTACCCCCTCTGCTCAGCGAGACGCAGGATACAGGTTGTCACCGAGGGGGAGGACACCCACCGGCAGGGGTGGCTTGGCAGCAGCAGCCCCAAAGTTCCCCTCCTGTGCCCATAGGAGACGCGAGCCTCCAATCGAGGTCCGAGCTCCAGAAAGCGAGGCAAGCGGGCAATAAATAAACAGCAATTAAGCGATGATCTCGGACCACTGACCAAATGCATACACAAACCCATTCCGTACTTCATGGTGGTGTTTATGTGAGCCCGACCTAAACAACATACCCCCTGGCGCAGCACAGTCTGGGCCAGGGCACGCAAGCCAAACAAAAGCCCCTGCTCTGGGCAGCCATAGTTTTGAATCCACAGAGTTAACGTGGGACGGAAAATTGGCCCGCACCCACCCCTACGCCCTCATATCTCCGAACCATGCGACTACCACCCCCACTGCAACTCAGAACCGGGCGCAGCCCCACAGCTGTCCTGGACAGCGAGTCCCGAATAATTAGATAAATAGCTATGCGTGAGTTATTGGCAAGTTAGAAGCTCTAGACCGGCGCACAGTTGGCCTGTACAGTGTGTACAAATAAACACTGTAGTATTTGGTAATCATACCTAGTCAATCAAAAAAGAGATTTGTAGAGTCCTGTCAAGGACATGATGACTCTTCTTTAGATTGCTCGCCTGGTAGGTCTGTTACCCGTCTCCAGTCAAGCAATCTTCCCAGGACCCTTACAATAAAGGGCAATTAGACAGAGGAAAATATCTCAATAGGTCTCTTTTACTCTCAATCCATATCACTTTCACAGGAAGTTGGGATGAAGCTTCAGTGGAGGATAGCTCACATTGCAGCTTGGAACAAATGGGCCATCATCAGCATGACTCCGGACATGATTATCGAATTAGATACCAGCTGCCTAGACTGGGGAGAGAAATGTGGAGGGGTCTCCAATGGAGGCAGATGATTCTGGAGGAAATGAAACTCCAACTGCCTCGCTTTGTGATAAAAAATTGCTATGACTAATAGGTCATTCTTGGCACTGCTTGCAGGGTAGTGCTTAACCGACCCCTTTTTGCAATTTTGTTTTGGCATATCTTATAGATCTGTCTTAGTCACTCTTGGTAATGAGTGACGGTGGTCTCCTTAGCACTCTGACTAGATTCCCAATATTTTCAATAACCGTGTGCCCCAAATTACTATTCCACCTACATGTATGTGAATGTGTGTCTATACCCTCTTAGGGAACACCACTGCCAAATTCTTGTTGTCACTAGACAAATTTTCAGCTAGGGAGACGAGATCCCATATTCTAGCACAAATAACGAAGGAGTTTTGGGAATTATGCCTTTCCAACAACATTTCTGTGCTAGCGGTTTTCCTACCAGGCAAGTTAATTCAAGTAGCAGACTTGAATTTCACATTTATCTGTGACTCCAGCTAATAGAAACTACATCCATCCCCATTTTCAAAGCTCTGATCATTCCTCTGTGGAAGACACAACCTTTCAGAACATTTCCCTTGACCCCTCAGGCCATCCTCATCCAATTGTCATTCACAGTCCGCTTCATCTGGTGGCATGGATACTTTCAGAACTAGTTGGCAAGTGCCAGGCTTTTTGAGTAATTCTTTATTTTTCATTAAAAAAAATGTCTGATCAGATTCTACCAATTGAAGTTATAGATCAGCTTGGGACAGGTGGATATGTGCACTGAATACGATCTGGATCCTGTGGGGGTTGATGTAAAGTTTTGGCCAATCAAACACCAGAAGGTTTCTCCTACAATTAATTTGTATCGTTCTGCCATTTCAGCATGCCACATTCCTTTGGCGGATCATCCTGTTAGGGAACATATTTTAATGTCCAAACTCCTGTCCGAGGTTCCCTTCTGAGCTCTCACTAGGCCCAGGTACAAAGTCCTCTTGGATGTGTCTATTGTATTGCAATTCATAGGATCCTAGCCACAGAATGTCCCCTTCTTGTGCAAGCAATTGTATGCAAAACCAACCCTTCTTCTCTGTTTATCTTCGTATCGAAGGATCTCCCAGACAGAATTTATACACCAACAGGTATTACCTTTGTTTTATCCAAAAGAACAAAATCTTCATCTAGACCGATTTCATATGTCTCCTTTCAAACAGACCCACCTTGGGTGTTGTGGAATGCCTTGTGTCTATGGCACCAGCACAAATGTTATTAAGCCTTCCCAATCAGATCAACTACTTATCTCTCTAGTCAGTCCTTATTTCCCAGTTTGGTCCCCCCACTTGCTAGGTGGGTAAGATGGACTTTATTAGAAACAGGCATTGGCCCTTCTCTTTTTGGAGCTCATTCAGTTAGATGGGCCAAGGCCACAAAGGCTACCCTCCAGGTACAAACCTGCAAGGCATCATGTGGATGACTGACTGATCTTCAGAGTCGCTTTTCAAATAATTTTTCTATAAACCAGTAAGTAGTTCCATTTCAATTGTGATGGAAGAGTCTTAACCTTTCATAACATGAGGACTTTGGTCCTGTCATAGAATCAAACATGTTATAGCATTCATGAACAAGAATATTCAATGCTTTTAAGTATACAGAGGCAAGGATTACCCCACCTGGTCAGATACAGTTGTGATAAGAATTAAACAAGTGCACATTTGTCAATGCTGTTGATCAATGATGCTTTCAATTCACCCATGAACTTATTCTTTCTATACATTACTGATTTCCGCTTCTGTCTTTCAGCACTGGATCAGAAGACAGAGTAATATTACCAAATCAAGACATGTTTATGGTCTCCTCGTAGCATGAAGAGACAGAGCCACAGTTTTGATGCTTATAATGTTGCAAGACATGCTTATCAGTTGCTATCCGATCATGAGACTTGCAGTTTTTCATCAAAGAACTATGAGCATTGTAGTTCTTTGCATTTTTATGAAAAGTTTATTTTATATACACGGTTGCTGTTTTATTAAAGCACAAAAGAGAATGCATAATCCTCACCTCCATGTCCTTAATAGAATTGACAATTCTTGTTCACAAATACTATCAAATTTTCAATTGCCCATTTCTTCTTTTCCAGTAAGCACAAAAATAGAAGTACAACCAACACAGTGATCCTTCAACATGTTAATGTGTTGGTAGTCCTTCTATTTCAATGGACATGAGAGTAGAGCTATTGCGCTCTCCTAGCTGGTGTAGATGTTGCTCAGTTGCAGTTTGACTGTACTGCAGGTGGGCGGACTGCTGACAGAGCTTGTGGTGTCTCTGTGCGGCAGTGGCGCTCCAGGTAAGGACTGCCTCTCAATTTTGAGGACCGGCACTTTTTATTTTAACAAATTAAGAACTCAGTACAGCTACCCCTCCTTCCAATGGGGACAGTTCAAATTCACAGGCCTACAAATGTCCAATCATTTATGTTTCATCCTATTACTCGGCTAAACATCCACACTGGCAATGATTTCCATGGAGAGCTGAAACCACCCTCTTTCTTTTAACCCCTTCGATGCTGGTGACAAAGCCAGCTCGTCATGGGCGTTACCTGCGCTCCGCGCATGACGAGCTGGCTTTTATCACGTAACGCGCGATTTTCGAATCTTCAGCGCGCAGCGGGAAACCCCGCTAGCGCGCATGCGGTTAAATTTCGATTGCTATATCTAATGGCTTTCAACATAAACTGCATTAGCCAAGGGAAGACAATATAAGCTTACAGTAAAGACAATCTTTACATCCCTTGGAAATTGAAATGATTGATCTTTCTTAGTCTATGGCCAATACAATACTGTACTTGACTTATTAATATTATTGTATCTTTTATATAAAAAGACACAACAAGGAAAGATAGCAAAACAAAGCTTCACACATAATTCTGCACAATTTAGCCCTACGCCATCAAGCCTATCCTGGAGTTCCACTCCACGGTACATAGCCTTTGCATATTTTGATTGGTTGTTTATGTTAAAAATCCAATCCCCCAAAATTGGTCCAATGCTACATTTCCATTTATAACTGTAGTGTAGTTCCTATATTCCCAATAGGCTCTGCGCATTGGAATAATATATTCAGCAGTGTAGACGTAGGACTGAGGTCGACTAGGTCTCTATTGACTATATTAGACTTAAGGTTTGCCAGCTAGCTCAGAGGTCACTAGAAACTTTCTCGAATAAACGAGGAGGAGTTTAACCTCCCTGGATAGACAAGAAGGGATTAGCTTCTGACAACCATATAACATAACAACTTTGCTCCCTCAGAATAAGAGTGTATCTCTAGAGTAGTGTGAAAACAATAGACAGCTATTTCACTCAGTCAAATGTGCGTACTTAGTTTCACCAGAGTGCAGAGAAGAGAGAGACGGGCGTTTTCAATAAAAGGTGTAATTTATTGAGCAGTCTTCTTTCTCATGCAAGAGAAATGAATTGCCAAAATTGCAATACTTAATGTAAAGTAAAGTGCGTACAGTAAAAAGAGTATTATGAAATAATACTGTAAAAGCATTGATATGGTTTCTTTGCCATAAGATACTTTAAAATGGATAAAATATATACATACATATATACATTGACTAACGTACTCAACTGGTGCTTCTAAATACGCCTACCCCGGTGTACCTGACCTAAGCCTAATACGTGGGAAGGAGTAAGTAAGTAGCAGTTTAAGTTAAGTTGGTTTTGCCAAGAATCTGACTCAAGAATTCTCTTTAAGGATTTAGTCAGCTCCGTACCTGGGTAATAGAATGCAGGAGGTCTGGTATCTCTCTTTCAGGACTCGATATCCCAGCAGCCCGCGAAGGTGGCTGAGAACACCTGAGCTGGATTTCTCGGCAAGAGAAAAGACAGCATCTCTCTCAGTGCGTCAAAGAGGAGGGGCAGCGTCCGCGGGCTCTCGCATCAGCTGGGCTCTCGGGCAAGTAGATAGCTGCTCGGCTCCAAAACCATAAGACGTCAATAAAGATGTCACTAAGAACTGACTGTTCCTTTAGTGTTCGCAGGAGTTTAATGACAAATCAAAACAAAAGCAAATGGGGATTTCCCAGGTTGCTGGAGGTTTGGTGTGTCGAAAGAACTCGTTGTGCTTTCTAGGAATCCAAAGAAGTAGCTTCTGCCGTGCTTTGGACTGCAAGGGCTATTTACTTAAATATGGATCTGATTCTTATGCCATTATAGGGATATTATTGATTATAGCCGTACAAGGGCATAAAATAGCAATATTGATTCAGGTTCCTAGATAAAAACACAATACCCACTCCACGATCTAATGTCCATCATTACTAAAACTAAGCAATAGTAAACATTTAAAGGTGCATGTGTATTCCAACCCACCCCAAAATACATTTTTTGCATTTGAAATGGTGTATGCGAAATACACGAAAATGATTATTGGTACTGTACGCTTTTCAAGCAGTGTAATCATTCAGTTAAACATGCTTATATATATTAGCTGAACGGTTTGCAAAAATTACACATGAAATGGCTCTTAAAACAGAAAATAAGGCCAAGACCAATCCATCACATATAAATACAGTTGCTGTAAATGTGCTAGAGGCTGAGGTCATATATTATCTCTAGAGTTTCCTAAAAATAGAAGCTCTGTTCTTTAAGAATAGTTCTACTTTAAGCAGAGTACATGGGCCAGAAAAAGGTAAATATTTTGAAAAAATAATTTCGCTTTCAGGGGAAAAAATAGTTCCAAATGTTTTCAGTAGCTTTTGTTTATCAAAGCTGAAGGCCCAATTCAGAGTTCAGGGGAACGCTGTGTGCTCGTTGCTTAAAAAGTTACTCTTTCTGTTCAGAGGAGAACATCATTTCAGACAGACTCGCAAAAAATTGGTCTACGACATCAGGTGAAAGTTCGACCAAGTTTGAAAGTGCCGCAACAGTGCATTCGTGAGAATGATTGCTATCATCGATGTCAGGATCAGCAATGCTCACAGAAGGTCGTACCTGGGTGATGCTGCTCTCATCTCGTACTTCACTGACACCTAATCGTAGTGGTGAAGTCTCAATGAATGCCGTCATCAGAATGGGTAGCCGCTGGGGACAACACGATGCATGAGCCGTTACCGGACTTGTATCCAATGGTACTGCTGATGGTAGTGTAAGACAGACGTCCAACACGCATTCTTCTCCGCATAACATACATCGAAGCACAGGTAGGATGCAATTTTGCCAGATAGGTCTGAATGAAAGAAACCAGGTCATATTCAGATCTCTTAGCCGGGCTAAACCAAGGACTTTAGTTATGCGGTCCCGATAGCGTATAGCTAGGATCGTTTCTTCCATCGTTGCTGGAGTCTTGTCTGCGACTTGGCTTGCCATATCGGAGCAGAAGGGTCAAAAATAAAATTCCTGCTACGAGTCCCAAAAGTAGTGGTAGGCCGCCAAAGACAGAATGGACAAAATTGGGAAAAATGCCCGGAACTGCTTCGAAGGGTGTTAACAGTCCCAAAAAAATTGTCTTAAATATATCTGGGATACCACTGGCATCAGACATATTTAGGATTTGGCTTATCATTTCTACGAAATGCACGGGGCAATTTGTTGATAAAATGGTATGTATCTCTGCAGTTGTCCTTGCAACTAGAAGATCATACGTTTCTTTTGATGACGTTAAAGGCACGGTTGTCTGTAAAAGATCAGACTTCATTCTGCTTAAAGTATCAATTCGTATAGAGGAGATATTCAAAGAAGGCCAAATCGTCGCCTCCATATCTGGAGAGCTGTTTGGATACAATACTTGCATACAGCAAGTGACCATGGAACTAACGCTTACGAGATAGGCTTTCCCTGGCACCATGCCACAACAGCTGTGGTCCATTATTAGAATATAGCTCCCGTTAGAAAGCCATCTAAAGAATGGCTCTATTTGTGTTGCAGGTGTGCCATGCTGGTGACATGAAAGGTTATTTGAAGTCCCCTCACAGGCCCCATGCAAATTAATACCTTGGCACAGGAGTATACCGCTTAGTGATTGTTTACAATTGTTACCACTAAGAAATACATTCTGTTTCTTTTCACTATAACAAGTGTGTGTGTAAGGCAATTTCCATGATGACTTAATGTACCCTTTACCCAACCTTTCATACTGGCCCACTGGTATATACTCTTGGCAGTATTTAAATTGGAAAGTTGTTATCGGAATTGTAATTATTCCGTGTATTATCCATTCAATGACAGGTCTTTCTGACATTGTCAATGGTAATCTCTCAAGTTTTTCAATGCTCAGAATCGTATAGTCTGCTCTTTTTTGTGCCAAACTGATTTGTTTATCAGTAAGGTTAAAGATAGAGAATAATGACGTTGTGTTTATCAAACGCCATGGCACGTATCCTGAACGCAGATTTTGCAATGTCCAGCTTAGCTGTACAATAGAACATAATTGGGACTGACCGTGTTGTAACATTAGTAAGTCCTGATCTATTATATCGATAGCAGATGATACAATACTGTCCAGTGAATATATTCTGGAGGACAGAGTCATTAACCCACTGTCCACAACAGAAAGTGATTTTTCCAAATTAATACGATAAATTTCTCGTTTTTGCTTTGCTGTCTCAATTTGAGTTTCTTTCCAAGCTTCGTTGTACGCAGCGTATATACCGGCCGCTATGAAACGTTTTTGACGCTGTTTGCGTGGTCCCATTATGAAATCACGCAAGTCAGCACCGTCTTTAAGTAAAGTTAAGTGTTGCTTAATTTCAGCCAGTGTGGATGTCTGTAGCCATTCAAGGCATAGTTTCCCTACACTGTATGTTGTTACTATCCCTGGATGTTGTCTCTGGGAGTATCTAGGGTCTGGTCTGGTCATTTTGAACCCCTGCTTTTTGTTCAGGAATCTATCTTGACAGTTATTTGTGTCTGTTTGCCAGATCAACCACTTTTTCCAATCAGGATGTGTTCTGTTTTGGTGTAAAATATTGGATACGTCTATCTCCACATCTGTAGTGGTATTACTACTAGGTATTGGCTTTGGAATAGACGGTTTGTTTAAGTCTTTAATCTTAGCTAGGCCAAGACAAGTAGTCTGTTGAAGGGTGTCATTCAAAAATATTTTTTGTTCTGGGATCATGCAGGCTCTAAATAATGCTTGTAAACCTTGGACCTGCCAATTTTTTTGTACCCCAGATGGTTTTCGTTTCAATGTTGTCTTTCCAGAAATCAAAACCAAATGTAATCATTTTTTCATAAAATGTTTCCTAATAAATCAATTTAGTATTTGTCAACATTGTTTTTATCCCTGTCTTATTTAACAGTTTAACTAAAAAAACTTTTCTGCATCACTTGTGTTAAACCCTGAGAAGTATGGGAATTTCTCATAAAATGTTTTCGAACTGCCTTTTGGTGGAGTTGCACAATGTTCCCATTGATTATACTTAAAAACATTTCTAGGTTGAACAGATTTATGTAAATAGTGATGTGCAAAGTGATTGTAGCAGTACATTTGTTCATAATTCGACGAACCCTGTAAGTAATCATGTTCTGTAAATTTTGCTGACATTACTAAAACTGACATCATAATATTTATGCTTTCAAAGTCCCAATCATCAGAGAATGTACTTGGTTTTACAAAGACACTTAATGAAACCTTGAACTGATGTGGATATTTCAAGAGTTCAACCGGGCCATAGATTTCGTAATCCGTTTTGTCCCAAGCTACCCCGCCGGGTATTGGAATGGCTGTGACATTCACTGATGATAGTTCTCTTTTCTCGATGTGAGATGACTTGTGTGGCTTTAGGACCAAGTTGATGTTCTGACTTGCTGTGTCCATTGTACTGTATTTTCCCTCAATGAATTTTCCCAAACAAAGTACCATGATGAGCCAAAGCAGGAGGAAAAGTACACCTAACACAATCCAAAATTCAATCCAGGGAGAAATCAGATATGTTTCTTTGAGTTGATGAAAGAGTTCAGTTAATTTGTCTTTGAAGGTTTTTGTTGCTGGCGTTTCTTCAGGTTCGCTTGGATCTTCAGAAAAGTTATCGAAATTGATGAAGTAGCCAGATGCAGTTCTGTCAATTGTTGGACTTGCTTCCGAATTTTCCTATGCTTTTTTTCATTTTTTCTTTCATTAGCATAGTCTGAGGCTACATCGTTGTAGACAGGTGTTTCTTGACGAACTGTTTCAATTTGGGTTTCAAGAGGCACAAGTTCCATGGCATTGTTGCATAGTCCTTTTTTATTCACTGCAGGTTTATCAAATGTGAATAGTCTCTCAATTTTAACCCACTTGGATTGTAGCAAATTTTGATATTCTGCTATTTCTTGGGAGTCCACTGGGCCTACTGCTTATTATTGGCCACATGATTGTGGTTTTACCAGGTCGATGGATACAACTCGGTTCTCCTTTTTACCAGCAAGGGGCGGTAGTACAACTGATCTTGTTCCGCTGACAGCTAAGACAGGTACTGCTTTTCTGTAAGAAGGATCAAATTCCTTCTTCACCGCGATCTTCTCTCTGACCAGATCCCCAATCTTTGGAATCCAGACAGGCCTTGCTGGGACAGGTGGTTTATCTTCAGTGGCTGTTGGCTGCTGTTTTAACTTTATGTTGCTCAGGTCTTTTCTTTTTTCATTTAAGTCCTGTAAAACAGCCAAACGATCTTTGATATCAAAGCATTTTCTTTCTACCACTGAAGTCTGACTATCTAAGTCCTGAATGTGCATTCTAGTTCCGAACAATAGTTTGTACGGCCTGAAACCTTTTAGAGAATTTCTTGGCTGATTGTTAAGACTACGTTGGACACTTGTTAAATGTTGGACCCACCCATCACCCGAGCCTAATACCCTCGCCGTTATAGATTGCTTTATGTCCCGTTTTTTTCTTTCCACAACCCCATTTCCCTCAGGATGGAAGGGACAAGAGTACCGCAATGCAATGCCCATGCTGGTCATGGCCTCCTTATAAGCTCGAGAGCTAACAGCAGGACCCTGGTCAGAATGTAGCATGCCAATTGCGTATGTGCCAATAAAGACTCGCAAATCTTTTATAACAGTTATGACGTCAGCCGAGCGCTGGGGCCCCATCCAAATGAATCTCGTGCAGGAATCCACTGCGACCATGATATATTTATAGTTACCATCCCTTTGTAAGGGACCACAGTGGTCCAGGTAAACACATGCTAATGGTTTATCTGAGATTAGAAGGGGTGTCTGCGCAGGTCGTTTCACTGTTGATACTTTCATTCTTTGGCATATTTCGCATTCTAGAACATATTTCTTGGTTTGTATTCTCATGCGCGGCCACCAATAACTCTGTTTTAATAATGATATTGTGTGTATGGGAGGAGCTATGCAGGAAAACAAGATGGCCCCATAAGCTCCCGGCTCCGCCGACCTCCGCCAGCAGCTCGTATATCCTGCAATTTATCCTGCTTTTACACCTGACTCCCGTGTACACGAGGAGTTACTGACTCTGAAGGTGCAATCCCGATCTTTTTAACTTATTGGGTGACGAAGATACGCCGTGTTTCATTCTCGGCCTAACTCAGCGTGGAAGCCGGGGCCTCGATTTCCAACCCACCCGGGCTGGTGTTGAACAACATCGGCTGTGGACTTTGGGCTTCGTCCGGTCTCTCGAACGGAGATACACTTCACTTGTTTCCAATGGCGATTTAATATCCTGTCTACACCGCAGACGCCGCAGCGTGGCTCTTCGGTTGCTGCGGTCCTGTATCCGACACCCGGAGACACTGTAAGCCTCCCGGGGGTGACGGACCGTAGCCCTGACTAGCGGCGAAGGTGTAGAAATCGTGAGGTGAGGGCGCCCATTGTTGTTGTCTGCTCCGGTTGTGCCTGCTACCCCGGAGTAGTCGACCTCCGGGGTTCATATCCTGCTCTGTCGCTTCGTGAGAGGAGATGGAGGGGACAGAAGGCACACCATCGCTGCAAGCCGTAATGGCGGCCATTGGGGCACTCCACTCACAGATCATCATCCAATACCAGGCACTGTCTGCAACAGTGGACAATATCTGCCGGAGACCGGACGGTGACTTTTCGGCATTATTTCAGCCAGCTGTACTACCCATGGAACATTGTGGGCTCAACTTCGAGGACCCTGTGCGGAAGCCGGATTCCGTGTGCGCTGCTGATCCCTACAGGATGGTTTGCGCGCCCGTGAACATTGTTAGCTTCCCCTGCTTGAGCCATAACCCACTGAACATCGACATGGACAACCTTGAGTGCCTCAACAGGATCACCTGTGGTTATCGGAGAGCTTCATTATTCTTCCACGCTTTTCCTCACTTGCTTTGTGGATGCTGTGCACTTTTATCCTTTTTTCGACTTGCTCGTACTGACTTGAACTTTGATGAACGCTCTGCTGCTTTCACTGTTGTTGTGGTCTGGATTATAAGTGCTCTGGTTAATAATCGTACCAGCCAGGGTTAACTTGTGTCTTTTTTCGGGTTTGGCATAATATTTTATCTCGCTGCTGGGATTGTGACCTGTAATGTATGAGAGTCGGGTGGTGTGTATCATACTTTCCCGGATTGATTTCATATTTCGCTGCATTCTATTTTGACCGTGTTCCGGGGTGGTTACATCTGGTGGGGGTAAAGAAAGTCCGGGAGTGTGTTTTTATCTCTCCTCCTCCGCTTTTCTTCTCTTTTAGGGATGTTTTTGGGCGACAGGCACGCTGCTAGTGGGTTAGGCCGTAGCCATTGCAGGGGTGCAGGGTGGGGGGGGGGGGTTGTTATTTTGCCTTTGTTTTGTTCTATGGCCCCTCTTTCTTTCTTTTCTCTCTTTTTAGGGTATTCCTATGGGCGACAGGCACGCTGCTAGTGGGGTATGCCGTAGCTATTGCAGGGGTGCAGGGTGGAGGGTGTGGGGGGGTTTGTTATTTTGCCTTTGTTGTGTTCTATGGCCTCTTTCTTCTTCTTGCAGTGTCCGGTAGCAGTACTTTCTGTTTCATCCTGGAGTGTATAATGTGGGCGGGGTCTGAGGGTGGGCGGCCGCGATGAGAGATCGGTTGTTGGGCTCTTTACCCTCCTTGAGCTCGCTAGCGCCTGCGTCTTTACTGTCCCTTTAATTTGGTCCGCGACTACTTTCATACACCTACCCACCTTTATTATATCTTTGATTGTGTGGCTCGAATATCCTGTATCTTCTTCTTTAGCTTGTCTCTGGGGGGGGGGGGGGGGGGGGGGAGGGGGGGGGGGTTAAAGGCAAAATGAAAACCTTATGAATAACATGCGATCTGCGCTGTGTTCAATGCACTATATATCCTGTATCGCTGCCGGACCTCAGGTTTGCCGGCTGAAGAGCTGTGTTATTGAACTTCTTATACGTATCTCCTAAATGCAGTGTCCGGCCCCTGTGGTTGTAGGTCTACTCCTGTAATTTTTGTGAATGATATAATAAAGGTTTAAAAAATAATAATAATAATAATGATATTGTGGCGGAAACACCAGCATGTGCAGAAGCGAGCCCTTCGTGTGCCGCTGTAATTAGTCCTAACCTGTGTTCCATGTTTGGAATTGCCCTATCTCCCACTCCAGGGATTCGAGCAAATGGAACATTATTCGCATCAGTTATGTATGAGTACTTTACTGGAAAGCCTTTCGGGAGTGTTTTTCTGTCCTGTTTTACTGACACACTGACATCTTGCATTATATCGCTGTCTATTTTTGTTTTTGACTGGGTGATAGCAGCTACGGAAGCCGTTTGCACAGCTGCCTTCGCGGCTTCATCAGCCAATGAATTCCCCTTAACGTGAACGCCATCACGTTGATGACTCAGTGTATGTATCACGTGAGTCTTCTGTAGTTCTTTCTGTAAAAGAACTACTTGTTCCCAAAGCGTTTTATGCTTGATTGTGCCACCTTTTGCATCTTTGAAACCGTTTTGAACCCAGTTCTGCAAGTATTCATTATAAGACTGAACGCAGTAATATGAATCGCACACTATTAGTGTGGGGAATTCGCGATCGGTATTTTCAAGCGCCATCTTAAATGCTAGTAGTTAAGCTCGCTGAGCTGTACAATCTCCTAGAGATTGCTTTTTAGTGACCAGTGGTCTAAATTTTCCTTTGTGCCAACGACCTTTAACAATCGCGCACGCAGCACTGTAAGCTGTTTACCCCCAACTGCGGGTTGTGCTGATCCGTCTGTATATATTATACAGCCGTAGTGTTCTAGAGGCAGGATTTCGGTTGGCAGAGGACATTCATATTCATATTGTAGAAATTCTTGTGTTTTTAAATTAGGATCAAATTCATATACTACGTCTGTTGCAGCAAGAGAATTAACCCATTGGATCCATCTCGGATGTGGTGCTTTAGCATTTGGAATGCTTGCTTTTGTTACCGCTTCTAGTGCTGGTTTTGGTGTAACGATTATTATTCGTTTACCTTGTACTAGGGCCCTTTCTTTTGCTACAGCAGTCTGAACCGCAGTTAGAATTTTTTGCAGTTGAACTGAACTTCATTTCAGCTTTTGTGTACAAATGTGATTTGTAAATTGGTACCGTTTCTCCCTCATTAGAGGTCAGGTACGTGAATCCGCATCTTCCTGGGTTGACTCGGATTACAAGGTTGCGTGTGTTGTCGCGAGTTTGTGATTTTCTTTTGGCTAACATGTCTGTTTGCAATGATCTCAAAATTTCTGTGTGTTTCTGAGTCCAATTGATTGATTTAAAATCAGGTTTTATTAATTCATAGAGAGGATTAATCCTCTCTGCCTAATTTAGAATGTAAGTTCTTCCGAAATTCAGGAAACCTAGTATTGATTGTAAGTTCTTCAGCGTTTTTGGTGCTTGGAGTACAGCGCACTTCTCTAAGAAGTTGTCTGCTAGGCTTTTGCCTTCACTTGATATTTCATATCCTAAAAACAGGACAGTTAGATGGGCAATTCGTGACTTTTTAAAGTTGAATTTGTAACCCTAAGCTGCGAACCCAAGTATTATGGTGTTCACTCTTTTCAAGTGAGTATCCAGGTCATCATCTGTGAGATAGATGTCATCGACATAAGATAATGCCTCATCATCATACATTTGTAGTAACTCTGTTACCCTTGCTGAGAATAATCCTGGGCTATTCTTTAATCCCTGTGGGAGTCGACAGAAATTTTTCTGTAACCCCATTATTGAGAAAGCGGTTAAATACCTGCTTTCAAGTGCAACGTTTTGACAAAAGAATCCATTAGAGATGTCTAATGTTGTTTTGTATTTTTTGCGAACGATATTATTCATTAGTGCTGCACTGTGTGAGTTTTGCACAGCAAATGTCTTGCAACATGAGTTAAGGTGTCTGTAGTCCAAGACTAGACGATATGAATCGTCTGGTTTGGAGACAGGAAACAAAGGATTGTTCATTTGAGAGGTGCATGTTTCGATCACCCCTTGGTATTCAAGTTGATCTAAGATCTCCCTGACTTGTTTTTTAGCTTCTTGCTTAATTGGGTACTGCCTTTGTGCAGTTGGCTGACATTTTAACTGGATTTTGTGAGGAGGAGAGTCCTCATCCCATCCTACATGATTTTTATATAATGCAGGTGCTTGAGCTACTGCCCATTTTCTTGCATATATGTATTTTCTATTAATCGGAATATGATTTGAGAAGGCAGGCATAATCATTTCTTCGCCATGAGGGCACTTCCTGACAAACTCTGGTGGCCAGTCTTTCTCAGCTAATAGGATGTCATAGCCTTTTGAAAGGTTATCCCAAAACAGACCCCTTACTTTCCTAGTCTTATCTCCCTCTATACGCAATGTTATTTCGTATATTTTATGAGGTTCGCTAACTCTGGTATCTGCAGTTTCCACCTGAATGTATTCATTCATGTCCACTGTCTCCAGATGATTCATCAGGATCTTGCGAGCTATTGTCACTTCTGCTGCGCTGTCTAGCATTGTCTGGGCCCACTCTCCGTTTTTCAGCTGTGTCCTCAGTATCCTCGGCATGTTTGATTATTTTAATACTGGCTACCTTCTTTCTTGGAAATTGTAATTTTTTACTTTGAGCAGGTTCCTTGTCTTTGGACTTGACGTGCTCTTCCCTGTGTTCTGACCGTCCTCTTATTTCCGATTTCTGCGAGGAAGTCTGAAAAGATCGAGAGGGATGTGTATCAATATCTTGATATCTATCAGGCTTTTTCAAATTATCCCTATTTCTAAGGTTGTATCTTTTCTCAGAGGGCTCCCTCTGGGGAGACTTGTGTCCTTGGTCCGGAGATCTTTCTCTCCGCCGAGGAGACCTTCCTCTGGACTGGAATGTTTTTTCTTTGGGAGTGGATTGTTTATTTCCATCCCAGCTCTTTTTTGGAGTGTTTAGATTATTTTTAATAAATATCTTTTCAGGATTTTCAGTTAGTTGGGGTTTTACCGGTTTCCCACCCAAACTATCTCTACCTAGTTCTTCATAGGATTTTTCTATGATTTTGGCAAGTTAAATTGCTTGGTCTGCTATATCTGTTTCTTTCAATTTCTGGAGGTAAGTTATATCCTCCATTGCCAATTGAACTAACTCCCTATATGCCTTTGTTAATTCTTTTATTTTAACTAAAAGTTCTTCGCTTGACATTTTATCAATGTCTGGATGTGGTGTGTAGCTGGCTAGAACCGGCCACGTTGCTCCTGGTCTACCTAGTGCCTGGTGATGTGATTATTATGTTTTAGGGCGCCTTTAAACCAGAGCTGGTGCTCTTGGTAATTTAGTGGGATTTCAACGTCCTCGAAAGGA
Source organism: Lissotriton vulgaris (assembly GCF_964263255.1). NCBI lineage: Eukaryota > Metazoa > Chordata > Amphibia > Caudata > Salamandridae > Lissotriton > Lissotriton vulgaris. The sequence continues at coordinate 157,947,976 of NC_141699.1, read as the reverse complement.
GTGTATTCATCCGGAGGTTCCTCTATTTTGTAATAGTGGAATTTGTGTGTTACAGCGTTTGCTGCTGGAAAGTTTATCCATGAATAGAATACCTCTGTCTACCGATATTCATGGGCCTCTACCACGAATATGACTGTACCACCTCGTGATGTCAGTCTGTTTTTTATAAGCTTAAGAGTTATAGTTTTTCTTATGTTGACCGGAATGAGTATAGCATTTGGGTCATTCTGTAGGAGACTCGTGTCATCCTCTAGGAGTTGAGCTGCTATTCTAGCTGTCTCCCTTTCTTCTTCACTTTCCCCCATTTTACTGGTAGAAAGGTTTTGTTGCAGATCAAGTTTCAAGGAAACAAAGATTAGGTGCACAATATTTTGGAACACTGTATCCTTCAACGTTGACTAAACCAAAAACTATACATAGGAATCTCTTCCTACTAAGTTCCGGCGGATTTTAACCTTTTACCCACTCCAGACGTCTTTTGGAGTATTTACGGGAAAAAGGGTCTGTGTGAAAAAGCACGACTGAGTTACTCTAATGTCTTGCGTTAGTTTTATCGCCTTACCAAACGTTGGGCGCCATGTAGTGTAGTTCCTATATTCCCAATAGGCTCTGCGCATTGGAATAATATATTCAGCAGTGTAGACGTAAGACTGAGGTCAACTAGGTCTCTACTGACTATATTAGACTTAAGGTTTGCCAGCTAGCTCAGAGGTCACTAGAAACTTTCTTGAATAAACGAGGAGGAGTTTAACCTCCCTGGATAGACGAGAAGGGATTAGCTTCTGACAACCATATAACATGACAACTTTGCTCCCTCAGAATAAGAGTGTATCTCTAGAGTCGTGTGAAAACAATAGACAGCTATTTCACTCAGTCAAATGTGCGTACTTAGTTTCACCAGAGTGCAGAGAAGAGAGAGACGGGAGTTTTCAATAAAAGGTATAATTTATTGAGCAGTCTTCTTTCTCATGCAAGAGAAATTAATTGCCATAATTGCAATACTTAATGTAAAGTAAAGTGCGTACAGTAAAAAGAGTATCATGAAATAATACTGTAAAAGCATTGATATGGTTTCTTAGCCATAAGATACTTTAAAATGGATAAAATATATACATACATATATACATTGACTAACGTACTCAACTAGTGCTTCTAAATACGCCTACCCCGGTGTACCTGACCTAAGCCTAATACCTGGGTAGGAGTAAGTAAGTAGCAGTTTAAGTTAAGTTGGTTTTGCCAAGAATCTGACTCAAGAATTCTCTTTAAGGATTTAGTCAGCTCCGTACCTGGGTAATAGAATGCAGGAGGTCTGGTATCTCTCTTTCAGGACTCGATATCCCAGCAGCCCGCAAAGGCGGCTGAGAACACCGGAGCTGGATTTCTCGGCAGGAGAAAAGACAGCGTCTCTCTCAGTGCATCAAAGAGGAGGGGCAGCGTCCGTGGGCTCTCGCATCAGCTGGGCTCTCGGGCAAGTAGATAGCTGCTCGGCTCCAAAACCACCACCGTGTGTTTGCTTAAGGCAACTTTGGTATATTTATACCTGAAAGGTGCCGAGTTTGACGTAAGGTTGGACATGAGACGTCAATAAAGATGTCACTAAGAACTGACTGTTCCTTTAGTGTTCGCAGGAGTTTAATGACAAATCAAAACAAAAGCAAATGGGGATTTCCCAGGTTGCTGGAGGTTTGGTGTGTCGAAAGAACTCGTGCTTTCTAGGAATCCAAGGAAGTAGGTTCTGCCGTGCTTTGGACTGCAAGGGCTATTTACTTAAATATGGATCTGATTCTTATGCCATTTTAGGGATATTATTGATTATAGCCGTACAAGGGCATAAAATAGCAATATTGATTCAGGTTCCTAGATAAAAACGCAATATAAAAATTTCTTTGGGCTTTTACTATTTGCATGAGTCGCTCCTCTTTCCAAATCATGAAACAGAGTCAGAAGCATGGAGTTATTTCCAGCCAAGAACAAATTCGATTTGCTCGTTGTTAAATTAATATGTCAACGTTCTTGTAACTTTGTGCTACTGGAAGATACGGCACTCACATTAATATGCTGGTATATACATGCTTCTGCTCTCGTTAGATCTGGTTTCACAACATAGCTGTAGGCAGTGTTTTAAATACACAGGGCCTTATTGACAAAGGTACATTTATACTTTTGGTGTAACTTTACTATGTTTTTGCTATTCACAAACTACAAGTGTAGTTTTATGTGTAGTATCTTTATGACTGCAGAGAACTCACCACATATAAAGATAAGACTGTCTCTGAAGTCAAAAAGATACTACGCTTAAAGTTACACTTGTAGTTTGTAAATATCAAAAAAATATAGCAAACTTACACAAAACAAGCATTTGCAATGCAATAGGGCTCGCATTAGTAAAGTTAGAGGTATTAGTATAGTAAATGACAATTTTTTTATTTATGTTTTTGTTTTGAAAATAGCGAAATTAATAACTTTGTCATTTACAATGCCAATAGTGTTAACTTTTGCAAACGTGACACCTATAGCATTTGTAATGCAATATGTATTGATGGAGTCGGGGGAATGAATGGATGGATGGAGTGCGGGGATGGATGGATGGAGTGCGGGGATGGATGGATGGAGTGCGGGGATGGATGGATGGAGTGGGGGATGGATGGATGGAGTGGGGGGATGGATGGATGGATGGAGCGGTGATGTGAAGTGGAGCGGTGATGTGAAGTTGAGCGGTGGTGTGGAGTTGAGCGGTGGTGTGGAGTTGAGCGGTGGTGTGGAGTTGAGCGGTGCTGTGGAGTTGAGCGATGGTGTGGAGTTGAGCGGTGGTGTGGAGTTGAGCGATGGTGTGGAGTTGAGCGGTGGTGTGGAGTTGAGCGGTGGTGTGCAGTTGAGCGGTGATGTGGAGTTGAGCGGTGATGTGGAGTTGAGCGGTGGTGTGGAGTTGAGCGGTGGTGTGAAGTTGAGCATATTCCTGGGTTCTTGACAACTTTCTACACTCTCAAGAACAACCATGTTCACTAAAACAGTGAAATGTCTTGTTTATCCATAAGAAAATACTTTTCATGCGCAGGATATCATTATCATTACCACAGTCACTGGAAGTGTATGCACTTTAATGCAATGGAACTGATTGATCATCCCAAAATGTTGTTCTGTGTTTATAGCTCATGCAACTGGTTTAGCTGAGCTGACACATGCACAACACCAAGAGAACTAACATCCTGAAAACATGCGCGTTTGAACTCTGCCTCTGTAAAATATGCGAACAATGGTTTCACTTAATGCACAGGCCAAAATTAACTTTGCAGCCGAATTTGTAAACTAACTAGTTCACATGAGAGAACGATTTACTGTAAGCTCAACCAGTGTTAAATAACATAAGGCATTGAAAATAAAAAGTATAACTTCACAAGACCTCTATTGTGCATTTACAAAATATGTAAATAACACTTGAACAAATATGTTGCTGTAATATCTCCCATGTATTGTCCATTTTTAGACATTACAGTAAGAGTTAATGGAGATGAGTAGGCATTCTAAAAGCCCCTCTGTGATGGGGTTGGTAGGTCGTCAAAGACATACATCAGACTGTGTGTGTTGATTAGCAGCTGCACAAAATGAACCTTGGCTGCACTAAACAATGCCAAAGAAAACAATATCTGTCGATGCCCGTTATAGCAGTCATATTCAGTGTCCTTTACCAATGCCCAATGGCTCCATTATACTTGCTTTTCCATGCAACATTGTTCACAGTGTTGAAGAGATAAATCTGCAAGGCCAGCACAGGCTTCTAAACAAGGGAGGAAGGGTGACGAGACGCATGGGGAGCAGCAGCCTTTGATGTGCCGGCCGGCCATGCAGTGAATAATTAGGGGAGGAGAAATGCTGGCCTTAGGCCGAGCGCAAAGCAACAGATGGCTTTGATGTGGAGGCAGGCGGCTCGGGCGCTCGTGAACAACCGAGGAAAGCAGATACAATAGACGATTAAACAAAGTTATGAAGATATAAGGTAAGAGCAGCCAAGGGACACAAACGTGACTGAATGCATAGTAAGAAAATCACGGGCCAACAGCTAAACCGGCTCCGATATTTTCTTTCAGAAACGTGAGCTAATCACCCATCGGAGATTGCACTCTGAAACAAAAATGCAATTAAGTCTACCCATGCCAGAAACAGAACCATAATTGAAACCCATGCAAAATAGTCATAACATGCTGTGTGAAGCACCCTGAATAATCGTGTCAAAGGCTTGCCAGAAGGCAGGCGAGGTTGTTGAAAAGACAAGCTAAGCTATGAGGCATTATTTCATTATTTTTTTTAAAAGTCCATCACAAATGTAAGCACAGGGGCTTCAAAATCTGGAAACGAGCAAATATTTCCTAAAGCGTGCCCACTTCACTTACATAACGAACGAGACGCATGGGGATCAGCAGCCTTTGATGTGCCGGCCGGCCATGCAGTGAATAATTAGGGGAGGAGAAATGCCGGCCTGAGGCCGAGCGCAAAGCAACAGATGGCTTTGATGTGGAGGCAGGCGGCTCGGGCGGATAGAAGTGCATTCACGAGACCTCATCGAGGTCTCGTGCACTTCTGGAAATCCGCATTTCCAAGAGCTTAGTTTAGCTCTTAGTTTCACCCCAATAGGGCTTGTCCTATTCATTCCTGCGGAATGGAATAGGAAGAGCCCTAAAAATGAGGGTTACCTCTGTGGGCTTTGGTTTCACCCAGGGTGGTACTGCTCGCATATCTCATACTATTGGCTTCTGTATAATATGAGTGCTTGCATTGCCATAAATCAGGGAATATTTTACATCTCAAAAGTACACTAAATCTTCACATGTTAAATCTGTTATCTCAGAACATTGAATAAAGAGAAACATATTTTTGTTTGGATTTTTTAACTTCAGCAGACTTTGTTTTTGTTTTAGTCATGGTCCATAATGCAAACCTGACTTTTTGACTTTGACAATGCTTGTTTTTTGTTGCAAGCTAGCCTGCTTCAGACACAGTAGTCTAGCGGGCATGGCGACTTGTGGACACTCAAGGTGGCATTCACAAAGTTCCCTGATCCGCAGAAACGAACTGCCATTGGCATTTCTGCAGGCATTTCTAAAGGGTTAGTTTCGGCCGCGTTGCACATTTCCATCTGGCGGAGCCGGGGGATTGATCATCTTTAGACATTCCACGGAACTATTCATGGTAGAATTGTAGAATGCTTCATTGTTAAAATAAGAGGTTATGCACAGATAAGAAGCCACACGTCATCAGGTCAAACACAACTAAACAAAGCAGTTTTTTCAAGAGGAAGGAATGGAAATGTAACACCAGAAAAGTGTGCCATACGCTGCAGTATATGCAAAGGGTTAACTACCCAATAAAGCCTTTGCCTGTTCAACGTTATAGTACCTTCTACATGCTAGAGCGGGAGCAGGCAGTAGCACCACACGAACCTGGAAATTAGCAAAGAATGTACGCAGGCGTTAAACTGCATTACATTATTATGTATAGGTGTGACTGTGAGTAGCCATTCTAGCGCCCGTGAAAGATCCAGGCCTCCCATGAGAGGAAGGGAAGCTATTCCTGAGGAAGGGCAATCTGTTTGGGGTTTCATAGGTTTCGAAATTTAGGAATCCAGAGGTGTTTGAGGGTTTTAAACTCAATATTGGATGCATTTTTATGGGACACAAAATCATTTAGTAATCAAGCTAAGGTTAAATGTATCATTGGTAACCTACACACAGATATTTAATGGCATATCTATTCTGCAAGAAGGAAGATTTAAGCAGCTACTGAGTGAGGGTTTCCTATATTTTCATGACGTCAGCATGTCGGGATTAGCATTTGTTCTTACTCAGAAAAGACCTAGCTGGCTGCTTAATTGAAATACAGTTTAGCCTCCACTATACCCTTCCCACCTCAAAAGGGGAAAATGCAGTGCTCAAATTATGCAGGCGGTGGGCACTGGCACTCATTTTTGGGGACAGGGACTTATTCTTCATCCTTTTGGCTTTGACCGAGAGCAAGGAAAAGAAAACTCCCTCCTAGAAAGGACCTTGCATGAAAGGTTACGACTGCAGATTTTAACAGGTCAGCACAGAATCAGTAAAAGAGGCCTACTGATTTTTGCAATACTTGTACTGAGATATTTAAAAAACTGCCATGTTTGCTAAACATTGTTCTAAGCCGGACCTATTGGCTCTGACGAACATTTCAGAATGTTACCAATAAATTAACATTTCTCCAAAAATGACCATTTCAGTAGGAGTGCATAGATAGCCAGAAAACTTTCAATGAACATCTCGCCTAAAATACACATTTCAATATGCTTCGGCTTTTAAACTTGGCTGCTCTTCAACCTTTCTGGAATCCAGATCACAAAAGTGTTGGACCCTTCCTAGGCCTTCCCGCAAATTACCCCATGGCAGCGTGGAAAGTTTATTTTGATGTGCCCACTAGGAGTATGGTTTTTAATTAAAAAGAACTGGTGTCTTTACCTTTCCATGGGGCACACTTTCCTTTCTAGCACAATGACTGTGGTCATGCCAGAATCCTGCCTCTCTGGCACTCTGCTCCTTGTGCCAGTGGGAGACCTGGCTGTTCTTGCTCTCCCATTCTGCCCCTCAGCAGCTCTATTTTTTACACTGGAAGTTGATGGCCAAACAGACTTTGGCTGTTGTTAGTTCTTTATTATTTCTGCACAGCTCAGCTCCCCTGTTCTAGTCTTCCTCCTCCTATAGGCACAGTACTAACACTATTTTTCCACACTGAAGGGTATATTTACAAAGAAATGATGGAGCGCGGAGCTGGGACAAATTTGGCAGCGCCATATTCCAACATTTCCAAAATGCAGGGAAGCACCGTATTTACAACAATTCGGCATACCTCTATTTTTTCCCTAGCACTGGCGCTAAAATTAACTGCCTAGCGCCAACATAGGCACCCTTGTACCATAGTGCAAGGGTGCATGTGTTGAAGGGAATGATTGTTTATGGACATAATCAATATTGATATTTGTTATAAAGCAGCAGACATAGAAGTAGCCGATCGTCATTATTAGATAATTGTTTATGTGCGGGAAGGGACACCCTCCTGCACATAAACAATCATTAATGGCGTTTTGCTCTTTCTATGTAGAAAGAGCAAAAATAAGGGGAAATAAAAGTATTTCTCCTCGTTTTGCCATTCTAACACCTGCTATTACAAGGCGTTAGTTTTTGCAGCTGCCTCAGATTTACACCTCTTTCTAAAAGTGACGTTCTGGTGGCGCTATCCCCTTGTAAATATACCCTGTGATGTAGTTCATATAAACCTTTATAGGATCTGTGGGATTGGTGTCCAGACTGATTCCAGACACCCCTACCAGGTATGTTCACCTGTATACCTGGCTAGCTCACAGTGCCACTGTAAACTCCTCTTACCAAGGAGAGAATAGTTCTTGGAAACTATCAAACATGACAACCCTGTCACATCAGGCATTGTGGAAACAGTACAGTACTTTTCACTCAGTCACTTGCGCTCACTTGGTCTCAGAGAGGGATACACAGAATGAACGGTGGAGACATTTATATTAAGCATTTATTGAACCAGCGTTATTCTAGTGCAAAAGAGGTGTGCTGAAACAACCATGAGACAGAAACAGATATACATGATTATAAGCACCAATAGAGTAAATGGATGGTAGATTCCTACCATAGTGTTAAAGCAATGAATCCAGGCAGGTATATAAATACATGACAGTAATAATGCGTACTCCTACAATGCAACCCTAACTAGATGTACCTATGTGTACCTAGCATTTATGTAGGTGTAGAGCCAAGAATCCCCATAGGCTAAAGCCAACCCCATTACCTGAAGTGAAAAACTGTGGGACCACGTCTTGGTCTCGAGATGGACACCCCGCTAGGAATTGCAGACCACTGCGAGCTGGAGTGTCTGCGTTTAGGAACCTCAGTGTCTCTCGTCAGTGTGTCAGCATGGAAGCCTTTCCCCTCTGACTGCTTTGGCAAAGATATAGTGTATATGTACCCAAAAGGTACCCTTAGGGGATTCCACCTTGCTGTGTCATGTCGGTCGAGGATGACAGAATGGATGACCCTTATACATAGTTATTATGCAGAAGATGGTAATCCTGCTGTGATTCTGAGAATCTTCATGCATAATTAATGAGAATGGTTTTTGGGGAAATCCACACAGCATTTTATGCAGCGCTTAACTAGGTAAGAAGTCAATACCAAAACCCGTTATGTAGTGTAATGGTACAGTAAATGTAGTTGAAGGGTCAGGAGACTACTTCGGCCTAGTTTTGCTGACAATAGTGTGTTTTCTACTTGTCCAGCTTTGGAACTGGTTTAAGCCTTTCAAATTCAAACAATGGATCACTCACAGCGCTGACGAATTAGCACCCTTGAAAAACCATCACACCAAACAAGACAGCAAAAAGGCCCCCTGGTTCAACGATGACCTTAAGAAATCCAAAAAGCTATGCCGTACTCTTGAGAAAACATGGAGAAAAAACCCAACCACCGACAACATGTCCACCTTCAAGGCAGCCACCCGAAAACACCACCAGCTGATTCGATCCACCAAGAAATTAGCATTCAAGAATCGACTCGACAACAACGCCCATAACAGCAAGGAACTATTCAACATCGTCAAAGAATTTACCAACCCCACCGCAGCCTCAAACGACATCACTCCCTCCCAAGACCTCTGCGATTCGTTATCCTCCTTCTTCTACAACAAAATTGCCGACATACACAACAGCTTCAAAAACAGTTCCAACGAACAATCCTCTCCACCCCCCTCAGAACCTAAACCGCCCTCTAACAACCTCAGCGCCTGGAACCCAATCACCACTGAAGACACCATCCGCCTAATGAATTCCATCCACTCTGGCTCGCCAACCGACCCATGTCCCCACCACATCTTCAACAAAGCAGACTCCATCATCGCACCCTGTAATAATCCAGGAAAAGTTGAGCTTCAAAGTAGGTTTATTAAACAGCACAGCATCAAGTCTTTACAAAGGGAAGTCCAGGATACAACTGACAAATGCAGCAGAATGCTGTATGAGGAAAGCTCTGTTCAGAATATAGAACATCATAGGAAACATAACATGGCACATGCACTTAAAGAGAAAGAGATACAAAATAGACCAAACCTAGCTATGCAGAATGTAACACATCTCCCTTATCAAAAGAAAAACAAAATACATATTTATACAAAATCCTGTAAAGTAGTGGGGCTTCTTCTGATACGCACATCACCTTTAACTCTTGATGCAACAGAGTATGAAGGAGTACCTGGAGCAAAACTTCCATCGGAATTGTCACAATGGACAACATTATCCTGACATTGAGATTGCAAGATAGTTTGTGTTGCACATTTTGCAACCTTACTCAAATTCCAAACTTTGCCATCTTGGGTGATGACAGAATTATTGAAAACTCTTTTAATTTGAATGGGTCTACCATACTTACTCGTTCCTTTACAAACAAAAAAAGGTTTCAGAATCCTGACCCAATCACCCACACAAAACTATGTTCCTTTGTCTTCCACTTTTTATTGTACCACAAAGCCGACTTACTCTGTTTACAAACAACCCTATTGGCAACACTTTGGACATCTACTTCATCTTCTCCTAAGTTTTTACATTTTTCTTTAAACCACCAGGGACAAATGTTGGATGCGGGATCCCTACCTTTCAGTAACTTGAAGGGACTAACTTCTGTAGTGGTATGGGGAGTTATGCGATACGTCCACAGTTTCCCCCTAAGCACATTCAACCAATTACTCTTTTCCTTAATGGCGTCAACAACAAAACTCTTCAATACCCGGTTAAAGCGTTCAACTTGCCCATTCTCATGCGGTTCATAAAGAGATGTCCGTACATGCTTGATTTTGCAAGTTTGCAAGAAAGCTTGCATCTCGGATGACACTAACTGTACACCATTATCCGATACTAATACTGATGGGCAACCTTCCCTTGCAAAAACTTCCTTAAAGAACGTAATTACCACCTCAGAGGTAACTTTAGCCACAAATTTCACTTCCGGCCATTTGGAGTGGTAGTCAATCATGACCAAAGCAAACTGTGAGGCTTCAGGTAATATATGAAAAGGACCTGAAATGTCAAAGGCTACTTTGTTCCACGGAAACTCAGGCCACTTGACAGATTTAAGTGGAGGAATATGCAATTTTAACATTTTATCCTTGGTACAACACTCACTACACTCTCTGACAGTACGGTCAATGAACCTGTCCATTCCTGGCCACCAAAAATTCAGTCTTATTAGACGCTTCATGGCTGAAATACCAGGATGTGTTTTGTGTGCCAACTTGAGAATAAGCTCCTGTACACCCACTGGTGGAATGCATTTCCCAGATTTAAAAACCAAATCCCCATCACAAAACAACTCATCGGCTACATTATAAAAAGGAAGTAAATCATCCCTGACCTTTGTCTTATTAGGCCAACCTTTGAAAATGTAGTTCTTTAGCATTCCAAACTTCTCATCCTCATTTTCGCATTTCAACCAAAATTGTTCTGTGATATCCTGATATTGGGAATCAACCACATCAGACAAATTTACAATAAAATCAACTTCACTAATACTATTAACTTTGTCTTCCTGATTTTGGCAAGGAAGACGTGATAGGCAGTCAGCAGTGACATTATTTTTTCTAGGAATGTATTCCACAGTAAAATGATATTCCTGTAACTTGGATGCCAAACGCGCAATCCTGGCTGTAGAGTTCCACCCTCCACCAACTGATAAAATATGTACAAGCGGTTTGTGGTCGGTTCTCAAAACAAACTCACTGCCCCAAACGTAAATCCTATAGTGTTCAATTGCCCATACACAGGAAAGCAGTTCCCGTTCAATCACAGCATACCTGCGTTCCGTCTCATTTAATGTCCTGGATAAAAAAGCCACATTCCATTCCATGACTCCATCAGTTTGAGATAATACACAACCCAAACCGTACAAACTAGCATCAGTGGTGATGATGCATTTCTTAACAATTCTGAAAGGTTTCAAAGTTGGTGAGTTGACAATATCATGCTTAATATCAGTAAAAGCTTTATCTTGTTCAGCTTTCCAAACAAATTCATTACTTTGTCTCAATACCTTCCTTAATGGTTCCATTTTGGTAGCAAAATTAACCACAAATTTGCTGTAATACTCACACATTCCTGAGAACGACAACAATTGTTCCTTATTGCTCGGTGCAGGGGCATTGAGAATAGCTTCAACATTAGATTTTTTCGGAATTAAACCTTCCCCAGACAACGTGTGTCCCAAATACTCTACAGATTTTCTAAACAGTTTGCATTTGTGTGCCTTAAGAGTATGACCGTATTTTTCTAACCTGCAACACACTTCATTTAAATGTGAAGCATGCTCAACTTCATTTTTTGAAAAAATCAATATATCATCTTGGAAGCACTTAACGAACACATCAAGATCTCTGAAAATTTGGAACATGACCCGTTGAAAAACAGAAGCAGCCGAAGCCAAGCCAAAAGGCATTCTTCTGTACTGAAAAAGACCCATTGGAGTGATAAATGCTGTGTACTTCTTTGAGTCTTCTGTAAGTTCAATTTGATGGTACGCAGATCTAAGATCTAAAGTGGAAAAAATCTGCGCACCATCAAAAAGAGACACAAGTTCATTGATATTGGGTAAGGGATGACAATCAATGATAATATTGGAGTTAAGTGCCCTTAAATCAATGCAAACTCTCAATTTTTGGTCAGGTTTGCACACCAAAACAATGGGCGAAACCCATTCGGATGATTCAATGGGTTCTATAATGTTGTCCTTTAGCAAATCATTCAACATTTCTTTTAATTCCTCTCTGACATTTAGGGGAACTCCTCTTAACTTTTGCTTAACAGGAATAGCACCTTCTTTTAAAACAATCCTATGTGAAAAACCTTCTAATTTCCCTAAACGTTCACAGAAAACATTGCTAAACTTATTGCTCCAAAAGGAAACAACATTTTCTTTTCCTTCATTTGAACAAATAGAGTTAATCATTTCGTGTTCGCTACACAGAGAAACAGGATCTTTGGCCCTAGGATTTAAAGTGATCCCAAGTTCCCATTGGTCATGCCAACCTAGAACATTGACTCCCTTAATAGCAATATATAACTTAATAAAGGCAGACCTTCCTCTAAAGCTTAATGGAACTTCCAAGAATCCTTCAATATCAATCTTATTCCCATTGAAACCCTCCGCAAGTATATCTGAAGGTTGCAGAGTAGAAATATTGCATACAGATTGTAGTTTTTCATTGAAATATTCTCTGGTAATTATAGTCCATGGGGACCCATAATCCACCATGAGCTCAATATTAGTGGTAAAAACTTGAAAAATACATTTTGGGGATTTCTTACTAGTTAACATTATATATCCAGTTTGAAGAATAGAAACTACATATCCACGATCTAAATCTTGCTTATTTTCATCAGCAATATTAATTGCAGATACTTTGGTGGAGGTACTAGTGTTAGAAGGCATGTGTAGTTGTCCTGAGCGATACTGAGAATTAGAGCGTCTTTCTCTACACACATTACTAAAATGCCCCAATTTATTACAAATATTGCAAGTTTTCCCTAAGGCAGGACAACCCTGGAAAGAAGCAATGTGTGATTTGCTACCACATCTAAAACATGAAAGAGAAGTATTATTATTAGGAATATCTGTTCTCCTAAAATTGGGATTGTAAGAATTTTTTGTCCTAAATTGAGTATGGAAAGCATTTTTAGTATCAATCTTAGATTTGACTATACACACTTCTTCATCAATTGTACTTTTACCAGCATGAGATCCTTGTTTATCAACTATGTCCATCCACTTTTCTGACATTTCAGTTGATTTAGCAATAGCAATAGTTTCTTCTAAATTAGGATCACCTATACACCACAATTTATCTTGCACCTTTTTGTTCTTGACGTGAACAATAATTTGATCACGGATCATTTCATCACACATGGCTCCAAAATTACAATGAAGACTTAACGCTCTTAAGGAAGTGAGAAAATCATCAAATGATTCTTCTTGCTTTTGTGCCCTGGTATAAAATTTAAAGCGATTTAAAGCAATACTAGCAGTAGGTTTAAACCTTTTTTCTAATCTACCAAGCGCTTCAGTATAAACATTCATGGTATCACCACTACCAGAAGGAACAGTTAAATGGGGTAAAGTTCTAAAAATCTCTTGTCCTTCAGACCCTAAACAATGTAATAAAATGCTCTTTTTCCTCTCTGCACCCATGCGTTCTCCATCAATAGCCCGCATATAATTGAAAAATTCCTCCTTCCACCTTGACCATGGCATGGGAGGATCACCTTTGACCTGTAAAAACTTAGCAGGAGGGTCAAACTGCATATTGACACAAAGATACAATTAAAATAGATAATAAGAAAATGTAGTCTCAAATAAATGAAAATAATAAAATAAATTAAAAAAAATAAAAAATAAATGTAGTAAAGAATTAGGTAAAGGTTAATAACAGATAAATGTACTTGAGATTGGAAGCAAAACGATGCATAACATTAATCCAATGTAGCACTGCAAATACTGGTAAACGAAGAAATGTTCACCAAAGTTAATATTCCCAAAAGCGCTGAAGTGGTTCAATAAATAATTGCTTAATGGTAAATGTACTTGAAGCTGAAAAACAGAAGTTCGAAGTAATATATAATTGCTGCAAAACGAGTAAATGAAGAGTTGAATTGCTGAACAAAGTCAAAGTGTTTTAAAAGTGTTGAAGAAATCCAATAACGCACTAAAATAAAGAATAAACCAACCGATATTGAAGTTAGGAGTCGCGTTTGTTGGTTGCTAAGATACACCCAGCTGAAGATAAATACAAAATGGAGTCACGTAGACGTTGCGTGATAAATATCACGTAGAAACGTTGCGCAATGACGTTTTCAACGTTGCGCGATGACGTTTCGAACTCTGCGTGATGGGGTCCAAGAGAATGCAGCCGGTGTTTACTTTTGCGCGGACAAAGCCTGTAACGCGCACACGTCGTTTGTCAACGAGGTAAACAAATGATGCCTCTGCGGTGCAATGACGATGGAAACGTCTGCGGTGCAATGACGTTCTACCACTCGATGAAAGCGTCTGCAGTGCAATGACGTTCTTCACCACTCGTCACAGAGATCACTGACGAATCCGGTTGCTAGGCATCAGTAAACAGGAGGTTGCCAAGCAATATAACGCGAGGAGCTGAAAACATCGAGCAGGTAACAGTAAATCAAAAGATGCAAACAATATAAAAATAAAAGTAGGATACGTAGAATTTTCCAGAAAAGAAGGTTGTTTAAAAAAAATAACATCCAAGAAAGTAAGATGAAGTAGGAGATTTTAAAAGGTTCCTCAGGTGTAGAAAATGAAGAAAAATTCCAAATTCTTCCAGAATCACAGAAATTGGGTTCAAACTCCGCTCCTGTGCTGAAGATGGCTGGAGTAGGGCTGCCCTTGTCGCCAAAAATTGTAATAATCCAGGAAAAGTTGAGCTTCAAAGTAGGTTTATTAAACAGCACAGCATCAAGTCTTTACAAAGGGAAGTCCAGGATACAACTGACAAATGCAGCAGAATGCTGTATGAGGAAAGCTCTGTTCAGAATATAGAACATCATAGGAAACATAACATGGCACATGCACTTAAAGAGAAAGAGATACAAAATAGACCAAACCTAGCTATGCAGAATGTAACACACCCCATCTCCGTGATGTCATCAACTGCTCCTTCATCTCTGCTTCCTTCCCAGAAAGCTGGAAACATGCCGAAGTCAGCGCCCTCCTGAAGAAAACCACAGCAGACCCCTCTGAACTTAAAAACTACCGCCCCATATCCCTTCTCCCATTCCCGGCCAAAGTCATTGAGAAAGCTGTCAATAGCCAACTCGCCGCCTTCCTCGAATCCAACAACTCCCTCGATCCCTCACAGTCCGGCTTTCGAGCCAAACACAGCACTGAAACCGCCCTCATCGCAGCAACAGACGACATCCGAACACTACTGGACAATGGAGAAACAGTGGCCCTCATTCTACTCGACCTCTCCGCCGCCTTCGACACTGTCTGTCACAGCACACTCATACAACGCCTCAGCAACATCGGCATAAAAGGAAAAGCCTTGGATTGGGTCATCTCGTTCCTTGCTGGGAGAACTCAGAGAGTCCGACTTCCCCCATTCAAATCAGAGGCCACTGAAGTAATTTGCGGTGTACCACAAGGATCATCACTCAGTCCCACCTTCTTCATTGTTTACATGAGTCCACTCGCTTCCATCGCGCGTCAACACAACCTCAACATCATCTCCTACACTGATCCTCTCCCTCACCAAAGACCCTACCACCGCCAAAACCAATCTTCACGAAGGCATGAAAGAAGTAGCCGTATGGATGAAAAACAGCCGCCTTAAACTTAACTCAGACAAAACGGAAGTGCTCATCCTAGGTTCATCCCCCTCTGCCTGGGACGACTCATGGTGGCCTTCGGATCTGGGCTCAGCACCCATACCCACAGACCACGCACGTAACCTTGGCTTCATCCTAGACTCCTCACTCTCGATGACCAAACAAGTCAACGCCGTCTCATCCTCCTGCTTCAACGTACTTCGTATGCTCAAAAAAATCTTCCATTGGATCCCCGCCGAGACAAGAAAGACTGTCACCCATGCACTGGTTACGAGTCGACTAGACTACGGAAACACCCACTACGCTGGAATTACAGCCAAATTACAGAAAAAACTCCAACGCATCCAAAACGCATCAGCGAGACTCATTTTGGACATCCCTCGCCAAGATCACATTACCGGCCACCTGAAAGACCTCCACTGGCTTCCCGTCAACAAGAGAATAACATTCCGTCTCCTCACCCACGCACACAAGGCCCTCTACAAACTAGGGCCCGAATGCCTCAACACTCGACTATCCTTCTACACACCCACCCGCCAACTAAGATCCTCCAATCAAGGCCTCGCCGCAGTTCCGCGTATCCAAAGATCCACCATGGGAGGTAGATCCTTCTCCTACTTGGCGGCCAAGACCTGGAACTCACTCCCCACTCACCTCCGCCTTACACAGAACCACATCTCCTTCAGAAAAGAACTTAAAACCTGGCTATTCGATAAATAATGAACCCCTTCCCCAAGCGCCTTGAGACCCTCTGGGTGAGTAGTGCGCTATATAAATTCTTGAACTTGAACTTGACATTTGCTGTGTCCCTTCTAGACTGGTAAAGCCAAAACAAAGGTGCAAAATAGGAAGATACTTCCCCATTCAGCTACCTCTCAACTTGTTAGGTGTAACACGTCTGGGGGAAGAATGAAGCAAGGAGGATGCAGGTGCTGTCCCGACACTTCAAAGGGACATCGGTTTCTCTCCCTCACCAGTTGAAGTGACCTTAGTAATGCTCCTAAAGAATACGGAGCAGATTTACAAGTCCCTTGTGCCTCTTTTACACCGCCATTGCGTCACTTTTGTGACGCAGCGGTGGCGCAAATCCAGCTCCATGGTGTGGGGTACTCACAACGTGACACATCTGGGAGATGCGTCACGTTGTAAAGTCCTGTGCTACATGTAGGTGTTCCTGTGCAGGGGGGCGTTCTGGCGCAGGAACGCCTCCTAAAAGTGGTGGATTTCACTCAGCCACTTTTAAGAAAATGCTGTGTCAAAACCCTGCGCCTGCTTGAAGCAGGCATAAGGATTGATGCAGCATTTGAAGAATAGGGCACCCCCAAGCCTTGTTGGAGCTGCGTCGCGCTTGCGATGCAACTCTAGCAATGCGCCGCTTTTATGGCAGCAGATGCGTCTCGCATCTGTCCATTTTTGCCCCATGGTGCGCCGCATTGTAAATGCGGCGCTTCCATGGTGGCGGAGCCGTGACGTACAATAACTGGCACATCCCTGATGATATGCAGAGATGCGCCAGTTATTGTAAATCGGGCCCTAAATCCCTATCTGGTAGGGTCTCTCCATCCTTCAGCTTATGCACCAAACATACAGACAGGGGATTCAAAATGGATTCCTGTCTCACATAGTAAAACACTTCAGCTACAGTTCATGTGGACCTTAAACCACACAGGCAGCATGTAGTGCGCACACACACACTCCATTCATGTCACCTGCAACCTATCCAAGGCCTCTTACCCTTGCTGTCAACAGCTGAAATACAAGTTCCAACTTAAAACCCAATTTAAAGAGAGGTTAGTGTGCAAGACTACCCTAGAAAGGCTCACCAGACAGCACTTGTCCAAATAACAGAGGTCGGAAAGCGAAAAGGTGGCATTAGAATAGTAAGTCCCCCAAATAATGCACTTTACTCATTGGAGTGTTATGAATTTTATGTTTTTGGATTGATATTGGTTACTATTTCATTTGTAAAACAACTGTATGACTTCAAATTTTATTGATGGTTCAATATAAAAATGTTCATCATCAAAGCACATAAAACAATCACAATAAACAAATCTAAAACAATTAGGCTATAATATGCACAAGCATAAACAATAATACATTATAGATTTAAAATCAACTGTATAACTATTTTGAGTGTATTTAATTAAAAAGTGTATATTTCTGTAGTTATATTATTTCAAGTTTTTTACTTATGTTTTCATTTATAGCATTAATTATTTTTGCAATTTATTTATAAAATGTATTTTTAACAGTTTAATAATTATAAAGCTAGTTTTAAATTTCTTGTAGAATTTATAATTGTTCATATTTATGTTTTATTATGTATTAGTAGTTATTAATGCTATATTGTATATTTTAAAATATACTCATATATATTCATTTACTAAAGGTGTTTGAATTTTGAACCTAAATGCATTTATATAATTTTTTTGTTATTATAAAATGACATCCATTTGCATGAACTTATTTTTTTAAACCATTTAAATTAATGTTCTTTTTCACATTATATATATATTTTTTAAATGTAATGTTTTAGACTTTTTTTTTTTAGTTACTATAATGTTAAATACATAACATATATATATATATATTTATATATATCACACATGACCAAGACTGCGGCTGCAGTCGAAACACGTCATGTAAATAAACAAGATTTCTGGTCGTGGACATTGATTTGCCTGAGAGCATGTATAGCTTTTGAACTTGGGATTGTGTTGTTTGCCGGTACGCTCTGCCGGCGAGTGTGCCACCTCTCGAGTGTCCCAGGGTTCCGGAAGGAACCTATGTTGAAAGGAATATATATACATACATAAATTCACTGAAAAAAACATAGGTTTCAGGGACGTTATAGTTAGTTAGACATTTCACTCGTACAAAACCATAGAAATTCCCCCGTTACAGTTAGTTCAGCTAACTGTAACTCGCGCCCCTGCAATCCACTGCTGATGACTTCACATATCACATCATTCATGAAATGGTCAGTGACATCACTGATGACATCTCAAATGACATCACTGATGACATCATCCAGTGACTATGTGTTCCTGTAAAGTTTAAATATGTTTTATATATATGGCAAGGTGTATTGACGAATGATTGGGTGTATAAGTGTCTGGGTGAAGGATTTAGAAGGTGAGTGACTGACTGCATAAGTGAGTGATTAAATGTGTCTTACTGAATGCAAGGGTTAGTGACTAAACTGTCTGAATGTGTGTATCAGTATGTCTGTTGTTGTGTAAGCTGCTGCATGTGTTGGTCAGTAGCTACATGAGTGTCTCTATGGGTAATTGATTGGTTGCCTGAGTATTTGTATGAGAGACTGAGTGTGTGTGTGGGTGGGTGGGAGGTGTGTGACTGTGCATAGATGTGTGAGTGGTTGATTCACTGGGTGTATGGGTTCAAGAGTGCAGGTGGAAACAGCTGTGTGAGCGGGTGAGTGTGCATGGGTGTGTTGGTGAGATTGGATGTCTCAGTCGTACATATCCAAGTAACTACGTAGGTAAAAGGCAGTGTATGTGAGAGTTGGAGTACATAAATGACTATACGTGAGAGTCAGTAATTGTGAAAGTGGCTGTATGGATGAGTGTGTACTTGTATCAGTGATTGTATAAGAGAGTAAGTATGTGGTAGCATATGTTTGAATACATGAGGTGGTGTATGTATAACAGTATAGGTGAGGAAATGGGAGTGTAATTGATTCTTTGCATGACTGACTAGGTGTGTGAGTAACTCCATGGATGAGTGGCGGTGTGTGTGTGTGTCTATATAGGGGTATGAGTGCATATGATAGTGTTGTATTGATGAGTGACTATATGTATGAGTGATTGTCTGGGTGAATGAGTGGATGTGTGTGTAGACCTAGGAATCAGTGAGTGCGTATGTAGTAACTGGTATTGGTGTGTCAATGGTTCTGAAAATGGTAGTCTGTATTTTACAGAGGGTGTGTTAAAGGTTATATTAGGGTGTAAGGAGGTGCATCAGATTGTCATGTGGATGATGTCATCGATGATGTCATTTAATTTGTCATCAGTGATGTCATCAGTGATGGCACTGACCATGTCATGAAGGATGTAATATGTGACGTTATCAGCAGTGCATTGCGCAAATTATAGTTAGCTCAACTAACTATAACGGTGGAATTTCTATGGTTTTGTAGGAGTGAAGTGTTCAACTAACTATAACGTCCCTGAAACCTATGTTTTTTTCAGTGAATTTCAAAGGTTTTTTTAAATGCTAATTTCTAACTTTAACGTGCCTGAAACCTATGGTTTATTTCAGTGAATTTCGATGTTTTTTTAAATGCTAATTTCTAACTATGCCGACAAAGGTAGGACATGTGAAGAAAGAGGAAGAAAAGCGCAGAAAGAAGCAAGACAAATGCAGAAAGAGGCAACAGAAGTCCAGAAAGACAATGAAAAGTGCAGGAAGAAGCAAGAGATGTGCAGAAAGAACCAACAGAGGAGCAGAAAGTCCTCCTGTGCCCCCAACATTTTACTGACGGGTACTGCTGATAACTGACTCTGACTAACCAGAACCAGAGGCAGTGCAGCTATGCTAAAAGACACTTAGAATATAGTGAAAATAACTACATACACTAGGGAACACTATGCGTTGGGGTACCCCTGTAATTAGCATGACCTCCTCTGTATTTGCCATGAGTTAGTGCCTGGGTCATTGCATGTGTACATGGGTAGTGACTGGATGATTAGAGTGCTGCAAGGACAGTGCATGGTGATTTTATAACTGCTTGGGTTTTGTCGAAGTGATTGGATAAGTACGTGATGCTGGATGGGTGATTTGAGGAGTGCATGGGTAGTGACAGAGGGATTTCTGAAGTGCATGGCTATAACCTGGGTAATTGGAGGAGTGAATCAGTACTGTGTAGGTGGTTAGAGGTCTGCATGGATAGTGCACAGGGGATTGTAGCAGTGCATGTGTTAGTGCCTGGGTATCTCATGAGTACATGGGTACTGACTGGAAGATTAGAGTACTGCAAGAAAAGTGCATGGTGAATTTATAAGTGCTTGGGTTTTGGTGGAGTGATTGGATAAGTACATGGAGCTGGCTGGGTGATTGAAAGAGTGCTTGGATACTGACATGGCGATGGCTGGACTGCATGGGTAATGCTTAGAGGATTGTAGCAGTCCATGTGTTAGTGCCTGGGTCATTGCATAAGTACATGGGTACTGATTGGAAGATTAAAGTACTGCAAGGACAGTGCATGGTGAATTTGTAAATGCCTGGGTTTTGGCAGAGTGATTGTATGGGTACAGGGTGCTCGGTGGGTGATTGGAGGAGTGCATGGGTAGTGACAGGGCGATGGCTGGACTGCATGAGTACTGCTCAGGGTATTGTAGCAGTGCATGAGTTAGTGCATGGGTCATTGCATGAGTAGTGACTGGATGATTACAGTCCTTCAAGGAGAATGCATGGTGAATTTGTAAGTGCTTGGGTTTTGGCGGAGTGATTACATAAGTACTCACATGTCACATCAGGCCCGCCCCCTCCCTTCACCACTGTGCAAACGCATCCCCTGGCGGGTTTTAATTTGGGGGATTAATTCCCCTTGAATCCTGAGTGTACCTGGGGGCCACCTACCCCATCAGGTACCTCCAGTAAGCGCCACAGAGCTGCGTTGCAGAGAGGTGGTCTGAGGCCACGCCCAGTTTTCACCTCTCTGCAACGCAACTTTGGTGCTTACTGGACGTACCTGGTGGGCTAGTTGGCTCCTAGGGACCCTCAGGATTCAAGGGGACTTAATTCCCCAACTTAAAACACACCACAGGGTGTGTTTGCACACTTGTCACATCAGGCAACACCCCCTCCGTGCACCACTGTCCAAACACACACAATGGTGCGTTGTAAATTGGGGTATTAAGTCCCCTTGAGTCCTGAGGGTCCCTGGGGGCCAACTAGCCCACCAGCTACCTCCAGTAAGCGCCACAGAGCTGCGTTGCAGAGTGGTGTAAAAAGGGGGCTTGTCCTTGGACCACCTCTCTGAAATGAAGCTCCCTGGCGCTTACTGGACGTACCTGGTGGGCTAGTTCCCCCAATTTACAATGTGCCAGGGGGTGCGTTTTCACACTTGCTATGTCAGGCCCTGCCCCCTCCCCTGCACCATTGTGCAACCGTGCCGCCAGGGACCCTCAGGATTCAAGAGGACTTAATCCCCCAATTTACAATGTGCCAGGGGGTGCGTTTGCACACTTGTCATGCCAGGCCACGCCCCTCCTGCACCACTGTGCAAACACACCCCCTGGAGCGTTGTAAATTGGGGGATTAAATCCCCTTGAGTCCTGAGGGTACCTGGGGGCCAACTAGCCACCAGCTACCTCCAGTAAGTGCCACAGAGCTGTGTTGCAGAGAGGTGTAAAAAGGGGCGGGCCCTCTGAACACATCTCTGCAACGCAGCTCCCTGGCGCACACTGGAGGTATCTGGTGGGCTAGTTCGCCCAAGGGACCCTCAGGTTTGAAGGGAACTTAATTAATCCCCCAATTTACAATGTGCCAGGGGGTGTGTTTGCAAACGTGCTATGTCCGGCCCTGCCCCCTCCCTGCACCATTGTGCAACCCAGCCTCCTGGTGCATGTAAATTGGAGGGTTAGTTCCCCTTGAGTGCCTGGGGACCCCACCCCCAAGGAACTGACCCCTTTTAAAAAAAATAACAAATGTAAACTGAAAGGGGTGCTGCGTGGCCCTCCTTGTGAGAAGTTGGCCTGATAGGTAGTGTTTCCAATTCTGGAACCACTGGTTATCAGTCCAAACAAACCCCAAAGATGTCAGGTTGTAAGTCAACCTTGTAGACAAGCTATCCTAGTGGTAGCATGGACTAAGCAGCCTTAAAGGCTTAACTTAAGAGGTCGTGTTAAGCGAGCTGTTTTACCACATACAATCCTGTAATCAAATGAAAGGACACCACACAAGTATATATTATAAAAATATATGTATTTATTTCTAAATTACTCCCCAGTACTCTTTATGAGGAAAGGGGCACAAGCGTTAAATCAAAAGCACTGTTACACATATAAAGTTGCACGTTTATGGATGAGGGCGGGTGGCCACTCAGACCATATATCAAAAAAGTGGTATAAGTAACACTTTACGAACAATGGTTAGGCCTAGGGCCTAGAGATTCGCTGGGAGCAGTCAGGACAAGCAATGAAGAAGTCGGGAGTAGCCCACAGGAGACGGGTGCAGCACGGAAAGTGCGGCGCGCACCAATGCACTGTCAATGGTGCGTAAAAGTCAATAAAAGTGAATAAAAAGATACTTCCGCTGAACCTAGGAACACAAAACTTTAGACACAGACCCTAGAGGTGTGTACCAGTGTAAAGACACCGGCGTTGCAAAGTTACCTCACCCACAGGCCGTGGGTGCACAGGGTCGAAGTGGCGTCGGGTTCTGTCACGCGGGTTCTGGGTGCTTGGAGCTGTTGCAGCTGCAGGCGCTGTGAAGCAGAAGTGTCCGGTGCGATCCAAGGGTGGATCGATGTAGAAAAGTACCTGAAAGCAGAGGGGACAGAGTCTGGGTCACTCAGCAGTGACCAGGGTGGAACCAGGACGGAACCAGGCAATGTCGGGCGCAATCAGGCGGTTGTCGATAGGCTTCTCTCCGCTGTCACGTGGGCTCTGGGGCATCTGCGACGTCCAGGAGCAGGTCACGATCTGTCCCACGTAGGCTCTCGCCGTCAGCACCGTCGGCTTGAAGATTGTAGCAAACAGCACTTGGCAAAAGCAATCCACGCGGAACCGGGAGATTGCTTATCACTCGAACCAGGAGGGTCAGAGTGGGTGCTCCTTTTCACAGGAGTGCAGATCTGGAGCAACCAGAAAAGCAAGTCGGATTTCAAAGTTCGTCGGCACAGGGGCCACAAGCCAGCTGGCAAGTGACCGGGCCAACGCGTCGAGCGCACACAAGCAGAAGGGCCCCACGCAGCACTCGTCGAGTGTGGAGGGGTGAGCTTTGGTGCAAGTGGAGCTCGGGGCTGGGGCTTCTCAAACCCCGGTGTACAGCTTCGAGGGTCACTCGTGGGCCGCACGGTCAGCGTCTCGTGGCCTTTTCAAGATGGCGTGCCCCACGCTTCCGGTCGCCTCCACGGGTCTCAGCTCTGCAGGGACTGTAGAAGGCAGGCAAGCTTGATCTCGTCGATCTCTGTCGCTCGAGTTCCGGCGGGAACTGCAACAAAGCAAGGGTCGAGGGCTGGATGGTGCCTGTTTGCACAGGGTGGTCACTCCTTGACCACAAGGGAGATTCTTCAGTCTTCTCACGTCGTGTAGAAAGTCGAAGGGTCCAGATTTCGTTTCTTATGTTTCTTCAGGATGATCTGAGTTGCATTGGCACTGCTCCCCCTCTTATTCCAATCTGAGGGGTGGATCTCCTGCTAGGTCCCTCCCCTATGGGTGGGACCAGGAAGGGGGGTGGTTACACCCCCTTTCCTTTGTCCAGGTCTCACTGGAGCTGGGGCTGGGCTGCCCCAGAACCGGTTTGACAGGATTATGCAAGGGGAAGCCTTGTGCTCCCCAGGCACTGTCTGGTTTCATTCAAACCTCCCTGCTACAATCCACTATCTCCTGTCTGGGGTGGTGTCACACCTCCCTGTGACAGGAAATCCTTTGTCCAGGCCTCCTCTGCTGAGTTTCGGTCAGCAGCAGGAGGTCAGACATGTGTCTGTGGCAGAAGCATCCATTTTGTGGATCTGAGGCTCTTTTAAAAATCAACCGCATTTTAGCAAAAGTAACATGTCGTCCCCTCTAGAGGGGTGGAATGCTACCCCCGTCGCCAGGACTGGCGAGGGGGTAGTATTCCAATTCGTATGACACCTTACACGACATGTTTTGATAAAGCCAAACCAAAGTTAACATATAACCGCGAGGATTATAATGCATTTAATAGTATATGGTTTGGCATTATCCCGGATCAGCTTAGGGAGTTGTTCCCGACAGCTGCAGACAGTCTCAGCTCATGCCAGAGCACCATCTCACATAAAACCACGCACTCTGCCTCCAGGATTGATGAGGCCTTCCATAGGAGTGGCTTACAGGCTATATATGTGTCCAGATATAGGTTTAGATATAGGTATACTATATCTAAGCAAGGGGTGATTACACCCACTTGCCCCAGCTGAGTGATCAGCCAGTTGTGTCAATTTAGATAGCCAGCCAGGGGTGGCAAAAGATATGCTGCAGCCCCTGGTAGGCCTTGGATGCACCTATGCCCTGGGCACCTATAGTGCTCTGTACAGGGGCTGATAAGGTGACCCAAGCCAATCTAGTTATGCACCTAGGGTACATGGAATCCATTTTACAGAGAGAGCAGATAGCCTGGGGCCCTGATTAGCAGGGAACCAGGCCAACTAAGTCGAAAACCAGCTAAACACAGGGCAAAAAATCTGGGGTAACCATAGTCAGGTAGCCACCTTCCTACACTCCTCCCGTGGCCTTGGTTGACCCCGGGGACCCCATCCCCGAGGCCAGCCTTTATTTATTTATTTTATTTGGGGAGGTGGGCCGCATGGCACCCCTCCTGGGCCACTTCTAGCCCCGGGAACCCCATCCCCCAGGGCCTGGCCTCACCGTTGGGGACCGTGGGGGGAGCCCCAATGCCACCACGGTCCCGCCAGCTCCCCGCCTCCTGCGGGAGCCGGCATTGATTTTCCACGCGGGGAGCTGCTGACATGGAGCTGCTCTCGCTTCCAAAATCCAAAGCAAGTTTGCAATGACAGGGCGGGAGCTGCACGTCTCCCGCCCTCTCATAGCAAACAGTAGTGTCCCAGGGCACTGCAGGAGCCGGCCCTTGGGGGTGGCCATCGAGGGCTCCAGGAAGAGGGCCGTGTGGCCCCCCTCCCACCATTTCAAAACCGCGGGGAGGTGGTGGTACCCGGGGCCAGGGGTCTGCTACGGACCCCCATATGTCAATATTAAGTGCCCCGGGGAGCTGATGGTCCCTAAGGCAGTGGGGGGCTTAAGCACTCGCCACACACAATAATAATTTTTTTTGCCCCGGGGAGGTGGCGGTCCCCAGTTATCATAAATGCTCCGCGGAGGTGGAGGTCCCCAGAGCAGTGTGGGGGGGTTGGCACCCCCACACATTTCTTTAGGATGTCCCAGGGAGGAGGCCGTCCCCGGGGCTTCAGGAGGGCTGCGTGTCCCCCCACATTTAATTTAATGAGCCCCGGAGAGGTGGTGGTCCCCAGAGCTGTGGGGGCCCCCGCAAAATTATTTATAAGTGCCCCCGGGACTTGGCCCACCCGGGGGCTTTTTTAATATGAAGCGCGCAAGCCTGCGCTTGTTTTTTTTTTTCGTCCGGATTCGCACACCCAGCGCGAATTCGGCTGATTTTGTTTAAAAATTTTTTTGGGGGGGGGGGACCCCTGAGTAGGCCTAGCGAGTCAGGGTGTTTCTACCCTGCCCCCTTTTCTTTTTTTTCACCTATGTTTTACTGTTTTCTTGTGACTCAATTCTACCGAATCACAAGATGGCTGCCAACACTTCTCCGTTGTGTTGACAGCCAATTAGAATAAAGCTCATGGTCTGGATGAGTCACGACTCCACCGCGGCCATAGATATCCAAACTATTATTTTTGAATTTCTCAGCAACTGCTGAGCGGATTTACACCATTTAAAAAAAAGGTTGCTTTCTGAATCAAGCACTACATTTTTGCCAAATTTGGGGTAATTCCGTTCAGCAGTTTCGGCTGTAGCCTTGCCTAAAGTTTCCTACAGAAATTAACATGGGGAAAACTCGTTTTGGGACCCCCGTTTACGAATCACCCCCAAACTTTCAGGATAGGAGCTGACCTGGATAGCCTTTTTTGGGAGAAGATTCGTCAAACGATGCCAAAGTTATTAGCAAATCAAAAAATGCTTTTCCTATGTAAACTAGGTTCTAATTTTAACTACCTACTGGCGACCGCACATATATATATATATATATATATATATATATATATATATACACACTTACCACTGTAATGCTGATATCTTAGTCCACAATACTTTTGAGTCTATATGTTTTGTACTTTACATTACAAGCATATAAAGTTCATATTTTCGACCCTGCTATTTTTTTGCAACAATTATGTAGTTGATACTCACGTATGGTGGCTGAATTGAACAGGCCTGAAGTTCACTGAGCCAACTGGCTTGAATGGGATGCCATGAGAAAAGTTAACTCTAGATTCATATCCCAATATAGAGCAATGATAGGGGTGGGAGGGAACAAATATAGTAAAAACTTCAGAAAACATGCCATGAATAGCAACTGAAACAGAGAAGGTTCATTGGGGTGGCACATGAAAGTGGATAGGGTAGCCAAATACCATTTAACAGAAACCACTGCTACACCTTGCTGGGAAAGTGCAAAACACAGAACATTGGAATGGTGAGACTAATAAGAGTTTAGACCTTTTGACTCTCAATATTGGACAAATGTGTTCCAAAAATGTGCATAATTAATTTTGTGACATGTTTCCTGGCAGCCAGGATGACATCTGCAAATTTAAGAAAGTAAAGCTGGAATACCCCAGCGATCCATCAGGATAGTCTCCCAACTGGTGGAAATATAGGAGATGCACCACTACAAGGTGGTGAGTTAATGGGAGCAAAGGTCAGATGTTTAGAGGCACTGGTGCCAGCAGAACATGGTGAGGTTTGGATCTGCACTTGGTGAAATCCCCATGACCTATCATGTTGAAAAAATCCATCAGAGAAAAATCCAGATGTAAACACCTGGAAAAAATCTGGCGCAAATCCAATTTGGAAACTGAGAAGCTCAACTATAAAGCGGCCCTCACCGCTTATCAAAAGAACTTTAAAAAAAGCACGGAAAGCTCATGTGATACTTAAACTCAACCAGGCAGGAAACTCAACTAAAGAACTTTATAAAATTCTTAACTCCTTCACCAATCCCACGGCTGGCTCTCAGAAGATTATCCCTTCTCAGAGACTATGTGACAGTATATCTATGTATTTTGATGATAAAATTAATGTAATCTACAATCAATTCCAGAAAAATTCGTGTCACTCTGAGCCTTTTAATTCCAGACCCTCAACAATTTGAGTGAATGCCTCACCCTACAGAGATTACCTCATATTAAAATGGCTCTGGAAAATAACAAAGCAGTGCTGCTGGTCTTCTTAGATTTGACTGCAACCTTCAACACGATCTCTCATCAGAAATAGATTTTCCATCTGAGAGAGGCCGGTCAATAGAGACAGGCACTTAATTGGCTCGTCAGATTTTTAGCCCAGTGTACCCAGACTATCAATCTGGGTTCCTACCGTTCCCAAAACTTGAAGCTAACCAAGGGGATGTCCCAGGGCTCTTGCTTGAGCCCTACCTTGCTTAATATCTATGTGGCCCCCCAGCCAAGCTCATAAGGGAATACGGCTTTACTCCGTTTTCCTACACTGATGATACACAACTACTTCTTTCCTTTGATAAGGACACAGAGCTAATCGATCAGCGCTTTGCAACGGGTATGCTAGCCATATCAGTGCTGTTTGGCGTGGCTCAAGCACCATGGTCCCCCAAGAGGTGGCCTGCTGTGTTAGGCCCCGCCCCTTCTTCTTCTACTGTGGCGAAAAATCTAGGGGTCCGTTTGGATGTTATGCTATCAATGAGGGTTCAAATCATGACTACTGCAAGGACTTGCGACCATACTCTGAGTCTATTACGCAGAGTGTTCAGTGGTTGCCTCTGTCTGTTCGTAGAACATTGATTCAGGCCATGATCATTGGGCATCTGGACTATTGTAATGCTGTACTAGCATCTGCTACTGAAACCCCTCTGAGCAGGTTGCTCCCCATGGCTGCTGTTAAAACTACTCCACTGGCTCCCTATCCGCCAGAGAAATGAATTCAAGCTCTGCTGTCTCGCCCATAAAGTGCTTTATGGTACGAGCCCTAGCTACCTGGCAGACAAGTTTAAAGTCTACTGCCCGAACCGTCTACTTAGATCTGAAGGTGAAGGGCTGCTAGTGGTCCCCCCCCCCCGCGACAGGAAAATACGGACAGACGGCAAAACTGTTGGCTACCTTGCCCCAAAATACTGGAACACCTTGCAGGAGGATTTGTGCAAATGCCACAGTTTTCAGCGCTTCAGGAAACTCCTGAAGACGGAATTATTCTGGGTCTGATCTTTGCATCTCCTGTACCCTCTCTACGATAGCACGGAGATACCCTACAGGGGTGATTCCAGCGCTTTACAAATCCCTTACATACATACATGCATGTCCCGAAATGACATCTGTTAAGGTGTTTGGATTGGGTGCAAAACATAGACTGATGTGACCTTGCATAGTCTCAAAATTGTCTAATTGTTGATGTGTTTTCCCAGCCTAAATAAGCTCTAGTAATGCCTACGGGGAAGGGACAAATGGCTCTTCATATGTAAAGGAACGTTGCTGGTTCTTAAAATGTTACATTTCAAAATCAGTCAGGGAACAATGCATAAGATAATGAGTGCATGGATGATCATTTCTATCCTTCAGGATCCTTGTGGGTGAGAATTTAATGGCCCAGAGTGCTTGTCTGATCTTTACGTTCTGCTTTCTGCATGATGGGGAGTTTACATACTTTTGTTTGATTTTGCTTTCCTGCATCATGTGTGGGTGGGGGGTTTTCAAACTTTGTTTTGCTCCGTGTGAGTTTGCAGTGTTGCTCCCTGTTTAAACAGAGTTTATCCACAGTAGGCGTGCCCATTTTGATACTGACTGATAAATTGCCTCCTGTATTGATGAGGTATATGCAAGAAAGGACTATTTCCTTTATGCTCTATATTGTCTTGTGGTCTCCAGGGCTGTTAAGTATGTGAGCTGGAGGGTACTTGTTCGTTGTGTGTGGGTAGGTGTGCGTGACCTTTGCCATTGACAATTTAGCTTTGTTGCTTTATCTTGCAAAGTGTGGACTGGATGTGAAGTTTACAAGCCCTGGTTACATCCAGGTTGGTGCACGGATATCTTGAGTCATTTTGGCTACATTCTTTCCCAGCAACAAGTCTGTTTTTGAGGAGGTTGTGATTTGGTGCCTTCTTGTGACCTCTTGTAATGACGCTAAAAAGTAGCTGCCAACAGTTAAGCTGTTGTGGCGCCTTGAAACAATATCCTCCGCATCCATCCTAGATCAAAGTGTTTGGCACTAACATTGCACCCTGAACAATCTGTACAAATAAATCTGCCATTTTATCCTGAAGGTCTTTTTACCGTCTTCTTTGACAACTACTGTTGAGAAAATTATAAGCTGAACTTATGGGTTTTAATGAGCCCACAAATATGGCAGAGCGACTGACACTTTGACCCAAAGGCCTGTGGCAGAGAGATCTCTGCATCAGAGGTCATGGTCGGTGGAGACAGGTGAGGACTCCTTTCACAGTAACCCAGTGGTTCTCTTCCAGGGGATCCTCATCAATAGTCATAAGCACTGAAGATTCCCGCCCATGTGCGGGGACCCCAGAAATAATAAAAAATTATATATGATACACATATATATATATAGCTCTATATATATATATAGCTCTATATATATATATATATATATACATATATATTTTTTCTCATACCAATGCAGCTCCCATCTAGGAGGTTAAACAATGTAAACATATAAAAAATATAAAAACACAAGAGGGCAAGCAGCAAGTAGCACTTTTTAATGAGTAAAACTCATGAAGAGTAAACTGCAAATAAAGTCGTTGTTAGCCTACAGGCAGCATTGTAAACCAATAGCATAGAAAATGAAAGCATTTTTGAACAAAAACTGGCACCATGCCTTTAAGGCAGCCATGACCTCTAGTTTCCCATCAAGCCTCAGAGGTGACAGTTAGGTCAGTTGTTTTTTCTGGTTTCTTCAGTCAGGATCCTAGATTCACAGCTCTTCCTTTTTTGACTTTCTGTCAAAAAATAACGTAAACATTTCTAGTTTTTGTACTTTCACTCAACGTCTTTTTGACTTAGAGTGAGAGCGAACCCTTTTTGAGTTCCAGAAAAGGTTTATTTTCTTCAGAAATGCCTTCTTTATTTGATCCTTGCCCTTCCTGTGGCAAAAAGAAGGTCTGATCAGATCTCTGCTTCCCTGATTCCCACTCTTCTAGCAACTGCCATCATTGTAAGAAGTTGTAGAGAAGGACCATCAAAGACAGGGAGAGAATTCGACTTTATGGCCTCTCTGAAAGAGGTAGGTCTCCTGTGAGGCAGCAGAAAAAGAGAACTCGGTCGACGTCGAGAGGAAAAGTCCCGACCTGTTCTCCATCGACGTTGAAGCTGCTGGCGACGAAGAAATCGGCGTTGAAAACCACGGTGATGCTGGCGCATCATCAAACATCGACAACGAGATCAACGTCGACGAAGGTAACAAGTCCTCCATTGACTTCAACCAGGCGGTGATCAACGTTGGAGGGACAAGTCTCCGTCAACGCCTGTTAGGTGATCGACGTCGAGGCACATCACTCCGTCATCGCCTCATCATCAGCAATCGTCGTCGGGGCACAAATCTCCACCAAGATCAGTCCAAAGATATTCGACGTCGAGGCACAGGACACCTCCTTCGACGTCGAGGCCAAAATCTCTGTCGAAGACAGTCCAAGGATCTTCGATGTCGATACACTACACTCCTTCATCTACGTTGAGGCAGAAATCTCCATCGAGATCAGTGCAACAATCTTCAACGTCGAGGCAGAAATCTCAATTGACGGCAGCCCACCGCCGATCGGCGTCGAGACACAGGTCTTCAGAACGAGGACAGCTGACGTAGAAGCACAGTACTCTGCCGGCATCGATTAGACGTTCGATGCCAAGAGACCACTCGGCTGCAAGATTGAGCTCTCCTTCCAAGAGGAGAAATTTGACATCGAGGCAGGCATCTCCGTCGAGAAGACAGTCTGTGCAGAGGTGTTCTAGATCGCTGTTGAGGTACTATTCCAAAGAGGCCTCACCTCCGGTAAGCCGGTCCTCATCACCATCACAGACGTCTAGAGCAGGTTCATCCAGTTCTCACAGAGGATCAACATTCAGATCTCCGGAGGTGGTGATCTCAACGTCCACCAGTCCAGTATCCAGGGGACACCAAGATTCCCCAGCCAGGCCTGTGCAAGAAGAGGTGATTTCTCCTCCTCCTACACAGTCTCCTGAGGGGCGAGAGGGGCAAAGATCGCCTTCCATTCATCTTTCACCACGATGGAACAGACCATTACATCATTGGGCCACAGTTCAACCTACAGCGGCTCAACATTATTCGAGCCCTCTACACAGATCTCCATTGGCTTGTCTGGTACAAGTGGTGGATATAGAATGTACTCCTTCGAGAGCCAGAGTTTGCAGCTGCACTCCGGTGCATTCATACGGAAGGAGGTCTAGATCTAGAAGCAGGAGGAGAAGGCACAGATCTCCAACTCTGTCCTCCTCTTCCACTCGTATGTCCCACAGAGACTACTCGCCTACCCTTACTGACAGCACGCCGTGAAGGGTCTCCCCGGTGGATGATGTTTACACATCGCAGGACATTCTTGGTAGAGGGTCTACAAAGCTAGGCATTCCTATGCCGACTCGTCAGAGTAAGTCCCCTGTGATTTTTAAGACTCTACACCAAAGGGCAGCATCTCGACCCCTGCTACCATTTGTACCCGGCCTCATAGAGCCTGTGATGGACATCTTTCTCACGCCGGCGACAGTTAAGACCGCGCCAGCTAGAATTTTAAAGAAGTACCGCACTCCAGAATACGATACTCTCTCCTTAGATCTTATTCTCCTCCGGATTCTGTAATGATTGCTGCAGCAAAAAAGACTCATGCTGTTGCTTCCTCCTCTACTGTTACCCCAGACAAGGAGAGTAAAACACAGGATTCGTGAGGAAGTAAGGTTTGTGGCACTTCAGCCTCTATGTTGAAGGTCTCCAATGCATCGGCTCTCTTGGGCCGCTATGACAGGTCTCTGTGGGACTCACTATGCGGCCAGTACTAGGTAGATACAAGTGCTCAAATTGTAAATCTTGCGACTCAGAAATCCAAGGCCCGAGTTTACACTTTAACAATCAAGTGATTTGTCCGGAAGACTTAAACAATTGCAGGACAACCAATGTTGTATATCTAGACATCTGTCCTTGTAAGAAAGGATATGTGGGCCAAACAGGAAGATTAACGGATCCTCGCTCTGCAATCAGGACACATAAAATGGTGGCACCTATGGTCAGTCATTTTCTGGAAAACAATCATGCACCTGAAGACATGAAATGGTATATCCTAGAAAGAATTCACCACAAGACAGGATTAGATACCAACGCAATTCGAAAAATGCGGGAGGTATATTGGATTTTCATTTTGGAGACATCTACGAAAGGGTTAAATATGGAGATACCATGGGAACAAGCAATCAATTAGTATTTGTGGGCTCGTACATATAAATTGGTCAAGATAGACTCATGACAATTGAAAATATGACATATTTAGAAGGCAACAAGTGATAAGATCCCAATCCATCATGGCTGCACCTGTTTAGATATTATGGTATTTCTTGCACATAACTACGTATATTATTACATAACTTTACCTTTGTTATAACTTTATAGTATAGATAACATACAATTAATCAACTAGTTTAAAGGGAAATTTAATAAAGGAAGGATTTTCGACCACACGTTCGTAACAAAAATTTTGCTGAATATATTCGCAAAATCTTCTAACTTTATCGGCTCATTGAGAGGTTAAATATAAGCTTTATGCCATAAATTAATCGTTCCAAAATGGCAGCCGATTTGAATGCCTGTAGTTCAAACAATTTCCGTAGTACGTACTCGTGTTGAAGCCAATCACGCGAGATTTCGGAGGAAAAGCCACGAAACATCGAGATTTAAAAAACGGAAATAAACGGGAGACTCGTTCAGCATGTATCACTACGCCAGAGAGTCTTGTTCGGACGCACGTCAGAATTGAAAGTAAGTGGAGAATGGATAGTTAGTATCACCGGCTTTCTAGTTTCTAGCTGAGTTATATGGAGACAAGAATGGGGTTAGGAACAGATGTGATATTTTCACGTTTAGTAGTTAGCCCCCACTGAGATGGCATAAACAGAGGGTTGATGGATGTTCAGATTAGATGTAATCGTCAACAAGCTGACCCTTTGCCTAACCTGGTATGTAATTACTTCAATCAAATTCTCAATAGGAGCTCAGAGGGAAAAAAGACAGGGTAGCCCTCCACTCAAACTTAGTCCTACAACAAAAGACCCAGTCCACGGACGTCAAAGCATATCAGTGACTGAAACAAAGGACAGTCAATATGTAATGTTGCCTATTCCTGTCCTCTACAATTTATGAGGAAACAATTCACTGTACTCTGCCCAAATTAACATTAAAAAAGAGAGCCTATCCTCCTTGACAGAGACACAGAACAACAAGTACTATGACCTTTCTAGGTCAATGTCAGAGGTCCACACCACCAGTGTTGGACTGGATTCTGCTTAGAAAAAATGTGCGAGAAACAAATGACACCTCACAGAAACACCACCAATGGGGTAACTGGTATGTAATTTCCACACAAGCCCCTGTCTCATCATCGGTAGTCACTTGATTCTCAAAGAAAGTAGAAAGAAAGAAAAAAAGTGTCCAAAACAAACAACCAAAAACGTGTAACAAACAGTGGAAAGCAGAGGCATCTGCTAGTGACAAACATATAACATAAACAAGTGCATAAAACACAGCATAGAGTTCCCTTAACCAACTTTATTTATAGGGAAATGGTTATATGCTGCAAAAATAAAAAGGCTGGTAGCTATTCATGCATACCATTACCTATTGCCAGTGCCGACATGTTTCACTGCCATATCAATTTAAGCAGTTTCATCAGGGCTGCACTATATGCTGCCACTCCACTCTTGGACACTCGTTCTGTGTAAACTGCCAAGGAAGAACAGGCGCAAAGAACCAATTAAAAACATGTAAACAAACTATTTGTTAGCCGTATGTATAGTGTGATATATATACCCTTTGTTTACCCAGAGTCAGCCTAGTTGCTCATACCAGCTGCCCCGGGGTTGAGAAGGATGCAGGGGTACTCCAAATGTGAGTTCTCACCTTCACTTAGCATTGAGCTTTCTGCTGGTAAAAACAAAAATCGTTTTTGCAAATGTGTAGGAAAAAATCAAAATAAACGACCAGTCTCATTGATGCAAGACTCAAAAAGTACTGATTCAACTCGTGTTCATTCATTCGTACAGACAGTGGTGTTAATTCTGTCAAGAATACAGCAAACGTTGCATTAAAACCCAGATCGCACTCTCATGTATTCGTACTCCTATAGATGTATCCTCTGCGGGGATCTCATACTAGCCACTAGCTGTCACAATACTGGGCAAGGAGGACAGCTTCAAACTGCCTAATTTACAGGTTCAGCCATTCTAAATTATCGGAGCACGATTGCCCTTCTAATTGCAAAGTGCAAAAACGCTGCCCTGCCCAAAATGCCGGTACAGGCTTAAATGCGGATCGCAATGATACCCCTCACCGTGATAATGCCGTGTAGGTGCTTCGTCTCCTCCACACCGTTCCTAGACCCGGTCGCGCTGTAATAACAGCCTACAGCAGCCACCGCCCACAACGCATGTCACATGACACGGGTGCCGAAGGTTGCGGCCATGTTTGAGTAGTGAGGGCTGATGCGAGGCCATGTCTACAGGCAACCAAGCGTGGAGATCTTATAATGGAAGCACTGTGCCTAGTGTGCGCCCACCCTCCGTAAATGCTGAGTACATTGCCAGAAGATTTTTAATAGTTACAGCACACATCTAACGCGGAAGCCTGTTTCAGTGCTCTACATGGCGGCCATCTTAGAATGGTTCCATGGTTACAAGACATGGCTGCGGTCGTAAATATAGTAATGTCTGTATATGAGACAAGGCTACAGCTGTGAATATAGTGATGTTTGTATATAGAGGGATAAATAACCTTTCATGCCAGGTGGAGACATAATTCTACAGCTGTGAAAAAGACTTTGTATGCCCCATACCAATAAGGACTGCCTGCTCAGTGTACTCTCCAGTCTGTAATTATTAAAAGACATATACTTAGAAAGGCAGATATACTGAAGAAAAATGTAGTATATAGTAACCATATCGAAGGCCCCATTATACCAACAGGTCGGCATACATCATCAATAAGGCCTCGACTCCATGGCACCTGTCACATGGTGGTTCCAGGCAAAGCTGGTGGGGACACCATTGCACCCCCACTGACCAGTACTAATGCCTGACAATGACTACCAACCACAATAGGCAGGGAACCGGGGCTAAGCTGATAATAGACTCACAGTTTAATCCTATTCCATTCGATAATTTAATTGAGCCCCAATTGGTCAGTTTTTTCGCTATAGATCCACCGTGCTTCCTTTGAGAGTAAGATGCTTTCAATGTTGTGGTAGGTCCCTTTCACCTTTTCTAACACTGTCCAGTTGAAGGTGTGTTTCTCTGTGAAACAGTGTTGAACCAGCTTTGTTGTTAGTTTACCTGCCCTTATGGTACTCAGATGTTCTTGTACTCTAACTTTGATTTTACTGGATGTTAGTCCTGTGTAGTGTAAACCACATTGGCAAGTCAGTCTGAGTAGAATTACAATTGCTGAAATGGTTAAGAAACCATTCCTTTCCAGATGAAAGTCTCACGCTCGTGCTCTTCTTAGTGAGTGGACAGACGGAGCACGTCCCACAAGGATAATGTCTTACAGTA
This sequence comes from Lissotriton vulgaris, assembly GCF_964263255.1. NCBI lineage: Eukaryota > Metazoa > Chordata > Amphibia > Caudata > Salamandridae > Lissotriton > Lissotriton vulgaris. The sequence continues at coordinate 157,911,842 of NC_141699.1, read as the reverse complement.
TTGGAAACATCAAATTTACCCACAATTCAACCACTAAAAAAAAACGAACAAGTCAAGGTCCTTGCTGCCCCACCCTCCCTAATCACTGCCTTCCAGCTACCACAACAGTCACAAAGACTTGTACAGCCTGTACTATCTTCGGTACCTCCAGTAAAAAAACTTGCACTAACGAATCCAGTTAATCTTGTAACGATTGACGAAACGCCAGCAATGAAAAGGATATGTTCGCATCAACCCAAGATTGACACTAAGTTCGCCTTTCTTAAAGACCCTGGAACAGCTATATTCTCTATGACTGGGAACATTAGAGGTCTTCAATCTCCGCTTTTAAGAGACGAGGGCGACTTCAGTCGCACGATTAGCAGCCAAGCAGGCTTATCCAGCCCAGTGGAAATTTCGTGTCCACCCACTCCAGAGATAGCGACTGTCATCTCTACACCACTATCGCCTAAAGCAAGAAGAGCAGCAGCATCCACCTTCCCGGTAGATCACAAATCAACCAACTCCAATACTTGGGAACTGGCGTCTGCCAGTAAAGCTTCCAAAAAAGACTGGAGCATACCAACTGAGGCCAAGTCTCCAGATTTAGTGGTCGACCCAGATCCAGTACATCAGGGTGAGATCCACCCTAGCAAGTTCAGCCCCCGTCACTTCGGCAAACAAGACGCGACAATGGAAATCAAGGCTTTGATACACAAAGAGGAAGAAAGGGAAGATCTACCACCGCCCCCATTAGTTAGCAGCTCTCCAAACTCAACAAAAGAAACTAGAGACATTCGAGCAAAACCTTCACCAGTAATTGAAGAGCAACAAAGTGGTCTCAAACCATTGCCAATGCTAAACACCCCATCGACTCTATCCAAGTCACACCAGTTAAACCTCAGTAGTATCACTGAACAAATAGCGGCGACCAACAAGCCTGCAGTGCAAGGGGCCGTCCAGGGTGGCACTTTACTACTGAACAATGATTCCCTGCCCACTAAGAACTTTCCAGACAATGACAATGACATGTCCTCCATAGCAGCACAGGAGTGGGAAGAACTAGTGGCTACCTATAACCGTCATCCATCTGAATGGAAGCCCACTGCTGACGCCTTACCAAGTCCCGAGAGAAGTTACAGCCCAGAAAAAACAGTTCCAGAATCAATTTGGGTGACAATCTTAAACACACTGCAACACTCGGCTACGGCCCTGGACTTCCAATCTCAAAAAATGGACATACAGCTTTGTGTTTTGCAGACAATGGCTGATTCAATCTCAGGAATTGACTGGAAAATCTCGGAACTAAATGGCCTCATAAGGAGGGGTCAAGATGCCGTCCTTGCGGCCCAACCAACTCTATTACAACCACTACCTTGTGACCCAATTTTAGACAAACTATCATCTTTACCCATGATGCTGGGGGCACTGATAAGTGACCTAAAATCAGTAGTTCTACCAACCCAAACCTCGCAAACTTCCAATCCGCCCCCAGATGTCCCAACGACACCAACGAGCTTATTGACCGAGCACCCAATTGAGCAAAGGTCAGATATCATTGTATCTTCAACTGAAACATTAACATCCAGACCATTGGCAACTGAGCTAACCACCACGTCTGCGACTACGGTCGCACCTTCCTCAATAAACGCTCAGGAATCTTCTAAGACTTGGAGAAAGAACAAAAGGAAAGGAAGGAATTGGGCCCCAAGAAGCTCTAGTAAGAAGATAGACTTATATTCTAACTCCTCTCCTCTAGCAGCAACTGTCACTGGGTCTCCGACAGACGATGAAGCACAATCTCCTCAGTATAAGGCCTCTGATACTGCACCTTCAGCATCCTCTTCGGCACATTCAAAATTGACAAGTATCGTTACTAAGAAACCTGCACAAAAAAAACTCAAGCAGAAAACTTTACAATTCACAAAAACTCATGCGGCACAAAACTCTATTAACATCGAACCAACACCATCTGAGCTTGCTCCAACAAGAGGAAGAGTGGACACTGCCACGGCTTTCTATATGGAGTCCTCTCCACATTTGACACCTATACCGACTAGTATCACCAGGAACTTGCAGATAGCCGCCAATTAACGTGAGCAGTTAAATGCCTCAGTCACAGCAGGCCCAAGCAACCCTTTTCAACCTTTTCAACCAATTCAACAGGGTGACAAGAGACCACCGCCGGATCCAACCAAACCACAGTTTTTGAACAGTTCAACATCAATCCTTTTCATTCCAGAATACACATCCCGCGGCAGAAGTGATATACTGAATAGGGCAAACATACTAAGGCTCATGCACTCACTAACAAATTTATCAAACATCAGTTCATCTGCTCTCTTGGCAATAGAGTTCCAGTCAAACACCGATCCTCATCGCCCAGACATTACAAAAGCAACTTGGCACTCACTTGAGACAGCACATAAAATCATGGAAGAAATAGCGACGTTTCAGCAATGGGGGATAGAGCTGAAACTCGAAGAAAGACCTCGCTACCCTACTCCATTTCTTCCTCCAGCCAGACCTCCAGTACAAAAAAGTACTATCTCAATACTAAAAGGAGCGAGAAGCAGCTCGCCCGGGTCGTGCCCCCGAGATTTAAAAAACCCCAACTCTGAACAACACCAAAAGCTAAGCAGCTGTTCGTTGCGAAGAACTACTCACGACTGGAACTCAATTCAACAAACATTCGCAAGTTCAACTGTCAATAATTGACAGAATTTCAAATTAAGGAGGCATACCAGCGAGGCGGACCAGCAGAGCCTTCGGGCAGTGTAGCCGTGAGGTGAACGGCAGTACCGGCAGGACGCGCTGAGTGCAAGCGCACTACAACCCCCAGCAGCACCAGGGGCGACGCGCTCGTGACGCGAGAGGAGCGCCAGGCGGCGCTGAAAGGGAGACGTCCCCCACTCGCCTCGCGAGTCGCGCGCGGGAAGCGCCCGGGAGAAGCCCGGGACAAGGGCGGGACAGTCTTAGACAGTCCTAGACTGGCCGGGACTGGACTGGGCAACCCCCCTTATATCTTCAACGCAAGCAAGTAAGAAAACATTTTTCATTCTACTTATCCCTCTATGCATTGTCAGATAGAGTGGCTTACTGTTTGCACCCAAGTTAAATCTACTAATACCCGCGATTCAGCAAAAGTGATAAGTGACTACTGTTAAAGACTACATAGCACTTTGCATTCTTTAAATCTTAGTTGCCTTAGCAGGACTGTTAAGTAGGTGTGTACGTGTGCTACTCTCCTTCATACTGGGAAAATCAACAACGTAGCCCTTTACATGTCTAAAAAAATGTCAAAAAAACAGCCACCTACTAATACCAAGCCTATAGAAAACTATATGCTCCAAGTTGTTGCTAAAATTAACAACGAAAGAAGACAATCATTGGGACTGAGTCAGTCCCCCAACCTACAGCTATTAAGCCCGACCCAACGCCCCCAACAGTCAGTTTCTTTAGCACCTGATGACTCTATTGACCTAATAGACATTACGGTCCATCCAAATCCAAATTTGGATGACCAGAACAGTCTTATGCTGGACAATGTAGCAAATACAGTGCCACTAGATCTAGAAATTAATACTGACCTCGAGCATGAGATCTTGGCTCACAACTCTGACGAACTGTCATCGCCTGAGCAGGAAACTCGACCTATGAGAAAACATAGAAAAACCCAGCAAAAGCGGACGGGGTTACGCTCAGGAAACAGGAGGAAAAAAGCGACTCCGACAGGAAAAAACAAGGCAAAAACTACTGATGATGGTGATAACAATGCTCTTGATAAAAGCTACCATGACAAAAGCTATAATGAGGACAATTTGCTCCAGAAGATAGCAGACATCATTGACTCTAAAATCAAAACCATCATTAAGCCCTTAGTCGCCAAGATCGACAAATTGAATGCGGAGGTAAAAAGGATGAGTGGTCTTCAATCCAAGGCTGTGGAAGGGGTTGATATGGTCAATACCTTGGTGACACAAATGGGGAAATCAACTGAGCCTAAGGCGAGGAGCACCATAGAAAAAGAGAGCAGTTCAACGCTCCCTGTAAGCCCAGCCCGAAATGAAACTCACCCTACTAATCGGCCCTTGAATACTGTTGGTGCACTAAAGCCAACAGGCATCGCGCCAATAAATTGCCAGGAAACAGACCCCCTCCAGTTCATCGAAGAAGCTTCCCCAGTGGTACTGGTGCTGGCTAATGTTCCCCCGCCAACGGATGCACAAACTGAAACGCCAGCATCCTTGTCTAGCAAGGCACTGTATTGGTTAACAAGCAACATGCAAATGGCACCGGGAGGTAAACATCAGCTTGCATCTGAAATTAAGTCCGTGAAAAGGGTTGCTTGGATTGGAAATCGACCGAAAAGGTTCAAGGGAGACTGTGTTATAGTGACTTTTTGTCATCCAGGTGTTTTGCCCAATCTCCTAAACCACATCTACCCTCCTCAAAGAAGAGCAGGATCTGTCGTTCCCCTTACTCTAAATTTTTTTTATGGGGAGCAACAGAATGTAACTTTCCCGAGGACTCCGGGACCCTTGTGGAATTCCGTGAGAAACAACAGAGGTCCAAGGGCTCCTCCTAATGAATGGGGCATGGTCTTAGGCAATAGATATGATGCCTTATCAGGGCTTAATGATTGCGATTGACTGGGTAGAAGTTCTAAAGATTTTTCAACTCTTACTGGTGATCAAGCTGGCAGGGAAATGGAAACCCAGTCAAATATTGTATTAGTTAATGTTTTGAATACTGTATTAGTTAATGTTTTGACCAATGCAACTAATATACAGGGTGATCTTGGTGCTACGAATCATGTTTACCATCTTAATGAACGTTTCGACCATGTTGATAAAAATGAGAAAAATGAGTTAAATGAAAATTTATCCCTTGAATTGGCTGTAATTGGGAACAACACAAGTGAATATGATCTCACCCAGCAACAGAGGGAGGGTCAACCTAGTAGTATTAAATCTACCAATGATAATGTTGTTGCCCAACATACCTTAGTGTCCTGGAATGTTGCAGGGTTAAAAAATAAGATACCATCACAGGACTTGCTAACTTTCCTGGATTCAAAGGACATAATCCTTCTCCAGGAGACTTGGCAGTTAGACCCAGATCCAATTCAAGGATATTTACATTTTTTCTTTCCAGCCACTCCGAGTTTAAGGGGAAGGGCTAAAGGTGGTCTGGTGACATGGATTAAACAGAACAACGATCATTCAGTTCTTCAAATAGGCACCAATAGTCCCGACATATTGTTGGTTAAGCTACAGCGACCGTCCAGTAAGGATCTTTACATTTTTAACATCTACTCAAGGGGACTACCAGGTGGTAAACCTACTGAGGCGGTTGACCAGTTGGACTCCCTAGTGAAACAATATTGTTTAAATGCTGATATTATCATTGGTGGCGATTTTAATTGTTGTTTTGAACCGCTAGATAACCAGGATGTAGACCTCACGACTGAAGAGGACTACATCTGGGAAATCCCTCAGCTCTCCTTGATACCCATTAAAAAATGGTCTGAGGCTGCTTTACAGTTAAAAGTCTTATGTGTTGAGTTTGGGTTGCGGGCCACTAATGGAAGAACAGGGTCAGACAAACAGGGCGCCCCCACCTTCTCTAATGGAACTATACATAGTCGTATTGATTATATTTTGACTAACAAAGAGAATTGGGCTAATGTTCTTGATATGTGCATCGAGTCAAGGGCGGAAAGTGACCATGACCCATTAATTTTAAATTTTAAACTGTTTGATCTGGTGACAAAAGATGAACAGAGGGAAAATGTCCAAATAAATCACTCAAATGATCACAGACACATTAGATGGTCAACTTGTGCAGCCAACGAGGAAAGCATAATAGCTATGAGGGATTTAACAACCCAGGCCATCAGAGAAGTTCGGGGTATAACCGTTAAGGATACTCCGATATCTGAAATCAGTAGGATCCATGACGATTTTTTAAATAAATTAAAACCGTTTTTTGTTAAAACAGTTAAGAAGAAGCAGCGTAGGCCAACAAGAAAGGAGGATCAGTGGTATGATAAACCCTGTAGGGCTGCCTATAGGGCCCTGTCAGATGCTGTAAAAACTAAAGATAAAAACAAGATAAGGGATGCCCGAGCTATGTATAAAAAAGTGCAAATTAGTGCAAAAAGGGATTGGGAGGAAGGCTACTGGAGGAATCTCCTCGTAGCTAGTAGGGAAAGATCTATGACGCCCTTTTGGAACATTGTTAAATGGGGAAGGGGGGCCATAAGAGGAGAACCCATGAATCATGTGTCACCAGAAGCATGGGTATCCCATTATGCTACTCAGTTTGCTGTTAAGGATGGAGGTGAAGAGGAGTGTGTGGCCCTAGTAGATACTTCAACGAGCCACTTACTCTTCTCCAAAGATGATGTCTTAAAAACCCTGAACAATATACCTAAAGCCAGAGCTCCGGGCCTAGACTTTGTCCCTGCAGACTTGTTTATGCATGACAGGGACCTATGGGCCACCTATATTCAGCTGTTAGCCAATGCTATTGCAAAGGGCTCGCCTATCCCTGAGACCTGGAAAGGAGCCGAGATCATCCCCTTCTATAAAAAGGGGGCATGCTCGGATCCAGGTAATTATAGGCCTATTAGCCTGATCGCATGTATACAGAAAGTATTGGCAAGATTATTATTACAGCGAATACATGGGTGGATAGACGACCAGGATATATTGTCACCCCTGCAGGCTGGCTTTCGCAGCCATACTAGTACCATCGACCAAGTTTTTAGATTTGTTTTTATTATATTGGCGCGTAGTTTTACTAGGGGGTGGGATGCTTTTTGCGGCTTTTGTTGATTTAAAATCAGCTTTTGATTTAGTTCCCCGCCACAAGTTGTGGAATATCCTACAAGATCAGGGTATCCCAAAAGAAATTCTGTCCTTATTGATCAGAATGCATGAAAATAACTTTGCACAAGTACGGTGGAATCAGCAGGGCAGTGCCACTGAGAAATTCCCCATTGCGAGGGGAGTACGCCAAGGATGCGTACTTGCACCAACGCTTTTCTCGCTATACATCAACAGGGTGATCAGGTACTTCGAACATCAGCCCACAGATGCCCCAAAGTTGGCAGGAAGACTGATCCCCCTGTTGATGTTTGCGGATGATACCCTGCTGATATCAAAGACCCAGCAGGGACTCCAGAGGGCCATCGGGGTTTTTGAATCGTTTTGCACAGACCATGGACTTGTTATTAACACAAGTAAAACAAAATTTATGGTTATGCACAAACGGAGACACATTAGAGGTAGAGTTACTATGGACGGGGTCCAGCTTGGACAGACCCAGGTCTTTAAGTACCTCGGAATTAACTTGTCCTACAATCTAGACTGGAAACAGCATACTAATGAGCTAGCCACAAAACATGCTCAATTGACAGGAGCTCTCACTAAGGAGCTTTTTTCATCCCATACTAAACCAATTAGACCTGTCCTAAAAATCTACAACGCTAAGGTTGGAGCAGCAGTTCTTTATGGAGCTGAACTCTGGGGGCCCAGTAACCTCACTAAGTTGACGGTAGCACAGAACAAATTTCTCCGCAACATTACTGGTTTACCTATGTCAACCCCATTGATACCTTTAAACTATGATTTGGGATTTTATAGTTTTATGGACATGGCCAGGTATAGAACAGTGGCCTACTGGAGAAGGTTATGGGTAACCCCAGAACTCTCCCAGTATGCCCAAGGCTTCCTAGAGGTAAGAACCCTGGATACTGGTTGTAAGATAGTCTGGATGAGAGAGGTTAAACTCTTATACAGGGCACTGGGTTTATCTCAATTGTGGGATGATCCCCTAAATAATGTATTTCCACCTAAAAAGACACTCCGTGAACTTTATTGGAGCATGCTAGAGATTAAGTGTTTTAGGAATCATATTGATCGTTCCTTTACTTACGATTACCTAGAGCTTAAGCATACACCGGCCCTAGAATCCTATTGGGACTGGATTACGGTCCCAGGGGACAGGAAGAGGTACCATCAGCTGAGGGTGGGGACACTACCTTTAAATGCCCTAACAGCGAAATGGAATAAGGTACAAACCTCAAGGTGCCCCTTTTGTCCGGATCATAATGAAAACATTGGACATGTGCTGTTTGCCTGTCCTGAATATAGAATGCCTAGACGTTCATGGCTAAAACCAATTTGCATCCAGTTAGGTTTAAGAACAGCAAACGAGGCTGTTAGGATTTTAAGAACTGATACCTCTCAGCCCGTTGTTATAGCCATGGCAAAATTTCTCCACTGGATGTGGATAATTCGGGCACGCAAAATGAGTCTGGAGTAACTGTAGGATCGCTATTGTCTGCCGTTATTGTCTGCTGCTATTTGAATTGGCAATCTGTATTAATTAGTGATTAACTACGTACACTGTATAAGTAATTGTTATTTTTGTATTTTGGTACTAATGAATTTAGCTTTTATAACTTTTTAAAAAAGTGTTTTCTTTTTAACAGATATTTTAAGATCATGTGAAAATGTAAATAGGATGAGATAGGGAGACTTTTAATCTTGCTTTTTTATTGTGATAAATCATTGTGGATCCTGTACCTCTGTGGGGTTGGGGGGAGGGGGTGGGACTAAAAACAACAATTTTTTTTTTCTTTGTAAAATGTCTTTTATGATTGAAATATATCGAATAAAGACTAATTAAAGTGACAGAAAGGGAAAGAATTCACCAATCCATCAGAAGGATATATGGACATTAGAATTTGCTCCTGGAACATCAACAGTTTGGCGAGCAAAAGAAATGATCACGATTTTCTAGAATACTTGACTACATTCGATCTTATCCTGCTCCAAGAGTCTTGGGAATAAAAGGCATTTGAGCTCCAAGGGTTCACGTCCTGCTGTATTCCGGCAAATAAAAACTCAACTTTTGGCCTAAGATCAGGCGGACTGATGCTTTTCGCATCAATATCGACAATAGGCAAAATTGAGGCAATGGACCTGCTTATTCCTCCCCCAAGCGTCATTCAGGTGGCAAAGATCCCACTTCAGTTAAAGAAGCTCCCCCAACCGGTAACTATAAGTAATACATACATTCATCCCAAAGACAAACAAAAAGGTGCGAAAGACCTAGCCAAATTGGTGAAAAAAAATAATGGAAGAAAGCGTGTCTGATTTATTCATCTTGACAGGGGACTTCAATATGCTTCTAATTAATAAAGAGCAACCTAGCGACCTTACCCAAGACCTGAACGCAGCATGGGGCGTGCCGACACAAGGCCATATAAAAAACAAGAACCCAACGAAGCACTCCAAAATCCTACTTCGACATCTGGAACAACTCAACTTAAGGGCCCTGAACAGCCGCTACTCTGACGATGATCCACCAGTTGCCACCTTTCACGCGAATAAACAATCCTCCCATCTTGACTACATGTTTACATCTCTAAACATGCTATCTCGGGTAAAGTCCTTTAGAATAGGTACGAGCGACCTCAGTGATCACCTGCCACAAGAGGCCATAATAAAAACCACTTCCCACCTGGAAACCGAAACCTTTATAGGCTTCGACACAGTTACCGTCCCAAATCTAAGGCGGCTTCGCTGTAATGCCAGGAACATTGATTCAATTAGCTCCATGGCGAAAAACCTTCTCTCCCAAGCTAGCAGCTATGCATCCAAGGCATCGGTTGTCTGGGATACTTTCATCAAAACCATTAGGGAGAAAATGGTAAAACAGGTTCCCAGCAATTCATGCCATCATGAGACGCCCCTTGGTGGGAATCACTTATGTCCAGAAACGAAACCACAAAAAAGATTAGTAAATCAATTACTGAGACAGTTGCGAAAGGATCCAACAAATTACAGCTTGCAAACTGCCCTACGGGAAGCTAAAACAAAGTTGAAACGGACAAAATGGGGCAACCAGAAGCGAAGTAACGAAGAACTATGGGTGAAGCTAGTTTACGAGGGGAAGCAAAAGAACAGCTCCAGATTCTGGCAAATGGTTTAAAGAATACAGAATCCTGACTTCTCAGGTCAAAACTCGCATATAACTGAAGAAGTATGGTCGAAATACCTATTGACGCATTTTAATAACGATGGGACTACTGACGAGGCCGTTACAAACAAACCTTGCTTAAAAACCACAAAGCACAACAAAGAAGCAAATCTCAATCACCACACTCCCACAAATCCCCTTGGAACGGGGAGCATATCGCCATGAATACACCAAAACTCAAAAAATCAAAAATGGAAAAAAATTCAACAAAGGCATTTGAGTCAGGGCCAAAGACAATTCTCCCATCAGACATCCAACGACAAAAATCAAGGGGGAGACCGACCGGTGCACCTGGGCCGAACGGCCTACCACCTATGCTCTACAAATCAGATGTCGATTTTTGGAGCGCATCTTTAGCACCAGTGTTCAATAGCATTAGACTCTCACAGACCCTTCCAACGTCCTGGCACGGTTCAATTATCAGCCGGATACATAAACAAGGTAGCAAGAGGCTTCCAAACAACTATCGCCTTATTGCTCTCCTAGATGTGGAGGCAAAATACTTTGCTGGCCTTATCTTGGAGGAGCTAACATCATGGGCAACTGAAAATTCCATCATGCCAATCAATCAAATGGGTTTCTGCAAAGGCCAAGGGACTACAACTAATCTCATGGCTCTATCACTGCTGATGGAAGCAGCAAAAGAAACTAAGTCATCCTTATTCTTCTCATTTATTGACTATACCGCCGCATTCGACCATGTGGACCGAAACAAACTTTGGCTAAAACTGGACAACTTGGGAATACCTAAACACTTATTAGACGTCCTAATACTTCTCCACTCAAAGACCTGAATCAAAATCAAACTTGGGGCTGGAACACACCTCTCAAAACCCATAAGGACAACAAAAGGACTAAAACAGGGATGCCTACTTGCACCAATCCTATTCAATCTTTTTCTAGCCGATCTACCTGGGCAACTAGACAAATGCTCCAATCATGCACCGAAACTAGGGAAAATTACCCTCTCAAACCTGCTATATGCGGATGATCTGCTGTTGAAAAGTCGGACTCCAATGGGCCTCCAACACCTTTTGAACACAACCCATGCTTTTTCAGTAAAGAACTCACTACAAATAAACTTCAATAAATCAAAGGTGATGGCTGTGAATTACAGGAAAAAAAAGAATCCTTGCTGGCACTTGAATGGTGAAAAGCTCCACCAGGTCATAACATATAAATACCTGGTACCTGGGAGTAATCCTGGACTCAAATAATACTTCTAGGCCGCAGTTCAAGTCCTTGCGAGGGAAGGCTATAATGACCTATTTGGCACTAAAATCACTGAAGGTCAAACTACCTGACCTTACACTTAAACCTTTTCTTGAAATATTGAATACCAAATTAAAACTGACTCTCACTTACGGGAGTGAATCACACCACGGTAAGGACGAGGCGTTGCTGGACACACTCATAGCCAATTCATACAGGGCTATCTTTAATCTTCCCAAATACGTCTCCCCGGCTCAGATTCGATTGGAATTCGGTATCTTAAAACAAACCCTAGAGAGGCGGTGTGTGTACGTAACAAACTGGCACAAGATTCGCAATGCAGATGCTGGATCTTTATGCGCAAATGTATGGGAAGAACTACTTCGGCACCGCAACTTCGCGCCGAGAGCCTACTTATACGAATCACTCAAAGTTCTAGGCCTGACTGACATCCGGGAAACATCAATAGATCTCTTGTCTTTTAAAAAAGTAGCCAAAAAATCAGCTAGTATCATTTCAGCGATAGAAGACCAGAAGGACCTAGCAAATAGAGCACATGGATGGCTAACGGTGGGTGACTATGAAAAACTGCGGCCACAAGCATACTTCAGCATCGGCATGAAAATAAATGTTAAAGAAAATTTTTTAAAATTACGCCTCGGGGTAATTCCTATACTTCCACATCTACCGCCTTGGGAGAGAAACAACCCTTCACAACAGTGTCGCATGTGCAAAACCGGCAAGGAGGATATAGTTCACGTGATTTGCATCTGCCCTAGCGTAAAGGACTTGAGGTACAAACTATTACGTCCTTTCTTCAACCTACATGCCGTTCGGACCTGCAGACAGGCAGTCAAATTGTGCTTCTCTACTAGCGACATTAAGCTGAACTGTCAAGTTGTAAAGTTCTTTGACATAATAGGAAATAGACTTAACCACGCCAGATGAATTTTTTAAATCCCTCGAGGGTAACCATAAAACTGTTAACAATACTGTAATTTTATGCATCCTAATTTTGTTATGTTTAAGTAACAACAATTATTGGACGTTTTATAATTTTGTAAAGATTTTAATTAATCATATACAAATAAATTATTTACTTACTTACTTACTTACTTCACAAGGATAATGGCCATTTGGAACCGTTGAGATTGGATTAGTTCTTTCAGTGGGGGCACGAGAGTGTACGAGTTTGTCTTTCAGATTACATGCTCTCTTAAAAGCAAATCTAGGTGGTGGCATTTGAAATTCATTGTCCGATAGCAAGGACCAATGTTTACGGATGGATTGTCTTATTTTGGTCGCCATTGGATCGTATGTCATAACAACCGGTACACATTCTTCTCTTGGTTTAACTACTTTTTCCATAAGGGCACTCCTTGGTGTACTTAAAGCTCTATTTTTAGCTTGTCTTACTTCGAACCAGGGCATGTTAACTTAATAAACCATCCTCCGTTTGAGCAATGTTGTATCTTTCACGATGGGGGAACTTAGAAATAATAACGAGATGTAATCGATATTAACCCAATCCTTGCAACTGGTCGGATATGTAATCATTTCGAACCAGTGTTTTTTACCTTTATAAATTGGTACCATTTTTGGTACATTTGGTACCTTCTACAACAGGAGTAATCAGAAATAACTGATTCAACCACCGTTATACCCCCACTTATAGTGTTTAACTACCATATCTCTGGGTATATTTATAGCAACTAGAGATATGCTTTATCTTCTCTAGCACCACTTGTGGATCCTGCAGAAAACCTTGCTCACAAGATCATCCAGCCCTAATCACTGCCTAAGTTAAACCTGCGCCTCCAAAACAGGTAATAGTTGTTATCCTCAGCTAAAATGGGGTTCATTTAAGAAAGTAGAGAAATCGCATTATATACCTTAAGGATATTCTATATATAAATTAAAAGCATAAACAGATATGCTCTGAACAGTTATATTTTGCGTTTTAGAACCAAAGAGCAGCAATTAAATAGGGAACTAAACTGGCATATATGGGTGGATAGATATCAGGACATCGTGTGATCCATCTCATCAAACTAAATCGTCTGAACTACAAAAGGACCTAATTAAGGCATAGCCCTCATATTCATTAGGTATGTATAATCGACCTAGAAATATTAATCTAATAGAATTAATTCACAGGACAGTGCACCCCTAATACACCTGTTCACCTTCTATTTAGATACTAAAGAAATTGTGGGACTCCGTGGTACAATATTTAATATCTTCTAACAGAGAGACACCTATAGATGCCATACATGAATGTTATGTGAGGCCACACTACCAAGAGAGATTACAGGTATTGATTTTAAACTATTGTGGATATACAGATAAAGAGTTAAGTTGTATCTATTCCATATAGATAAGTCCTGGCATAATTTACAAAAGCATTTCAATTCTCATGAGGTCACGACCATGTATATGGATGACAGGTACAAATACTCATCCATGTAGCAATGCATAGACCTAGGTGCATGTCGGTAGTGAAATAACACTGGCATGCACATGTGATCATGTGGAATAGCACTTTTTGAACCCATTCCTAAACATACAAAGAGACTTCAAGATAAGAGCTTAGACTATGTAGGAATGTAACTGTGTATATGTTTTGTAATTTATGTAAATAAAGTGTGTACATATATGATGCAATGTATATATGATTTGTAGGAAGTAATGTACATAAAGGTATATAGATACAAATTTGTTACACAACACTGTTAAATAAGAATCACAATGAAATTTATGAATGATCACTTTGTTTATTATTTCATAGAAATGTTGTAATATTAACTCTCACCACAGCTTTTTCTATATGTTCCCTTATTAAAATTGTAATATTTAGAAGAAAATGTAAATAATAGATCTCCATCACGTTGTCACTTCATATAAATTAATGTATATATTCTCTTGTTTCTTAGTAAATTTTTGGCACTATACAGAACTTCTGAGGAAGGCATTCGCCGAAACTCGTTGATTGGATTGATTGGTTCTGTATAACTATCATTTTGTGACTGCAACTGAAACTATACTGTATTTATTTTGTGGTTGAAAGAACATATATGTAAATGATTGGAAATCCATCAACATTTATGAGATTGTTAAAAGACAAGATGATAAACTGTGTAAAATAATCATTTTTAAAGAAACGAAAAAAGTAAAGAAGAAAACAAATCTCTATAAAGATTAATAAAGAGAATATTTTTCCTTAGAAAGTTTCTCTGTTTTAATTAGAAGTGTTCAACGTATGGGTAGTTTTTAAATGTATGCACAAAACCCGGTGCTGTGCTTCCTTTTCTAAATACTCTGTGGGACTCACTACAGAGAAGTTGTCACAGGAAGACCTCAAGGCAAGATGGCGGATGCGCAAGCATCTGAGCGAGCAGCCTGAGATGACTCTCGTAACTGTTCGCTCCTTTCCTACCTGACGGCGTTCTTTCTTTTTGAACTTGATGTGCAGGACTTCGCTTCATTTGTGGATATTTACTATTTGAATACTGACAAGCCGGGGATTATTTGGGACTGGTGCCGTATCTATCGCCGGTCTCCCCGCAACGCTTGGTGCTTTTCGGTGGCTACCTCCGGGCTCCCCACAGGTGCGTTCGGCGGATTACGGTGGGCTGTTCCCGGCTCACACAGCTCAAAGGCGGCGATACGCTCGGAGAAGGCGAGTACCAAGAACCGGACTGGCTGTCGGATTGGCCGGCAGGGACGAAACTTTCACAGTGAGATGCCTCCAAAAAACTCCAATGCACCGAGACCGCAGACGCGAGCGGCGTCAGCCGCTACAGAGAATACAGCTGAAAATGTATCTCTGCAGGGTATTGACACTGCTACGACTAATTCAGCTATAACCTTGCTGACTGCAGAGACAGACTTTAAAGGACCGGGGGCCACTCTTAAAATTCCGGGCATGTTTAAGAAAAAAAACATACCCAAAGGTAAGCAACAACCATTAGACTGTCCCTCAGACCATAAAGGGTGGGGCGAGAGCTAACTTGGTGCATAGTGGTGGGGCTCCAACTGTTCGAGTAGATCAAGGAGTATTACAAGTTAGAATGGCGGAACCCCCAAGCTTTGAAACAGCATTACCTACTGATAGTATACGGGATAGCATAACTCATCAACCTGATAACTTAATCCCTGTACTTGGAGGAGCTGGAGGGCAGATAAGTTCCCCAGAGCTGGAGCCTCAATTATGATCGATATATCAGAAGGAGTAGGAGATACAGATTCTATAGACTCTGCCGGTAACTTCTATTCAATGTCAGACCTTTCTAATGCATTGGAGACTGAGAGTTTGGAGGAGGAAGAGGAATGGAAGGATGATAGGGATGATAGAAGTCTGACGAGTACAACAAGTTCAGTCCAGGGAGAAGATGACGACACAACATCATCAAGGAGGGAGCAATGGACTCCTGAGGAAGGTACGGTGCGCAAAATCCTAGGGGATAATGGCAGACCTAGCCCTCGCCCTCTCCCTTCATCTGAAGATAGCAGCAGAAATATAGGATCACCAACTTTGAATCATATAGTGGAATCTCCTAAACATAAAAATACAACTGAAGAACACTCAGACCCTGAAATCACTTTAGATACCATTTATCATCTAATTCACCGGAAAGACACAAAGGTGGAAAATGTGCGAACACAAGGTGCGGTTCGCAGGCTTCAAAACACTGTCCGAAGGGTAGCCAAGACATGTAACGAACTGGTGTCTAGGGTAGTAGAAGCAGAAGAAAGAATATCATCGATTGAGGATGAAATGACCCAGTATAAAACACAGATCTCTTCTCTAATGAATGTACGTGAGGACATTGCCTGGAAACTGGTTGATTTAGAAAACAGATCCAGAAGAAATAATGTATGCGTCTTGGGTATCCCGGAGAGGTGTGAGGGAAAAAATGTTTGCCAATATATCACTGAACTTTTCACAGAAGCATTTCCTGAGTTAACCCAGTGGCAGTGGGATGTAGAAGTCCAAAGGGCTCATCGATTTCCTTTCCATCAGAAAGATACCAGAGGATCCTTGAATTCTAAACCAAGAGCTATATTGATATGTCTGAATAACTTTCTTGCACGGGAAGCATTGTATGACCTAGCTAGGACTGATCGCAAGCGAAAGGGGAAAGGGCTAGAATTCTTTGTGAGACCTGACTATTGTCAGGTGACAGTACAGCAGAGATGGCAACTTCGTCAGTTCATATCTCGCTTTCAAGCTAAAGGCGCGCAGGCATATCTGCTTAACCCTGCTAAGCTCAATGTAATTTTTAAGGAGAAAACGCATTTTCTAACTTCGGAGAGCAGTGCTAAGGAGTTTCTAGCTTCTATTTAGATAACTGCTAGACCGAACGTAATTATAATTCGACTATATAGACCTACTATGCTCTACTTTCTTTATACTGGTATAATTTGTTATGGACTAGCGAGGTTCTTTAAGTTCTAGCTAGTGTACCTTTTTCTTTTATCTCTCCATTGTTGGAGGATTGGGTTTGTAGAGTATCTCATGAGTTAGAGGGGTTCTTTAATTTTTGACTATTATATCTTTTTTTCTTTTTTTTTTTGCTGTTGGTGGATTTGGTGCGAACAGAGAGATGCATCATGCTTCTCCATCCATCCCTTAGAGGGACAATTTTGTCCATTTGCCTTTTGTGGGCGGGAGCTAGGGTGGGTGAGGGTGAGTTGAAGGTGTTGGGAGGGGGTGAGGGGGGCAAGCAAGAACAGAGCAGGAGTTATAAATACAAGAAATTGCTATAAGATGTTGAGTAAACATATATGTATTATTAAGACTAGTACTAAAATTTGTAGAGGAAAGGTTGCATGTTATGAATTATTTTTGACAAATTACCTGATTTTTGATAATGACTAAATTAAGGATATGTTTGCGGAACATATGTGGATTAAATGACAAGAAGAGAAGAGGAATAGCTGCGCAAATAATACAAGCTATGAAGTGTGATATCCTTTGCTTACAAGAAACCCACTTATTGTGGAGTAATAGGCACTTGCTTAATGATTTGGGTTTGGAGGTTGTAGGATGGACCCGACAAGGTACCACAACAAGAGGTGTAGCAATATTGAAGAAGAGGGGGAGTGGGATCTGTAAACGGTTAAAAACTGACCCTTACGGAAGATGGGTGATTAGTGAAATTTGGATAGGGTATAAGTCTTGGACCATATGTGCTATATATGGTTCTAATTTGGACAATCCAGAAATATTAAATTTCCTTAGTATTGAGCTTGCTGGATGGCCTGCTCCTCTAATATTATGTGGAGATTTCAACATCCATTTAGAGGGACAAAATGATATAACTAGGGCTTCAGTATATTTAGGCAGGAAAATCAAGGTTTATAAAGCTCTGAGAGTAGTGGTTGGGGAATTTGGTCTGTTGGATGCCGGCTATGCTAAAGGGCTGGGTACCCCCGGATATACGTTTTTCTCTGCCCCCCCCACACCAGAAATTTGTTCGGTTAGATTTTTTTTTTATAACTGCTAGAGTGTTTAAAGATTTCAACTATTATATATATATCCCAAAATAATATCAGATCATAATCCTATTATAGTAGAGCTACCGGTTGAACCACGAGGTGTTTCTACACGAAATTTATGGACGTTTGAACGTAAATTATTAGCAGATACATGCTATAGAGAACATATGGGAAGATGGATTAAGGATTTCTTAGAATGTAATCGTGGATCTACTTCACCACAAATGGTATGGGATGCTTTCAAGTCGGGTGTACGCGGAGAGACGCTGTCATATTCAATAAATAAAGGAAATTGTAAATTGATACTTGTATAGCGCACTACTCACCCGCAAGGGTCTCAAGGCGCTTGTACGAATACCACTGTGGAACCCATCCTGGCTTTCCCTGTGAGGCGTCCACTCCTGGGCACCCCCAAGGTGGAGGCCAGGCATCCTTAGTGTTGTGGGGGGCGTTGTGGAGATTAAGCAAGCTATTGCCCAGAGTTGCAGAGTGGGACTCCATGACTGGAATAGGCACCGAGGCGAGAATTATCAGGTCCGTGAAATTTTGAGCCCAATGGAGTTCAATGATAATGATATAACATCTAAGCTAACTCTATACCAGGTTATTTCTCTTGAGAAAGATATAACTTGGGAAGAAACAGAAGCTGCAATTTTTTCTCTTGCAGTAGGAAAAGCCATGGGACCTGATGGTATCCCATTAGAGTTCTATAGGATATTTCACCACCTATTGAAGCAAGATCTCTTGATGACACTTTTGGAAGCACAGAAAGGCAGGGCACCTGAGTCATGGAGAAACTCAATAATCATGGCCTTTCTGAAAAAAGATAAGATACCCTCCTTACCGGCCTCCTACAGACCAATATCTTTAATCAATGCTGACAGCAAGATTTATTAGAAGATTTTAGCCTCTAGGATATCAGGCATAATTTCATCTATTGTCTCTAATTTCCAGCACGGATTCATACCCAATCATGATACTACAGATCATATTAGACACCTAATCGCTCCTATGGACTGGGCTCAGGCGACCAAGACGGTTATGGGAATTACCCTGTTGGATGCCGAGAAGGCATTCGACAGAGTAGCATGGCCGTATCTTTGGGACGCGATGTATCAGAAAGGCTTTGGTCCAAAGATAATATTGGCATTAAAAGCCCTATATATCTCTCCAACGGCATCTATTAAAATAGCAGGGCAGAAATCCGCTTCTTTTTCAATTTCTCGTGGAACACGGCAAGGTTGTCCGTGTTCCCTGCTATTATTTGCCCTTTATATTGATACATTCTTAAATAAACTGAAAAAAGCTGACAATATTGAGCCAGTTCAAGTTTCTCAGATGAATTATAGGGCATTCGCCTATCCGGATGACATAGTAGTAGTAACAACAGATATTCAGGGAGCAATTCCAACAATAGAAGATCTAGCAATCCAGTTTGGATCTTTTTCAGGATACAAACTGAATATATCGAAAACACAAACATTATACCTAGCCCAAGACTCCTCTCCACCTTCACAAATAACAACAGTGACAGAGGTTACATATCTAGGTATTAAAATAGCAATACCATTATCTAGTATCCCGGAATCAAATGTAAATGTGGTGTTAAAAAACGGTAAATTCAATGTTGGAAAGAATAGATAATCTGCACTTATCATTATTAGGACAGGCTAATGTTTTAAAAATGTCGGTTCTTCCCAAGTTTTTATATATGTTCCGCGCTATACCACTTGAATTTCCTTCTAGCTGCTTTAAACAGCTAGATAGAATGTCAGCAAGGTTTTTATGGAGTTATTGGCGGCATAGAAGGGCGTATAAAAAAATTACATTATCTTAGGAAAGGGGAGGCTGGGGAATTCCGCACTTCTTGTATTATTATTTGGCCTCTGTCCTAGAATTTATCACCCCCTTAGTGATCAGCGAAAGGGCAAGGTTGTTGCCGAGTCACTCGCCATCAATTTATGAGTTTGCATTGGGGGAGGGGTGTCGGGGAACTTGATCAAAATGATTGAGCCTAGCTATTTAAAAAAAACTAGATTCAAGATAGTAAAATCAGCCTATATGGCATGGAGACTTATTAAGCGACACATAGGAATCTCAAAAATCATGGTTTACACACCCTTTTCTACACCAGGTATCCTTCCACCAATCTGCTATGATCGGGTGATGAATAGATGGCGTATAAAGGGTATCCAATATTTAGGTGATATAATTAATAATGGCTGTCTTCTTCCTTTTTATGACCTACAGGAAAAGTTTAACTTACCAGGCACCGATTTTTTTACGTATTTGCAAATTCATAGTTATGTTAATAAACTAGGATCCCATCCGGAGTCATAGTTAAAGAGAATTCCCCTCATCGACAGTATGTTTAGGAAAACGCTAATTGGAGGATATTATAAAATCCTTATGGAATCGTGTTTGGATGATTTAGAAATGTATCAAACTAAATGGGCAGTAAAGTTAGATCGGGATTCAGTTAACATAGAGGAATCAATCAGATTAGCAATTACAATTTTAATTACAGGGGGACCGCGATCACAACATTATATGGCTTTATTTGATCTTTATTATACGCCTGGTAAGATATCAAAATGGGGGACAACGGCGGGTATAACCTGTAGTAGATGTGGGGAATATGCAGCTGATGCCCTACATAGGTTTTTTTCTTGCCCAAAATTGAAAGATTTATTTTCTTCTATAGAAAAATTCTCGACTATATTGCTGGTATCGACAGTGGTTATAACTGGGGAAATGGTACTGATAGGTGTTACGGCAGACACACTTGCTGAAGATAGGACAAACTTTCTGTTTGTCTGTATGGCGCTAATACGCTCTTGCATTACGCAAGAATGGTTTAGCAATGAGCCCCCTCTTTCGAGACCTGGAGAGCGGGGTTACTTGCTATGTATAACTTGGAATTGGCTATATATAGAACCAAGGGCCGAAAGAAAAGGAAAATGGGAATGAAGATTTGGGCACCTGTAATGGATTGGATCCAAATGTAAAGTACAGAATTGTTTTTTGTGTGATTTTTGTAATTTTTTTCAATTTTTTTGTATCTTCTTTTTCTCTTATACTTTGCATATATTTATATACCAATGTATAATAATGTGCTACCTTTCTTGTGTCATGTATCCTGAAATCTGTCTTACATAAATGGGTTAACTACCTAATAAAAATGTTCCCAAAAAAAAAGGACTTTGAAGAGATCTTGGTGTCTAACCAAGTTATCAGCGCTGCAGCTGATGGGGCTACTCTTTTGGCTCATGCCTATGCGCACGGAATATGCGCTAGAAGAACATCTTGGCTCCGACTCACAGCGCTCAAACCAGAAGCGCAGCCACACATCCTGAATCTTCCCTTCTCCGGTTCATCCCTGTTCGGGGCTCACACGGAAGAAATGTCCCAGATGAAAACAAAGCTGGACACACTTAATGCAGTGGGCCTCGAGAAAAAGAAGGAATTGTGCAAGCGATTCAGGCCTTACAATCGGCGATCCTCCCAACAGAGGGTTCAAACCCATAATTGGCAGAAAAACCAGGATCAGCAAGGTCAGCAAATATCTCAGTATCAGCGCAGGCATTCCTCCAGAGGAAGAGGAAACCAGCGTCAGGGTAACTCCACCAAGACGCAGACAAAACAAAGAGTACCCACTTCCCCCGTCGCCGTTCACCACTCCAGTGGGGGGGGAGTATTGCGAATCATCTCGAAGAGATCACAAAGGACCAGTGGTTGTTGGATACGCTACAGAATGGGTGCACTCTACGTTTTCGGCGCCACCCTCCCTCAATCCCTCCGGTTCCATCATCATGTCACCAGCTGAAAATCTTACAGAAAGAAGTTGCCGCCGTTCTGCGAAAATCAGCCATCGAGAAGGTGCCAACATCTCAAAGAGGGAAAGGGGTTTAAAAGATCTCAGTATCAGCGCAGGCGTTTCTCCAGAGGAAGAGGAAACCAGCGTCAGGGTAACTCCACCAAGACGCAGACAAAACAAAGAGTACCCACTTCCCCCGTCGCCGTTCACCACTCCAGTGGGGGGGGGGGGGGGAGTATTGCGAATCATCTCGAAGAGATCACAAAGGACCAGTGGGTGTTGGCTAGGCTGCAGAATGGGTGCTCTCTACGTTTTCGGCGCCGCCCTCCCTCGATCCCTCCGGTTCCATCATCGTGTCACCAGCTGAAAATCTTACAGAAAGAAGTTGCCACCCTTCTGCAAAAATCAGCCATCGAGAAGGTGCCAACATCTCAAAGAGGGAGAGGAGTTTACTCAAGATACTGCTTGGTTAAGAAGAAGGGTCGAAAAGCAGAATACAGACCCATTTTAGATCTGCGAACACTCAAAAAATAAATCAGAAAGGAGAAGTTTTGCATGTTAGCGCTCCATCAAATATATCCACATCTCAGGCAGGGAGATTGGATGTGTTCGCTGGATCTACAAGATGCATACTTTCACGTTCCGGTCAATCAGCATCACAGACAATACCTAAGATTTCAGGTGGGATCTTCTCATTACCAGTTCAAAGTATTGCCCTTCGGGTTTGAGTCAGCACCCCGAGTGTTCACAAAGTGCATGGCAGTAGTGGCAGCTGCACTGCGCCGCAAAGGCGTCTACGTTTACCAGTACTTGGATGACTGGCTGTTGAAGGGTCCCAGACCACACAGCGTGAGGATTCATTTCCTGCAATGCCTTGAACTGTGTCACTGGCTGGGCCTTCATGTGAACTTCGACAAATCGATTACACAGCCAACACAGAGAATTCATTACTTAGGTGCTCTGGTAGACTGCGAGGAAGGAAAAGTGTTCCATCATACGGAAATGCAAGCTGGTTTTGGACAACAGAAAGCTATCAGTTTGTCGGATTGCCTCTCTGTTAGGGTCGATGGCATCCTGCATCCTCCTGGTTCTCAATGCCAGACTATGGATGCGTCCTCTTCAGTAGGATCTGGAGGACAAATTGGACCAACAGACAGCTCGCTGGGACGACAAAATAAGTCTCTCAAACGCAGCAAGATCTATCATTCCTTGGTGGATGAGGAAGGAGAATATGCAAGTCAGGATACTGTTTCACCAAGCACCTCCCTCTCAAACGCTGATAATGGACGCTTCCCTCCAGGGCTGGGGAGCCCACTTGGGATCTCTCCAGACACAAGGTCTGTGGTCACCAAAGGAGCAGGCCTATCACATAAACATGCTGGAGCTGAGGGCAGTTCACCTGTCTCTCAAGGCTTTCCTCCCCTCGATCAGGCAAGTTCAATCTTAGTACAGACGGACAATACCATAACCATGTACTATGTGAACAAACATGGGGGAACACACTCACACACACTGTCACTGGAAGCTCAAACCCTCTGGCATTGGCTCTTGGCACGGAACCCATCAATCACAGCAGTCCACCTGCCGGGAGAACAGAACGCGAGGGCGGATGTTCTCAGTCGTCACTTTGAAGACAGAGAAGACTGGGTTCTCAATGACGAGGTCATAGAAGGCATATTCCAGGTTTGGGGTCGTCCCACCATCGACCTTTTCGCGGACGACAAAAATACCAAATGCCGAGACTTCGCCTCAAGGTTCTACCGACCAGGTTCGAAAGGGAATACTCTTTGAATAAACTGGTCAGGGGCAATTGTGTACGCCTTTCCACCCCTTCCTCTCATCCCGAAGGTGGTGAACAAGATGTCTCATTCATGCACGAGGAGGATACTGATTGTCCCAAACTGGCCGGGACAATGGTGTTGCCCAGACCTTCTGCACATGTCGGAATGCCCTCACAAGAGGTTGCCGTGCAGACCGTACCTGCTGTCCAAAATGAACGGGAGGATTCATCACCCCACCTTCCTTCACTGAACTTGGCAACATGGCTCCTGAGGTCCTCTAGTATGGCCATTTAGGACTGCATGTCCATCTGAAAAGAAGCAAGAAGAAAGTCCACTAGGCACTCATATGCGTGCAAGTGGAAACGTTTTTATATGTGGTGTGTTCAAAACAATTGTAACCCAACCAAAGTACAGAAAGAGGTCATCGTTCCAAACCTGCTTTATCTGGCGAAAGCAGGCTTGAAGTTTCCTTCCATTACAGTGCACTTAGCAGCTATCACTGCATATAGACATTCACCTTCTCAACTTTCTTTCTTTCAAGTACAGGTTGTTAAAGACTTTTTACAGGATTAAAGAAGGTCTACCCTTGGGTCCGGCCCCCTTCACCACCCTGGGAGCTAAACCTGGTGCTATCAAAATTGATGGGTCCGCCTTTTGAACCCATACACAAAGCAACCTTACAACACGTTTCTTGGAAGGCGGCTTTCTTGGTAGCGATCACGTCTGCTCTAAGGAACCCTATACTGTCTTCCATCTTAATAGAGTCGTATTGAGGACTCACCCCTCTTTCCTCCCTAAGGTGTTGTCAGATTTTCATGTAAATCAGACCATATCTCTGCCCACTTTTTTCCCTAATCCCTCCACGCCAGCTGAGAGGGTGTTACACTTACCTGAGAGGGTGCTACACATTCTATCTGGACAGGTCCAAATCCATGGGAAAATCTGATTAACTATTTGTTAACTATGGGTCGATCAGAACGGGTTTTTCAGCTTCAAAGCGGTCCATCTCCCGATGGATAGTTTCATGTATCAAGCTAGCCTATCAATTAGCGCAGAGGCCCCTTGGGTTTACTCCCAAGGCGCATTCTACCAGAGGAAAAGCGGCTACGACTGCTTTTTTTCATAACGTGCCCATTTCTAAAATCTGTAAGGTGGCGACTTGGAGGTCAGTCCATACATTTACGAGGCACTATTGTCTGGATTCAGACACCAGAGCAGACACCCAAGTAGGTCAGGCCTCCTTGAGGAATCTGTTCAACAGCTGATTGCGGCTGTTACTTTATGTTGGGTCATTTTTACTCTCATTTGCCTGCAGGTGGAAGATGGGCTTGCTATTCTATTCCGTGCTTAGGACTATTGATGAGGATCCCCTGGAAGAGAAGGATAAGTTACTTACCTGTAATACTAGTTCTCTTCCAGGGGTATCCTCATCAAAGTCATAAGCAACCCACCAGCCTCCCCAGGAAATGATATTCTCCTCATTGCTAAAGGATATCTTTGTGCCCTGATCTTCGGGGTTACGCAAAGAACAACTGGCCTGTCACCCCTGAGGCATGATGGGAAGCTAGGGGTCATGGCTGCCTTAAAGGCACAGTGCCAGTTTTTGTGTGAAAATGCTTTCATTTTCTATGCTATTGGTTTACAATGCAAGTGCTACTTGCCCTCCTGTGTTTTTAAATATTGGCAAATACAGTTTTTATGTGTGTTATTACATTGTTTAGCCTCATAGATGGGAGCTGCATTGGTATGATAAGAAAAAAAAATATATATATACATATATATACTTTTCATATATAGTTTTTTTTATTTTTTCTGGGGTCCCCGCACATGGGTGGGAATATTCAGTGCTTATGACTTTGATGAGGATACCCCTGGAAGAGAACTAGAATTACAGCTAAGTAACCTTTCACCAACTTTAAATAAAGCATGGATAACTTGGACTTATCATCAGAGGGGGCCACAGGTTAACTGCATTTCTCTTGCTGCGTTAAATCCTATATGAGTCCATAAGGGCTCTAATTCCCTGTTCTTTCCACTAGATACATTGTGTGATATGGGCTACTGACTCTGTCTTACTGTGGTTCGATTACCATATTTTCCCAAAACCATGCCCCCTAGTAGCAGGTTAAATACATGCATAAAGTGCAATAAAATAAGGAATTACTTCCATTAGACAAAAATATTCGCATACTTTCAGAGCTGTTCTTTCTAGTGAATTTGGAATCTGGCTGCAGATTCCTTGCCATACTCCCCCACCTGTCCTCTCCTGAAGTTGTTGATGTTATGCCTTGTCTATTCCTGCTTGAGTGTGCACCATCAGTGTTGTGCATGCTGCAGTTTTTGTTGGAGGAGCTGTTCAAATGTGTTGCTTTAATGTTGAAGATATTCTAGAGTACATTTTAGTTGCCGTGCAGATTTCTTTCATTGCCTCCTTGTGATACACTCTTCAACTGTGAGCTGTAAGCAATGATCAATTATCGCTTTATAGTAGATTAGCTAAAACTTTCTTTCTGTAGTTCTTTGTGTACCTTGGTCTTTAGTCCTCCCCACCAACGTCTGCGGAATCCAAGGTAAATATGCGGAAGTGATGTCATCGTACCTTTGGCACCTTTATAGACTTGCTCCATCACATCCTGTACGACGTCTCCTGGACATGTTCATGGAGCTGCACAGCACCATCCGGCGTCTGTGAGTCTTTAACACTTTATTCATTATTTTTGACTCCAGTCCGAAGCGTGGGTGTAAAGTTCGCATGAGGAATGTTAATGAAGACAACACAGCCCTGAGAAAGAAAATGTTCCAAGTCATTTGTTTGATAATGCATACTCTTTCTCGCAGTTGATTCCTACTCTCCAAAGCGGCATGATTCGATGAGACAGGCTCAGGTTATCAGCCATTGATTATTACACAAATAATCTCTGAAGGACTGTCTTGTTAGCCTGTGGCTTGCTCCTGGCCTCTGGCTCGAGATAGTAGTCTTCTAAAACACTCCTGCCAACCAAGTAGCAGCTCAAGTTTGCACTAACTGGAATGCCTCTTAGCAAGCCGAGGATGCAGTTTTCCTTTTGGGACAACATTCCTGGATACCCTGTGGGAGATATTTATTAGCCTGTTCAAAATATTCCTTGAGGCAGAGAATGACCTGCCTGGACATTGTTTATTCTACTTTCAACTAATGCTTAAAACGAATCATCAATAAGAAACGTGTTGGACTTTCTAAGTAGAGAGTAAGAGGCTTTATGTGGTGTAGCATGGAGACATAATCCTCTCTCTAGAGGATTGCAGAATAATGGTAGATACATTTGTGAAATATGAAATTCCAAGGTATGATGGATAAAAAGGCAAGCCTCGCTTTAATTAATACTTTACTGTGGCTAAAATGTTGTGTACATAGGTGATGAATATAGAGTGTGTGATTCTGCTACCTTACTAACCTACATCATTGCTACATGGAAAGGTCTTTAGAGTGCAACAGTGTGGGAAGCAAGGGTGACTATGTTAGAAAAGTGATCCCATTTCGAATGGCAAAATGAGGTCCCAGTTCCAGGTTTGAACTACAGATGTAGAAAAAGAGCTTTGAGGTTCCTTCAAAAATCTGATGACCATTATGCAAAACAAAAACCAGCTGGTCTTCACAGCATCTATATAATATACAAATATCATTTTGTAACCCACTCTGCTTTACCAAAGTAATGTCCATAAGTGCTGATGGTAAAGAGCATGACTCAAGTGACCTTTCAATATCAAAGTATGCATGTTCAGAGTCTATATGACAGAGTGGAAAATCATCTACTGCTGTGACACCTGAACTGACATTATCAGAAGAGAAAACAAAGGTTTGTCTAGGTACCATGAACATTGTATACAATCTGACTTCACAGAATTACTTGTGCTGTGTGCCTGGATTTTCTGAATCACCCTCCGATTCAGAGGGGCGCGATGGAAATGAAAACTGAAGGTTACATGCCTCTCCTAGTGACTTTTTTCCAATTCTATTGAGCCGAATGAAAGCTCACTTCTTGATCTTTTTTGTTGAAAATATAACCACATCTAAAAAAACAACGTTTCATAGATCTCTTGGATACCACTTGTGAGAGTCTTCCACTTCTGGTTTGCATTTACCTGTTTGCTAAGATTCCAATTTCTCGCTTTACAGTCCACTCCATAGAATCCTTGCCTCGTCACACAGAACACTGGAGCCATACTTTCCCACTCTCATTGATATTGAGTTCTGTGGTCATAGTGTCTATACAATCCTTGACTATGGTGGAAGCTGCTTGGGAAAGAAAGGCTTCAAGAGTTAAGCAAACAGCTTTCAGCAACATACAATTTAAGCATTTGTCCCTCCTAACAACATGGCAAGATAGAAAAACGTTCATTTTTTTTAACACATTTTATTGCCATTTAGTCTTAATATTCACAGACATTGCATCATGAGGAATACACTTTCAGCATATACCAATATTAGATCCATGAAGTTCGTAAACGCGTACGGAGCATAGAGCATAGTCCTCATACCCAGCTCCCTAAGTCTCCTTCTGGGATGCAGTGTAACAAAGACTTCAGAGGGTGCTCTCATTGGTAGCTGCTCATACATGTGATATTTCACACTCGTGCGCAGTGTAGGTCTGGGTTTTGTATTAAATTTGATGTCCTCTTAGAACATTGCTTAAAGTCCTGCATAACATTTCTATCCGAACATAAAATAATCGTAGACAGCGCCCTACCCTCAGGCTATGACGCCATTAATGTCCATATGCATTTGAGGAATTTGTGTACACATAACTATTGCGCTCTGAGTTATTAAAGTGGCAATGTAACCAACTGCAACCGGACCAACTACCATCCCCCATGAACCCCCCGCCCCCAACCACTATTCCCTACTCTAACTATAATCTCCCATTCCTCCCCCCTCTCCTCTTCCCCCACCCCACCCCCATCAACAATCTCCAAGATAGAAAAACTTTCATCTTGGTAACAGGTTATGGAGTCTTTCAGAGGGCTCAATTTTGTCATAAGGTACTGCTAGTATTACATTCCATGACAGTAATAATCAGATTATTACTGTCATGGAATTTAATATTAGCAGTGCTGAGAATCCTTGTCACTGTGGAATCGTCTTACATTTTTTGTGCTTGGTCTTTTTTTTTAAATATCCGAGTATGGTAAGAACAGAAAACAAAACTATCATATATTGTGAAAGAAACTGCACATTATAGGAAACGAAGCAAAATATAATGAATCGTCAGACACGTTAAGGCTTCAGATAATTAAAATTAAATATGATTTAAATATGATATTGACCAAGAAGGCCGGATTCTCGCTGTTACGAACTGAATCTAAATAGCAGGCTTGGGGGGATAGAAGCGTCTAACATTTGGCATACAGACTGAAACAATTTGTGAATAATAAAGTCTTTCCATAAGAGATAACCTTGGTACAGAACACACAGATGCAACATCTCTTAATATCTTTCATCACTCTTTCTATGCAGGATTCTATTTTAAAAAAGAGGTTTCTAAAGAAGTATTTTGTGAATTCTTAGATCGTGCTCCCTTACCTAAATTGAGTGATGAAAATTGAGAATTTATTAAATCCTAATTTCTGAAATAGAAATAGCTTAAGTCGTTTCACACTTCGATTGGTAAATCCCCAAGATTAGATAATTATAGCAATTACAAAAATACGCTTCCAAGAATTAACATAGAAATTCAACGTGTTATAGTATGTCCTTATGAATATAAAACATTGCTTTTTCTAGGCTACAAGCTGTCAACTATTTCTTAACTTGATATTTCCAATGCAGCCCTTTTGTACCTCGTGAAAAGGGTTGATTCTGCTTTAGAGTATGCCATTATATGGTTCTGATCAGGATTAATGCTCATTAAAAAAATTAACATGTCTCTATTAGCATTTATAATTTTGCTGGGAGCCAATGGAAACAAATATTTAGGAATAACAACAAAGAATGCTGAAAATGTAATTACATTAAATGTGAAGAGATGAAAATGTGGGATTAAAATAGACATTGTAAGGTGAACAAAACTGAACCTTGGGAGAGCTAAGCTTCGCCCAGGAATTTTACAGTGAAAATGAACCTTTTACCTCAAATTCTTTATGTGTTAAATAACTTAACTTAACATTGAAACTATTTATTGAAGTCGTCATTGGACAAACGTACTTAGATGTTGTCGCACTGTCAACAGAAATCATTATCCCATCAGACAACTGAAATTTTGCAGCTGCAAAAGAGGATTTAGATTTGACTTTAAGCATTACCACAGGGTTTATTTCTCATGAAGCAAGATTGTGGCGGCATGCAAGTGAATCTGATCTGCCCTATGGGTTCGCTGGAAGGAAAGAGGCCTCCTCTGGTAACTATTTGAAATCAATGCTAACAGCTGATAAGGTCAAATTTCATTCTGTTATTTGTATGCAAATCGTAAGACGAACTCCACACTACCCATGTTATCTTCGATTTGGGACTATACCATAATTTGCTTGAACCGGCAAGAACAGATTCAAAAAGCATAAATGCCATAAAACCCAGCTGTGATTTGGATAATTTACGAGGAAAGTATTTTAAAAATCAGCGCAAGCTTATGAACAATATACAGGAGAGAAGCATAACTCCTCCATGCAATGTTGTAAGAATAATCAACAGTAGAGACTATTTTGATGCTACTCCAGACTGATGCAGTCTTGGGTGAGCCAATCTCTAAATTGATACTGACATCCATCCCAACCAATATATCCCTCTTTTTGGACAGGGGTGGATCTAGAGGATGTCTTCACCACCATCAGCAGCAGATACAGCCTCCGCTGTCCTTTGCCAGATCTGCTGCCTCAAAATCTTTCTGACCCCCTTCTCTTACACCACCATCTGTGGGAAGAGAGGTCTGTCACTTTTCCTCCTATTTAGAGACGATCATGGTGAGAGGAAATATGTAACGTATTTGGCAGAAATAAAACAGTTAAAAAGTCAACACACAACACAATAAAAAAATCCACAAACCTGTTAGAAAAACAGATAAATATTTAATGAGTAAAATGACACCAAAATGACAAACATCCAATAAGGGTAACTGAAGATATGAATTGCAAAGATATAAGGCAAAAAGTGCCACCTGTGATGGAGTGCCCCATGCGGGTTCATTCCGTTGAAGGATTTTACCTTCTGACTTAGTCTCTGATATGAAAGTTTAAATCCTTCAATGGGGCAAGATTGCAAGCTGTATCCGCCGAAGGACTACCGAAACTTGATATAGCCACTGAACAAGGTCCCACTGAAGCCATTGAGTTTAGCAGGAAAAGCTCAAAGTGGGACAAATTCAAATTTTGCGGCCTACAAAGTCCTTGCATCAAGCGAATGCTTTTCACACCTTCACCATGTCAGTGTTTTTACCTTTGGAGGGCAACCCTAAAGTTGTATCAGATGACATCGCTTCAAAATGGGACAATCTTATCTTATCTTAAGTGACATTTATAAAGCGCACTGACACCATAGGTTTCCTGTCGCTAGAGTACAGAGTCCGTGGAGTGTGAAGACGCAGACTAACCGGTTTGGGTGAAGAGACGGGTTTTAAGGAGCTTCCTAAAATTAAGCAAAGAACAGCTAGACTTAATGGACAGGGGAAGAGGATTCCATAGTTTGGGGGCCAGGTGGACAAATCTGCGGCAGCCAAACTTGTTTGTTTTGATTTTGGGGGCGACCACCAGTGGAGGTGAGCCGACCGGAGATTGCGCGCTGGTCGGTGCTGCTTAATCAGTGTTTTGAGGAAAACGGCTGGTACAGTGAAAAGACTTGAAAGTCAGGCAGCCAATCTTGAAGGCCGCCCTTTGTTCAACTGGCAGCCAATGCAATTTGCGCAGCAGGGGTTTCGCAGACTGCCACTTTGGCGTTTTGTGAATAAGTCTGGCCGCCTGGTTAGGCACGGTTTGAAGACGGCGGAGCAATGATTGTGGGAGTCCATGGTATAAAGAGTTCGAAAAGTTGAGGCGAGATAGTACCAGGGAGATGACAACCTGGACCAGTGCCACATGAGGCAGTAGATGGGCTATTTTACAAATTTTACGAAGCTGGAACATGCATGCAAAAATCACAGTCCCTACTTGAGCCTTAAGAGAAAGCTCAGCATCAATGACCACCCCTAGACTCTTCACCGAGCTGACAGGGGCGGGAGGGGGGCCCAACTCGATGGGCCAGAACTGGGGACCCCAGTGTACTAAACTATTCCCCGGGAGGAGAAGCTCCGTTTTTCCGGGATTTAATTTCAGTTGATTGTGGTTCATCCACTGCTGGATGTGGATCATGACTGAATGGAAGTTGTTGACAGCATCAGGAGAGTCAAGAGGGAAGATGATCTGCAAATCATCGGCGTAATTAAACACTGATATCCCACCTCTTGAGCGAATGAATCAGTGGCTGAAGGTATAAGTTGAACAAGAGGGGAGAGAGGGATGAGCCCTGAGGGACTCCACAAGTCGTGGGAGTCTTGGCAGCCGTAAAAGGGCCCAGACGCACGGCTTGTGTTCTGCCGACGAGGAAGAACTCAATCCACTTGAGGGCAGGGCCCTGGATGCCGGCCTGTCCGACACGGTGGAGAAGGATGTCATGGTCCACCGTGTCGAACACGGCCGACAGATCCAGGAGCACGAGGGCCTGGGGGGTCCCTACGTCAGCGTTCCCCCTCAGGGCGTCCAATACTGCCAAGATGACGGCCTCGGTGGAGTGGGCCGGCCTAAAGCCGGCCTGATTAGGCTCAAGATAGCAGGAGCTCTCGCAAAGTTTGAGAGGCACCGAGTGACGTGGGCCTCGAGAAGCTTGGACAAGTAGGGCAGGAGGGATATAGGACAATAGTTGGTGAGGTCGGCAGGGTCCGCACCAGGTTTCTTCAATAGAGGCACTAAAATGGCCTCCTTGAAGGAACTGGGAACCGTGCCAGTATTGAGGGAAGCATTCAGCAGGGGTAGTATATGATCTGGTAGTTTGAAGCAGACGTCCCGGAGGACCGAGGGAGGGCAACAGTCATTGGGAGAACCTGATTTGACCTGGGCCACAAGCTCAGCTAAGGTGTTGGGGTCAAAGGCAGGAAGTGGGTGAAAGATAGTAGGTTATTAAGAGAGGTGTCTGAGGGCCGCACATGGGTGAGGGGGGTAATGGAGTCCATAATTTTGGCAATGTTCTCGATAAAGAAAGAATTAAGGGTGTCGCAAGTCTCTTGAGTTGGAGTCTGAGCAGGTAGAGTTCTATCATCTGTGGTAAGGATGAATGACAATATTGCCTAGACAATATTGCCTAGCGGTCCTGTTAACATTCTGGAGTCCAAAAACCACATTTTTCAAAATTTCTGGAGTAGCTTCTCTTGGTCACTTCTAAGGCTCCCAGGACTTTGGGGACACCACTTCAGATCTCACCCTGGCAGAGCTCACCAGTGTTGTCCAGCCCAATTCCAGTTGCTACTGGTGAGCTGAACACTTCAGGAACAAGGCCTCTTGCAGAGTGTTTGGTCCCTGCATCCACACAGAAGGTCAGCCAATTGACCTTGGAGTTTATTTCTTAGTTCTGGGAACACGCGGGAGTAGGTCCAGTGGTTTTTAAAAAAAAAACTTTTCATTGGGTTTTAGCAGTTCAATACAGGGAAATATCGGACAGTACTTAGCTTAGAATGGTCTCCATCATTGAACGGTGTGACATGTAACAGTTTCACAATTATCGTTCACCAAAGTATTAATACATCCAAATTCCCTAATGCAAGAAAAGTCCCAAGGAAAGAACTATAGCGACACAATAACAAGAACAAAACAACAGGCAGCATCAACATCTTCATAAGCATATACTACGCAGTTTGACATTTATGCCATCCGTTGATCAGTGCAGCAATATTACATATATATGAGTAGACCAAATCACACGGCTGTGTTGAATAATAAAATCCAGGAAAACAATTTGTGTACTCTAATGGAGCGGGGGCACTACTAGGTTAGCAGATATCGCTGCCTGTGAAAGTAATCCACCAATGAACACAGATTCAGTCTTAGTAGGTTTCAAACAGCAGGTTCAGTCCTCTGTTTGAATTTTTTTTCCCCAGTGTCAGCTCTTCCCACTTTTGCAGCACAACCCGTTTGCCTTACTGCAATCTATCCCATAGAGCACTATTCAGAAGTAAATCCAATGTAGCAGAATGGTTCTGTCGCTGAAATAAGCCTCTGTGTCAGTCATGTGTGTTTAGGGAAATAAGCAGCTCCCTCCTTCTCAGCTGCACCAAATTGTTTCTGGGACCAGTTTCCCCTCCCACTGGGCTACTGCCAAACAGGTTACAGAGGTCCTATGGAACAAAAGGCACCTCCTACTTAGGTCTCTTTTTACTACAAATGGGGAGACATCAACCTGGACCCTTTTAAAATAATGAAGTTCCTGGACCATTCCCAGCTGTCTTTCCTGAGCTAATATCTGTCTCACACCTGGGTCTTCCTGTAAATAGGTCTGAGCCTTTTTTACTGTTGTGTAAGAAGTTTTCACTCTTCATTAAGGGTGATATGCCAGCAGGCTAATGCTAATTAGCCTAGTGGAGGCTCTGGCAGGGAAGGTACAATTTTTCAAAAGTCACTTTCCCTAAATATTTACTAAAATCCTACTTCACCAGTGTTAGACCCTGCCCTTTGGACAGGTTTATACCCAAACCTTTTGCCTTTGTCTCCTATTTTTCTGACCCTGTTTTCGTTGGCTATAGGATTCTGGGCACTTTACCACTGCTGATCAGTGCTAAAGTGCATATGCTCTCTTTATAAATTATGATATAATTGGTTATCCATGATTGGCATATTTGATTTACTGTTAAGTCCCCAGTAAAGTGCACAATGTGTGCCAGGGCCTGAATATCAAATGCTACTAGGGGCTTGCAGCACTGGTTGTGCCACCCACATGAGTAGCCCTCTAAATGTGTCTCAGACCTACCACTGTAGTGTCTGTGTGCACAGTTTGTAACTGCCATGTTGTGCTGGCAAGTGCACCCACTTGCCAGGCCCAAACCGCCCCTTTCCTTTCCTTACATGTAAGGCACTCCTAAGGTAGGTCCAAGGAACCCCCATTGGCAGGTGCAGTGTATGTGAAAGGTAGGCCATGTAGTGGTTGTGTGACATGTCCTGATAGTGAAATACTGTGCATTTTGTTTTTCACTATTGAAAGGTTATCTGTCCCATAGGCTTATCATTGGCGTTGCCCTGTAACCTTTATAACATGTGTAACTTTCAATAGGGACAAGATAGAAAAATTGAGTTTAGGCTCTCTGAACTCAGAATTTATTAACACAACTTTTGGTAAAGATGGTTTTTAAATTCTGTGTTAGAAAATGCCACTTTTAGAAAGTGAGCATTTTCTTACTTTACCATTCTGTGTGCCTCTGGATTTTTGTGTATTTAGCGTCTGGTGTTTGAGTGACAGGAGCTGGGATGTGCATTCACTCTAGACAGTCACTAAGGTGGTTGTGGTGTGTCCTGCCTTGCCTGCAGAATCATTGCAGGGTTGAATAGACCTTGTCTGCATTTAGAGTAGTGGGAGGAATTTCACTTGCACCTGAATAGGCTGGGTCTCCTTCACAATTCTGTCTCTGCCCCCTGTGGTCATGCTGCACCAGGGAGGACAGGACTGATTAGTACTGGGTTCAGAGATCATTACAGCAAAGAGAACAATGACAAAATGGGGTATACTTATATCACCTAAAACACCAGGACTTTAGATTACTTCCAGGAACAAGAGGAACCTGCCAAGAAGAAAAACTGAAGGACTGTGTGATGAGCGCTACCTTTCCTGTGTGAGGGGTGGGTTGGCCTGCAATTGCTGCTTCTGTCTGTCATGGAGGAAGGGAGTGACTCTTTTTGCCCTACTGGGGTATCCTGCTTGGGAAGAAAATCTCCAAGGGCTTGTGTGTGCTTTCCTCCTGTTATGGAAGACTCAGCGACATCAAAGTCTTCCTGGTGCTCTACTTAATAGAAACATCTTGGTGCTTTACTTTGTTGAAGTTTCTTTGTGCAGTACCTGTTGGTAAATTTCTTTACTGGAAATTCCTTGTGCTTTACTGGAATTTCCTGGGGCTTTATTCTGCTGGAAATGTCCTTGGTTGGCTAGGGTATGTACCTAAGCATGGCAGAACCCACCCCTCTAGTCAGGGCAAGGGAGTTACACACCCAAGATAATCCCTGCTCACCCCCTTGGTAGCTTGGCAGAGCAGTCAGGCTTATCCCAGAGGTAATGTGTAAAACGTTTGCGCAACACACACACACACACACACCAGTGACACACTAGGCACACCACAAAAAGAGACTCCACACAAGGTTCTTCGAATTCTACATAAAACACATTAGACCACAAATCCCAATCACGTCGCCAACCAGGCGACTGTCATGATATTACTTAGATCATAAATCACTCTGCCATAAGGCAATGGTCATAACATCACATTTAGTGCACTGAGGTAAATACCCATATCTTGCAGATATCACAAAGAACATCATTACTGTACATATCAAGGTAACCCCATAACTACTGTAAGGCAAGACCCCACCCCCAAGCTCTAGCATCAGGGCATACAAATGCAGTCCTTAGTTGGCTAGCATATATATTGCCAAAAGATTGTACATGAAGCACCAAAACTCGTAGAGTGCAGCGTCTCTGCACTCCTATTACTCTTGATATGGTACTTCTCTTCCACCATGTGTGGCGCAGAAGCATCTGCTCCCCTCATACAGGGAATAAGGTAATCCCAGTGGTTTTCCTGAAAACAGCTTGCAGTCGGGACCAGACTCCCGTGGAGGATTCACTATGACGTGCAAGAGCTTGAATAGGTGCCCCCAGGAATGGGCAAGAACAAGGGGGGGCACCCATGGTAGCGATCGTAAAATTACATTTTTGATAAATATTAAAAAAATTATTAATTGCCTCTGTAGCTTATCCCTATCCAAAGTAAGCAGACTTATAATTTTATTCTGAACTTTAGTGTTTCTCACAGGGTAGTTACTGCCCGAACAATGGAAATTTATTTTGGGGGTTAGTCACTGTAGATACATGCCAACACTATATTTCTGCATATACCACTTTTTAATACTAGGCACCATACCCTTTGGGCTACAATGCCTATTTAGGGGTTACCTATTTAATATGTAAAAGTAGGGTTCCTTCCTGTCAAGACAGTTATTTTTACAATTAGCCTGCAGATTTAAAAACTGTAGGATTCATGCTACAGAGGTAGGCCTGACGTCCTGTTTTCTTTGTCACTCTAGTGGATGGCACAATAAGGATAAGTTACTAACCTGTAATCCTAGTTCTCTTCCAGGGGTATCCTCATGAAAGTCATAAGCTCATGAATATTCCCGCCCATGCGCGGGACCCCAGAAACATATCACATATATGTGAAACCATATATGTAGCTCTATATATATATATATATATATATATATATATATATATACACATTATATATATATATATATATGTATATATCATCCACCAAGGTTGCCCTTAAGGAGCCGCCGCACAAGGAAGGGTTAACGCACACGGCGCCACAGGTAGTTAGCTGTCAGCATGACACATCCCTTTAAAACAGCCATACGCGTTTCGATCTAAAGAGCTCTTGATCACTGGCGAAGTGATGAAAAGTGATTATAACACTGTGTCTTCTTGCAGCATCTTTATTTGATAATTCACACTTCTAGGTAATCTGAACCCACTCCACTACCTGTGAGATAGGCTTCACGTACACACTAATTAATGTGTTCAATTTCGCATTGAAGCACACACACGCCAGTCTCACTTTGTAAATACACTCGCACTGGACCTCCTTTGATCTTCCCCCTCAATACTTTACTTCACTATTTTCTTCGAAGGTTGGCAGATGACATTCTCGTTTTACACATACACTATTTCGGCACAATGTTACTATTAGATGGAACACGATTTGCATGCCCGCACTAGTGTCTTTTCATTATCCCGTGCAACATTGTTGACGGCGAATAGGGGCTGCTGACACGCACACAATTTCCGACAGTACGCATTTTGTGCATTCATAGTACTTACCACACGTACTCAAAGGCGCTGACTTCTTAGATTTATTGACCCGCATTAAATCACTACGCTGATTACATCGGACTATTTTTAAACAAGTCACACATATATCAACGCTTTTTTTGGCCCCAGTATTTTACTGCTGATCCCGTGTCCGCTCCACATAACCGATCCTACAGACACATGAGTTAACATGAACTGCACACCACTCACCTGTCCATCTATCTCTGTCTGTGCATGGCAATCACTGGTCTAAAGCACCATGTTTAGGATTTATAGTCCTATCACTATGTCTACATTGCCTTACCACATGTTTACTGTAGTAAAATCGTGATGTCACATTGCTTTCCAACGCGTTGTAAAACTGCATGATCATTATGATGAACCTATTAAAAACACTGCCTCTCCTTCACAATGTATATAAATTCACCTTCTCACCATTGCAAGCGCTATGTGATCAAGGCCGCATGTCTGGTGGCCGAAAAGCATCATTTGGACATCTGATGCTTTGAATAAACACCCTTGAGCACTAAGTCTTGCCTGTGGAGTCTGTTTCCTGGTTCAGTGCCGCTGTTAAGGTTGGTCGCCTTGCTGGGACTGAGGTTCCGTGACGATTGTAAGTGGTGTTTTTGACTCGCACGAATATGGTCGAGTCTGGTATCTATGAACCGCAAATGACGAGTTTAGTGGGTGTGCGCAGTTTCGCTGTACTAGCCTAAACCGTTCGTTTGTTACGTGGGTTTTTCATCTGTACCCACGGGTTCCATCTTAGATATAGCATCCATTTTGTTTCTTGCCCTCAAGTAGCTAGCGAACGGACGCTGTCCGCTTCGCGACCCTGGGATTCCCAAGACATCCGCGGAAGACACATGTCCTTTTGAAATTGTCTTTATAATGAGGGGGATGAAACTGGAAGGCAGATGGCCCCGCTCGAGGCTCATCTTGCCGTGCCGGTCTATTGTCTCAGCCGTGCATCTCATTAGGCACGTCCCTTTGATGCCTGTAGCTCGTGTTTCCTGATACCTCCCCTTTTACACCCTTTCCGATCTCCCCACTGTATCTGCCTTCCTCTACACCTGTTCTTGTTCCTTCTTCGATCTGTTTTACTGCCGATTGGAATGTACTAATGGTGGGAAGATGGGTTTTTACAGTTGGGAACCGCCAAATGTTTCCGCACTTATGTTCCGGACCTTGAATGTATCAAAGCGACCCCTCTCGGGGATAATCATGGGAACCAAGTTGTAAACCCTTGTGTACCATGTTAGCTTATGAGAGAAATCTGTATAAAAGGAGCGATCCACTTGTAGCAAGTTGAAGCAGTCTCCCCAAGTTGAACGTGTTGTACTTGTCGTGACTTCTGTGTTCCCTGCAGTAAATAAACCTCGAATCTTTGAGGCCGAAGGAAGTGTCCCGTGTCTCTGTCATTTGTACGCCGGAACAGGTAACCCACGAAGGTTTCAGGTGTTGTCCCCTGGCACCGCTGGGTCTTAAATAACCCAGTCCTTCAGTTGGCGCCCAACGTGGGGCTGCATCAGTGGTACCGGTCCAAGCCCGACGATCGTGAGGAACTTCGTGTGAAATCTCCGAGGGAAGGTGCACTCCGCTTCATCGATCCCGTTGTCGAAACAAGTGGCCCGAAGACTTTTCCCGCGAAGATTCCCGCCTCCTGACGGCTGCGACGGACTGCTGCCCTGACTGTAGACCTGTTTTGGCGCCTGGCGTAGACCTTGGTACAGCGAGACGATTGACGGGCCTTCCTGGTGACGCCGTCGATCTTTGAGTTAAGTATTTGTGGGTCGCTCCCAGAGTCCTTAGTTGTGGTTCTTAGTTGTCACATGGTTCCATTGCATTTGTGGTTCTTGGTACTTGGTTCTTTGTTGTATTATTTGACATCTGCAGTTGCCAAAAACCGAGGGTTTTCGCTCTTTGCTGGGACTTGGTAAATCCCGTAACCCTTGACGTTTGTGAAACTCGGCTAGTGTGCACGATGCCTGGTCGTAGTACTTTGTTCAGTTGTTTCAGACGTTGTGGTGCGGATTCCCGACTGGAGGATTCGTGTCTGATACCTCCGGTTGGAACTCCAACTTATGAGCTCTACAGTAAGCACGGGCTAGGCCCGATTACTTTTAATGAATACTGGATTCGTTATACCAAAAAAGATGGTGCCCTTAGTTGGCCACCTCATGGTAGTTTTGAGACCCCCATTTTAGATAACCTCGAGGCTAAATTGTTTAAGAAAAAGTCAAGGCCGGCCATGTTTGATGCCTTTCGGTT
The DNA here is from genome assembly GCF_964263255.1 of Lissotriton vulgaris. Lineage (NCBI taxonomy): Eukaryota > Metazoa > Chordata > Amphibia > Caudata > Salamandridae > Lissotriton > Lissotriton vulgaris. Next base: position 157,872,163 of record NC_141699.1, on the reverse strand, counting down.
GTGGCGTAAAGAAGCCCGACAGAAAGAGATCAGACAGACTAAACGTAATCAGAGAGATGGTGTTGCTACCATTGTAAAGAAAGCAGAGCAGTTTCAGCGTGATAAGGAGGATAAGGAAAAGGAAGTGTTTGATAGGCTACAGCGTATGTCCATAGATAAATGTTATCCCGCTTTGCCTACGGAGCCGGATAAGAAGGAAGAATCAGTTGAGGATCCTTTAATGTCCTATCTTATGAAGTCGCCACCTCCGTCTGTACAGGGTACCGCACTTCCTGTGGTTCCCCCTGTACCTGTCCCTCAACCTGTTCCTCAACCTGTACCCGTTCTTCCGGCTGTTCCTGCTCCCTTGCCTACTGCTATTACTACTGCTCCTCCGCTTCCACATACTCCTGCTCCCGCTACTGCTTCTGCTCTACTTATTCCTGTTGCTTCTTCTGTTTCTACCCCTTCTCTTGTTAGTCCTTTGTGCTATACTTCTCCATCTATTCGAAGTCGTACTCCTCCTGTTGCGGCTAGCTTCTTTCATTCTCTTGGACCTGTTCTTGGGTCCGCTGGTTCAGACGGTCCTCAGAGACGTAGTCAGCTTCCCGGTAACAGGGAACGTGCTGCGCTATATAACATGGCGATGGGTTGGATGGCACACCCTCTTAGAAATCCTCCACGTGCTGTACTTAATACGTTCTGTCAATTCAATGTACCGACACAAAGATTTGTGTTCGAAGAAATGTGCAAGGTTCTGCGCGATCAGATATCAGCCGATGCACCTGACGATGTGTTGACCGCTTTGTCTGATCTACAACTTCAGTTCTCGAACGGACTGATAGTGGATACCAATGTTCGACGTGCTGTTGAGCGGTTGTTATCTTTCCGTCCCACTCCTATACCTCAAGCCTTGTTTGTTGAGAACGTTGAGAGCCAGTTCGATGCGTCCGGTCAGTTTCCCATGCGTGAAGTTCCACCAGTGTACATGCCAGGTGATGCCACCCGAGCTCCACCGATCTTGCCACATTTCCAGAGAGTATGGATACATCTCCCATGGAAACGATCAGAAGTGTTACAGGTGAAGCAATCTTTGCCTGACCCTCGCAAGAATCCTGCAGGGTACTATAAGGAATTGTCACAGCTCGTAGACGCTACGATAATGAATCTTGCCGATATCGATATGCTGTTTGGCAATGTCGTACCGCAGCCGGTATGGGCTAAGATTCGTCAGGAAAATCATCCAAACGAATTAGGTGGTGATTGGGCTGCCCTTGTAGCAGCGGATGGGTTGCAAACTGGTGGTGCTAAACCCGAACAGTTGATCGCTGCTCTCCCTCAGAGAATAATTACACTAATGAAAACTCTTATGCCAGCTATGAGGGTGAACTGGGACAAACTGTCAGCTTGTAGACAGAAGAAAGACGAGAGTGTCTCCGATTTCTTTACGAGATTTGAGGAGGCATTCATTGACCACAGTGGTTAGGATATGGGTACTGAGGGTGGTCAACGGTTGTTTGTGGATAAATTTGTCTCTAACTTATTGCCTGACTTGAGCAATAAATTAAGAAATTCTGAGAGTGCGTGGGCTGTCTCTACATCTGCTCAAATATTGGCTACGGCTCAATATTATGAGAATAGGGAGAAAGAAGAGAATGACCGTGCTGATAAAAAGACGAAAGAACTTAAAACTAAAGTGTTGTTGCAGCAAGCGTATCCTCCGCGTTCGAATCAGAATGATTCGCAACAACGTAATCGATCGCAGTCGCAATCTAATAGGTCGCAATCGCGAAATGACTCCTCTTCCCAAAGATCTTCGTTAGGGTACAATCAGTGTGCCTATTGTAGACAGGAGGGTCATTTGAAATTCAATTGTCCTGTTCTAAACGATCGTAATAGTGGTACCTCATCTGGAGGAGGTCGTGGTGGTTCTCAGCAGACATCACGCGGTAGGGGTCGTGGTGCTCAAAATGACCGTTCAGATAACCCATCAAATTCCAATAACTGTTTCGATCAACGTGGATCATCGCAAGGACGATCTGCGCAGTACAATGTAGACGATTATTACGTCGATCAGGGAACTGACGACAGTAATTACTAGGACAGCCATAGACAAAGAGAGGGAGTGGTATCAGTTCCGGTTGATCAGAGAGGGCCTTACGTCGCAGTCGCTACATCGGGCGTCGTTGAGCCTTTTCTGTTGGACACTGGTGCAGCGAAAAGTTCTATAATGCGTTCGAAACTCCCTGGCGCACCTTTGTCTGGCTTAACAAATGTTTCCGTTGGATTCTCTGGCGCCCCCGTTAGCAATCCAGTTTCGCGCCCTTTGCCCCTTACAATTGGGCCGCGTGAGCTTGAAGCTCCGCTGATTTTGACTACTGGTTGTGGTGAAAATCTTTTGGGCCTGGATTTGCTTAAACGTCTGTATGCAACTCTGTATTGTTCTCCTGCGGGAGTAAAGCTTACATTAGGTGAGAGGGTTGTCTCTCCTATGTACTTGTCTCTCGATAAGCTTCCACCGGAATTGAGTTCTCTTCCTGCATCTTTGTGGGCAACAGGTCCCAATGACGTGGGCCTGCTTGATATCTCCCCTTATGTTGTTCACGTGAAATCTAATGTGCGATTGCCACGTATTCCCCAGTATCATATCTCCCTTGATGGTGAACGAGCATTATTAGCGATCATCTATGATTTGATCGAGAAAGATGTCATTGAAGAGACTCGGGGAAACGTGTGCAATAGCCCTGTACTGCCTATTTTGAAACGTACTGATCCTTCGAAACCACCTGTTTATCGTTTTGTTATCGATTTACGGGAGGTAAATAAAATTGTGATTCCTCAGTTTCCTGTTGTGCCTGACATCACGGCGCTACTGACTCTGATTCCAGCTTCTGCATCATGGTTCTCGGTGATCGATCTGAAGAATGCTTTCTTTAGCATTCCGATTGTCGAAGAAAGCAGAGACCTTTTTGGTTTCTCTCTTGGTGGTCGCAGCTTCCGGTTTAAACGTGCTCCTCAGGGCTACTGTGAAAGTCCATCTATTTACAGTCAAGCCTTGAAGGGTCAACTGGATGCGTTTGTGTTGCCGGCTGGTGCGGCCTTAATCCAATACGTCGCTGACCTATTGGTGGCTGCCGATACTCAGGACATTTGCAAAATTGCCACTATATCGTTGTTGCAGCATCTCTGTGACTTGCATCACAAGGTGTCTCCTTCTAAACTTCAATATTGTTGTCAAGAAGTAACCTACCTAGGACACTTATTGTCAAAGGAGGGAAGAAGGTTGACCCCAGAAAGAATTGCAGCAATTGCGCGCATATCCGTACCAAAAACCCAAAGAGATGTGCGTGCCTTTCTAGGTATCACGTCATACTGTAGACAATGGATTCCGAATTTTTCATTGTTAGCAAAACCATTGGTGGCTCTTACGTGCAAGGATGTTTCAACTCCTTTACCATGGACGGACGAATGTCAGAAAAGTTTTTCTGAATTGCGTGACGCATTGTGTTCGGCTCCCGTGTTAGGTACTCCTGACTATAGCAAGCCGTTTACACTATACGTTCACGAGAGGGAAGGTTTTGCGTTGAGTGTTTTTACGCAACCTTTCGGTGATAAGCAGCGTCCATGCGCATATTTTTCCTCGACCTTGGACCCGGTAGCTAGAGCGTTGCCGAGTTGTTTAAGAGCAACGGCGGCAGCTGCGGTCTCCATCCGACAATCAGCAGGATTGGTCATGGATAATATGCTTACGGTGATGGTTCCGCATGCAGTTGACACTCTTTTGAATCGTACGAAAACTCAGCACTAGACGAGTGCGAGGTTGTCTGGGTACGAGTTGACACTGTTGGCAAGTCATATTCAGATAAAACGTTGCAATGTTCTGAACCCGGCGACTTTGTTACCAATTAGCACAGAGTCAGATGAAATAGCAGCCCATGACTGCTATTTGAGAACAGAAGAGGAAACGAAAGGTCGAGTGGACCTTAAAAACACTCCTTTGGAAGATCCAGATGGAACATTGTATGTGGATGGTTCATGTTTTAAATTGCCGAATGGTGATGTGACTACTGCGTATGCTGTTGTAACGTTGAATACTGTTGTTGAAGCTGCAAGATTAAATAAGAATTCTGCCCAGGCTGCGGAACTGATCGCTCTCACTAGAGCGTGTGTGTTAGCGAAAGGGAAACGTGTGAATGTGTTTACCGACAGCCAATATGCATTTGGCGTCGCCCATAATTTTGGACGATTGTGGAGAGAGAGAGGTTTTATGACGTCGCATGGTACGAAGATTCAGCATGGACAACTTGTGAATGATCTTTTGGATGCACTTACATTGCCTAAGCAGGTAGCGATTGTTAAATGTAGTGCGCATCGTAAGGTGACGGATGATGTTGGTCGTGGTAATGCATTTGCAGATGAGACTGCTAAGGAGACTGCCCGGAACCTTAGCACTCGAATGTACGTGACGAGTTCGGTTAGGTGGCCTACAGAGACTAGTATGTGTGAGGACACTATCGAAAGTGTGAAAGCAATTCAGAATGAGGCCACCGAGACTGAAAAGACGAAGTGGAAAGAAAGTATGGGAAAGTTAGATGCGAATGGTTGTTGGGTTGATTTGTCGGAACGTAAGAGATGGATGTTACCGGATGCGTATGTGCTAGCTGTTGTGACGATGGCACACGGGTTAGCACATATCAGTGTGAAAGGTATTTGCAAGTTGCTATCCCCTGTGTGGAAGAATGATGGTATCACGAAATGTGCTGAACGATTGGTTAAGAATTGTATGGTGTGTATGTTGTACAATCCTGGTAAGGGAACTCCAACTCCTCCTGGTAGTTTTGCTCCCCCTTCATATCCCTTTGAAGTAATCCAGCTAGACTTCATCCATATGGAGAGATGCAATAACCTGAAATACGTTTTAGTTGTGGTTTGTGCGTTCTCCCGATGGATCGAAGCCTACCCTCTCAAAGACAATACTGCCCTGTCGACTGCGAAAATCCTACTGAAGGAATACTTTCCTCGGTATGGAATGCCTCGGATTGTATGGTCTGATAACGGAAGTGAGTTTGTGGGGAGTGTGATGAAGAGTGTGTGTAAGGGCCTTGGAATCAATCAAAAATTCCATAGCGCCAATCATCCCCAGTCAGCTGGTTTGGTTGAAGGGTATAACGGCACCCTTAAACTAAAGCTAGCGAAGATTCAGGCTACGACTGGTCTTTCGTGGCCTGACGCTTTACCCTTAGCTTTACTGTCAACTAGGGCAACCGTACACTCCCGAGTAGGGCTCAGTCCCTATGAAATAGTGTTCGGTCGTCCTGCAAATGTCTGGGGGGTCCCTAGGCCGGGAGTGTTCTCCAGTCTTGAATATCCAATGTTGATTGACTATCTTCATGATCTGACTGCTAAACTGAGGTTAATTCACCAACAGGTTTACGAAGCATTGCCGACGCAGACGGAGGGTCCAGGCCACCAGCTCCAGCCCGGAGACTGGGTGGTAACGTGTAACTTTGCGCGTAAAAAGAATTTGGAGCCCAGGTTCACTGGACCCTACCAGGTCCTCCTTGCCACAAGAACTGCCGTTCGTCTAGAGGGCCGGAAAAATTGGGTGCATGCCACCCATACGAAGAAAGTTCCTATACCGTTACCGGCGGACTCGTGGGTGAGGAGGGGCATTGCTTCAGCTGAATCCGAAGGATTGCCGGCGTTTGTACCTTTTAGCGACGCACAACCTGTCGGAGAATCCTCAGTGCAGCAGAAAGACACTGTTGAACATTTGTCATCAAAAGACTCAAGACCAGAACATTCGACTGATCAACAGAACTCTGTTCCTTCAACGGATCCTTTGTTTGATGAACAGACACGTCCTGGGAAAACTCGATACTTTCTGCGATCCAACACTAAGGACAAATAAAAGATTTCGTTCTGTCCCTTGACAATTGCATTATCCCGTTTTCCACGATCAGTCTGAACACCCGTATCATTGTAATTATTTCTGTATATATTGAGTTTCGTTCCACATGTATTTTTGCTTCCACAGCTAAGAGACATTTTGCATATACAATTGTAAATAAAGGCCGTAGGGCCGCGCGTGTACTTCCTTCTGGTTAGTAGGTCTTGACGCTAGGTTAAAGACCGTCGGTTCCTGGGAACTCCTGGGGATTGACTACTGCTACACAGAACAAAGTGCGTCAAGAAACGTTGCGGACGGTCATAGGGGATGGCGTTTTCAAAGCTGATGGACTTGGAAGAAGCTCAGGCGCAAAGGTTCAAACTGCAACAACTTATTCGTACCAAATGTGTTATGTTTCAAATGTTCGTATTGCTTTTGACTGTTTCTGCACTATTGGCGGGTGGGGTGTATTACATGATGTCGTATTTCTTACCTTCTGCCATACCTACTCCTACTTCTGATCCTAAACTTACCTCCACTGCATCCCCTCACTCTTTCCATATCCTACCTGAACACGAACAGGCTAGACGTGCAGAATTCCGAAATAATTCCTTTATTCAGCTCCTTCATCAGCATCAGTTAGTGGTCAATACTACTAATTGTTGGGTGTGTGGGCTGATGCCACATACCACGGATAAGGGAATTCCATATCTGGTCTTACCGTATAGTTCCCAGGGTTCAGCTCGAGCATTCCAAACAATGTTTCGAAGTGCACTAGATTCTTACCCCAGTCGAGAGCCACGTTCTCCCTACTTTGGCCCTGGCTCGTATCACAAGCCTTTGTCTAAAGCGATAGAAGACTTGGATAGAGATATCTATGAGCCGTCGCTCATCCCTGAGGAAGAGGTACACGCCTATAGGGTCCTGAGTAAGGTCGAGTATAGTGTGCTCACGAGTGATAAACAGCTTAAAAGCTCGTCTCCGATATGGGTCGTACCCCACATCGGTAATTTTTGTTTAATGGGTCGTGGCCGAAGATCGAAAGCCCGACTTGGAGAGAGTGCTTGCACTGAAAATTACATTCTGCCGATGGTCTCGTCCCCTGTGTTTCTGGCTGCCAAGGGTACATACTTTGTCTGCCATGATCGTGCATATGCATGGTTGCCCTCCGACTTTGTGGGCTCATGTTTTATCGCAAATCTGTTGCCTCCGACGTTCACTGTAGACGCAGACTATCACAAGACTAGAGTTGTGAGAGGCGTAATTAGCGAAGAGGACACTGCCGGTCAAGAGGCAGGAGACTTTTTCAAGGGTTTCCTCCCGTTTTGGGGGCCTATGGTTAATAGTAGGAACCTGAGACAGTTGACTCGAGTGGTAGAATCGACAGCTAATATTACTGCCAGTGCCCTTGGTAATATCACCACAGAACTTCAGGCGGACAGACTTATGACGTTACAAAACCGTATGGTTTTAGACGTGATCTTAGCAGATCGAGGTGGGGTATGTAAGGTGATCCATTCGAGCTGCTGTATTTTCATTCCAGATAACGCTCCGACTGTCTATCAAGCTATCTCAAAGTTGCATAAATTCTCTGAATCCATACACGTGGATGTAGGGGATTGGACGCTACTTGGGTGGTTTTGGGGCCTGATGTCGACTTGGGGTTGGAAGATTCTGATGATCATCGGGGTTGTTATAGTGTTCCTGTTCACGTGTTGCCTTTGTGTGCAGTGTGGTCCTGCCTTATGTGGCCTCTGTGCTACAACGTGTATAAGGCAGCCACCTGTTACCAAGGGGACTCGGTTGGACAGAGCTATGCTGCAGCAACATCTAGATGGTCGGATGAATATCGAGTATGATTCCGACTAGTGCTTGCCTACATGAGGGCAAAAGGAGCGTCTGAGGTTCCGTGACGATTGTAAGTGGTGTTTTTGACTCGCACGAATATGGTCGAGTCTGGTATCTATGAACCGCAAATGACGAGTTTAGTGGGTGTGCGCAGTTTCGCTGTACTAGCCTAAACCGTTCGTTTGTTACGTGGGTTTTTCATCTGTACCCACGGGTTCCATCTTAGATATAGCATCCATTTTGTTTCTTGCCCTCAAGTAGCTAGCGAACGGACGCTGTCCGCTTCGCGACCCTGGGATTCCCAAGACATCCGCGGAAGACACATGTCCTTTTGAAATTGTCTTTATGATGAGGGGGATGATACTGGAAGGCAGATGGCCCCGCTCGAGGCTCATCTTGCCGTGCCGGTCTATTGTCTCAGCCGTGCATCTCATTAGGCACGTCCCTTTGATGCCTGTAGCTCGTGTTTCCTGATACCTCCCCTTTTACACCCTTTCCGATCTCCCCACTGTATGTGCCTTCCTCTACACCTGTTCTTGTTCCTTCTTCGATCTGTTTTACTGCCGATTGGAATGCACTAATGGTGGGAAGATGGGTTTTTACAGTTGGGAACCGCCAAATGTTTCCGCACTTATGTTCCGGACCTTGAATGTATCAAAGCGACCCCTCTCGGGGATAATCATGGGAACCAAGTTGTAAACCCTTGTGTACCATGTTAGCTTATGAGAGAAATCTGTATAAAAGGAGCGATCCACTTGTAGCAAGTTGAAGCAGTCTCCCCAAGTTGCACGTGTTGTACTTGTCGTGACTTCTGTGTTCCCTGCAGTAAATAAACCTCGAATCTTTGACGCCGAAGGAAGTGTCCCGTGTGTCTGTCATTTGTACGCCGGAACAGGTAACCCACGAAGGTTTCAGGTGTTGTCCCCTGGCACTGCTGGGTCTTAAATAACCCAGTCCTTCAGGACTTTCGTGTGTATATATGTATATATATATATATATATATATCAATATATATATATATATATATATATATATATATATAGGGACCACCATTTGGCAGAGTTTCTCCACCGCTTCCGTAGTGCGAGGCGGTCGGGAAGTCTTCCAAAGTTTGACGACTCCCCTAACGCTTGAGGGAGGGCCATCCTCGCGTGCCGGTGAGGGCACGCTAATATTTCCACAGGCAATCTTCCTCGTCTCGAAGCAGATTAAGGCGGCACAGCGGGGTTTTGGTAAACACCATTTATTAAAATTTACTGGCATGACGCGTTTCGGAAGTAATCCTTTTTCAAATGCCCTCTTTGTTTTTAAAGTGCCTCTGTTGCTTCAATTCCCCAGTAAGTCTTTATATACTGTCCAATTCGCTGACGTAGTGTTTGGATCCCGGTAAAACGTTGCATGGAGTCACGACGCTTCCTCTTTGGGACTTCGTCTCCCAGCATGCAGTGTTGCCATCACGCTGTTTGTGTACTCCACTTCTCGGCAGAATTCTTTGTTTCCAATTACGATTCCGATGGCAGCGTTACCAGGTAGGGGTTTTGCGCAAATGTTCTGGGCTCCCTGGTGTTAGTAACCCTCACTCCCAGCCTCGCATTTACTTTCACGGTGCAGTCGGGGATGTTGATGAAGTAACAGCACCCCTCCATCAAAGTAGGGACCACCATTTGGCAGCGTTTCTCCACCGCTCCCCTAGTTGCTAGGCGGTCGGGAAGGCTTCCAAAGCTTGACGACTCCCCTAACGCTTGAGGGAGGGCCATCCTCGCGTGCCAGTGAGGGCACGCTAATATTTCCACAGGCAATCTTCCTCGTCTCAAAGCAGATTAAGGCGGCACAGCGGGGTTTTGGTAAACACCATTTATTAAAATTTACGGGCATGACGCGTTTCGGAAGTAATCCTTTTTCAAATGCCCTCTTTGTATTTAAAGTGCCTCTGTTGCTTCAATTCCCCAGTAAGTCTTTATAAACTGTCCAATTCGCTGAAGTAGTGTTTGGATCCCGGTAAAACGTTGCATGAAGTCACAACGCTTCCTCTTTGGGACTTCGTCTCCCAGCATGCAGTGTTGCTGTTTGTGTACTCCACTTCTCGGCAGGATATATATATATATATATATATATATATAATTACTCCCTTTGGAACCCTGACATGAATGCGCCGACTTGGGACAACATGCTGAAAATAATGCAAGAAAATAATACTTGAATAATGGCAAGTCCCCTAAAGAACTTTCCCGATGCATTATGGTGCTTGTAGGATGGCTAAACAAGCACGTGACTATCAAGTCTATATTAATTGCTCACCTGTGAACAAGACGTAGTAACGTTGAAACGCGTAAGGTAAAGAGCACGTTTTAAAAGGAGGTGACGAATAAAGTATTCTGCATCTTCAGACGCTGTGGACTCTCATTCTTTGAGGTGGTTGCACGCAATGTTCCAGGATCTCCGCTCCTGGTGAGAGTCCGCCCTGCAGGACCGGGGCCCCCAGCAAACGGAGGTGTTTTTTGAATATTAACTGAGGGGGCATGGTCCGCTCCTTGCCGGTTTGCCAGCTCTTCAGGACTTCCGTAGCAACATGGCAAAGGGCGCAGGAGAAAGGGAGATGTGAGAGGAGAACGCCTCTCTCGGAAGCAGCGCAGATGCAGACATTAATTACTCCCTTTGGAACCCTGACATGAATGCGCCGACTTGGGACAACATGCTGAAAATAATGCAAGAAAATAATACTTGAATAATGGCAAGTCCCCTAAAGAACTTTCCCGATGCATTATGGTGCTTGTAGGATGGCTAAACAAGCACGTGACTATCAAGTCTATATTAATTGCTCACCTGTGAACAAGACGTAGTAACGTTGAAACGCGTAAGGTAAAGAGCACGTTTTAAAAGGAGGTGACGAATAAAGTCTTCTGCATCTTCAGACGCTGTGGACTCTCATTCTTTGAGGTGGTTGCACGCAATGTTCCAGGATCTCCGCTCCTGGTGAGAGTCCGCCCTGCAGGACCGGGGGCCCCCAGCAAACGGAGGTGTTTTTTGAATATTAACTGAGGGGGCATGGTCCGCTCCTTGCCGGTTTGCCAGCTCTTCAGGACTTCCGTAGCAACATGGCAAAGGGCGCAGGAGAAAGGGAGATGTGAGAGGAGAACGCCTCTCTCGGAAGCAGCGCAGAAGCAGACATTAATTACTCCCTTTGGAACCCTGACTTGAATGCGCCGACTTGGGACAACATGCTGAAAATAATGCAAGAAAATAATACTTGAATAATGGCAAGTCCCCTAAAGAACTTTCCCGATGCATTATGGTGCTTGTAGGATGGCTAAACAAGCACGTGACTATCAAGTCTATATTAATTGCTCACCTGTGAACAAGACGTAGTAACGTTGAAACGCGTAAGGTAAAGAGCACGTTTTAAAAGGAGGTGACGAATAAAGTCTTCTGCATCTTCAGACGCTGTGGACTCTCATTCTTTGAGGTGGTTGCACGCAATGTTCCAGGATCTCCGCTCCTGGTGCGAGTCCGCCCTGCAGGACCGGGGGCCCCCAGCAAACGGAGGTGTTTTTTGAATATTAACTGAGGGGGCATGCTCCGCTCCTTGCCGGTTTGCCAGCACTTCAGGACTTCCGTAGCAACATGGCAAAGGGCGCAGGAGAAAGGGAGATGTGAGAGGAGAACGCCTCTCTCGGAAGCAGCGCAGATGCAGACATTAATTACTCCCTTTGGAACCCTGACATGAATGCGCCGACTTGGGACAACATGCTGAAAATAATGCAAGAAAATAATACTTGAATAATGGCAAGTCCCCTAAAGAACTTTCCCGATGCATTATGGTGCTTGTAGGATGGCTAAACAAGCACGTGACTATCAAGTCTATATTAATTGCTCACCTGTGAACAAGACGTAGTAACGTTGAAACGCGTAAGGTAAAGAGCACGTTTTAAAAGGAGGTGACGAATAAAGTCTTCTGCATCTTCAGACGCTGTGGACTCTCATTCTTTGAGGTGGTTGCACGCAATGTTCCAGGATCTCCGCTCCTGGTGAGAGTCCGCCCTGCAGGACCGGGGGCCCCCAGCAAACGGAGGTGTTTTTTGAATATTAACTGAGGGGGCATGGTCCGCTCCTTGCCGGTTTGCCTGCTCTTCAGGACTTCCGTAGCATCATGGCAAAGGGCGCAGGAGAAAGGGAGATGTGAGAGGAGAACGCCTCTCTCGGAAGCAGCGCAGATGCAGACATTAATTACTCCCTTTGGAACCCTGACATGAATGCGCCGACTTGGGACAACATGCTGAAAATAATGCAAGAAAATAATACTTGAATAATGGCAAGTCCCCTAAAGAACTTTTCCGATGCATTATGGTGCTTGTAGGATGGCTAAACAAGCACGTGACTATCAAGTCTATATTAATTGCTCACCTGTGAACAAGACGTAGTAACGTTGAAAAGCGTAAGGTAAAGAGCACGTTTTAAAAGGAGGTGACGAATAAAGTCTTCTGCATCTTCAGACGCTGTGGACTCTCATTCTTTGAGGTGGTTGCACGCAATGTTCCAGGATCTCCGCTCCTGGTGAGAGTCCGCCCTGCAGGACCGGGGGCCCCCAGCAAACGGAGGTGTTTTTTGAATATTAACTGAGGGGGCATGGTCCGCTCCTTGCCGGTTTGCCAGCTCTTCAGGACTTCCGTAGCAACATGGCAAAGGGCGCAGGAGAAAGGGAGATGTGAGAGGAGAACGCCTCTCTCGGAAGCAGCGCAGATGCAGACATTAATTACTCCCTTTGGAACCCTGACATGAATGCGCCGACTTGGGACAACATGCTGAAAATAATGCAAGAAAATAATACTTGAATAATGGCAAGTCCCCTAAAGAACTTTCCCGATGCATTATGGTGCTTGTAGGATGGCTAAACAAGCACGTGACTATCAAGTCTATATTAATTGCTCACCTGTGAACAAGACGTAGTAACGTTGAAACGCGTAAGGTAAAGAGCACGTTTTAAAAGGAGGTGACGAATAAAGTCTTCTGCATCTTCAGATGCTGTGGACTCTCATTCTTTGAGGTGGTTGCACGCAATGTTCCAGGATCTCCGCTCCTGGTGAGAGTCCGCCCTGCAGGACCGGGGGCCCCCAGCAAACGGAGGTGTTTTTTGAATATTAACTGAGGGGGCATGGTCCGCTCCTTGCCGGTTTGCCAGCTCTTCAGGACTTCCGTAGCAACATGGCAAAGGGCGCAGGAGAAAGGGAGATGTGAGAGGAGAACGCCTCTCTCGGAAGCAGCGCAGATGCAGACATTAATTACTCCCTTTGGAACCCTGACATGAATGCGCCGACTTGGGACAACATGCTGAAAATAATGCAAGAAAGTAATACTTGAATAATGGCAAGTCCCCTAAAGAACTTTCCCGATGCATTATGGTGCTTGTAGGATGGCTAAACAAGCACGTGACTATCAAGTCTATATTAATTGCTCACCTGTGAACAAGACGTAGTAACGTTGAAACGCGTAAGGTAAAGAGCACGTTTAAAAGGAGGTGACGAATAAAGTCTTCTGCATCTTCAGACGCTGTGGACTCTCATTCTTTGAGGTGGTTGCACGCAATGTTCCAGGATCTCCGCTCCTGGTGAGAGTCCGCCCTGCAGGACCGGGGGCCCCCAGCAAACGGAGGTGTTTTTTGAATATTAACTGAGGGGGCATGGTCCGCTCCTTGCCGGTTTGCCAGCTCTTCAGGACTTCCGTAGCATCATGGCAAAGGGCGCAGGAGAAAGGGAGATGTGAGAGGAGAACGCCTCTCTCGGAAGCAGCGCAGATGCAGACATTAATTACTCCCTTTGGAACCCTGACATGAATGCGCCGACTTGGGACAACATGCTGAAAATAATGCAAGAAAATAATACTTGAATAATGGCAAGTCCCCTAAAGAACTTTCCCGATGCATTATGGTGCTTGTAGGATGGCTAAACAAGCACGTGACTATCAAGTCTATATTAATTGCTCACCTGTGAACAAGACGTAGTAACGTTGAAACGCGTAAGGTAAAGAGCACGTTTTAAAAGGAGGTGACGAATAAAGTCTTCTGCATCTTCAGACGCTGTGGACTCTCATTCTTTGAGGTGGTTGCACGCAATGTTCCAGGATCTCCGCTCCTGGTGAGAGTCCGCCCTGCAGGACCGGGGGCCCCCAGCAAACGGAGGTGTTTTTTTAATATATATATATATATATATATATCAAGTACCTGATGATCTCTTCTAATTTTCTATGTTTTTTGCACTATTTTGATTATGTTAGCATTGCACGTTATGCCATAGGACACTAGCAGATCCACGGCTTTATTTTTTGACGTAAAAACTTTACGTATAAATCAGATAAAGACCCCTATCTGGATAGAACACCATTCCAAGATGGCGCCCACAGTGGCCACAAGGGGTATAGTCCTATGTCTATGACAATGCTCACAAATTGTTTGTTTATTTAATGGGTCGCATGATATTGATGAATGACACACTGACGAAGGCTCACGCCGAAACGCGTCTGTGCTTTTGAGTTTCCCTCTGATTAAAACTCTGGTTCAACCTTGGTCTGCGAGTGCTGCCTCTTCCTTGTGCAAAGTGAAGGGGAGTTCGAGCGATAATATATATATATATATATATATATATATATACAAAAAAGCACAAAATGCAGCCTTCCATAGCAATGCTGAGCAATGTTGTAAGAAATTCCCTTGTATATGAATATATTCCAATAAAGCAGGGAGAAAGAAAGCATTTGAAAACTCCTTTAATATACAGCAGAAATCCCAATCCTGCAAGGAAGAATGAAAAAACATTGTCAGCACATAGGCTGCATTGCAGAAACATCAGTGTAGAAAGCTGAAAAGCTAACCCACAGAAACAAACAGAATAAACTGGCACCGTGCCTTTAAGGCAGCCATGAGCCCTAGCTTCCCATCATGCCTCAGGGGTGACAGTTAGGTCAGTTGTTCTTTGCGGAGACCCGCAGACCATTTTACAAAGAGATGATATGTATCTTGTTCACTTGCCCGGGGAGGCGGGTGGGTTGCTTATGACTTTGATGAAAATACCCCAGGAACTAGGATTACATGTAAGTAACTTATTCTTCTCTTCCAGGGGATTCTCGTCAATAGTCATAAGCACATGAATAGAATAGCAAGCCAATCCCCTCATCCTGTGGGCAAGTAACCAGAGTACAATCAAGATACATAGTAACCATAATGCATATAAAGACTCCAATCAGATAAGCATTGGAACAGATTACTCTAGGATGCCTGGCCTACTTGGGTATCCGCCCTGGAGTCCTAATTCAGACAGTAATGCCTGGTAAGCGTATGGACCGATTTCCAAGTTGCAGCCTTGCAAATCTCGGCCATCGGTACATTGTGTAAGAATGCAACTCTAGCAGCCTTGCCCCTAGTAGAGTGAGCTTTAGGGGAGGCTAACAGAGGCTTGTTCGCTATTTGGTAGGCTAACTTTATACAAGACACTATCCATCGTGAAATTGATCTTTTAGAAGCTGGAAAGCCTGTTTTAACAGAGCCGTTGCTTACAAACAATTGATCAGCTTTTCTAATGGATTTTGTTCCCTCCAAATAGAATTTAAGAACCCTCTTGATGTCTAACAAATGAAGAGACCTTTCCGCTGGTGTAGCAGGATTGGGAAAGAAAGAGGGTAGAGAAATTGTATGATTTACATGTAAATCAGCCACTCCCTTGGGCAGGAAGGAAGGGCGAGTTCTCATAACCACCCTATTGTGGTGGAAAACTGTATACGGTTCCTTTGAACAGAGTGCTTGTATTTCACTCATTCAGCGTGCTGATGTAATCGCCACTTGAAAAGCTACTTTCAATGTAAGGTGTTGTAATGTGGCCTTATGAATGGGTTCAAAGGGGGGACCCACCAATTTGGACAAGACTAGATTCAACTCCCAAGGCGGAGAAGAATGTCGAACAAGAGGATAATCCTTCTTCAACCCCTGTAGGAAGCACTTGACCTCCTGAAGTTGGAAGAAAGAAGGCTGGTTAGGTGATTTACGATATGCCATGATGGCCGCCAAATGCACTTTTATGGAAGTATACTTCAAACCAGATGTGGCCAAGTAAAGCAGATACAACAAGATTACCTCTCCTTGCCCGTTAATTGGACTCCAACCATTATGGATACACCACAAGTAAAACCTTTTCCATTTAAGAGAGTATGACGTCCTTGTGGATGGTCTCTTTGACTCCCTAAAAAATGTCCATGCAGGCCTGAGGGAGGTTCAAATGTCCGTATTGCAGGACTTCAGGAGCCATGCTGCCAAGCTGAGCGAGGGAAAGCTGGGGTGTAGAATCTTCCCTCCCATTTTAGTGGGAAGGTCCGGCCTGCACGGGAGTCTCCGATGCGGGTGAACCGAGAGCTGCAACAGGTCCGGATACCACCATTGGCGAGGCCAGTCAGGTGCTATGAGGATCATCGTCATTCTGGATCGGATACGTTTGGCCACAACCTTCGAAATGAGAGGATGGGGTGGAAAGGCGTATGCAAACGCACCTGACCAGTCTATCAAAAGAGCATTCCCCCTCGTTACTGGTCGGTAAAACCTGGATGCAAAGGCGTGGCATCTTCTGTTTTGATCGTCTGCAAAGAGGTCGATGAAGGGATGACCCCATTGATAAAAAATGTCAGCCACCACTTCGTCTTTGAGCACCCAGTCTTCTTGCTCCTCAAAGTGACGACTGAGTGCATCTGCTCGCACGTTCTGGTCTCATGGCAGATTTACTGCAGTGATCGATAGGTTCCTGGCTAGCAGCCAGTGCCAGATCACCTGGGATTCGAGAGACAGAGGGCGAGAGCGTGTTCCACCTTGTTTGTTCAGGTAATACTTGGTGGTTGCATTGTTTGTTTGTATTAGGATCGATTCGGACTGAATCGACGGTTGAACAGCCTTGAAGGCTAAATGTACCGCCCGCAGTTCTAGCATGTTGATATGATAGGTCTGCTCTCTGCTGTTCCATCTGCCCTGGGTTTGCAGTTGACCCAGATGCGCTACACAACCCTGAAGGGATGCATCCGTTGTTTTGGTAAAGGTTGATGGAATGGTACTCCCACCAGAAGGATCTGTGGTTGTTGCCACCAGAGAATGGACGTCTTCGCTGTGGGAGAGAGGAGAATCTGGTTGTTCCAGTGACCTGAAGATTGGTCCCATTTGTCCTCCAGATCTTGATGCAATGGTCTCATCCTCAATCTGGCGTTGGGTATGAGAAAGATGCAAGAGGCCATCGACCCCAGCAGAGAAGCTACTTGTCTTACCAACGGCTGATGAGCTTGGAGGATAATGTTGCTTTTGTCTCTCACTGATGACAATCTCTCCTCCGAAGGAAACACTTTTCCGAGGTCTGAGCATAAGGTGGTGCCCAGATAGTGTAGCGATTGAGTAGGTTGCAGAACTGATTTGTCCATGTTGACAGGCAGGCCTAAACATTGAAGGAGATCTAGGCAGATGTGAAGGTATTCCTGCACCATGTGGGGGGATGATCCCATCAACAGCCAGTCGTCCAGGTACGGATACACGAACAGACCGTGGCGATGTAATGCTGCTGCTACTTCTGCCATGCATTTCATGATCACCCTCGGGCAGACTTTAGGCCGAAGGGTAAGACCTTGAACTGGTAATGTTTTGCGCCCGCCATGAATCGCAGGAACTTGCGATGCCGTGGTGTGATTGGGATGTGAAAGTACGCATCTTGGAGATCCACCGAACACTATCCAATCGCCTTTTCTCAGATGTGGAAATATTTGATGGAGCGCCAACCTTCAAAACTTTTCCTTTTTGATGAACTTGTTCAGAGAACGTAGATCTAGTATTGGTCTGAACTTGTTCGCCTGGTCTTTTTTCTGAACAAGGAAGTATCTTGAGTAAACTCCCTTTCCTCTCTGTGCAGGAGGGACCACTTCTATTACTAGTTTCTTGAGAAGGGTCGACACTTCCCGGCGCAGGAGTTCTAGATGTAGATGACGGGATTTTACCGGAGGAATGTCTCTTGGTGACGCGCAAAAGCGTAGTGCATATCCATGTTTCAGTACATTCAACACCCACTGGTCTTTGGTTATGTTGCGCCACTCTTGAATGTAGTTTGAGATACTTTCTCCCACTGGAGTGTGCAACGGTGCTAAAGGAAGCAGAAACTCATTGCTTCCCTTGAGTTTTGGTTGCAGAAGAGGACTGCTGTTGGTGTCCTCCTCTTCCTCTCGAGGAACGACGGCCTTGGTACTGGAACTTGTTCTGCTTGTTTTGCTACCATTGAGGGGTAATTTTTCCAATTGCAGGGCCTGTATAATCATTTAAACTCCTTTTTCTTCTCCAGGCTCACAGCCTTTAAGGTGTCCAACTCGGCTTTCATTCTGGCCATTTCCTCATTTGCATGTGTTTTTAACAGTGAGGTGTCAGATGTGTCTCCTATTTCAACGCTGTGAGGCGCAACCAGGCAGATCTTTGCGCACATATGCCATATGCATAAGAGTGAGCCGCCAGAGACGCACCATCTGCTGCAGTGCTGATTACCTGGTTGGCCACCAGCGCACCTTTCTGGAGAATCTCAGAGAAATCATGTGGATCCTCCTTTGGGAATTTGTCCTTGAAACGCTCCAGTAAATCCCATAAAGACCTGTCATAACGGCCCAGCAGAGCCGCAGCGTTAGACACCTGGAGAGAAGAAGCTGCAGAGCACAAGCCTTCTGTCCCCAAGAATCCTGTGCTCTACTCTCTTTATCTGGATGAGCTGAGGAGAAAGACGCAACTGCGTTTGTCTTCTTCGCTGCCGCAATAATGACAGAGTCTGGTGGTGGATCCGATTTGAGAAAACGAGGATCTGATGGAGTGAGGAAGACTTCCACTACCGGCTAAATGATATCAGGGACCAAAGGAAGCAATGGCCTAGTCGCAGACCTTTGATGGAGGGTCTCAAACAATTATGGACGTGGTGGTCTGAGGGGCTGACATGGCTATGCCCAGATTTTGAGCTCCTCTGGCGAGAACATCGTGAAAAGTGTTCACATCATCGATAAGTGACACCCTAGAAGGAGGACTATCCGTAAGGGTAGGTGAGTAATCCCTTTTGGATGAGTCCGTTGAAAAGGAGGACCAAGAAGGTGTTCATCGCCTCTTGCGATGACCCTGAGTAGACCTGCGTTCAGGGGATCTGCGTCTGTGTTCTCTGGTCCGAGTGGTGGGGGACCTGTCCACTTCCTGCACGAGATGTTGCAACTGTGATCTGTGCAGTGGACTAGAATAGTCCGTAGGCCGCTGGGCGTGACCCGAGGGTTCTTTCTGCCAATGATGGAGAGGTTGGAGCCATTTGGGCGAAAGATGGATTGAAGGAGATTGCGGTCTCCTTGGAGAGCCTCTTGGCGGTGATCTTAGTGGCTCAGTCATATGAACAGAAGAATTGCGTGACAACGCAATCATCTGGGGTGAGCACTGAATAGAATGAGAGGACTCTCTGCAGCTTCTGGAGCGTGATCGGTGTCTTGATGAGCAATGTGACGTCAATGGGGAGTGCCTCGACGTCGACCGGCTCTGCGTCACCATCACTGGTGAGTCCCTAGAACCTGATCGTCTCCTCGACGTCGACCTCTCAGTGTGCTTTGACGTTTTATAGTGCGACGCTGTCCGATTTCTTGGGACACGTAAGATTGATTGATGCATTTAAATGTCTTTTCCTTTTCAGGTCAGAAAGTTTAACTTAGGGATTAGGTTTATGTTTGCTTTAATTCATGATTTCGAGCAATTTTGAAGTGCCAGACTTTCGTGCCTTTAAGCTGAATAAAAAGATACTGATTTAATTAAAATGTTTGCAAATAATAAAATGAGCTAATAAAGTGATTTGAAATAAAAAGCTTTACTTTAAAAATAAAAAACTTTAAACGTCAAGCTGGTCTTGATTAATTTAGTCGTTACCATCAGTTGATTCATTGGCCAAAGGTGGCTTAATTAAATGTTTACATTATTTAATTAATGTTTAGAATGTTATACTGCAGTTGTAAATATTGTACATATAAAATTTAGACAGGTAGAATAATTAGGCCACATGATTCAGTTGCCCATTTTCTGTCTCGGTCGCATGGGCCTTGTGTGATATTATAGTATGGTGAGTAATAGGTAGTGATTAGTGTAGTTGTGACAGAATTTCTATAGGGGCGCTGGATCAATTTCTCTGGTAGCAGAGTTCGGTTACTATGGTAACTGACTTGTTACATGTTAATTACATAGGATACATGCCCAAAACATGTTGTTAAGTTTGTTCACTTGTTGTATGTAGTCGAAAGGATTTTTCCTGCAGTGTGAAAAATTCCTGGTTATTGCCGGCAAAAGAGAAGTGTGACAGGTGAAGTTACACAGTGCATTTGATCTGTTTCAAAATTGTGGTATAGAATATATCACAAGTGTTGGACGTACAACACAAGTTTAGGGACCTTAGATGTGTGACTGGTTAAATGTATAGTGCATATTGTCTATGAAATCGTAGCATTAAGTATAGGGACCTGGTGAGCCCGTTTTAAAACTTTCTGTGAAAAGAGTAATAGATCTATTCAAGCTTGAATGAAGGGTAAGGAAGCGTTGTCTATTCTTATTAGCGTCTGAGGATTTCTGTGGTTGGTTAAAGTCCTGCCAAGATTTCACGTATGCGTGATTAGGTTTTTCCGTTTTGAATGCGTAAATTAATTTAAAAAAAAAAAGAAAATAGTGTTGTCTATTTCTGTGCGAAAGATTTTCTGAATGACTGTTAAAAACTATCCTTCTCAGTGAAACGGAAGAATGGTTTGTTTATTTGTAGTTACTAACTGAAGTTCATTGAAAAGTATTGTTTAAAATGGCGCTGTGAAAAGTTTTTTGTGAAGGAGGGGTGAGTTTACGGAGTAACACACATAGCGAAGCTCCAGCGGCAGTGTACGTCATTCGGTTCGCACTGTGATTGGCTAACATACGTCACAGCAAGTGCACTGATTGGTTCACGTGACAGTGACAAGCTGATAGCTGATTCGTCTGTTCTGAATACAGTATTTCTATTGAGTGAGCAAGGTGGTGACGTAGCTTAACTTGATTGGCTTGTTGGTGTCTTTCGCGCACGGATTGGCTGGAGTAGCGGAACATCAAGAAAACATTACGATCTTTTTAGAATAAGCAATTTTGCTTTAATACAAGAGTTATTGGTTCGATAGAGAGAAAACGAAGCCTTCATGGTTTCAGAAAATGAAAAATGTATTTACACCTGACAAGAAAATTGAAACGTGTGGTGGAAAATTACTTCATAAGTACAAAACACCCGCAGCCTATATGGAAGGCGAATATGGTTATCATACTGTAATTTGGTTTGAAAATTGGATGCATTATACAAAAAATGACGGCGTATTAGCATGGCCGGAAGATGGATCATTTAATATGAAAATTTTGAGAAACTTGAGAGAAAAAATGATGGCTCTTATGCCAAAGCCTAGACCTACACAATTTGAAGCTTTAGTTGAATGGGAAGTTGAGATGATGGAACTCAAACGTGAAGGCAAATGTTCAGCACCTAGAAACTCAAAATATATTGTAAATAGAGAAACACATGAAGACAAAGTGAGACGCTGGAGAAAAGCAGACATGTATGATGGTCTGTACCCAGTGAGAATAATGATTACTGAAGATCCAGGTCAAAAGAAAATTCAAAAGAAAAGTAGACTTGATGAAGAATTAGATGATGCAGTTTTAGAAGACATTTATTCTACTAAACGCAAACCGCCACCTTATCAGGCAGATTCTCAATCCACTCCAAGAGTTTCTACAGGAACTTCTCCAAGTGCACCTCCTAGGGAAACTAATGAAGGTTCAGCCAGATTTTTAAAATTACCTGAAAGAGTAGGGTCAATAAATAATTCAAGTACACCCTGAGAAAACAGAATTCCTGAACAGAGAAATGATTTTCCGAGAAACCCAGAAAGACTTGCTGATATGCCAGAGATTTCAAATTATAATAGAGCAAAAGAAGATTTAATTCAACAATTAACAAAAGGCATGGAAGCAGTGACAGTACCAGTAACGATTGGTCCTGTTGTACCAGTTTTTGATCAGAGAGAGAATAGACATTCAGCTTCGACAGTTCCATTAAATGCAGAAATTCAAAAGGTGGCTGAGAAATTTTATTCGGAACTTTCAGAAATTCATAGGGAAAAATCTATGATGCCAAATCTAACTTTTAATCAAAGCTTGACAGGTTGTCAGACACCATCTGTTGCAGAATCTGATTCAGCTCCTTCAGAAAGAAGCCTAAATAAAATAGATTTAACGCAAAATGCATTATCTCCAGAAGCTCCTGAATATAAAAAGCTTGATGTTGCAAAATTAAAAGCAGATTTGGAGGAATTAATAATTGGCACAATTGGTACTGACAATTTGAGATTGTATCAGGATGATGAACTTCTTTTTATTTGCAAAAGCATTCAATGGAAAATGAAAAACAGGTATGAACAACTGGAAGAAATGGCTGCTGAATTAGAAATTGATTTAAGCAAACAGAAACATTTGCAGAAACATTACAGAGTGGATTTTTCTGAGAAAGAGATTGATAACCTCAATACTTCTGGAAGAATAACCCATATTAGGGAATTGATAGCTTTTCTCAAAAGATTAGGTGAATTAGGCAAATGGAGAATAAAATGGTCAAAGAATAAAGAACAGGGCAAAAGGGTCAGAGGTGAAACAGTTTCTGAATTTCCAATGAGGGAAATAGCAGGTAAAGGATATGTGCATGTCCCTTGGTCAAGACAGGATATTCTGTTATTTACTAATGATTTTCCTCGGCTGAGAGAAAAGCCTGTGGAATGGTATCGTCAGGTAGACAGATTTATTAAAGTGTCAAAAGTTCTGTGGATTGATCTGGATGGATTCTTTGACATTGTTGTCCCATCAGATCTTTGGACAGAATGCAAAATTTCTGTGAGTTGGCCCAAAGAAGAACCTGCTCGAGACACAATTACAGGTGCCCCATCAAAGGATGTCATGGAAATATACAATAAAGTAATTTATTGGCTGAAACAAAAAATTCCCCCAAAAGAAGTAGATTGTGTTAAAATTGACAGAACAAACCAAGAGCCAAAAGAGTCAGTACATTCATTCTATGAAAGGTTACTGTTAGTCTTTAAACAATACAGTGGCTATGAAAAATTAAGTGAAAAAGACATGAGCCACTTTATTTACAGATTTGTCTTTGGTTTGAGACCTGAAATAAGTGACATGATTAAACATGGAATCGTGGGATGGCAATCACTTTCAGTTGATGATATCCTGAGCAAAGCAAAATATTCTAGTGATGAGATTGATGCCAAACAGAAAAACCTTAAGGAAAAGGCAATGTGGGCACAAGTGAAGGTAGCTGAGCAACAACAGATAGCCTTTGAAAATAAAAATGTGCATCAGAATCAAGGCAAATTTAGAAATAATTTTAATAATAAACCTAAATTTAATGTGAATATTGAAGAGCTAAAACAGAAGCTCCCATGTTTTAACTGCGGCGAAATTGGACACTGGAAGCGTGAGTGTAAAAATCCGACCAGAAATTTTAAAAATACATCATTGAATTCACAGATGCAGAGTGAGATAAATCAGCAGCAACAGCTACAGCAGCAGTTAAACGAGTTAAGTCAGCAGCGACAGGTAGCGAATCAGCAGAGCCAGATTCCACAAGCACTATTTCCAAACTGTGTAAATGCTCAAAGGTATACACCAGAAACAGGTTTCTGCGTAAGTAATCAGGTAAACGGTTTGTCAAAAACGAATGTGTCAAATGTTTCTCAACAATTTTAGTTGAAAGATAATGAAGTGAGTGATTTGTCAGAAGATTACTCATGACGGTGCCTGAGAGAGGAGGAAGAGTGTGTGCTTGGTCCCACTCTTGAGGTAGACCAGGCTGGTCCATTTGTTAATGGTAAAGTGAATGATGTTGATGTCACTTTTCTTGTGGACACAGGTGCTACCCGTTCTACTATTAGATCAGCAGAAATTGAAACTCTTCCTCTCTCTGGTGAGTGCATCCAAGTTGTAGGTGTAGCAAATCAGCAGATTAAAACAAGTCTAACTGAGCCAGTAAAAGTTGAAATTGGGAATTTCAAAGATAAACATAGATTTCTAGTTTGTGACAGTAGTCCTATAAATTTGTTAGGTCGTGACATACTGTGTAAAATGAATTGTAGAATTTATTGCTCACCGGATGGTATTGAGTTACAAACTTCAGAAGTAGGTGGTCTTTACAAATTGACAATGTTGATGGTCGAAGAGGAAAGTTAATTAATTCCTGCTTTTGACAAAAAAAATCTGCCCAAAGAGCTTAAAAAGCCAGTCAATTCAGAAATTTGGGACTTAACTGGAAATGATATGGGTCTCATGAAACGTGTGGATCCAGTAAAAATTACTGTAAAACAAGGAATAGATTTCACGAATGTTCCTTAGTATAAAATGAAAGCTGAAACATTTGAAGGAGTCATTCCAGTGATTGAGAAATTCATAAGTCAAGGTGTTCTAAAAGAGATTGAGAGCAGCCCATGTAATTCACCGATTATGGGTATCAAAAAGCCAAACAGAACTTACAGAATTGCTCAGGATCTGAGGAAAATTAATCAGATTGTTGTTCCATGTTGCCCAATTGTCCCAAACCCTGCGGTAATTCTTTATCAGATTCCGCACGATGCAGAATGGTATACGGTCATAGACCTATGTAATGCCTTCTTTACAGTTCCACTGCATCCAGAAAGCCAACAAATTTTTGCGTTTAGGTCCCAGAACCGCATTTTAGCATGGCGTCGTATCCCACAGGGGTATACTGAGAGTCCATCTATCTTTAATCAGTTATTAAAGAAATCCCTGGAAGATCTGATTTTACCTGGAAATTCAACATTGGTCCAGTATATTGATGACCTACTTGTAGCTGCAAAGACACGAGAAAATTGTGTAACTGACACCATTACCCTTTTAAATCGATTGGCAGATGAAGGACATAAAGTGTTACGTGCAAAATTACAGTTTTGCAAACAAGAGGTAAAATATCTTGGTCACAGAATTGCAAAAGGAATCAGACAAGTGACTATAGAAAGAATTAAAATGATTCGAGCAATACAGCCCCCGACAACACAAAGACAGGTCAGAATGTTTCTGGGAATGGTTGGTTACTGTCCTCAGTGGATTAGTGGATTTTCGGTAATTGCAAAACTACTGCAAAGACTGACAAAGGCAGACATAAAGGATCCGATTAGATTGACAAAAACTGAATTAGAGGCTTTTGAACAGTTGAAAAGAAGTTTGTGTGAAGCTCCAGCCTTGGGAATGCCAGACTATGAAAAGGAATTTGAGTTGTACTGCAGTGAAAGGGAAGGTTGTGCACTGTCAGTTCTAATCCAGAGACATGGAAAACTGAGAAAGCCAATTGCTTATTTCTCAGCTGTTTTGGACCCTGTTGCAAAAGCTTTGCCAGGTTGCTTAAAAGCAGTGGCTGCAACAAGTGTAAGCCTTGAGCAGAGTGAGGGAATCATTATGGGATTTCCTGTAAAAGTATATGTACCTCATTCGGTTGAAATTCTTCTTACCAGAAGCAAGACTCAGCATTTAACTAGTAACAGACTGACTAAATACGAGAAAACAATTCTGGGATCAGATAATGTTTCTATTGCAAGATGTGTGAATTTAAATCCTTCCACATTATTGCCGGATAGTGTTGTTACTGAGGTTAATAATGAAATTGACATTGATCATGAGTGCTTGGATGTTGTAGATTACTGCACCAAACCCCGGCAGGATATAAAAGATGTTCCATTGCCTGAATCTGATTTGGTTTACTTTCTTGATGGTTCCTGTCTAAGAACAGACAAGGGCATTCTGAGGGCAGCATACTCAGTATGTACAGTCTCAGATGTTGAAGAGGGTTCACCTCTTGATGGAATTCGTTCAGCCCAAATTGCAGAATTAGTTGGTTTAATTCGAGCTTGTGAAAGAGCAAAAGGTAAAAAAGTTACCATAGTGACTGATAGTCAATATGGGTATGGCGTAGTTCATGACTATGGTCAGCTCTGGTCTCAAAGGGGTTATTTGACTTCTGCGGGAACGCCAATCAGAAATGCAAAATTGATCAAAAGATTGATCGATGGCATTCAGTTACCAGAAAAAATTGCTGTCGTGAAATGCGCAGCTCATAAAAAGGGTGAGGACTATATTACCAAAGGTAATGCTTATGCAGACGAGATTGCAAGGTACTGTGCAAAGAATAATTATTCAATCAATCGGGAAAAAGACAAAAGTCACATTTTGAACTCTCTCATGCTAATATCTGTAGTTGAAACATGGCAGGGAGTAAAAGAATTACAAGATGAGGAAGAGAAAAACACATGGTTAAAAGCAGAGTGCAGACAGCGAGAGGAAGATGGAGTTTGGGTTTACAAAGATGACAAACCAGTAACGCCAAATTGCATGATTGCTGACATGGCACGGATGTACCATGGTCCAGGGCATTTAGGAAGAGATTCCATGATCAGATTATTCAGAGAGACATGGTTTAATCCAAAATTCAGAATTACTGCAGAATCACTTTGCCAAAGATGCTTGACCTGCCAACAAATGAATCCAAACAGGAAGACTATTATAAGCTTGGGAACCATAGGACGGGAGGGTGGTCCTTTTACCAGGTTGCAGATGGATTTCATTGACATGCCACAGCACAATAAGCTCAAGTATGTGCTTGTGTTTGTTTGTCTGTTTTCAAGATGGGTGGAAGCTTTCCCAACTCGTCACAATGACTCAGTCACTGTGGCAAAATTACTCTTGCGGGAGATCATACCTAGATATGGTTTTCCGGTAACTATTGAAAGTGATCATGCAACGCATTTTGAAAACAGATTGTTACAATTGATTTGTGAAGCTTTAGGCATTGAGCAGAAGCTACACTGTGCATACAGACCAGAAGCATCGGGTGTTGTAGAGCAGATACATGGAACAATCAAAAATAGAATTTCAAAAATGTGTCTAGCTACAAGAGTGAAGTGGACAGATGCTCTTCCACTTGTTTTGATGTCTATGACAAGTACTCCAGAGAAAAAGACAGGCCTTAGTCCCCATGAAATCTTAATGGGCAGAGTTATGAGGCAAGCATTTGTTCCAGTTGGCAAGCTTTTGAGTATTAATGAAGGTGCAATTATTGAGTACTGTCAGAATCTCTCTGATGTAGTTAATTCTGTATTTCATCAGGTGGAAACAGATGTGATTACAAAAGAGAAAGAACAAGCTCATGATCTGTTACCTGGAGATTGGGTCAGAACAAAGGTGCATCGAAGGAGAAACTGTTTAGTACCTAGATGGCAGAAGGCAAGACAAGTAATTCTTGTTACAACAAATGCTATAAAGTTTAGGGGTTTGAAAAGGTGGGTGCATGCAAGTCACACCATTCGTGTACCACCTCCTGATAATTCTGATGAAGAAAGTGATACAACAACTGATTCAGATTCAGAAGGAGATCCTGAGGGACCAGAATCTGATGATCAACAAGAAAATCGACATCTAGAAAATTTAGATGCGAATCAGGCATTGAATGAAAAAGTTCTGGAAATTGTGACTCTAGATCAAGAAAATGGTGAAAATCTGCTAGAAAAAGAATCTCAAGTAGAAAAAGAAGATTCTGAAGCAGAAAGGGATTTAGAAGCAGAAAATTCTGAGCAAGACGATAATCAAGTCCAGGAGAGTATTAAAAAGCAGAAGAGTAGCTCTGAATGTGGGAACAAGAGTTCTGAAACTGGGAAGTTAAAGGTGATCCCTGAAGGAGAGGAAGAATTACCAAGTACCAGCTATAAGGATGATGTTCCTAATGGAGTGAAGCTGCCGAGTAAAGAAGTTCCTAGGTACTGATTTGAAGTCTCAGAAACAGATACAGACGGGAGTGACAAAGAGTCTGAAATAAGAAAATTCAGAAAAAGAGCTTGGAAAGCTGAATGCAACGAAACTGTGCCAAAGAAGAAAATCTTGAGGAAAGGAGATGTTTGGCCGAAAGAAAATCTGAAATTCAAATTGGTAAAGAAATCAAAAGAACAAATCAACGAGATTTCTAGTCAGAAAGGTGACTCTGAAAAGAAAAACGAGAAGGGTAGGAAAATTGAAGTAATTAGTGGTAAAGCAAAAAGAGTGATTAAGCCCAATCAAAAATACAAGTCCCCAGAGTGGACATACATTATCGTTCCGCCAATTGTTGATGTTGGAAGTAGCAGTCAAGAAGATTTGGAAGAAGCTAATGACAATGATTGAAGTGGTTTTCTTTTAGATTAGGGTTTTAATTCTTGCCACAAGGCTGAAGAAAATGTGTTAGGTGACACAAGGTCGAAGAAATTGTGTTAGCTGGAAAGACACATTCATGTGACGCAAGGTCGAAGAAAAGCTGTTATAGGGTTACTAAAAAAAACATTTTAAAAGGGGAGATAGTTTAATTACTTATATTATTTACATTATTCATAAATTTAAAAAAAATTGTTTTTGATTTTTGTTTACTCATCTTAAAATGCCTAGTTCTGATACTTCAAGGTGTTCCATTTTGAGAAGGTGTTGCAAAATGTCAATAATTTGTGTGGTTCTTTTAATACTGGTTTGGTTAATTTTAGCTGTTGTTTACCCTTTTGGTATTGATAAGCAGAAATTTAAGGCTAATATGACAAGTAAGGTAGAGACTAAACAGGAAAAACATGCTGGCAAGTCTAATAGAGTTATTGAGCATAATCCAGAGATTCATCAAGATAGATCTGTTGGAGATTTTTCGAGCAATTCATTTTCTAGGCTTTTGTCTGAGTAAGTTAAAGTCATGAATGTAAAGGATTGCTATGTCTGTGTGAAGCTTCCTGCTTCTGTATCAGAGGGGGTTACCTATAACATGTTACCCATCACATATGGCATCACTTGCAGTGTGATTGCTAGCTTGTTTTATCAAACAGGTCGGTTAGAATACTATTACTCAGACTTTGATGAGGTTTTTGCAAACCTCAAAGTTGTAAATAGCTTAAACAAAGTCAAGCCTGCGAAGCAGATGAGGGAATTCTTTTTGGTAACTAATGAGCTTAATTACGAATATGCTATAGAAATAATTTAACATGCAAGAAAGATGAGAGCAGAAGAAAAGACTTTCCTGAATATGGTTGAGGAGAGGAGGGCAATTTACAAAAGAAATGAGGTGCTCAAACATGCTAAGTCAAAGTTCTGGCAAACAGAGGATGCTAAGCTTAATGGTGTTAATACAAATGCAGCTATTCACATTGATGAACCAGTTATTGGTAAATTTTGCATTAGAAGAGATAACACACTTTATGATAACTTTTTCGTTGGTGCTAGTCAATGTGAGGATACTTATCATATCATAGGGGGATGGGGATTTAAAGGTGGAAAAGATCCTATTTTTCCTGGAATTTATTTTATTTGTGGTAACAAGGCGTATTTTAGCCTCCCTGACCATTGGTATGGGACGTGCTACCTAGGATTAGTTTTTCCAAAGATTTTTCATGTTGACAGAAATGCGAAGGGTACCTTTGAATTTGGCGAACACCTGAACAGGTTTAAGAGGGAAAGTTTTACAGAAGTCATGGGAGACATTTTTGGTGCTATCATTCCCATGGTAGGAATAACCATGAATTCAATTAAAATTAGAAAGGTTTCCACGATTGTAGACAGATTGTCAATAGATACTGCAAGTGGTTTTCAATTATTCAACACAGAACTTGTTGCTACTAGAAGCATAGTTATGCAGAATCGTCTTGCATTAGACATTCTGCTTGCAAAAGAGGGAGGAGTCTGTGGGGTTTTACATGTCCAGCATTGTTGTACATATATTCCTGACAAGAGTCGGAATATTGAGACACTTATTAAAAATATCACTGAATTTCATGCAGAAATAGAACCCCTGGAAGAAGAAAATTTCACCGAACGATTAGGCAAAAGGATTGAGTCAATTAAAGATTGTTTTTCAGAGATTGGTAGTTCAATCATTGGCAAAGTGCTCTGTCCAGTAATTGTCATCATTATGGTGATACTTCTGTTAAAAATCAGTTGCATGATTCACAAGAGGAAGAAGCAGCAGAGGGAAAAAAGGAGGATTTATAAACTTAGAAAGGAACAAGAGAAGGAAATTGAATTGGAGGAGATGTGGAGGGTTCAATATGAAAGTATCAGACAAACTGCTGAGACAGGGGTTTAGGGAGACTAATACTGAAAGAAGTCAAAATGTGACGTCTCTAAATTTGGTTCAAACTTTTCTAAATTTTGGGTGTTGTTTGGGGATTTTAAAATCACCAGATGAGGGAGTTGATGGAGCGAGTTTCAGAAATTATTTTATTCTGGCTCGTGATGATTAAACTCTCATAACTTGATTTAATATATTAATAGGGTTTTTGCATGATTTGTATTACTAAATCAACCTAGAGTAAAATTCCATACACCATAGTAGGGTTTTTGCATGATTTGTATTACTAAATCAACCTAGAGTAAAATTCCATACACCATTACATGGGACTAACGTTATGTGCTTTATGTCGCATTTGCAAGTATGTTTTATAATAAATAACTAGCGTTGTTTTGTTTGTCCTATTGTCAACATTAATGCGGCTGATTAATTAATGGCAAGTGCTTATTTTATATGTGCTTTCGTCTATGTTGTGTCTGTTTATCTTTTTCAGATATATGAAGAAACCTGCTGGACATTATGAAGAATAGTAGATTTTTAAAAATGCCGTTTTCTTTGTGCTTTTGCTAGGTGACATATACTAATGGGTTAACATTAGCAATGATGGGTGGGAAACAGAATGACATTCATAACCTGAAATTAATTATTCTTTTGTGTTTGTTTGAATACTAGCCCGAGTGAAAGGCTTGAGGCCTGTGATTTATGGAGAATGTTGGTTAGCCTGACAGAGATGAGCAGAGCACAGCCATGATGGAAAGCTCTTCCATAAAGACATTTCTTTGAATAAATTGAAGTCTAAACAAGAACTAATGTGCGAGATGTGCTCTGAAAAGTTATTTTTCCAAGGCTAAGGAAGTGACAAGTGGCGGATCGGCCGAGCTATGGAGGAAACTGTGAACTGTTTTCAGTAAAATGTTACAAACCACGGAAGCTGGTGTCGCTTCACGTGAAAGGACAATGGCAATGACGTTTTGGTGTTTTGAAAAAGTGGCCTCACGATGGTCTGACGACTAGCAACCAATCAGGTTGCTGAAAGACATTTAAAAAATAACATTTTAGTTAAGATTAGTGAGTTAGAAAAGTATAAAGACTTAGCCCCTTGAGGGGAGCGGGGCTGACTGTTCCTGAGGGGGAAGGGCTGTCCGATTTCTTGGGACACGTAAGATTGATTGATGCATTTAAATGTCTTTTCCTTTTCAGGTCAGAAAGTTTAACTTAGGGAATTAGGTTTATGTTTGCTTTAATTCATGATTTCGAGCAATTTTGAAGTGCCAGACTTTTGTGCCTTTAAGCTGAATAAAAAGATACTGATTTACTTAAAATGTTTGCAAATAATAAAATGAGCTAATAAAGTGATTTGAAATAAAAAGATTTACTTTAAAAATAAAAGACTTTAAACGTCAAGCTGGTCTTGATTAATGTAGTCGTTACCATCAGTTGATTCATTGGCCAAAGGGGGCTTAATTAAATGTTTACATTATTTAATTAATGTTTAGAATGTTATACTGCAGTTGTAAATATTGTACATATAAAATTTAGACAGGTAGATTAATTAGGCCACATGATTCAGTTGCCCATTTTCTGTCTCGGTCGCATGGGCCTTGTGTGATATTATAGTATGGTGAGTGTTAGGTAGTGAATAGTGTAGTTGTGACAGAATTTCTATAGGGGTGCTGGATCACTATCAAAACGAAATCCTACAAAACAATATACTACTGGCCGGCAACAATTCATACCCGGACAACGTCGGGACAGGCTGCTAGTATATATATATATATATATATATACTATATATATATATATATATATATATATATACAGTGAATGGGATGGGATACAGGTGAAGGGGATTGTTTGCAGTCTCTTGTTAAATAAACCCAAGTTAATGTATTGAGCGAGTGCGGACATTAATCTTTTCTTGGTGGAAAAAAAAAAATATATATATATATATATATATATATATAAGCTTCCAACTGAGCTCAGTTGGAAGCTTTGAGGCAACGATGGACAGAGCGGGGCCTCATATTGTCCTGAGCAAGGTTCCAGGAGAGGTGAGGTTTACTCCGTGTACAACACAGATAAAATCGACACTGGTTGATACAGAGGTTTGAAAGATACTTATCACGGCACAGTTGTATCCTTTAATTGATTTAATTACTTTTCACTGTTTTTGACATGCAGTAGCAAATGTTAAGGACTGTGGCCCTGAAGAAAGCCGCGGGATTTGGTTCCCCCTAGGCTGAAACATGTTGGCCGAATAAATGCAGTTATTTGTTTAAACTGCATCTTTGCACTGTTCTTATTGTTTTTACTAAAGGAGTGATCAAGTTATATTAAAGTTTTTGTATTGATCTACTACCCTTTTTTAACCTCACCACACATTTTCTTTGCACTGCACCGGATTCCATCACGATCCTTTTGCTCATATGGTCTTCACTGCATCTGGAGATAAGACCCAGAAAACCCAGGTTATGGATCAGTCCCAATGATCATGGGACACACCATTCCTATCTGGATGGCCAAATGATAATATATGATCTACATCTGACGTTGATGGACATCCTACTCTTCTCTGTATGGGTCTAGTCTATATTTGAAGTGAATCCCTTTGCATAGGTCATTGTTGTAAACACCCCGTAAACTTTTTGTTACATAGTATTGGCAAACGTTCACTGACTTGGTTAGCGGTGTCTTTCTTTGTCAGTTTGTTTTCTGGAGCGTATTAGGCCCAGTTTTAGACCCCCAGTGTGTGTTTCTTACATTTACTGGTTGGGGGACTCCACCCTGGGTAGGTCTTTAAATATTTTCCCTCTAACCCTTCTTCCCCGTTGTGATCACTATACTTTGTTTTGTCCCACTCCATTCACTGTTCAGCAGGATTAGAATCTTTTGTTGACTTTCTTAATGGCATCCCCATTTGAGGCGATGCACAATTGTTAGATTTTCACCAATTATTGGCAATAGATTCAGCTCGTCGGGTTTGTACCCAAGTGAAATTTATGGGACTAGAGTAGACGGCACACTTATTCCCCTGCTTCACACTCACACGAGTCACCTACTTGTGAGAGTCATCTTCAATATCTTGTGGGGATCCTATTTCTACTCTGCTTTCTTTGTCAAAGGCATTTCAATGTTGCAACGTATAGAATGTTGATACAAGGCTGCATCCTTCCACTTTACCACTTTACCAAGTGACCCAACAACCTACTACTCTGCATGCTTCACGCGCATAGGATGCACCTTCCCAAAGCTACTACATCGGCACCTCGGCTTCCAGGAAATCTCCGAAACAATCAGACATTCTACTTCCACCTTTGAACACTTAAAAACAGTACTAGCAAGGCTGCAGAAAAAATCATGAGTTTAAGCAACACAATATGACCCTGATCCTGCTTGGGTTAACGTTTTTGGGAGAACACCGCATTGACAGCAAGAGGCCCTCATAACACCTAAAACACATCTTTCATCTGTATGGTAAACGTTTCACCATAGAAGCTATGTTTTCCTCTTCTCTTATCAACAACCTTGGATAAGGAAATCCTTTTAAATTTGGGTACCATTAGCACTTTATAAATCATCATTTTAATGAAGGATTTAACGTTTTTAATTCACTATCAATAAATGATCTACTTCCCTGCTCAACCTTCAGCACAAAGAGTGGAGGAGGGTGGAGAGGAGAAATCTGTTGGAGAAATTGAGTATCCACTGGAAACATTATTGTTACCAAGTAACTGTAACTTCAGTTAATGAGCTATTTTTACAGAAAGGTCTTCATCTCAAACAGTATCAATAATGCACACATGGCTCCCAAAGTGAATTAAAAGTAATGCCCTCACCATTGACTTCTCAACTCCCTCAAATCAGGAAACTACATTAGAAAATTCGAGTGAAAATTGATTTGTTTGCCAGCATTACTATTAGACTGCAAAGACGTTGAGATTTACGATTTTAGTAGTCCTGCTTATAATACAGTAAGCTCTTCTATCTATGTGGTATTTATATCACGCAAACCTAGCCAAAAGGCAGATGAAAGCTATACAGGGCCAAAGGCAAAAGTACAGCCAATGTGTGACTGGAGAGGTTGCTGGTTTCAAGGAGTAGAATTGGACTGTTATTGCATTCATTGGTTAAAATGATGGGGCTACAATTTTGCCTTTGAGTGAAGAGCTAGAGAAAAGAAGATAAATGAAATTGTGATGAAACTATGGGACAGAAAGATAGTTTAGCTCAGAGAAAATACTTATTTAAAGACTGCAAGTTAGCGTGATGGTACAGACAATGCCCAGACCTCATTAATTCAGCTATCATGATTAAGAATCACTTTCGAGAATTATTTCACCAGAGGCTATACACGGGCACAATGTTTCATTGAAATGTAGAAGTCCTCAGCTGAGCCCTATTAGACCACAATATGACCAATTGGGACGATTTTCTTTTTTTTTAAAGTAATTTTTATTGTAGTCATACAAAGATCAGGCCAAATCACATACACGTTTCATATTAATCATTGAGCTGTAACTTATCATTCCTTATTCCGTTATACACAGCCTGTTAGCCCACAACCCAGGGGTTGGGCGGTGATAGGTTCTTAGCTCCTCCATGCCTGATACTAGTGTTGCCGGAGTATCGCACTGCAGAAGTGTATGCATGACTACTTTTATCCCTCAACTAACTAGTGCAATAAAACCCGCCCCCTCCCCCCATGAACCAAAAGGAAACTCCCCTGCCCCCTCCCCCCCACCATCTGTCCGAGGGCCTCTAGCATTGTCAGTTGCCGTTCATCTAGGGCACGTACCTTGGCTTCTAGTATCCCATGCTTACGCGCCGGTCATTCAGCCTATCCTGCCTTCCCTGTCCGTGTCGGGGGCCTCCTCTTCCTCGTCTTCTCCACTATCTCTGAGGGCCTGCACCATCATTTCCCACGCTGTCGCTGCCTCCAGCGCCCCCGGGTTAGGAGTCCTACGCGCTAACTGGTACCTATGTGTGCTGTCGGTGGTCGCCCACTTCAAGAATTCGTTGAGCCACCGTCTAGGGGTCGGGCCCACCCTCGCCTTCCAGTGCCTGGTAATCTCCCACTTAGCCACTATCAACCCCATATCGATGAACTTGCTCGTGAGTTTGTTTTTGGGGGTGTGAGAGAACCAGTGCAATATACACTCTGCCGGGCCGAACTCTACGGTTCTGTCAGTCACCCCATTCAAAGTTTCCCCTATGGCCTGCCAATAATCTCGGAGGGCCGGACATGCCCATAACATGTGCACCAAGTCAGCCCCCTCTTCCAGACAGCGTGGGCATGCCGCCTCCACCGTCCCAAAGTACCTCCTTATCCTCTCCGGGGTCATATATGCCCTGTGTAGTATGTAATAGTGGATAAGCTGAAACCTTGCGTTCCTCGTACTGTTGCGGGCCCGACGCACTAGCTGCGCCCACGTCGTGTAAGGTATGTCTTTACCTAGGTCAGCTTCCCACTTGGCTTTTAATGACACGAGGGGAGGGAGATTGTCTCGCCTCATTCTATTGTATAGGCACGTCACTGCTTTGGTCGTGCCCGCCGCCATCATGGTGTATTGGCATGCCGCTGCCGTCTCGGGTTCAGCCAGCCCCGTTCCCCAGTGTGTCTGAATTGCTCCGCTCACCGCCGCGTGGAGCAGATATCCCCCCCTTGGAAGGTCAAAGCGTTCTAGCAGGTCTTGGAACGGGAGTAGCGTTCCATTTTCGAAGAGGTCTCTGACAACCTGCACGCCCGCGTCCTCCCATCGTTGTAGGGGTGACCAGTCACCTCTATGTGGCAACGCCATCAACATGCTCAACGGGATCTCGGGGGCGTACGGGCGTCGAATTCCCTCCCTCTTCTGCGCTCGATTCCAGCACTGACGGTACGTACGTTGTTCTAGTGACAAGTCTCGCCCCCCAATCCGCTGTTGTAGGGTGATGTAGGCCAAAATGTGGAGGGGCGTGCCTTTCAACCGTCCATCTTCCGGGCCTCTGAATACCCGTGCCACCTCCTGCGTAAATACTTGCAGTTGGGTCGCTAAATAGTAAAGCTCATAGTCCGGCACCGCCAGTCCCCCCTCGTCCTTCGGGCGGGCAAGCGTTGTTAGCGCCACCCTGCATCGTCCAGCTCCCCATATAAATGCTGTTATCTGGGACTGAAGCTGCCGGAAAAAGGAGCTAGGTATCCAGATCGGGAGCGTGTGGAAGTAGTATAGTAGTCGCGGCAGGGCGACCATCTTCAATAAGGATATCCTGCCGGCCAAAGAGAGCGGTAGCGTGGCCCAGAAGGACATGCAGCCCCTCACTCCTCGCACGCAGCGCCCTAGGTTACCCTCAAGCAAGTCCTCCGCCGTGTGATAAATGTGGACCCCCAGGTATTTAATGCAGGTGGGTTCCCAGGTCAGCGACGGCCGGTGGCACAGCTGAGTAGTGCCCTTCCGCAACGGAAATAGGCTTGTCTTGGTCCAGTTAACCTTCAACCCCGACAGTGCTCCGAACCTCTCCAGCAGCGCCTCTGCGCCCTCCAACTCCGCAACCTCGTTGTTCAGGAAGAGTAGCAAATCGTCGGCATATAGTGAGATATACTGCTGCCCATCTCTGGCGCGCACCCCAACGAAGTGCCTTCCCGTTCGGGCCTCGGCCGCCAGGGGCTCAATGGCTAGCGCAAACAAAACTGGGGATAGGGAGCAACCCTGTCGGGTGCCCCTTTCCACCGGATAGCGGTGAGATATCGCCGTCCCGACTCTCACTCTTGCCACTGCCTCCGCATAAAGAACCCGCGTCCACTGAATGTAGCCGGCGCCCAAACCGAAACGTCCCATAACCGTGAATTGATAGTCCCATTCTAGACTGTCGAAGGCTTTTTCGATGTCGATGGAAAGGACCAATGCAGACCCTCCATCCTCGCCCTGATCATCCATGAGGCGGAGGAGTCGCCTAATATTAATCGTGGTGTTACGGGCCGGTATGAACCCGTTCTGGTCTTCGTGTATTAGTCCCGACATGTGCGGCAAGAGCCTCGCCGCCAGTACGGAACTCAAAATTTTATAGTCGGTGGTGAGCATAGAGAGCAGCCGGTAAGATGCGGGGTCGCTGCTCTCCCTGCCCGATTTTAGGAGCAGCACTACAATTGCTTCCCGCATAGACTGCGGTAGGCGGCCCGCTTTCATGGCCTCTTTGTAAACAATTTGGAGCCGCGACGCTAGAATATCCAGATATTTACTGTAGAATTCGATGGGTAGCCCGTCTATCCCCGGCGACTTATTGCGTGCCATTTTCTTCACTGCCCTCCTAATCTCACCCAGCTCAATATCCAATCCCAGCTCCTTCGCCTGCTCCTCCTCCAGCTGCGGTAGGGGTAAGCCGTCCAAAAAGGCCGCGGCCGCTCCCCCCGGTCACCTGGAGTACTTTTATATAAGCCCTCATAATACTTCTGGAACCCATCAACTATTCCTGATTGGGTGTATCTCAAGAGGCCGGTCTCATCCCGTAACTGTAGTATGGGAGAGCAACGTTTAGTGGGGTTCGAGAGCCAGGCCAAGAGGGTGCCTGATTTATCACCGTCGACATGGGATCGCAGAACATACCGTCTATAATCAAATGCGCAGAGCCGTTCCACCTCGGCCGCCACCGCCTCCCTAGCCGAGCTGACCTCCCCCTGGAGATCCGGGCGACCGGGCCGCCTCCTTTCCGCTTCCCGCAGTTTGGCATCCGCCTTATCCAGGTCGCCCAGCAACACCTTCCTCGTACCTACATATTTCGTAATGCACAGGCCTCTCATCACTACTTTAAAGGCATCCCATTCCGTAGCCCTAGTGGCTGCCGACCCCTCGTTCTCCGCGAAGTACCGGGACATCCCCTCCTCCAAGGCTGCACCAAGTAGGGGGTCCTCTAGTGTCTCTGGCCTAAGTTTCCAGGTGGGTACCCTGGGCGTCTCGGCCACCCAGGCCAGTCGAACTAAGAGTGGGTTGTGGTCCGAGATCGTTCTCGATAGGTACTCCGACCCGGCAACGGCCGGCAGTACACTCCCAGAGCACAGCACCACATCCAATCGGACATGCAGGTCGTGGAGCCCAGAGTAAAAGGAAAAATCCCGGTCAGTCGGGTTATGCGCTCTCCACACATCCGTCAGTTCCCAGCTCTCTTGCCACTCCCGTCTACCCCTAGATAGTCGGTGCACCGGGGAATCCTGCAGTGGGGGGTGGGATTGATCCAGGGAAGCATCCGCTATGGAGTTAAAGTCCCCCCCTAGCAGAATCGGGCCCGCTAGGGAGTGTGCCAATGTCCCAGATAGTTTCACAAAGAAAGCCAGTTGATCGATGTTCGGGGCATATATACTAGCCAGTACAATGTCTCTGCCCCTACGCCTCCCTTCCACCACCACATATCTCCCCTCCTGATCTATCTGCTGACGTGTGAGCTGGAATGGTGTGCCTGCCCTGATCCAGATCAGTACTCCCCTAGCATAGGCTGAGTAACAGGTGTGAAAGAGCTGGCCCCTCCACCTCCTCTGTAACGCTGCTCCCTCCTGCTTCGTGAGGTGCGTTTCCTGCAATAGAGCAATATGTACCCCCTCCTCAATAGAAAGGCATGCACTTTGTGTCTACGCTGCATAGTGTGTAGCCCCCTGACGTTCCAGGCTATACAGTTCAAACCGTTCACATTAGCCATTGTCCCATTGAACCTGTCGACATGTACTCGTCCGTGCCAGCCCCTCGTCGGTGGTGGTTCCCCCCCAAACAAACCAAGACCTCCCAGCTGCCCATCCCTCGGTGTACCCAGGGTCAATGGGAAGAAGGAGATCAAACAAACCCCAACTGTGTTACCCCCCACCCCCCCAAGAACAGGCCCCAATACCAAGATATCAGCTCCCATCCAAACTCCCGTACCTGAGTGACCCAGGTTGGTGCTACACGGCCGTAGTCGTGGTTGCCTTAAGGGCCAATGGAGCGCGGCCATGGCCAGAAGGGAGTTGCGCTGCCCGCCCCCCCGCCCCTTCCCCCAAACCCCCATGAGTGTATCTGGCTGCAAGCCCGGTAACCCTCCCCAGCCCCATGTCTGCCGGGTCGCGGGCCCACGCCCGCTGCTCCAATTGTTACCCCTCGCCTACTGTGTGTAGTTCAGACATTCAGGATCTCCTCTGCCGTCTGTGGCGTCACCAATGGGCCCTTGGCATGATGGATGCCAGAAAGGTCCGACTCCGACCCTGAGGCCGACACATGCGTGTCCGTGTCCGAGCCCCGCTTAGAGCCGGGGCTCCCAGCCCGCGCCAGCTTCTCCACCTCCAGCAACGCGGCCTTCCGTTCAGCTTCAGTTTGGGAGGCCGTTGGCTTGCGCATCCCCTGTTTCCGTTTCCGCAGCCTTTTCGATTTCCGTGGGCCTGCATATGAGCGCTCCCGTTCCTTTTCCCTTGCCTCCTGTATCTTGGCGCCATCCGTCCCTGCCTTGTATGTCTCCCACCAGTCCCAAGCGTCCGCTGCTGCACTGAAGAAGAGCGTCTTGTCATCCACCACTATCCGGAGCCTGGCCGGGAAAAGCAAGGAGTAGGATATGCCCTCGTTGCGCAATTCCCTCTTAATCGTCAGGAAGGAGGCGCGTCGCTTTTGTGTCTCAAAGGTGAAATCAGGAAAGAGCGTGACCTTACTGTTCGCAATCTGAAACGGGCCAGCGTCCCGGGCTTTTTGCAAGAGCAGGTCCCTGTCCTTGTAATGTAGCAGCTTGGCTATTATCGGTCTGGGTGGTAGCCCCGGCTTAGGAGGTCCAGACGGGACCCTATGGGCTCACTCCAGTGTGAAGAATGGGGACAACCCCTCCGGCGCTACAACCGTCTTTAGCCACTCGTCAAGATAGGCCACCATGTCCTTCACCCCTTCAGTCTCTGGCACGCCTACTATCCGGACATTGCTGCGCCGGCTCCTATTTTCCGCATCTTCCGCTCTTCTCTCCAGGGCTTGAATGCGGTCCAGGGCCTCCGTAAGCTTACTCTCCAGCACTTTTTGAGCGGGCGCTAGGTCTTTTATCGTGGTCTCATTGTCCTTGACCCTGTCCTTCAGCTTGTCGTGGTCCACCCGGAGCAGGCCTAGCCCCGACGCCACCTGTGCTATGTCGTTGTGGAGCGTGTCGCGCGTGGCCGTAATAGCCTCCAGAATTCGATCCTGCAACAGCTGCAGGTCCTTGGGCTCCGCAGGGTCCCCCTCCGCAGTATCCGAGGTCGCCGCCCCCTCCGCCTTAGCTCTTGGCTTCCCCATTATGGCAGGGCCCTGTCTCAGGCATCTATCAAATGCCCAGTGCTCCCCCTAGGCCACCGCAGTCTCTCAGGTCCCCAACCGGCTATGCAGCCCTGTCGCGCGGCTGCTGCTGCACCTCCTGCGCGTGTCGCTGTGGCCTCTGGGGGGGAGATCGGGTCCTCGGTCGGCCCTCTCTGTCATGTGCCCTGTCGTGTAGACGCTGCTGCCTCTCCTGTGCCCGACGTTATGGCCTCTGGGGGGGGATATCGGGGCTCTCTTCGTGATGCGCCCTCAAGGGCCTCTCGCTGTGCGCCCCTCTCCGCTACTTCCTCAAATGCACTTTCATACTCCGGGGAGCCTGGCACTTCCGGGGCTCCTCTGCCGCTTTTGGGCTTGATAGATGGTCCCCCCAGCGATTCAGACCCTCCACGGTGGATCGCGGGGGGGGGGGGGACGGTGGCGCCCGCCTCCTCTGTTCAATTTCGTCACCCCCCGGCCCGCTGCGCGGTGACTGCTCCTCACCTCCTTGCCTCGCCTGGGTCTCAGGACTGTGTCCCGTGCCTCCGGTTCTCCTGGGGCGGCTCCCGGCACTTCACTCCCGCCTACACAGGCGCGTCCGGGCGGCCGTTTCCTCCAGCGCGGCCGCCCGCGTCACACCAGCGGCCGGTTCCTCCTGCTGTGATCGCCGAGTCCTCCGGTGGTCGGAGAGCCTACTTCCGGACGCCTTGTGGCCCGCGGCCGTCTTCCGGCCACCAAGCCGCGTTGCCGTGGGCGGTCCGGTCTGTCTCGGCGCTCTCAGCCCTCCGTCGCGGCCGCCATCTTAGCCGCCTCCTTCCCTCGGCTCCGGCCGCTCCGGGGTTCGGCGGGGTCTCGCTCGGTTGAGCAGTACCTGCAGGCGTTCTCCTTCAGCCTCGCCAGTCACCGCAGCTCGCCCTTCCAGGCTCTCTGCCGATGCTATCAGGATTTATCAGGGGAAGAGGCACGGAGCTCTGGGCTCACGCCGCCATCACCCTCGGCGCTCAAGCCACGCCCCTCATGACCAATTGGGACGATGCATATGTTCTGGCAGTAAATAAAACAGCTACACTACTGGCAGAAGAAAGGCAGACCCTTCATGATTTTGATAAAGAAGGACGACCAATAAAAATAAAAAATTTGCTAAAGGATGATGAAAAAGTGGTCAGATGGGTGTCCACCATATTTAGATAGACGGTTTCCTTCAGAATTCCACCATCATCAACTGCAGAGCCCGGTACGCAGCTGAAGGCTTCTTATGTTGGGTTTCAGAGCCATGTAGCTGCGCTGCACAACTGGATTCAGGCTAAGCTTTGGATGAAGGAGTGATCCTCAAAGCTTAGATTGGAGAACCAGATTGACTCCCCCAATCTTGGACAAGAAGAGTATTTATATATACACAGAACGAAGGTACGAGCAGGACCTACAACAGATCATTTACCTGTCTGACAATAAGTGATAGTAAAGGAATGATGACGCAAATGCGACTTCATGCCAGGAGAAACCCTGAGGAGGGCAGAAAAGTAAGGATTCCCATCAACTGCCCTTGGTGGCCAGTGTCATCATTTGGAAAACCAAAGACGCCCCTGTCACCTCAGCTCTTCTGGCACCGAGCCAAACGCTGGTATGCTAGGCGTGTTGTGACAGGGATAGAAAATGCAGTGCAAGGAAAATGAAAATATAAGTGAATTAAAAAAGATACATCAGTGGTCCAAGATACCTTTATTAATGACCACTGGTGGACTTATTAAAAAATACAGTGTCGGTTTTGAATTAATCTACCGAAAATGGTGTGTATATATATTTTTTCTTTCTTCTCACTAGACCACCAGTTTTCTTGTGTTGTTTATCAGTAGGATTGGGGATTAAAACTGGGTGGGTCTTCCCTAAGACCCCCTCTCTCTCCCTCTCCGGGAGTTGAGTAATGTGTGATTACAAGAACAGTATTTGTCAGAGCGATGATTCTCATTTAAGAACTTAGTGGGTCAGAAGAATTACTGGAAGGGCTTTTAAAAGGTAGGCCCTGCTAGCAAACTATATCCACTGAGATCACTTTCCTCAGAAAGGACTAGAGACTGGCAGCTGTTGATAACTCCTCCTTCTAGGGAACTTGTAACTGAATGAAAATTCACTTACTCACATATTTGTTGCGCCCCCACACAAAAGACATTGTCCATATGTAAAGCAGAATACCTGCATTGAAATTCTGGGAGCTTACAAGATGGGAGACTATATAAGCTCTCCGAAGTCTTACATGAACAGTCCTATTCATATCCGAAGAGGTAAAACAAAAAAAATTGTACGAATCAGACTTGGGCAACCTGAATTCTCCCCAAAGTTGTTCCCCCGAGACTCACTGGTAATTCTTGCTTTACTGGCAGCAGACCCGTGTGTGGGTGTTCACAGCTATAGCCCGGGCATCATTCACTAGGCACACAAAGATGTTTTTCAGTGGGTCAGAAGCCTCTACGTAAAGTGACTTCCAGTAGGAAGATGGATGAAATATATGCATTACTGTTTGGATGCACTTGCAACTCTGCCATCAGACTGTAGTCTTGGTTTAACAATGAGTTCAGCTCTGCTTGGGGCAATCTGAATCCTTTTATAAACTACTTAGTGCTTTTTTATAGAAAAACACCTGAAGCATGAGCGAAGGAACACAATGATACATTTCATCATATTCAAAGAACACCTTCACGGGTTGCCATGCAGCAAATCCAAACAACTACTTGTGTGCTGTCTGTCACACTAATTGCAGACAGATCTCGACAATGAAACATTATGGTTAGTTAACACAGGCTTAAAAGGTTTTGATCTGCATTTGGCAGCTCATACAAGAAGGCACTTTGACTAAAATATAGTCTCAAACAGAACCTATAAAATCAGAACCCTTGAGAATTAAATAATACACCCAACGCTGAAAAGCACAATTTAATAGCACTTGGAGCACAGTGACGTTGTGCTACACAGCATGAGTGCAATTTGCCATTAGTACTGATACATGGCCTAAATCCCTATAATCTACTTGTTCTTTTGTGCTCATGGCTATCTGTATTATTAGTTGTGCTACCTGTGATTGATTACATCCGAGTCTCCTTCGTGTTAGTCTATCGTACAGACTGTACAATGATAGACTTCTGAATACAAGTGGTGCATACTCTTCCAAAGAAGGAGTAGGAACTCCCAGAAGTTTTACAAATTATGCTCTATTCTTTGTAAAAGAACATATTAGGCTACATTCACAACGGTGTTTGCTTTTTTATTTATCACCTGCCAGGAATTCACAAAAGGATTCCTGGCATGCATATGCCCATTTAGGTGTGCAGAGATCTCTGTCATGAATGTGGACTTATCTCCAACCCTAAATCCCACTCTAGTTGTGGGACAATGGCAGTCTCCAGGCAGAGTTGGCCTTAAAAAATTGGACGTTTGTGGATATTCACAAGCTCCTCTCATTCTCCTTTCCACCCTCGAGGCTGTAATAGTTTTAATCCAGCCAAGCGCTTGGATAAATCCCTTTCCCTGGGAAGAGGGAATGGCTCACCCCCAGACATGGTGGCGGTGTAAGTGAAGGGCTATCTCCATGGGGACAAATCCGTTTGCCTAGGTGATCTTAATGCCCCTGTGTGGACTTCTTCACTATGGATCCGATAGACACCCAATATTGTTAGCAGGCTTTTCAAAATCCTGTTAATCACTGCAGGTATGTCACAGCAGTGGGAAACAAAGCTTGTTTTCCAGTGCTATGATGTAACAATGCTCTGTCCTAAGCGGGAGCTTTCGTCCTTAAATCAGTGTTTCTTTGTTTAATATATCACAATTCGGGAGGGTGTGGCCTCGGCCTGCAAGGCGGTGGTCGCAAAATAGTGGGATCTGATCTATCTGCCAGGTCTCAGGTCCTAATTCATCTAATTGTGTTCATCCTCATCCACCTGAGGTGGTAAAAGCATTGCAGCAGAGGCACCAGTTAGGAGCAGTTTGAACGGCTGTGGCAATCAAATCAACCTTATCCACAAGAAATATCCGATGGACAGAGACTGAAAAGATGGTGGCCAGACACACTCAAAGACAGCAAGTAGA
This sequence comes from Lissotriton vulgaris, assembly GCF_964263255.1. Taxonomy (NCBI): domain Eukaryota; kingdom Metazoa; phylum Chordata; class Amphibia; order Caudata; family Salamandridae; genus Lissotriton; species Lissotriton vulgaris. The sequence goes on along the minus strand of NC_141699.1, from coordinate 157,827,929 downwards.
GACTGATTATTCCTGATGCAATGAGTACAGTGGGGGGAGACCAGTGAGGTGGCTGCAAGTATATGCAGTGAGCTGGAGTACTACATTGCTTGGCGGTAAGGAGCGGCAAAGAGAGAAACACTAGGCCAATGTTTGGGATTTTTTGGAACCCTGGATCGGAGATGAGAACTTTGTGGCAGCTGCATGAGGCTGGACTCTCCTCTGAAATAGGGGAAAGAGGGGGGGGGCAACAGAAAGTAGTGAATCAAATGAAGCTACCAGATGCAGCGAAAGACCAGTGATGCCCAGCAGTTGAGGTTAGGTTGGATGATATCAGATATCTGCCAAAATGGAACATTTCCCTGAGGTCCTGTTTCTGACTTTCCTGTTCTTGGACCGATTCCAGAATTTTTTCTTAACCATACCAGGGGGCGGTGGAGATTGAAGAGAGGAAGCAGTTTGGGCCAGTATTCCCCAAAACATTGATGTCTAGGTATCTCCGACATAATCTCTTCCTACTTGGCATCTCAGCTGTGTTTTAAGTGGAAGTGATTGAGAGAGGAAATCGAAAAGCTGTGATGCTTTTCAGCAAATTGAGAGGAGCCTTGTCTTCCATCTTCTTATGAGACAAATTACATCTTAGCACTTTCCAAAAAGAAAAAAAACATCAGAAACTTAATGTAGATTATATTTTAACTCTCCCTTGGGTTCGAGTGACTACTGCATAGCTTCCTGCACATTATGGTTTTAGAAAAGAGGCAATTTATAACAATACATATCTCACTGGAACGGATTGACTTCAAATGTCCTCTGGCAGACCTGTGTTCAGTAGCTACAGTACAGACAAGTACAATCCATTTTAGGGTGGTGGACTAAACTGTCCATGAGATGCAAAAATCATAACCACAATCCCATATATCCATTTTAAAGGATTTTATAAGCTTCCAAGATCCATTATGGATTACTGCAACAACAGAAAACAATAGAACATGACAAAACAGGAAGAGACGGGAGCACATAATATGCTGAATGGGGTATTGTTATTCCTACATACATATGATTTCAGGTTAGGGAGAGTGACGGTGTGCAGTACTTCCAAACATGCCACTGGGCAATGACACCTAATGAGAAAGTGGGTCACAACAAAGCTTGCATCCTCAGGGGCTTATGGGGCTGTGTTTCAAAGTTTAAACCACAGAGATGGATATACAAGGCTGGCATGGGAACATAGGTAGGCTTTTTAGCCACTGCTATCTGAGGGGGTATAAAGGTGGAGACAAGAGCTTTATCAAATGTGCAGTCAACAGATTTTGGTGGACCTGCACTGTGTCAGGATGTAGATTCTGTTAAAATCTAAAACAGTACCTTGAAATCAGCTTGTGCTAGCTGTTGTGCTTCATGTTTGTTGGTTTAAATGAATCACTTATCAAAATGTGCAGCTTAAACTTCAAATCTGTACTCCCGAAGCATCAACTTTAAACACAATTAGCAACTTTTCACTAGAGAAGGAATCTGATTGGGACAAATACCCAGGACTACTTTGTATTAGGAGTGCATCCCACCCATCAAACATAGGCTGCTTCAGAGTGAATGGAGACCTTCAAGCTAATCTGCGGTGTGCCCTCTTGATAATATCAATATTTAATAACAAATCGTAAAGAAGCTTGCCTGCAGAACTTTGGAAACAGTTGTTACGGTCATGAAATAGTTCGCAAAACATTTCTTTGAGAGGTTATAAAAATGAAGCTTTGTCAAGACACTTTTGCAAACTCAGATCTGAGATAATGATTCTGTCTTCGTAATCCACCTGAAAATGTAAATGGAGTTGGCAAATTTATGTGACTTTTTTTTAAAACTCTTTTACAGTCTCTCTCTCTCTCGGTAACAATTACAAGGTAGACTCCCTCTGTGTTTCCCAAACTGTGTGTCGCAGTCCAGGCAAAAAATAAAGATGCCTCTAAATCATGTATTTTTCTTTTCACATTTGTTACACTTCAAAGACAGAGATCAGATGTCAGATTATGTCTTCTGACAAATTGCTGCATAGTCTTAATATGGGCGTTGGTGTTTACAGACTCCTCTCACTTCGCAGGCAGGAAAAGAAAAGTAAAGTGAATTATGTGACAATCTTGCTGGAGAACAGAGAGTGTGAAAGGAAAGGCTGTAGGAAGTACTTTTTCCATAACACACAACATGTAAATATATGTAAATCAATTATATATTCAGCAGTCAGGAAAGCAAAAATGAAGCACTATATTTTTGTAATTCTGAAGTGTGATGAAAACAAAGATTTCAAAACAAAACAAGACACCTTACTTGCACAAATGATAAGTATTAATTGGAACCTGATTTCCACGCATCATTTGTGACGAATATAGTTTTATCAGTAAAACTGTATGCCTGTACAAATGTAGTGCCCATTTCAATGGAAGACTTTCTCTGTGTAAATGACAGTGAGCTACGAAAAGCTTTAGTTACATTACAGAAATCACCTCATGTCCATTAAAGCAAAGTACTTCACGAACGTTTGTCATTCTAAAAACAAGGTCGCGGTTCGAAAAGGTCTGGGATACAAACAGTGGCGTAAGATAGGCCCCTGCAGCCCCCGTGGTGCAGGGAGGGGTCCTCCGCACAGTACCCTGACCTCAATCAATCAATAAAGACACTTTTAAAGCGCACTACATACCCGTTAGGGTCTCAAGGCGCTGGGTTGGGGGGGGGGGGGGGGGGGGGGAAGGGGGGGGTTGCTGCTACTGATCGAAGAGCCAGGTCTTGAGGAGTTTTCTGGAGGCCAGTAGGTCTTGGGTCTGCCGTAGGTTGGTGGGGAGGGTGTTCCAGGTCTTGGCGGCGATGTGGGAAAAGGATCTGCCGCCGGCGGTCGTTCTTCGGATGAGAGGGACTGTGGCGAGGGCGAAGCCAGAGGAGTGGAGCTGGCGGTGGGGGTGTAGAAGCCGAGTCGTCTGTTGAGGTATACTGGGCCGGTGTTGTGAAGAGCTTTGTGCGCGTGGAGGAGGAGCTTGAAGGTTACCCTCTTGTTGACGGGGAGCCAGTGCAGGTCTCTCAGGTGGGGTGTGATGTGGCTGCGGCGGGGGATGTCGAGGATCAGGCATGCCGAGGCGTTCTGGATGCGTTGCAGCCGTCTCAGGAGCTTGGCCAACATTCCTGCGTAGAGGGCGTTTCCGTAGTCCAGCCTGCTGGTGACGAGGGCCTGGGTGACTGTTTTTCTCGTTTCGGTGAGGATCCACTTGAAGATCCTGCAGAGCATTCAGAGGGTGTTGAAGCAGGGTGAGGAGACAGCGTTGACTGGCTTAGTCATGGAGAGAGTGGCGTCGAGGATGACCCCTAGGTTGTGTGTGTGGTCAGTGGGTGTCGGTGCTGTTCCCAGTGTTGTCGGCCACCAGGAGTCTTCCCAGGCTGAGGGGGTGGGGCCGAGGATGAGGACCTCCGTCTTGTCTGAGTTCAGCTTCAGTCGGCTGTTTTTCATCCATTCGGCGACGTCCTTCATTCCTTCGTGGAGGTTGGTTTTGGCGGTGTAAGGGTCTTTAGTGAATGACTATATTGGAAATTCCCCTACGAGAACATTTTTGCATTAAACACGTAAGGATTTTATGCCCCCTGATGTGTTGTGTTCTATTTAATAGGTTGTTTTGTCAACCTGAGCACAAACATCAGCTCCTTAGTAATGAAAAGTAAGGAACAGTTTCTTACCTGTAACTCCTGTTCTCTCGTAGGGGAATTTCCATTATAGTCATAAGTACTGGATAGTCCCGCCCACGTGTGGGGACCCATGTGGATTTTCAACTTTCTTGAGAAAGACCTGCAAAGACACTTAAGAAAGAGACAGATTATCCATCGTATATACCTAGGCTACAATGGCCAAATTCTTCATTAGGAAGAGAAAAAAGCGCCAGAATAAGGTATAGGAAGATAATTTGAGATGACTTGCAAACAGCAAAAATATCCCTCACAAACCCTTTATTATGACAGAGAGGAAGGAGAGCAGACAGAGTAGCCTCATAAGCTGCAATTATATGGCTAAAAAAGAGACTGTGCCTTTAAGAACCTAGAGACCACCAGTATCCCATCATGTGCAGCAGGTGACAGTTGCTTCAGTTCGTTTTGAAGGCGATGTGTGAACAGATGTAGATGATATGAATCCCTCTGTCCATTCCACCGGGGAGGAGAAAGGGTTTGCTAATGACTGTAAAGGAAATTCCCTTACGAGGAAACAGGAGTTACAGAGGAACAGGGGTGGGAGCACACCGCTTCACCTCCCAGCAAGGTTCGCCCCTGGCATTATGGTAAATGCAGTATCAGTTACTTGCTTGCTTCAAGAGTGTTCGAGTGTTTCACCACAGTTGGCGCAGACAGTGCTGATCTCTAGACACGTGTTTCTGGTTCTTTAACTGTCATCAGTAGAGATAACAGTTTTTCAAATTTGGGGTTTACGGAGTAGGCTGCCAACATCTTTCTCAGGTCAAGTACCTCTCAAAGGCATGCGGGTGCTTCATCCACGAGCTCGTCAGCTCAATGACTCACAGGAGTACTAATAAACAGGAACAGGGGTGGGAGCACACCGCTTCACCTCCCAGCAAGGTTCGCCCCTGGCATTATGGTAAATGCAGTTTCAGTTACTTGATTGCTTCAAGAGTGTTCGAGTGTTTCGCCACAGTTGGCGCAGACAGTGCTGATCTCTAGACACGTGTTTCTGGTTCTTTAATCGTCATCAGTAGAGATTACAGTCTTTCAAATTTGGGGTTTGCGGAGTAGGCTGCCAACATTTTTCTCAGGTCAGGTACCTCTCAAAGGCATGTGGGTGCTTCATCAACGAGCTTGTGAGCTCAATGACTCACAGGAGTACTATTAAACAGGAACAGGGGTGGGAGCCCACCGCTTCACCTCTTAGCAAGGTTCGCCCCTGGCATTATGGTAAATGCAGCTTCAGTTACTTGCTTGCTTCAAGAGTGTCCGAGTGTTTCGCCACAGTTGACGCAGATAGTGCTGATCTCTAGACACATGTTTCTGGTTCTTTAACCATCATCAGTAGAGATTACAGTCTTTCAAATTTGGGGTTTGCTGAGTAGGCTGCCAAAATCTTTCTCAGGTCAGGTACCTCTCAAAGGCATGCGGGTGCTCCATCCACGAGCTCGTCAGCTCAATGACTCACAGGAATACTATTAAACAGGAACAGGGGTGGGAGCACACTGCTTTACCTCTCAGCAAGGCTCGCCCCTGGTATTATGGTAAATGGAGTTACAGGTAAGAAACTATTCCTTCTCTTGTAGATGATTTCCATTTAAAATCATTAGCAGTGAATAGAGTAGTAAGCCCATCCCCCATTAGCGTGGTGGAGGAGATAAATAGCTTTCTGGGGAAACGTGCACTACTTGAGTATCTGCTACAGCATCAGAATCTATGAAGTAGTGCTTTTTGAAAGTATATACTGATTTCCAGGTAGCTGCTTTGCAAATTTCTGGAATAGGGATATTGCGTAATAAAGCAGCAGTAGCCACTTTCCCCACAGTGGAGTGTGCTTTAGATTTAGATGAAAGTGTTTTGTTAGCCTTTTGATAGTACAATAAAATGCAAGACACTATCCTTCCTGAAATGGATTGCTTGGAGATGACTAAGCCTGTACAGACCAGACCGTAGTAGATAAACAATTGGTCCAATCTGTGAATAACTTGTGTCTTGTCTAGATAGAATTTCAGAACTCTCCTAACATCCTGGGAATGTAGAGTCTGTTCCACTGGAGAAGAGGGATTTTGAAAGAATGTTGGAAATAAAAAACAGTCTGGTTGACATGGAAGTCTGAAACAACTTTAGGGAGGAATTTCGGGCGAGTTCTCATGACCACTTTGTTAGAAATAAATACAGTGTATGGTTCATGATAATATAGTGCTTGGATCTCGCTAACCCTGGGAGCTGATGTTATTGCTACAGGGAATGCGGTCTCCCAAGAAAGGTGTTGTAGGGAAGCACTGTGAATAGGCTCAAAAGGATCCTGCATAAGACGCGAAAGCACTATATTGAGGTCCCATGAAGGCGAGTGGGGCCTAATGGGAGAGAAAATCTTCTTCAGGCCTTCTACGAAATCCTTTATTACAGGTATTCAAAAAATAGGTTTGTGACAGACATTGTTCTGAAAGCAATAGGGCTGTCAGGTTAACCTTTATAGAAGAGAATTGCATGCCAGATTTAGTCATGTGTAGAAGGTATGGAAGAATAACATATTTTTGGCAGGTAGTAGAGTCCACGTTCTTAGAGGAACACCAAGACCACAATCTCTCCCACTTCAAGGCATAAGCAGAGCGAGTGGAAGGTCGCTTAGCCTCCTTGTGGATTTCCATGGAGGCTTGTGGCAGGTTTAAGTGCCCATGCTGCACTAACTCAGCAGCCATGTAGCCAAATTCAAGGAGGAGAGACTGAGGTGTACCATCTGTCCTCAAAAAACTTCGAGACTAGGTCTGGTCAGATGGGAACGCTGTGACTGGTGAAGAAGGTCCGGGAACCACCATTGACGTGGCCACTCTGGAGCAATGAGGATCTTCTTGGCTTTGGAGAGGGACAGTTTGATCAGGACCCCCGGGCTCAGGAGAACTGGTGAAAAGGTGTAACGAAATTTGACAGACCAGTCGATCCATAGGGCATTCCCCAGGCTCTCCAGATGGTAGTACCTAGAGATGAAGGATCAGCATTTTCTGTTTTTCACTGTGGCGAAGAGGTTGATAGAAGATGCCCCCCACATTTGAAAGATACTTTGAAAAATATAATTGTGCAAGACCCATTCATGGTTTTCGGCGAGAGCTCCTCTGAGAGCATCTGCCTAAACATTTTGGACACCCAGGAGGTGAGTTGCCATTATCTTCAGGTTCCTGGCCAAGAGCCATTTCCAACTCGACTGGGCCTCTAGTGAGAAGGCCCTGTACCTGGTGCCCCCTTGGTTTTTTGAGGTAGCACATGGTGGTTGTATTGTCCGTCTGAACAAGCAGGATGCTGGTCATGAATGATGGATGAAAAGCCTTGAGTGTGTAGTGTAGTTCCTATATTCCCAATAGGTTCTGCGCATTGGAATAATATATAATGTAGTTTAGACGTAGGACTGAGGTCGACTAGATCTCTACCGAATATATTAGACTTAATTGTGTGTGCCAGCTAGCTCAGAGGTCACTAGAAACTTTCTCGAATAAATAAGAAGGGATTAGTCTCTGACAACCATATAACATGACAACTTTGTTTCCCCAGAATGAAACGTATCTCTAGAGTCGCGGAAACAATAGACGGCTATTTCACTCAGTCAATCGTGCATGCTTAGTTTCACCAGAATTTGCTTTAGAAATAGAGAGACGGGCGTTTTCAATAAAAGTATTTATTGAACAGTCTTATTTCTTAAGCATACGAAATGCACTGCTACAATTGAAATGCTAGTTAAGAAGTACGAGGCATATAATACCAATAGTATTATAAAATAGTACTGTAAAAGCATGATATGGTTTCTAAGCCATAAACATAGAATACATAAAATGCATAAAATACATACAGTGATAAAATGATGGCTAAAAGTTCTCAACTGGTGCTTCTAACGTACGCCTACCCCAGTGTACCTAACCTAAGCCTAGTACGAGGGAGGAGTAAGTGAGGAGTAGTTTAAGTTTTAGTATTTCTCTGCCAAGAATCTGTTCAAGAATTCTCTAGGGGTCTAATCAGCTCCGTACCTTGGTTTTAGAATGATAGAGGTCTGGTATCTCTCTCTCGGGACTCGATCTCCCAGCAACCCGCAAGGGTAGCCTGGAAACACTGGAGCTGGATTTCTCGGCAGGAGAAAAGACAGCGTCTTTTTAGTGCGTCAGTTGGAGGGTCAGCTTCCTTCAGCACTTGCATCAGCAGGGCGTCGGGCAAGTAGTTAGTCGATCTGCTCCGGAACCACCGTGTGTTTGACTGGGCAAATGTAGGCATATTTATACCCCTGAAGGTGCCGAGTCTGGCGTAATATTGGACATAATATCGTCACTAGTGCCTTAGTTCCTTGAAAACTCCCGGATTTCTTGGATAAATCAGTATTCAAGCCGGGGGAGGTTCCGGACTGCTGAGGGCTGGTATTACCACAAAATCAATGTGGATTCTCGGAGTTTAGTGGAAGTAGCCATGCCGTATTAGGGCTGCGCCGCCTATAACTAAATAAGGCAATGATTCTTTATGCCTGTATAAGGACTGGATGGTTTATACCTATATATGTGTGTTTCTGTTTTAGGATTAATTTCGTGTATAAATTGTATGGATTTTTTAATCAATGTATGTCCATCATATAGTTTCTGATGTCCAGTAGTCTATATGATTTTTAAATATGTTTATTAAAACTATGGTTGTTTTTACATGTTTTCTATTCCTTTTTTCGCTGTCATTTTAATTCACTTGTTTTTCAATACCTCAACTGCCTAGGAATTTATATTCACATATTGTTATCCCTGCCCTAGGAGTCACTACCATTGTTCAGGGGGTCCTTGCTTTTTCAATCCTTATACCTATATATGGGCATGAATCGGGAAAAGTTACACTAGGGTCCCACATAAAACCCACTCCACGAATGTTAAGTTCAATAATACATATGCACTGAACATATTTCAAAGCAAAGTCTTTACAATCCCACCCCAAAATACAAAAAATGCATTTGCAAATAGGTTTGTTTGCATGAAGGGACTATACATCATGTAAAAATCATAGGCATCATGAAATCAAATATAAACTATGAGCATATATCTTCACATAACATAAAATGAAAGTACAGTCATTAATCGATACCTGAGATCAATCCCATAGCATAATTGTCTAACTATCTTTGTAATCGAAGATTAAGCCAAATATTGTCAATTAGGAAGTACAAGCTTGAAATCTTGTTCTCTAAGAATAGTTCTACTTTAAGCAGATTACTCTGTGCCAAAAGTTCTATTTTGGAAAAAAGTTTAAATTAATGTATTTGTTTTGAAAAAATGAAGTCCGAATTGCAGAGTTCAGGGAACGCTGTGTAAAATAATCAAAAGTTATTCTCAGGAGTGTCAGGAGAAAACATCAGATCATCTAGGCTCTCAAAAAACCGTCTACAGTGGTAGGTGAAAGTGGAACCACTTCAGTTAGCAGATCAAAAGAGCAGAAGTGTGGATCATCGCCGTCAGCGTTTGATGCATTAGCAATGTCCGTAGTAGATGGTACCTGTGTGCCTGTAGTTTCTCGTATCTCACCCTCAGTTAGACTTGCTGGTGAGACCTCAATGAATGCCGTCATCAGAATTGGCAGCCGTTGGGGGCAACACGATGCATTAGCCGTTACAGGACCTAGCAAAGCGTCAACATCCGATGGCAGTACTGATGGAAGTGTAAGACAAATGCCCAACACGCATTCCTGACCGCAAAGCAGGCATCGCAGAACAGGTAAGATGCAATCTTGCCAGATTAGTCCGAACGAAAGAAACCACGTTGTGTTCAGATCTCTTAAATGAGCCAAGCCAAGAATCTGTGAAATCCTTTCACGATATCTCATTGCAAGGAGGCATTGTTCCATTTGTGGTTTCGGACTTGCCATATCGGAGCAGAAGGAATAAAAATAGGATTCCTGCTACTAGTCCCAAGATGAGAGGCAGGCCGCCGAACACAGAGTGCACGAAATTAGGAAAAATGCTGAGGACTGCTTCGAATGGTGTTACCAGTCCCCAAAAAAACTTAAATACATGTGCGATGCCGTTGGTATCAGACATGTTTAAGATTTGGCTTAACATTTCTGCGAAATGCACAGGCAATTTGTTGATAATAATGCATGTATCTCTGCAGAAGACCTTGCTACTTGCAGATCATACGTTTCTCTAGACAAGGTCAGTGGCACATTTTTTTGTAAAAGAATTGCTTTCATTCTGCTTAAAGTATCAATTCGTATAGAAGAGATATTCAGTGAAGGCCATATAGCCGTCTCCCTTTTCTGTCTCTGTTTTTGGATACAATACTTGCATACAACAAGTGACAGTGGACGACACAGTTACGAGATAACTTTTTCCTTGTAACATGCCACAACAGCTGTGATCATTCAACATAACGTAACTGCCATTGGATAGCTGCCTGAAAACCGGTATTATCGTAGGAGAGGGCGAGGCGTGCAGGTGGCATGAAAGGTTATTTGCAGAACCATCACAGGCCCAGTGTAAATTAACTTCATTGCACAGAAGTGTACCACCTAGTTAGTGACTTTTTGCAATTATTGCCACTAAGGAAAACTTCATGTCCCCCATTCCAACACTTGTGTGTATATGGTAAAACCCAGGTTGACTTAATGTATTCTTTACCCAACCTTTCATACAGGCCTGCTGGTACATGCTCTAGACAATACTGAAACTGGAATATTGTGACTGGAATTGAAATGGAGCCATGAATTATCCGCTCAATCACAGGCTTCTCAGAAACTGTCAATTGTAATCCTTCGAGTTTTTCAGTGCTCAGCACCGTATAGTCTGCTCCTCTTTGTGCCAAAGAGATTTGTTTATCTGTAAGGTTAAATACAGAAAACAATGACGTTGTATTGATTAGATGCCATGGCACATATCCAGCCTAACAGCATGATAGAACGTAATTGAGACTGACCATGTTGTAACTTTAGTAAGTCTTGTTCTATGATGTCTATAGCAGATGACACAATGCTGTCCATAGAATATATTCTGGAGGACAGAGTCGTTAATCCATTGTCCACTACAGAAAGTGCTTTCTCCAAATGAATACGATCAATTTCCCGTATTTTTTCTGCAGTTTCTATTTGCATCACTTTCCAAGCTTTCTTGTAAGCCGCATATTTAACGGCGTATATGAAACGTTTCTGCCTTGGCTTGCGAGGTCCCATTAAGAAATCTCGCAAATCATTGCTTTCTTTAAGTAAAGACAAGTGTTGTTTTAATTCTGGAAGTGTAGATTTCTGAAGCCATTCAAGGCAAAGCTTCCCTACACTATAAGTAGTTACCATCCCTGGATGTTGTCTCTGGGAATATCTTGGATCTGGCCTATTCCATTTGAGTCCTTGTGTTTCGTTCAGGAATCTTTCATGGCAGTTATTAGTGTCTGTTTGCCAGATGACCCACTTTTTCCAGTTAGGATCAGTTCTGTTCTGTTATAATATATAAGTTACGTCTACCTCCTCATCCGAATCGTTATTACTGTTAGGTGCAGGTTTTGGTAAAGACGGTTTATTTAAATCTTTTATCTTAGCTAAGCCAAGACAAGAGGTTTGTTGAATAGTGTCATTCAAAAACAAAATTTGTTCTGGTATAATGCAGGCTCTGAATAGTGCTTCTAAACCTTGTACCTGCCAATCTTTCGTGCCCCAGACAGTTTTTGTCTCTATATTGTCTTCCCAAAAGTCAAAACCTAATGTAGACAGCTGAGCATAAAAGTTTGCAGAATACATTTGTTTAGTATTGGTCAACATTGTTTTCCTACCTGTGTTATTTATATTTTTAAAATAAAACATTTCTGGATTTGTAACATTAAACCCTGAGAAATACGGAAATTTTCCCAAGAATTTTTTCTAACTGCCTTTTGGCGGTGTTGGACAATGTTCCCATTGATTGTAATATAAAACATCTCTAGGGCTTGCAGATCTATGCAAATATTGATGACTATAAGGATTAAAACAATAAATGTTTTCATAATCAGATGACCCCTCTAAGTAGTCATGGTCTGTAAATTTAGCTGATATTTCCAAATTTTTCATCATGTTGTTTATAGTCTCAAAGTTCCAATCATCAGAAAATTTGCTGGGTGCGACAAAGTCACTCAAAGAAACCTTAAATTGGTGTGGAAGCTTCAGAACCTCAACCGGACCATAGATGTCATAATCAGTTCTGTCCCATGCTATACCACCAGGTACAGGAACAGCTGTGATGTTTACTGCTGACAGTCCTCTTTTTTCACGATGAGATGATTTGTAAGGTTTCTGGACCAGGTTGATTTTCTTACTTGCTGTGTCCATAGTACTGTATTTCCCATCAATCATCCTTCCCAAGCTCAATACCAGCACGAGCCAGAGCAGGAGGAAAAGTACACCCACTCCAATCTAAAATTCCACCTATGGTGAAACCAGATATGTTTTTTCTAGTAGATGGAGTTCTGTTACTTTTTCCCTGATAGTTTTGTTTGCTGGCTCATCTTCAGGTTCACTGGGATCCTCAGAAAAGTTATCGAAGTTGATAAAGTAGCCAGAAGCAGTTCTGTCAATTGTTGGGATTGCATCAGGATTACTTTAAGTCACAGGAGCGGTCTCTTTCCTTGTCATATTTGTATACTCAGACGGTACATCATTGTAGACAGGTGTTTCTTGACGAACTGTTATTTGGGTTTCCAGAGGTACAAGTTCCATGGCTTTGTTGCATAGTCCTTTTTTTACTGTGCCCTACGCTCCTTAGGACAACACCTGGTGGTAGTCCCTGGCACTAGGCTAAGCAGAATGGGTGGTCGTTCTTTCAGAGCTCTAGGGGCGAAGCTCTGGAATTCTCTGCCTCCCCACATTCGCTCCTTGACTAACGTGCTGGCCTTCCTCAAGGCGATTAAAACTTTTTTGTTCTCCCTAACATAATTTTTCTGTAGTTCCTCTCCCTCCTCCCCCTCCCGTTCAGGTTTCTGTTATGGTCCAGCGCCGGGACGCCTCGTTGCTGGGGCAGCTGTTTGCGCTTAATAAAATATTAACACATAACATAAGTCCTTCAGTTGGAACCTCTTGGATTGTAGCAAGGTTTGGCCATCTGCTACTTCTAGGGAGACCACTGGGCCTACTACTTATAATTGGCCACATGAATGTGGTTTGACCAAGTCGATAGATACAACTCTGTTCTCCCTTTTACCAGCAAGGGACGGTAGTACTAGTGATCTTGTTCCTTGGACGGCCAAGACCGGTACTGCTTTTCTGTAAGAAGGCCCAAATTCCTTCTTCACCGCAATTTTCTCCCTGACCGGATCCCCAATTTTTGGAATCCAGACAGGCCGTGCTGGGACAGGTGGTTTTTCTTCAGTGGGCGTTTGCTTCTGTTTGGTATTACTCAGACTTCTTCTTGTTTCATTTAAGTCCTGTAAAACAGTCAAACGATCTTTGACATTAAAGGGTTTTTGTTTTACCACTGAAGTCTGACTATCGAGGTCTTCGATTATCATTCTAGTACCAAACATTAATTAATACGGAGTGACTCCACCCAGAGAAATTCTTGGGAGATTATTAAGACTATGTTGGACACTTGTCACATGTTTGACCCACCCATCACCCGAACCTAATACCTTAGCTGTTATGGATTGCTTTATGTAACGGTTTTTTCTTTCCACTACCACATTACCCTCAGGATGGAAGGGACTAGAATACCGCAATGCAACGCCCAAGCTAACCATGGCCTCCTTGGAAGCTCGAGAGCTAAACGCAGGACCCTGGTCAGAATGTAGTGTGCCAATTGCGTATGTGCCGATAAAGACGAACAAGTTACTTACCTTCGGTAACGCTTTTTCTGGTAGATACAGTATCTGCCTGTGGATTCCTCACCTTGTGAATATCCCCGTTGCGTCAGCAACGTTCGGAAAATTCTTCATAGCACGCCGGCGTGGACGACGTCATAGGAGCACGGCACTGCGCGCGACTCCGTCTGACGTCACCGACTCCTCATAAGGCCCACGTCGGCGTGATGACGTCAGTTCCGCCCTTTTTTCCGTGCCTTCGAGGCACCCGGACGGACCAACAAATAAACATATATATATGCAATGTACACAGTACACACAATTCAAAAAACGCACAAAAAGTGCAGGGCAAAAGTATTAAATACTAGAAATATAAATACATAAATACATAAGTACATAAACCCAGGTATTGCAGAGTGGACAACGGGGAGGCGGGTGGGCATGTGAGGAATCCACAGGCAGATACTGTATCTACCAGAAAAAGCGTTACCGACGGTAAGTAACTTGTTCTTCTGAAAGATACATCTGCCTTGTGGATTCCTCATCTTGTGAATAGAGTCCCACAGCAGTCCCCACTCCCGGAGGAGGGTGTCCACTCTGCTACACCAGGAAATCTTGGAGGACAGAGCGCGCAAAGTGGCCGTCCCTCCTCACCTCAGCATCCAAGCAGTAGTGCTTCGCAAAGGTGTGGAGGGAGGCCCAAGTCGAGGCTCTGCAAATGTCCTCATCAGGAACACCTCTAGACAAAGCAGATGTTGCAGACTTTGCTCTAGTTGAATGAGCTCTAATACCCTCAGGAGGGTCCTTACCCGCCAGAGAGTAGCAAATCTTGATGCACAGGATAATCCACCTGGAAAGTGTGCGCTTGTCCAACGCTCTGCCCTTCTTGCAGCCAGCAAAACCCACGAAGAGCTGATCGTCAACACGATAGTCCTTAGTCCTATCAAGATAGAAACTAACTGCTCTCTTTGAGTCCAAGCGATGAAGCCTCTCCTCCTCCTTGGAAGGGCGTGGGGGAGGATAAAAGGTAGGAAGGGTAATGGATTGTCCTAGATGGAAGGGAGTTACCACCTTAGGCAGAAAAGCAGCCCTGGTCCTGAGAACCATTCTTTCAGCATGAATGGACAAGGACGGGGGCTTGGAACTAAGAGCCTGAAGCTCACTTACCATCCTTGCCGAGGTAATTGCAACCAAGAAGACCGTTTTAAAAGAAAGAAGCCTCATGGGACACTTGTGCAAGGGTTCAAACGGAGAACCCATCAAATAAGTTAACACAAGATTCAAGTCCCAATGAGGAACAACAAACGGAGAAGGAGGGAACTTATTAGTGAGACCCTTCAAAAATCTTAACACCACTGGAGACTTAAAAATAGAGGGCTGATCCAGCAAACAGAGAAATGCCGACAAGGCTGAAAGATATCCCTTGACCGTTGCAACAGCAAATCCTTGCTGTGCCAGAGAAAGAGCAAACTGCAAAATGTCAGACAAATGAGCCTTCAAAGGGTCAACATCCCTCTCCCTACACCAAGAGACAAACTTAGACCACCTATATGAATAGATGGACTTGGTGGAGTCACGCCTGGCAGAAAGAATGACATCCACCACATCGTGAGGGAGAGAAAAGGAATTCAAGTTGCCCCGTTCAATCTCCAGGCATGAAGGTGTAATGTCTGGAGGTGAGGGTGTAGAACTTGCCCCTCCATCTGAGAGAGGAGGTCTGCCCTGAGAGGAAGACGGAGCGGCGGGTGAGAGGAGAGGTAGAGAAGGTCCGAATACCACACCCCACTTGGCCAATCCGGGGCGACCAATATGACTTGGGCCCGGTCCTGACGAATCTTCCGTAGAACCCGAGGAATCAAGGGTATGGGAGGAAACGCGTAAAGGAGCTGATCTCCCCAACTCAACTGAAACGCGTCCCCCAAAGCTCCCTGCATCGGATACTGGAGACTGCAGAATGACAGGCAGTGAGCATTCTCGCAAGTGGCAAACAGGTCCACCCGAGGAGTCCCCCACATCTGAAAGATGTCGCGAACAACCTCCCGGTGAAGCCTCCACTCGTGGTCGGCAGAGAACTGCCGACTGAGAATGTCTGCACGTACGTTCAGTACTCCGGCCAGATGATTTGCAAACAGACAAATCTGATGGTCCTGAACCCAGGACCAGAGACGCAGAGCCTCTCTGCAGAGACACCGCAACCCTACTCCTCCCTGCTTGTTGATGTACCACATCGCGGTCGTGTTGTCTGTAAGGACCTGAACCGACTGACCGTGAAGGGAAGGGAGGAAGGCCTTGAGCGCCAGACGTATCGCCCGCAACTCTAGAAGGTTGATGTGAAGCAACCTTTCCTCCGGAGACCAAAGACCTTTGATCTCCAGATCCCCCAGATGACCACCCCACCCGAGAGTGGATGCATCCGTTATCACTGTGGCAACCGAAGGCGGAAGGAGGAAAGGCTTTCCCTGAGACAGATTGCCCTCCACACTCCACCATGACAGATCCGCTGCAGTTTCTCTGGAGATCCTCACTGACTCCCCGAGATCTCTGTTGTGTTGATACCACTGCCTGCGGAGACACCACTGGAGTGCCCTCATGTGCCAGCGTGCATGGTTGACCAACAGAATGCAAGAAGCCATCAGACCGAGCAGGCGAAGAACCTTCAGGACTGGAACAACCGCTCCATTGTAGAATAAAGGAATCATTTCCTGTATGTCGCAAATCCTTTGAGGTGGAGGGAATGCACAACATACAGTAGTGTCCAGTACCGCACCTATGAACAGGTTGCGCTGGGAGGGCACCAGGTGAGATTTGGGCACGTTTATCGAAAAACCCAATCTGTACAACAGCTGCGATGTCTCTTGCAGGTGATGGAGCACCTTCTCGGGCGACTCTGCCTTGATCAGCCAGTCGTCCAGATAGGGGAACACAGGAATCCCCGACCTTCTGAGATCCGCAGCCACCACTGCCATCACCTTGGTGAAAACTCGAGGCGCAGTAGTAAGTCCAAACGGGAGGACCGCAAACTGGTAGTGCTGCGAACCCACCGTAAAACTGAGATACTTTCTGTGCGACTTCAGGATTGGGATGTGAAAATACGCATCCTGCAAGTCGATCGACACCATCCAGTCTTCTTCTAACAGCGCTTGAAGAACCTGCGCAAGTGTGAGCATTTTGAACTTCTCCTGCTTGAGGTAGAGATTCAAAATCCTGAGGTCCAGGATTGGTCGCAACCTGCCATCCTTCTTGGGGATCAGGAAATACCGGGAGCAGCACCCCTGACCCCTCTCCTGCTCCGGAACCACCTCTATCGCACCCTTTCTGAACAGTGCCAGGACTTCTTCCTGCAGGAGAAGCAGGTGGTCCTCCGAACAATAACCTTGGCAAGGAGGGTAATTGGGAGGGAGCTCCTGGAAAGGAAGTGCATACCCATTTTCTATGAGATTGAGAACCCAAAGATCTGACGTAACCGATTCCCAATCCCGTAGAAAGTGAGTAAGCCGACCCCCTACCGGACCCGCATGTTCCAGAATGGCAGATCTAGGGCTGCTTTGCTGTTGAGGGAGGGAGTTGATTATTAGAGGAAGTGGAGGAGGAGGAGGCCTGGCGTCCACGAGCACGGCCCCTTTGTTTTCCTCTGTATGTCTTGTACAAAGGGTTCTGCCGCTGCTGCTGCTGCTGGCCTTGGTTAAAGGAACGAAAAGTGGATCTGCCAAATCCCCTAAACTTCCTAGTAGCAGAACCCCTTGCCTGAAGGCCCAAAGACCTCGCCGTTGCCCGGCTGTCTTTGAACCTCTCCAGGGCCACATCCGCCTTCTTACCAAAGAGGCCTGTCCCGTCAAATGGCAAGTCCATTAAGGTAGACTGTACATCAGCCGAAAAATATGAAGATTTAAGCCATGCGGCCCTTCTGGTAGCAACAGTAGAGCCCATAATCCTGGCAACAGAGTCCGCCGTGTCCATGCCACTCTGAATTATCACACGGGCTGCAGCCTGAGTATCGGAGACCACTTCATTAAAGTTCTTTCTATCATCCTCTGGAAGCTTAGATGACAATTGTTTCACAGAGTCCATCAATGCATGAACATATCTCCCCAACAGGCAGGTAGCATTAGTAGATTTTAGAGCCATGCTACTAGAGGAGAAAATCTTTTTCGCAGACTGGTCCAATTTTTTAGAGTCCTTGTCTGCCGGCACCTGAGGAAATGAACCTGCAGACCTGTTGGAACAAGCGGCCTGCACCACCAGACTCTCCGGAGAAGTATGCGAAGAGAGAAATTCAGGGTCACCAGGCGCCACCCTGTAACGTCTAGCCACCGTCCTGGAAACCGCAGGTGCAGTCAAAGGCCTCTTCCAGACCTCTTTTATTGGCTCAGTTAAAGCATCAGTGAAAGGAAGAGTAGGCTCTGATATAGAAGAAGGCGAATGCAAAACCTCCGTGAGGATGTTGGGCTTGTACTCAACAGAAGGTAAAGTAAGACCAAGCAAATCTGCAGCTTTCCTAATCACAACATGATAGGGTGCCACGTCCTTAGATGTTGCATCCAAAACCGATGGCAAACCCCACTCAGGTGAAAGTTCCAGGCCACTAGCGTCATGGAGGTCCTCAAAACAATCCCCTTGTTCCAGAAGCTCTCCTTCCTCAACTTCAGAATCCTCGTATCCCTTTTCCTCCAAGAGGCGCTGTGCCCTGCGCCTCGACCATTCCACGCGAACCGAAGTCGACGGATACGGTAAAGACTCCGACGGAGCCGGAACCGGCATCGAACGAGGAGCCGGGACAGCTGAAGGACAGGATTCACGAAGCGGCGTGGCACCATGACCGGAATCACGAGGTTGTTCCGGAGCCGGCGAAGCCGCATGCGGAGTCGATGACCTCGGCGGCGCGTACCGAGCCAAGGCGTCGGCATGAACGGCATAAATGGAGCCGGAGCGTAAGCCTGAGGTACGCCCAAATTAAAAGACAATGTACCCACGGGACCAACCGGTGCACCAGTGGGGTACATTGCCCTCGCATAAACACCAAACATGGCATTAAAGAATTGCGAGGGGTCCTGCCCAGGGCCAGGAAAGGGAGGGTACGAACCCAACAGCCGCTCCGAAGGTGGCTGCTCCGACAAAGGCTCACCCAGGCCCTCTTGACTTTCAGGTTCCTCCACCGGAGTCGGAGCCCGAGGAACCTCCTCTTCTTCATGCTCCGAAGAATGGTGTGACTCCAGATCAGGTTCCTGCTCCTGATCCGGGGAACCTCCACGAGATTGCGCAGGAGATGGGGACACAAAGTCTTTATGATGTTTACGAGACTTCTTCTTCGAATCCGAAGACCCCTTGCCAGAGTGATGTCTTGAGTGATGCTTACTCCTCTTGTGCTTCTTCCTCGAGGAGCTCGAAGCATGACCCGAAGCCGACTTGGATCCGGACCTTCGACCTCGAACGCCTGGACGTCGACCTCGAAGACCTTCCAGCTTCTCTCTGTTTTACCTTTGCAAGCAGAAGCTTCGCCTCCCGCTCTCGTAAAGCCTTGGGGTTCATCTTGAAGCAGGACCGACAGTTCTTAACATCATGGTCCGATCCAAGACACCACAGACAAGCGTCATGCGGATCGGTGATCGACATCATTCGAGCACACGAACCACACTGCTTGAACCCCGTCTTCCTCGACGACATCTTCGACGAAGAAGAATCATTCAATAGAGAAACAGTTACACAAAATGGCAACAAGATACTAAAAGTATCGCAGAAGATCCCAGAAACCGTTAGCATCGACGACGCGGAAAAAAGGGAACTGACGTCATCACGCCGACGTGGGCCTTATGAGGAGTCGGTGACGTCAGACAGAGTCGCGCGCAGTGCCGTGCTCCTATGACGTTGTCCACGCCGGGGTGCTATGAAGAATTTTCTGAATGTTGCTGACGCAAGGGGGATATTCACAAGGTGAGGAATCCACAAGGCAGATGTATCTATCAGAATCGCAAATCCTTTATAACAGTTCTGGCGTCAGCCGAGCGCTGGGGCCATAACCAAATAAATCTTTTCCTAGTAGTTGTGGGGCTACATTCGTCCATTCTGACGTTCGCAGGTAGATAGCCTAATGCTGTCTAGCAATGGTATCTGAACTGGGCTGGCTAAGCTGTAGTCAGGTATCTGGTGGCTTTCGCTGCTGCGATCTCTTTTGCAGTTAGGTCAATAAATTGCAAAATTGTACACGTCAACTCCAATTCCCGGCCACCAGTACATCTTTTCTAATTCTATTAGAGATTTCAAGATCCCTTGATGTCTCAGACCCTCTCCCATGTGTGCTTCTTGAACCAAGTAAGCCCTCCGTTTCCTGTTAGGAATCACTCTGTCCCCCACTCCAGGGATTTGAGCAAAAGCAACGGAGTCTGCATCAATTATGTATGTATTACCGAGTGGATAGTTTAGAGGTAACGCAGCATAATCTCCTTCCATTGAGGCTTTTACTGCTAATAGCGTTTCACCATCTATTACTTTTTTTGAGCGTTTGATTGTAGCTACGGAAGCCGTTTGCACAGCTGCCTTTGCGGCTTCATCAGCCAATGAATTCCCTGCAACGTGAACGCCATCACGATGATGACTCAGTGTATGTATCACGTGAGTCTTTTGTAGTTCTTTTTGTAAAAGATCTACTTATTCCCAAAGCGTTTTATGCTTGATTGTGCCACCTTTTGCATTTTTCAACCCGTTTCTAAAACAGTTCTTCAAATTTTCGTTGTAAGATTCAACGCAGAAATATGAATCGCACACTATTAGTGTGGGGAATCCGCGATCAGTATTGTCAAGCGCCATCTTGAAAGCCTGTAGTTCAGCTCGCTGAGCTGTACAATCTCCGAGTGATTGCGTTTTAGTGACCAAAGGTCTGAATTTATCTTCGTGCCAGCGACCTTTTACAATCGCGCACGCAGCACTATAGGCTTGTTTACCCCCAATTGCGGGCTGTGCTGATCCGTCTGTATATATTATACATCCGTAATGTTCTAGAGGCAGAATTTCGGTCGGCAGAGGACATTCATGTTCGTATTGGAGTTATTCTTGCGTTTTCAAGCTTGGGTCAAAAACGTATTCAACGTCTGTTGCAGCGAGAGAGTTAACCCATTGTATCCATCTCGGATGTAAAGCTTTAGCATTTGGGATGCTTGTAATGTCACTGCCTCTAAGGCAGGTACAAGTGTAACAATCATTATGCGTTTACCCTGCTCGAGAGCTCTCTTTTGCTACTGCAGTTTTAACCGCTGTCAGAATTTTCTCAGTAGAAGTGAACTTCATTTCAGCTTGTGTATACAAGTGTGATTTGTGTGCTATTGGTACCGTTTCTCCCTCATTAAAGGTTAGGTACGTGAATCCGCATCTCCCTGGGATGACTCGGATCACAAGATTGCGAACGTTTTTGCGTGTCTGTAACTGTTTTTTAGCTAACATGTCTGTTTGGACTGAACGTAAAATTTCCGTATGTGTTTGAGTCCGATTAGTCGGTTTGAAATCATGTTTGATTAGTTAATAGAGAGGTTTAACCCTCTCTGCATAGTTTAGAACATTAGTTCTGCCAAAATTCAGGAAACCTAGAATTGACTAAGTTTTTCTGCGTTTTTGGAGGTTGGAGCAGCGCACATTTCTCTAAGAAGTTTGCTGCCAGGCTTTTTCCTTCACTTGATAACTTGTAACCTAAAAATAGGACATTGAGGTGGGCAATTCGTGACTTCTTAAAGTTGAATGTATACCCTTCAGAAGAAAACCCAAGTATTATGGTGTTTACTCTTTTCAAGTGCCTGTCCAAATCGTCATTTCTAAGATAGATGTCATTGACATACGATAATGCCTCATCAGCATACATTTGTAGTATTTATGATACTCTAGCTGAAAACAACCCGGGACTATTCTTAAATCCCTGGGGGAGACGTCAAAATTGCCGCTGTGACCCCAAGATTGAGAAAGCCATCAAATGCCTGCTTTCTGGTGCAATGTTTTGTCAGAAAAACCTATTTGAAATATCTAATGTGGTTTTATATTTTTTGCGCACAATGTTATTCATCAGTGCTGTACTATGTGAATTTTGTACTGCAAAAGTTTTGCAACAAGAGTTCAGGTGTCTGTAATCCAAAACTAGACGATATGTATTGTCTGGTTTGGAGAAAGGAAACAAAGGATTGTTCATAGATGGGGTGCATGTTTCAATCACCTCTTGATATTCAAGTTGATCTAAGATCTCCCTGACTTGTTTTTTAGCTTCTTGCTTGACCGGATACTGCCTTTGAGCAGTAGGTTGATTTTTTAACTGGATTTTATGATGAGGAGAGTCCTCATCCCATCCTACATGATTCTTATATAATGCTGGGGCTTGGGCCACTACCCATTTCCTGGCATATATTTTTTATGAATTGGAATTTGATTTGAGAAGGCTGGCATAATTATCTCTTCGTTGTGTGGGCACTCCCTTGCAACTGCAGGTGGGCAGTCTTTTTCAGCTATAAGTATGTCATAACCCTTGGAAAGCTTGTCCCAGAAGAGAGCTTTTATTTTTCTAGTTATGTCCCCCTCCATCCGGAGTGTTACTTAATATAACTTGTGAGGTACACTAACCCTGGTGTCTGCAGTTTCAACCTGAATGTTTTCATTCAAGTCCACTGTCTCCAGATGATCCTTCAGGATCCTGCGAACTATGGTTACTTCTGCTGCACTGTCTAGCATTGTCTGAGCCCATTACCCGTTCTTGAGTTGTGTCCTCAGAATCCTCGGCATGTCTGACCTTTATGCTTGTTACCTTCTTTTTCAAAAATGTAGCCTTTTTATTTTGGTGAACGGGTTCTTTGTCTTTGGACTTGACAAGTTCTTCTTTGTGTTCTGATCGTCCTCTTCTTTCCGATTTCTGCGAGGAAGTCTGAAAAGATCGAGAGGGACGTGTGTCATTATCTTGATATCTATCAGGTTTTCTTAAAGTATCCCTATTTCTAAGGTTGTATCTTTTTTCAGAGGGATCCCATTGGGGAGACCTACCTCCCTGTTCAGGAGAACTAACTCTCCTTTGGGGAGACCTTCCTCTGGACTGAACATTTTTCTCTCTACGAGGTGTCTGTTTAGTGTTCTCCCACTTCTTTTTAGGAGTAGTGAGATTATTTTTAATAAACACTTTTTCAGGATTTTCTGTTAATTCAGGGTTTACAGGTTTCCCACCCAAACTATCTCTACCTAGTTCTTCTTAGGATTTTTCAATAATTCTGGCAAGCTCATAAGGTTGCTCAGAAATGTCTGTTTCTTTTAACGTCTGGCGAATTGCCACTGATGCTGCTTCTCCTCTGATATGGGCTAATAGTATATCAGAGACCTGTTTGAAATCTTTCAGTAGTTTCATACCTAGATTTAAGGCCGGTTCTGCACCGTATTCATTTTGAATCTGTCTTAGAACGTCTGGTATTACCGCCATGGACGGAACACCATGTATTTTAGTGTAGATTGAAGCAAAGACTGTACCCCAAGTGTCAAAATCCTCTACGTGTGGCGCAATCCCCATGGGTAAACAGATTGTCAAAATCCTGTGTTTTTCATGAGGTGTACTATCAGGAAATACTGCCTCTATTTGAGTAATTTTTTGTGCTAACCAGAACGGAATCTGTTCTCGTTTCGCTGGTAGTTTACCAATTACTGACTGTATAGTCTGTGGTGTGATTTTATTTGTGTTCCCCTGATAAGGGGTGTGCTGTGGAATTCTTACAGCTGGTTGGACCGTTAATGTCCACATGAAATATTGAACCAATTGTCTATGTATTTTAATTAATTGTTTTAGCTGAGCTAATAATTCTACATCTGACATCCTTTCAATGTCAGGATGTGGTGTATAGCTGGCTAGTACCGGCCATGTAGCTCCTGGTCTACCTAGTGGACCGAGCCTTGTAATGTGATTTTGATGTTGTAGGGCGCCATTAAACCAGAGCTGATGCTCTTGGTAAGTTAGTGGAATTTCAACGTCCTCGAAAGGAACGTATTCCGCTGGAGGTTCCTCTGCTTTGTAGTAGTGTAACTCGTGTGTTACTACATTTGCTGCAGGAAATGGAATCCATGAATAGAATACCTCTGTCTGCTGATACTAATGTGCCTCTATAACAAAGATTACTTTACCACCTCTTGATGATACCCCATTTTCTATAAGTTTTATAGTTATGGTTTTCCTTATATTTGGCGGGATGATTAATACATCCGCGTCATTTTCATTAAACCCTGTAATGTCTAAACCCGGTTGGTTCGCATGTACTGCAGCTCCACCGGTTGCGTTGTTGTCGCCGTTTTCTGACATTGTTTAATGAAAGTTTGCAGAAAAAGTTTCAAGGAAACAAAGATTAGGTGCACAATAATTTGGAACACTGTATCCTTCAACGTTGAATAAACCAAAAACTAATACATCGGATTTTCGTCCTACTCAGTTCTGGCGGATATTAACCTTTTCCCACTCCAGACGTCTATTGGAGTGTTTTACGGGAAAAAGGGGTCTGTGTAAAAAACATGACTGAGTTACTCTAGCATCTAGCGTTAAATTATCGCCTTACCAAACGTTGGGCGCCATGTAGTGTAGTTCCGAAATTCCCAATAGGCTCTGCGCATTGGAATAATATGTACTGTAGTTTAGACGTAGGACTGAGGTCGACTAGGTCTCTACCAAATATATTAGACTTAATTGTGTGTGCCAGCTAGCTCAGAGGTCACTAGAAACTTTCTCGAATAAACAAGAAGGGATTAGTCTCTGACCACCATATAACATGACAACTTTGTTTCCCCAGAATGAAACTTATCTCTAGAGTCGCGGAAACAATAGATGGCTATTTCACTCAGTCAATCGTGCATGCTTAGTTTCACCAGAATTTACTTTAGAAATAGAGAGACGGGTGTTTTCAATAAAAGTATTTATTGAACAGTCTTATTTCTTAAGCATAAGAAATGCACTGCTACAATTGAAATGCTAGTTAAGAAATACGAGGCATATAATACGAATAGTATTATAAAATAGTACTGTAAAAACATGATATGGTTTCTAAGCCATAAACATAGAATACATAAAATGCATAAAATACATACAGTGATAAAATGATGGCTAAAAGTACACAACTGGTGCTTCTAACGTACGCCTACCCCAGTGTACCTAACCTAAGCCTAGTACGAGGGAGGAGTAAGTGAGGAGTAGTTTAAGTTTTAGTATTTCTCTGCCAAGAATCTGTTCGAGAATTCTCTAGGGGTCTAATCAGCTCCGTACCTTGGTTTTAGAATGATAGAGGTCTGGTATCTCTCTCTCGGGACTCGATCTCCCAGCAACCCACCAGGGTAGCCTGGAAACACTGGAGCTGGATTTCTCGGCAGGAGAAAAGACAGCGTATTTTCAGTGCGTCAGTTGGAGGGTCGGCTTCCTTCAGCACTTGCATCAGCAGGGAGTCGGGCAAGTAGTTAGTCGATCTGCTCCGGAATCTGTGTTTGACTGGGAAAATGTAGGCATATTTATACCCCTGAAGGTGCAGAGTCTGATGTAAGATTGGACATAATATCGTCACTAGTGCCTTAGTTCCTTGAAAACTCCTGGATTTCTTGGATAAATCAGTATTCAAGCAAGGGGAGGTTCCTGACTGCTGAGGGCTGGTTTTACCACGAAATCAATGTGGATTCTCGGAGTTTAGTGGAAGTAGCCTTGCCGTATTAGGGCTGCGCCGGCTATAACTAAATAAGGCAATGATTCTTTATGCCTGTATAAGGACTGGATGGTTTATACCTATATATGGGCATGAATCGGGAAAAGTTACACTAGGGTCCTAGATTCCCACATAACAAGTGCTAGATGCACTGCACAGAGCTGGAGGAGATTGATATGGTATGTCATCTCTCTCTGAGACCATGAGCTCTGAATCAGGAGGTGATCCATGTGAACTCCCAATTCAAGTAGTGATGCATCTGTCACTATGGTCTGAAAGGAGACCTGTTGGTGAAACAGCATGCCTTGAAGGTGACTGGTTGGAGAACACCAACAATTTATGGACTGTCTCGCATGTATGGATAGCGTGATCCTAGCCAGTTAGATTTTCTGACTGGTCCTCTAGACATTCCTGGAGAGGACGCATGTGGAGGCGAGCATTTGGAGTGAGAAAAATGCAGGAGGTCATCGAGCCAAGAAGAGATGATACTGGTCTTAAAGTTGGATGAGGGACCTTCATGAGAGTTTGACATTTCCGAAGGATCGATAAGAGTCACTCTTCTGAAGAACAAACCTTTGCTTAAATAGTGTAGATGGAGGCCCCTAAATAATGTAAAGTCTTGACAGGTGTGGACGTGGACTTGTTGAGGTTGATGTGAAGACCAAACGATGAAGGAGATCGCAAGTCCAATTGAAATGCAGTTGGGGGTCTCGAGAAGAGGACATCTTTATGAGCCAGTTCTCTAGATATGGGTAGACGGAGATCCTGTGCTTTTGCAGATGGGCTGCCACTACAGCCATGTACTTTGATAATGTTGTGGGTGCTGACTCCAGGCCAAAAGGGAGCACTGAGTACTGGTAATGGCCGAGCCCCATAACTAACATTAGTTTGGTGCTTCTTGATGATGGGAATGTGGAAGTATGCGTTGTGAGGGTCGATGGAGCAAAGTCAATCTCCCTGGTGTAATTGGGGGTAGATTGGATGTAACAGCATACAGAACTTCTCCTGCTTAACCCATTTGTTGGTGTTTTAAAGATCGAGAATGGGGCTGAATTCATGTTTGTCCTTCTCTGTCACCAGAAAGTACTAGGAGTAAATGCCCTCCCCCCATTGCCTGTGGGGAGCAGCTTCCACTGCATTCTTCTGCAAAAAGGTGTTGACTTACATATTAAGAAAGTTCAGAGGGCAAGTGGACGGCTTTGGTGGAATGGATGGGGGTGGGTTGTAAACCAGAGACAATATCCATTTTGCACACTATTCAGAACCCAGACATCTGTTGTGAAGCGTTGCAACTCTGCTAGGTAATGCAAAATAAATCCCCCTTCCGGAGTAGATAATGGAAAAGGAAAAGGGAGGACTCATGGTTTGGCTCCTGCTGCCTGTGTACCTCCTTGGGCAGGCGGTTGGGCAGAGCATTCTCTTGTTTGTTTTCACTGTGGGCGGAAAGCTCTCTGATGAAGCTGCTGAGATCTACCTGTGATCCAGTGAGGGATTTGGACCTTCTGAAGATAGAATCAACTTTGGTAGGGTCAGAATAATTTCCGTTGATCTTTTGGTTTTTCAAGACCCACAGTTTTTATAGTGTCTATTTCAGTTTCAATTTTTGCCATCTCGTTGTCGCATGGCTTCAAAAGAGCCTAGAGCCTAAGAATGGCAAGCTCTGAATGCAATGTTGCCCCTCCGGTCTGAGAGATGTCAACTGGAGCCAAGCATGTCTTCTTGAAGTCACCCAGCGACCGTAGGCATGAGAAGCTAGTAACGAAGAATCCACTGCAGTGCAAATGGTTTGATTCAAGACTATTGCGCCCTCATTGACGATTTGCATGAAAATCCCTTGTCTCTCAGGTAATGTTCAGTGAAATGCTGGATGGAATCTCACAGGGCCCGATTATATCTGCCAAAGAGAGCAGTAGGGAGGGCTGCCTTCATAGATATAGCTGCTGTGCTGCAGGTTTTGCGGCCTGCTGAATCCAGTTTTCTGCTTGCTACATCTGGAGGAGATGATGTTGATGGAGTGGTGGAATGGTATTTCTTAGCAGCCAAAATTACCACATAGTCAAGGTGGAGGATCAGATCGGAAAAATAGAGGGTCTTGATCAAGAAATCAGTACTTCGTTTGAAGCTTGAATGGAGCAAACTTCACTATGACTGGCGTCAAAAAGAGTACCGTGGCAGGTTCAAGAAGGCAGTGGAAGCAAAGGTCTTGAGGCTGTCCGCTGATGTAGAATTTCGAAAATGACCAATGTGGAAGGAGTAGGTACAGACATTGGTATGTTCAGCTTTGCCGCTCCTCACATTAGAACCTCATAGAAGGTTGTAATGTCATCTACTGGGGAGATTTGGAGCAGTGCAAAGACTGTCAAAATTGAGGAATATCTTCCTGTAGTAGTGGAGGAAGTATCAGTTTGGTGCTGATGAGATCATGAACTTGAACTGGTGTGGGGAGACCCATGGCGCCAATGAGAATGTCGTGAAGAGGTGGAAGAGCATCTGGATCTGTGGTGGCCATAATGACGAGAGTGGTGGTGCAATCAAGAGTGCGATCTAGGCCTCGGAGCTTGAGGTATTGAAGGCAATGGAAGAGGTGCAATAGAAGGAGGCGCTACAGGCAGAAGAGGTGCTAATGGAGGAGGAGGAGGCAAGCGAGGGTGTATACGCTCTTGAATATTGTGTATCTGGAGAGGAATATATCATTCTCCTCTTTTTCCTTGTCTCCTGTGCTCTCCTCAACGTCGACCTCATTCAACGTCGAGAAACTTCTCTACATTTAATGTAGTTGGGGAGTGAATGGTGCATGCCCATTCGATGTTGACTGATGGTGCCTCAACGACGAGCGGCGATGCTTCCTAGACGACAAACAGCGATGCTTCCTCGACATTGAGCCAGCTCTTGATAGCGAACAAGTCGGCTGGGACCGATGCCCTTTTGGCCAAAAAAACCCACTTCTCTGCTTGTTGGTGGCAATTCTCTTCAGTTCCCTGAAGGCGAATCTTCTCTCTTTCTTGTAAAGTGTGCCGCAATAATGTCTTGCAGATATGACAGGCGTCAGGTCAGTGAGATGAAGGTAAGCAGAAGATACAAACCTAGTGAGGGTCAATTTTGGCTTTTTTTCTGTCGCATTCAGGGCACTTGTCAAAAATGAAGGCACGTTTTGACAAAACGCAACAGAAAAGGACAGGGAGAGTTTAAAAACATATGTTAAAGGTGATATTTAGCAATTTCTGAGAAGATTTTAAGAGAAAAAAAACGATAAAAGGTCGAGCTCAGTGCTCCAGGGTCCTATCAGCAGGAGTAGGAAAAAAGAACTGAAGCAACTGCCACCTGCTGTGCATGATGGGGTATGTTAGTGGTCTCTGGGTTCTTAAAGGCACAGTTTCTTTTTTAGCCATATAATGACAGCCTATGAGGCTACTCTGTCTTGCTCTCCTTCATCTCTATCATTGTGTGGAATATTCTTGCTGTTTGCAAATCATCGCAAACTATCCACATATACTTTTTTCTGGCTCTTTTTTTTGTCTTCATGATGAAGAATTTGGCAATTGTAGCCTCAGTATAAAGGCTGCATAACCTTAAGTGTCTTTGCAGGCCTTCCTGAAGAAAGGCGAACCTCCACACTTGAGAAGATATATTAAAGAATTGCTCCAGAGTCACTATTCAGTGCTTATGACTATAAATAAAAAATACCCTACGAGAGAAGCAACTTTACATTCAGAACAGTTCCTTGTGCAATGTTCATGTTAATGAATTTCTCAAATGCACACAACACGGTTGGACTGGGACAGGAAAAAGAACCGGGCACAAAAAAAAAGTGCCTCAGCAAATCAAACAGCTAAAAGAGTGCCCCACAGTCTGCAAAGTGGGGCAGTGTTAAACTGTAAAGACATACTGTACAGGTATTTAGCACAATATGGGAGACTGCCTGCGTTTGTACATGTTGCAGGCAAAGGTTGTGGTAATACTAGGAAAATCAACACTAACAACCATTGGTAACGGCAATAGGTCCTGCCTTTGGGACCTATCAGCTTTGCCAATGCCTTTTGGTGATGCTGGACAGCATCAGCAAGATGCTGTCCAGCATGGTCAAAAAAGAGGGGAAAAAAGGGGTCCAGACGCTGCTTCATCTTATAGGCACCTGGATGCGTGATGACATATGAGTGTAGGAGTCATTAGACATGTGTGCGTCTACAAAATGATGGGGATGCCATTTTTTCTTTTAATTAACAATCAAAGATGGAAAAAATGAAATGGAATTAACATGAAAGTGTTTTTTTTTTTTTGGCTGCATGGTCGTCCACAAAAAAAAGAATAATAATTTTAAAAAAAAGATTGTGTGTATGGGTCAACTGAGGAGTGGGTGGGGAAATCAATGGGGGAGTGGGTGGGTGGCGAGGAAAAGCAGTATATGAAGTAAAGCTGCACTGGGAGGGGGAAGAAGCACACAGGCAAGAAAGCAACCGAGCATGGTGGAAAGCACAGTTGAGAGCTTGCAACACGAGGAAAATAGCATCACGGAGCGTGGGGCAGATATTAGGAGGGGATGGAGAGAAGCACGCAAGGAAGAGCTGGAAAACACATGCTCATGAGGTGCTTATACACAAAGAAAAAAAGGAATTCCCTAAAAGTGGTCAATAAAAGGATACAAGTCAGCCAAGCTAAAGAATGGTAAACATATTATGTTTTAGAGGAGGGACAAACACAAAAAGGAAAGGAAAAGCCACAGAATAAGGAGCAAGTCAATGAGAGTGACAATAAAGCCAACCAATGGTAAGTTAAGGACGGCTATAAGCCTGCTATCATTCCTTGGTAAGCCCACAATAGCCTTGCACTGCCTCGTAGGCTTGATCTAAAAACAGGCTCACCAGAGACCATAAAACAGGCTACAAACAGTCCACACACTAACTTATCAGACCAGATCTTCTGACACTGTCTGATTGCCCTATAGCCCAGCCTAACCCTGAATGCACATAACAAATTAATTTGTTATACTACAAATTCTTTAAAGCCAACAAACTCTTTACTTTATCACAGTTACAAGCCAGAAAAGGTACTTTTACATTATCCTGACGGATGCATGCTGAAGTAGCCACAAAGTATTGCAACAACATTTCAGAAGTCACTCATTGTTTATTGGAAAATATACAGCTCACATATAAAATGAAACAACAAAAAGAGATATCACAAGAGAAATCTAGTTTTCCACGTGTCCTTTTTTTGGGTATTAAATTTCAGTCAGTTATGTATATTTTTAATTTAAAATACAGAATTGACATATCATGTCTTTTTATTTTTTGCAATCAGCGTTTATGGTATGTGTTACTACTTATTGTATTTTGGTTTCTGCTAAAGCATACTGTGGAATAAAAGAACACGAATATCTTATAGCACAAGTCTGTCCTCGCCTCCTTCCTGGATTACTTGACCAACGGAATTCTGAATTTGCTGCTTCAAAAAACATTGCTTCTTGCACGCCATCAGCTGCTCAAAATCACGCCACATCTTCGCTTGTTTCATATTCGGCCCATGACTTTCTCGCACAGTTTTTTGTTTCTCTCGTAGTTTCTGTTGGAATAATTATAGAGGTTCTTTCAAATTTGCAGTTCACATTTCCCACATGAAACAAGAGATATTGGTGTGGCCCTTCTTCCCATCATTATCTACTATGCATTATTTCATTCCTTAGCACCCATGGCAAAGCAAAGTTCAAAACCACTGTTTTACTGCATGTCTGTCCGGGTGGGAAGTGCAAAGTTATCACATATCGTTTAAACACATCTCTCAGGTCTGCATTTACCCAAGGAGAGCGAGGAAGACAGAGGAGGTGGCGAATCAATGTCTGTCTTTTCATTGCTTCCCACAGGTTTCTGAAGATCTAACAGAGATGGAGGAAGCCTTCACTTCCATAATCTGTGACGTAAACGTTTTAAAATAACAAACATTTTTATTTCTTTTCAGACAAGACAAGGTCGCAAACACAGACCAACCGTATAAAACAAATACAGCAGTGATGCACGTTTTCTGCTCCCCCTCTCATACAGTCAACATTATGACCATCAGATTGGTCCGGAGCCCACCTCAAAGTTCAATTGTTCACAGATTGGGTTATATATCCTATATGCTTTGTTGGTCCTAATTCCTGACTCCCTCCCATACCACCCGCCGTAACCCAGGGCCGCCCGTCCGCCTCCTGATCTTTAAATCCTTTTCTTGTTCCATATTCCATCCACTCCATATTTTTGTTATTTCTACGGGAGCATCCTCTGCCTTTACACACCATCTTTTTCCTTAGTCTATACAGCTCCATTCCCTGTTAAGCAGTTTTGGGTATAATTTGCTGCCCCATTTCTAGGATATCTCCCTCTTTGCCACTAAGTACCCCAGGTTAATCAATAGTTGGTTGTAGGACGAAGCTTTACAGTTATTCCATACACCCAGTAATGTCAAGGTGATGGTCGACTCTACAGTCAGTGCCGTGACCTCTTCTAGCATGTGGGTTACACTTCTCTAGAGGGGTTGTAGTTTGGGACATTCAAATAACGAATAAAGGAAGGTGCCCTTCTGGCCATATTGTAGGAGACATTGATCATCTTCACTCTACCCTTTTTGTATAATGTTTGAGTCTAGGATATTCTGTGTAGGACTTTCCACTGATTAGGCAGAAAGTCAACTTTATTACCACCACTCATGGGAATTGTAGTGCGAATCACCAATCCTCACCCTACAACTCTCCAATATCTCTTTGCCAGTGGGTCTCCCTGTTCAAGGTTCCCCTGTGCATTCCTCATCAGTGTGGCATATGCGAGGGAGATATCTTTTTTTAGTCATGTTTTGATCTAGCAGTATCCTTTCCAATGGGGATTCTTCCATTGTATCCTCCCTGCTAAGGATCGTTGTTTTGAGTGTGTGATGCACATATCACATTTAAACATCTGCATCGCAGCCAAGTCGTATTCGGTCCTGGGGGGTGCAAATGGTACTATGCCATTTGTATACCAGACATCCTCTGGTGCTGGTAGTCCAATGATGTCCCAGGGTTTAAAGCCTCGTAATTCAAGCAGTACAAGCACGGTAGTGGCAGCATACCATGTAGAAATCAGTAGGAGTGACTGTAACCTGTGTCGCCAAGAGCAAGGCCTACATTCTCACTCGTTTTAAGGTTCTGCTGTTGTGTACCTAACGTACGACTGGTCAACACCAGTGAAATGCTGTGCAGCACATGAGTAGTGTATCAGCGCTGGATGTACTCGTACCTGGGAAGAGTACAATACAGGAATAATGCAGTGTGTGCAAGTTGAATGCATATGCTGGGTGTGTATGTACCTATGAGTGGTACAGTACATGAAGGATGTAGTGTTGTGCAGTGTGTGTGGGTTAAATTCATGTGCTTGATGTATCTGTAAATGTAAGTGATCTAATTCATGAAGGGTGTAGTGTGTGCATGTTAAATGCATATGGTAAATCTATGTGTGCGTAAGCGCAGGTACACTGGAGTTATGTGATTGTGCAGCTGTGACGTTTAACTCATAAATCTAGATTTGCCCCATAATTCATCGTTTTGCTGCATAAACTGCAGATTTAAATACAAAATAGTTTTTAGCTAAAACAGTTCAAAAGTAACTAAAAATGCAGCAACACGTGTTGTCGCAGAGTGGAAGGCCCTTTGCAGAGGTTGACTAGTCACCTTTCTGTTGCCTCTTGCTATATATGGGTGCAAAACTGGTACTAACGAGGCACAACCAAATGCCCAGACAGTTTTAACAAGTGTAAAAATGTCAAAATAATAAAGTATTATCAACACAAAATGTGCCACATTACGCTGCATAATTTGCATTTTCCTGCTACATCATTTACTCATTCCTGCCGCATAATGTGGCACTCGCCTGCCGCATATATCAAGCAGCCCTACATATGAGTGGTACAGTGCACGAAGGATCAGTGCTGTGAAGTGTGTGCATATTAAATGCATGTGCTGGATCTATGTGGGCCTATGAGAGGTACAGTGTGTGTGTGTGAATGCTATATAAATGCACTGGGTACATATGTGTCTTTCAATGGTATAATACATGGCAGACTATGGGTTGCATTTTCAGAGACCCAGGCCTGCACAGTGAACTATGAAGAGGCAGAGGAAACTCCCAGATAGATTAGTGTATTGCTGCATTGCTGTAAGCTTGCTGGGACACACACTGGAGAGCCAGACTTGCCCGTACACGTCAAAGGGTGTGCTGTGATCTAGTGAGAGCTCACAAGGAATGGGCCTGGTCACATCTCAGGAAGGAAATGGGGCTAATAAGAGAATCATAAAGAGGAGGGTTACTACGGCCCAAGCATAATCTTTTGATACACGATCACTGTGTCTGACATCAAGAGATGGCAGTGACATGGGTACGTCAAAGGAAGCAGACCCCCAAAATAAACCTTAAAGACTTGACTCTAAAGCACAATTGGAATTTGGAAATGGACTATAAGAAAGGGAACTTGAGACCTCAAAAACTGTCATCTGCCAAGCAACCAGACGAACAAGTTACTTACCTCCTGTAAAGCCTTATCTGGTAGAGACTCTATCTGGCTGCAGATTCCTTACCGCCCAACGTCTGGGAAATTCAAAGATAAGGAATCTGCAGCTAGAAGTCAATCAATCAATCAAAGACATTTATAGAGCGCACTACATACCCGTAGGGTCTCAAGGCGCTGGGGGTGGGGGGGGTGCCGCTACTGCTCGAACAGCCAGGTCTTCAGCTTCTTCCTGAAGGAGAGGTGGTCTTGGGTCAGGCGCAGGTCGGTCGGGAGGGAGTTCCAGGTCTTGCAGTCTCTATCAGATGGGCTGTATGAGGAGTAGAAGCTCTGAAAAACATGGGGTTCCAGACCTGTTGATCTCCCTGCTGGGTGAGGGAACATCACCTAGGGAATCCAAGACCACCTGCAGGAGAGCCTCGAACACCAGTGCCTGACTGCTTGCCAAGACCAGTGTGCCCTGTGAGGAAGAGGCGAGTGTTGGAGGAAGCAAAGTCCAGTGAGGAGCCCTGTTGAGCAAACTCCCTTTGAAAGGTGTGAGGAAATAGCTGCTGCACCGATTGGGTCATTGCCCATGTGTAGGACAAAGTTGACGATCCCCATATGACAAGAGGAGGGTCACCATGAACTAAGCTGTGTGCATCACTGCTCTGATCTGGCCGTAGCCCGTTCAAAGTGAGGAGCCACTACCTCATATGCCATAATGGGCTGAGGGGCCCCCTTAGAAGTCTATGTTGTGCCGTGCGGGCCAGAGCCCATGTACAGGGACAGTACACTGACCCCGAAGACCAGAGGGGGTTACCGGGAGCAACAAGACATGCAACCTGATCTACAATCCCCACCAAATAAGTAAGGCTGCTGTAAGAGCACTGGCAACATCACCAAAATAAGGGACCTGCTCA
Organism: Lissotriton vulgaris; assembly: GCF_964263255.1. NCBI lineage: Eukaryota > Metazoa > Chordata > Amphibia > Caudata > Salamandridae > Lissotriton > Lissotriton vulgaris. Next base: position 157,793,399 of record NC_141699.1, on the reverse strand, counting down.
GGATCGTGGCATCACCGCCACCCCCCCCCCCCCCCCCCTCCCCCCACCACAACGTGGGCAGGATTGGACACTTACTCTGCAAGGAGCGGCCGCAAAGAACCTCTGGCCGTTTTGGTAACACGACCGCCTCTGAGGAACTCTGCACCTGCTGAATGCAGCCCACCTAGGCCGCATGCAGCACAACTCACCTGATTCAGCTGCCGCTGCTCCATGCGCCGAGGACAGGGCACACTCAGGCACGGTGATGCTCCAACCCTGCAGGTGTGGGTGAGACTTACTTCGGGCCACTCTGGCCTGTGAGAACTCGCTTGCTAGTTCGCACTTTGAAGCTGGAACACCGTTGACTTTAAGATAGAGTTGGAGTGGATTTTTTAGACTCGGACTACTACTTGGGCTTGCCATGGATGCTGTCTGTAGTGAATGGGGAATAACCATTTTCACTAGGCAAAAGGAGGGAGTGAGGCCCAGGGGCCAGCTTAAATAATCACTGGAACCCTGGATTCAGGGGGACTGGGCAGTTGTTTGGAAATGTCATATGTTTCCAGTGTGTTGTGGAAATTGAAGAAATTGATGTACATAAACAGCATTCATTTCCCTTCTTCTCCCACTCCTCTCCCTGTGAGCACCATGAATACCGTAAATTATTGACCGTATCACTCTGCCAGTAAGAGCCCATACCCATATGCATATGTACAGCCATCCTAGGCACCACGGCCTTTTACCCATTGGAATCCCCGGCTTCCCTCCTGCGCGTATCTTAAACCCCCTCTCTCATGCATAGACCATGAAACCCTCTCCCTCTGCGCGACCCTGCTGTGAAAGGCAACCCTTCTGCTTGACCCGCACAAACCCCCCCCATTCCCTCTTGAAGAGGCATCCTTCGCCTTAGCTGACATAGCCCTCCCCAGCTGCACCTGACTGCCCCCGCTCTCTCATGTACGGGTCATAAGATCTCTCTCTCTCTATGTGACTCTGTCCCTGTGTCCACCCTGGCTACCCCTCCCTTCTCCTCACATGGGCAAGTCATAAACCTTCTTCTTCTGCAAGGCCCTGTCCTTGGGAGCCATGGCCGCGCCTGACCAACACCTCCTTTCCTTCCATGAATGCCCCTCTGTTGACAAGCCTTCCCTCCGCGCTCGATTGTCCACGCGGCATGAATACCACTCCTTTGATGACCCCTTCCCCCGAGTCCGGCTGACCACACATGTCCGAGGCCATCGCCTGAGCCAGGAGATACCATTTACTGCCCTTATTGTATGAAGTCACTCCTCTTCAAAGGACCCACTATTGATCCTGGCCACCCCACCCCCTGGGCTATGATCAGGCGCACACATCCTAAACTGTTGACGGAACACTCAGCTGCGTGATTGCCCTCCCCTCTTATCAGCAGGTCAAGGGTCCCTATTGTGAATACATGTGGGGTAGGATTGACACGAGGATCATGGGGATGTATTTTCCTTGTTACACAATATCATGATTGTAATGTCAAGTGTTCTGTAAAGTATGAAAGACGGAGTCTCAGCTCACTTGTTAGAGCACCTCCTGAAAGACACCGTGTTTCGTGTCCGAAATGACTGGCTCTCCTCATGAGAAATAAACTCTGTTCTTGATTCCTGCTTCCAGCGCCCGTCTCTTTATTTGGTAACTATTCAACATGGGAACTAAGAGGCGGTTTGCGCCAGTGGCCTGGGCATTAGTAGTAATCTGGGCTCCTGTTCCACAATTGGCGTCCCAACGCGGGGTCCATCAGTGACATAAGGTCCGGTAAGAGAGATCCAGACGAAGAAGTGAACATCTAAAATGATCGGAGTATACCTGCCTTGAGAGGGCCCTCGCCCGGCTGCCGATCGAAAAGAACTTCACCAATTCTGAACGGACCTCTCTTGAGTGACCTATTGTCCTGACTGGAATCCCACAGGAATGCTACACGGAGTAAGAGAACGATCGGGCGCTGGAGGAGGAACACGAAGAACTGTCCGTATGGTCCGGTCCGGGTAAGATTAAGTAGGGCGTTTTGCGCCTGATTGGTAGGATGGTTTTATCCATCTGATTGATTGATTGTTTGTATTGGAATCGGTATTTGTATACTGATATTGTTGGTATTGGTTCATTTAGCTTTGAATGCTACTTGACATATTGGTTCTCTTCAGGAGAACGAGACATTCTCTGTTTGCAAACAGCGGCGAATAGGAACGTCGTCCCTCTTTGCAGATAGAGAAGGGTAGGTAATGCAGACTTTTGTTCCCGCTGTATTCCGTCATGCCTACTTTTCTCCCCACTGATTGTTTGAAATCGATTAATAATCGATTGTTGCTCTTTGAGATCTTCCTTGTCCACAAACAGAGACGAATAGGAATATTCTGTTTCCTTTATGGATAGCGAAGGGCAGGTAATGCAGACATTTGTCCCCGTTGTAATCCGTCATGCCTGTTTTTCTCCCCACTGATTGATTGGTTGCCTGGACATTGTTGTTCCAGGAATTGTTTCGTTTGAGGTATTTTCTACTTGCAAACAACGTGGAATAGAAATATTCTGTCTAGTCTTTGCAAGTAGTAAAGGGTAGGTTATGCCCCTTTGTGAATTCGTCAGTCCTACCCACTCCCCACTGTTTGGTTATTTGGGGGGTAGCTCGCATGGTCCGCCCAGGAGACTACCCTTATGAAGGACATATGCTCCCCGCTCATGGGCCATTTAGTGGAAGTAGACCATCTGGTCCGTCTAGGAGGCTATCCTAGTAAGTGGAAGTACATCCCTTTGGTCTGTCCAGGATGATACCCTAATGAAGGAATATATGTTCCCCTTTTGATCGATAATCTAGTTCCAACCCGGACCATTTACTGGAGGGAACTCGTCTGGTCCGTCCAGAAGTACCCCCTAGTGAAAAGGACACATAAAAATATGAAGTGATCACCGTTCCCTACTAACAGAAAACTTTAGCTCGAAACACGCTAAGGAAAAGAAGGTAAAATAAAAAGAAATCAGGCTAAGTCAGTAACCCCCTGATGAGCTTTTGACTTCACTAAAAATAAGAAACATTAGAAATAGTTCGTAATAAGAAATATAAAATGGCGAAAAATTTGACAGCAAAAATAGCCACAAGGTAGCTAGGCTTCACTGCCTATTCCTGCTCCCAACATGTCTGCCTCATTGCCCACCACGCCCAAATAACGGTCACACGAAATAGAAACAATTCAATAGGTACCTACCCCCATTCCGGAAGCTCCCGAAGTGCAACAGGTCCGCGGTTACGCCCATCCGGAGGGCGAGGCCTCGAGGCATGCGGGGCTCGCCTGGCCGCGGTCAATAGGAGATGCTGGTGGGCAGGCGGTCCAAAGAATAATAAGGACCTCTCCACCTTTCCCTCTTCTGCCGCCCTGCAGGCCGCGGGGAGAGAGGGGGCTGTCTTGCCTCGGCCACCGACCACCCCTCTCTCTCACCCGATCCGGCTTTCGTCGAAGGCCGAAGCCAAAGCGAGGATGGCGGCATTTCTTTGTGCTTTAATGGCCGCAACTACACCCAACGCCTGACAGTTGCAGGTAGTCCCGCCACATGCCATCGCCTGGATAGTTACAGGTAGTCCCGCCACATGTCAAAAAGGGGGGATGTCTTGCCTCAGCCACCGACCCCCCCCCCATCTTCAATGGCCGGCACGGCCAATACCGAAGCGCTGGAGCCGAAGAACGGCGCGGGGTCGCTGGAAGGGGGAGGCGGCGCGAACGAGCCTCCCCCACCTCCCTCCAGGTGGAGGCTTCCAGCGACACCCCAATACTCTTACTTAAAGAGGGTCAACATCAAAAAGCGGTCCTTTGCCCAGGACGGGCACACGCCCCATGCCTTCTCTCCTCAACTTTGAAGATTCTATGAGAGCCGGGGGGCACCACGATCCCTCCGCATGGGCGCCCCCGCCCCCTCACTGGGAACAGCGACATCGGTGCACTCCTGCCGGCACCAGCCTCAGTTTGGAAATGGCTAAAATACAGCAACGGCACAGACTTGTTCAGTTCCGGAGGAACACCAGAATGACCCGGTAGGAAAATTGTTGCCGCCCTCCCCACTCTTTGACTGTTGTTGGACTGTTACCACATTGTGCAAAACTTTTTGAACTGCCAACGGAAGGTTCTGGTCCAACCACGAGTCATTGGAGGCATTCTGACCGTGCTGGAACTCGCCTGACCCCACCCAAAATGGCGCCGACACAAAATGAGACTTTTTGAATAAACTTTTTTGCACCCTGACCGCGCAGCTTTTTGTCCTGAGATATGTATGTAGTTTTTGGATAATGAAAGTAGATATGAAGGATATTGAGTATGTGCTCAGACAAAGAACTGACTTAGAGTGGGTACTGATTATGATTTGGAAAATGAATTGGTGTAATTTAGATAAAGAATGAGTATTGGATAATGAATTTATGAATTAATTAAAACTGCACCATGCTTGCTCTGTAGGGAAGTTTAATACGATTTTATTGCACTACTGCACTTTATGCAATGAACTGCCACCAACTTCGTTCTTCTCATGTACAGTTTCAATCTGCTCCGTAGCCGGTCCACTGAGTTGTAGGCCTGTATTTGTACATCAACACTTTTTATTAAAAGTATTTTGAAAAGGAAAGCATAGTTGTAGCAGTTGCATTAATGAGTTTTGGATGTTTTACTACAATGAGCGAAGAATAAGTATGATGAAAGCTGAAGGTTAAAAAGGATCAGATATTTAGCAGCTACATTATGTGTCACAGGCAGCCGGAAAAGTGTTTTAGACGCCCTTAAAACGACACCACAGAAATGCCACCTGACCACCACCCTTGCACCCAACAAAAGGGGTTGCGACCAAGTAACTCATGTAGGTACGCAGATCGTCAAATGATTATCTATCTGACGTCACTGGTCCCTCTGGGCTTAAACGCCGAGATGGTAACAAAATGCAGTACGTGGAGATAGGTCGAGTATGTGGTAGGTAAAAACATTTTCGGACTACTACATGCTGATGTGCTTTGAATGCTGCCCCCCCACCCCTTCTTCTCCTCCCTTCTGCAGGTCACGTCAGAACGTCGGCTCAGGTGTGGGAGAGCGATGGTCGAACCACCGACGAAAGGGGAAGGAGGGAATATGTGCATAGTCCTTATAACGATAAGTTTTTAAAAGACATAGACTTAAACATGACTGTTCCTCCTTAGAACATAGCGACTGGGAGGATGGACTGACATAGAAAATTTGACGGGTACTGTATGACGAAAAGTGACTCGAAATGACACGTTAGATAATGTAACTAGACGTTTGACTAGGTAGGGAAAGGACAAAGAAAAATGTGTGGGTAAGGGTTACCACGGCACCGCCCGTCTGGGAAGTTAGAAATGTTGCTGATGTTCAAAATGCACTGCCCCCTTTCTCACACTCTTATAGATATAGCCAAGCTGTCCGACTGTTCTTCCGATCAATACTTGCCGTTGCCTCAGCCTGAAGAACTTCCCACCAAAGGGAGGAACTGAAAAATGGTTTAAGATCCAACCATGGGTAAATAGCACGACCAGGCTAATTTCTGATCGACCAACCGAGGTGTAAGTATTGGCAATTGAGAACGCTCGCAGAGATAACAAGCGAGAAGGAAAAGGAGGGAAGGGTAGAAAGAGCTAAGCACGTAGATAAATAGGATAGTAAAGATACGTAGGATATAATATGGATTTTGTTGGCCACCTGTTGTTTTCTGTTTTGTCGTGAATGTCTTATATATATGTAATACATGTGCTGTCTTCCTTGTCTGAGTTTGTGTGTATGTAATGTACGGATTTATGTCTTTCCTCTGTCTGTATTTGCGTGTTACCTGACCTTTGCTGTTCTGTGTTGTGAGCGCACTAAATGACCTATTTTCGTACACGTCTCTCTCTCTCTCTCTCTCTCTCTCTCTCTCTCTCTCTCTCTCTCTCTCTCTCTCTCTATCTCTCTCTCTCTACATGTCATACGTGTACCGAATGGCTCGTTTAGATTGCGGACGACTCTCACTCTCTATGAGAGTCTCCCTATTTTCTCTCCCTCTTTGCGGTAAAATTGTGCCCCACCGGCACCAGTCTGATTGGGTACTTATTGAACGCGAAGGTGTTCAGCGAAATTGACCGAAACTAAAATGATTGTATCTCGCCATATTACTACCTCTCCTTTCTGCAAAATGAATGAACTTGAATTGGCCGAGAAGGAAAGGACAGGTAAGACGACTAAGGTCCCCCAAATCTGGCCATTTATAGGGGAACTGTATGTCAATGGCACCTTATTTCTGTTCGTCAGAGACGAACGCCAGCGCCGAGATTGACCCCCAACGCCCAGATTGCCCCACCCCCTTTGCACCCAAGCGCGAATACCCGAAGGATCCCCGCCCCACTTGATTGACCCCAGCTGCTGTCCCGGATATAAACATGAGGACCATGAGTAACTGTCGTCCCTCGAGAAAAACCTGTTTTACCCTGACTCTCGATGATAGCGCCCCCGCCCTGTTTGAAAAGGTTAGCCAGCCTTGAAGGGAAATGTTAGACTGTTAAGGCTCAGGTTAGAAAGACGAGTCTCCCTGGAGGCTCCGAAATGTTGAGTTTGATGAAATACACAGTTGATAAGAGTCTGACTTTCCTCCATATGTGACCTGTGTAGACAATGAATAAAACTTGGCATGAACTCAGTAGGAATGCCGACATATGCACTGCTTGGTAAATGAACTTCTGACTGTGACCAATGAGCGTATCTCCCAAGTACGTTGGATTGAGAGAGGAATTCACATGCATAAATGTCTTCCCCTGACCAGTTCTCTAAAGCTTGTTTTGTACCTATTCAAAGATTCACGATCGCCGAAGGAGAAGGGTCAGATGTGACGTACAGCCCGGCTGCCGATCTTGGGACACGTGTGACCTCGACCAGAGGTGGAGCTGCAGAGCAACTAGATACGGGACGAGACCGCAATTCCAACGTGGAAAATGAAAAATGATGGGCCACCTTGAAGCCCTCCGTCTGCTAACCCACGTGTGCCTGGAGTCTCCGTTCCCCTTCTTTGGGCCCGATTGATGGGCCTGCCTGCTTGTTATCCTTTGCTCCCTTGGTCCCTTTTGTGTGTCCCAGGAACTCTGACCCAACTCCGCCCCCCCCCCTCCTATCGACTATTTGAACCACACTCACCCTCTTTTCCACGTGACTTTTTGCCAAAGGGAAGAACTGCATTCAAGTGGGAATAGGGTGTTGCCACGGAAATATAGGTGCCGAGCATAAGGCGCCGCCAAACGGATTGTTTAGGGAACAGGACTGTGGTCTAACAGCAGAGGACTGACCGCACCCTGCAACGCGTAAGGATAGAACCGAGCTGGACCTATAGCTCCACCGCCGGTGCTCAACAGCGCCAACGAAAGTACACGGACTAGAGCCTACCAGTGATGGCTCACGGATAAAAAGACACTGTGACGAAGACATCTTGTGTATTGAACTGAATTCCGCTCTCAACTACCTGGTCAAAACTGTTCATTGGTCACATTTTTAAGTCAGAAACACTTATGCTATGTAGTGTGCTTAATTGTTAGGAACTCAACGAAATGCAATTTCCTATGTGCTGCATTCTGCCCATCACCTCAACTGTCTATGATTGTACGCCAAATGCTAGTATCAACGAATGCTAATTCTTCAACGATGCCTGTCTATCTGTAACCCCATCAATTGCAAAAAAAATGAACGCTGTAATGTAAAAAGGGGCGACTGTGGAAATTGAAGAAATTGATGTACATAAACAGCATTCATTTCCCTTCTTCTCCCACTCCTCTCCCTGTGAGCACCATGAATACCGTAAATTATTGACCGTATCACTCTGCCAGTAAGAGCCCATACCCATATGCATATGTACAGCCATCCTAGGCACCACGGCCTTTTACCCATTGGAATCCCCGGCTTCCCTCCTGCGCGTATCTTAAACCCCCTCTCTCATGCATAGACCATGAAACCCTCTCCCTCTGCGCGACCCTGCTGTGAAAGGCAACCCTTCTGCTTGACCCGCACAAACCCCCCCCCATTCCCTCTTGAAGAGGCATCCTTCGCCTTAGCTGACATAGCCCTCCCCAGCTGCACCTGACTGCCCCCGCTCTCTTATGTACGGGTCATAAGATCTCTCTCTCTCTATGTGACTCTGTCCCTGTGTCCACCCTGGCTACCCCTCCCTTCTCCTCACATGGGCAAGTCATAAACCTTCTTCTTCTGCAAGGCCCTGTCCTTGGGAGCCACGGCCGCGCCTGACCAACACCTCCTTTCCTTCCATGAATGCCCCTCTGTTGACAAGCCTTCCCTCCGCGCTCGATTGTCCACGCGGCATGAATACCACTCCTTTGATGACCCCTTCCCCCGAGTCCGGCTGACCACACATGTCCGAGGCCATCGCCTGAGCCAGGAGATACCATTTACTGCCCTTATTGTATGAAGTCACTCCTCTTCAAAGGACCCACTATTGATCCTGGCCACCCCACCCCCTGGGCTATGATCAGGCGCACACATCCTAAACTGTTGACGGAACACTCAGCTGCGTGATTGCCCTCCCCTCTTATCAGCAGGTCAAGGGTCCCTATTGTGAATACATGTGGGGTAGGATTGACACGAGGATCATGGGGATGTATTTTCCTTGTTACACAATATCATGATTGTAATGTCAAGTGTTCTGTAAAGTATAAAAGACGGAGTCTCAGCTCACTTGTTAGAGCACCTCCTGAAAGACACCGTGTTTCGTGTCCGAAATGACTGGCTCTCCTCATGAGAAATAAACTCTGTTCTTGATTCCTGCTTCCAGCGCCCGTCTCTTTATTTGGTAACTATTCAACATGGGAACTAAGAGGCGGTTTGCGCCAGCGGCCTGGGCATTAGTAGTAATCTGGGCTCCTGTTCCACAGTGTTAGCGGTAGAAATAAAATACTTTTCTTTTTTCATATAAGTGAGTATTTGTCTGGACAATGATTTATTGCTGCTGCTACTTGTTTCATCTTAAGGTTGTGTTCTCCCCTTCTCATGATCCAAGATTCCAGCATATGTGCACTCCCTTTGTATTACAATGCCATGTGATTCTCAATAAAAGTCGGTCTTGAAAATCTACATATTTGTGCCTGGCCTTGGGGTCTCACTTATGTAACGTTTGCAGAGGAACACTTTACTCGGCCAAAACTGTGGTTCATTGACTATTCATTTTCTTTTTGTTAATAACCCCTTTCAAACTGTGTTTGGCATGTGAACAGAGTTTCTTTAAAATGGTTAGGGAATAGAGCCAGTCTGATTGTTAATGTCGTATACAAACTCCTGGCAGTGGAATCTGATGTTATCACAACCTTAATTTAACACATGTGCAACACATAGATGGAGGATGCTTCTGGAACGTATATGCCACTAGGCCATGAGAGGTTTCGATCTGAAGTTGGCAGTCTTTTGTCTCAGCATCTCTATTCTATCTTTGAAGGAGGATAGGCTGTTACTTTAGAAGTACCCAGAGATGCACCTAGAAAGTGAATTATTTGGCTATGACCTATCTGAGAATTCTTGCCAATTTTGTAAAGACCTACATAGATATAATGTTCCTGACGGAAACTTGGCTGGATAAAGCATCCGACCCTGACCTAGTAATAGCTGTTCCACAAGGTTTCAAGTCATACAGACTAGACAGAACTGGTAAAAGAGGCGGGGGGATTGCTATAATCGCCCGCGACTCTTTTAAAATTCGAACCACTGCCATTCCCTCAACAGCATATGAAGCGCTCCAATTTGACATCCACCTCTCCCCGTCACATAATTTTAAAGGTGTATTACTATACAGAAGACCAGAGTCGCGGTCGGAATTTCTTACAGAAATACTCACTATCCTAGAAACCACAGCCACTGATAAATCTGTGACTCTGTTAGGTGATTTTAACTTTCACTTGGAATGTAATGAAGACAAGGATACTACTTCTTTGCTATCCGAAATGGAGGTTTTTGGACTATCCCAGCTGGTGAAAGGACCTACTCATAATGCAGGCCATACCTTAGATGGTATTTTCACCAACCTTGAAAATATTTCAGTGACTGAAGTCCTACCAATGACTTGGTCCGACCACTATATGGTACTGGCCACAATACAAACTAATAAAACATCTGTCGCCACTTTACTCCCCCCCAAACCAGAAGCGTTCAAGGTCTGGAAAGACATTAATATTCCCAATTTTAGGGAGGCGTTACAGAATTCCATACCTAAATGGGCTACAGATCCAGACACCGCTACTGAACAATATCACACGTGGGTAGGCCAGACAGCTAATAAACTGGTACCTGAAAAAAGAATGTCAAGGAACAGAAGCTCCCCCTCAGCACCATGGTACACCGAGGAGCTTAAAAAATTAAAACAGCAATGTAGAAATAAAGAGAGAATCTGGAGGAAAAAGTATGAAAGTGAAGATAGAACAGTATACAAGGAATTGTTAACCCAATATAAACACCTAATCACAGAGACAAAAAAGAAGTTTTATACTGAACAAATTGAAAGCGCCAAAAACTCAACTAAAACGCTCTTTGAAATAACTAAACATCTTGCGGGATGCGCCCCAGACCTTAGCCCTCCCTGCTCCCAAGATTTCTGTGACTCTTTGGCATCCTTCTTCTTCACCAAAGTGAATGACATATTTTCAGCTTTTAATCTAGATGACACCCAACTCCATGGAAAGATAGACACTTCTTCTTCAGGTAATAACTTATCCGGTTTTAAAGAGGTTACGGAAGTTCAAATTCGGGACATTATAAAAACAATTAAATCTGGATCAGCTCTGGATCCCTGTCCTCTGAAAACCCTTCGTGTAATAATGGATACTCTTATCCCTGTTATTACCCAAATAATCAACCTCATGTTCCGTACAGGCAGCTTCCCAAACCAATTAAAAAAAACCCTAATTAAACCCCTCCTGAAAAAACCCGGCTTGGACAAAGCAGAACTTAAAAACTACAGGCCCATAGCAAATTTACCCTTCCTGGCTAAAATAGCTGAAAAAGCCATGAATAATCAACTCACGGAATTCATCGAGCAACACCATCTGCTCGACGAAACACAATTTGGATTCCGCAAATTTCATGGCACGGAAACAGCGCTCATTAAAGCAGCGGATGACATCCGATTAATCAGAGACCAAGGTGGCACAGCACTATTGGTGCTCCTAGATTTATCGGCCGCTTTTGACACGGTTGACCATAAGATCCTGGTCAACCGTGTCGAAAAGATGGGCGTGCAAGGCCTGGCAAAAGATCTGCTGGCATCTTTTTTAGCAGAGAGAACCCAGGCAGTCATACTGGGCCAGTTTGAATCCGCCGAGCTATCACTGCCATGTGGGGTACCTCAAGGTTCATCCCTGAGTCCGACACTATTTAATATATACGTGTCGGACCTTGCCAACACCATCAAAGCGCACGGGATGAACCTTACCTCATATGCGGATGATACACAGCTGATACTGGCTGTCAGAAATGATGGGGAAACAGTGGCGGAAAATTTCAAGACAGGAATGCTGGCCATTGGAAAATGGATGTCAGCAAACTGTCTGAAATTAAATTCCGACAAAACCGAGGTGGTCACTTTTGGCCACCTCAGCCCTAGCTGGTCCCCAACCTGGTGGCCATCATCTTTTGGAGTAGCGCCCAAACCAGTCACGAAAGTGAGAAATTTAGGAGTCATATTTGATGACAACCTTAATTTCATGGCCCACGCCAATCAGACAGCCTCCACGGCTTTTTACAAGCTACGTCTGGTGAGGAAGATTCTCCCTTTTCTCCCAACAAATGTGGGAAAGACACTGATTAGCGCTTTGGTCCTATCAGCACTGGACTACTGCAATGGACTGTTTGCAAACGCCCAAGTTAGGATAATTAAGAAAATGCGAACAGTCCAAAATGCAGCAGCCAGACTTCTCCTTAACATTCCTAAATTCAAACCTATAGCAGAGTCATTGAGGAGTCTTCACTGGCTTCCGGTCAGGAACCGAATTAAATTCAAGACTTTATGTCTCGTCTATAAGGCACTTCACCGTCAAGCGCCGCAATTCCTGTGTGATCACCTGGTTCCATATACCCCCTCTCGAACGCTACGATCTGCAGGACAGAATGACCTAGTAGTGCCACGGACTAGGCTGGTCAACTGGGGAGACAGACGTTTCCTAGTTGCCGCCCCAAGATTGTGGAATACTCTTCCACAACCGATAAGATCAAGTCCAAACCTAATGTGTTTTAGGAAGAAATTGAAAACCTGGCTTTTCAACCTCTGAAAACTTTTTCCAAGCTCCTATAGGAGGGTAACACAGTATAGCGCCGAGACGCCTGCGGGTAATTGTTCGCGCTCAACAAATGCTAAAAATAAATAAATAAATAAATTGCAGGTGTAAATGAAAAGCCACTGCAGGGAGTGCCTTTGTTAAGTTTTTGGAAGTGGCCTGAGGATTATTGGGAGACATCTTCACTGATGGAGATGACCTATTATGGCAACCCTAGATATTGCTGTAGCTATCTGATGATAAATGATGAGCATGTGCAAGTGGGCACCTCCAAACCCTACATATATAATAGATACAAACCATATGTGCTATCCCATCTTCAGAATATTGAACATAGTCAGCATATGAAACGGGTCCAATAGGAGAGGTTCATATTGTGAAAATTAGAATGGCGCACCGGTTCTTCTTGGGAACAATAAGGTATCTGGAGAAAGATCCCTAAAACCAATTTAATAGCTCTCAAAAGTACAATTCACTGAATTGCCTGCACCAGATCTGGAAGATGATTTCGAATTTTTTTTGGGTGGGAGGCAAAGAGAAACACAGGAAGAAGGTTTAAGGCATTAGGTTCATAGATAATACTTTATCCCACTAATGGAATATCACTGATGCTATAAAGATCAACGTCTGCACCTTTGTAGTAAAAAGCTCCTTGATTCGTGGAAGTTGAAGGAGCTGTGAACCTTGAAAGGAATCATGCTTGCATATGGTTTAGTATATAGAAGTAACAGACTAAGTGGTACACTTGTATTTATGACGAAATATATGTTTCCTTAAGATGTATTGCAAGAAGGTAAAAGCTTCCCTTTGTTACACTTCCTTGTCTTCATAAAAAGGCTGGTTATATTTCTGCTAGTTTGAAGAAACGGCGGTAAAGGACACCCTCTTCACCATCCCGGTCTTCAATTCCTCTACAACTTCATCACTGGTTATGGAGAAATACGTTTCACTATTAACTTTAAGTCCAGGATCTTAATGTGTATATCAGAATATATACACAATGTTCTCAGCAACTACACTGGAGCAAAACCACAGAATGCTTATCTGGCAAGCAAAAGTTACTTAGCTGTAACAATAGTTCCCCATCATGGATGTCTTCATAATAACAATACAATATGTATATGTTTGCCTTTGTGCAGGATACTTAAAAACATTTTTAGTAGAGAAATAATTATTTCTGTTCATAGGAAATAAAAGTGCATAAAATTTAAAAATATAAAGAATTTGCTTTCATATATGCACACAACTGCACACAGAAGTGAAACTGCTATGCAGTCCAGAATGCTGCATAGTCGAAGTAGCCCCTGATGCTATTTTGTTTGTCTACTGAAGGACAAAGAATCAAAACACTAACAATAAAAAACAAGTTACTTACCTGTACACTGTGGTTCTCCAGTATTGATATCGTTCATAGATTCACATGCTTGAATCTTCCCCGTCGTTATGGTGGGAGTCTTGTGGTAGATAGAAACGCAGTACTATAGTAGTACATTAGAAACCATCAAAAGAAAGGAAATCTTTAACATTCGTCAGCATCTTTACGTAGGTCTAAACTTTGGCAAATCAGAGACAAGCCCTAGACCTCAACTTCCCAGCAGAGCCACCATACCTCCGATTTCATGCACCAGTGTGTTAGGGTTAATAGTTGCATGAGGTAAAACGTGGCAAGCCTAGACGGGGAGGAGGGAGGGCCGTATGTGAATCTATGAAAGATATCAATACTGGAGAACCACAGTGTAGAGGTAACTACATTATTTTTTCTCCAGTACTGAATACATAGATTCACATGCTTGAATCAGAGTCGTTAGCAGTACCATCCCTTTAATCATTGTGAACAGGAGAAGACACCTTCGAATGCATTATGAAAAAATATATGATTCTAAACTATGATTGGAATCCAGAAAATAAATGAGTGTCTAAATAAAAATAAAAATCTTATATATATATATATATATATATATATATATATATATATATATATATATATATATATAAAACCTACTGGCGTTCACCAGTAGGTATATATAGTTAGGACCTAGTTACCATAGGAAATTCCGAACATTCTATTGGGAATAACTTTGGCGCCGATTGAGGGATCTGCCGAGGGGGGGCCGAGAAAAAAGGGGGGTCCCAAAACGTGTTTTCCCCATGTTAATTTCCATAGGGACATTCTGACAAGGCTACAGCTCGAACGGCTGAGCGGAATTACACCAGATTTAGCAAAATGGTAGGGACTGGTATGCAGCAGTGCCTTTTGTATGTTTGGTGTAAATCCCTCCAGTAGTTGTTGAAAAAATTGAATGTGAAATGTAGCCCTATGCAATTTTCCATAGGACCTTTAGACACGGCTACAGCCCGAACGGCTGAATGGAATTACACCAAACTTGGTAAAATGGTAGGGACTGGTATGCAGTAGTGCTTTTTTTTATATTTGGTGAAAATCGCTCCAGTAGTTGTTGAGCAAATTGAATTTTCCCAAATTATATATCTATGAGTGGGACACCGTGAGTGCACGTAAGCTTACAGTAATCTGTACCTTCCCGAGTATGAGCTGCATGCTGATTGGCTGCCACTGTCTGTCAACACTTCAAAACAGAAATTGTTGGCAGCCATCTTGTGCCTCGGTAGACTGAGGCACAGGAAAGCAGAAAAACAAACGTGTAGAACTCAAAAAGGGGGCAGGGTAGAAGCACCCTGACCCCCTAGGCCTGCTCAGGGGGTCCCACAGGACCCCCCCAGGCACTCTCACAGAAGTGGACTCTCTTGCACGTAGAATGGCTGCCAAGTACATTATCCTGTACTTTCGTTCTGGAGTGGGAAAAGCCTTCATTCATCTGTTGTCCAAAACCGCTCTGAGAAATATGCGTTTTTGGCTTGGGTTCGAGCACAACTTCTCTACATTGAGTTTCAAACCTAGAGACTTGAACAACCGTTGACAAGCCCATGTAGATCTTCTTGCAGAGTGAAGCTTGGACCCTTTTACCAGCCAATCGTCCAGATAGGGATAAACCTGGTGGCCCTGCCTTCTCAGAAAAGCTGCCACTGGAGCCATACATTTCGTGAAAGCTCTGGGAGCTTAGCGAAGGTCGCATAGTAGAATTCTGAACTGATAGTGACACCCTGCTCCCTCGAACCTAAGGAGTTGATTGTACTTTACATGAATAGGGATGTGAAACTATGCATCTAAAAGATCGAGGGATGCTAAAAATTCCCCTTGTTCACAAATAAGAGAACCTCTAGGGCCAATATTCTGAATGTTGTAAACTTTTGAATCTTTAGCAACAACTAGAGAAAAATAAATCAGCCAATCATTGGTTCGTTGCTTCCAAGACAGTACAACCTGAAAAATGCAACGAAAGTGAGGGATGGTTCCCAGCCATATGCAAATTAGCTTTGGCCCAGCTCCAATAGAAACAGCAAGCCCCATTGGTCAAGACAGGTCCTCTCTGAGCCAGAAGACAAGCATGCCAAGAGTGGTTTTGGCATCATTGGACCTCTTCAGTCAGTTGCAAGCTGCAGCTGGTTACAGTGGCACAGTGAGCATTGTACCCACACCTGGACATTCCTACCGCACTTAGGAGATCACAATGAAAAATACAAAAAAGTGATTGACGGAATGCTTGACTTAATGTTAGCTATTGGTAATCACTAAGGCCTGCATTGCAGTCAATCGTTTCACCCCACAATAATCTCAGATTAGACCCGGTGATCTGCAGATCAGCCTTGGTCTTGCTCCCATGGCAACAGTTGGTATGATGGTTCATTAACATCACATTTTTGGGCATGTTCATGTCTGTGCAAGTCAGAAAGCAGTCGGAATAACCTTCCCACTGTAAATTAGAGGAAACATTCACTGTAACAGAGAAGTATCTAGAGGAAAATCAAGCAGACAACCAGTGAGAAACCATCTCAAGATCTGGGCTACTCAAAGATAAATGGCAAATGATGCATTTATAATCCCAATTTAACCCCCGCTAATGCTGTGTTAGGTTTTCAAGACCTCACAGTTTAAATGTCAGAAACTCTAATGATCCATATGAAGAACAATTGGAATGGTACTCTGTGGCACGATCGATATATGAACAAATATATACGTCTCGTCTCAATAAATACAACTTTTTTTCTACCAACCTTGGAATTATCAATCAAAAAACTCAAAAAAGGATCTAATTAATCTGTTATGATTTCAAGCAGACAACTTTAATAAGATTTCAAGCAGACAACCTTAATAAGAAAGGGTTTGAAGCTATATTAAGTGAAACAGAAGACTAAAAGCAATCTCATTCTGGCTTGGAAGATATTACAATACAGTACTCATGTACGAATGCCCCAAACAAGAACCCAAAGGTTCAATGATGGCTGGCTGTCATAAAGGGTGAAAATCATCTTCGTGACATCAGACTGCTGTTCTCTTCTTCTCCATCTCCTTTTTTAGTGCTTAGTCCCTCGTTTTTAGTGTTCAGTAAAAGGAAAAGGAGAATCTAAGGAAGAGCCTCGTAGTGGATCCTTTATTGGAAAACAGGACACCATTCCCTGTTTCTCGGATTGTAGTGATTTTCATTTACTGGAGGGGCTGGACCCAACCACGCCAATAAAATGAAGCTGCCATGGGGACTACTGAATTGGGAATTTAACTTGAAAAGACTGATCAGCCATAGAGTGCTTGACCCCGTTTGCTGATGATCCACGGTATGAGGATCAATCCTCTTCCATAAGGTAACAACAACCTCATATGGCTTGAATAGGTCATCTGATATTATTGTATCATAAGACGTACGACTGGGCGCTCTCCCACCAAGAGTAACTCTTAGGGGCACCTGTCCAGTGGGTTTGCCTCTTAATTAGGTGGTTGAGGGCCATGGAATGGTGGAAGTGACTCACACTGTTAGCAAGTGACAATGCTGTAACAGGTTTGTGCTATGTCTCCTAGCCCTCTTATCCAGATGTAGTGGGTGCCTTCGTTTCACAATATTGATCTGTTGGTACCCAACCTGTCGTCGCCATTCACAGGAGTCTCATCCTTAGGGGTGTCTGTTGGTTTCCTGCACAGAATGGACAGTAACGCATCAGTGAAAATCTCCCAAGCTGGGAATGCAGGCCTTTTGTAGATCACCCACGGAAAAAACAAAACTGCATGGTATGTAATCCCTGAAGTCGATCTTTTGCCATTTATATGGAAGGGGGAGACTTTTTATGATTATGACCATCCTCGCCATAATTACTTTTAGCAAATAACAATGACACCCGAACCAATAATAAAAGGGCTCTTCAGGAAGGGTAACAGTAAAAAACAAGGTTAACACACCAAAACTGCTCAGCCTAAGAAAAAGGCCCTCTCTATGACAACAGATTGGAAAAATCAGAAATGCACTGGAGTGGTTGGTAACAAGTAGTGTATGGGAGCACTCTCTCGGGCTTCAAACCACATGTTAATGGGATTGACTCTTTTTGTGACTCTGTTACTGGTCACTACTGTTATGCAGGGTCGAACTAGGAGAAAAGCGCCATAATAAAAGTGGCTCCCCATTAGCCAGTCATATCTAAAAAAAAAGTGGTCCATATTTGTAAATCGGGGAAGTTTTGAATTTGTAAAAACATGCTGTATGATCTGGTTGCCTTATAGGCCAGTCCAGCCCTGTGGCGTGCATGGAAGGTGAGAAGGATAACTATCTGCCTTGAAATTCCGCCTACGTGTAGTTGTCTACAATCTGAAACATTGGAGACAAACATTATTAAGAAAGGGTTTGAACAGTAGTTGTTAATCCAAGCCGGAGTTGAAAAGAGATTGCACTCACGGAGGATGCCTAAACGACACCGACCACAATATTATGCATCTTTAAAAGAGAACTTCCTTTATACTCTGCCTGTAGTCTGGGCACAGTCTGCGCATTCAGAACTTGAAAGAACAGAAATCGAACAGCAAAAGATACTAGAGCTGGGGTGTTTAAGCCGAGCTGAGGCCGAAAGAAGGGCATGGGATAGCTACACAAAGACCTAAGCTCCC
The DNA here is from genome assembly GCF_964263255.1 of Lissotriton vulgaris. NCBI lineage: Eukaryota > Metazoa > Chordata > Amphibia > Caudata > Salamandridae > Lissotriton > Lissotriton vulgaris. Next base: position 157,775,118 of record NC_141699.1, on the reverse strand, counting down.
ATGGGCTCTGGTTTTCAAATTATGTGACGAGCGCTGTGGGCTATGATTAATTCTAGTTACTATGAATAGAATGAGCACAAAGAATACGTAGCTCAAGATACAGTCCCACGAGCACGTTTTAATCATTTATTGTTGTACACATTTGGTCAAGAAACAACTAATACATTTTTTCCTTACAAAATAAGCTACATTCCATGAAAGGGGCAAGTTAAAGTAAATGTTTTCGCTGTAATTAGATGAAGTGGAAAGTAGAATGTAATAGATTTAACAGATTAGAAGAACGCAACGATGAAGGTCAATTCTGAACTTTAATTTTCCCGGTAGACTGCAAGCACTTCGAAAAGGAAGATAGCATCATTTTGAGATATGAATCTGAACACAATGACTAAAATGAGGCATACTGGCAGCAACCTAAAACTTTTTTTAACCTAATTCTTATCAGTGCTTTCGAAAATATAAATGGAAACAATGTATAAAAAACAAGCTATCTTTCCCACTCTTGCAAGATCAAGTGTGATTAAAGATCCAGAAAAGTAGCTACAGCCACACAGAATGCTGCCAAAAAACACAGCTGAGCAGGTGCTCTTCCACAAGTAGGTGGGGCTCCTGCTTCACCAATCAGCGGTCTGCCCACCCCATCTGGAGATGGAGAAACTGCTGGAAATCCATCAGCATAGCTTTAGCTTGCTCCACTGTAAAAAAAAAACTTTGACCCAGTTGCATGTCTACCTTTGGTCTGCTGGATTAAGGATGACAGGCAGCTGGGTCAAGAATTTCTGACTGCAGAGTAGGCTGTGGGTGTGTGAATGTGAATGACATGGTGTAAGTGAAAAACGTGGATTTGATTTGGTCCACAAGGGAGCGAGAATGAGTTTTGTAAGCCTAGAATTGTTGCGAAGGTAAAGGAAGATGAGGGTGTGGACGATGAACACATCTAAAAGAAAAGCAAGTGTCTGTGGTTTTAGGGAAATTTATGAGAGAGTTTGTAAAAAGATATGGAATGATGGTATAAATGGGACTACACAATGAAAAAATAAGCCCTTTATAAGAGATCACTAATTGCCACTGAAAAGATGACTGTGCAACTGTAGTAAGTCGGCAGTTACTTTAATGGCAAAGTTATTCGATCAGACATTAACTGCCATCAATGGACCTCTCAATTCCAGGGATTCCATTATCATTACCATTTTCAGTGTTCAATATCTCAGTCCAGCTCCACCCAGCACAAGCCTTGGCTCAAACTGCCTCCAAACCAATTTACAGGTACAGGGATACACAAGGGAGGGAAGCTAACTCTCCAATGTGAGAGATTTGCCTTACAGTCCTGTGACCTATTCTTTTTCCTGTAAGAGATACTTGTAAATGTTTGTGCCTGTATATATCCTTACAAGAACATACACGAAGTGCAGAAAATGTAAGGAGGCTAAACAACCCTATTACCAGTATCAATAGCCTATACCAACTTGGTGTCTGGTTCTGAATCCCTCTTGCCCACACATGACAGTTTTGTTACTTTACAAAGTCTTGGGTTGTTATTGGTACTGGTCCATTCTTCAACCTCAAAGAAAAAAATCTCAAAGAAGTTTGATGAATTTCAGAATAGGAAACACAAGAACTCAAAGTATAGCAGTTCCCCAAATAAGATACACAAGTTTTGATCAAGTCAGCTAGGGAGAACTAAGTGCTGCAACTGATGCACTGTTTTAAACCGGATGCAAACAGAATCTATAGCAGTGACCAAAAAAGGGATGCATCTGGGAAGCCAATCTCTTTGCCCTGCCGGATAGGTGGATACAGTAGCAACTTGGTGTGATGGTTGGGGGGGGTGGGGGGGGGGGGTCACAGTTAAAGGGGGCGCTCATGCATGCAGAAAGATGTTTGCATGTGGAAGGATCGAACATTCTTTTACACTAACAGAATTCATTTTTGAGAAGCCTTTCCTTGTCCTGTTAGGTGCCAATAGAAAGGGAGGGACAGCAGGGCGAGAGAGTAACATCAAATGTCAAGACAGGTGGACTTGATGATGTGCACAAGTTTACTCTCAACACAAAACTACAGCAGATGAAGGTCCATAAAACAAGGTCACAGGAAGGAATTCCTTCAATGTACATATGGATTAGTTACTTACCTGTAATCCTAGTTCTCTTCCAGGGGTATCCTCATCAAAGTCATAAGCATTAGAATATTCCCACCCATGCGCGGGACCCCGGAAACACTATATTATATGTGCCCCAAATATATATATACATATATATATATATATATAAAACATGCAATAGCAGCCAAATCACATTAGAGCTGAAATATGCTGTGAAGAATTTCCACCATACATGTAATAATAAGCATTAGAAACATGAGAAACAACACCAAAGATTGTTTAGAAACTGTTTTAATGCTCATAAAGCCGTAGAAATTCTCATAAGCCACTGGAAGCATAGGAAGCTCCCAGGCTGCATTGCAAACACACAGTCTAAAAAGACTGAGAAGCTAACCTGTAGCTGCATAGCAGTAAACTGACACCTTGCCTTTAAGGCACTCATGACCCCCTGTATCCCATCATGCCCCAGGGGTGACAGGTAGGTCAGTTGTTCTTTTCGGAGACTGAAAAACAAACCCAGAACAAATAGGTTAACAATATCTCCTTATTAAAGAGTATCCTTTGCCCGGGGAGGCGGGAGGGTTGCTTATGACTTTGATGAGGATACCCCTGGAAGAGAACTAGGATTACAGGTAAGTAACTAATCCTTCTCTTCCAGGGGATCCTCATCAATAGTCATAAGCATTAGAATAGAGTAGCGAGCCTCTCCTCATCCCTGCGGGCAAAGGAATGATAAGACAGTAATCTCATCAATAAGTCTGAGTAGACTATAGACTACCCAAACAGATTCCTCAAGGAGGCTTGCCCTACTTAAGTATCGGCCCTGGAATCAGATTCGAGGCAGTAATGCCTCGTAAAGGTATGCACCGATTTCCAGGTTGCAGCCTTGCATATTTCCGACATTGGAATGTCATGTAAGAAGGCTACTGTAGCGGCTTTCCCTCTAGTGGAATGCGCTTTTGGTGACATCAACAAAGGCTTGCCTGCAAGCTGATAGGCCAATTTAATGCAAGAAACAATCCATCTGGAGATGGACCTCTTGGCCGCTGGAAAACCTGTTCTCATTGAGCCCTAGTTCACAAACAGTTGGTCCGTTTTCCTAATCCCTTTAGTCTTTTCCAAATAAAACTTTAGCACTCTCTTAAGGTCTAAGGAGTGAAGTGACCGCTCGGCTGGGGTCGTAGGGATTGGAAAAAAGGAAGGGAGGGAAATAGACTGATTTATATGAAAATCAGAGATGACCTTAGGCAAGAAAGATGGATGAGCCCTTAGGACTACTTTGTTGTGGTGGAAAACAGTATATGGTTCCTTCGCACAGAGCGCTTGTATCTCACTTACTCTGCGCGCAGAGGTAATCGCCACCAAAAAAGCTGCCTTCCAAGAGAGATGTTGTAAGGAAGCTTTGTGGATGGGCTCGAAAGGAGGTGACATTAACCTGGATAGAACCAGGTTTAATTCCCAAGGAGGAGAAGGATTTCGCACAGGGGGATACACTTTCTTCAACCCCTGGAGGAAGTCCTTAACCGCTGGAACCTGAAAGAAAGACATCTGATCAGGTGATTTTCTATATGCTACAATAGCTGACAAATGCACTCTAATAGAAGTGTACTTTAAACCAGCAGTTGCCAGGGAAAGGAGGTATGGTAAGATGACGTCCTCCTGCCCCTTAGTCGGATCCAAGTGGTGATCCCTACACCACAAGTAAAATCTTTTCCACTTGAACGCATAGGACGCTCTCGTGGAAGGTCTCTTAGCCTCCTTTAAAATGTTCATACATTCGGGAGGCAAGTTCAAATGTCCATATTGCAGGACCTCAGGAGCCATGCTGTTAGGTTCAATGATGGGAGGTTGGGATGCATTATCCTCCCGTTCATCTTGCTCAACAGGTCCGGCCTGCAAGGGAGCCGTTTGTGTGGACACACAGACAGATGTAGAAGGTCCGGATACCACCACTGCCGAGGCCAATCCGGAGCAATCAGGATCATTTCCATGTCCGACCTGATGAGCTTCGAAACTACTTTCGGAATCAGCGCTATGCGAACATCCCTGCCCAATCCATCAGTAGAGCGTTCCCCTGCGTTCCTGGCCGGTGGAACCTGGACGCGAAGGCGTGGCATTTGGTGTTTTCGTCGTCTGCAGACAAGTCTATGGATGGACGACCCCAGCAATGAAAAAGCTCTTCTACTACTTCTTCGTTTAGCACCCAGTCTGGCTGATCTTCAAAGTGCCTGCTGAGAGCATCTGCTTTTATGTTCAACTCGCCTGGAAGGGGCACTGCCACTACTGTGAGGCCTCGCGAGAGAAGCCAATGCCAGATTGCCTGAGCCTCTCGTGAGAGTGGGCGAGATCTTGTGCCTCCTTGTTTGTTCAGATAGAACATGGTGGTTGTATTGTCCGTCTGAACTAGGACTGAGTTGGATTCGATCGCTGGAAAGAAAGCTTTGAGAGCCAGGAATACCGCTCTGAGTTCCAGCATGTTGATGTGGTATGTCTGCTCCTGCGCAGACCACTGGCCTTGAATCTGAAGCGGACCCATGTGTGCTCCCCAGCCTTGCAGGGAGGCATCCGTCACTATAGACTGGGAAGGAACGGGTTGGTGAAACGGTACCCCCACCAGCACATTCTTTCTCCGAGTCCACCATTTGATGGCCTCTTTCGTAGCCTGGGAAAGAGCGATTCGATCTTCCGAACGCCCTGTCGCTTGGTCCCACTGATCCTCCAGAGCCTGTTGTAGAGGACGCATTCTCAGCCTGGCGTTTGGGATGAGGAAAATGCAGGACACCATGGAACTATTTGAAGAATGCAGGGAGCCATATTGTGTTCACTGTCCTTTTATAATTCAATAAAAAGAAAATTTAAATAAATAAAACTCCTCTATCCAGTCCAGCTCCTCGAGCTGATCTGCCAAAGGATCAAGAGACCCCTCCCAGTCCTCCTCACCTTCCTCTAGCTGCCCTTCAGGGCAACAGGGAACGCCAGGGGAGAAAAGGGGTACAAAAGTACCAGTCGGAGCCGTATCCGGCTCCGTGTCCAAGACAAGAGGAGGCCGGGGTCGACGCCGGTCAGGCACACAACCAGCGTCGGAAGTGGTGGAGGCCTCATCAAAGGCATCGTTGCCGGAGGAGGTGTCGTGAGGTCGACCAGCATCGAACCGGATCCAGGCCTGGATCCCTGGAGGCCATGCGACACCGGGGCCAGAGCAGCCGGCATTGAAGGCCTAATGCCCCCAGCTGAGTCTGCAGGGCCCGAAGGCGCACCAGTGGAGTTGGGCTGCCCAAAGATGGAGTGGAGAGCTTTGTAAAATGCACAAAGCTGGGGAGGGGATTCTCTGGCTCCTGGGAAGAGAGGGAAGCTCAGAGCCATCCCATAAGGCTCCGCAGACAGAGCCGAAGGACGACGACCTTCAGCGTCCTGTGTCGCGTTGGCCGACGGACTGAGAGAAGGAGAAGAGTGACGGTGCATCTTCGCCTTCTTCTTGTGCTTTGACTTACCCGAAGATGAAGACTTCGATGAGGAGTGATGATGGTGACTCTGCGACCTCCCTTTCAATCGGGACCTCGAGCGGTGCGGAGCTGACTGTCGGGCCTCCAGAAGCTTCTGGGACTGCTCCCGTAAAGACTTCGGGTTCATGGCCCGACAGTAGGAGCACAACTTTGGGTCATGGTCGTGCTCTAGGCACCAAAGGCACACGAGGTGCGGGTCTGTGACTGACATCATCTTGTGACAGGAGTCACAAGGCTTGAAGCTGGTCCGATGATGGGACATCCCTCGTGCACCAGGAGTCGAACAACTCGAAAAAGAAGTCAACAAAATTCTAAAAATCACTAGTCAAAAAGTGACTAAGGGTACCGCTCTCTCCGCATCTGCGCTGGCTGGCGTGCAAAAAGAAAGAACTGACGTCAGCCCGTAGGGGTAGGCATCTAAGTAGACACTGCAACGTCATTTTGGCGAACAAGATGCCAACGACGGACGCAGAGTAGACCGTCACCACCTACCGACGCACAGGGGTCCTGCTAAAGAAAAAATCTCCGAATCCAGTCTGACGCCTGGGGGTAATTCTAAGGTAAGGAATCTATAACTAATGAACAAGTTACTTACCTTCGGTAAGGATATATCTGTAAGAAACATTAGTTAGTATTAGATTCCTTACATTAGAATATCCCCAGGCGTCAGTCTGGATCCGGAAACTTTTGCGTAGCAGTACCCCTGCGCGTCGGTAGGCGTAGTCTGCAGGCGTCCCCTGCGGCTCCGCGTCCGGCGTCGGCGTCGTGCGCCGTGATGACGTCGCTGGAGTATATAGACGCCGCCTCAGCGCGCTGACGTCAGTTCTTTGTACACAGCTTTTCCGCGCCAGAACACGCAGAGCCATGTGAGAACCAACACTGGTGCCATTTGAAACTAGGGCCCTGAAAGGGATGTCCTTAACCCTAGGTATCAGTTCGCAGAACGGGGAGGATGGGTGCGTCGAGCGACGCCGGTCCGACTCCGCGTCCGGATTCGGGGAGGGCATGGGGACGCCGCCGCCCGGAGCCGGTGCCGGAGCCCCGGCGCCGGCCAGAGCCGGCACCGGAGAACCGGCACCGCGCGTGGACGGCGTCGGGGGTAACCCCGATGGAATCGGCGCCGGAGAGGCCGGTAGACCAGCCGGCGTCGACCCCGAAGGCCCCTGCGGCGCCGGGGTCGGAGCCGTCGGCGGCATCGGGGCCGGAGCACCCGATGGCGTCGAGGCAGGGACACCCGAACCGCTAGGGCCCCCGGACGGTAGCACTGGGCCCGAAGGCGCCGAAGGCCCCGTCGGAGGAGTGAGCGCCCTCATGGCCATGAGGAACGCCTCAATCTCCTTGGGCGTCGCGCCTAGCCCAGGGACCGGAGGGTATGGAGCAGGCCGCGCCGGCGACTCTCGCGGAGCCGCGGGGGTGGGGTCAACCGAGCCCCCGGCCGCGTCGCGCGAGCGTCTGGGGAGTCGGAGGTACGATGACGACGCCCCGACTTCTTGTGCTTCCTACCTGAGGAACCAGACGAATGGTGATGACTTCCGGAGCGCTCGGCACGGCTCCGCGGCCGCTCCCTCGAACGCTCCCTGGACCTCCGGCCGGACCGGGACCGCTCTCGACGCGGGGCCGACACCCGGAGCTCGAGCAGCTTGCGGGACCGCTCCCGTCTAGCCTTATTTGTCAAGGCCCGGCAATCGACGCAGGCGTCCACGTCGTGGTCGGGGCCCAGGCACCGGAGGCAGAGTCGGTGATGGTCCGTGACCGACATTGTGTGGTCACAACCGTCACAATTCTTGAAACCGGGCATCCTACGGCACCAAAAAAGTATAAAGAAGTTTACAAAACTTGGTCAAAAGACCGGAGTACTGCTCTTCGGATCTGCGCTTACTGGCGCGGAAAAAAGAAGAACTGACGTCAGCGAGCGGAGGCAGCGTCTATATACTCCAGCGACGTCATCACGGCACACGACGCCGACGACGGACGCGGAGCCGCAGGGGACGCCTGCAGATGACGCCTACCGACGCGCAGGGGTACTGCTACGCAAAAGTTTCCGGATCCAGACTGACGCCTGGGGATATTCTAAGGTAAGGAATCTAATACTAACGTGTTTCTTTCAGATAGTCTCTTTCCAGGTGTCTAGTTGGCTGACAATCAACCAGAACGTTACTATTATCATCATCTATATCATAGAATTTTTCCCTCCTTGGAGGCTACATCGCCATGATCGGCATCCTCATCATAAATTCAATATCTTGGTGTAGCAGAACAATGTTGTGACATTGGAGCTGCATGCATAGCTGGTAGTTTTTCACTGAAGAAATGAGCACAGGTGGCTGAGTGGCTGCTGAGGATGTTGAATCTCAGGAGTTCCGGGTAAGTTTGGACCATTTATGATGGCCTTTCCACAAGAACATGCTGAGCGAATGTTTCGATCTTGATCTCCAATGACATCAGGAGATCTGTTGGGTTCTGAAACAAGGGCCTCTTTTAACTCCTCCTACAATAATGTCAACGGTTGTAGGGGGCGAGTACACTTTTGGAAGTCAAAATGATGGCGAAGATCATCATCAGCAATGTCTCCTTGTGATATGTCCTTTATGATGAGCTGATGCGGAGCGTTTGTCCCTGGTCGCTCCTCCAAACTGAAGAAAATGTCTATTGTGTCAGCATCATCGCTTTCTTCTTCCTCCTCTTGGTATTCAGTTTTATGAAGAGTAAGTCTGATCGCTACAGCAAAGAGGTGATAGAGAGCAGGAGCAAGTATAGGGATAACATTTGGTATTGGGAAGGAAGGAAGGAAGACAGGGCACCCAATGAGGCAACAATCAATGTCTGTAGAGTTGATTGTATGGCAAATGATGATTGGAAGACTGACAGAGGAACCGTTGACAACCCAGCAACTGACAGTGAAGCATCCAATAAAAGAACAGTTGATGGAAGAACTGATGATGCCTCCGCTGATGAATCAACCAATGGGTTGGGTGGCAGTCGACAAAGTAGGAACCAATGCCGATGTAACTGGTTCGGTCTCATGGGCGGGCACACACCTGATGTGAGTGTAGCCAACAAGATGCAAGGCTGCAGTACTGGAAGTGCCAATCATTTACAAATCAGATGGTGCACAATCAATAATGTAGTAGGAGGGAATATGACTTTAACTGGCAGCAGGCCAGCAGAAGACTGATGGCTACAAGATGACACAGCAACCCAATGATTTGGAAAACGAACAAGAGCAAGAAAATACTCTCCCATCTGTGAGCAAGGCTGAAAATGCCCAAGAAGGATTTAAACTACTGGAAAAAAACTAAAATATTGAAGCTGAAATCTGGCAGTGAGGGCATCTGAGGGGAGCTGAGCATTGTTTCCCTCTCCCTCACTGGCTGGAGTTTGGGTCATATAACGAGGTGGATAGCAAGCATCTGCAGCATGACAACATGGATTAATTGAAGCAAGTGAAACTATAAACAACTCTATGCAGTTAGTTCTTTTGATAACTTAATTTGCTGATGGATATACAGCTTTCCACAAAGTCCAGATCCAATATGACACCTGGAATGAGATTCTCATGAGGAATCTGCATGAAGGAGAGTGTCCATTACAAGTTTGCTGTTGATGATAGTGCAGTCTGTCTGTCTGTGGAAAACTTAATATGTGTTGCATAATGTTTCACGATAACATTCATAATCCTGTGAAAATGTTTTCTTTGAGCTAGGGCAAAATTATGCTGATAATTATATGTCATTCACAATATTTATTTCACATTTGTCAGTGTCATAGCTATGATCACTCAATTAGGAATAGCAACCGAGGGGTTTCAGAAACAACAATAATGAGTAGTATCAAAACTATATTTATTTTTTGATTCTCAATAATTGAATCATTTGTTTTTATCTTTTTTATCCAGAAATCAGAAATCTGGCAACATAGAACCACCAAACCATATATCACAAATCATATGGTGGCAAACAAACACCTTTAACATATACTGTGGACACAATAAAGGGACCACATGCACATTATTACACATGCAGCCTAATTCACAAATAATATTTCAAGTGAATTGTACAGTGTGTTTGTATAAAAGGTGTTTAGGCGTCGACGTTTCGGTCCACGTTGGTCAGACAGATCCGTAGGACCATCTTCAGGACAGAGAAAGTTGCACAGAGGTATCTAATACAAACATAATAACATAACAACATAAGTGAAACCCTAGGGTACACGGAGATTCAAATGCAGCTCAATACAGAGAATAAAGTGACAAAACACTACACTAAAACATAACCATTCCAGGTGTCACATGCCACACAAAAACCAGCAAGTGCGTGTAAACCGACTCTTCTCTACATCTGTGCCAACGAAAGAAAGAAAGGAGACCACGTGGCAAGTGCCAACAAGACTAAGTTACCAAAATCCGAGGTGAGTTCAATACTCTACATTGCGGAGGCATAACTCACGCATCTGTGCGAGTGCAAATCACCCAGTACACCATAGATGCATTAGTGAAGGGCAGCGTAAAGGTATGCGCGACATACTTACATCGGACCAACACGCCACACAGGCCGTTCTATAATTAAATAAATCTGGGTTAGCTCGAAATAATTACTCCCTCAATTATACACCCAATAGTGCAAGAACGTAAGACTAACTTACAATCCGGCAGCCGCCCAAAACTCTAAAAGATATAATAATCATGATTAGAGGTCCATACAAGCGCTAGAAATCCTACCAGCTCAGACTAACGCGCCTCCAACTTACTTAGACGACCATGAAACGCCGGTTCTAAGGAGTCCGTGTATCTTCTCCGGGTGTAATCGCGGTAACCATCCACTTCCGCATACACCGTAAATAACGCTTGGCGCCATGACGTCAATATGCAAGCTAGCTCGGCGGCCATCTTAGAGTGGTTTCGGAAACGTAATTGCCCTATATTCCACAACCATATCAGACCACTACGTTAAATATAAAACATTAAAACAGACTCAAACAAAAGAAACGGAAAGAAACAAAGAAAACCATCAGCTTCTTTGACTACATCCAAAATCATACTTATCGTTATCACATACAGCCGTATGTGGCAGTACAGAATCACAAGACAATTACACCAAGGTAGCCAATGAATGCCATTCAATAAGAGTGTTCAGCCCATTCTCTACTGTGTCGCATAACCAAATCAGTTTATTGTCTCTTTGGGCAAGCAGTTTCTCCACATTAGGTCTTCTCCTTGTACCCTTCACAGACTCGATCACAAACCATTTCATATCAGTGGGAGCATGTGACATGTTACAATAGTGCTCAACCAATGGCGCAGTTTGAATTTTGCATCTGATACGGGACTGGTGTTGTGTTATCCGTTTCCTTATTTCTTGTGTTGTTTTTCCTAGGTAATTAAGGCCACAAGGACACTGGATACAGTAGACCACATTTTTGGTCATACAATTAGAGTGGTGTTTAAGTGTCATCTGTCTCCCATTAATGCAGCAGGTTTTCGTTACTTGTGTGGTGGCAAAGGCTGTACATCCACCACAAGGAAAGTGTCCGACAATGGGTGCCAGGCCCCATATACTAGTTAGGGTGTTGGTCTTAGGTTCCATATAGGCTTTGACCAAATGGTCACGCAGGTTTTTTCCCCGTTTAAAAGCAAATCTAGGAATGGCTAGTTGGGGTTCAACCTTCTTAATCAAATGCCAATTGTGTTTGATGATTTTCGTGATTTGTGTGGATTCTGTACCAAAAGTCAGGACACATGTCGTGGGTACTGTATCAGGTGTAGCTTTAGGGTTCGAAATTGCTAACTGATTCTTCTGTAGGAGGGCTTGTCGGTCATAAAACCAGGCACGCTTCATCGCATGTTTTACCAGCCGGTAAGGGTATGAACGAGTCACAAGTTTTTCTTGCAATATTTTTGCCTCCCTAAAATAATCTTCCCTCCTGGTACAGTTCCTCCGGATCCGGAGAAACTGACCAAAAGGGAGATTATCCCGTAAATTACGGGGGTGATGGCTATTGTACCTTAAGAGGGTGTTCCTTGCCGTGAGCTTAGTATATAAGCTCACGGCAAGTACCCCTTCAACATGTATTATGTTAAGGTCTAGAAAATTCATGACCTCAGAGTTGCTTTCCAGAGTGAATTATAGGTTCACATCTTTAGTATTGAGCCATTGGTGGAACTCTTCCAGTTTGTCCTTACTCCCCTCCCAGACTATACAAACATCATTGATGTATCTTAAATATTTAGCAAGATTAGACACAAAAGGGTTATTATTGTAGATAACTCTTTCCTCAAAGTCTGCTACAAACAGATTTGCTACTGTGGGAGCGAAAACTGCGGTTTACACGCACTTGCTGGTTTTTTGTGTGGCATGTGACACCTGGAATGGTTATGTTTTAGTGTAGTGTTTTGTCACTTTATTCTCTGTATTGAGCTGCATTTGAATCTCCGTGTACCCTAGGGTTTCACTTATGTTGTTATGTTATTATGTTTGTATTAGATACCTCTGTGCAACTTTCTCTGTCCTGAAGATGGTCCTACGGATCTGTCTGACCAACATGGACCGAAACGTCGACGCCTAAACACCTTTTATACAAACACACTTTACAATTCACTTGAAATATTATTTTTGAATTAGGCTGCATATGTAATAATGTGCATGTGGTCCCTTTATTGTGTCCACAGTATATGTTAAAGGTGTTTGTTTGCCACCATATGATTTGTGATATATGGTTTGGTGGTTCTATGTTGCCAGATTTCTGATTTCTGGATAAAAAAGATAAAAACAAATGATTCAATTATTGAGAATCAAAAAATAAATATATTTTTGATACTACTCATTATTGTTGTTTCTGAAACCCCTTGGTTGCTATTCCTAATTGAGTGATCATAGCTATGACACTGACAAATGTGAAATAAATATTGTGAATGATTCCTACCTGGATACTTAGCTTATATGATTCATATTACCCAGTCTTGGTGGGACTATTGGGTGGCTCTGTTCTAGTACAATAATTATATGTGACACTGCAAAACCTATAATTAGGTTACACGGTGCTAGGAAGCCCTATCTAGGGCAAAACAAACGTTAAACTAGAACTGTTAAGGTTGCCATATACCATCTGGACAATCCCAAATAAGTAGGGGTATCTTCCTGTTCTTGAGGACCTCAAGAGTCTTTCGGATATGACAAGCTCAATCTCCTTTAAACAGGAGTTGGAGTTTTATCAGGTTGAATTGCATCACAATTTTCCTACATGCCAGCACTGCATTACCATCTTACAGCCTGAGAATATGCTCTGAGTAGAGCATTGTACAGCCGAGCTCTTTGCTTTGTGAGGCCGTGTTTCACATTTCATTTGGGAGTGGCCGAAAGAGTGCACCCTATGTTCTTAAGTTCTTGTGAACACAACACTTCACGATGTGCCCAGACAGATGACCCCAGTCCTGATGAGAACCGCAATTGATGAATAGATCAAGCGAAGACAACACACAACCTTGCTGTAATGGGATTTGGATTCCTGCTGTCTAGGAATAAGATAACAACCTTGGGTGGCACTACTGCTGTTCTGTGATCCTGTAAATTATCTTCACACTTCTCCTGGGCATTGCATCATCTTCACTTTATTTACTGCACCATTGCATTTGATGTGAGAAATATTTTCTTGCACAGAAGTAAGAGAAAGGCTCATTGTATTTTACGTTCACCCATCGAGTGGTTGCCACAGCTATGATCAAATGTATTGCTTGCTTAATTCCTTTATCCTGGGCTAGTTCGTGTGTTACTACGACTAATTAGCCCCATAATATTAGACATATCATGACTTTCCCTGTGGGTTCATTGGGTTTGTGCTTGCGTACATATAATAAAAATCTGAGTGGCAGGTTAGACCATTACACTGTGGCCATTCTGAGGGGCATTTTATAAATACAATGCCCCATGGTGGATTGGAAGTTTTCACATTTGTGCTACAGAACAAGAACCGTGATACAAGTGGAATCCCATTGTGCTGGAGAATCCTCCGCTGCGTCGTTGTGGCTTCAATTTGAATGAAAATAGGCCCATACCTTGAGGTGTGAACCTAAATGCACATTTATACATTTTATCGCAATGAATACAATTACCTTTGTGTCCTGATGAAGGAGACCTAAATATTATATAATAGTACTGAAATGGCGACGCAGCAGTCTGCAAGGGCGACGAAGAAACTGTTTAAGGAATCACTGATTATTTAGAGCAATTTTAGGAAATCTGGTTGTACGGTTGTTACCCAAGACATCCATCTGACCTCGGACAACCTAACTTGTGGCTTAGTAAGAACTGCGTTATGTATTAATTATACTTTCTTGTGTGCCCTAATATTTGACCTGAAGAGAAGTACTAATAACGAATGTATTGTTTGTTCATATAAATGTCGTAGGGACACTTGCAGCATCACCAACAATGGCATCAATGGTGAAGTCCTTCTTTGGATTGCTGAAGAGCAATCCTCGAACAAAATGGAGGCAGTGTGGTCGATACGGTCCAGACACGGTCGGACTGGCTGCTTATGGAATTGGGCAATCCCTGGGAGCTGGAAGCTTGGATGCCACTTTCTGAAGGCCTGATGGCGGCAGTCACCCTGCTTTGCATCTCCCCTCAATTACGCTGCTAAAAGGGTCCCTATTCTGGGTCTTGTGCCATACGACTACCAGGCAGGCTGCAGCACCTTCTTGGTATTACTACTCGCAGTGCAGTACCACTTTCAACCAATAGGGAAACTCACTGTTTGAAAATGATGCAGTTTTGTGTTGGCAGATTGCAGCACTGGAGGTGGCAAGTTTTGAACATCCTTAAAAGCAAATACTAATTAGCATAACTGATTAAATGATAGGAAGGGACGTCATAACCTGGGGCTCATATCACAGAAAGTGACGTCACAGGAGGTAATCTTACAAACATTGCATTTAACTATCACCACTTTTTTGTTTCATTACAGATTTTTTCCTCAAATGCTGTCAAGAAATAAAGGGTCACAGAAGGAGATATCATCCAGTGACAGAATAGCACAATCTGTAACCATGGCAACGGGTTTCAGCTGAATTGTGTGAACTTTCCTTCACTGTGTCTCATTTTGAGGATCTGACACCACAATCTAGAAATTCAGTTCAGGATGTGTGCTATATAAAAACCTCTGTTACGGCTACTTTAACCAAAAATAACTTTGCTCCACAAACAATGATATTAATATATATGCAGTGCAAATGACACACTGACAGCTCTTGCATCACCAGCGTCACTGGCAGGGCATTAGGGACGCAGGAAAGAGCACGTTTAAACACTATTACTTTTAACAAAGAGCAATGAGCAATGTAATGATATAATCTAATGTACTAAACTGAAAAAGAAGTACAAGAAATAATATATTTTCGAATCATTTGGCTCACCTCTTCCTATGAGTTCTTGGCTCGCCCACCGCTTCTGGCCTCTCACAGAGCGCCATAAACGTGTACTCAGTGGAGGCTCCTCCGCTAAACCGGAGGAATGTCGCCCCACTGCTTTTCTGTAGTGAAAGACAGACAAAATAAATTGATAACTTGTGTTGTTATCATTTTATTTTCTCCTACTTCCGCCCACAGCTTTGTGTGAGGGGGCTGGGGCAGGGGAGGAGCAGTTGCACCCTCCTAAAGTGCGCAATTACTGCTTGGACGACCCTCTCGGGCCCAAAACAGTATTGCGCACTTCGCATGTTATCCATGCAGGCTGCATTACAGCATATGTGGAGAACATGCCCAGGCCTCCAGTCAAGGTCTGAGCGCCGAAAAACTGCGCTCAGACTAATCACAACGCTGCTAAGGCAGTGTTGTGTTTGGCTGAATGTGGAGCCTGGGTGTGCTTCCTGTGGCCAAGCGAAGGAGTACTACGGCAGACAGAAAGGCGAGGAAGCAGCGAAAATGTATCTTTTTAATTAAATTTTTTCATACATCCGCGTGTCCCCCCTCCCACATCCTCCTCCCTACCTCACACGTCCTCTGCCCCCTTCCCGCCCGCTTCAATCTGTGCCAGAAACCGGTCCCCGGTAGCTTGTCTCCTTTCTGGTGAAGAATTGGCTTGGTAGTTTAGTCTGCCCTGTTCCCATGATGCACTGGGCCAGGGACAGACTGATTTGCATATAGCCAGGTTCTGAGCTGGGATGGTGCAGTGAGATAAATAACGGTGATGGATCAAGCCCTGATCTTTGGACAGGGTAAGAGTGGTCTGCTTAATTCAGACACTCTGTTCATCACCACCCCCTTTTCTGAATCAATCTGTGCCGGCCGCACCTGCGTGTACTCTGATTCTCACATAGTACCAGCATGCACAACTGCATTCACATGATACCTTCTCAAGAGGAAGGCTGGGTAGCCAGATTATATCCCGAGCTCGGCAATGCTCACCCACCAGGGCATATGATGGCGCCATGGCTGGCTCCTATTTTTAAAGACAGAGGTCCTTAGACAAGGGAAGATTAAAGGAGAATGAATATAGACCAAATGGAACTATATTTTTAAGAAAGTGTGCAGCCGGACAATTTATTAACTTGATAGAAATGATCACAAAACAATAAACCACAGAGTGTGAGGGAAGCGGGACACCAGCCGATGTCCGACTAACTCACTGAGGGAGCACAAACAAAGGGGAAGTAGTAGGCAATAGCAGGTCATCTGGATATTGTAAATCATAAAACAGATAATCCAAAACATACACATATGCATGAAAAATTTGTATCAACTATGCATTAAGTGCATTTAGGTCAACGACGTTTCGAACCTTAAACAATATTGGTTCATCCTCAGGACAAAGAATAATTGCCTAAAGAGTTAACATTCACAGTTGTCCCCACTGTATGGGAATCAATACACCATACCATAACAGAAAAATTAAGAAGAGAAGGGAAACATAAAAGAATGAAACATGTCAGTAAATCATTATTACAACTGCGTATACAGTGCAAGACTCATACCATGCCAAGGTGTCAGCGGCAACGGAGTGTGATGCATGCTGGATACAAGCAGTGTGTTGGAAGGTGGGAGCACGGCGAGTGGCGCAACGTCCCAATGGTGACAAATAATAGCTCAGACTGGCTACGGAGAAATAAAGAGTGCCGCTAATACGCAATTGTGCAGATGAGCTGTGTCCTAAAATGTGATCGATGTGGAGGACTGTGGCGGTGCGAACCGGTACTTACAGGGGTGAATAAATAAGCAAAGGTGCGCAAAAATCAAGATCTATAGTGACAAAAAGTGGCTTATCGGTGGGGTGAGGCTGAAAAAGATTCAGCCCGAAACTCAATATACAACTGTATTCTGAGGAGGGGAAATATAAGGTCAGTGAAGCCGATCTAATGAACATTGAGTCAGTTGCCGTAATAATCGGTAAAAACCTTACCAATGGGAAAATCCAAGAATTGACTCAAATAAATCTGTGAGGAAAGGGAAAGGATTATAATGGAGTCAGTGAGCAGTAAAAACGTTGAAGCATAAGTGCTTCGTTACTGAGGCTTACCGACAGGGAAGATGCCCTCGTTTAGAATTCTGTTGAAACAGAAAATGAATAAGGGGCATTAATGCCGGCATTTCATGGAAGATCGTATAAATGATCCTGCCAGGGGTCGCCGTAGTCTTACCTGGCAATATAACGAGCAGGTCCGCAATGGGGGTCCTTGCAGGCATGAAAATTCAGCACGGCGTGCAATCCGAAATGTAAACGCGATATGGAGAAATTTCGTAATCACGTGGGGGCTGGGAACCAATAGGGACATGGCAAAAGCTGTCGGCCATTTTGGATTGGGCACAAATTAAAAGAGTGGCAGACATCTTAGGTGTACTGCGGTCGGGAGGTCCGTAATTTAGACAAAAACGAGTCGTTGCATACCCGTTTGTACAAGTGAGAAAGTGCATTTCATGAAACAAACATCAGACATACAGTGACAAAGTTACAAGGTCAAATACGACATCAACAGCAAAAAATAAAACATTTTAATGAGAAAACGAATTACAGTGAGCCTAATGGCATTAAATTAGCGGGAGAAGGTTACAGATAAAAACAAATAGACCCGTCAGAGCGTAATGAACAGAAGTAGGTAGTCCAGTTATAGCCAGAATCATAGTAAAGTTCCATTCGACCAGGCAAAGTTGATGCCTAGATCAATGAGGTCCAATCCTCAGTCCGATTCAAGCCAGTATTCAGACTTTGTGTCTTCAGTATCCAACGTAGTTCCTCCTTGTTTAGCAACTGCTGCAAATTACCTCCGCGGCTGGGGAGTCTTATCACAGAGATGATAGTCCATTTAAAGTCGATTTCAGTGTGGGATCGTTCAGTGAAATGATGCACAAGGGGTACTACGGCGGACAGAAAGGCGAGGAAGCGGCAAAAATGTATCTTTTAATTACATTTTTTCATACATCCGCATGTCCCACCTCCCACATCCTCCTCCCTACCTCACACGTCCTCTGCCCCCTTCCCGCCCCGCTTCAATCTGAGCCGGCCGCACCTGCGTGTACTCTGATTCTCACATAGTACCAGCACGCACAACTGCATTCACTTGATACCTTCTCAAGAGGAAGGCTGGGTAGCCAGATTATATCCCGAGCTCGGCAATGCTCACCCACCAGGGCATATGATGGCGCCATGGCTGGCTCCATCAAGTCCCTCCCATGCCGCACACTACTCTGACGGAGTCAGCCGAATGGTTACATACGCTTTACTTCAGC
Organism: Lissotriton vulgaris; assembly: GCF_964263255.1. Taxonomy (NCBI): domain Eukaryota; kingdom Metazoa; phylum Chordata; class Amphibia; order Caudata; family Salamandridae; genus Lissotriton; species Lissotriton vulgaris. Next base: position 157,756,805 of record NC_141699.1, on the reverse strand, counting down.
TTAGAAAGCTCAATGAAAGCTCCAAATCACAGCCATTGCCAGGCCCGGGCTTGCTCAGGGGTTGGCTGGGTTGTGCTTAAATAATGGAATTGGATTGCAGGGTGCCGCTTCGCTGAGGAGTGTTCTCATGGCCTGTCACTGCTGCTACATCTTGCTGGGGCATTTTGCTCACATCAGCGTGGGGAGCCTTGCTGTGTACCTGCCGGGGGCCGTAACGAGGGAGAAAGCGAACACCAGCCTGCCCCGCGCTCACCTACCTGTTGGGAGGGACTTTGAGACTATGAGTCCCAGCAAACCCAGCGCTCGCCACAGCGCCGGCAACACCTGAGGACTGTTAGCCCCTCCTCTTCCTAGTATATCTTTGCCCTGCTTCCTCGGCGGCGTGGGACGCGCGCGGGTGGGCGTGGGGCGAAGCCCAGGCCAAGGGCGGGCCCGTCTGAGCACGTCCGAGACTGTAGAGGCTGGGCTGGGGTAGAACTCTTGGTTCATATTTACTTCACCTTTTTCCAAGATCTAGCGGTTGTTGCAAAAGAAGGAACTCTAAGACTGCCTGGCGGGTAAGGACTACCTGAACTCCACTTGTTTGGACCGGACTGGTTAAGGGTCCATGTATAGCACCCGTTTTTATTTTATTAATAACTACAGCATTTAATGATTCATTCCGTTAGCATTCAAATGTCGTATATATGCTTAGAAGGAAACATTGCTTAAATGCGTACAGCACCTATGCATCCATTATTTGTACAATCATTTTTTAATGCATTTTTAAGCATTTCGGGTGGGTTTTCACACTACGTGTAGATATGTTTTAGATATGATAAACCTGTTTAGAATTTAGTAAAGTCGTACATAAGGAAGTGGAGTGGGTGTTGTGTTCCATTTTAGGTTCTGAATGAATTTCCCGATTCATGCCCTTATATAGGTATAATTTGCATTACCCTTATATAGGCATAGAAATCCAGTCCTTATTTAGGCATAGTCCATGCTACCCAAATACAGGCATGGCTACTTCCATCCGTTCATCTACATCACAACGATTTCTTGGAAAACCAGACTCTTAAGCGGTTAGGGACTTCCCCTTGCTTGGATACTGAGTTCTCCAAGAACTCATTTATTATGCATGAACATTATTCCTTAGGGGTTCATTCATGAGGTTCATATGCCCGACTTTACGTCAAAGCTGTCATTCCTAAACAACTTCAAAATATAAATATACCTTCACTTGCTATAGCAAAGCACAGTGAGGTTCGGTGAAGTTCGACTACCTACTTGCCCAACGCAGCTTGCTACAGCAAGTGCCAAAGGAAGCCAACTCTCCAGCTGACATACTGATCAGAAGCGGTCATCCTCCTGCAGCGAATCCAGCTCCGGTGTTTCTGACTCCCCTTGCGGGGTGTTGGGAAATCGAGTCCCGAGAAAGAGATACCAACATCTCTCATTCTAAGGTATGGAGCTGATTAGAACCTAGAGAAACCTTTGGCAATTCTTAGCAAAACTTATCTATCGCAAAGACAAACACCTATTTCTTCCCTCGTACTAGACTTAGGTTAGGTACATTGGGAAAGGCGTATTTTAGAAGCACCAGTTGAGTATTTTAGCCTGTGTTATTTATGTATGTATTTTTATATATGGCATAGCAACAGACAATGCTATTACAGTATTATTTTATATTACTGTTTACGCTGTACGCATTATAGTTCCCACTCTGTCTAACGATTGTAGCAGTTCATATCTCTTGCATGAGAAATAAGACTGTTCAATAAACCCTTTTTATTGAAACACCCATCTCACTATTTCTATGCAACTCTGTAAAAACGAAGTATGCACGATTGACTGAGGGAAATAGTTATCCATTGTTTCCACGACTCTGAAGATATTGTTCCGGTTCTAGGGGAAACAAAGTTGTCATGTTTATGCGGTTGTCTAATCCCTTCTTGTTTACTCGAGAAAGTTTCTAGTGACCTCTGATTTAGCGGACACACACAATTAAGTTTAGTATACTCGATAGAGACATACTGACCTCAGTCCTATGTCAAATCTATAGTGTATATTATTCCAATGCGCAGAGCCTATTGGGAATATAGGAACTACACTACAGAGGCTATGGCTGAGTTGATTGCCCTGCACAAGCAAACAGGTTGAATTAAGTGGCTCAACAAGATCAAGGCTTGGTTCATTAAAATAGGGCTGGGACAGCTCTGGGAGGAACCTGGGACCATTACTAAATCTATGGCTCCCCCTTGTCAAAAAAAGGTTCTGGGGACTGATGGCTTCGGAAAACTTGGAACACACTGCACATGGCACTTTAACCGTGAGGTTTTTTAATATTAAGATAGTTTTGTCTTTTAAACTTTCCTGGACGATATTGAATCACCACAGGCACGTGCACTCAACTTAGATATGGAACTATTCCCTTAAATGCAAGGAGAAGTTGCTGGAGTAATGTGCTGGCCAATCCATTGTGCCCTTCCTGCCACAGCGCCTCCGAAACACTTGAGAACTTTTTCTTTTGCTGTCCCTCCTATGCTGATTTTAGAAGAACTTGGATAGCTCCTGTCTGTCGCATGCTTTCCATTAGGTGCCCCTTGGAAGCTACACACATCTTCAAATCAGGCACCACAAGATGGCTAGTGTTTGCTATTTCGAGATTCCTGCTATTTGCCTGGTAGTGGAGATCAAAATGTGTTAAGCAGTCTCTGAACACTGTTGCATCTTTTTAGCTCTTCTTGCTTCTATGTTTGATCCTGCTCATTATGTTCTTAAGGGGCTGCATTTTATTGGATATTTTAATGAACATCTTTTTAATGTAATATTAATTGTTTTTATCCTGATGTATTGTTTTTTACAATGTAAATGATCATATTTTTGATCGAATAATGTATATATATATACATATACATTATATATATATATATATATATATATATATATATATATATATATATATATATATATATATCGCTGCACGCTCGCTTGTATCCCAGAAAGCAGACGGCACTCAGAGCTTGATGTTTCTTCCAGTTTAATGACAGACCCCCGTCACCCCATCAAAAGACAAACGCGTTTCGCCGTGAAACGGCTTCCTCAGTGTCAATTGTGAATGATAAAAAATCGCCATTTAAGCTCCAACTCTAACCACAATAGAAAGAGGACTAAGCCCAACATTACGTGAAAAATAGTGGCAGACATATTGTAACGTGCGAATGCTTACTGCTTCTCTATGCAACTTAGGAGAAATGGCGATCAATAAAGTGCTCGTGCGTTAAAAAAACAAGAGGGCAAAAACTTCCCTCATAATAAAAAAAAAAAAATAAATAAAATAAATAAATAAAAAAAAAAATATATATATATATATATATATATATCATGGCTCACTGCTCCAAAGTCCGGGGCACTCTTACAGCGGGTGCTAGTCCAAGCGCGTCAGAGCTTCGCGCTTCAAAATGTGAAAGCTCTCTCCCTCCCGATCCCGGGTGGAAATAAGGACAGCACACACGGGAATTCTTCTTAGAAGCAACTTTACTCGCACAGACGCGTTTCGGAAGCCACGCTTCCTTCCTCAATGTTTGTTACACCGCAACGCGCGATTAGGCGCCATTTTATTTCAAAATACACAAACAACTCACGATGGTAAGCATAGAGAGAGGACTGACGCGTGAGCGCCATCTTGCTAGTGCATATAATTCTACAGTAGCATGACTGTGATTAAACAACACTCATTCATCTAGTAATTGCTAATATTCATAATCATTTAAAGACCTCACACATTTAAAACGAGGAATTTACAAAGTAATATTGCCGTGGATCGGCGAATAACCCTCTCATTAATACGATGGGCACTGGACTGAGATCTTGCCGTGGATCGGCCTGTGGCAACACGAAGGTTGCCATTTGAATTTCCATTAGCCCCGTATATTAATTTTTACCAATCAGTGTTGAATGATTGATTCCAAAATATTAAAAAAGTTGCAAAATATTAAACAGTAATCCTGAAAATACCAAAAGAAATAAGTACGTGGTGCAATATTTATCTGAACAATCAAGATCTCTCAGTTCATTCTAAAGCACTTAATAACCATTAGTCACAGAAAGACGCACATTGCAGAAACCCTTATCATTTAGCTGTTATTACTTTCGTGTCCACACTGGAGATACTGCATGGCATTGTTGTCACTTAGCTCCCTAAATGTACAGTCAATTCCTCCCCACAGTTCAATCCCAAGGGGGCCTTTGTTTGGCAGTCTATGATATAACGGGATTCTAACCTACGAAGTTTTTGTAGTTTATCCCCTCCCCTGATGTCAGAAATTGCATCCAGGCAGAAATACTGTAACAGGTTCCTGTCGCTCTTATGTTTGATGGAAAAGTGTCTTGCGACAGGGTATGTAAAATCTCTGTTTACTATGGACCGCATATGTTCTAAAATGCGCAATTTCACAGGATTTATGGTGCTGCCTATATACCTAAGCCCACAAGGGCAGAGGAGGCAGTAGACTGCGAATGGGGAAGTGCAGGTAAGGAATTGCTTGATTTTCTTTTTAATTCTACAACCCACAATTTCGTAAGAATAAACCCTTTTACTATTGGCACAGGCCTTGCATCGACCACAGGGGAAGAAACCTTTAACATCTTTTAGTTTGCCTGTGCGTGTGGGGATGGGTGACAGGTGACTATGTACCAAAGTATCCCTCAACGAACGTGCCCTTCTAAAAGTGATTAGGGGATTTGCAGGTATATCACTCCCTATGATATTATCCTTTTGCAGTATATGCCAATGTCTTTTCAGGATGTTCCTCAGTTGTTGACAATCTTTAGAGTATGGTGTAACCATCCTGAATTTTTCTATGTTGGTTGAGGGTTTATGTTTCTTAACAAACAGGGTCTGTCTGGGTATGTGTCCTTACTCTGTCTAGGGTGTTCTGTAACAGTTGCTTGCTATACCCCCTAGCCTCAAATCTGTCATTACTTTCCTGTGCCGCCAGCTCAAAGTCTTCATTGGTGGAACAGTTACGTTTCAACCGTAGAAGCTCACCATACGGTATACTCTTAATGAGCTTCTGGGGATGATTGCTTGACGCATGTAGCGTACTGTTACCCGCCGTTGGCTTTCTATAGAGGGAAGTTTGAATGCTGTTGTCAATCACCTCAATTTTTAAGTCTAAGTACACCGCCTCACTCATGCTCGCATGACCAGTAAAAATCAGTGTTGAATGAAAACAACTGCAACCTGATTTTTACTGGTCATGCGAGCAGATTTGAGGCTAGGGGGTATAGCAAGCAACTGTTACAGAACACCCTAGACAGAGTAAGGACACAACCCAGACAGACCCTGTTTGTTAAGAAACATAAACCCTCAACCAACATAGAAAAATTCAGGATGGTTACACCATACTCTAAAGATTGTCAACAACTGAGGAACATCCTGAAAAGACATTGGCATATACTGCAAAAGGATAATATCATAGGGAGTGATATACCTGCAAATCCCCTAATCACTTTTAGAAGGGCACGTTCGTTGAGGGATACTTTGGTACATAGTCACCTGTCACCCATCCCCACACGCACAGGCAAACTAAAAGATGTTAAAGGTTTCTTCCCCTGAGGTCGATGCAAGGCCTGTGCCAATAGTAAAAGGGTTTATTCTTACGAAATCGTGGGTTGTAGAACTAAAAAGAAAATCAAGCAATTCCTTACCTGCACTTCCCCATTCGCAGTCTACTGCCTCCTCTGCCCTTGTGGGCTTAGGTATATAGGCAGCACCATAAATCCTGTGAAATTGCGCATTTTAGAACATATGCGGGCCATAGTAAACAGAGATTTTACATACCCTGTCGCAAGACACTTTTCCATCAAACATAAGAGCGACAGGAACCTGTTACAGTATTTCTGCCTGGATGCAATTTCTGACAACATCAGGGGAGGGGATAAACTACAAAAACTTCGTAGGTTAGAATCCCGTTATATCATAGACTGCCAAACAAAGGCCCCCTTGGGATTGAACTGTGGGGAGGAATTGACTGTACATTTAGGGAGCTAAGTGACAACAATGCCATGCAGTATCTCCAGTGTGGACACGAAAGTAATAACAGCTAAATGATAATGGTTTCTGCAATGTGCGTCTTTCTGTGACTAATGGTTATTAAGTGCTTTAGAATGAACTGAGAGATCTTGATTGTTCAGATAAATATTGCACCACGTACTTATTTCTTTTGGTATTTTCAGGATTACTGTTTAATATTTTGCAACTTTTTTAATATTTTGAAATCAATCATTCAACCCTGATTGGTAAAAATTAATATACGGGGCTAATGGAAATTCAAATGGCAACCTTCGTGTTGCCACAGGCCGATCCACGGCAAGATCTCAGTCCACTGCCCATCGTATTAATGAGAGGGTTATTCGCCGATCCACGGCAATATTACTTTGTAAATTCCTCGTTTTAAATGTGTGAGTTCTTTAAATGATTATGAATATTAGCAATTACTAGATGAATGAGTGTTGTTTAATCACAGTCATGCTACTGTAGAATTATATGCACTAGCAAGATGGCGCTCACGCGTCAGTCCTCTCTCTATGCTTACCATTGTGAGTTGTTTGTGTATTTTGAAATAAAATGGCGCCTAATCGCGCGTTGCGGTGTAACAAATATTGAGGAAGGAAGCGTGGCTTCCGAAACGCGTCTGTGCGAGTAAAGTTGCTTCTAAGAAGAATTCCCGTGTGTGCTGTCCTTATTTCCACCATATATATATATATATATATATATATATATATATATATATATATATATATATATCTCTCTCTCTCTCTCTCTCTCAGTGGGGTCCTTGGATATCTGTATTGAGTCAGTGGAGGCCAAAATTTTAAGAACCGCTGGGCCATTACATTAAACATAAGCAATGTTTTTACATCCCAGATCTAGCACGCATGCACTTTAATGTACTCATATGTGTCATAATGAAGAGTAGGGGGCCTGGTGAAATAAAATATTTGCCTCGGGTCACACAATTTAGTCAAGTGTGCAAATCAGGATTCATCCCAGAGTTGCTAGTTTCACATTGAGCAATAGAGATACTACAAGGATATCTCTTTCTCTCTCTCCTACTTTACATCACATGTCACAGTTTTTTAGGTCTCGCCTTCGCAGTGCGCATGCGCTGCAAGGCAAAAAGACCTTTTCCCGTCACTTTGGCTTTTCAGCCAAGGACGCGCACGCGTTCTATTGCCTTCAATGGAAACTAAGGCACGTCAGGAGATTTACTCACTGGAGCGCGTACCACCATCTGGCAGCAAATATCGCTCCCGCGAGTGAATCGCGCCCGCCCTCCTCCTCTCCCCCCCACCGCGCGAGGCAGCATGTTTGTGCTTGTTGTTACTGGGGGCCGGTTTTACAGCATAGCTGCACTATCGACCCCCTGTAACAAAAGCTGCTGTTTTGTCCTCATGCAGAGCCCCCACCAACACCACCTTCCACTCCCCACAGCCCGGTCCTGCTCAATTCCCAGGGCTGGCAAGTGTTCCCAGTCCAGCCATTTCTTATGAGACCCGTGTTGCTGCGGTGCCCTCCTTCATGTTGCTTCCACGTTTTCCTGCCCGCCCCCATCTTGATTTCACTCCCGTGGATGCTTTCACATCCCCTCCCACTTTTTATTTTCTTTTTAGGTACCAATCCAACTAGAATCAGTAACTAACAAGAAAAAAAAGCATCTGTGTCATTTTTGTAGCCTTCGCAAATGCCATATTAGATCAAGCAGATTTTTTTTCTCCATGGCCGCTGCTTAACTCAACCTACAAAGTCCTGCACTCCAGATTAGAATATGTTCAGGAAAAATTGCTAAAGTATTTTCGCAGTTTGTTATTTTTGCTAACCAGTGTCGTCTGGCAGCTGGCTGTGGGGCAAAGAGTGCACACATTGTGTACTCGTCTTGGTCGAGTAATACTATTGAAATAGGTATCAGGCTTCCATGCTGCTTTTTAGGTATTGCCTACCAGACAGCGCCAGTCGTGTTTGTGAAAGGCCAGTTTTTAGCATATAGAATTAGAGCCCACCTATTGCTTACCATGGTTTGGCTCTTTTGCCAGTGTGCTCTCTCCTGCCACCCTCCATGTTGTGTCCACCCTCACGTTCTTCTCCCAACATGCATCTTTGATGCACGTGTGCCTGTTCCCTGCCTAATGCATGTTGCTCTCTCTAGCCAGTCTTGCGTTGCCTCTGCCCCACGCCCTCCGTGTCGCTTCCTCCTGCCCTCATGGTTGCTACCATCTCCACCAATGCTGCGCACTCCGTGCTGTTTACCCTACCTACTTGTTCTGGTTTCAATGATGCTGCTAGGAGAGCCTCGAGTCTCTGAACTTAGTCCGTCAAAGGCACGAGTTGTGAGGAACCAATGTCAGGACTCGACGGCAGCAACAGCAGCACATTCCCCTTTTTACAGCAGCAGAAAAGTTAATGCAGCTGTTTAAGGCAAAAAAGGGCCCAGGGAGGAGCCAAGGCTTGGGGGGCTCAGGCGCTCACAGCGACCCTGCGACCTACTAATGTGATCTGCTGGGACGAGGCAGCAGCACCAGGGTGTGGACGTGTGTAGTTTCAGGTAACACGTGCTCCACTCCAGCAAGGAGCCCAGGAGGGAATACATGCCGAGCTCTGTGTGGGGAGAAGGGCACATGGGAACGGTGTATTATAAAGGACTGCATGCTACAGTGTTGATATGTTATTTATTTATTTATTTATTTGGACATTTTTAAAGCGCCTGGTGACGCCAGAAGGCGTGTCCCCGCGCTATGATAAGTGAGCAATTGCCATCCCCCCCTCCCCCAGGAACTACCTGCTAAAAAGGAAAGTTTTTAATTTTTTCCTAAACAGGGCCTCTGATGGCTCAAGACGCAAGTCTGGGGGCAAGACATTCCAGCACTTGGGAGCAAGGTATCTGAAAGATCTCCCCCCCATCCGCGCCTTCCTAACTCTGGGCACCACAAGTAGTCCCGTCTGAGAGGACCGTAAATTGCGGGTGGGCTCATAGTGGGACACCAAACTCTGAAGTGGCACAGGGGCTTTGCCGCTCAGAATGCGATGGCACGTTGAGAGGGCCTTAAACTCAACTCTCTTCTCCATCGGAAGCCAATGGAGAGCTTGGAGAGCGGGTTTAGAGGGAGACCTTCTCGGGAGTCTTAGCACGAGCCGTGCTGCGGCATTTTGGAGCACCTGAAGGCGCCCCATGACCTTGCCTGAAGCCCCCAAATAAAGCAGGTTACCATAGTCTAGGCGCGAGGTGACCAGGGCGTGCACCAGCGTCCTACGAGCCGAGATGGGAAGCAGATCAAGAACCTTCCTCAAAGTTCTCAAGACACCGAAACACACCCCTGTCACCCGGCCAACCTGCGGGCCAAAGGCGAGGTCCTTATCAAGCCACATGCCAAGATTCTTGGCCTCCAGGCTGGGAGTGGGGGCTTCACCTAGGCAGGGTGGCCACCACGCAGGCGACCACGCAGAAGGCCCGCCCCCCACCACGATCACCTCGGTCTTGCTACTGTTCAGTTTTAAACAGTGTGCGGACATCCAGGCTGCAAGATCTTGCATGCAGTTCCTGAAGATGTCCGCCGCAAGGCCGGGGGAACGAGACAGGGAGACGACCAACTGCGTGTCGTCGGCGTAGGACACCAGGTGGAGACCGTGGCCCTCCGCGATGGCTGCTAACGGGGAGACGTAGATATTGAATAAAGTCGGGCTCAGGGACGAACCCTGAGGTACGCCCTGGCCCAACTCGATCTCCCTCGAATAGCATTCTCCCATCCTGACTTGGAAGCATCTATCAGACAGGAAGGACTTAATCCAACCAAGCGCAGCACATGTGACCCCTCCTTCACTCAGACACTGTAGCAGGGTGGTATGTGCTACAGTGTCGAAAGCTGCACTTAAGTCGAGTAGGATCAGAGCCATAGTCTAGTTATCAGCATTTATGTAGCGCCTTCAGCCAATAGCAAGGCATAGAAGCGTTTCTTTGAACAAAGTGGGCTTATTGTACAGTTCTGGAGTTTTTATTGGCTACTTTTGTGGGAGAACTCTGAATATTAGCCAATTGTCGAACTAAATAGTGTGGGTGGTGTAAGGTGTTCACATTTTGAGAAGGAGGTAGGTAGCATTACCAGGGCTTTAAGTGGGATGAAATAACTGAGGTGGGGGGGTCTCCCGTAGGGGCGTGGACAATGTAATCAATGGCGTGGCTTAAAACACAAGCTAAAAATCGGTACTTAGCTTATTGTGCTGCCCCACTTGTATTTTGCTGCTTCTGTCCATGCATCCAGATAAATAGCACAACAAGTAACATCACACCTACAACAAGCCAGGGCTACTGGCTTTGTCAATGGTTGTAAATTGCGTAAGATAAATAAGTAGCAACTATGACTTTGTTATATATAATATTGAAAATGCTTCCGTTCTTGAGAGCAAGGTTGTGGCCTAAGGCTAGAGCTGCCGATCCTTCGAGCTAAAAAAGCTGGTTCGAGCCTCACTCGGGTCAACATCCTGTGTTTCAAAACATAAATTTGGCCTTGTGTAATGTAACTAGTGCTCATGTTGCGTATATATAAACTGAAGAATGAGTCTCTTTGAAGCCTTAAATTCCTGGCGGGAATGCTCAGCCTTTCATTCTTCCAAGCTGGATATATTGCATATTACATTATGTAAATGACAAAAAACTATGTTGTTCATATATGAAAGATCTTTACATATTAAAAAATAACCTTCCAGCACATTAGGTGAATGCTTTAACATGTTGTGTCCCAGTGCTCCATACACGTCGAGAACAACTGGATTTTTTGACTAACAAGAAGTGTAACAAGCACTAGCAAAGCTAATGGGTTTCATATTTGTAACCTATGTGTTCTAGTTGTTTCTCTGTTTCAGTGTGTCTCTCCTCTCCCAGTGTCCTGTGTTTCCCTGTCGAGTATACCCCAGCCCCTGTTACATTGTCTCCCTGACCCAGTCTTAGTGTTTCTGTTTCAGTGAATCTCTTTCCCAGAGTCTGTTTTCCTTATTTTACTGATTACTACTGCCAGTGACTTATTTTCTTGTTTCAGTTATTGTATCTGTGGCCGATTATGTGTGTGCAGGGATACATTACCTGCTTTTAGAGCTTAATGGGCACATCAACTTTATTTCTTCATTTAAAAAAATAACTAATTTGCTAATGCACACTTTCCTTTTCTTTTTCGTGCACTTACCTTTAATAGGTACCACAAATCCCCTTACAATCCAGGTTTACTGTGGAGCATACATATTGGAATCTGAAGCTACTTCTGTATACCTCACGACATTTCAGAAACTACTAGTTGAATTTAATATAAAGGAGAACAACCGACGTGTTTTCTTTGTCACTTATAAAAAGAAAGGGCTGCGTTAATGGATAGTTTTGCCCATAGTATGTAACAAAAACTTAAACAGTCAAGTTAAAGACAGTTCATAGGTTAACACCTCCGCAAAGGGCCCGGCATTTCCAACTGCTTCTGCTGTGAGTCTCTGGGAGCTTTGATGCAGTGAGCACATTTTGTTATATTATTTTAAAAGTGTAAAACGTACCTAAAATCATGTTAATTCACCAGGGCGCTGGTTCCCCCGGAGGAACAGAGAAAACCTGGGTGTGAAGTATACCGGTTATGAGTGACTACTGGTTTTTAGGTCTCAGCCTGCGATGGCTGCGCTTGCACAGTCTCGCTGGGGAGACTTAATGAGATAGAGAGAACATCACTAGTGAGGTTAAGCCCCGCCCCTCTTCTCCATTGGCTGGCCTCCTAAACGGTGGCCAGCCATTGGAGAAGAGGTCCTAGTGACGTACTTCTTTCTTTTTAAGCCCCGTCTTTTTCAGATTGACTTCCCCGACTTACTGCTGGCGTAAAAGGTTTCTTATCTTCTTTATGGATCCAGATGACCCCATAAAAAAGATAAGGAACCTTTTACCCCAGCAGGAAGACCGGGCGCCCAGTCTGAAAAGGACGGGGCTTAGATCCCTCAAGAGAGGCGTTGTTAAATCACTTTTTTGTAAATAAATAGCTTTCATTTTCCCTCCTCCCACCTCTTTTCCCTCCCTCTTTCTTCCTCCGCCCCCGCCCTCCTCTCCTCTCCCGTCCCATCCACCACCCCTCCTTCCTCCCTCCACTGAAGCCAAGGAGAGCTCCAGTGACATGCAGGCAAACAGGCTGGGCCCGGTGGGCAGCAGACACAGGCAGCGAGTGGCTGCTGGTGGGGACCCGGAGGCGGGGAGGAGGCAGCCTCTGCACACAGAGGCTCGGCAGATTGATAAAAATAAATACAAAGAGAGGGGGAAGTCAGCACTGGGGAGCTACTGGTTCTCCGCTGCTGCACCAGGAATGGCAAAAGAGATGGTCCGCAACCGAGGACCGAGAAATCACAGCAGATAACTAACTTTATAAAAAGTCTCTAAACACATTATGTAATCAGAGCCCTTGTGTGACTCACATCGCGCCTGTCCTGTCCCTTTACAAGTGTACGCATGCCAACCAGATTGGTGTTTTCGGCCGGCAAACCAGAGTGACTCCAATTATTTAAAGCAAATGGCGCGCATATTAGTACTATGAGAAGTCAAAGTAAAGTGCACGTAATTTTCAGCAAATAGTTGCAGATGCATGATGATTACATGTCACTGCTAGTCAGATCTACGTGCGATGCCACAGCGAGTAACTACTCTGGTATGCAGACTACATGGTACGCGCTGATAGTGAGCTAGCTTCGTAAATAAACTTAGACCTGATGCCAAATGTCTAGTTTGTGGCTTGTAAGCAATTTCTTGAGACAAGCTTCCATGTGTGAAAGTTACTTGGCATGAATGCCTGGGCCGTACCAAGTCTGGCGAGAGGGGGGGAGCCGACAGGCAGGCGGCACGGACCACGGCAGACAATAGGCCCCCTAAAGTATCCCCCGGCTAAGTTGCTTTGATGTGTCGCGGGTGCCAGGCCGCCGGATTGCAGGACGGAGGTCTCTCTCGGGCGGCGCGCACTTCTCCCCTTAGTTTCTGGAAAGGAATCTGGAGGCGCTCTCCTGGCTGCATTCCTACTGCCTTGTTTTCTCAGCCTGCTGCATGCCTGGAAGTTGATCCCTCGCGGGCTCCGCAAGGAGTGAATCCAGGGGCTGGGACCGTGCGCTTGGGTTAGGACTCGGTGGATCCTGGGATTCTCTCTGTAATGGATCGGTGTGTTCAGGGTGCTCTTTCGGTGGATTCAGGGGGTCAGCTGTTTTTGAGTGTGTGTCCTGGGTGCCTTTGACTGGACCCTGGGCAGTGTTTATTACCTGAGCAGTGGATCTCGGGGCTGCTCTCAAGATTCCATACTGTGGTGCTGTTCTCTGTGTGGAGTGGATTTTGGGATGTGGGTTTGCTGTCTGAACCGAGGGTTCTTGGCCTGCTTCCAGTGGCAAATTATGAGTTTTTGTATTCTCAGAGAACTGGATCCTGTGGTTATCAGCAGTAGATCACAAAGTTATTAGTGCTTTCAAAGAGGATCTGGTGATGCAGTTAACTTTGTGAAGTAGAACCTGGTCTGGGGTTGCTCTGAGCAGTGGCACATATGACTCGCTCTCTCCTACTCGATCTCTACTCCTCACTCTCTATTACTCAATCTCTACTCCTCACTCTCTAGTACTCTCTCTCTACTTCTCACTCTACTACGCTCTACTCACTCTCTACTACTCAACTCACTCTCTAATACTCTCTACTGATCTCGACTCACTCTCTACTTCTCACTCTCTACTACTCACTTTCTACTACTCTACTCACTCTCTACTACTCACTCTCTACTGATCTCTACTCACTCTCTACTACTCACTCTCTACTGATCTCTACTTACTCTCTACGACTCTACTACTCACTCTCTACTACTCTACTACTCACTCTCTACTACTCACTTTCTACTACTCTACTCACTCTCTACTACTCTCTACTGATCTCTATTCACTCGCTTCTACTCTCTACTGATCTCTACTCACTCTACTACTCACTCTCCACTACTCACTCTCTACTAATCTCTACTCACTCTCTACTACTCACTCTCTAATACTCTTACTACTCACTCTACTAATTACTACACAACGCTCTAATACTCCGTACTCACTCTCTACTACTCTCTGCTACTCACTCTACTACTCTACTCACTCTCTACTAATCACTATACTCTCTACTACTCACTCTCTACTACTCACTTTCTACTACTCTACTCACTCTACTACTTTCTACTGATCTCTATTCACTCACTTCTACTCTCTACTGATCTCTACTCACTCTCTACTACTCTCTACTACTCACTTTCTACTACTCTCCTTCTACTACTCTACTCACTCTCTACTACTCACTCTCTACTAATCTCTACTCACTCTCTACTACTCTACTACTCACTCTCTACTACTTACTCTAATACTCTTACTACTCACTCTACTACTTACTACACAACGCTCTAATACTCCCTACTCACTCTCTACTACCCTCTACTACTCACTCTATTACTCTACTCACTCTACTACTCACCCTCTACTACTCACTCTCTACTGATCTCTACTCACTCTCTACTACTCACTCGCTACTGATCTCTACTTACTCTCTACGACTCTCTACTACTCACTCTCTACTACTCTACTACTCACTCTCTACTACTCACTTTCTACTACTCTACTCACTCTCTACTACTCTCTACTGATCTCTATTCACTCGCTTCTACTCTCTACTGATCTCTACTCACTACTACTCACTCTCTACTACTCACTCTCCACTACTCACTCTCCACTACTCACTCTCTACTAATCTCTACTCACTCTCTACTACTCACTCTCTAATACTCTTACTACTCACTCTACTAATTACTACACAACGCTCTAATATTCCGTACTCACTCTCTACTACTCTCTGCTACTCACTCTACTCACTACTATCCTCTCTACTACTCACTCTCTACTACTCACTTTCTACTACTCTACTCACTCTACTACTTTCTACTGATCTCTATTCACTCACTTCTACTCTCTACTGATCTCTACTCACTCTCCACTACTCTCTACTACTCACTTTCTACTACTCTCCTTCTACTACTCTACTCACTCTCTACTACTCACTCTCTACTACTTACTCTCTAATACTCTTACTACTCACTCTACTACTTACTACACAACGCTCTAATACTCCCTACTCACTCTCTACTACCCTCTACTACTCACTCTACTACTCTACTCACTCTCTACTAATCACTATACTCAATAGTACTCTCTAGTACTCTCTACAACTCTCTACTACTCACTCTACTACTCACTCTACTAAAACTCTACTACTCACTCTTTGCTACTCACTCTTTACTACTTACTCTCTAACTATCACTACTAATTCTACTACTCTACTACTTACTCTACAACTCTCTAATATTCCCTACTCACTCTACTACTCACACTCTACTACTCTCTACTACTCACTCTACTAATCTCTACTCATGCTCTACTACTAACTATATCTCTACTATTCACTCCCTACTACTCACTCTACTCCTCATTCTCTACTCACTCTACTATTTACTCTCTACTACTCACTCTCTACTACTCACTCTCTACTACTCACTCTCTACTACTCTCAACTAATCACTCTCTACTACTCTTTACTGATCTCTACTCACTCTCTACTACTCTCTACTACTCTACTCACTCTCTACTGATCTCTACTCACTCTCTACTACACTCTCCACTGATCTCTACTCACTCTCTACGACTCTCTACTACTCACTCTCTACTACTCTACTAACTCTCTACTACTCACTTTCTACTACTCTACTCACTCTCTACTACTCTCTACTGATCTCTATTCACTCGCTTCTACTCTCTACTGATCTCTACTCACTCTCTACTACTCACTCTCTACTACTCACTCTCCACTACTCACTTTCTACTACTCTACTCACTCTCTACTACTCACTCTCTACTACTCACTCTCTACTCACTCTCTAGTACTCACTCTCTAATACTCTTACTACTCACTCTACTACTTACTATACAACGCTCTAATACTCCGTACTCACTCTCTACTACTCTCTGCTACTCACTCTACTACTCTACTCACTCTCTACTAATCACTATACTCACTCTCTAATACTCTACTACTCACTCTCTAATACTCACTTTCTACTACTCTACTCACTCTCTACTACTCTCTACTGCTCTCTATTCACTCGCTTCTACTCTCTACTGATCTCTACTCACTTTATACTACTCTACTCACTCTCTTCTACTCTCTACTGATCTCTATTCACTCGCTTCTACTCTCTACTGATCTCTACTCACTCTCTACTACTCTCTACTACTCACTCTCCACTACTCACTTTTTACTACTCTACTCACTCTCTACTACTCACTCTCTACTAATCTCTACTCACTCTCTAATACTCTTACTACTCACTCTACTACTTAATACACAACGCTCTAATACTCCCTACTCACTCTCTACTACTCTTGCTACTCACTCTACTACTCTACTCACTCTCTACTAATCACTATACTCTCTACTACTCCCTCTCTACTACTCAACTACTCACTCTCTACTACTCTACTCACTCTCTACTGATCTCTATTCACTCGCTTCTACTCTCTACTGATCTCTACTCTCTCTACTACTCACTTTCTACTACTCTACTCACTCTCTACTACTCTCTACTGATGTCTATTCACTCGCTTCTACTCTCTACTGATCTCTACTCACTCTCTACTACTCGCTCTCTACTACTCACTTTCTACTACTCTCCTACTATTCTACTCACTCTCTACTAATCTCTACTCACTCTCTACTACTCTACTGCTCACTCTCTACTACTCACTCTCCAATACTCTTACTACTCACTCTACTACTTACTACACAACGCTCTAATACTCCCTACTCACTCTCTACTATTCACTCTACTACTCTACTGACTCTCTACTAATCACTATACTCACTAGTACTCACTCTAGTACTCTCTACAACTCTCTACTACTCACTCTACTGAAACCCTACTACTCACTCTTTACTACTTACTCTCTAACTATCACTACTCATTCTACTACTCTACTACTTACTACACAACTCTCTAATACTCCATACTCACTCTACTGCTCACTCTCTACTACTCTCTGCTACTCACTCTCTACTAATCACTATACTCACTAGTACTCACTCTAGTACTCTCTACACTCTACTACACACTCTTTACTACTCACTCTTTGATACTCACTCTTTGCTACTCACGCTTTACTACTCACTCTCCAATACTCTCACTACTCACTCTACTACTTACTCTACAACTCTCTAATACTCCCTATTCACACTCTACTACTCTCTAGTACTCATTCTACTACTCTATTACACACTCTACTCCTCTACTATGCACTCTCTAATACACACAATCTACTACTCACTCTCTACTACTTACTCTCTACTACTCACTTTCTACTACTCTCTACTCTACTCACACTCTACTAATCAATCTTCTATCTACTACTCACTCTCTACAACTCTACTAACTATTCCAGCCTCCCACCATTGCGGCAAGAAGTGACGTCACCACTGCTCTGTCTGCACCAACGAGTGCCTGGAAGCCACTGCCTGGCAAACATACACCTGAGTGGTGATGATTGCTGAACAGCTCTTGCCTAACATGGCCGTCATCACGGGGTCCTATGTCTTGGTGGTGCGCCAGAGAGGGGTGAGACTGAAGAAAGAGAGGAGGCTCGCACGGAGCCCCCCACACCCCTGTGCTCCGAGGACCCCGCACTCCAGCCCTTTTGACCGGTCCTCATCAGCAGTGGCGGATCTGCTCGGATCCGTGATCTACAAACAAGCGCCCATCCATATCGGAGGGGGCCGCGCGCCGCACCATGGGGGGCACAGGTATGGAAAACTTGACTTTTTAAGAAAGTAGGTTGGGGAGCTGGTAGCGCTATGAGGGGGAGGGGGGTGGATTGCTAAGGGGGGTGTCATTACATGAGCCTATATTTGGAATATCTCGTCTGGGAGTCGTGTAATATGACGGGGAAGGGGTGAGTATTTTCTGGGTTTTGGTGACAGAGCCATATATGACAGCTTGTTGCACACAGCACAGTAATGTGTCGCTTATTGCACCCCCTTCCTCCGTGTTCATTGTATCAACAAGGGGAAGAAAACAAGTTACTTACCTGTAACTTTGGTTCCCCAGTATTGGTAACTTTCATAGATTCCCATGCTTTTGCTTTTGTATCATTCCCCGTCGTCGGAATGGGAGTCTCGGTAATAAAAAATACCATAGTAGTAGGTACAAAAGAGAAAGGAAAGGCCTAGGCCTCATTCCCTTTTGTAGCATATCAGCCTCTTTTTGTAAAAGAGACCAAATTATAGGCATCAGCCAATCAGAAGAGCCTCACCCCTGAACCCTTCCTGAAGGAACCTCAGAGCCTCAGATTTTCGTAGCCGTTGTGTGCTAGACACCATACTTACTGAAGGCTGAGCTTTCCCCGGGGAGGTGGGTGGGCGCATGGGAATCTATGAAAGTTACCAATACTGGGGAACCAAAGTTACAGGTAAGTAACTTGTTTTCTTGCCCCAGTATTGGAACTTTCATAGATTCCCATGCTTTTGTATCAGAATAGCAAGCAGTAAACCATCATAAACACATTTTGTAAATAAGTACCTTATAACATTAAAAATGAAAGCACAAAATGTGTTACCAATGGAAGGTGGGATAGAAAGGAAAGCTCACCAATCACTTGAAGAGGTTCCTCAAGACAGCCTGGCTCACCGCCGTCTCATCCTGCTGCAATGACTCCAAGCAGTAATGCTTAGTGAAAGTGTGCACGCTGCTCCAGGTAGGAGCCCTGCAAATGTCCTTTATATGTACCCCCGCAAAGAGGGCTGTTGAGGATGCCACTGATCTCGTTGAGTGAGCACGGATCCTGCCCACCAGAGGTTTTCCTGCTATGTTGTGGCAATGCAGAATAGCACTCGAAATCCATCTTGAGATCCCCTGTTTGGACAAAGGGAGACCTTTGCTTGGACCACTAAAGGCAATGAACAATTGCAAAGTCTTTCTAAATTCCTTGGTACGGTCTAAGTAGAATTTTAGACATCATTGTAAATCCAGAGTGTGCAATGTCTTCTCCGCTGGAGTGACTGGGTTTGGAAAAAATGTCTTTAGAATTACTGGTTCATTTAAGTGAAAGTCTGTAGGAACTTTAGGAATGAATCTTGGGTTCGTCCGCAAGATGACCGTGTTCCTTTTGAACTGTAAAAACGGCTCTTAGATAGTAAGGGCCTGCAACTCCCCCACTCGCCTAGCCGAGGTCAGGGCTAAGAGCAGAGCCAATTTCCATGACAAGTATTTCAAGTCTGAGCGGTGAATCGGCTCAAATGGTTCCTTCATCAGTTGAGCCAGGACCAAGTTTAAATGCCAAGTTGGAGGAGGAGGTCTCACTGGTGGATAGACCCTGAACAGGCCTTTGAGGAATTGCTTGACAATTCTTGAAGACCATAATGAAGGACCAGAGTCAGATCTTCTGAATCTTGAAATTGCCGCCAAATGGACCTTGATTGTAGAATGGGTCAGATTAGACTTTGCTAGCGAGAGTAGATAAGGCAGGATTTGATGAGGTTTCGAAGTAAAAGGATCAACCTTTTCCTTTTTACATCAAATACAAAACCTTTTCCATTTTAATCTGTATGTCTTGTTTGTTGAAGGTGCTCTTGCCTGGGAAAGGATGTCCTTGATCTCCTTGGAAAGACGGACATTCATGAATTCTCGCTGGTCAGGAGCCATGCAGTCAGGTGTAATGATTTTGGGTCCGGATGCCAAACCTGTCCTCCGGACATTGTCAGAAGATCCGGAACCTCCTCCAGCAGCAATGGAGGAACTAGTGACAGCAGATGTAGTTCTGTGTACAAAATTGTCTCGGCCATGCTGGGGTTATTAGGATTATTTTGCATGGTTCCGTCTTCATCTTCCTGATTAGGCGTGGAATCAGGGGAATTGGTGGAAACGCATAAAGAAACCTCTCCGTCCAGGCTATCGACAGGGCATTGCCCAATGAGCCTTGATGGTGGAACCTGCTGGCGTATGACCGGCATTTTTTGTTGGTTGGCGTTGCAAATAGGTCCACCTCCAGTGTGCCCCATGTCTGAAATAGTAGATCCAGAACCTGCTGTTTTAGTTCCCACTCGTGACTGACTGAGGATAACCTGCTCAGTCTGTCGGCGCCTTCGTTCAGCACTCCTGGTAAGTGCTCCGCCTTTAGTGAGATTCTCTGAAGAATTGACCATTCCCATATCTGTTGAGGTTCTCGCGACAAGAGGAGTGATCTCGTTCCTCCTTCTTTGTTCACATAATGCATAGCTGTGGTGTTGTCCGTCCTGATGAGCACTTGTGAACCCTGGGGTCGCGGAAGAAAGGCTTGAAGAGCTAGCCTGATCGCTCTCAGCTCCAACAGATTGATATGCAGCTTTTGCTCGCGAGGAGACCAATGGCCGCTGACCTGCAGATCCTGCATCACTGCTCCCCATCCCTCCAATGACGCATCTGTCGTTAGTATTTGAGGCGATGGTACGCTTGCGAAGGATAGACCTTGGCACAAATTGTCTTGATGTGACCACCAAATCACTGCCTCT
Source organism: Lissotriton vulgaris (assembly GCF_964263255.1). NCBI lineage: Eukaryota > Metazoa > Chordata > Amphibia > Caudata > Salamandridae > Lissotriton > Lissotriton vulgaris. The sequence goes on along the minus strand of NC_141699.1, from coordinate 157,736,169 downwards.
TTCATCTCCCGAGTGACAACCACCTTGTCCTTGAACGATCCGTGCACTTGTTTCCATTGGAGGTCCAGTTGTTCCTGCAGGGGACGCATCCGCAGTCTGCCCCTAGGAACCGTGCTCTTCTTGAGGGCATCAGCGTGGATTTTTCTCTGTTCAAAGTGAGTCCCAGATTCTGGAACAGATTGGTGCAAGCCTGCACAGCGTCCTGCGCTAACCTTCTGGACTGGGCCTTCAGAAATGCTGCCACCGGTGCCAGCACCTTCGTGAAAATCCTTGGGGCAGAGCGAAGACCGAACGGCAGAACTCTGAACTGAAAATGGCTCTTGGCTACTGTGAAGCGTAGGAACCTTCTGTGTGCTGGGTGAATCGGGACATGGAAGTACACGTCCTCCAGATCGAGCGTGGCCATGAAATCCCCCGGGATGATCATCTTCAATATGTCCTGTAGGGATACCATCCGGAAGGATAGGGAGACAAGATAGGTATTTAGCTCCCTGAGGTCCAAGATGGGGCGCCATTTTTCCAGCGTCTTTCTCACCATGAAGATCCTGGAATAGAAACCTTGGCCCTGTTGTGTGGAGGGGACCGGCTCTATCGCCCCTTTGCGGAGCATTTGTTGTACCTCGAGCCTTAGGAGATGCAGATGTTTCGATGGAATGGCTGCCGAGGGCCTGGGTGGAAGGACTTCCATAAATTCCAAAGTATGTCCTCGCTTTATGATGTTGATCACCCAACGGTCCGATGTTATTTTGGACCAATTTCGAAGGAATTTTGACACCCTACCTCCAACTGATGATTTCTTGGAGGAGGGAACAGTAGGCAGAGCCAGGAGGCCGCTATTGGCGCTTGGACGTGTCCCGTCCACGGGCAGCCTGCTTGCCCTTGTTGTAAGGCCTTGAGTAACCCGAAGATTGGCCCTGTCTTTGTTGGTATGACTTGCAGTTTTAGTGGTATCCTGAGCTGTTTGAAGAATAGCGTTGCTGCTGTTGTTGGTATGAACCTCTATAACCACCTCCTCTGCCTCTCGAACCTCTGAAGGGAGATTTGCGATACTGGAGGGTTCCTAGCGACCTGGCTGTTTCTGTGTCCTTTTTGATCTCTTGAAGAGTATCATCTATTAATTTCCCAAATAGGGCCTCGCCATCGAAGGGCAGATCAAGGACCTTGTTCTGAATTTCCGGTCTAAACCAAGTTGCCTTCAGCCACCCTTGGCGTCTTAACACTGCCGCTCCTGCCAACGCCCGAAAGGATGTCGTGGCAATGTCCATGGCACAGTCTATAATTTCCATAGAGACCGCCTCACCCTCTTGTAAAGTCTTCTTTGCTTCTGCCACTGACTCCAGTGGAAGCTGTTCCAGATATGGAGCTATATCACACCATAATTGGCGATCATATCGTCCTAATATCGCCAAAGCATTGGCAGCACGTATTAGCAGGCTAGCCATCGATGAAAACCGCTTGCCCGTGTTATCAAGTCGTCGCCCATCCTCGTCAGGAGGGGCCGTTAAGGGAGCAGAGGGGTTCCGCGACTTCCTCTGTGCTGCCTGTTAGATGACAGAGTCAGGTTTTGGATGGCCCGTTAGCGCTGCAGGTCCATCATCTGGTGCTTTATACTTTTTATCCAGACGTGGTAGCACAGGGACCACCGTCGCTGGGTTTTTCATAGCTTTCAAACCTTCCTCCCACAAATGATCCACAATTGGAATCGACCTTGTTGTCTTGCGGTGTGTTTCCTTGAAATCATATAAGAAACAGTTCGTGGTTTGAGCGGGCATTACCAGTTTAAATCTCCCAGCTGCACGTTCCATCAGCTGGTGAAAACTGCCGATGTCAGCAGGAGGTGAATCTACCAAGTCTTAATGAGGCGAAGCTTGGTCTGGGATGATGTATTCATCATATTCATCCCCATCATGATCCGACTCTTGGTTACCATTGGATGATTCATCATCATTATCCCCATCTGGGTCATCGGCTGGCTCTGACGGAGCCTGAGGCACCGGCCGTTGAGGTTGAGGTGGCGTCTGTATCGGAAGTACCGGAGGGACTACAGATGAGGGATTCCTCAATGGTGTCGAAGGAGCAGACCTACGTGGTGTTGGTCTTTCTGCTTTTGACTTATAGTCCTGCAGCATCTTGTGGAGGTCATGCAGGAATGTTGTAGGAACCGAAATCATGTCTTGTGGCTCATAGCCCTTAGAGTGGGCCATTTGATGATATTCTCCTTCCCCTTGTTCATATGCTCCCTCTGAATCTGTCTCTTGACTCTTGATTAGTAGCTGAGACGGGCTATTGGCATAGTCATAAGCATCATGTCCGTCTTCCTCAGATTCTTCCTGGTCCAACAACAAAGTTGGCGGTAAAGAGGTCACCCTTCTCGGGGATGTCATCTCAGGAGTGATTCTCGTTAAAGAAACCGTCACTCGTCTCTCTGTAGCCAGTATCGTCGATGGTTCCGTCGACGCCGGAGATATCTTCGTCGACGATATTGGAATTACAGATGTCGTCGTCGACACCACCGTCGACGAGCCCGCCAACGTTGTAGATATTGTCGTCGATGCACTTGTCGACGACACCACCGTCGTCGATACTGTCATCGACGCCGTCGTCACTGCCGTCGACGATGATGGTTTCCTCGTCGACGATGGTAATGAAGCTGTAGACGACGTCTTCGTCGATGATGTCGTCGGCACACCCCCCGTCGACGCTGCCGTCGACGATACCTTCTTCGACGACGACGAAGCTTTCGTCGACGATTCTCCTGCCGACGAGCCCGTCGACGGGACCAATTGGATTTTGGGCTTCATTTTCTTCGTCGACGGAACCACCGTCGACGATGTCTTCGTCGTAGAGGACTTAGAACTCCTCTCTGAAGAATGTGAGGAGGGTTTTTTGAAGGCTGGGTCTGTCTTCTCACCCTTAGGAGGCGAAACCAGTTCTGCCTTATCCTTCCCACTACGGTGGGGGGACCTTCCTGAACCCCGGCTATCCGACTCTCTGGGGGTCTTTTTTGAAGCCTTTGAGGGGCGCCCAACAGAGGAAGATGGGGAACCTCTACCCCTTTTCACTGACCTTTTTGAGGAAGCAAATGAAGACGATTCCTCCTCATCACTGGAAACTCCATGTTTCCTCTCCTTCTGCCTCTGTAGCCATGTAAGCAGTCTTCCAGCACGATCTCTCAAGGTCTTGGTGGAGAGAGTGCGGCAAATTTTGCCGTCCTCTGCCTTGTGATCCGGATAAAGGCAGTAAATGCAATCCTTGTGTTTGTCCTCCACAAACAGCCTTTTCTTTCCACAGGTGGAACAGGGCTTTAAAAGGGCTTTCTTTTTCTCAACTTCAGACATCCTGATGAAAAGGAGAGATTTCTGAAGTAAACTGAAGAAATCCTGAAGAAAAAACTGTAGAAATCTACTTGAAAGAGTTGAAAATAGAGCAGAGCTCAATGGAGACTCCCTAGCACAACGTGCAGTAGAAAATCTGAGGCTCTGAGGTTCCTTCAGGAAGGTTCCAGGGGTGAGGCTCTTCTGATTGGCTGATGCCTAAAATGTGGTCTCTTTTACAAAAAGAGGCTGATATGCTACAAAAGGGAATGAGGCCTAGGCCTTTCCTTTCTCTTTTGTACCTACTACTATGGTATTTTTTATTACCGAGACTCCCATTCCGACGACGGGGAATGATACAAAAGCAAAAGCATGGGAATCTATGAAAGTTCCAATACTGGGGCAAGATTATTTTTTTAAATCCGACCCTTCCGTGCCCTGCACCCCTTCTCACTACTTATGGCCTAGTACCCTCACTACCCCTGAGACTAGTAGCCTCCATGCCACCCTATCTCCCCCCACACTCCCAGTAGGTAACCTCACCCTTGCCATCCGTGGAACTTGTGTCTCTTTCGCCACCTCCTGCCAGCAGCACTTCTTATACCCCTAATGCTGCAAGTCTACTTTTCAGTAACACTGCACTTTAAACAATGCAACCTGCCACGTTGATAGGATAATTCTTATTGCTCCACCAGCCCTGGCACTTACATTAAGTTTGCCTGCACGTGTTGTTCACTTTTCTAAAGCTTGGCTGCACGTCCTGTTGATTCTACTCTGCAAGGCCACACAAGGGACATAGTATAGACCAAAACTCTGGGCCAGGTAAATTGCAGTGGGTGGGTGGTCTAAGGGCAGGGGTGCAGAAGTAGGGGTGCGAGGGGTAGTGCAGTGCTTACAAGCTATGGAAGAAGCTGCACAGTGTCAAGTGTTTTGTAATATTTGACAAACTGAAAATGCTTGCAAAATAAATTTGATAAATATTTCAAAATATTTCAGCAGTAAGAAAAGTTCAAATGAGGCTTGTAGTTTATTTTGTGATTCTAAAGTGTGATTGTTGCAAAGATTTTAATAGGATCAAAACAAAAAGACACTTTACATGTGTGATGCACACATGAGATATGCACAGAAAATCGATTTCCACATCTTATCATTTATGTAGCAGTAAAGCTGCATAATTGTAAAAGGCAGTGCCCTCGCACACCATGCTTCAGTGATACACTTTGGACAATGGCCTCCCTACTCGCCCACCATTCTCCTGTCGAATGCTTTCTCTCTTCTCCCCGCCTCTCCCTCCCTCTCTCTACTACTCAATCACTCTCTAGTACTCACTCTACTACTCTACTATACACTCTCTACTCTTCTACTATGCACTCTCTACTACTCACTATTACTCACTCTACTACTACGTCTTGCATTTGCGAGAGATTAAGCTATTGGCATTGTAAATGACAATGCCATGTATTTATCTGTTTTCAAAACCAACACATAAATAAAAATGTTGTCATTTACAATGCCAATAGCTCTAACTTTTGCAAAGGCGAGACCGTTGCATTGTAAATGCTTGTTTTCATAGCAGTTCCTTCCTCTAGCGGAGCAATAATTCTTAAATATAGCATCCCCCTAATTAACAGATACACAGCCTGGTATTTAGGGGCTATAATGGAGAGAATCAGGACGAAGTGGGCATTCTCATCGAGATTGTTAGCAAAGTCATCACAAAAGACTTCTTTGCAAACCTCTGCAAATTAGGGAAAAACACAGTACTTGACAAACTCCCACTGTCTAATTTTTTTAAGGCGATGTCCTAAAAAATCCTGGATTTTTAATTTGTTTTAAATCCAACACCCTTTGGAGTGCATGCTTCTTCTTACTCTCTCCAGTCTGCTACTCACAGTTCAGATCTACCCCCTACATTCTACATGTGGCACCCCGACTCCCCAAAGTTTATTGCTTCCTGTGCCCCTCCTATGTGTTATTTATTTATTTATTTTACAACAGCAACTAAGTTAGGTCCTGTAGGAAGGGGGAGGCTCTAGTTGGCGCAGTGCAACACTAGCGACAAGCAGGGACTCTCTCTTCCTCGTCAGGGCTGAGGGTTACCTTCCAGACAACCTCTGCTTACCCTCTAGGTAGTGTGGCTTAAGCAGTCGTAGGCTAATCTTTGGGGCACATAGGGTTAAACACTTGCAATAGTACACCTTTACAACCAACCCACCACACAACGAGACCAGACTGTATTCTGTAAAAATATATATCTTTATATAGATTTTAAGCAGGCTTGTGAATACAGTCAACGTACTTTATGATAACGGTTGCAAGTTTACTCAGTTCAGGTTACCACAGTTCTTATGCAGTTCTCTTGAGGCCCGTAGGCCGGTGTTAACCAAAGTTCTTGTGGAGCCGGCGGCTTCCAGGGGATCTGTCCCACGTCGCGTTGCCTTCCCGGGGTCGCTGATCGTTGCGGCTCTTCAGCCGAGCAGGTCACTGGTCATCCGGGGCAGCGGTGTTCTGTGGCGGCAGGGTCCTCTCCTCGTCGTCCGCTCCGACCCTGGAGGCGGCGGCTGTGCGGCGGTGGCAAGTGGCAGTACGGTCCCCAAGTGCAGGACGTACCCAGCCAAGTGCCGGTGCAGCTGTGGGCTCACAGCTGGGCTGTCGGGCAGGCTACCGACCTTGCGGATTCTCACAGGGCAACTGTCCGTCTTTGCAGGTGAGTGGCTGCTCGTTATGCAGTCACCTCGAGAGCTCGGACCGGACGGGTCCTCCTTCGCTTTGCTCTCGGGCTCCCGGTGCAGTTGCGGTCACGGTGTTCGGGCCAGCGGCGGCTGGTCCTTACTTTGCTCCCGCTGTTGCTGTGGGCCCCGGTCACGGTGGTCAGGTGGATGTCGTTGCCTTGGAGGAGATTCCTCCGTCGGTGCTGCGGCGATGGTCAGCACCCGCAGTCGCTTTCTTCCAAGGGGGTAGCGTCCACTGGTCCTGGGACGCTGGTCAGGGGGCAAGTTCAGTTGCAAGCCCTTGGAGATCTCTTTAGCAGAGTTTGGCACACGTAAAGCAAAAGTCTTTTCGTAGTCTTTTCTTCTTCCTCTCCTTCAGCAGCAAGGCACCAGACACAGGCAAGAGTCAGCACCCTTCCTTGTCTCTCACGGTCCTTCTCGTAGGGCAGAGTCCTTCTGTGGCCCAAAACGGATCTAATTTTCAAGGAGCAGGGCTCCTTCTTTTATAGGCCAATTCTTTTGTTCTCGCAGGCCAGGGGGGCCTTTGCATAGCCACTCTCAGTCTTTGAGTACCCCGGTGGGTGTACTCCGGCTTCTGCTTTCAGTGTGAGGGGCAGGCGCATCAGACGCCCCACAGGAGGTGGAGCCAGCATTGTCCGGACAGGGGTGGCCAGAGTACCTTGTTGATGGGGGCTTCGCCCTTCCTGGGCCAGGCGTCGGCAGAGTCATCCGCCGCTCCCCAGGAGGGTGGAGCCAGCATTGTGGTGGTCGAGCACAGCTACAGTTCGAGTCAAGAGGCACTCCTACCTCCCACTAAGGTGTAATCTGCGCATTCACCACCTGTCATCCCTCCAGCCCTGTCACTCACACATCCCAGACAGTCAGATACACATACCAGCAGAGGCGGGCTGAAATGGTTAAGCAAGCAAATGCTAACTTTCTAAAAGTAGCATTTGCAAACCCAGGATGCTAAAATAAACTTGACTACAAGAAATATTTTATCATCCTGAGTTCAGGCATACTAAACATGACTCGCTACCATGCTCCTTGAGTCTGCGGGGATTATAGGGTGTAATAACCCTCGCAGCTTAGTCTAGCCTAATGGAGCAGGTAGCCTTCAATAGTGAAATACGGTCTTCGTTGTAAGTCACTACTAGGACATGCCACGCACATCAGGGCTTGTCCTACCTTACACCTACAACGCACCCTGCCCGCAGGCCTACCATAGGGGTGACTAATATGTAGTCAAGGGAAGGGTCGGTGCTGGCAAGTGGGGACACTTGCCCAGCTAGCGTGACAGTACGAGACCGCACGCGGGTTCTGCGGTCGCAGTTCCCAGACACATCTTTACGGCTGCTTCGGTGGGTGGCGCAACCAGCGCTGCAGGCCCACCAGCAGTATTGGCATCTACAAGCCCCGGCACTCTCTTGTGCACTTTACTAGGGACTAACAGTAAATCCAAGGAACCAATCATGGATACCAATCGCATGTACAATTTACAGTAGGGAGCACTTGCACTGCGGCACGGATCAGCCGTGGCGCAGTGCCCTGAGTATCGGAAAACCAGCAAAACATCGGAGGCACACCAGCAAAAAGTGGAAGGGAGACTCACGCCAAGGTGCCAGGTCTAACATGTGTCCCCTCCAGCTGAAATGTGGGGGGAACTACCCTTCCCCAGGGAGTTCCACATCACTAAGGCGGAAAAATCTGGACAGACCGTCAGCGTTGGCGTGATCGGTGCCAGGGCGGTGTTCCACCGTAAAGTCCATACTCTGTAGAGAAATGGACCACCTCAACAGTTTCGGGTTCTCACCCCTCATTTGCATCAACCATCTGAGGGGCCTGTGGTCCGTCTGAACTCGGAAGTGAGACCCAAACAAGTAGGGTCTTAGCTTCTTCAGGGCCCAGACCACAGCAAATGCTTCACGCTCTATTGCACTCCACCTACTTTCCCGTGGAAGTAACCTCCGACTTATGAAGGCTACGGGTTGGTCAAAGCCCTCCTCAGTCATCTGTGAAAGAACAGCCCCTACACCATGCTCTGAAGCGTCTGTTTGCACTATGAATTCCTTGGAGAAATCAGGAGCCAGGAGCACGGGCACCGTGCACATGGCAGTCTTCAGGGTGTCAAAAGCCTTCTGACAGGTGTCAGTCCAAATCACATTCCTGGGCTGCTTCTTCGAAGTCAGCTCTGTCAAGGGGGTCACGATCGTGCCATAGCCCTTGACAAACCTCCTGTAATACCCAGTGAGCCCCAGGAAGGCTCTCACTGCAGTCTGGGTCTTGGGGGGTTCCCAAGCCAGGATGGTTTCGATCTTGGGCTGCAAGGGTGCTACCTTGCCACTCCCAACTTGGTGTCCTAAGTACACCACTGAACCCTGCCCAATCTGGCACTTGCTTGCCTTGATTGTGAGGCCTGCTCTGCGCAGGGCCATCAATACTTCCCAGAGGTGTCGCAGGTGTTCGGGCCAGGTGCCGCTGAACACCGCAATGTCATCCAGGTAGGCGGCACTGAACTCGTCCAGTCCAGCCAACACCTGGTTGACCAATCTCTGAAAGGTGGCAGGGGCATTCTTCATTCCAAATGGCATAACCCGGAACTGGAAATGCCCATCTGGTGTAGAGAATGCCGACCTCTCCTTTGCCCCATCCGTCAAGGCGATCTGCCAGTACCCAGACGTTAAATCAAACGTGCTGAGGAACCGGGCAGCCCCTAGCCGATCAATGAGCTCGTCAGCTCTGGGGATGGGGTGCGCGTCAGTCTTCGTGACTGAATTGAGTCCTCTGTAGTCCACACAGAACCGGAGTTCGGGTGTGGCTCCCGGCGCAGCAGCCTTCGGCACCAAGACCACGGGGCTGGACCAAGGACTGCTGGAAGACTCAACCACCCCGAGGGCAAGCATCTTGGAGACCTCCTCCTTGATGCAGGCCCGGACCCTGTCAGTCACCCTGTAAGCCTTGTGCTTCACAGGTAAGCTGTCTCCAGTGTCCACATCATGGACGCACCAATCTGTGACACTCGGAACCAGGGAAAACAGGTCTGGAAACTGCCCCAGCAACTGGCGGCAGTCCTCCTGTTGTTCGGCGGTCAGGGAGGGTGAGAGGTTAACTCCATCCACTGACCCATCCTTCTCACAGGCCACCAAGAGGTCAGGAAGAGGCTCCGACTCCTCCTCCATTCCGTCATCGGTTGCCAACAACATGCCCACTTCGGACCTTCCCAAGTGGGGCTTGAGGCGGTTGACATGTAGGACCCGCAAAGGGTTCCTGGGCGTCTTCATGTCCACCAAGTATGTCACGGGGCTCTTGCGCTCCACAACCTCAAATGGGCCTGTCCACTTATCTTGAAGGGCACAGGGCTCCACTGGGGCCAGGACATACACCTCTTGTCCAGGCTGAAGCTCGACCAGAGTGGCATTCTGATCGTACCACCGCTTCATTTCCTCCTGGCTCGCTTCCAGATTTGCCTCGGCAAGTTGTCTGAAGCGTCTGGTCTGGTTTCTGAAGGCCAGCATGTAGCTGTATACATTCTGGGGAGGTGTCCTGGGAGATTGCTCCCAGCCTTCCTTTACCAAACTCAGCGGTCCTCTCACGGGGTGACCGTACAGTAGTTCAAAGGGGCTGAACCCTAGGGACTTCTGTGGCACCTTGCGATATGCAAAGAGCAGGCATGGTAAGAGGACGTCCCACTTACGCCTCATCGGACCTTCCAGGCCCATGATCATGCCTTTCAGGGTTCGGTTGAATCTTTCAACCAACCCGTTACCTTGGGGATGGTAGGGGGTGGTAAACTTATACGTTACGCCACACTCCTGCCAAAGGGACTTCATATACTTCGATATGAAATTGGTCCCCCTGTCGCTCACCACCTCTAGAGGGAATCCTACTCGAGAGAAAATTCCCATCAGTGCACGCCCCACCACGGGAGCCGTCACTGTCCTCAGAGGGATGGCTTCAGGGTACCGGGTGGCATGGTCCACCAAGACCAGGATGAACCTGTTGCCCATGGCTGTCTTGGGGTCCAGAGGCCCAACGATGTCAATACCCACTCGCTGGAATGGCGTACCGACCACAGGGAAGGGTTGGAGGGGAGCCTTGTTCTTCCCTCCCGTCTTCCCACTTGCCTGGCAAGTCGGACAGGTTCTGCAATAAGCATCGGAACTCTTGTGCATTTGGGGCCAGTAAAAGTGGGTGACAAGCCTGTCATAGGTCTTGTCCATCCCCAAATGTCCTGCTAAAGGCACATCATGAGCCAGACCCAGTAGGAAGGCACTGAACTTCTGGGGTACCACCAGCACACGGGCTGACCCAGGTTCAGCAGCCTTAGGCTCGGAATACAGGAGGTCGTTCTCCCAGTACACATAATGTGTTTTGGCCTGAACACCATTGGCCTGGTCTGCAGCCTGCTGCCGCATACCCACGAGAGAAGGGCATTCTTTCTGCTCCTTGCAGAATTCCTCCCTGGAGGATCCTCCTTCTTGCTGCCAATGGGTCAGCTCAGGCAGGTCCCCCAGTTCGGCGATCTGTTCCCCTGTAGGCTCCAGGGCATCCCCCTCAAGGTCTGCTTCTTCCTGGACCGTGGGAACTTCAGGAGCCGGTTTCCCGCGCCCCCTGCGCCTTCTCCCTAAGGCCGGTTCCTGGGCCTCTCCTTCAGGCCCCAGGACCTCTCGATCACCCCTACTGGCTGCCATCGACCGGGTGGTCACGCACGCCCAGTCAGGCAGACCCACCATCCGCAGGTGAGTCGTCTTCTCCACCTTTTCCCAAGGGGAGTGCTCCAAGTCATTCCCTAGCAAACAGTCAACAGGCATGGTTTTTCTTACACAGACCTGCAGAGTACCAGAGACCCCCCCCCACTCGAAGGGAACTTGAGCCATCGGACACTGACTCTCTGAATTATCAGCGTTGATAACCCTACAGTAGGCATGGGGTACAACCTGCTCTTGAGACACCAGGTGCTGCCTCACTGCAGTCACACTGGCTCCTGTGTCTCTCAGAGCCTCAGCTTCCTTACCATTGATGATCACCACCTGCCCATATTTCTTAGTGTTAGAGGGCAGGTAGTTCGTAGGGATCATCTCGCTGTCTCCTAGCGAGACCAGGGTCATGTGAACGGGATCTCCACCCCCCGGGACCATCATTTCTTCTCCCAGGTGAACGCTAGTCACTTGTCGGGGCGGAGCACCAGTGGGTGCGGGTTTTCCAAACAGGCGACACTTGGGGTCACTGGATATGTGCCCAGGCTCGCCACATTTGAAACAATTGAAGGGCCCCTTTGGAACAGGTTTACCTGTCGGGGCCCCATTCTGCTTCGGAGGTGGGGGAGGCTGAGAACCCTGCTGCGGGCTCCCTTGGGAACTACTTTGGGGGCCTTTTTGGAACCCTTTCTGTTTTCCCCCTTTGTCCCCCCCACTCTTCTGCTGGGGACCCTGCCCACTCTTGGCGGAGTCTCCCACGGGACCCTTGTGGACCCTGGTGCTGAGCCAGCGGTCCGCCTCCTCAGCAAGCTTCCTCGGGTTGGACAGCTTGCTATCGATCAGGTGTTGGCGTAACTCAGGAAAACAGTGATCAGACAAGTGCTCCCATGCAATTAAATCAAAGAGACCTTGAAAATCATTAACTTTGTTACCTTTCACCCAACCATCCAGTGCTCTGCAAAAGTAAGTCATATACTCCACATACGTATTCCCAGGCCGCTTAGTACATCCCCTAAACTTCTGTCGATACATTTCAGGGGTAAGCCCGTACCTGTTCATTAAAGCTTCTTTCATGTGGGCATAGGATCTCTGATTTTCTACGGGCAAATCTAGCAAGGTATCTCTCCCTTCGCTAAGGAACCTTCCCCACAACCCCGCTCCCCAATCCTTGTCAGGGACCCGGTGGGAGGACATGGCTACCTCGTATGCCCTAAACCACTGTCCTATGTCATCCCCCTTAAAGAACTCCTTCACTACGTCCTTCGGGATGTGCACTCTTGACTCTACCTGCACTGGCGATGCGCTGCCACCAGAGGGAGGACGATCCAAGTCTCTCTCCTTGAGACTTATCTCCCTCATTTTTATTTCGTAATCCATCTGGTGCTTTCGCTCTTCCAGCGCCATTCTTTTCGTTTCAAGCTCCAGCTGGATTTTCAATTCTGCCAGCTTTCTTTCGTGATTCCTCGTTTCCTTCCTGTCCGCCAGCTCCTCTGGCGACAGGCCTTTACCAAAGCTGTGCTCGCTGTCTTGCCTCTCGAGATCGACCAGATCCCCAAGTGCATTCTGCTCCTCCGTCGCATTCTGCTCGGCGAGGACATCTTGCTCCTCCGGGGTTTTCCGGGACTCTATCCAGGCTTTCAGGGCCTTGTAGAGTTCTGGCTTATTCTTGCAACCAGCGTGCGGAACCTTGAGTTTCTTACAGAAAAACTTCAGCTCGTTCTTTGAGTATTTATCCAGCTTCGCGGCGTCCCACTCGACCTCAAACACTTCCGAGGTCGTGGACTCCGCTCCCTCCAGGCTCTTCGTGCCCGGCATGGCTTCTGCACTCGGAATCTTCTTTCGGCAAAATTCAAAAAGCAAAGTCTGTGGCTAAGTAACTGGACCGTAATCCTTGTGTAGTGGTCAGAAGCTCAGGTATAGATATCGCAAGTGTAAATTCGAAATCCTCACCGCTGCGTCCAATGTAGGAAGGGGGAGGCTCTAGTTAGCGCAGTGCAACACTAGCGACAAGCAGGGACTCTCTCTTCCTCGTCAGGGCTGAGGGTTACCTTCCAGACAACCTCTGCTTACCCTCTAGGTAGTGTGGCTTAAGCAGTCGTAGGCTAATCTTTGGGGCACATAGGGTTAAACACTTGCAATAGTACACCTTTACAACCAACCCACCACACAACGAGACCAGACTGTATTCTGTAAAAATATATATCTTTATATAGATTTTAAGCAGGCTTGTGAATACAGTCAACGTACTTTATGATAACGGTTGCATGTTTACTCAGTTCAGGTTACCACAGTTCTTATGCAGTTCTCTTGAGGCCCGTAGGCCGGTGTTAACCAAAGTTCTTGTGGAGCCGGCGGCTTCCAGGGGATCTGTCCCACGTCGCGTTGCCTTCCCGGGGTCGCTGATCGTTGCGGCTCTTCAGCCGAGCAGGTCACTGGTCATCCGGGGCAGCGGTGTTCTGTGGCGGCAGGGTCCTCTCCTCGTCGTCCGCTCCGACCCTGGAGGCGGCGGCTGTGCGGCGGTGGCAAGTGGCAGTACGGTCCCCAAGTGCAGGACGTACCCAGCCAAGTGCCGGTGCAGCTGTGGGCTCACAGCTGGGCTGTCGGGCAGGCTACCGACCTTGCGGATTCTCACAGGGCAACTGTCCGTCTTTGCAGGTGAGTGGCTGCTCGTTATGCAGTCACCTCGAGAGCTCGGACCGGACGGGTCCTCCTTCGCTTTGCTCTCGGGCTCCCGGTGCAGTTGCGGTCACGGTGTTCGGGCCAGCGGCGGCTGGTCCTTACTTTGCTCCCGCTGTTGCTGTGGGCCCCGGTCACGGTGGTCAGGTGGATGTCGTTGCCTTGGAGGAGATTCCTCCGTCAGTGCTGCGGCGATGGTCAGCACCCGCAGTCGCTTTCTTCCAAGGGGGTAGCGTCCACTGGTCCTGGGACGCTGGTCAGGGGGCAAGTTCAGTTGCAAGCCCTTGGAGATCTCTTTAGCAGAGTTTGGCACACGTAAAGCAAAAGTCTTTTCGTAGTCTTTTCTTCTTCCTCTCCTTCAGCAGCAAGGCACCAGACACAGGCAAGAGTCAGCACCCTTCCTTGTCTCTCACGGTCCTTCTCGTAGGGCAGAGTCCTTCTGTGGCCCAAACCGGATCTAATTTTCAAGGAGCAGGGCTCCTTCTTTTATAGGCCAATTCTTTTGTTCTCGCAGGCCAGGGGGGCCTTTGCATAGCCACTCTCAGTCTTTGAGTACCCCGGTGGGTGTACTCCGGCTTCTGCTTTCAGTGTGAGGGGCAGGCGCATCAGACGCCCCACAGGAGGTGGAGCCAGCATTGTCCGGACAGGGGTGGCCAGAGTACCTTGTTGATGGGGGCTTCGCCCTTCCTGGGCCAGGCGTCGGCAGAGTCATCCGCCGCTCCCCAGGAGGGTGGAGCCAGCATTGTGGTGGTCGAGCACAGCTACAGTTCGAGTCAAGAGGCACTCCTACCTCCCACTAAGGTGTAATCTGCGCATTCACCACCTGTCATCCCTCCAGCCCTGTCACTCACACATCCCAGACAGTCAGATACACATACCAGCAGAGGCGGGCTGAAATGGTTAAGCAAGCAAATGCTAACTTTCTAAAAGTAGCATTTGCAAACCCAGGATGCTAAAATAAACTTGACTACAAGAAATATTTTATCATCCTGAGTTCAGGCATACTAAACATGACTCGCTACCATGCTCCTTGAGTCTGCGGGGATTATAGGGTGTAATAACCCTCGCAGCTCAGTCTAGCCTAATGGAGCAGGTAGCCTTCAATAGTGAAATACGGTCTTCGTTGTAAGTCACTACTAGGACATGCCACGCACATCAGGGCTTGTCCTACCTTACACCTACAACGCACCCTGCCCGCAGGCCTACCATAGGGGTGACTAATATGTAGTCAAGGGAAGGGTCGGTGCTGGCAAGTGGGGACACTTGCCCAGCTAGCGTGACAGTACGAGACCGCACGCGGGTTCTGCGGTCGCAGTTCCCAGACACATCTTTACGGCTGCTTCGGTGGGTGGCGCAACCAGCGCTGCAGGCCCACCAGCAGTATTGGCATCTACAAGCCCCGGCACTCTCTTGTGCACTTTACTAGGGACTAACAGTAAATCCAAGGAACCAATCATGGATACCAATCGCATGTACAATTTACAGTAGGGAGCACTTGCACTGCGGCACGGATCAGCCGTGGCGCAGTGCCCTGAGTATCGGAAAACCAGCAAAACATCGGAGGCACACCAGCAAAAAGTGGAAGGGAGACTCACGCCAAGGTGCCAGGTCTAACAGGTCCTACCTCACTGCTCTTCAAGATGGGTGTCTAACCATCTTAAAATGGTAAAGAAAAACAGGGGACACCATGTCCTGGTGCATTTGCACATATATATACTGAAAAAGAAACCCCTATGTGTCTGTCACTTTCCTAAAGTTTACAGGTTCCACATTCTATGTATTTGCTTTTAAATGTGTATTTTTTATTAAATAATAGGTAGTCCCTGTCACCTGCTACACATTGCACCTTGCATTTTAAGATTCTTTTTTTATATTTTTATTCATCCGTTCACACCCTTTACGTTAATATAGCCATTGCTTTACTGTATATTTGCTATAAAAGCTCAGATTATGATATAGTGTGCACTTTTTTCCTTTAAATAATCACTCCACTGAAACAAAAACAAAATTGCCATTAACAATGCCAATAGCTCAAACTCCAACAAATGCGAGACCTATTGCATTGCAAATGCTTGTTCTTTAATTCTTTGTGCATGAGGTTAGCGTAAGCATGGCAGGCAGATACCTCATCAAAGCTCGGCTTGTTTGGGGCCCAAGGGTCCAAGAGGACCTCGAGCTGAGCCACAGGCAGGAATCTGGCTCGAGTTTTTGGTAGCTCACCCACCTCCAAGGAGAGGGAATCTGAGTTTACAGGAGGAATGGAGCTTTAAGGTAAAGATGTGCATGCTTGCAGTGGCTGGGCCATGTCTGCAAAGAGGCAATGAGACAAGGGGGTTTAATATTCCCCCCCCCCAAAAACAACTTCAGTGAAGAGACGGCTATTGGCACTCATTGGTGCAATGCTGGTGGCTAGTAAGAATGTATTTACGTTTCATCATCAGGCCAAAAGAGGCCCAGGCCATTCTTCTGATGCAGGCAGTTTATGGGGAAGAGCCCTGTTTACAGACAAACCCACAGGTCAATATAAAGTCCAAATGGGGTGGAATCCTGCCTAAAAGGACGTAATTGGTGTAAGATGGTCTGAAGTTTTTGGACACTGGATACCATAGTCCTATTATACTGATGTTAAACAGATAAGGCCTGTTGTTAACTAGAACGAGATTGTGGTATTTAATTTTTAAGGTTTCTTTCTTAAAGTGCCCCCACTACCCATTACTTTCTAAATTGTAAACATGCAAACTGTCTTTCATGTACCGTGCCCAGAGGTAATCTGTACATGTGTAAAAGATGAAAGATAATATTAAATGTACCCTTTTGTTCATATAAGGACATAAAGAATAGTGCTGCGGTACCACAAATGCTTCAGTATTACCATGCACATGTGCACACCAAGAACATCTTGATTCCACTAAATGTGCACCCAATAGCCCCGCCACTTCGCATCACCCCCGGTCCCGCCCCGCATCCTACCTCTAGTGTGTAACTCAATTTAGGAAGTACCCGCACTTATTTATTCCCATTTAAAGCACTGATGGTCAGAACAAAACAATACTACCCGCCGGGAAACCGTGACTGGTCCACGTTTTCTAGCGCACAGGGCCAATGAGCGAAAGGGTGCTGGTGCCAGCTATGCACCTCCAGCGCCTCGTGCCAGGCACCTCCAGCACCATGACAATCAAGGGACCACCTAGGGCAAGGCTCACCGAGTCTGAAACTGCTCTCCCCTGCCAATGGGCACTGCAGACAGGTTAAGTCCCCTTGTCTTACTAAAGGACATTTATTTACATTTACTTTTAGGTAAGAAGCTATTTTGAAGATCTCCATCACTTAAATACTGCGCGCTCCTGCGCCAGGCCTATAGTTTTTCAAGGCCACAGACAGGTTGAGGTTCACTGAGTGGATGCAACCTCTTTCAGCGAATTCTCTAACTCACAACAGCTAAAGAAAACAAAACAACAAAAACATTCTTACCGCACTCCATGAAAATTCCTGATATATTCCTCGTGACAGCCTTGATCTTTGCTATGTCGCTCCTGTAGACGCTGAGAAAACTGGGCGGGTTAAGCACCTGCTGCTGCAATCTGCATGTAACATTTAGCTCAGGATTATCAGAAGGCTTCATGTCATCATGTAACAATGTGCCCGTGCCGTGTTGAATTTTAGAAACCAAATGGGCCTAGTAGTTGAGTCCAATGCCAGAATGCATACGACTGTTGAATAAAAGAGCAGGCTTGACTCATTGTGTGCCAGTGACAAGGGATCATCTGATACAGCTAGGTCACTGGTAAGAATGGTAGCATGCTGGATGAAAATAGAACCTCTCAACCTTGCGAATCTTTGTCAAGTGACAACCCAGTGTGCCTTGCAGGTTCTGTTGGTCATCTATTACTATTATTCAAACAGTAGGCTTACATATACATCGTTCTCAACGGAAACAAATCATTTGTCCATTGAAGTTGTTTTTTTTTTTTTTACCGAGGGCTAGTAAGCAAATCGGCGGGATTCTACACCTTCAACTTTAATAAGTGTGCAACCTGCAGAACACTGAAGGGCTGCTTTAGGGTCTGGCCAAATGTCCGGATTTATGTACAATACACTGTGACTGTCACACTCCTCTGCATCGGTGTCTGGATTGAAGCACAATCACTCTGCTTGTCGTACTGCTCCGTATCTTTGTCGGGATTGATGTACAATACACTCTGACTGTCACACTCCTCTGCATCGGTGTCTGGATTGAAGTTGATGGAGCAAGGTAAAGAACAAAATTTTGTTCAAACTTGCGAAGTTAATCTCTCCTTACAAAAGATAACAGTCTAAATAAGCTTGTGGTGAAATTATTAATCAACTTAGTTTAAAAGATACAAACATGAAATACACGCGGGACTAATGTGCTTTTTTTTGTTGCAAACGCAAAGAAAAATTAATAAACTAACCTTGTCTATTGTCTTTGTCAGTATTAAATGGGGCATTTTAATTTAATGGCTTGTGCTTATTTTATGTGCTTATGTAATGTCATTTGTGATAAAAGCTCTTGCAGTTCCTGACATTCGAAAAGGACAGGTGAATATAAAGCTGCATATTCGTGCTTAAGCTAGGTCCCATAATTAACAGGGTTAATTAGCAAAGGGGGGAGTAACAGAATGGGTCTCAATTCTTTAATTAATTGATGTCTTGTGTTTGTTTAATAATAGTTTCCGAGGTGAGGCCTAAAAGTTGATGCAGAAATATGGCTGACAGAGCTGCTGACACGAAAGCTTGTCCAGAGTAATTTCTTGCACATGCGCAGCTGTGAAGAATTTATTTATTTATTTATTATTTTTTTTATATGCTTGTATAGCGCAGGAATCCAGCCCGGAAGGGTTATCTCCGCGCTTTGACAGCAGCAGGTCGCAGGAAACTGAAAGGGCAGCAATCCTAAAGTTATATCTCCTCAAACAGATTCGTCTTCAGCATTTTTCTAAAGGTGAGGTGTTTGGGGACCTGTCTTAAGTTGAGGGGCAAGTTGTTCCACAGGGCCGGCCCCACTGTTGAGAGGGCTCTGCCGCCTTGTCTGGTTTTTTTAACGAAAGGAGTTTTGAGCAGAAGAAGATTACTAGACCGTAATTCTCGTTCTGGTTTGTAGGGTTGGAATAGTTTGGCTAGGTATTTGGGGCCGTTTCCAAATAAGCACTTATGTACAGTGCAGCAAATTTTAAATTTAACCCGTTGGCGTATTGGAAGCCAATGTATTTTTTTTTAACAGGGGTCCAGAAGATGTTCTGGGGGGGGCATTCAGAATCAGTCTTGCCGCCGTGTTCTGGTCCACCTGCAGACGATTGATGGCATCCTCATTGGCTTGTATCAAAAGCCCGTTGCAATAGTCAAGGCGACTTATTACAAGGGCTTGCACCAGGGTCTTTCTGTATGTGTCAGGCAGCAGGGGAAAGACTCGCCTGAGTAATCCAATAGTGCGAAAACAAGCACCAGCAATTACATTTGCATGTTCTTTGAGGGTTAGGCATTGGTCTAATTTCACACCCAGATTTTTGATGGTAGGTTTAGGGGAGGGTACAGGTCCCAAGTCTTGGGGCCACCAATCAGGAGACCAAAGCATGCTGGCTTTCCCAAAACACATTACTTCGGTCTTCCCGACGTTGCACTGGAGGTAGTTGGCAGCCATCCAGTTGGAGATGGCCCTCATACCTTCTGCAAAATTTCCCCTAACATTAGGGTCGGGGGCATGGAAAGGGTAAAGAAGTTGAGTGTCGTCGGCATACGACACTGGAGTGAATCCGTACTTCCTCACAATCTCAGCAAGGGGGGCCACATATATGTTAAATAATGTGGGGCTTAGGCATGAGCCCTGTGGCACCCCCTTAGTGAGCGCCCTAGAGATGGAATGGTAGGGGCCCAGGCTGACAGATTGTGAGCGCCCGGAAAGGAAACTTTCTACCATGCAAGTGCCTGACCTCTGATGCCCACTCCTTGTACCCGGTTCAGCAAGATCTTATGAGAAACAGTATCGAAGGCAGCTGACAGGTCTAACAGCACCAGAATCATCGAGCCTCCTCTATCCTGTGACATCTTGATGTTATCGGTCACGGAGAGGAGTGCAGATTCGGTGCTGTAGTTGGGCCTGAACCCAGATTGGGATTGGTCCAGGCCCCCTGTCGCTTCGATAAAGCTAGAGATCTGAGTGTTAACATGTTTCTCCGCCAGTTTCGTCAGGAGGGGCAGGAGAGAGATAGGACGGAGGTTGGAAAGTTCAGTCCAGGGAGAGGTGGTATTTTTCCGTATCGGGTTCACAGTTGCCTCTTTCCACTGTTGTGGAAGCTTGCCTTCTTTAAAAGAAAGGTTAAGAATTTTGGTAATAATGGGACACAATAATCTGCTCAGGTTATTGGTTAACCTAGCCGGGAGAAGATCACAAGGAGAACCAGATTTCATGTTTCCCAGGAGAGTTTGAACTTCATTTTCTGTGACTTCTGGAATGATATTAAAGGCCTCTGAAGGGGTTTCCTGACATAAGGTAGAAGAGTCTTCCGTGTTATTCGGGTGCTTGGCCAATATTTTATTGTAAACGGTGTCAATTTTGTCTTCAAAGAACTGGGAAATATTGTTGCATAGTTCTTGAGAGAAGGTATCCGGACTTTCGCATGTCAGGGGGTTAGTAAAAGTTTTGAGAATTTTGTATAGTTCTCTAGTGGAGTTAGCGGCTTCATCAAGCTGGGAGCGTAGGCTAGTTTTTCTTGCTTTTTTGATGTTATTATAGTAGGTGGATATGGCCTGCTGGTAGAGTGCCTTACTCTCAGGAGAGTGGTCCTTTCTCCATTGCTTTTCCAATTTCCTGCATTTTTGTTTCTCTAATTTCAATGAGTCGGAATACCATATTTCTTTTTTGGTGGTCCGGGGTTTTTTGATAGTTTTTTGCGGGGCTAAAGAGTTTATGGTCTCTAAAAGAGAGCTATTTAATTTGGATAAAGCCAAATCGATGTCATCAGAATCGGAAATGATAGGTTCTTTCCAGGTTTGTTCAAAAGTAGATGGGGTAATTTTGTGCCATGCTCTTTTAGTGATGCTCATAGTAGCCGGGGGAGCAGAGGGTTTGTCAAGTCTCAGGAAGGAGAATTCCAACATGCTGTGGTCAGACCAGCTGATGGATGTAGGGGGATGACAGTGTATAGAAGGGTAGTTAGTAAAAATCAAATCCAGTGTATGGCCTTTCCTGTGAGTAGGGCCACAGTTTCTTAGGTGAAGACCCAAAAGAGCCAGATCATCGAGGAGAAGCTTGGTATTAGGATCATCCGCAATATCTTCCTGCAAAGACGTTATGAAACAAGGAAAAATGTCTTTGTCGTGTTAAGCGTGTTCACGGAGGCAGCCAAGGACAGCATTTTGTTATGCTTGGCAAGGTTAGGAAGTAGATGTCCTAGGCTCGAGAAAAAGTATCTTTCTTGAGGAAATCGAGGATGTGGAATTGAAAAGACAATGGGCCTTATATGAAACCCGGATTGTGGTCAGGATTCGAGTGACCTAATAACTTTTATCATGGACTGACACGGCACAGCCAATGAAAAGTTCAGATTTTTCTGAAAGAATGTAAAATGTAGAAAGTTTAGCTGGAGAGTAAGGTATAAATTATGACACCTAAGTGGAGAAAAAACTCTTACTTTCCGATTCCTGAAAGGTGCGTTATGCTGATGGACCTTTGGCGCATGTAAGGACAGCAGATTTTAATGATTTATTCCTTTCTAGGTAAAGACAGATTGCGACAGGGAAAATAGATTCAGGGAATGGAAACTGTTATTTTGCTAATTCTTCATGTTTCTGAGCTAACTTTGAAATGCCAGTTCTAATTTTACTTCCTTATAAAAATGCTGCTTTCTTATTTGCTTATAAAATAAAGATTTAAAATTTAAAATGTTCTTTATGAAAATAAAGTAAATAAAATTAGATTATAAATGACAAGCTGGTCTTGATTATTCATGGTCTAGTTTCCATTAGTTGATCCATCAACCATAGTGGTTTGATTTATTTAAAAATCGTTTCTATATCATGATAAAGATGAATAAACTGCATTTGTACATATTAGTGTAAATATTATGTGAATAGTATAAAAATCAAATCACTTGATTCAGCTGCTCAATAATTGTCTCATTGGTGTTATGGGCCTGTAAAAGTGTTTCATAAATAATGGTGAGTATTGAGGTGATAGGCAGCGTTTGTGAGACAGTTTTTCTATAGGAGCGCTGGATCAAAGCACAATCACTCTGCTTGTCGTACTGCTCCGTATAAATGTCCGGATTGATGTACAATACACTCTGACTGTCACACTCCTATGCATCGGTGTCTGGATTGAAGCACAATCACTCTGCTTGTCGTACTGCTCCGTATAAATGTCCGGATTGATGTACAATACACTCTGACTGTCACACTCCTCCGCATCGTTGTCTGGATTGAAGCACAATCACTCTGCTTGTCGTACTGCTCCGTATCTTTGTCCGGATTGATGTACAATACACTCCGACTGTCCCACTCCTCCGCATCGTTGTCTGGATTGATGTACAATACACTCTGAATGTCGCACTCATCCGCATTGTCTTGATTGATGTACAATACACTCTGAATGTCATACTCCTCCGCATCGTTGTCTGCATTGATGTACAATACACTCTGACTGTCACACTCCTCTGCATCGGTGTCTGGATTGAAGCACAATCACTCTGCTTGCCGTACTGCTCCGTATAAATGTCCGGATTGATGTACAATACACTCTGACTGTCACACTCCTATGCATCGGTGTCTGGATTGAAGCACAATCACTCTGCTTGTCGTACTGCTCCGTATAAATGTCCGGATTGATGTACAATACACTCTGACTGTCACACTCCTCCGCATCGTTGTCTGGATTGAAGCACAATCATTCTGCTTGTCGTACTGCTCCGTATCTTTGTCCGGATTGATGTACAATACACTCTGACTGTCCCACTCCTCCGCATCGTTGTCTGGATTGATGTACAATACACTCTGAATGTCGCACTCATCCGCATTGTCTTGATTGATGTACAATACACTCTGAATGTCATACTCCTCCGCATCGTTGTCTGCATTGATGTACAATACACTCTGACTGTCACACTCCTCTGCATCGGTGTCTGGATTGAAGCACAATCACTCTGCTTGCCGTACTGCTCCGTATCTTTGTCCGGATTGATGTACAATACACTCCGACTGTCACACTCCTCTGCATTGGTGTCTGGATTGAAGCACCATCACTCTGCTTGTCGTACTGCTCCGTACTTTTGTCCGGATTGATGTGCAATACACTCTGACTGTCACACTCCTCTACATCGGTGTCTGGATTGAAGCACAATCATTCTGCTTGTCGTACTGCTCCGTATCTTTGTCCGGATTGATGTACAATACACTCTGGCTGTCACACTCCTCCGCATCGTTGTCTGTATTGAAGCACAATCACTCTGCTTGTCGTACTGCTCCATATAAATGTCCGGATTGATGTACAATACACTCTGAATGTCGCACTCCTCCACATCGTTGTCTGGATTGATGTACAATACACTCTGAATGTCGCACTCAACCGCATTGTCTGGATTGATGTACAATACACTCTGAATGTCATACTCCACCGTATAGATGTCTGGATTGATGTACAATACACTCTGACTGTAGCTCTCCTCCGCATTGTTGTCTGGATTGATGTACAATACAATCTGACTGCCACACTCCTCATCCTTGTCCAGATTCATGTACAATACACTCTGACTGTCAAACTCTCCTGCATCATTGTCTGGATTGATGTACAACAGACTCTCACTGTCACACTCCGCCTCATCGTTGTCTGGATTGATGTACTATACACTCTGAATGAAGCACTCCTCCGCATTGTTGTCTGGATTGATGTACAATCACTCTGACTGTCCTACTCCTCATCGTTCTTCAGATTTATGTAGAATACACTCGGAATGTCATACTCCTCCGTATCGTTGTCTGGATTGATGTACAATAGACTCTGACTGTCACACTTCGCCTCATCGTTGTCTGGATTGATGTACAATACACTCTGAATGACGCACTCCTCTGCATCGTTGTCTGGATTGATGTACAATACACTCTGACTGTCGCTCTCCTCCGCATTGTTGTCTGGATTGATGTACAATACAATCGGCATGCCACACTCCTCCGCATCGTTGTCTGGATTGATGTACAATACACTCTGAATGTCACACTCCTCCGCATTGTTGTCTGTATTGATGTACAATACACTCTGAAAGTCGCACTCCTCCGCCTTATTGTCTGGATTGATGTACAACACACTCTGAATGTCGAACTCCTCCATATCGTTGTCTGGATTGATGTACAATACACTCTGAATGCTGCACTCCTCCGCATTGTTGTCTGGATTGATGTACAATACACTCTGAATGTCGCACTCCTCCGCCTTATTGTCTGGATTGATTTACAACTCACTCTGAATGTCGAACTCCTCCGTATCGTTGTCTGGATTGATGTACAATACACTCTGAATGCTGCACTCCTCCGCATTGTTGTCTGGATTGATGTACAATACACTCTGAATGTCGCACTCCTCCGCCTTGTTGTCTGGATTGATTTACAACACACTCTGAATGTCGAAATCCTCCGTATCGTTGTCTGAATTGATGTACGATCACTGACTGTCACACTCCTCATCGTTCTCCAGATTTATGTAGAATTAGCTCGAACTGTCGCACTCCTCCTCATCATTGTCCAGATTCATGTACAATACACTCTGACTGTCACACTCCTCAGCATCTTTGTCTGGATTGATGTACAATACACTCTGACTGTCGCACTCCTCCGCATAGTTGTCTTGATTGATGTACAATACACTCTGACTGTCACACTCCTACGCATCGTTGTCTGGATTGATGTACAATACACTCTGACTGTCACACTCCTCCGCATAGTTGTCTTGATTGATGTACAATACACTCTGACTGTCACACTCCTACGCATCGTTGTCTGGATTGATGTACAATACACTCTGAATGTCCTACTCCTCATCGTTCTCCAGATTTATGTAGAATACACTCGGACTATCGCACTCCTCCTCATCATTGTCCAGATTCATGTACAATACACTCTGACTGTCACACTCCTCCGCATCGTTGTCTGGATTGATGCACAATACACTCTGACTGCCATACTGCTCCATATAGATGTCCAGATTGATGTACAATACACTCTGAATGTCGCACTCCTCCGCCTTGTTGTCTGGATTGATGCACAAGACATTCTGACTGCCGTACGCCTCTGCATCGTTGTCTTGATTGATGTACAATCACTCTGACTGTCCTACTCCTCATCGTTCTCCAGATTAATGTAGAATACACTCTGACTGTCGCACTCCTCCGCATCGTTGTCTGGATTGATGTACAATCACTCTGACTGTCCTACTCCTCATCGTTCTCCAGATTTATGTAGAATACACTCGGACTCTTCGCACTCCTCCTCATTATTGTCCAGATTCATCTACAATACACTCTGACTGTCACACTCCTCCGCATCTTAGTCTGGATTGATGTACAATACACTCTGACTGTAAATCTCCTCCACATCGTTGTCTGGATTGAAGTACAATCACTCTGATTGTCATACTGCTCCGCATCGTTGACTGGATTGATGTACAATACACTCTGAATGTCGCACTCCTGCGCATTGTTGTCTGGATTGACGTAGAATCACTCCGACTGTCCTACTCCTCATCGTTCTCCATATTTATGTAGAATACACTCGGATTGTCGCACTCCTCCTCATCATTGTCCAGATTCATGTACAATACACTCTGACTGCCACACTCCTCAGCATTGTTGTCTGGATTGATGTACAATACACTTTGATTGTCACACTCTCCTGCATCATTGTCTGGATTGATGTACAATAGACTCTGACTGTCACACACAGCCTCATCGTTGTCTGGATTGATGTACAATACACTCTGAATGTCCTACTCCTCATCGTTCTCCAGATTTATGTAGAATACACTTGTACTATCGCACTCCTCCTCATCATTGTCCAGATTCATGTACAATACACTCTGACTGTCACACTTCTCCACATCTTTGTCTGGATTGATGCACAATACACTCTGACTGCCGTACTGCTCCATATAGATGTCCGGATTGATGTACAATACACTCTGAATGTCGCACTCCTCCGCCTTGTTGTCTGGATTGATGTACAATACACTCTGAATGTCGCACTCCTCCGCATTGTTGTCTGGATTGATGTACAATACACTCTGAATGCCGCACTCCTCCGCCTTGTTGTCTGGATTGATGTACAACACACTCTGAATGTCGAACTTCTCCGTATAGTTGTCTGGATTGATGTACAATCACTGACTGTCACACTTCTCCGCATCGTTGTTCAGATTCATGTACAATACACTCTGACTGTCCCACTCCTCCGCATCTTTTTCTGGATTGATGTACAATACACTCTGACTGTTGCACTCCTCCGCATCGTTGTCTTGATTGATGTACAATACACTCTGACTGTCGCACTCCTCCGCAATGTTGTCTGGATTGATGTACAATACATTCCGACTGCCGTACACCTCTGCATCGTTGTCTGGATTGATGTACAATCACTCTGACTGCCGTACTGCTCCATATAGATGTCCGGATTGATGTACAATACACTCTGACTGTCGCACTCCTCCGCATCGTCGTCTGGATTGATGTACAATCACTCTGACTGTCCTACTCCTCATCGTTCTCCAGATTTATGTAGAATACACTCGGACTGTCGCACTCCTCCTCATCATTGTCCAGATTCATGTACAATACACTCTGACTGTCACACTCCTCCGCATCTTTGTCTGGATTGATGTACAATACACTCTGACTGTAAATCTCCTCCACATCGTTGTCTGGATTGAAGTACAATCACTTTGATTGTCGTACTGCTCCGTAACTTTGTCTGGATTGATGTACAATACACTCTGACTGTCACACTCCTCCGCATCGTTGTCTGGATTGATGTACAATACACTCTGACTGCTGTACCGCTCCATATAGATGTTCGGATTGATGTACAATACACTCTGACTGTCACACTCCTCCGCACTGTTGTCTGAATTGATGTACAATACACTCTGACTGTCACACTCTCCTGCATCATTGTCTGGATTGATGTACAATAGACTCTGACTGTCACACACCGCCTCATCGTTATCTGGACTGATGTACAATTCACTCTGAATGACGCACTCCTCCGCATCGTTGTCTGGATTGATGTACAATACACTCTGACTGCTGTACCGCTCCATATAGATGTTAGGATTGATGTACAATACACTCTGAATGTCGCACTCCTGTGCATTGTTGTCTGGATTGATGTACAATCACTCTGACTGTCGTACTCCTCATCGTTCTCCAGATTTATGTAGAATACACTCGGGCTATCGCACTCCTCCTCATCATTGTCCAGATTCATGTACAATACACTGTGACTGTCACACTCCTCCGCATCGTTGTCTGGATTGATGTACAATACACTCTGACTGCCGTACTGCTCCATATAGATGTCCGGATTGATGTACAATACACTCTGAATGTCGCAGTCCTGCGCATTGTTGTCTGGATTGACGTAGAATCACTCCGACTGTCCTACTCCTCATCGTTCTCCAGATTCATGTAGAATACAATTGGACTGTCGCACTCCTCCTCATCATTGTCCAGATTCTAGTACAATACACTCGGACAGTCACACTCCTCTGCATCGTTGTCTGGATTCATGTACAATATACTCTGACTGTCACACTCTCCCGCATCGTTGTCTGGATTGATGTACAATAGACTCGGACTGTCACACTCCTCCTCATCTTTGTCTGGTTTGATGTACAATACACTCTAAATGACGCACTCCTCCGCATCGTTGTCTGGATTGATGTACAATACACTCTGACTGTCGCACTTCTCCGCATCATTGTCTGGATTGATGTACAATCACTCTGACTGTCCTACTCCGAATCGTTCTCCAGATTTATGTAGAATACACTCGGACTGTCGCACTCCTCCTCATCATTGTTCAGATTCATGTACAATACACTCTGAATGTCATACTCCTCCGTAAAGTTGTCTGGATTGATGTAAAATACACTCTGAATGTCATACTCCTCCATATCGTTGTCTGGATTGATGTACAATACACTCTGACTGCCGTACTGCTCCGTATAGATGTCCGGATTGATGTACACCACACTCTGACTGTAGCTCTCCTCCGCATCGTTGTCTGGATTGATGTACAATACATTCTGACTGTCACACTCTCCCGCATCGTTGTCTGGATTGATGTAAAATCACTCTGACTATCGCACTCCTCCTCATCATTGTCCAGATTCATGTACAATACATTTGGACTATCGCACTCCTTTTCATTATTGTCCAGACTGATGTACAATACAGGCTGACTGTTGCAGTACTCCTCATCATTGTCAAGATTTCTGTACAATACACTCGGACTGTCGGCCTCCTCCACATTGTCCAGATTTCTGTACAATACACTAGGACTGTCAAATTTCTCATCAACTAATGTTGCATTCACTGCAGTTCCTTTTCCCTTGCTCTTCTTGTTTCTTGCCAGGTACCCAGAGTAGGACTGGCATATAGGGCATTCAGGCAGTGTCCAATGGGCTGGGCTTAGAGATCAGTGTGTGGGCCGTTTTTAGGACTCGGCCTGCGAAAGATTGCGCACATGCGCAGTCGAGCTGGCGAGATTTAATGAGATAGAGGATTGTTCACTAGCGAGGTTAAGCCCCGCCCCTCTTCTCCATTGACTGGCGTCCTAAACGGTGGCCAGCCAATGGAGAAGAGATCCTAGTGACGTTCTTCTTTCTCTGTAAGCCCCGTCCTTTTCAGACTGGCTTACTTAACTTACTGCTGGCGTAAAAGGTTTCTTATCTTCTTTATGGGTCCAGATGGCCCCATAAAGAAGATAAGGAACCTTTTATGCCAGCAGGAAGTCAGTCTGAAAGGGACGGGGCTGTGTTATGTGCTTATTCGCTTTGCACGAACAGAGCAGCACCCACTGGCCTCTTCTGGACGATCCTCTCAGATGTTCCCAATGTGTTTTGACAATGGACCATTGAAATAGATCACAAGCGCGTGCACACATGTGAATATAAACAGGAGCGGGCAGTTAACGGAGGTGAGTGCCCGCATGGCATGCAATGGTATATTAGGTGAGTATGGTGTGACAGCAAGGCGATCGCACATGCAGTGGTGCTGCCCAGTGTCACGTTCAGTTCGACTGTCTTTGTTTGCAAGTTGGATCGTAACCTTGGTTACTAGCATTCCGTTCCAGGGGGTGCGGGTGTTTATGAAAGCGATGCAGTACGGGTATGGGTGAACCGACTGCTAGAAAGATGTGTTTAACTAAAAGCACCATTAAAGCGGCATGCAAAGGTAATGTATGTGTGTTTAAATGGTGGGTACACCCAACGTCACTTTCGCTTTGCAGGAGGCCTTCTACCATGCAAGCCAACTCAATGCTGGTAAGTAAACATGTGGGAGGCACAGACTAGTGCAAGAGGTGTGACTATACAGACCAGTGGAGAACATGTGACTATACGGACCAGTGCTAGAGATGTTACCATAAAGACGAGTACAGGGGGTGTGAATATACAGACTAGTATAGAAGATGTGCAATAGATGTGCTTATGCATGCTAGTGCAATAGGTGTGCTTAAGCATGCTAGTGCAATAGATGTGCTTATCCATGCCAGTGCAATAGATGTGAGATTCAAGAGTACTGCAGCAGCACCTGTGCACAGCCCCAGTGCACACAGAAGCATGCTGGATCCGTGTGGCTAGGTGAACGGAGCAGTGTTTTCTGTGTCCAGGTCAACCTGTGAGAAAGCACGGCACCCCTGGAGCATGGGGTCATGCTTTAGGTAGAGCGCATAATGCGCCACTTAGCACCCTGGTGCCTCGTGGCAATTACATGTTACAGTGGCGTGAGGGTGCCAAGAGCCTCCTCAGCACTTAAAACGGAAGTCCACATGGCGTCAAATGGCACTTGGCCTTTCAAGGCATAGACAGCAGTGGTATTGTTGGGGTGACTAGTGTTTGGTGTGTAATGGGCCTGGAATCCAGCATGACATATCAGGTGTACACACACACAGTATGCAAGCCCTCACCTACTTCGCAGAACCATTTGTAGGCGCCTCTCGTTAGAATTTTATTATGCACAAATACATACCGTGTGTGCAGGGACTGATTGGGGTGATACATGCTGCTGGATTTGGTGTCCCTCGCGCAGGTTAGTGTGCACCAGGGCATGCCACATGTGCACACGCCGCGCGCAGCCCCTTGCCTAGCTCACTGGACTTGTGGCAGGGTGCAGAGGGCAGCT
Source organism: Lissotriton vulgaris (assembly GCF_964263255.1). NCBI lineage: Eukaryota > Metazoa > Chordata > Amphibia > Caudata > Salamandridae > Lissotriton > Lissotriton vulgaris. The sequence goes on along the minus strand of NC_141699.1, from coordinate 157,706,374 downwards.
GAGGTGGTGCATGCCACTGGTGTTAGTGCCCAGTGTACAGGAGGCGAGTGTGGAGCACATGCTGCAAACTGCCCCATACCTAGCTCACAGGACCTGTGGCGGAATGTGTAGGGGCGGCTGGGGTGGTGCATGTCTCTGGTGTTAGTGCCCCGTGTGCAGGAGGTTAGTGCGGTGCACACGCTCCGCACCGCCCCTTGCCTAGCTCGCAGGACTTGTGGCAGGGGTGTATAGTGTGTGTGTGCCGGGGTGGCTGAGGTGGTGCATGTCTCTGGTGCTTGTGCACCGTGTGCAAGAGGTGAGTGTGCAGACGGCGCAGCCCCTTACCTAGCTCGCAGGACTTGTGGCAGGGTGTACTGTGTGCAGGGGCGGCCGAGGTGGTGCACGCCGCTGGTGTTGATGTGCAGAAGGTGAGTGTGTAGATAGCGCAGCCCCTTATCTAGCTCGCAGGACTTGTGGCAGGGTGTAGTGTGTGTGTGTGTGCAGGGGCGTGCATGTCTCTGGTGTTAGTGCCCCGTGTGCAGAGGTGAGCGTGCAGGCGGCGCAGGCAGGGGTGTAGAGTGTGCAGGGGCGGCTAAGGTGGTGCCCCCTGCTCATGTTAGTGCTCCGTGTGCAGGAGGTTAGTGTGCAGGAGGTGAGCGCGCAGACGGCGCAGCCCCTTTCCTACGAGCTGTGGGATGCGTGTGCCCCCTCCGCCCCTGGGTGCTCCATCTACTGCAGTGAAGCAGGAAACCTGGCCGCAGTGCCACCACCCCGACCAATGAATACACACAAGGCTGTGGCGGTTCCACTCTTCATTCATTCCTTCGTGCATTTATTCACGTGCTTATTTGCTTTGCGCAAACAGAGCAGCACCTACTGGCCTCTTCTGGACGATCCTGCCAAAGCAGCTATGGAATAACCAGGGCGCTAATGGCGCGTGTGTCCCGGAAGCAGTTGGTACGCCAGGGTTCAGGCCTGTGCCACACACGGCTGAGGGGGGACCAACAGCAGCCACAGAAGATGATCTAATACCCGCCATTACATCATGGTGGCTGCTAGTAGATAATTAGCGCCTGTTGTCTTTTTTTAAATAGAACTTAAAATACACAGCAGTGACCTGCGTGGGAGATGTGTCAACCTCGTAGCGTGTCGACCTAGTCTTTAACTGCACGTTAACACCTGCGGAGGTAGTCGGTGTATCCGATTCAATCATAATCGCACTGCGCCTGTGATTTCCCAGCGAGTTATGCGCCCCCTAGCACAATGTGCCGTTTCATGCACTCAAGCCGCAAGAGAGGCCGTCATCTGGAAATGTGCAGATGAAAATGTCCTGTTTCGCCCAGTCTGACACTGGTCAAAGGGTGTTACTTTTTATGCTAACGGGATGTCAGGAGATGCGTCAATTCATGGCCCACAAACTGTGAGAACACTTTCACAATGTTAACAAGAATGTTTCTGTGTTACTGCAACCGGACATTTTTGGGTGTGCCTGTCTGTGCGTGGCTACTTGTACATCTCTCTGCTTCTGCATATGTAGGCATGAACGTGTGTATGTTTGTGTGTGCCTGTGCGCGCCTGCTTTGCCTGCGTAGGTGTGTCCCATTGCTACCCCTGTGTGTATTGCACGTAGGGCTGTGTTCAGTAGCATGCCTGCATGTTTCTCTGTATGCTTGTCTGCATATATATATTTTCGTATAGTTGTGTGCTGAGTTTGCCTGCTTATGTATGTACGTGGGCGTCGGTGTGTGCCTGTGGGCGCCAGTGTCTGAGAGTGCCTTGTTTGCGTGTCACCTGTGACACACCCTTGTCACTGCAGATGTGGTCACGTCTCTGGGCCCACTCAGCTCCAGGTATTCTGTGTTTTTACAGTATTACTTTGACAGGCCTCGTGCTGTGCTGGGTGGATTCGGTATGGGGGGGTGCGTGAGGGAGCGAGGAGAGTCACAGAGTCCGAGGGGCCTGTTGGCCAGTACTTTTCTGTGAAATGTACTGGGTGGATGCAGGTCCACCCCATAGCAGATGTGCTGCTTGCGTCAGAGCCTCACCTGTGCCATGTCCCGGGCAGCCCCTGTGTGTGTGTGGCTCTGTGTGTGTGTGTGTGTGTGGCTCTGTGTGTGTTTGTGTGTGGCTCTGAAAAATAGCATTTATCTATTAGATGATGAGTGTATTCAATCAGAAATGAGAATTATTGAGTAGGTCCCCACAAGGATGGTAACACATGTCCAAGTCCCCACAATGATGGTTCTGTGCGAGTGACTAAATAACAACATATTTGTAAAATTGAAGCAGGATCCTGTATTATGATTTTTTTCTTAACATTATTCTGTTATTGGTATATTTTTAAAACATTGGGAAGGGTTAGTCCCCACAAGGCTGGTGAAAACACATAGTCCCCACAAGGATGGTAACACGTGTATCTGTGTGTGCGTGTGTGTGGCTCTGTGTGTGTGTGTGTGTGTGGCTCTGTGTGTGGCTCTGTGTGTGTGTGGCTGTGTGTGTGGCTCTGTGTGTGCGTGTGTGGGTGCAAATGCAATAGGTCTCGCATTTGCGAGAGACTAAGCTATTGGCATTGTAAATGACAATGCCATTTATATATCTGTTTTCAAAACCAACACATAAATAAAAATTTTGTCATTTACAATGCCAATAGCTCTAACTTTTGCAAAGGCGAGACCGTAGCATTGTAAATGCTTGTTTTAGTTGTTTGTAGGCTTATTTTAAGCACAGGTAGGTCGAGTTTTACAGTTGATTTCCCAGATATTACCACACAAACACTGCCACAATGTCTTACACACCTTGCAAAATACTTATACAGCGTGTCTTTAAAAGTACAAAACAAACCTGATGCACAAATTACTACTTGTGTAACGATATATCTGTAAGAGACATTAGTTAGTGATAGATTCTTTACCTTAGAATATCCCCAGGCGTCAGACTGGATCCGGAAACTTTTGTGTAGCAGTACCCTTGCGCATCGGTAGGCGTCGTCTGCGGCTCCGCGTCCGTCGTCGGCGTCGTGGGCGCCGTGAAGACGTCGTCGGAGTACTTAGACGCCGCCTCCGCGTGCTGACGTCAGTTCTTGGACACAGCTTTTCCGCGCCAGAAGCGCAGAGCCATGCCAAAAAACCAACACTGGTGCCAAGAAACTAGGGCCCTGAAAGGGGATGACCTTAACCCAAGATATCGGTTCGCAGAACGGGGAGGATGGGTGGGTCGGTAAGGAATCTATCACTAACTAATGTCTCTTACAGATCTATCGTTACACAAGTAGTAACTTGCGCATCTGAAAGAGACACGTTAGTGATAGATTCCTTACCTTAGAATAGATACCCCAGCAATACCAACCCCGTGGTGGTGGATCTGCGAACCAATAATCACACCAGAAAGTCCTGGCGGACGGAATGGCCAAAGTAGCCATCCCTCCGGACTTGACTGTCCAGGTAATAGTGTCTTACAAACGTGTACAGCGAGGCCCACGTAGCAGCCTGGCAAATGTCCTGCAAGGGCACACCTCGGCCCAAGGCAGTTGTAGTGGCTGTGGCTCGAGTGGAATGAGCCCTCAGCCCAACAGGGGGTTCCTTCCTAGCCAAGGAGTAACACGCCTCGATGCACAAGATAATCCACCGGGAGATGGTCCGCTTGTGCACCGCTTTCCCTTTCTTAGAGCCCGCGTATCCAACAAAGAGTTGATCATCCACCCGGAACTGTTGTGTGCAATTCAGATAAAATGAGCGCGCACGTTTTGGGTCCAGACGGTGGAGCCTCTCCTCCTCTCTCGAGCGGAAAGAAGGTGGGCAACGTGATGGATTGCCCAATGTGGAAGGCCGTGACTACCTTGGGTAGGAAGGAGGGCCTCGTCCGTAACACAACCTTGTCCGGATGGACTAAAAGGAAAGGAGGCTTACAAGATAGAGCCTGGAGCTCACTCATTCTCCTGGCAGAGGTGATGGCTACCAGGAAGGCAGTCTTCAAAGAAAGAAGGCGAAGAGGACAGTTGTGAAGTGGCTCAAAAGGAGCGCACATCAGAAACGTAAGAACCAGGTTCAAGTCCCACTGAGGCATCACGAAAGGAACAGGAGGGAACGTATGAGTGATGCCCTTCAGGAATCGATTAACGATAGGGGACTTGAACAAAGAAGGTTGGTCAGGCAGCCTCAGAAAGGCTGAAAGAGCTGAAAGATAGCCCTTGACAGTGCCCAGAGCAGAGCCCTGCTGGGCAAGAGAGAGAAGAAAGAGAAGAACCTCAGAAAGAGGGGCATTGAGGGGATCCACAGCCTTTGCTGTGCACCATGCCACAAATCTGTTCCACCTGCAGGCGTATACCGACTTTGTGGAGGGACGCCTGGCTGCCAGAATGATGTTGCAAACTTCAGGAGGCAAGTCAAATGGCCTCAAATGTCGCCGCTCAATCTCCAAGCATGGAGGTGGAGACTGGACAGGTTCGGGTGGAGGACGGTCCCCTGCTGCTGCGACAGAAGGCCCTCCTGAAGAGGCAGACGAACCGGGGGATCGACTGACATACTGAGTAGCTCGGGATACCAGTACCTTCGTGCCCAGTCCGGAGCCACAAGGATGACTTGTGCCCGGTCGCGCTTGATCTTCTTCAGCACTCTGGGCAGAAGTGGTATAGGCGGAAAGGCGTACAACAGACCGCAGCTCCACTTGCGACGAAAAGCGTCTCCGAGCTAGTGCCGCCTTGGAAATTCCAATGCGCAGAACTGATGACATTGCGCGTTCTCTTCGGTGGCGAATATATCTAACCAAGGCTCTCCCCATAGCTGAAAGAGGCCTTGCGCCACGTCCGAGTTCAGACGCCATTCGTGATCCATCGAGCACCGTCGGCTGAGTTCGTCCACCCTGGCGTTCAGAGAACCTGCCAGGTGTTGAACCATTAGAGTCACGCCCTGATGTTCCAGCCATTGCCAGAAGCGCAGAGCCTCCTGGCAGAGGGTCCACGACCCCACTCCGCCCTGTTTGTTGCAGTACCACACGGCGGTGGTGTTGTCCGTGAACACCTGCACTACACTCCCTCGGACAGACGGGAGGAATGCCTTCAGTGCTAGACGAATCGCCCGCAGCTCCAACAGGTTGATATGGAGCCGTGTCTCCGCCGGAGACCAGAGGCCTCTGATCTCCGCCTCTCCTAAGTGGCCTCCCCAGCCCTGGAGGGACACGTCCGTCACAACTACGTGCTCCGGTTGGGGAAGGGAGAGGGATCTGCCGTTGACCCAATCGCAGTCCGTGAGCCACCACTGCAGCTGACTCTCAGTGCCCTCCGAGATCAGGACATGGTCAGACAGGTTGCCCTGATGCTGGGCCCACTGAAACTTCAGGTCCCACTGCAGAGCCCGCATCCGCCACCGTGCGTGATGCACCAGAAGAATGCAGGAGGCCATCAGCCCCAGAAGCCGCAGCGTCAACCTGACCGAAACTCGGGATAAAGGCCGGAAGATCGGAATCAGAGCCTGTATATCCCGAACCCGCTATTCGGGCGGGTAAACCCGAAACTGCGCCGAGTCGAGAACCGCTCCGATGAAAAGGAGCTTCTGAGAGGGGCACAGGTGTGACTTCGGCACATTGATGGAAAATCCCAGCTGCTGCAGGAGATCCGCCGTAGTCTGGAGATGGCTGACGACTGTCTGGGGCGAGCCCGCCTTCAACAACCAGTCGTCGAGGTAGGGGAAGACTGAGACCCCCAACCTGCGCAGATGAGCTGCGACCACCGCCATCACCTTCGTGAACACCCTTGGGGCGCTGGTAAGGCCGAAGGGGAGCACGGTAAACTGAAAGTGCTCGTGGCCTACCGTGAACCGCAGGTAACGCCGGTGGGCCGGCAGGACGGGGATGTGGAAATACGCGTCCTGCAAGTCCAACGCTACCATCCAGTCTCCTGGGTCTAGGGCAGCTAAGACCTGAGCCAGAGTCAGCATTTTGAACTTCTCCTTCCGGAGGAAGCCGTTGACGTTCCTCAGATCCAAGATAGGGCGTAGGCCCCCTTTGCCCTTCTTGGGTACCAGAAAGTAGTGGGAGTAGCAACCACGTCCTACTTCTGGCCCAGGAACGCGCTTGATGGCCCCCTTGGCCAAGAGGGCCGAAACTTCCTCCTGCAGGAGCCGCAAGTGATCCCCCGATACGCGGTGGTGTTGCGGTGGCATGGCTTGAGGAGTCGTCTCGAAGGGGAGGGAGTAGCCCCTCCGGACGATCTGCAGCACCCACCTGTCCGAAGTGACAGTGCGCCAGTGAGAGTGGTGATGGCGAACCCTGCCTCCCACTGGCGTCACATGGGCCGAAAAGCACGCACTAGGAGGGTTTAGAGGTGGATGCCGCGGGGGCAGGTGTGGACTGACTTCGCCTGGTTCCCCGACCGCCTCCGCGGCGGTTTCCACGGCCGCCGCCGCGCTGGACGACAGTCTGCGGCGAGTGGCTGGCGGCACGTGTGGGGACGCCCCTTCCCTGGCCACGAAAGGAGCGAAAGGCACCCGTTTGCTGGAGCGTGGCCGAGAGGCCCAAGGACTTGGCCGTAGCCCTGGAGTCCTTAAAGCGCTCAAGCGCGTGGTCTGCCTTGTCGCCAAAGAGGCGACGGCCATCGAACGGCATTTCCATCAGAGTGTTCTGGACATCTGCCGAAAAATTGGCGGACCTCAGCCAGGCGTGGCGTCTCACCGCCACTGTCGTAGCCATCGCTCTGCCTAGCGAGTCTGTAGTATCAGCCCACACCTGATCGAATACTTGGCTGCATCCCGGCCCTCCACAAGGGCTTGGCCGAGTTTGGCCCGTACCTCCAACGGGCACTATGGCAGCACTTCCGCCACCGTCTCCCACAGAGAGTGGGTGTAGCGCCCCAAGAGGCATGCGGTGTTGGAAGACCGCAGTCCCAAACTAAGGGAGGAGAATATCTTCTTCCCATAATTCTCGTACCTCTTGGATTCCCTGTACGGCGGGACCGTCGGGAATGCGGTCTGGGAATTAGAGGCCTGGATAACCAGACTCTCGGGGGTGGGGTGGGAGGACAGGAAACATGGGTCGCCCGGAGCCGGGCGGTGGCGTCTGGCCACGTTCCTATCTACGGGCGAACCCGTAGCGGGCCTAGACCAAGTGCCCAAAAGAACGTCAGTCAAGGCCTCATTAAAAGGCAGCAGAGGCTCAGAAGAGCATGACTGCGGTTTAAGGACCTCTGTGAAGAGGTTAGTCCTCACAGCCGCGACCGGGAGCTCAAGGCTCAAGGCCTTGGCAGCCCTCGTCAACACCACACCACACCATAGGTAGCTCCCTCCTCCGAAGCCACGGTAGGAGGAGAGACAAATCCAGTGTCTGGAGAGGTGTCCAGGCCACTGGCCTCCCCAAGGTCTCCTGGCCATGAGGAAACGCTCAATCTCCTCCGGCGTCGCGTTCAGCCCAGGGACCGGAGGGTATGGGGCCGGACGCGACGCCCGCGACTCCCGAGGAGCCGCGTGGGCGGTGTCACCTGAGCCCCCGGCCGCATCGCGCGAGCGTCGGGGGGAGTCAGAAGAGAGATGATGCCTCTTCGACTTCTTGTGTTTCTTACCTGACGACTTGGACCCGGAGGAGTGGTGCCGACTCCCGTAGCTTATGTCGGCTCCGTCCCCGTGACCTGTCCCTCGTGGGACCGGGACCTCACGCGGCGCGGGGCCGGCTGCCGGAGTTCGAGCCGCCTGCGGGACCTCTCCCGCCTGGCTTTCCTCGAAAGGGCCCGACAGTCGGGGCAGGCCTCGTCGTCATGGTCGACGCCCAAACACGTCTGGCACAGGCGGTGGGGGTCCGTGACCGACATGGTGCGGTCGCACTCGTCGCAATGCTTGAAGCCGGGCATCCCTACGGCACTGTCGGAGTCGTGAAGACTTTGAAAAGGATCAAAATGATCACCAAAAAGTTAGTCAAAAAATGTCTTGGGTAACTGCTCTTTCCAGATCTGCGCTGGCTGGCGCGGAAAAAAGAAGAACTGACGTCAGCACGCAGAGGCGGCGTCTAAGTACTCCGACGACGTCATCACGGCGCCCACGAAGCCGACGAAGGACGCGGAGCCGCAGACGACGCCTACTGACGCGCAAGGGTACTGCTACGCAAAAGTTTCCGGATTCAGTCTGACGCCTGGGGATATTCTAAGGTAAGGAATCTATCACTAACGCGTCTCTTTCAGATTTGCAAATGTCGGCCACTTTTTAGCTATTTGGTTCGTAATTGGGGCCATTTTTATTCTGGTGCCCTGGCCTATTTTTTTGTCCCAGTCCGACCCTGCAGGTACCAGTATAAGGAATAGATCCACGTATGCTGTCTGTCTAGCACTGATCTCCCTCCAGAGCAGAAATAACCAAACCATTTCATTCACTATGAATGCAATCCACTACGAGATCCTAATCCTTGTTGTAATGATTTAGATCTCATTTGAGGTGTGAATGGTGCTGTAATGTAAAGATTGCAAGCGGGGCTAAATAGCAAACTCTAGGAAAGACTCTTCTCGGGTATGGTGTCCACTCTGCAATTACAAAGACTGAATATATTTAATGTAGGCATAATAAACGTATCATCCAGGAAATATGAGCTGAACCTAATTGTGAAAAGTTTTTACCTCCAACATAAATATTGTAAACAGGAGAAATACAGAACTAAAATAATATTATTTTCCGCGTGTTCTAGCTGAAAACATCATACTTCAAAATGGTAGTCTCATGTTATGTAAAATACTTTTGACAAAGATCATTTAAAGTGTATTTGCAACTTTTTGTAGATCAGTAAAAGCTACAGCTATTACAAAAAACAGTACTAATAGACTATATAAAGGAAATGTTATCCCACGCTCCGATTTAAATTTTACACTACAAATGCATGTGGCTTTTTGCCCAAATTGATTTATCGCACACTATTAATAATACATCTGGTAATGTTCTAATACAGGGTGGTATTCAAAAGCACCTGATCAAATTCATTCACATATTTCAAAATATGGTTACTGGCTGTTTAAAGGAACGGGAGGGACAAATCATACCTCCCCAAATGCAGGCTCTATACACTGGTTACTAGTTTGGAATTGGATGAGGTATATAATATAGCGCCTACTAAAACTTTTATGGCATGGGACCATCATTTTTAACATACACTTTAAGCACTATTGTCTGGGTCCTTCCCTACAATCTTAGTCAGGCTAAGGGTCCGATTCACAAACTGCATCTGGCAGTACTACAGAAATACTAGAGCAGTACAAAATGTTATTCACAAATACACTGCCAGCGACCTCCACTTCCGCCTTCCCCCATTTTTTTCAGTGTGGCGATCTCCACCACAGTGGCTGAGATCTCTGCAAACATAGGTGCACATTTGAGTAGTAAAGTTGGGAGGGACAAAGGGGACTATCTACTACTAGATGTGAGGGGTTTAGGGAAATTTTAGATTGGACACGCTAATACAAACACACACACAAAACAGTAAGACCACTGCTATTCAAAAACACCATTGCTATTCACAAACTACAACTCTAAAGTTACTTCAGTCCTGAAGTTGTCAAAACATATATATTTTTTTTGTTGCTGCAATGTGGTCTTCTAGCAGGATCGTACTACAGCGGGTGCCGGCGTTGGGCCAGACCAATGGCCAGAATCAATTTTACCACAGAAGACGTCGCACTCAGCAACTCCAAGTTTTTAGACTTTATTCAGTGCCCAGTCTAACACCAACACGTTTCAGCCTTGCGGCCTTGCTCACGGTAGGTGGAACTACTTTCCTGTAACTGTTTATACTTTTTTCAGTTTCTACTACTCCCATGACTTCTGGGACATGTAGTTTTTGGTTATTTACAACAGTTCGCCTTTGTTAGACAATGTCCTATTTACAAGTGAGATTACGCCATTGCCCTTTTGAATTTCACAAATTTTCAAAACCAATGCTCATTATTAAAGAGATCGCTATTACCTTATTTTCCGAATATGTTATAGGGAAAAAAAGGGGGTGGGGGGAGAGACGGTTCTAAAATCAAAAAACAAACGTAAATGTTCTTTGATGTGTAAATATCAGTGTTCGTTTCTGTATAGTACATAAAGTTGCATATGACTTTTACTGATATTTCATTACAAGTGTTTGGGGCAGTTCAGGTATAGTACCAAGTCCCACCGATCTTTATCCATTTCAGTTTCTGAGTATCAGTTTTCTTGAAAGTTGGTTCACGTTCGAGACTGGTAGCTTGGTTCTATTCTAAGTGGACATAAAGTTCTTCATCGAAGTTCATGCCTCTCGGGAATTTTGTCCGTAGTCGTATTATGTATTTCAATTCCAGTTGCCGAAGTTTCTTTCTTTCGTCTCCCATTCTTTCATGTGGTTCAATTGTATCTATCACAAAGTAGTTCATATTGCGCCAATCTCCACCTTGACATGTTAGAAGATGTTTTGCTGTGGCATAAGATAGATCTTGATTTTTGACTGCTCTGATATGTTCTAATATTCGCTTTTTTATCATGCAGATGGTACTGCCTATATAGAGCATTCCGCAGTTACATTGAATGGCGTATACCACAAATTTTGTTGAACGTGTAGATTTCTCTACAATTCACAATTCAATTGTGAATTGTAGAGAAATCTTGGCTTACCTCTGTTATTAACTATTGCTTTACTTCATTTTCTGTATTTGTCTTCCCAATGATATGTTTTCTGAGTAAATATAAATCTCTCCGAATTTATATCTCTGTGTGTTCTATCGTCATCCTTCCGTTCAATTGATCTTAATTTTATTTCTAGTATGATATCCTGTGGATTCCTTTGAGTGTGTTACACTAGTACAACTCATAACTAAGTTCAAATATTGTTCGAATTAAGTCCCTTGTAGCACACTTTGACCTCAACCGTACAGCGCCCAAGCCTACAAGGGTTAATTGGGTTTCCCCTGCCTACAACACAAAATCGGAATGACATTCTACAAAAACCGCCAAAGGTACAGAATGAAGATAAAGGAACCAGAAGATTAATAACAACACACAGTGCGGAAAATAAGAAGCTAACTGGAATAATCAAAAAGCACTGGGGAATTTTAAAGTTGGATCCGACGCTGTCAAAAATCATAGGAAACCACCCAATTATCACATATCGACGAGCCAGAAATATTGGGAAAAAAATTGTCCACAGTCACTTTCAGGAAGCACCAATCACAACCTGGCTTCAAAGAGAAGGCTTCTGGCCCTGCAAGCAATGCAAAGTTTGTAAAATAGCTACACCAACAAAAACAGTGGACATTGGCAGAGGCTCAATGTGGAAGATAAGACAACCCGTAACATGTAAAAGTACTCATGTTATCTACATGGTGGAATGTCTGTGTAGAAAGCGCTATATAGGAAGCACAATCATTGAGGTAAAAAATAGGATCCTGGAACACACAAAGGCAACAACACATAGGGATCACTCAAATGCCATAGCGAAGCATATGGAAACGCAACATGAAGGAATATGGGAACTGCTGAGATTCTGGGCATTGGAACAAGTTGTTCAATCTGAAAGAGGAGGAGACCGAATAAAAACATTAAGGCAAAAGGAATCATGCCACATTGTAACATTCAGGACACTAGATCCCAGAGGTTTAAACCAAAACGAAGAACTTTATGTACAGCTTTAAAGATCAGAAGGAAGGACAATTCAAACACCTAAAATTGAAGAAAATATTGAAACACTCACCAATGAGTTAAAAAAAAAGCCTAAACAGGAGAAATCTGTTGTGATGTTACTGACCATGTCATGAATGATGTAATATGTGACATAATCAGCAGTGGATTGCGGGTGCGCGAAATATAGTTAGTACAACTAACTATATAGGAGTAATTTCAATGGTTTTTTAAATGCTAATTCCTAACTATATAAGGCCTGAAACCTATGGTTTTTTTAAGTGTATTTGCAAGGTTTTTCAAATTCTAAATCCTAACTATATAAGGCCTGAAACCTATGGTTTTTTAAGTGAATTTGCAAGGTTTTTTAAATGCTAATTCCTAACTATAATACTATATAAGGCCTGAAACCTATGGTTTTTTTAAGTGAATTTGCAAGATTTTTTAAATGCTAATTCCCAACTATATAAGGCCTGAAACCTATGTTTTTTTCAGTGAATTTGCTAGGTTTTTAAATGCTAATTCCTAACTATATCAGGCGTGAAACCTATATTTTTTTTCAATAAATTTCAAAGGTTTTGTAAATGCTAATTCTATTAGCGGATAACGTTTATATATGTTATTATCCTTCTGGGACCAACTGAGCAGCCATCTTGTTTCTCAGGAGAAGTGAGGCACAAGAGAGCACAAAACAAGAGTGGAAAACGCGAAAAGGGGGCAGGGTAGAGACCCCCTGACCCCCTAGCCCTTCTCAGGGGGTCCCAGAAGGACCACCAAGTGCAAAAAAAAAAAATATATTTTTTTAATGGAGGGGTACGCGCACGGTACGCGTACGGTACGCGTACCCCTCGATTTTGTATTTTTTTTTGCCCTTGGAGGTCCTTCTGGGACCCCCTGAGAATGGCTAGAGGGTTGGGGGGTCTCTACCCTGCCCTCTCTACGTGTTTTCCACTCTTGTTTTGGGCTCTCTTGTGCCTCAGTTCTCCTGAAAAACAAGATGGTGGCCAACACTTCCTGGTTTGGACAGTTTGGAATGTTGACAGTCGACTGCCAGCCAATCAAAAACTCGCTCGCGCACGTAAGGGTACGTACACGTACGGTACGTGTACCGTATGCGTACGGTGCGCGTACGGTGAGCACATATGGATATATAAGTTGCTTATATTCAATTTTCTCAACAACTACTGGAGGGATTTTCACCAAATATAGAAAAGGCACTACTGCATACCTGTCCCTACCATTTTGCCAAGTTTGGTGTAATTCCGTTCAGCCGATCGGGCTATAGCCGTGTCTAAAGGTCCCATAGAAAATGCCATTTGAAAAATTTTAAATTACATTTTCTCAAGAACTACTGGAGGGATTTTCACCAAACATAGCAAAGGCACATGTGCATACCAGGCCCTGCCATTTTGCCAAGTTTGGTGTAATTCCATTCAGCCGTTCGGGCTGTAGCCGTGTCTAAAGGTCCCTATGGAAATTAACATGGGGAAAACACGTTTTGGGACCCCCCTTTCGGCCCCCGCTTGACGAATCCCCCCGAAACTTTCAGGGAAGGAGCGGAGCTGGCCAAAATTCTGGAAAATTACACGCAGATTCCTCAATCGGCGCCAAAGTTGTTCCCAATAGAATGTTGAGCGCATATAGATATATATAATTTGCTAAATTCAATTTTCTCAACAACTACTGGAGGTATTTTCACCAAATAAAGAAAAGGCACTACTGCATACCTGTCCCTACCATTTTGTCAAGTTTGGTGTAATTCCGTGTAATTCGAGCAGGCGCCGGTGGCGATCACCAGCCTGAAAGTTTTGGGGGGATGCGCCAAGCAGGGGCCGAGAAAAAAGGGGGGTCCCAAAACGTGTTTTCTCCATGTTATTTTCTATAGGACGATTAGAAACGGCTACAGCCCGAACGGCTGAACGGAATTACACCAAACTTGGCAAAATGGTACGGACTGGTACGCAGATCACGCTTTTGGTTAAATGGTGTAAATCCCTCCTGTAGTTGTAGAGAAAATCGAATTTGAAAAAAATTATATATCTATAAGTGAGCACCGTGCAAGCACCCCGTGATTTTTCGGAAAAAAAATAATTTTTGGGGGGCCTTGGGGGACCCCCTGAGCAGGCCTGAGGGTCAGGGTGCTTCTACCCTGCCCCCTTTTTGAGTTCTACACGTTTGTTTTTCTGCTTTCCTATGCCTCAGTCTACCGAGGCACAAGATGGCACCCAACAATTTCTGTTTTGGAGTGTTGACAGACAGTGGCAGCCAATCAGCATGCCTTCCCGAGAAAGCTGCATGCTCATTGGCCGTCAACACTTCAAACCAGGAAGTGTTGGCATCCATCTTGTGCTCGGTAGACCGAGGCACAAGATAGCAGAAAAACAAACGTGTAGAACACAAAAAGGGGGCAGGGATCTATAAGCTAAACTGAAAGCATATTTTCTGTAAATTCACATTATCTTTCTCAGTCATGTGAGAATGAAGTCTGACATTCTCAGTAAAACATGTACATCCAACAAGGACAGAGACTGTCAGTTGAATCCTTTATGTTCTACTGCAGCCTCCTGGACTGTTCTAAAGAACAACTAGAGCGCTAACAGTCTTACTTATGACAAAAGTATGGCACGCCAGAAGCCATCTTGATTGGAATGAAGTGGTAAGTCTGAAAACATTTAATTTAAAAAGGAACAACATGCGGGGTTTCATTTTGCCATAGAAAGTATGATTAGTGCTTCAGAAAGAAAAATGAGGGCACATTTTGAGTGACTTCTCAAATCCTCTTCTATTTCATTAAAAAAATTCTGACATGCAGACTGAAACATGCACTTTGAATACCAGCAGCAGACTTCCCTGGTGAGCAGTAGCTTTACTACAGTGATCTAATGAGCAACTAGAGGGCTAACGTTCAGAATTGATGGCAAATGTGTGACACATCTGTATGCTTTCTTGATGGAACCAAAGTAAACAAGCATTGAAAATCCAATAGATCTCGCCCTCGTTTAAGTTAAAGCCATTCTGTTTGTAATGAGGTGGCTTTTTAGCTTTGCTTTTATTAGTGTTTTTCAAACTTTCATGTAAATAACATGCATATTTATACATATATGTATATGTATGCATGCATTTATATTTGTATTTATATAGATATGCAGATTATATATGTTTATATATGTATGTATATATATATATATATATATACATATATATAAATGCATATGCATATAAATGCATATGTGTGCTTGTAGAGAGAGGTAGAGAGGTAGAGGTAGAGAGGTAGAGGTAGAGACTAGTAGAGAGAGAAGTAGCGAGAGGTAAAGAGGTAGAGAGTAGAGAGTGAGTAATAGAGAGTAGAGAGTGAGAAGTAGAGAGTATAAGAGAGCAGTAGAGAGAGTAGCAGAGAGTGAGTAGTAGAGTAATATAGTGAATAGTAGAGTGAGTATTAGAGAGTAGTAGAGAGTGGGTAGTAGAGAGTAGTAGAGAGTAAGTAGTAGAGTGAGTATTAGAGAGTAGTAGAGAGTGAATTATAGAGAATGTACTCTATACGGTACGCATTACCGAAATTAAAAAAAAAATCATAATTTTTTTTTGGGTCCTGGGGGGGTCCTTGTGGGACCCCCTGAGCAGGCGTAAGGGGTCAGGGTGCTTCCTTTTGCGTGGTTTGCACCTTTGTTTCACTGCTTTCTTGTGCCTTGGTTCTACCGAGGCACAAGATGGCTGCCAACACTTTCTGGTTTGGAGTGTAGACAGACAGTGGCAGCAATCAGCATGCCTTCCCGAGAAAGCTGCATGCTCATTGGCTGTCAACACTTCTAACCAGGAAGTGTTGACATCCATCTTGTGCTCAATAGACAAAGGCAAAAGAAAGCAAAAAAAAAAAAAGTGAAGAACACCAAAAGGGGTAAGGTAGATACACCCTGACACCCTAGGCCTGCCCAGGTGGTCCCACAAGGGCAAAAAAGGACCTTTTTTTTTTTAAATTACCCCCCGGGGGACCAAATCACGGGGGCATTGTGATAAAGAAGTGTGGGGGGTCCACAATCCCCCCCACACTTTCCCGGGGACCGCCACCCCCGGGGCAAAGCAATGCAGCCCCTTGGCGCACACTGGAGGCTGCTGATGGGCTAGTTGGCCCCCAGGGACCCCCAGTATGCAAGAGGAATTAGATCCTACTCTGCAAACACGCCAGGGGTTGTGCTGCAGAGAGGTGTAAAAAAGGGTGTGGCCTCATTACACCTCTCTGCAATGCAGCCCCCTGGCGCATACTGCAGGTTCTAGGTGGGCTAGTTGGCCCCCAGGGACCCCCAGTATGCAAAAGGAATTAGTTCCCCCTCTGCAAACACGCCCGGGGCTGCGTTGCAGAGAGGTGTAAAAAAGGGTGTGGCCTCATTACACCTCTCTGCAATGCAGCCCCCTGGCTTATACCTAGTTGCCCCCCAGAGACCCCCAGTATGCAAGGGGAATTAATTCCTCCTCTGCAAACACGCCAGGGGTTACGCTGCAGAGTGTTGTAAAAAGGGGGCATGCCCTCTGAACACCTGCCTACAAAAATGTAGTAAATCAGTATAAAAAAAAACAAATTAATACATTTAAAAATTGTCATTTAAAAAACCTTGCAAATTCAATTAAAAAACCATAGGTTTCAGGCCTTATATAGTTAGGAATTAGCATTTAAAAAACCTTGCAAATTCACTGAAAAAACTATAAGTTTTAGGGGTGTTATAGTTAGCTGGACATTTCACTCCTACAAAACCATTGAAATTGCTCCTATATAGTTAGTTGTACTAACTATATTTCGCGCACCCGCAATCCACTGCTGATGATGTCACATATTACATCATTCATGACATGGTCAGTGACATCACTGAGGACATCATCCAGTGAATGTGGTTTGCTTCGTTATTTAAATATGCAATATATATAGCAATTTGCATTGAAGTATGAGTGGATATATAAAAATAAATATTTGGATGGAGGACTTTAACAATGTATAGTGTCTCACTAAACATAGTGGATAGTGACTAAACTGTGTGAATATCTGTATCACTTTGTCAGTTGTTGTTTAAAATGGTTCTCCAGTTGGTTACTAGCTATGTGAAAGTCTATATTAGTTATTCAGTGGTGGAAATCTCCACCCTCAGAAGAACAGTCCCTAGTAGCAACTTTACAAATCAACATTTCTTTATAGGATGCCCCTCCCTTCATTTGAGGGGCAGAGGCGAGCATCTTGATAACTAAGTGTACCTCTGCACTAAGGATTAATGAACTGCAAAAAAGTTTAGAGTTAAACCTAGTTGCAGTAGACCTGTAAATAATTATACAAGTTTATATTTAGTTTTGTAAATCCGGCTCTGAATGTTTAATACATCTAGTTTCACACACGCCGTCCTGGTGGCAGCATGTTCTCTGTGCAGGCAGCCAGTCATTGGAACCAGTTACATTTATTACTTAGGCCCCCGACAAGAGAGATGATGGTCATGATTTTATCTCTAGCAGCGTGTAGGCACTTGGTGACTAATTTGTATACAGCCCCGGGCGTCTGATGGGGATAAAATGCTCCATTAATAAGAGTTGATTTTAACATTTCATACCAGGTAAAGAAGTTAGCTTCTAATCATGGCAGATGCAAATTAAGTCTTAATATCAACCCAGCACTTTTTAGTTTTCGGCTAGGCAGC
Organism: Lissotriton vulgaris; assembly: GCF_964263255.1. Classification (NCBI taxonomy): domain Eukaryota; kingdom Metazoa; phylum Chordata; class Amphibia; order Caudata; family Salamandridae; genus Lissotriton; species Lissotriton vulgaris. Next base: position 157,689,126 of record NC_141699.1, on the reverse strand, counting down.
ATTTGCGCGGTCTCTTCGAGGCGTGCTGAATTCAGAAATGGACTTTAGCTCCGCCCATTTTCTGCTCATCTTTTCAATTGGCTCCTGTTAATGACCTATGTAAATGGTGGCTTTTGATTTGTGAATAAGCTTAGTAGTCCCTCCTAAGCATGGGCGAAAAATCTGTTCCGCTCACGGATTTCGCGGATTTTCGGTAAATTCACAATCCGCGAGATTCGCGAATTTCCCGCAAAATCCGCGAACGGAAATCCGCGAACGGGGATTGGGTCAAAAGTTCAAGCTGACTTTTGTAACTCTTTTAGAATGGCGCCAGCAAGCTGCCAGAGCCATTCTAAAATAGTTACAAAAGTCAGCTTCAACAGGAAGCTCTAATAGATAAAGTAAAGCAGGTGCTGCTCCAATTCAGTTACACAATCATTAATCACCCCCAAACCTGTGGTGATTAATGATTGTGTAACTTAATTTGACCTTCAACTGGAGCACCTGCTTTACTTTATCTATTTATGCTTCCTGTTGAAGCTATTTCTAGCTATTTTAGAACAAAAGTGGGACAGAAGGCAGAAGGGGACAAAAAATGAGTGGGGCAGAGGGCAGAAGGGCACAGAAACAAGTGGTACAGAGGGCAGATGGGCATAAAAAAACAAGAGGGTGGCAGTGATATTAAGCAGGCAAAAAAAAAAACACGCGAAATTGCAAAGCGCCTCGCGAACACCCGCGAACACGCAAAGCGCCTCGCGAACACCCAAAAAAAATCCGCGAATTTGCGAATTTTGCGGATTGCCAATTCGCAAATCCTCAAATTTGCGAATTGCCAATTCGCAAAATTCGCCCATGCTTAGTCCCTCCTTTGTACCTCCTTTGCTCATGTTGTAACCTCCCATGAGGACTGCCCCTCTTACATGTGTTGTTACTCTGTATGCTTTATTTACAGTCTGTGAGCACTATTTTCTTAAATTACTTTCTCCTACCTGCTACTGCAGGCACAACACACTCTCCCACAACGTAATAACTTTTTTTTTGCAGCACAGTACTCCGTGCTTGGACTTTAACAATGGCGGCCGTGTGACTTTTCTTTTGTTCTGAGCAGCTCGCCCAACTCTATTTTTGCAACACTGTATGTTTTTTTCCCCATTGTTGCATGGCGCACTTCATTTCTAACAATAGCAGCCATGCATCTTTCTTTTCTAAATGTGCTGCTCGCCCGACTTGCACCTTTGCTGAAACTTGTTGATTTATAAAAAAAAATGTTTTTTTTTAAGCACGGCATGCTTGAACAATAGTGGCCGCATGTCTTGTTTTTCTTCGGCATAAGCAGGGTGTTGGGACCGGTCCCTCGCCACAGCTTGATAAGTCCGCAAAACGCACCTGAGTATACCGCTCTCCTCCAGGGCTGCCGGTGCTGCCTCAGAAACCGCCAGCGCCACAGCTGCACGGCTCACCAGACTTGCACCACTGCTGAAACTTGTTGTTTTACAAAAAAAAAATTTACCACCCTGATCTGGTTCGGACATCCTGGGATCCACAATTTTTTCAAGTTAGTTTACAGGCGGAAATAGCTTTTTGCCCCGTGCGTGCAACCTTGCTGGGACTGCCTGTTTCATTAAAAGCTAGGCATATTTACTTTTTATTTAACAAATGTGTTTGCACAACACACACACACAGCACAACTAGCAGCGCGACAATTTGACAATACCACACACACACAAACACGCTTGCTCTCCCTCGGGCTGCCTCTCTCTCTGCTGGCAGCAAATCATATAATGTTCTGGCGACGCCACAACACTTCACTGTCAAGTGACAAAAAGTGCCCAGCTATGCAGTGCTAGCGCCCACCTTTATGTTTAAAACAAGTTTTCTTTTTTGACTACTTTACATAATGTATTAAAATATCACTGGATGGAGCTTGCCATATATTGTATTTTGCAAACTTCGCACAACATGCATGTTACTTTTAGGGCTGGCATGTGCGCTGCGCACACACGTACATTATTTCCAACTGCTTTAAATGTTAGCGTACCATACATTTTGTTTAATGATTTTATCCCTAATGTCGGTTTAGCTTTGTGGCCCCACCCCACATACCCATGTTGTTGTGTTGTGGCTAAGCCAAATCTCTATACTATTTCCCAAGTAAGGCAAATACCTTAATAGCCCGGTATAAATATTAGTTGTGTAAAAAAAAACATTGATACCTTTGTTAGGCTACACTTAATTTTTGTACGTCTAAACCTTAGGTCCTAAAGGCCACTGCACTTCAAACCAAACAACATAGGTGAATAAAATTGTCATTTACAATGCCAATAGCTCTAACTTTCGCAAATGTAAGACCTATTGCATTGCAAATGCTTGTTTATTTAGGACTGTAAAATACTGACGTTTTGGGCACTGCTTTACATAACATTTTATTTTTGCTCGTCCTGTTGAATTTATCTATGATACAGAACATTGCATCTTTGAAAATATTGTCTGCGATAACAATGAGTAGGAGAATCTTATGTATCACTGCAAAATACAGACGTATTTTAATCCAATTTGGGCACATATGTTTATAGAGATGTTATTTTTGATTCAGCCTGTGCAGTTTATCTAGGGTACAGAGCATTTCTACGTAGACAAGATATCATGCACGCCATGATAATGAGCAGGAGATTCTAGACTATTCCCCAGCACCTTTGCTCCAGTGCTTATTAACATATCTCCTTCAGAAAGTTCCTTGCTCTTCACAGGGCTGATCGGACTGACAGCCTCACAATTTATTATCCTCACCAGGCTGCTTAATATACAACTTCACATTTGAGAAGGCCTGGATTGCTAGGTCTCAGTTTCAGCTCTTGTCCAAATGGTTTACAAGGAATGTGGGGTTGTGTTAAGCTGCTTGACTATCATTTACAGGCAGCTCATGCCACCTCCCCTTGTGAGAAATTGAGCTTGTAAATTTAGCACCGCCGGTTTGCAGGAGATTAGTTGGCATGGAGTTGAGGGCTACAAAATACTCTTCCAGCGATGATCCCAATGCGCGTGTGCATTTCTGACAGAGTTATTTGTAGTCTGGTAATGGGAGGTAGCACTAGGGATGTCTCCTGTGCACTCACTAACTCCAGCACTGTTCTATCAGCGCAAGTGAAGATTGGCCCTTGTGGGGCATTTCTTGGACTAGGACTCGCATACTGTCTCACAGGGAGCATCCTTCAGAGTTGCAGTAGGTTTGATCAAACAGGCACTGTCTTTAATAGGGGAATGTGATCAAGAGGAAGGGCACTGCCTGTGTAGTGAACAGCCACAGTCGTAACTCTGTAGCTAGTAACATTTCCCACATCAATTATACTTCTAAATTTACTCATAATTCTTGCACGTTTGTTTGAAAGTGGCCCAAACACCTTTGAACGAGTGCGATTTCTTAAAATATATATAGATATATTTACCACATAAAGGAAAAAAAACAAAAGTATAAATGTGCGTGCAAACGCATGTTTACAATAATTCTAAAGCTGCGGAATGCCTGCTCTGTAGGCATCACAGCTACAGACGCAGGGCTGACAGGCATATGTGTAGAGAAACCTACGAAGTCATGGTCAGTTTTGACAGTCCTAAAAATGAGTAAAACGATGTAAATTGTAGCTGTGCACGCACCTATGCCCACTTTCGTATATTTTCAGTAATTGACCCTCACCAAGATTCTACAAGTTGTCTTGAGGCGCGCAACTGCTTAGAGCATGGGTACTCACAAACTTTCTCTCGGGGGCCAAATTTAGAGTGGTTTGTGGCCGAGGGCCATATCTGTGGGGGCGGAGTCAGTGGGGGGCGGGCGAGAGTATAAAAAACTGTGACCATGAGGTTGAACACAGGCCCCTGCAGCGGGTGCATTTGTTCACCGAGCCACCAGACCCAATATACACACGTCTGTCTCTCGGTCTCTGTGTGTGTGTCTGTCTGTGTGTCTATGTGTGTTGCTGTCTGTGTGTCTGTTTCTCTCGGTCTGTGTGTCTCTGCCTGTGTGTCTCTATCTGTGTGTGTCTCTGTCTGTCTCTGTGTGTTGCTGTCTGTGTGTCTGTTTCTCTGTGTGTGTCTGTGTGTCTCTACCTGTGTATCTGTGTGTGTGTCTCTGTCTCTGTGTGTTTCCTTGTGTCTCTGTGTGAGCGTCACTGTGCGTCTCTGTGTGTGCGTCTCTGCCTCTGTGTGTGCATCTCTGTCTCTGTCTCTGCATCTCTGTCTCTGTGTGTGCGTCTCTGCCTCTGTGTGTGCGTCTCTGCCTCTGTGTGTGCGTCTCTGTCTCTGTGTGTGCGTCTCTGTCTCTGTGTGTGCGTCTCTGTCTCTGTGTGTGCGTCTCTGTCTCTGTGTGTGCGTCTCTGTCTCTGTGTGTGCGTCTCTGTTATGTTAAATTACTTTTAGAGCGCACTTACACCAGGCGGTTTCATGGCACTGTGGACGGGGGTAGCGGAACCAGCAGTGAGAAGTGAAAGAAGGCGAGGAGTTACTCGAAGGCCTGGCAGAACAAGAGAGTTTTCAAGCGGGATGTGAAATGGGGATAGGACGTGGTTAATCTCAGTTCCAAAGGAAGGGAATTCCAACAAGAGGGGGCAAGGAAAGAGAATCTGAGATCACCGTGCTTCTTGCGGGTAAAGGTAGGAGTAGTGAGAAGAGCCAGGTAGGAGGAGCGAATATTACGAGAGGGAAGATAGCGGTGGAGCAAGGAGGATGTAAAGGCTGGACCAAGCCCGGCCAGAGCTTTGAAAATGATACAGCCTAGTTTGAAATTGCAGAGTTTGGCTACCGGGAGCCAATGGAGGCTTTTAAGCAGGGTGCAAACGTGGTGGTGTCTGGGTTGGTGAGAGTTGAATCTGGCAGCCTGATTCTGTACTAGCTGCAGACGATGGAGCTGATAGGCTCTCTGTCTCAGTGTGAGCATCTCGGTCTCTGTGTGTCCGTCTCTGTCTCTGTGTGTCCGTCTCTGTCTCTGTGTGTCCGTCTCTGTCTCGGTGTGTGCGTCTCTGTGTGCGTCTCTGTCTCTGTGTGCGTCTCTGTCTCTGTGTGCGTCTCTGTGTGTGCGTCTGTCTCTGTGTGTGCATCTCTGTCTCTGCGTGTGCGTCTCTGTCTCTGCGTGTGCGTCTCTGTCTCTGTGTGTACGTCTCTGTCTCTGTGCATCTGCCTCTGTGTGTGCATCTGTGTCTGTGCTTGTGTGTGGGTCTCTTTGTGTGTGAGTGTCTCTGTGTCTGTGTTTCTGTGGGTGTCTGTCTGTGTGTGTATGTGTCTCTGTCTCTGTGTGTGCGTCTGTGTGTGTGCATCTCTGTGCGTCGTGCGTGTCTGTCGCTGTGTGTGTATATCTCTCTCTGTCTCTGTGTGTCTCTGTCTCTATGCCTCTGTGTGTCTGTCTCTTTCTCTCTGTGTGTCTCTGTGTGTCTGTCTGTGTGTGTGTATCTGTGTGTGTGTGCCTCTCTCTGTGTGTGTCTCTGTGTGCATCTCCGTCTCTGTGTGTGCGGCTCTGTCTCTGTGTGTGTGCTTCTGTGTGTGCGTCTCTGTGTGTCGTGTGTGTGTGTCTCTGTGTGTCTCTGTCTCTATGCCTCTGTGTGTCTGTCTCTTTCTCTCTGTGTGTCTCTGTGTGTCTGTCTCTGTGTGTATCTGTGTGTGTGCCTCTGTGTGCATCTCCGTCTCTGTGTGTGCGGCTCTGTCTCTGTGTGTGTGCTTCTGTGTGTGCGTCTCTGTGTGTCGTGTGTGTGTGTCTCTGTGTGTCTCTGTCTCTATGCCTCTGTGTGTCTGTCTCTTTCTCTCTGTGTGTCTCTGTGTGTCTGTCTCTGTGTGTATCTGTGTGTGTGCCTCTGTGTGCATCTCCGTCTCTGTGTGTGCGGCTCTGTCTCTATGTGTGTGTCTCTGTATGTACGTCTCTGTCTCTGTGCGTGCGTCTCTGTATGCATCTGTCTCTGTGTGAGTGTCTGTCTCTTTGTGTGCACCTGTGTGTCTGTCTCTGTGTGTGTATCTGTGTGTGTGTGTGTATCTTTCTGTCTGTGTGTGTGTCTGTCTCTGTGTGTGTCTATCTCTGTCTGTGTCTCTGCATCTCTGTGTGTGTGTGTGTGTGTGCGTGCGTGCGTCTGTCTGTGTGTCTGTCTCTGTGAGAGTATCTGTATGTTTCTCTGTCTCTGTGTGTGTCTGTCTCTCTGTATCTCTGTCTGTGTGTGAGTGTGCGAGTGTGTCTGTCTGTCTCTGTCTGCCTCTGTCTCTGTGTGTGTGTGTATCTCTTTCTGTCTGTGTGAGTCTCTCTGTCTCAGTTTCTCTCTGTCTCAGTCTCACACTGTACCAGTCTCTCTCTGTCCCAGTCTGTCTTTATGTGTCTCAGTCTGTGTGTTTCTCTCTCTGTCTGTGTGCCTGTCTCTCTGTCTCTGTGTGTGTGTGTCTATCTCTGTGTGTTTGTGTCTCTGTGTCTGTGGGTGTGTCTGTCTGTGGGTGGAGTGAAGGCTGCGGGAGGAAACAGGAAGCTTCCTCAAAGGCCCTTTAAAAGTCAGCTGTGAAAAAGCTTAGAGCTGACTTTTAAAGGGCCTTTTAGGAAGCTTTCCGACTGTGCCATGTGTGAGGTCGCAGAGGCCGGCAGTAAACACAGAAGCTGGCTGCAGGAGCATACGTAGGGAATACGTATTCACTACGTATGCTGCTGCGGTCATCTTCTGTGTTTACTGTCGGCCTCACTGGCAATGTAAATATGGAATGGCAGTTGAAATTCCTTCGCTTCGTATAGTCATGCATATTCATTTATTAAGATTTGAACGGTCTTTCACTATTGCAAGATAATCAGTGTATTCATCAAAGTTAAACGAACGTGACCCCGGCTTAGTATATCAACTTAAGATTTCAATGGCAGAGTTTTCATCATGAGAATAAGTCAAAGAAGGCAAGCTGGAACAAGAAATTAAGGAGCTATTGCCAACCATCTCTCACTATCCCGTCCCATAACGGGATCTTAGTTATACGTGATACCACTGTCTCAGCTAATACCTTTAATTCTGCCTGGTTCAATGCCTGGAATCTGATTACCAGTCATTAAGGCTGTTCCAATCCTAAATATCGTCCTGAAGTTGACATCTGATCTCACCCTCTATCATCTTACTTAATGTAATGATGATGATACTTGTAAAGCGCACTGTTACCCCATCTCGGGGTGTCCTGCCGCTGAAGACCGCTGGGGAACCCGTCCTGCCTTTCCCTGTGAGATGGTCCCTTCTGGGTATCTCCAAGGTGAAACCAGGCATCCCCGGCGTCTGTGGGGGGCCGTTGTAGAGATGAGGCAAGCTTAATGCCCAGAGTTGCCGAGTGTGATCCCTCGTTAGAGTAGGCACCGAGGCGAGAATTTTCAAGTCCATTGACAAGTCCGTTGACCCTGGTCCACGACCCTGCCGCGTCGGGAATTGAACCCTGGTCCCGGGACGTTCTCTGCTTCCGGGAAGGGCAAACTGGAAATGGGGCAGTAATTTGGCAGAACCTTTAGGCCTACAGTCAGTCTTTTTGGTTATTTGTTAGAATACTGATAGTGAGTGCTGTACCCCACTAAAGCGATGAGTTAATCAACTTTTTAACATAAAGTACCCGGATGTGTATGCAGCCTTTAATGGCAGACACAGGGCATGGTTCACCCAGAGGGTCTGAACCCCTGACACTCTTAACTGGTTTGAGATTGTAGGCAGTACACAGTCTGGAAAAATGTGGAGAAGAAAGTTCAGATAGCAGAAGGTAGAATAGAAAGAAAACGTGATTTAGGAGTTGGCTCAAATGGAACACTAGGAGTGTCTGGATTTTAACTCCTAAAAAACTTTGTAGGTGTCTACAAAATGTAAAGTGAGGCATCTGAGTCATTGGTGCTTGCTCGGGGTTCCATAATCTCTCAGAATATTTGTAAACGGGATGGCTTCTCTTCAGACTGATGCAGTTTGGGCAATGGGCCTTTTAAGGCTTTCCGACTACCTTTTAGTAGAGGTGGGTGATAAATTCCACTGGTGGAGATGTCAACGTTTGGCCATTCTGCATTACGCATGTAACACAGAGATCAAGTTAAATTCTGCCAACCGCTGCGTGGCAGAGTTTTATCACGCACGTGGCTCGCCAACGGTTAGTTGGTGAGCGTAAGTAAGATTTTGCGTCCCCTAGTGTAATTTTCGGTCACTAGGTGGGCACCCGGTGCGATTTGACCAGCGCGGGCAGCTGCAACCGTTCGTACTCAGAAAGCTGCCACTCAAGTAGAAAACACAGGGGACACAACTAAATCGCCAGTGAACTTACCAGGCGCAGAATCGTCATCCCTAACAGCGGAGCCCTTCCAGGAGCACCACCATTGCCGCCGACCTTGCCGCTGCTCCACTGTCGAGTACCTCCCCCCCCGCCGCAGCCTCGCAACACCTGTGCTGCCGCCGAGTGGGGTTGAGGGAAAGACTACACCTCCCAGCAGCCTCCGCGACCGGAAGTCGCGTCGAGGCGGAGCGCGCCAGGAGGCGCTTAAAAACAGCCTACGACACCCGCGTCGCGGGAGCGCGCGGGGCAGCGCCGGGCTAAGCCCGGGCAAAGGGCGGGCCCTCTGTGGCCCTCAGGGGACCGAGGAGGACGGGACGGGCCCCCCCCATTTCATCTGTGTTAAGGTACCCTAATACCCCTTGCTCTCTAACCGCTGCACACTAAAGGGGAGCCTTTCATAATCGTCATACATTGGAAAATAACGAAGATGTCAAAAATTAGAAAGACCCCCGTGGCCACTAGATCTGTAACAAGAACAATAAGTGCTCCTAAAACCCCTCTTCCTACAATAACCGCTATTGACTTAATGCTACAGAAAACAATTAGCGTGGTGGCTGACGCTATCCAGGACACTGAAAGACGACTATCTTTAACACCAGATCTGTGTTTCCCGGACCTTTCTCTTCACACCACCGAAAACGTTAATTCTAAAGACAATACAATGAACTCACAAGAATCAATCTTAATGCTGTCCTTCACAGGGCTTCCAAGTCCTCAAACAAGAGACAACACTTCAACTGCCCTGACTATTCCCTCCCTAGGCAGCAGCAGGGACAATAGCCTTACAGCGCCTAGCAACAACGGAACTAACACATGCTTGCCGTCTATAGACCACACAGATTCTGGGCATTTAATCTCGGCAGGTTTAACATTTACTGCACCTACAGGAATAGAACCTCCCTCGGCTAAGAGATCAGGGCCAAAACATACAAACAGGTCCTGCAGACTGCGAAATAAAAAAAAAACAACTATAGGCAAAAAAATACCTTGTTTAAAGGCCAAAAAACATCATCTAGCCAAAGATATCTGGTCCACTTTTAGACTGGCTAACCCTACACCCATAGCAGTAAATCTATGCTCTCCCTCAACAAGCCAGGAGCTAGGGTCGTCCCTGAGCAAGCAGCAGACAGACCCTATTGATACGACTACTGCCCACTCAGTTCAGCCAGACAACATATTGACAAACAACAAGCTACTCCTGGGTCAACTAGAAGCCCTATTCAAGACCCTCCTGAAGCCCATTAGTGAGAGAGTCATTAACATCGAGAAGGCACTAGGGAAATTCGAAAGGGCCCAAAATGATGCAACTTCCACATTACTTAAAACACTGAACGCACCAAAAACCACTTCCACTTTTGTACCAGCTCGCAGCTCACTTGCCTCAAGCCATAATAAAGCAGTAAGGTCAAAGCAAACTACTCACAACACTGCAAATAACCACACTCTGCCAGCTTGCCTGGATAAAACTCCTCACTCTAAGTCGAGAAAAAATCTAGACATGGTGCCTAACCCCCCTTCCACAGTGGCCACTACCTTGACAAATGCCCAAATCCCACCAGACAATGAAACCGATGAAAGTGAATGGGCCGCTGAAAGTTCCCCAGCTAAACTAGTACAACCCCACCTAGTACAAACGAGTCAAACTAAAACTACACATTTGAGCACCCCTATACTGCAAATAGGGGATAAATTGCCAAAACCAGCGGCAGCTAAAAGACCACCCCAAATAAACCTCCCCCCAGAATCCAGTCCTTATACCAGCGTTATGATTGGGGTTCCTAAATTACCGGAGGAGAAAACAGAATCTCACGTGGAACTAAAAAATAAGGTCAGCCATTGGCTGACAATTCATAGACCGATTCCACAACACATAACTGGCCATATCTCACATGTGAAAAGAGTAGACTGGGTGGGCACCAGATTTAAATCAACTGAGGGCGACTGCATCGTGGTAACCTTCGGTGACAGTCGCGCAGCTAGTTTTGTGAACAGCTGGAAAAGTGGCGTGACCAATAGCCTGATCCGAACAATGGACCTAAGCTATTTCTACCCCTCCAATAATCCCGGTCACAATGTAAAACAACCACATCTAACTCATGGACAGGGGGGGCCGCCTGAGCAAATGGCGTTTCACCTAGCTAGGGACACCCCATGGATGTATGAACCGTCTACCCCGCTGGACCACACTAACCAGAGGGATGAACCCTTATGGCTTAACAGGCAAAATAGACATCGTACAAACCATCAGGAGAGAAGGAAGTTTCTACCCCGCCCACAGTTTCAGAACTATCAAAATTCACAACAGTTAAACACGTACTATGGGGTCCCCGTCTCAAACAGATATGATACGCTTTATGCCCCAGAATATCTGGACGAGATCGATTGACATACTGTACCCCCAATCCCCCTTTTCACACACTCAGAGATTCTACGCATGGAAACAGCTCCCAATAACCTAGTGAGCACTATACTAGAGTGTACACATAATTCCACTCAAGGGGTAGTTGAAATACACAAGGCAGCTTCTTTAGTAAAGCAGACAGAGAGTACACTTCCTCTACATGAGCCCAGTCCCTCACATCTGCCTACTCAAGTCCATTGCGCTATTGTCGGTGCCGTAAACTCTCTACCCAGCACTGATATACAACCAGACACAATAATTGACCAAGGGAATCAAGTGACACCACCATCTATAACCATCGTCCAGGTTGCAAGCCCAAATGATACATCACCAAGCTCCATAAAACTTTTGTCCTGGAACGTTGCAGGCCTGGCTGCCAAGGTAAAGGATCCAACATGGGTATCACATATAAAAAACTATACCATCCTGTGTTTTCAAGAAACATGGCTGGAAGACGTAAATGTCCACATCGAAGGCTTCCAAAGTTTCTTCCTACCAGCAATTCCATCGAACAGTGGAAGATCAAAGGGGGGCTTGGCAGTTTATGTCAGCCTCGCACTCATCTGTCAGGTTTCAAAAAGGGAATCCAACAATAGACATATTCAAACTCTGGTACTCAGGAGGGGCAAAAGGGCACTGACCCTTATCAATTTCTATAACGCTGTATCATCAAATAGGGAGTGCAACATTCTTCATCTACATAACTTTCTTAAAGTTAAAGCATTAAGTCTGCCCCGCAGCACCATCATTGCTGGAGATCTTAATACGCACCCATGTGGTAACCCTGCAGTAACACCAATCGGACTTTTAGGTTGTAATAACAGATCTGGCTTCCACTTTGATCATTCGCCACGAGGTACTCATGTTAACAACTTAACCGACGACAGGAACCTGACAGTTGCAATGACTATATCAGAGGATTCTTACATTTTTGACGTCCCCACGTATAAAGGTCCTAGAAACGGTACTTATATAGACCACATTCTCCTTTCAAGAGATCTCGCCGATCTAGTAACTGACTTTGAAATTCAAACAAGCCTGTTTAGTGACCATAATCCCATCTCCATGAAAATCAGTGGAGGTATCTTCGAACTTCGAAAGCCCAGGAAAGATTGTGGCCGGTTAAAGCCAATAAATGGAAATCGTCGTTTGAAGTGGTCTAAAGTTGACAGTGTTACCCTGTATAATTCAATTAATAACAGCTGCGGTAAAGAACTCGCACTTTGTGCCTCCCCCACTACCTTACCTGAAGCGACCTTAACTGCCTTCTTAGTTGTGGTAGACAGAATTGGTGAACTGTTAACTATACCAGCGAAGGGACATTATGAATCCCACCCGAAATGGTTTGACCAAGCCTGCTCAAAGGCCGGACGAAACTTAAAAAAAGCACTAAAGGCCAACCCCAGAGATCCTACCCTTGTAAAAGAACTGAGAAACATCTACAAGACATCTCTAGCAGCCCGAAAGAAAGAAGTGAAGGCAAGCATTTGGGATTCTCTGAGCGATCCAGCAATTCTGGGTAATAGTTCTAAGTTCTGGAAGATTATAAATCAGCCCCTGTTCGATGACCCCAGTAACTCTGTGATTGGGACAAACATACCCGAGGATGAGTGGTTAACTCATTTTAGAACAATCTTCCAAAGCGACGAGGCACAAGCGGACATTGATTTTAATACCCCTGACGAAGAATTACTGTGTTTTACAGTGGGGGAGGTAGTAAAGGGTATCCAGGGCCTGACTAGCAACAAAGCACCAGGCCCTGATGGCCTTCCCCCTGACCTTTTTAAATCAGACACTCAGCTATGGGCACCAGTCCTCACTGCAGTAATAAATGCCGGGATCTCCAAAGGTTGCCCGAAATCATGGGGGTCCTCGACCATAGTACCTGTATTCAAGAAAGGGGATCGTAGAAGTGTAACATGTTATAGGCCAATATCATTGATTAACTCAATTGCCAAGGTGGTGGGGGGTATCATTTTAAATAGGCTAGTACACTGGGCCAAGGAAAATAACATTCTGTCACCCATCCAATACGGGTTCAGACCAGGCCATTCCACGATAGCGCAATGTCTGAACCTGTATCTAATAAACGGCAAATACACCTTGGCCAGAAAAGGGTCTATCCACATGGCCTTTATGGATTTATCATCCGCTTTCGACTGCGTCGACAGAGGTAGGCTCTGGGAGGTCATGCAAAAAATGGGCGTGGAGCAAAATCTCATAAATTTTTTATCAGCTTTACATTCGGACACCAGAGCAAATGTTCGCCTCACACAGGATATGACAGTAACTAGGGACTTTAGGATAAGCCGCGGGGTTAGACAAGGGTGCATCCTAGCCCCGTTTCTTTTTAACCTTTATATTAACGACCTGGAGGAACACCTTTTAAAAACTGGAGCAGACTACCCATACATAGGGAGGAAGGGCGTGCCCGTCTTGCTATATGCTGACGACGCCGTCCTAATCTCTAGAACAGCGATCGGCCTCCAAACTCTGCTTGATTCTTTTTTTGTATTTATGAATTCCCGTGGCCTGAGCATTAATAACTCGAAATCTTTCACCATGATGACCGGCTCAGGCCCCAAAAAAAGTTACCCCCACTCTGTTAACAACGAAAAAATACCGATAACTAGGACTTTCTCGTACCTTGGTGTCCTTTTTGACCATAAACTAACTTGGGCACCTGCAATACAAAAGAAAAAGGGCGAGATAGTGCGTGTAAACGCAGGTATAATGGATTTTGCTAAGAAAATGGGAAATAGCCCAGTGGCCGCTGTTCTGAAGTTATACCAAGCCAAAAGCATTGCAGTCGCATGCTATGGGAGTGAAATATGGGGTTCTGAACCCATAGATGCCCTTGAGGTCATCGAAAACAACTTTTTAAAGCAAGTTCTAAGGCTCCCTAGGGGTGCGGCAAACTTCTCTGTCCACACAGAATTAGGTATGCCTTATCTAAGCGACAGGATTGCGGTAAACCCCCTGCTATGCTGGCTAAACAGCTGGCTAAATCCAGATATACCCCTCACTAGAAACATCCTGCAAGAGGCTCTAGAGTGGGAAGGGAAGTACAAGATCCCGTGGTTAAAATATATTAAAAGATGCCTCTCTGAATTAGGCCGGCCCGACCTCTTTCTAGCCCCAGAGAATATAACCAAATCCGATGTCATTTTCGTGAAAAATACCTTTATGACATCTAGGTACTTAGCAAGGGAGGAAAGAGAGTATGCGAAAAACAGTGTGAGACTGCACGCTCTCACCAAAACGACCCTCCATATAGAACCCTACCTAGTCTGGCCCTTGTCGGGACACGAACGCTTTTTGCTCACAAGGTTCCGATTTGACATGTTCCATCTTTTGCTAGCTGTACCAAGTGGGGCACACAGGGGCCAAGTGTTGCCAGCTTGTGGCTGCGACAATAAGTCTCCACAAGATCTGGCACACTTTTTATTCTTCTGCTCATATTATATAGTCCCTCGTAAATTGTTTTTAAAACCCTTACTACAACGGCTCCATTTTGCACAATACAGACCGGCACTTTATTACCTTCAAATGCTAAATAGCGACAGCACCCTGTTTTTATGTAGTTTCTTAAAACTTGCACTTAAACACAGGAAAAGCATGGAAGGCTAATCAACTCTATTCCCGGTGTGTTTCTTCTTTTTTTATATTGTATATTTTCTACTGTTTTTAAACTATAATATTGAAATTTCCGCTTGTGCTCATGCTTATGTTGATGTGGTAACATATTTTATTTATTTTTTGCACAAACTGTACTTTGTGATTAATGTTTATGATATGTACTTTTATGATTGTTACATGTAAACAATCGAATAAAGATATTTTACCTTACCTTACCTTAAGTAGAAAATCTCATTGAGCAGCAGCAACATCAGCTCTAGAAGCAGTGCCCTCTGGTGCTTTCATGCTGATGTTTCAGTGCGGAACAAACTTCTGGTTCCAAAAATCAGTGCAAGTTGCGCGGCATGCCTAATTCCTCCAGTACGAAGAACTCTGCCGGATTTCGTGGCGTGAAATCCCACTAGTTCTGCCCACCACTACTTTTTAGCAAAAGGAATTCTGCGTACAGCACTTCGAAATAAAAAAATGCTCTGGATGACGGCATGAAGTACATTATGAGAACAACATAATGAACATTTTGTAACCATAGTAATGGTGCAACAACACTAATGGTGCAATTCTTACCTTTCCGAGATTTTCTTGTTCCAAAATATTTCTTGTGTATTGCTCCCTTCAAAATAAAGAGAAACTACATTTAACTTGACTTTTTGGTTTTAGTGTGGGTACAGATGTAACAAATGAACATTCCAAATTCTACTTCTAGGGACTAGAACACCCTTTACAGTGAATACCTTCCATTAATCCTACTACTTCTCGGACTCTTCATTTAAGTCACAAGCTTTGAATTTTCATCCTCTTCACAGTATCCTGAACACTTTAACAAATATAAATATCTCAACCCCTTTTTTCTAAAAAAAAGGGCCAATTTTGGAAAAGCAAACGTACATTTTAAAGTCTATTAGCAGACTATATTGGCCATTTTTTGCATGTCTTCTTTAAAAAAATGACAAATTCTAATACAAAAAGTCACAAGTCTTTTTCAAAATGATATTAAAAAACTTTTTCACAAAACAAATGTGACGCGAAACAGTTGGAGAAAGGAAACTGCAGCCCAACTTTTGTCAAATTGGAGAAAGATATGATAGTACTGCTTCCTCATGGCATTTGTTGGATCCATATTCTACTGGATGAATCATATTGTTAATGTAAAGTTCCAGAAAGCTGTCTTAGTGGGATGTTAAGCCTCTTTAAAATGTCCATGTCATCTTGAGGATATAAGTGTACATATTGCAAGAGCTCAAGAGGCAGGCTGCCAAGTTCAATGATGAATGGTTGGCCAAATGTCCAGAACTGGAAATTGTGTCTGCAATGACCCAGACGGCGGTGGTCACCATAGAGGCACCTGTAACTTCTGTTTGTGATAGAACATCCTGTGAGATGGTATACCATGCTGAAGCTTTTCCGATCAGCTAACCAATGCAAAGACTGGATCACAGCCTATGCGAGAGTCATACCCAATTTGTCTTCCCATCTGCCAGAATATTGGCACAACCGATTTTCTGTTGCAATGATCTCTTTATGGTTGTGCATATGGAAAAAGAGCAATGGATCCCAGAAGTGAAGAAATCAGCCGGGCTGTTAGATGGAATGCCAAAAGAATATTGCAAAACTTCAGAAGCATAGAAAAAAGTATCTTCTTCAACAAATAACTTTGCAGCCTGCATGTTGAGGATTGCACCCAGGTAAAACACTGGTACTGTTTCTGATTTTGCTTGATTGATTCTGGAAGATTTTAAAGAATGTTTCGAAACTTGGTCGTCTTTGATGAGGCAGTAATGCAAGTAAAGGTTATACAACAATAATTATCTTTCTGAAATTCAGATTGGAATGTGCCTTGAAGCACCCTCAAAATCAACTGCACGCTTCCAGTCCCCGTGATGAAACAGACTCTAGATTTGACGGAGGGACAGTGTCTCTTTCTTTCCGCATTTGCTTACTGTTCTAGATTGAGAACGAGTCTGAACTCATACATGGGACCCTATGTTTAAACCTTAAATGTACTGGAATACATTCTTTAAAAAAAAAAAACTCTATTAACATTTGCATCATTACATTTGAAGTGGTAAAGTGGAGGATATTTGCATCTTGTTCAGTTTCAGTTACATTACAGGTTTACGGGTGAGGTCAATTACAATCAAAAGTCCTTATTGTTCACATCAATCTGTGTCTGAAGTAGGACTACGGGATCTTTCCTTCTTCCCACCCTAGCCCTAGCCCTAGCCCCTAGCCTTATGGACTACATTCTTAAGACACTCTCTCCTGCTTTCTTGCTAGAAGAGTGTTGACTTCTTGTTGAACCATGTCTCAATGGTGTTGATTTTATTGGCGGTAGACTTTCAGGCAAGACCCATCTGTCTTTTTGGCGATTTCAACACTCTTTCTTGGTGACTTCTGATTGTTACCTCTATCAAAATGGCAGATGGAATGGAGGAAAATGAGGAGACAGCTTGAAGATCATTTGCTTGCGACAACATATGTATAATGGCCAGTTTTGAGAACTTCCTTTGAGAGTGGATAAGACCTTTCCTGCTAATGTTGATAGTATTGCTGTGGCCATTGAGGGGTTTGAACCCTGTGTTGTGAATAGTGGTGCTCACAGGGCTTGAACTATGTTTTCTGCATTCCTTATTTTTCTCCAACCCAACCATCCTGAGGGTCTACGACTCAGTATTCATTCACGGTGTCTCATCATTTGCATGCAAGCCAAACAAAGTAGTCCTTGAGAAAACAATGTTCTGAATTCTCTGTTAAGCTTCTGTCTAGAAACCCATAGGTTGCTTCCAAAATGTATGTCACATGGCCAAACTAAAACAGTATCCACTTGCAGTAATATCCAAAGAGTCACCAGCTGCACTGATGACTTGGTAGCTACCACTGTGCTTACTAAACAACTTTTTTAAAAAATTTTCTGTCTTCTCAGTTAATCACTGAAGAGTATTTCGCACACAACGGTCCTCCGTGTCGGACGAACCAGCAGCACAAGTTGCTTTCACAGCAGCTGGCGAAGTCCCACAGTTTCATTTCCAACAACATCCATCTCTTACTTTCTGTGCCAGATGTGACAGTGGAAGCTGGAGATGTAGGATGCTCCTTTCTCTCTGTAGCAACTACAACCAACTCCGGTTGAGGATCTGATTGGAGGAAAGGTCAATATGGTCTGAAGTTATATATTTTTTCTGCAATCTGGCAGGTGAAAACCTAGTTGAAGCCGTTATTAAGAACAGCCCCATTGTTGGTTCTAATAATTCTGGGCAAAAAGGTCAAAGTTGTTGGGAGGAAGCAGTTTGGAACAGCATCTCAAAGATGGCTGAACTAATTGTTTGAGTAGTTAAAACTGGAATGTTAAGCTTCAAAGTCCCTCTGACTAGCCCTTCATTGAAAGTAGTAATGTCATTTACTGGTGAAATTCTAGAAGGAGTACAATCATACAAAGCCGAAGAGTTCTTTGGAATGAAGACAAGGAGAATAGAGAACAAGACCTCCAAAGAAAACAGCTAAGTAGTCTGTGAATATCTCACAGAATGGGTGAAAAGGAAAGACTCATGGCTAGACCATCTGGAGCACCCTTCTAGAATCTAGGATCTTCTCCTAAGAGCTGGGGACTTTATGGGAGATGGAAAACCAGAATAGATGGTGGTGGAGAAGCCACTGGTTGAAGTGCTGGATCTGGAGCAGCAGGGATAGGAGAAGCAGGTGCAGGAGAATTCTTCCACCATTGAAGAGATCTTGAGGCTGAAGACAAACTCACTAGAGGAATAGACTGATGCACTGACAAATACACTTTAGAATACTCTGAGCCTAAAGCATCTGGCATACTCCTTTTTTCCAGATTATGAATCTTTTCAATTGAAAGATACAAAGGATATGTTTGAAGTTGTAATCTTTGATGATGTGGGATGTTCGGACATCAATCAGTGCTTATATGTAAACTCACTTGCCAGTTCTGACACTGATAAACATCTCAACAGCAAATCTGCTCCTGACAGAAGGTATGTGGATGCCATACTATCTTTAAAGTCATGGACTTTGATGGTCAAACATGAGTGCCTGTGTTCTTAATGCTCAAAAAGTCTCTTTGAATCAAATTCACCAAAAAGGGCCAGGCTTAGTCTAGGATCTTGTCACAATGAACTGCAAAAAACATCAGATCCAACCGACGCTGATGGCGCGTGATGGAACATTTATGGAGTGCTAATTCTTAAAGAAGTAGTGTAAGTTTTGTTAAGGATTCTACTTGCCTGATTTAATTGCTTTACTTTTCTCTCACACTGACTTTCCAAAAGGTACGTAAAAGAGTTTTTCTGATCCTTTTGAAAAAGACTGACTCTATATAATGGATAGGCTTACTCTTTTTTTAAAACAAAAAACACAACATGCAAAACCTGGCTAATGTATTCTGTAGATTGGCTTTCAAATTGAATTTTTCTTTCTTTAAATTGCTTCTGTTGAAAAAAGGTTTTACTATATTTATATTTGTAAAAGTGCTCTGAGGATCCTGCCCATGAGTGGATCTTATCGGTGCTTATGTCTGCTAATGTAAATCTCCTGCTTTTTAGGGCGAAAGAAAAAAACACAATAGTTGTATTCAATTTTCTAAATACACATTTTTGGAAATATGGTAAAAATTATACTGTACTAAATTTGACATATTGAGAGTGACCCTATCCACTAAGAGCACATACTGAACACTGGATTGTACAGTCTTGTCTAAATGAATGAAGGTTAAGCTCTATACAAGACTCCAAAATGATTCAGTGTATACAGACACAAGCCAAATCTCTTCTTTAACCCCTTCGCTGCTCATGACGAGCTCAGCTCGTCAAGCAGTACACTGGTCGTGTCATCATGACGAGCTGAGCTCGTCATGAACCATGGAATATAACAATTTCCAGCACAGGAGAGGAATCAGCTTAGCAGTCATGTGGTTAATTTCTGAGAGAGAATTGAAGCTTGCAGTAGATGTGCCTTTGCTGAAGCAACTATTGCGTTCTCCTTTGGATCCATACAGGTTTTGTCGATATTTTCACATCTCTTAAATAGAAAAAAGTCTAGAACAGGCTGTATGAGGTGCATACGTTTGTAGATTCTTAAAAGATGTACACATGGCAAAGTTCCATCTATTTGGAAACTTTGAATCTGAAGTCCTCTCAGGCCTAGACAACCTCAGACAAGAGGAGAAACAGTGTTTGGCTAATGCAGCTATTTTCTCTCTAGTCACATGATATTGTGCTACTTCTAACTCCTGAGCCACTAAGGAAACAGAACATTTTCAATTGGCATAGTGAATAATCATATTACTAGTTTACCTAATAATCAGTGGGAGGAGTTAAATAAGTATAAAAGCTATTCTCAGAGGACACAAGGGACACACAAAAGACAAAAACATATATAGCCTGTGCAATCTCCAAAAGATTATGTCCAGAGAAAGACATTAGGAAATTAGATGCTAGAGTGAACTAGAAAGCAGAGAAGCAGATCATCCATTCCAAATGGAAAATTCAGGCGAGGTAACACTAGGTTGTAGATGACTTGGTAAGTATAATGGAGTCCCAACTTCCAGCCCACCAAGATTTTGTTCTTTAGATCTGAAAAGCAGTTTCAAACGGAGCCGAAACCTGAAAACAGGATACCTGTATTTCCCCTATTGGAGAGTTATGCAGCGGAAATTAGCTTTTGCTAGTTTTTGACAGATTTGGTATTCACTATTCTCTAAATCAGGCCCTTGGCCTGGTTGTAGATTCCAAAATAATGTATTTTTTATCTCAACGTATGTTATTAATCATATTGTATATTACGTAAAAATAATTATTCATTGTTTATTAGTATGGCCTTTATTCTTTCCTACTCTTTCAACATTAACTGTGAATGCAAGTTGTAAACATCAACATAAACATCTTATCGAATTTTATTGTATTACTGTTTGCCTTCTAAGAAAAGTAAATCACAATCTTTATGTACACTGTACATACTATTCCAGGAGCGATGAAGGTACTAACTACTTAGTTTTATCAGTATCTATGTTACTACATTTTCTATGGAGTGTGAAATTTGGTTTTGTGAAAATACTCAAAATACAACTTACTGCCTTAAAAATGCCTTTACCTGATAGCTTTTCTTCGCTCTTGAGGGTCAGAAGAAACATAAGTCCTCATTTCATCACTGGCGCGTTGGATCTGTATTTCTACATACTAAACAAATACAAAACATGTAAAAAAAAATTATTTGCACGTTTAGCTAAATCTGCATGGATTCAATCTAGGTGGGGTCTCGGTGTGCTCTTTAAGAGAATGTCATAGCAGGACTATTCATAAAGGCCAACAGGTTTACAGAACAGCACAGAGTTCACAGCAACAAGCACTGCCCCTTCTTCCAAAAGGCTACTTCTTGAGGTTTATCTGGTACATCTATTTACCAGCATTTTCCATTCTTGAATATGATAAACAGTCAACAGATGATCATGGCTAGTACATATGGGTATATTAGCATCAGTTATGTAGGCATCTATACCGCATGAACACTCCCAAACAGCCACAAGAGTAAATGTTGCTGATTTGAACTAGCCAGATCTGAATCAATGTTCTATATCAGTAGTTCTTAACCCCTTCCGTGCGGGGCGTATTCCCCCGCTGTGCTGGGGGGAGGGGGGCGGGCGCAGTGCCCCGGTGCTCATGACGAGCTAAGCTCGTCATGACCACACCTGTTTCATTAGAACACTCGCAAAGCAGGGGAATTTGCCCAGCGTGCGAGCGCACTAATGATCATGACGAGCTGAGCTCGTCATGAGCATGCAAGGTGTTAACCTGTGGTCCAGGGACCCATGGGGGCCCGCAAAGCATACGCAGGGATCCGTGACTGCTTAGAAAATTAAACAATAATAACAGATTAATCAAGTCTATGTAAATAATTTGAATATTTTAAAATGTTGTGCAAATGAGGAGGAATTTGAAATAGGAGGGTAAAAATTAAGTTTGTATCCTAAGATTGATTCATGGGAGCAATGCAAGTGCATCAAACAGAAAATAGTATGGACGATGAGTGACTGCTACTGAATTTAGAAAAGCTTCAACCTTCCCATTAAAATTGTGATTTTTCAAAATACTGGTTTATGAATTAAATAAAATATTTAATCATTTGTGTATTTGTTTAATAAATGCTTGTTTTTCTATTTTTTGTGTTTCAAATCATCGCAAATGCTTAGGCCAGGGTCCCTGCCTTCCAAAGAGGGTTCCGGGATTCCAATAATTAGTCATTAGGTTCCAGTAAGTGGGGGTCTACAGGAGTCAAAAGGTTAAGAACCGCTGTTCTATATGCAACAGAGATGGTCACAATGCAGAAACATACTAACTCTCTAATAAATGCATATAGAAACAAACATGATTTGTATCATCATCTAACCTTTTTCATGAGGTTAATAAAATTATACTGGCTCTCCGCTTGACCGTTCTCTTCCCGCAGACCTCGTACTTCCTAAAGTGCGAACCCAAAAAAATGCATGTTGTTATAATCTTATATTAATAATAAATCACATATCAGTATCCAACATGTTCCCCTTTATTAAAGTTCTGGAATAGAATTTCTATGTACTGCAAGTAACCATGCAACTTGTGCTGCAAGTAACCATCCCAAGCACTGTTATACTTGCCTCATACAAAAGGTTATTTGTAATCCTAATTATGATGGGTCACTACATTAAATTCAGTAAGACATGATAATCTCCACTTTTACACAGATTATTGGAACATGTTTTCCATAAAGAAATATTGACTTCCATAAAAAAAATAACAAAATCGATCAGCAATATATTGTTTCTACATATCAACTTCGGAAATAAACTTAACTCCAAAACTCTACTTACTGTGCTGTTTAAAGAGGAGAAACACAAATGCTGATAGCCTTAGGTAAATACATTTTTTTCTCACATCTATTCCACTGGTTCCTTCAAGGGAAAGGGCAGGTTTCTTAGGAGTGTAACAAAGATAAACTTGTTGAAGTATTAGCACCCTCATGGCATCATTACTGGTAGTCATAAACTTTAGAATGAAATAGCAAACGTAACCTACAACTAAAGGAGAGGGGGGAAAAAATAAAGAAAAAAGATCAGAAACTTGGGAAATGTCGGCACCAGGAGCTTGGTGGATGACACTGTTGCAATCTGTGGTGTTGTCTCTATCCCAATTCTTCAGAAACATAAACCCGCTCACTCTCTTCCTGTGAGAGCGGTCTGATTAGCCGAACTCAGGGCATGCTGCACTTTCACTGGAGTGGTGAGGTGAGAGGACCTATAGAGGAACGGATCTTTGAAGCAAGACCTCTGACCTCCTGGTCAGGGTAACTGCTCTCCCCTCGCGCAGCTCCATCCTTAAGGCACTGCCCCCAGCGCCTTCTGGTCACCCAGGTAAGTGTTGGAGGCCCTCCTCCACCCGCACGCTCCTGCCTGCACCTCATCCCTGATGGTCCAGTGGAAGATCCGGCTTTTCAGCTGGTCGGCCGTTAACCTTTTTCTGTTGCTGTTTTTCTGTCTCCTTTCTGCTTTATTCTTCTGTCTTTGCCTTTTTTGCCTTGTTGTCTTTTTGCCAATTGTCTCTGTCTGCTCCTGTTTTCCTTTTCTCTCCTTCCCGCCGCTGCTGCCCCAGCGGCCCCTCCCCCTGTGTTTTCCCGCTCCCGCCTTCCAACTGCTGTCCCTCCCCAACCCCTACTTAATGGCGACCGTGCATAATAGGCACGACCCTGGCGCACCAGAGGCAAGCCGGTCTGCGACCCGACCGCAACCTGCGCCAGGGACCCTTGTCTCCCGACCCCTGCCGCTACGACCCCAGAACTCTCCACACACTCAACTCTGGAAGCAACAACAACTGTCAGCTCTCGATGCCAAATAACTCCCAAGGTTCCTTCTCCTACCGACATCACACCTTCACCCACCTCCGGCCCCACACAGCCACTGCCAAGCCAATGAACGCCAACACACACAAAGCTCTGAGCTGCATCCTCCTCAATGTGCGCTCCCTGTACAGACACTCATTAGAAGTTTGGGACCTCCTCAACACCCATTCGCCCAATGTCGCCTTCCTCACAGAGACCTGGACCAATGCCAGCTTGGCACCGGACATCGCAACAGCCATCCCAGGAAAGACAGCCCCAACCTTCCCGCAGGAGGCCTCGCCGTCCTTCACAAAAGCTCCCTCCGACTGACAACCTCCGACTCGGATGACGCCTCGCCCCCCCCATGGAACACATCGACTTCCAGCCCAACCCCAGAACGACTCTGCGGAACACTAGCAAACAACCCGGACTCGCTCCCTGTTCACCAACACAATTGGAGACTGTATCGTTCCCACGCCCTCGCCTCCACGGACTATGTACTGTTCGGGAACCCTAGACACCTCAGCGACCCCCACACCACCGCCCTCCTAGAGAATCTTGCCAACATTGGACTGAAGCAACTCGTCTACACCCCCACCCACATGGCAGGACACTCCCAAACCCATCTTTGCCGGGGTAAACAACATTCGCTTCAGTCACACCACGGAACCTCTCTGAACGGACCACCACTGCATCCATTTCTCCTTCTCAAAACCCAACGCACACAAACCCACGCCTCTCCTCCCATGCAGAAACTACTAGACTTCACAGCAGCTTTTAACACCGTCTCCCACCACAAATTAGCCGCCAGACTCCACGTCGCTGGTATCCAGGGAACTGCCTTAGACTGAATTTGCTACTTTCTCTCATGCAGAACACAAACAATAAGACTCCTGCCCTTCCTTTCCGAACCCACTGGGATCAGATGCGGAGTACCCCAAGGATACTCCCTCAGCCCCACGCTCTTCAAAATCTACATGGCCCCCCCCTTTTGCAACCATCGTCAGAAAACACACTCAACGTAATATCCTACGCCGACGACACCCAGCTCATCCTCTCCCTCACCAAGGAACCCAACATCACCAGACACAATTTCCAAGAAGAAATGAAGTACACCACATCCTGGATGAGTAGCAGCTGCCTGAAGCTCAACTCTGAAAAAATGGATGTCCTCATCCTCGGATCCACCCACTCCACATGGGACAACACCTGGTGGCCCCCCGCCCTCGGAAATCCACCCAAACCCACAAACCACGCCCGTAACCTCGGCATCATACTTGACTCCTCACTTACCATGAACCGCCAGATCAACGCAGTGTCCTCCACATGCTTCAACATGCTCTGCAAGACCTCCCCCCTCCCGACTCCAGGAAGACCATCACCCACGCACTACTGAAACGCACTCTACGCCGGAGTCCACAAAACACTCCTTCGCAAACTCGAGACCGTCCAGAACACCGCAGCCAGACTCGTCCTCAGCATCCCACAGCACAACAACTTTACACAGCACCTCCGCAACATCCACTTGCTCCCCGTCGAATAGAGAGTAACTTTCACACTGCTCACGTACGCATACAAAGCCCTCCACAACACCGGACCCCAATACCTCAATGAAAGAATCTCCTTCCACGCCCCCTAGAGAAACCTCAGCTCCGCCGACCTAGCCTGGTGTCAGGACCCAAGGCTTGAATACCGTCATGCACTGTCCAGCTGGGCAGCAGGGTTGGTCAGAGAGAGTGCGAAAGTGGAGACTCAAGATGGCCGCCGCTGTTGCCTTGCTCGAGGCTCGACAGGCGTTCTAGTCTCTTTGATCCTCTGGAACCAATGTGAAGCGCGAGCGTGAGGAGAGCTTCGCACTTCACTGAGACAGCAACCTGAGAGGTCCGAGTATTCCGTCGTCGAGAGAATCCTGTCATAGAGGCGCTCATTCCCTGATAAGAATTTCCCGCTATTGTCGGAATCTAGCAGAGGTATTCCGCTTTCCACACCCGGCGCATAATTCAAGCGCGGGTTGTTTTGAGCCTAGGAACGACACAGCAGGCGGCTGTGTGCGCACGTCAAGATTTCCCAGGGAGCGCCTAGCGGAGAACGCAGCGGAGAAGTGTGAATCATCGTGTATTCCTGTAGAGGAGAGGAGGAGTGACTGTAGACACCGGGAGCAGCTAAGTGACACTAAAAATAATATATATTGGTGTATATTCTGAAAGTAAAGATATTCTAAGTAAGACATTGTGAGCAAGTCATTGAAGGTTTAGACTCTGAAGGAAAAAACATCGAAAATGAAGATATGTTAAAGTAAAGACTTTGTACGTTAAGTCATTGAAGGTAAAGACTTTGAAAGCAAAACATAGAAAGCAAGACATACTGCAAGTTGAGTAGTAGGAGTTCAGTGGCAATTATAACTCCTGGGAAAAAACGGAAAGAAAGAATTAAGTATTGGAAATCAGGATCAGTATAGTCAATGGAAAATAAATGTACATACCTGTAAATAAGCAGAAACCACATCTGTACTCCAGCAGAGCAAACGTGTGAAGAGAATAGAAACAGTGTATATAGGAAGCTCTTCCAACCACCAGTGTGAAAGACACTTAAGAAGCAAGAAAACATAGAAACCCACTTAGAGACACATCATCACTATAGTGAAGTAAGTGACCCAAAGGATTTTAAGAGAAATTATAATAGAGGCTGAATAAATTAGGAATTTACTAGAAGAGTAAGAAATCAATGTATATTCCTTTTCTCTTACCAGTGACAACTATATAGAGGAGAGCCAGTCATACATGTAGAAGAGGAGCAAGGTTTCTAACATCTCTGTTCCCGTGCCGTATTGGAAAGATCAAAAGTAAGTTTGGTACCCTCTGACAGAGTGAAGTGCCCAAGTTGCCTTCCGCACCCGAACAGAGATGGTGGAAGGAATTGATGTCCAATCCTTGGGAACCATTTTAGACGCAATACAAAAAGAATTGGGAGCGGTTAGGGAGGAAAATCGAAACCTAAGACAGGAGTTAGTTAGTGCTAGACAAGAAACAGCTGAATTAGCGCGGAGTTTACGTCAACCGAGTAGTCTAGAGAGAGAAGCCATGAATCCAGTAGTAGAGTCCACTAATAGAACCACTACACAAGTCATTCACTCCCTCTCCCCAGTTATACCATTAGCAGCTCCAGAGAGATTTAGTGGGGACCCACAGAAAGCCCAGATTTTTCTCTCTCAATGCTCATTACACTTCATGTGCCGCCCTTCGATCTTCCCAGACGCGCAGTCCAGAGTGGCTTTCATGCTCTCATATCTAAGTGGAGATGCAGCTTCATGGTCCATGCCTTTGGTCACAAGAGATGATCCCTTGCTAAAAGACTTTGAGGGCTTCAAAAGAGAATTCTTACGAACATTTGATAGAAGAAGAATTTCCCAAGTGGTGGACAATGAATTGCTTGACTTACGACAAGGAAATCGAGATTTGATTGCATATCTGGCCCAGTTCAATAAGTTAGTGGTGGAAACCGATTGGCCAGAAAACAAGAGAGCGGCGATATTCTATCGAGGATTGAGAGATGAACTTAAAGACACCTTGGCCCAGATTCCAAATCGACCCACTGAAGTATCAGCACTCATAGATTTGGTGTTGGAGATAGATTTCCGCCAGGGAGAGAGACGTGGTGAAAAGAAAAAAGATTTCAGAGTGATACCCCCAAGATTTGACAGGGCTCGACCAGACGGAGCTAGAAGCTCGGAGACTCACTCTGGGGTCGAACCAATGCAAATCGGAGCGATCAGAGGTCCTTTGACCAAGGAAGAGAAGGAGAAAAGAAGGGCCAATAACCAATGTATGTATTGTGGATCTGGAACCCATTTCGTTCGAGAGTGCCCAAAGAAACCCAAGAGTTCTTTCAAGCCGAAGGAAAACTAACAGCACCATCTGTGGGAGGAGTTGAGCAGGTGGGTGCGATTCAAGGAATAACTCCACAAGAGTATCAAGTAGCAAATACGCTGCAGTCGGCGGCCCCGCATTTGATCATGACGATGGAAGTGAAGTTCGGGCAAACAACTCTGACAGAAGTATCGGTCATGATAGATTCAGGGGCCACTGGGAATTTCTGTGATTTGAGGTTTGCCGCTAGAGTGGGAATTCGGGCAATCCAAAAGTTGAAGAGCGAGCCTGTTCGCGCAGTGGACGGGACAAATCTATCATCGGGACCAATCGTAAGCCACACGGAAGTAATGCAGTTGACAACCCATGACGGTCATCAAGAGAAGATCCAGTTCAACTTAATAGACGCCCCTCAGTTTCAGTTGATCCTTGGTCTTCCGTGGCTTACAGAGCACAACCCAACAATCGACTGGAGTTCCAGAACGGTGGTTATGGATTCAAGTTATTGTCAAGAGAACTGTTTGAATTCACCAGTCGAACAAGTTGAAAACAATCCAGCCCTATCGTTGTGCACAATGGAGCACACTATGTGTGTGATCAACGCTCTGGAAGTACCTGAAGCATATAAGAAGTTTGCAAATGTTTTTAATGAGGTGGAAGCAGAACTTTTGCCCCCGCACCGAGTTTACGACTGCAAAATTGAACTGGAGCCAGGATCCAACTTGCCGTGCAGTCGTGTCTATGCCTTGACTGAGAAGGAGCACCAACATTTAAGGGAGTACTTGGATAAGTACCTTGCCAATGGCTTCATCCGACCGTCCCAGTCTCCAGTTTCATCTCCCCTATTTTTCGTACCAAAGAAGGAAAAAGGGGAATTACGGACGTGCATCGACTATAGAGCAATTAACAAGATAACCAAGAAGAACCGGTATCCACTGCCATTGATTTCGGTGCTCTTGGATCAAGTGAAGGGCGCGCAAATCTACACTAAGCTCGATCTGAGAGGAGCGTATCATCTAGTTCGAATGCGTGAGGGCGATGAGTGGAAGACGGCATTTCGGACTAGATTCGGCCTTTTTGAATATCAGGTGATGCCCTATGGATTGTGCAATGCCCCTGCAGCTTTCCAGCACTTCATCAACGATGTCTTGAAAGACTTTATAGATCGATGTGCGATAGTGTACATTGATGACATCCTCATCTACTCCTCTGATGTGGAGAAGCATCACGATCAAGTAAAGGGAGTGCTACAAAAATTACAGGAGAACAGATTGTTCGTGAAACTTGAAAAATGTGCATTTGATGTGTCAGAGGTGGAGTTCTTGGGATTTGTGTTGTCGCCATCCGGAATTCTGATGGATCAACGTAAAGTGGAGGCAGTGACGAGCTGGGAATCCCCGAGAAGTGTAAAAGAAGTCCAAAGTTTCATCGGATTCGCCAATTTCTATCGGAGATTTATTAGCGAGTTCTCCAGGAAGATTTTACCCCTCACAAAACTGTTGAGGAAAGGAGTCAAGTTTGAGTGGTCTAAGGAGGCGGAAGAGGCCTTTCAATCTTTAAAGGGAAACTTCACCACAGCACCAGTCCTGTTGCATGCTGACCCATCCCAGCCTTTTTATGTGGAAACTGATGCCTCGGATCTAGCTGTAGGAGGAGTATTGTCGCAACGACATAAGACCACAGGCCAACTACATCCGGTAGCCTATCGCTCTAGGAAGTTGACTCCGGCGGAGATAAACTATACCATCACAGAGAAAGAGTTGTTGGCCATTAAAGACGCTTTTAAAGAGTGGAGACACTATTTGATGGGCGCCCGACACCAAGTGACAGTGTTTACCGACCATCGAAACTTAAAGTTTCTGAAAACCGCCAGGACGCTCACTCCACGACAACTAAGATGGTCCTTGTATTTTGCAGACTACGATTTCGTGATCACTTTTCGTCCAGGAGCCCAAAATGGAAAAGCAGACGCCTTATCCAGAATTGGCACGGAATTGCAGAAAACCATTACAGATGTTCAGCCGATCATTCCCAGTGACAAGATCATAGGAACTATCACCTCAATTCAGCTACAAGAATCAATTGCGGATGTCATGAGTTCAGAGGCTATGCAGAGTTGGGCGGAGGAAGATATCAACAGAAAAATCATTCGACAAATGCCTTACCATCAAGGCGCTCTGTACCTTCCCACCCCCGAGTTGCAGCAGCAAGTGATGCGTGAATGTCACGATGACAAACTGGCTGGTCATAAAGGAGAAGCCAAAACCACAGATATCATAAAACGACACTACTGGTGGCCCCGGATGGCAACTGATATAGAGATGTATGTTAAGTCATGTGAGATTTGCGCGCAAGGGAAGTCCGAACGGCAGGCTCCAAAAGGTTTATTACAACCCTTACCTACACCTCCCAGCCCATGGCACACAGTTACCTTGGACCTTATTACTGACCTACCAATTAGTCATGGGTACGACACAATCTTAGTGGTGGTGGACGCCTTTTCTAAAATGGCCCACTTTTCAGCCCTAAAGGGAGTTCCGTCAGCCAAACAGTTAGCTGTCCATTTCAGTTCTCAGATAGTTAAAATGCATGGAATTCCAAAGATTGTCATCTCGGACAGGGGGTCCCAATTCCTGTCCCGTTTTTGGAGGGCCTTTATGGAAGGGTTAGGAACAGAAGTTAGGTTTTCCACTAGTTACCACCCAGAAACAGATGGGCAGACTGAGAGGGTGAACCAAGAGTTAGAGCAGTACTTGCGACTGTTTCTTTTGAAGGAGGAGAATAATTGGCCAGATTACTTGTGGACAGCAGAGTTTGCTTACAATAATGCAAAGAGCAGTTCCACTGGTTACTCCCCTTTCTACCTGAACTATGGCAGACATCCGAATGCTACCATCCGGCAAATGGATACTACAGTCCCAGCAGTAAAGGAAGTCATGACACACCTACTTCAAGTTAAACAAAAGGCGATAAAGAATTTGCAAATAGCCAAAGAAAAGTATAAGAAGTACGCTGATCGGAAAAGACGTAAAGGGCCGCCTCTGAGCCCTGGAGATCAGGTTTGGTTGAGCACTAAGAATTTGAGATTGAAAGGAAATAGGAAGTTTCAACCTCGATTTATTGGCCCATATCCTATCGAGGAACAAATCAATCAAGTAACGTATCGGTTAAGACTGCCACCTCAGCTAAAAATACATTCAGTCTTCCATGTTTCTCTGTTAAAGAAGGCCCCAGCAACCTTGAGACGCCAATCACCCCCAAAGCCAATTCAGCTAGAACAGGGTACAGAGTACGAAGTGAAAGAAATTTTGGACTCTAAAAGATTGAGAGGAGAATTGTACTATTTGATCGACTGGAAGGGTTATGGCCCGGAGGAGCGATCCTGGGAACGAGTGGAGGATATACATGCACCCAGGTTGATAAGGTCTTTCCATCAACGATTTCCCTCCAAGCCAGGGAGGGAAGGACCCATCTTGTTGGGGGGTACTGTCAGGACCCAAGGCTTGAATACCGTCATGCACTGTCCAGCTGGGCAGCAGGGTTGGTCAGAGAGAGTGCGAAAGTGGAGACTCAAGATGGCCGCCGCTGTTGCCTTGCTCGAGGCTCGACAGGCGTTCTAGTCTCTTTGATCCTCTGGAACCAATGTGAAGCGCGAGCGTGAGGAGAGCTTCGCACTTCACTGAGACAGCAACCTGAGAGGTCCGAGTATTCCGTCGTCGAGAGAATCCTGTCATAGAGGCGCTCATTCCCTGATAAGAATTTCCCGCTATTGTCGGAATCTAGCAGAGGTATTCCGCTTTCCACACCCGGCGCATAATTCAAGCGCGGGTTGTTTTGAGCCTAGGAACGACACAGCAGGCGGCTGTGTGCGCACGTCAAGATTTCCCAGGGAGCGCCTAGCGGAGAACGCAGCGGAGAAGTGTGAATCATCGTGTATTCCTGTAGAGGAGAGGAGGAGTGACTGTAGACACCGGGAGCAGCTAAGTGACACTAAAAATAATATATATTGGTGTATATTCTGAAAGTAAAGATATTCTAAGTAAGACATTGTGAGCAAGTCATTGAAGGTTTAGACTCTGAAGGAAAAAACATCGAAAATGAAGATATGTTAAAGTAAAGACTTTGTACGTTAAGTCATTGAAGGTAAAGACTTTGAAAGCAAAACATAGAAAGCAAGACATACTGCAAGTTGAGTAGTAGGAGTTCAGTGGCAATTATAACTCCTGGGAAAAAACGGAAAGAAAGAATTAAGTATTGGAAATCAGGATCAGTATAGTCAATGGAAAATAAATGTACATACCTGTAAATAAGCAGAAACCACATCTGTACTCCAGCAGAGCAAACGTGTGAAGAGAATAGAAACAGTGTATATAGGAAGCTCTTCCAACCACCAGTGTGAAAGACACTTAAGAAGCAAGAAAACATAGAAACCCACTTAGAGACACATCATCACTATAGTGAAGTAAGTGACCCAAAGGATTTTAAGAGAAATTATAATAGAGGCTGAATAAATTAGGAATTTACTAGAAGAGTAAGAAATCAATGTATATTCCTTTTCTCTTACCAGTGACAACTATATAGAGGAGAGCCAGTCATACATGTAGAAGAGGAGCAAGGTTTCTAACATCTCTGTTCCCGTGCCGTATTGGAAAGATCAAAAGTAAGTTTGGTACCCTCTGACACCTGGCCAAGGTTCCCCGCATCCACAGAGCCAGAACGAAGGGCAGATCCTTCTCCTACATGACGGGCAAGACAAGGAACAAACTCCCCCTCAGCATCAGACGAAGCCCTACAATGCAAACATTCAGGAAGGACCTCAAGACCTTGCTCTTCGGATGACCTCAGAACTGCCAGAACACCATCCT
Source organism: Lissotriton vulgaris (assembly GCF_964263255.1). Classification (NCBI taxonomy): domain Eukaryota; kingdom Metazoa; phylum Chordata; class Amphibia; order Caudata; family Salamandridae; genus Lissotriton; species Lissotriton vulgaris. Next base: position 157,657,228 of record NC_141699.1, on the reverse strand, counting down.
CCCCCCGGCGCATTGAGACCCTCATGGGTGAGTAGTGCGCACTTTAAATCCCAGATTGATTGATCGAATGAATGAAAACCTGAACATGAGACAATTGATATATTGGCTCACCACTTGACAAGACCCTGTCTGGAGATTGAGCAAGGCCTCCAACGTCTGTGGATATTAAGTAAGCCACATACGTCATTTGAGTAGTCAAAGAAATGGAACAGAGGAAGCCATGAGAGTCAATCAGGCTGACTTGACAAATGGCAAGAGGGCTGAGATGGTGTTGCCAGAGACCCTCTACAAGAAAGAGAAAGGCACTGAAACAAAAGTAACAGTGGCAGAGCAGACTGATGCCATGTAACCAAGGATAGAGTTGATCACAGAGGCTCCAGGGAAGAAAACAGTTTCTCTGAAATCTTCACAAACCAACCAGTAAGAGATCAACGACACCCAGCAAATTCCCAGTACTGTCACTTATATTATCAATCTGGCGGACTACTTGGAGTGACTTAAAAACGTTAAGTGGATGGCCAAATTAGTTAACCTCATGCGCGCTAGCGGAATTCCGCTCGCACGCTGAGATTTTTTAAATCGCATGTTACGTGACGAGCTGGGCTCGTCATCAGCGTGCGAGGAGGCTACGCCATGACGAGCCCAGCTCGTCATCAGCGTGGAAGGGGTTAAGTTGCTCTGTCTGGAACATAAGAATTAATTTGGGAGTAGATGGACCTAGGAGCGGAATGTCCAACCTGCTCCAGAAAGAAGTGCCATACAGCTGTCCACAATGGGTATGTGTGGCATTTGGTTCGAACAGAGGACTCTGTTGCTCAGCTTGAAGGAAGAAAGTCATTTGTAAGTGCGATTTGCACCTGGAAATGACAAGGTGATGCGCACGGGTAAGACATACTTGTTCTTTCCAGATGTCATCCCTGCTACCTTCACTGAGAGTAAAGAACTGCATACAGAAGGAGTTCTTGTCACAGGAGCCCAAGCCAGTCTGCTTTTTAATCATATTTAAAATTAGTTTTATGTGGAAAGGTTTTCATATTCGGTCAGATTGGTGTAGTTACTACGCATTTGTAGTTTGTAAGGCACAAAACTGGATACACGGAATTAACATACTTCTGCAATCTGCTCATACTAAACTGCCATTTCGATTGGTGACTCCTCCTCCCTTATCACTATTACTGCGTTGGTTGCCATGGTGGTGCTGTTACTCTACGTTTCCCTTTTGCTTGGGTGTTATTTGATGTTTGGTGCTTTACAGATTTTTATTTTCCTATTGCAAGTGTGGGGTCCAAAGTCTCAGCAGGTGGCGCGCAGTTGCCTGATGCGACAGGGCTGCATACTGAAATCGTAGTTGACATATTGCTACTTGGCAGATAAGCAACTGGCTGGTTCCCAGCCCAACCAATATTTCGGAAACAGGTTAGCCACAGGTTGTCATTCGTGCCGTAAAAAACAATATCATTTTATCAGTAAGATAAGGCAGAGACACGCACTTCCTAAATAACTATATTGCTAAAATTAATAACAAATACCACATTTGCGCATTGTATTTCCGTTCTTTCATTCATGGACTATTTCAGTTCCTTAACAGTATGGAAACCAAGCACTCAGGAAAGGTAGGAACGAGGTAACTCACAGGTGGTTCACTTGTGCTACAGATCTACGGAATGACTCGAACTTGAAAGGGACACTGTCATTGTCAAAGTAATTTGCTCTCCTCTTGGGTCAGGCAAAACTGTCAAACCAGTTGCCCTTCCTTTAATTCTAATCATCAATGCAACTGGGTAAGAAAATGTTTATGAACAACTACAACAGAGACAATGGTTAGTGAGTTAAAAGGCTAAAAACGTCATACAGCCACAGTCACTGGACACTCTGCTTACACGAACTGGATAAAAGCTGTAAAGTGCCAAAGGAAAGGAAAGATTTCTTCGGTGCCCAACAATAACTTAATAGCTTATTTAATGGTCCACACTCCATGGTTTAAATGTCCACGCACACTGCGGCTGCAGAAGAGCAAATAATCATTTCATGGCACCTATCTTACCACCCCGGCCAGAGACGGCAGTGAAAAGTGGCCCATACAAATCCTGGAGTAAATACCAGAGAAAATGAGGCTGCATTAATAAAAGGTATGGTTCACGGTGCTTGTTCTCAAAGCAACCTACAGCCAGGGACATATTTTCCGCCTTGCCAAGGATACTGTCTTTATGCATTCAAGACATTGGGGCTGGATTCGGTTTTCTTCCTACCTTATCCTTAGAGATTTGTCCCATACGACAGACAACACAAGTGAACTAGTGGGAATTTATTCCTTCAATCGTATCTCGCTCAGGGTTACATAATACACTGTGATGTAAGGGTTTAGCCACAGTCTGTCTAAAAGTAAGTGTGCAAGCTGGGCTGGTATATGATGTAGAATTATCTAAGTGGACACCTTGCACCAGTCCAGACAACCCTATGGTGATTTAGGGGGTTTTCAACAACCTTAGAACGCTCTCTAAGTGGTAGCTGTGGAGAGCAGCCTTCATGCTTAGTCCCGGAGTGTAAAGGAGCTTGTTTTACCAGAATGAAATCTTATAGTATAGATTGAGTAAATAAGAACCACACCAAGTATTTATAAAAATATGTATTTATTCTACAATACTCTCTAGAATGTTCAAGTATCTCCAACACGGAGATAAACCCAATGCACACATTACTACAGTTAGAAATGCACTAAATGGCACAATATACACAGTGGACCCCAGGGGGGGAGGAAACAAACAATATATTAAGAAAGTGGTATAAGGACCAGGACTCGAGTCAGGAGGATGTCGAGAGGACGTAGAATCGCTGGGGACCCACAGAACCACCCAAGGTAAGTAGATAGGGACCCCAAGGAGAGCGTGTGCAGTGTGAGTACACAACAGCATGCTCTGTACAATTCTATGTGCAAGTCCTGGTTAGATTTTTAAAGATTAGGGACCCTTCCAAACAAACCCTAAAGAAACCCTTTGGAAGTTAGAAGGTTGGAGAGCCATCCCACCCATGGATACCCTAGTACCCACATTACCTACACCAGAGACGCTTGATGCATATGGATGAAGTGTTGTCGGAAACCGGCATTGATTCCGACAGAGGACTTTAAGAAAATGCTGCTGCTGGAAGGGGAGAAAGTGTCTGTGGGAATCCAGATGAACACAGGGTTTCCGGTAATGCAGCCACCACGAGGGATTATGACCTCCAACTCGGAGAGAGGACAGCTCAGGCCTCGAGGGATGTAGAAACCACCACCTGTGTTGAACCTTTCGGAGTCTTTAGGAGCTCGGGATCAGCAGACTGGTCTGCAGTGTTGAGGTGCCTGCGAATGCAGGGAAGTGACTCCTTCACTTCAAGGGAGATTTCCTTCAAGTGTCTTTTATGCTCCACAGGTCCTGCACGGATCCTGTATGGTGGACAGGCACAGACAATGCAGCATACTGAAAGGGAGACGAAGTCAGGCAGAAACAAAGTCCAGCTGAGTACGAGTGCCCAGACGGTAGAAGTGCAGTGGTCTCAGTTCTGAATCTTATCCCCCAACGAATCTAGGAACCTACACCCAGGTAAGCCCTTAAGTACCCTAGGGAAAGGGTTGGAAAGATTCAAGGGACCCTCCCAGGGGAGAGTCTGGACAGGGGGGAGATTACTCCCAAGTCCTTTGTCCAGTTTTGTGCAGAGTGGGAGCCAAGGGCTCCCAGAACTGGTTTGAACTGGACTATGCACAGGGACACCAAATGTGCCCCTCATGCAGACTTTCTGGTGCTGGCAAGCACACCCACCCGGTCCCAATGCACTAAATCCTGTCTGGGAGGTGGTCACACCTCCCTGTGACAGGGTGCCTATTGTTCCACCTCCCTCTGCTTGAGCTTGGCTCAGCAGCAGGAGGGCAGAAATGTGTCTCTAGTCAGCAGCAACCATCTTGTGCTGTTCGGGGCTGGAAGGTTAGCACCAGGAACACTGCTGAGAGCCTAACGGAGCGCTCTGCCAGACCTTGGAATCAGTCGTCTCACACCGTACGGGGTATGATTCCAACATGTTCGATACCAAACTTGATAGGATTGGTTGCAGCCGTTTTCGAGATGGTCATCGCGTAATTACGCAGTGCTCCTCTATATAGTATATGGCTGCTTCACTGACAACCTGGGAGAATGGACTCCGTAGGCTCCAGGGGTACCCTGCTCATGTAGGGGCACCCTCTCACTTAGAACCAAGCACCCTGCCTTCAGGATTGCAAAGGCCTGCTATAGGGGTGACTTATAGGTTTTAAGTGCAGTGGCATAGTGTGTAGGCATAGTAAATCTATCTCTTTAGTAAGTGGTTAATGCACCAACTTACACAGGCTGCAATGGCAGGCCTGTAGATCCATTTTGAATGGTCTCTCATGGGTGGCAAAATACATGCTTCAGCCCATGAGAGACCTCTGGGGTACCTATGCCCTGGGTACCATAGACTAGGGAATGACAAGGGTACCCCAGTATCAAGTATTCAGCACAACCGTTTAGGAAGAAAGCAGATAGGCTGGGGTCATGATTCACAGGATCCCAGTCAGACTAGTCAAAACATAGCTTAGTGCTAGGCAAAAAGTGGGGGTAACAATGCAGAAGGATCCTACCTTCCTACAGTAAGGGTTTGGCTCCACTTTTTCTCTAATGGGGCCCACGTCCATCTCTGCTAGTACAGAGGGAACAGGGGTACACTTCAGAATACCTAACGATCTGCTTCCTGCATAACTTATAGGGTCCGTTTTCCAACATTCCCTGAGATGAGTCTAATATGCTGCCACGGTCAAACCCTTTCTATGGTATACGCTGAGGGATTCTCCTAGCACCATACCATGAACACCAGTTCTTGTTTTGCAATAGTACCAATCTTGCTCAAGGGTATAGCGTACCAAGGTGAACTATGGCTGTTTATTTGACCAAGCCTTATTAAGGCTTCTAGAATTTTTGGTATTGCTAAGTTAACTGTACTAACATTTCATCTCACTCATCTGCAGTACATGCAAAGTTCCTCCCCATAGATACTTAGACTTCCTAATTTAAAACGACAAGGGACAGCCCTTAATTACTCCCTTGCAACTGTAAATGGATCAGCTGCAGTCTTCACTGACACTACAAAGTGGAGGAATTGCAGTCAGAAAAAGGAGCAAATTGCTACCACCAGTAAGGGGTCCGTTCCTTATGTTAGAGGAACTTCCACAGTATAACTACTGAATCAAAGACATGCATGGAACCTTAACAACACCCAACTTAACCGAGAAGTGTTGTCGATGAACGGCGTCAATGAGCTGAGAGCATGCCTGGACATCATTCAAATTTGGATGTCCACCATTTACCGTAAATCGATCCGCAAGTAATCCAAATGCTTCTAGATTGGCATCAGCCTGTCCTTCAATCACTATGTGAAGAAAAACCCAAAACAGCTTGATTTCACCTCAGTTTAAATCACAAAATCAAGCACTGTCTGCTACCAAAGAACTTCTACAGTCCATGCTGTTGTTTTCCCTCATAATCATGTGGACAATGCCCGGCTAACCACCTTCTCGGACACCACCTCAAAACCAGGCAAGATTTAATTAAGTGAAGCTGTCTCTTTTTCACCAGCGAAGGAACATTTCGACACATCTCTCCAACCACGGTGCATTACAAGACTTCCGCTTTTAATATACATCCATTTTAAAGCTTGCTTTTTGATTCACAAGGCCATCCACACAAAGAAACGACTAGAAAGCATTGTTAACCCCATGCATGCGAGGCGAATTTTCACGCTGTGCGGGCGTGTTTAAAAGTGGGTGGGTTCGTGCGCCCCCCCGGCCGTCCTCCGCACCCGTCCACTGTGACGCATGACGGCCAGGGGCCATCATGAGCATGCAAGGGGTTAAATTATCAGGAAGCAGTTGCACAACATGCAGAGTCGCCCTCATCAGACACCCCTCATTAGACACAAAAAACAAAACTCTAACAAGCAAGACACAAGAAATAGGCATTTTGTACTTCTGCCCCTACACTGGCAGAAACCTCCCAATAGTAAAAAAACGAGTTGCCTCTACACACAGGTATGAAATAGTTTAAGGTTTATACCACCCAAGGAATGACTAAACCTTTCCATTTCACCTGTCCCAACTCACTGCCTAACACTCAATCCACACTATAGGAAAGTTCTTGCATGCACTTGTAATCCTTCATGTGAGGCACATGTTCCTGTGGCTATGCAGGGAACCTGCGTATGCCAATATATTACCAGGTAAGGTGTCCCTTTCTGTTTTGCAGGCGTTGCCATCGCTTCCGGACGTTCACACTGACAGTGACTGTCTGCTGTCTCAACTAGGTGGCAGCAATGTAGGAGGCAAAGTTGGGATAGCTGGGGGCAGAAGGTGGACTTGCAAGTTACGGCTGCAAGACCACCGTCACTGAAGGAGTGATCCTCTCCTCAGAAAGCGAATCCATTCTGCTCGTCCCCAGGAGTGGTAGGCAGACTACAAATCAAAAATATTACGGATGGCGTCCCTTATAGTACAGGAGGGCTTGGAAGCGAAAGCTGAGGTGCTGCACTTATGTGTCAGAGGGGAGGTGGTGAAGATACGCAGGTTTTGGTGGGTACCTTACTGTGAGAGAAGAGCTGTTCCAACTGAGTGTATTGTGAGGAGCAAGAGTCCCCACCCAGCACCCCTAGCCCATCCCCATGTCAACTGTGGCATCAGAGGACAACATTACATTTACAGATATCTGTGGCTGCAAAGCACTGAGGAACTCCTAGTACACATCTCATGGTAGAGGTCATATGCAGCAAATTATGTCAACTGGATGGTTTTTACCAATTCCATTTGAGGTACTGTAAAATGAGGGAAGAGGTGGTAGGTGTCTTTCAGTCTCTCCAATCTGATATTTCACGTATGTATCATATACGTAGTGGATTTATAAAGTAAAAAGTAGTTAGATATACATTACCAGGGGCAGGGGAAAAGTGAGAGTGGGGAATGGACAGGTTGGTGGAAATGTGGGTTGCACTTTAGTGAGATGTATCTTGCAGAGCAGCGTTTTGAGTGCTTTCATTTGCACCGGAAAGATGGATCTCTTTTATTGGAAAGGCCAGCCAGATTCCTGGGACATAACATTGGTGTCTTTTCGTCTCTGTTCTGTATCTCCAGGTCTCCAGTCTGCCAATGAAGACTAAAGACCTTATGGAAGAAATATCGCTAATGAAAAACATTTTTTTTTAAAACAAAGAAGGGCTGTCTACGATAGGTGGGTGGACTTAATTAGCCACGTCCTACCTTCATTGTACAGAAACGCACTAGTGATGTCCCCTTTAAAGTATGGCCCGTTGACGTGCACTGCAAGTGTACCTTTACAATGATACTAGCCTTGCAGAACTAGGTGGTAATTAATACCTATTATTCGGATTTCCACTCTGCTGAAAGGTGCTTGCAGTGTGGCAGTCCTACTGAGAAGTGTTACTCATATTTTGCATCTACCCACTCTAAACTAAAATCCCCAGGACACATTTTTGTGGCTTCATTTTGATAGACAGGCTAAATACCTCCTGGTCAGAGTGATTGCCGACATCAACTAGCTCAATCACGTCTAGCTACAGTTCTCTGCTGCTCCTGAGGAACAGATACACTTTACAAAATACCACCCAATAAAATAAAAAATGATGTCCACAGAACTCATCAATTATCTCTCTGGACCCAAAAAACTGCAGGGATGGAGAGAGACTATCTTCCTGCTTGGTTAAAGTTAAAGAGTGGATGATGGCAAGCTACTTAACCCCTTCCATGCTTGTGACGGAACCATTCCGTCATGAGTCACGGTTGGGCTGTGCTGATAACGGAATAGTTCCGTCACGACCACGCCCGCGATTGGAATGTCCAGCACAGGGCTGGAATTCCTGCTGCACGCAAGCGGTTAAAGTTAAATGGCGATAAAACTGAGCTATTGCTCCTTGGAAATAAGGCAATACCCAGGCTCTTTATAGACTGGCCGGCATGCTTAGGTAAACCACCCATTCCAGCAGAAACAGTAAAAAACCTGGGATTCTGGCTAGAAACAGATCTCTCTATGATCACACAGGCCAATAAGGTCACAGTAACTTGCTTCAGGTTTCTTAGAATTCTGCAAAAAATCTTATACAGAATTCCCACACAACTAGGGAAAACAGTGATCCACTCTCTGGTAACTTCACGATTGAACTATGGAAATTCACTGCTCCTAGGGGCACCTAAATATTTCACTCAGAAATTGCAGGTAGCCCAGAACGCTGCTGCAAGATTGCTGTGTGACATCCTGACACGGGAATCAGTAAAAAAGCATCTACTTAGACTCCACTGGCTCCTGGTAGAGGCCAGAATAAAATTCAAAGTACTGGTCATTATACATAGAGCACGGCACAATAAAGGGCCAAAAAAAGTAAGGAAGCTAATCTCCCCTTATATTCCAAAGAAGCAGGTGCAATCTAGCACAGAAGAACGGCTAAAACAGACAGAGGTCAGGAGGGAAAAATGGGGAGGAAGATCTTTCTCCCACCTAGCTCCCAAACTCTGGAACTCCCTACCACTGGAACGCAGACTGATAGATGGAGAACTGCAGTTCCGCAAAAAGATCAAAATCTGGCTGTTTATGCAATATCTTTAAGGCATAACCTGCACATACTCAGTACCTGACTGCTCAGCGCTGGGAAGCCATTGGGCAGCCACGCGCTTTACAAACCTCTAATAATAATAATAAAAATAAAGCCATAACTTTCCAAATAACAGCTAAAAAACTCTGTAATCAGTGACTATACATAAGACACACATCGTTCTCGCTACTGCATTAATTTCTTAAATATTTTTTGATAATTTAAACGTACAAGTTACTTACCTTCGGTAACGAAGTATCTGGTAGAGACGATCCTAGCTGCAGATTCCTTAACGTAGAATTATCCCCAGGCGTGAGACTGGATCCGGAATTTTTTTTTGCCACAGCATCACTGCGGGTCGGGGGAGGCACCACGTGACTCCGCCCTGATGTTGTCTGCGGATGTGACGTCAGCGAGGTTAAATACGTCCTACCCCGTAGCGCTGACGTCAGTTTTCTTCGGAGAACTTTTCCATGCCACAACGCGGAGCCATCACAAACAAAAACTGTGGGAATATGGGAACAGTGTGCAAAAGGAAAAAAGCGAATGGTGAGGAACAGCTTCATGTGGGAAAGAGCCAGACACTGTGGTACCAGAAGTCATTGAAGGGAAAGAGCAGAGTACCGCTCTGAGAATCAACCTTGCAAGCGAAGGAGATCTCCTCCTTGGTGGGAGAAAACCATTGGAAAAATGTCCTAGCAGATGACAGAAAGTCTGCAACCACAATCTATAACAGTGAAGGGTACCAAGTCCGGAACAAATGAGCAACGACAACATCCCAAGATAACACCATCAAGGAGGGTCGGATCCCCTATAAAGAGCTAAGGGCTGAGGCACAGCCAAGAGACCCCAACTCAGTGGACTGCAGAGGAGTCAGAAACCCCAAGCAATGAAAAAGGGGGGGGAAGATTGAGAGTAGGCCCCACACTGGAATAACCAGGGTGTGGGGATGTAGAAGTACACATGAATCTACCGTTCATTTACCAGAAAGGAAGGAATGGAACAAATAAACAGAACGAAGCATCCCGCCAGGGAGGAAGTAAGAGAGGGCACTCTCAGAAGACAAAACCACCCAGAGGGAGGCGAGTGCAGAAGACCAAGCTGAAGGTCCTCGCAGATTGGGGAGGAAGGGCGGGCCGTGAAGGAATCTGCGACTAGAATCGTCTCTACCAGATACATCGTTACTGAAGGTAAGTAACTTGTACATTTGATAGAGCCTACTAGCAGCAGATTCCTTAATGTAGAATTGATACCCTAGCCATACCCAGAGGGGAGGAGGGGTCTGCGAGAGAATCTCACCAGCTTGGAAGAACACAAGGCCCCAGCAGGGGATGTGTCATCGGGACAGGAGGGAGGCCCAGCCCTCACCAAGCAGAAGTAAGCAAGAACAAGGAGAAGGGAAGGCCAGGATACCACAAGCCTACCCAAGGGGCAAAGGGCATCCGCCAGAAAACCCGGGGGAACAGACGGCACCAAGAGAGTACCAAGGGAAGAAAAGAACCCCCCGCAACATCCAAGGAGAAGAGGTGGAAACGGAGGCAGAGACCGCCTCAGAAGAACACCCCCAGCGAAGGGGACAGCTGAACAGACATCAGCCCCTAGGCCGGGGACAAGGCAGGAACGGCCTCACGGCCGAGAAGCGCATATGTAAGGAGGAAGACACAGTTGCACAAAGCCCCAGTAGAGCAAGGGACATGAGCACACGGGTAGATGCCGAGGCCCATGGAGGGGGGCCATAAAGACATGCGTGTGCAGCAGGCAGCTGGGAAATACTACGAAGTAGAATGCCCAGAACAGAAACCCCCGGGAAGTGAGAAAATTTAGTACAGACCTAAAGTCGTCAACCAGAACACAGGAGATCATCAGAAATATCCTAGTTCCCCTGGAACACAAGGCAGAGGACAAGGCCGGAACATAGGACAATAAGATGGAAACACCACGACACTGCGCCGTAAACGGCACAACAAAAAATGAAGAGGGAAGGCAAAACGCACGAAAGCAGATATCCCGCCGAAACAAAGGTCAAAATGTACGACAGAACCTGGAGCAGCGCCATCTGTGCTAAGGCGGGAGAAAAAGGACCGCACCAAGCGGTATACAGTGATGCCAGGAAACGCGAGGAACCCGAGAAGGTAACCACATCGGCCAACCTTAGGACAGAGCTACATAATAGCCAACAAGTACCCCACCTAGGGTATGACACGCCCCAAAACAAAACAGGGAGGAGACAATTGAGTTATCTCACTCAGTACTAAGAATGTGTTAATTGGGTCCTAGGCATCATTTGCTTTACATGTGACTTTACTTACCCAGATGCCATAGGTTTACCGGGTTCTCCCTTGTTTTGAGAGACCAAAACAGGGGGACACCTCTTAGGGAAACCCGCAGCAGAGGTCAAGAACATAAAAGACCTGTGGGTATCACCACACGCGGCTTACCAATCAGCCACAAAATACACAGATAGTCCAACCTGAGGACCTATACGGCTTCACTAACAGCCAAAAAACCCACACCGCAAAAGCGAAAGGCTGTACCAGCAGCCAAAAGTAACAAGCAGGGAGATTGCTGGGCATTTGCAGGTGAGGGGACCCTCACGTTTGCGTTGGGGTACAATAAAGCCTCCTTAAAAGACATACGGAGTCCAAAAGCATTGCTAAATTTTGGCGACAATCGCCGGTCGTGCTTTCCCATGGCGGGAGTGAGGTAGAATTCGGCACAGGATCTATGAGTGCAGTCCATAGTGCGACGGTGTGCAAAGTGCTCAAGCCCGTGCCATCGTTAACTAATGCTTAAAGCCATTTCCAAGACATGGGCAGCAAGCTTTCAGGCAGCACCATCGGAAGAGGGGCTGCCCAAGTGAAAGGGCTGGCCTCAACGTCAAACAGGTGAGCTGCATGGTACGGAAGGCAGTTGCGTGGTCGTGGTGATCGGCCTCATTGGTGAAAGTACGGAGTGCTGGCAGAAGGGAACAGCACAAGCAATATGGCCGCATACAATGCAGTGATCATAGTGCGTAGCATATGCCACTCTTGTGTACATGCCGGAGCAACAGGTCAGCAGTTTCAGTGGGTGATAGGTAAGGCACTCATTTGGATATAGCGATACAAAAGGGGATGATGGACGGAGCGTTTGAGCAAATCAAACCCTCACCCCCAGTCAACTGATCTGGATTAAATCGATCACCATTCTTTAGCTCACTCAGCCACCCCAGTTCAGACATGGCCATATGCAAATTTGGATATAGCCTTGATCTCTTTCTGGCAGATGTTGGCAGGACCCCGAGTGTGAAGTCTGCAGAGCAAACACAAAGAAAGGACTACTCGTTAGAGAAGGACAAAGGAGGAAATAAAGGGAAACAAGCATTGGCCGCGCGTCAGTAATAGTAACGCCGCGCGGACGTGAAAGAGTAAGTCATCGCGATCACGATCGCTGTGAAAGCGAAAGTGATTGCGATGATGCGCTAAAGCACGCAAGGGATGCGTGTGCAGCAGCGCGTGTGCGTGAGCGCAAGCTGGTGGCTGCTTTGGGAGCACTTCCAAAAGGCGCTACTAAATGTCTCTCCGAGCAGCGCATGCGCACTGACTCAGCGAGACCTAAAAAGGGGTCAACTGAAGGACCCTGAAGGCAGTCTGATCCACACACACAGCACGCAGACAGGCCAACCGAAACACTAGGCCCAGAGATAAAGGTGGGATAAACGTCTCCGAAAAGACACCTGAGGACCGACAAGCCGAGCTTACAGAGAGGGAGGAGTACGGAGACCCGCAAGAAGTCGCTGAATAGCGGAGTCTGCGTTGGATGTTAAATAACATAACCCCATCAAAAAGCAGGTCAACAAGACGCTCCCGAATATTCTCCGGAAAGACGCCATCCTGCAACCAAGCATGGCGGCGTAGGGTCACAGAACTTGCCTAGCACGGGCTAGAGAGTCAGAAACATCCAAGGCCGAACGGAGAATAAATGCAGCTAACTGCCGACCCTCCAGCACATGGTGCCGCAGATCAGCGGGGACACCTTCGTGGGAGGAGCGAAACAGAAGGGACTCCGCGGAATCCCATAGGCCAGAGGTAGCCCTGGCCAGCACACAAAGTGTATTGAACGTGCGCAGAGCAGCACTAGTGGATGCAAAAATGTTATGCACCCAGGAGTCCAACCACCAGGCCTCTCGTGATGGAGGAAGCAACACTGAAGACAAGGAGTCTTCAGGACAGGGCCCTGGAAAGATGGATGTAAAAAAAGAGAGACTGGATCGTGCAGGGCAGGGCGGTGGAGGGGTGGCTGAGGCACCGGATTCCCCGTAGCAGGACGCCCCCAGAAGAGAATTGTGGAGCGAAGCTTCAAATGGAAGAAGCGTCTCCCCTCCACCAGAGCCCTGGTGGAGAACCTCCAACAAGTGATCCGTTGGGAGTGGAGCGACCGGGTTGCCCATTTGCAAGATGCTGGTGGCCGTGGAAATGGCCCAGACAAAGGCTACGCTTGCCTCCGTAGGGAGTCGTGGGGGAGAGAGCAACTCCTCCGCGGGCGAAGGCTGAAAACTAAGCCGCCCGTCCCCGTGCCCTGCTGGAGGAAGAAACGGTCAGGAAGGATAGAAGATGCATGGACGAATGAGGGGCCTTAGGGGTCTCCGGAGAATGCGGAGAGGCCTGCGGGGCACCCAACTGTGAGGAGCGGAAGAGCGAGCGGGCTGTGGACGCGGAGACGGCGTAGAACCCGCCCTGGAAGCTGCCGGGGAAAGGCAACAAAGCGGCGTCCAGTCTCCAGTGAAGAGGAGACAAGGATATGACAATCCTCCAGAGACGAAGGAACGTACGGAGAAGAGTCAACAATCCGACGTTGGGACGGCGCAGGGGAGTCCACCACAGGCATCGGTGCATCCTTGATCGGCACTGAGGTGTCCACCAGGGGCGTCGAGTTAGCCTTCACCACCACGTGCCTCATAGGAGAAAGATGCAGGGTCGGTGCAAAGTGGCCAATGAAGGGCGCTGAAAAAGACGCCGGCTCGACATCCGACGAAGCAGACACCTGCGCAGAGGACCGAGAGGGACCCGGGGGTCCCGGCCTCCACCCGTAGTGCCGCCAGGGCTGGAAAGGAAAGCCGTCGGTGCAGGAAAGGCATCGGCTTGGCCTCCGGTAAGACAGCCGCCTGCCCAGAGGACCGTGGGGGACTCGGGGACGAGTCGCGAGTCCCGGCGACACCACAGGGAACCCTGCAGAGTTTTGCGGCGAGGCAGGGGCGCCGTGGGTCGAAGAGGGGAACCCCCAAGGGCCGCACCTCAACGACACCACCCCTCCAAAACCTGGAGCCGAACTCGTGGGCGCCGGGGGCGAATCCACTGGCAAGTCCGCTGAAGGCCCAGCGCATGGCAATGGATCCGTGGACGTCTCAGGAAGAGGAGGAGGACCCAAAGAAGCCTGCAGAGCCGTAGCGTAGGCCTTCATTTGGGCCCTCGTCGCCAAGGCCAGGAAACAGTGGATAGGGTGGCGACAGGCGAGGGTGCACGTCCCGAGAGGAACCCGCGCCATCTGCAGAATGAGGACAGGGTCTCGGTGATAAGCTGCAGGACTTACCGGTGGGCGAGCGACGCCCGTGGGCCCTCGCTGAAAGACGATGCCGCAGCCGGAAGCGGCAGCTTCTGAACCCTTTGTAGGTAGGAGACGGACGCTGTTACGAGACCCATCTGGACAACCGGGCCGGAAGCAATTTCAACAGGCGCTCCCGCCGGGACTTCAGCTTGAGATGCTGACAAGCGTCGCAGTCCGTAGAATCATGGTGCTCGCACAGACACCCCATATAAAAAGGGTGAGGGTCAGTCGCCGACATCTGACGCGAACAAGAAGTACACGCCTTGAAACCCGAAGGCATTGCACACTGTTCCCAACGCAAAGTCATTAAAGAGGCCTGAAAACAGGTCAAGAGAACACACTCTAGATCCGCGTTGCACGCAGAAAAGAAGGAAACTGACGTCATTTCGCCGGGTGTGACTTGTGTGACCTAGCTGACGGACAACGTCAGGGCGGAGTCACGTGGTGCCGCTCCCCAACGCGCAGAGATGCTGTGGCATAAAAAAAAATCTGGATCCAGTCTCACGCCTGAGGATAATTCTACGTTAAGGAATCTGCGGCTAGTAGTCTCTATCAGATAGGGAAGGCAAGATGACAGTAGAGCACTCACAAATTATAAACGGAGACTGCAGAGAAGACTTGAGTTTGACGCAGTAGGTATAGTATACAGTTAGTTAAACAGAAACGTCAGAGTTTCAGAACCTAACACAGTTGAGTTCATCTGGCAGGCATGGCAAGAGAGAGAGTTCCACAGGGCTGCAGCTGTAGTCTTGAAGCCCACATTTACCTCAAATCTGTGTGTGGAATCGGATTTATATATATATATATATAGATAGAGAAAAACTATTGAGAAAACTGGAAACCCGTAAGATTGTTGAGTTGAACAGCAAAAACCCAAATGGACTGAACAACACCGAAGATTTACATAATTATTTATGAAAAAATCCTTAGGGGGTGTTGATGATGGAATGTGCATATAGTCAATAATGAATTTATCTATGATCCAATAGTCAAGGCTTGATATAGGATTTGAATATGTTTACATAATCTGAATGAAATTTGATCCTCTATAACCGCAAGGAATTTTATCATAATTTTAACATGGTGTTTCAGTGTTGGTTTTGTCTATTTATATGGGACAGCACTTTTTGCACTTATTTGCACTTTTGATTAAAACAGCACTTTATTGGTAGGTAGCCATGAAGCAGGACTGAGGTCAGTACACAATATAGGAGTTTTATATGCATTTGATTTGGCATTTTACACTATTGTATGCATTAGGGGTCATGAATATAAAGCAATAGATTCTCAAGCATTTAAGCAGGAATAGAGAATAAACCCCACTAAGTGGCAAAGTAAACTCTGATAATTATACTCACAATAACTCAAATATGTAGTGCATTAAGACCTGGCTGTTTGAACAATAACACTAAACAGCCATTTCCCCTTTTTTCTGCCCTCAAACTAGCTGTGTCTAGGCGCCGGGAAACCCTTTTTGGGTAGCTGTTGCGCCCTACAAATTGAAAAAATAAATAAAATAAAAAATACATTAGATTAATTCGGATACATGTTACAGTATTTATGGTCATTGAAAGCTGCAATGTGGCTGGTTATTTTAGAAGTAATACCAGCCTTAAGATTTTGTACAGTGTACTGTTTATAGACACAAATATTTACTTGCAAAATTGTTGTCCAGGTGTTTTAGGATATATTTTACATATTTATATATTTAAATATTTATATGTTATTTATATATTTATTATTATTTATTTTGCACTGAGTATATTACAGCCATATTTGCACATATGGGCATTCAAGCCCATCACAAGAAATGTATTCAAAGTAAAGACATTAATAGTAATATGATGTTAACCAACATTGAGGATGATAATGACCTGCTGCGATAAGATATAGAAGACATAGCATATAGTATGTCTTTTATGTCTAGCCAATGGTGAGCCATTGCACTGGGGGTGGACACTATGCATAATTTAAAATGACGGCAATTTTTCTATTCTGCGTGTGATCAAGAGCACGGCTGTGCTCGAAACGCGTCGCAGCAGAGCGGAAAGACAGAAATAAAATACCTTTCTGCCATGAACCTGGTGGCCCGACTCCCGCATTTCGCCGTAACTGGAGGTGGGGAGGGATTGCTGGGAGTGATATATATATCACCACACGTATATATGTATGATACATATATATGCGATACAGATAGATTAGCCCAGAATCCAGTGTACTTCTTTCAAGGGAGCAATGGTGGGTTGAGGGGACTTCATAGTTATTTAGAACCTGGTGGCTTTATTTTGCTTGCACTGAAGTTTGCTGGTCAGTGTGTGAGGCAGGACAAAGTATGCATATACAAGTGAGTCTGGAAAGAATCAAAGATAAATACGAGATGTTACAATAGTAAGGTCCCAATTATGAGTGCCCTGAGTAGGGTTGAAGCATTAACTGGCCCCCATAAATAATACGAGGGTGTGAGGTCTTTACAGAGTCTGGTAATAAACAATTTCTTATTCCACGTTTTATTCAGAAATTGGGTACAAATTAAGAAATGTGATGTTTACTGCACCCAATTCACCACTAAAGTATACCAAAAAGTGATGGATTGAATGCATATGGTTGGGTCCAAGCTGAGGTGGCAAAGCAGGAGAAATACGATGGACTGGATGCAGATCAAGCGATTGCCAGTGGCTGAGATTATTTCAAGAACTCCATCCATCACTTTGATGTTGTTGCCTCTGTAATAACCAGGCATTTCCCCTTTAAATTTGAACAGGGCTGACCTTACAGAATTCAGCTGGGGAAAACTGTGGATGCGTTCCTTATTGAACCGATACTTACCCATGGCAGAGAACTCCACTGGTCTCAGAACTGTGATCACTGCACAACGATTGGAAGTTTCTAATGGGGCTAAGCCTAATGACTTGTGTCATGTTTTCTAAGTCAGAAATAAAGATACTGTATATACTTTGTACGTAATTTGTCGAGCTTTGAGAGCTGCAAGTTAGTCAATCACTGCCACTTGTATTCAAGTTAGCCAGACACAAATAAATACGTCAAACTCTTTATTATTGCAGAGTGTGATAAAATGCCACATTAAATGTTGCACTGATTAGGCCTAAGAGATTTTTTTACGTTCTGTCACTAGAAAAGATAAAGAACCCGTTACTAAACAAGGCTTTGTGAAACAGTACATGCTATGTGCCAGAACAGCAAGCATATGCAATCGAAGGTCTGCAGGCAGACAGCGTGAATGTTACTTCTACAGAACAGCAGATTAAATTACAGTCTAGATGTTTAATTCAATCACACGGTTTGCTATTTATAAAGGACTGAAATAAAGCCTCCCGACACTTATGTGAGAAGCTCACATCTACCTACCCAGTGCAAAAAAAAAAAAAAAAAAAGAATAATGAAGGATTTTTAAAACACAAAAAAAAATGGAAAAAATCCTTAGCTCAAAAAGTAAGCGCCGTTGTAAATAATTAGAATTAATTTACTGAGGCATGTGACTAACATTTGGAAAGCAAAGGGCAATAAGCCGTTCACAGTACAGCTGCTGCCAGGAGGTGAGCTGAAATTTCATCTCCACATTGTCAACCATGCCTCGTATCGACC
Source organism: Lissotriton vulgaris (assembly GCF_964263255.1). Lineage (NCBI taxonomy): Eukaryota > Metazoa > Chordata > Amphibia > Caudata > Salamandridae > Lissotriton > Lissotriton vulgaris. The sequence goes on along the minus strand of NC_141699.1, from coordinate 157,639,405 downwards.
TTGAGGTCAGGATGGATCACTTGTTGAGGAAGTGATATTAAACACACACTCCTCAGTGGTAGGAAGGAGTGAACCTCGTTCTGGTAGTCTAGTGATATATTCTTGTTTAACAACCTGTTTAACTGGATCAAAGCGACATCCTGTGACCAATATCAAGGCCTCTAATAGGGTTATTCAAATCGACAGGGGAGATCCCTAGTGATGCTGACAGAAGGCTGCGATGTGAACGCCCAACTAACACTAATTTATAACGTCATTACTAATGTTAAACAAGCATTGGCAAAACCAAAAGGTTTTGCCTTTGGGTCTGTTAACTTTGCCAATGGCTTATGGCGATGCATTTTGGTGATGCTATACAGCACCCACCAGATGTTGTGCAACATGGCTAAAAGAGGGGGGGAGGGGGGGGAGAACGATGACACAGCCATGTCATTTTGTACGGGGCACATGTGTCATTATACATAAGCGCCCATGAAGTGAAGTGGGTATGAGTCAACAGGGTAGTGGGTCGGGGTCGGTCAGTGGAAGGGGAAGCATCACAGGAGGAAGAGCAAGATGCTGGGTGGGAGAGCCACACAAGCACACCCTTTACAGGTAATCAGTTGTATGCATTGTGTATCAAAGACTCACTTCAACAGCTTTGTGCGAAGAACGCATGCTTAGCCTGCCTCCAGAGGGGAGGGGTGGAGGCTTTGGATCAGCCTCATGTCGGTGTCCTTTTATGTCAGGCTGTAAAGCTTAATGTTGCTCTGTATGACAAAGCATTTCAACACACAGAGGGCAGCAACGCCGCTGCCAGTGAAATGAGCATCCAGCATGCACCAAATTGCCCTCTTAAAAGTTACACTATAACAGCAAAGCAGCGCTGTGGGCCAGTGAGTCGCGAGGAGAGGGCGGAAAGAAAAAGAAGTGCACGAAACAAAACATCTGGCCCAATAGTGAAAGGATCCAAGCAGCAGGGGTAGTTGCCAGGCCCGGAAGAAAACAGCTACAAGACTGGACAATTGTAAGGAATTCACTAATGAAAACAATGGAATTTACAAAGGCAGACCAAGCAACCAATAAAAAAATCATTTGTTTGTTTAAAGTCCACATAGGGATTACATCATGTCTCGCAGAGTATGCGCTGGCTCTAGGCTCGACCTAAAAGGAGGTAACAGGACTTCCACAGAGTCTAACACTACCTGAAAGGCTGGAGAAAATGAACAAAAGCCACAGCTCTAACTGCCTACGATGTAAAAGTCTACTGGGTCATATATTCACACATTATGAGAATGGTCTATCATCACTAATTGCTGTTCACAAATACACAACATACTTGGAAGAGTGGTAGGAAGGGCTGTAGCACTTGACTCTAAGGCTATCATCTTTGGGATCATAGTGTTGGCGGGAGAACTGAGACAAACCCACACACTAGTGGCAGTAAATATGATAGTGACTAAACAACAAAATGCATGCCTCAGGTCATCATCAGATCATGAATCCCAATTTGTAGAAAGGCTTAGAGGCAAAGGCTACTATGGCAAGGCAGAAGAAACCGTTAAAAAACTACAGGATGCCCAAAATACATTTGGGGACCCTGGTGAGAGCACTTTCACAGAATGCTACATGATTTTTAGTTACTATATGTAGGAAAGTGCCCCTTTTAGCATGGTTGCGACCCACTGGTTTGCCTAATGTCGATGTACTTTGACTGAGTGTGCCCTTGGTTTCTGCCCACCAGGTACCCAGGGCCTATGTTCTTTCCCTAAATTGTACTGTTGCAAACCCCAATTGGCAACTCTCTGGCCACATGTAAGTCCCTCGTAAAATGTACCATAGGTACCAAGGGAACTGTGACCAGGGAAGACCTCTAAGGACTGCAGCACGTATTGTGCCACCCTTTGAGGCCCTATACCCTTACACACACACACACACACACACACACACACACACACACACACACACACACACTGCCACTGCAGGCTGCGTGTTTTGGTGCAGAACTAAGTGAAGAGCCTACAACCCACTGCCCTGGTATAGGTAAGCCACCCTTCTAACTGGATGCACTATACCAGTGTTAAGGGTAAAGGTGCATGAGCCCTGTACCACTACAGCGTCTAAGTCATTTCTTAGACATTGAAAGGGCAGTAATGCCATAAAGAGTATATGGAGTTTGTCATTACGAACTCCACAGCACCATAACAGCTTTACTGAAAACTGGGAAGTTTGGTATCAAACTCCCCAGCACATTAAACCCACACTGATGCCAGTGCGGGATTTAATGAAAAGTGCACTCAGAGGGCATCTTAGAGATGCCTCCTGAAAAACTACTTAACTCCAGTGTCCTGGCTGAGTGGCTGCACTCCAGCTGCCACCACCAGACATGTTTCTGGACCCCCGGGTCGAGAGCCTGCCACTCTCGGGGTCCAGAAACAAAGGACATTATGGGTCGAGGTGCCAAGCCTCCTCCCCCAGGATGGGCTGGGTCCATGAAGAGGAAGTCTCAAAGGCTTGCCGCCTTCGTGAGCTACCCCAGCTATTTGCTGCTCCAAGCAACTGGCCCACAACGGTTTAGACCCCCACTTTGGGTGACCGCATCGGCGGGAAAATCAAGTTAGGAGGAGAGGTGTGCCCACCTTTGCCAACTGCACCCCACCGCCAACCAGAGTGAGGCTTGTGCCACCATACCACTAGAGGGTGGGATAATAGGGAGTGTACCCACCATAAGGATGTGACCCATCCTTTGGTCCCGACCTATACCTACCTGTAAGCTCCTAACATTAGTATTTAGGGGCAACCCTGAGCCTTGCCTCCTCAGCCAAGAAGAAACAAGAAGAAGGATCGAAGAGATGTGCTGAAGAAGAAGAGGAGGACACCAACTGACTTGGTGCCAGCCCTACCGGCCTGTACTGACCTTGACCTGCTACAGCAAAATACCGGTGTGTCCTGCAGCCAACAGCCCCCAGGAACCCCGAGGACCTGCCCTGCCTTCCCAAACCAGATTTTTTCTCCTGTGAGCACTGGATTTGCTCACTCACAGACTCTGGCTCCGGCCAAATCTGCGAATCTGCACCACTCTGCACCCGACACCCACGGCCTGTGTTCAAGTGGCCCAACACCACGAGGAGATCTCCCCAGTGATCCTGACCCGGGATCTGGTGATCCTTGACCTACCTCAAGTCTCCAACCGACAACTGCAGCCCCTTTCTGAAGGATCTCACTGAGCGCAACCACAGCCGGTGAAAGAAACCAGACGCCAAAAGACACCCCTGCACACGATGTCCTAAGGCCTTGGGTGGCCCAACTGACTGTGGCTGGGCATCCTAAGAAATACCAACATTATCTTTAACAAAAAAAAAAAGAAATACCAACTTACCTGTCCAACTGGTGGTCGCCTTCAGAACATCTTCGTCCCGAGCCTGCAGTGTTTGTTGCAACCGAAGAATCCCCATTGAAACCAACATAGCACCCGACACCAAAATAGTACCCTGCACCCGCCTGCCCTTGTGCAGCAGTGGGAGTACCTTGTGTGCTAAATCGTATCCCACTTTGCCATGAGTCTAAGTCCAGGAGCTTTGCTCCCACAACCTTGTGGCCTGCTCATGAGCAGCCACCAACCGGAGGCCCTCTATTCCCCATTTGATAACATTGGGCCTCAGCACTCTACACCCGGCCGCACTAGTGCTGCTGAGGGTGCTTTGAGAGTGCGTCCTTGACCCGGTGGGAACCCTGGTTCTAACCACAGAAAAACAACTCCAAAACCTAAGTTCTTACCGTTAAGTCGATAACATTGTTTTCTCCCATAGGACTGCATTGACTGTTTTCTTCTCAAAATTGTTCTAAGTGTGAAATTGGTTTGTATGAAACCCTAAGAAACTGCAAATGTACAAAAACTGATTTACTTACCTTTTCTATAGGAAATGGCCCAGTGTGATATCTAGGCATATCACACTGAGTAGAAAAAGGAACTCAAAAAGTAATCTGTAAAGTAAAATAAAACGTTATCTGAAAAGTAACTGAAAAGTAATTCAAACTGTTTTTCAAACAAATGACCTACATGTAACCAATCCAACTGCATTCAACTGAATTCAAACTGTATTTAACTGTATTATTCTCCCAAAGTGTTATTACACTTATGAAAGGAAGAGACATACGCCGTCTTGAAGTTAATCTCCCGTTAATCACGTCCAGTGTCCAGCTCTCCCGGCAGCAACTGCCGTCCCGGGAATTCTATCGTGACATTAGCAACAGAAGGCACGAGTTCAACATCGCTCGTGCAGAAAGCTCGTGGCTATTAAAGAGACAGCATAATAACATGCAGATAACATCCCAACACATCCCCCTTCCCTTAATAAACAAACAATGAACAAAGGAAAAAAAAAAAAAAAATAACAACTAACCCACCCCATCCCTAAAAAAAACAAAAAAAGAAAAATGAAAATGCAATCATTCAATAAGTGACAAAATCCCGAAACTTAACAGGAACAACTTTGCACCTGGTGGAACATCATTGAGGAACAACATCATTAGAAGCAGAACCAGGGCTAGAAGCGGGCAAAACCCGAGGAACGGTATTAACAGGAATTAAGCCTGAGTCAGAGGTGGGCAAGACTCGAGACCCCAAACCAAATTTGCTCTTCACATAATCCACTTTATGCTTAGGAACAACAGAAACACGAGACTTGTTCCACACCTTACCATTTTCCAGAACTACCACGTGGTCCTTAACTTCCTTAACCCGAACAGGAGGGGAAAACCGAGCCAGTCCCTTACGCAAAAGCACAGGTTTCCTGATTCTCACCCAGTCCCCCGAGCGCACAAGAGATAATCTAAAACTACCCTGAGCGTAATTGGCCTGAGTAAAACCTCTAACATCAGCCACCCTACCCAGCTTGACCACATCAACATCTTTCCTCAACATCCAATCCTTGTTCAGTTCCGAACCGGCTACTCTACCCCTGAGTAAAGTAAAGGGTGACACGCCCGTGCTAGAATGAGGAGTAACCCTTAATGCCCACAACATGTCGGAAATGACCTTCTTCCAATCCAGATCATTGATGTTAGCCAACTGCAATTGATCCTTAATCACACGGTTCAAACGCTCAACCAAGCCATTGCTTGAAGGATGATAAAGAGAGGTGAGAATGTGTTTGATGCCATGAGACTTTAAAAAACTCTGCATTTCGCCAGACACCAACTGAGTGCCATTATCAGACACCAGCTCTTCTGGAAAACCCTCACGCAAGAAAACATCTTTAAACAAATTAATAACAGTGGCAGAATTGATACCCTCAACAAACCTAATTTCTGGCCACTTTGACATGTAGTCAATCAAAACTAGCGCATACTTCGGAGTTGTTCCAAGATTATAAAATGGGCCAGCCACATCAAACGCCAACTTATGCCAAGGCAACTCTTCCATCTGCACAGGAGTCACAGGAGAGGGACAAGTAACCTGAGACTTATCACTAAGGACACAAACACCACAGTCACGAACACAGTGTTCGATCGCCCTATCCACCCCAGGCCACCAGAAATCTTCACGTACCCTCCTTTTCATGGCACGAATACCCAGGTGACCCACGTGAGCCAAATCCAAAACCTTTTTGCAAAGAGCTTTCGGAACCACCAATAAACCACCTCTACGTAAAACGCCATCAATTAAAGACAATTCATCACACACCCTCCTGAAAGGTACCAACTCTGAAGGCAAAGACTTGTCATCGGGCCAACCATTAGTTAAGTAATCAATAACACAATACAAATCCTTATCCTCAGTTACAGCAAGCTTCCAATCGGTCTCGGATAGCGTAATACCAACCTCTGACACAGGACTAACTGCACACACCATTTCCAAATCCCCACAACTGTGCTCCAAATCATTGTGAGGAAGAGGCAACCTGGACAAACAATCAGCCACATTGTTCCTGATCCCAGGCACATATTCCAGATCATAATCAAACTCACTAAGCCTGTATTGCCACTTAGCAATGCGAGGAGAAGCCCTCCCACCACTTTTAGTAGTGAAGAGATCAACAAGAGGCTTATGATCAGTCTTGAGTATAATATGATTCCCCCAAAGAAAATTCCTAAAATGCTGCACACCCCACCATAAGGCAAACGCCTCCTATTCAATGGTAGAATAGGTGCTTTCCGCTCCACGTAAGGTTCTGGAAGCAAAAGCAATTACTTCCTCCTTACCATCAGACCTCTTGTGCAAGAGAACTGCCCCAAGACCCACATTGCTGGCATCAGTAATTACAATACATTGGTCATTGATATTGAAAAGCTTGAGAGGACGTGCCTGCACAATTGCATCCTTCAGTAATTTAAAATCATCTGCACACTCCTGTGACCAATCATACATCACATTCTTTTTCAACAAATTCCTTAAAGACACAGTCCTATCAGAAAAATTACGAACAAACTTAGCATAATATTCAACTAGTCCCAAAAAGGAACGTAGTTGATCCTTGTTCAATGGTTCTGGTGCATTTTGAATGGCATCCAACAATTTCATTTTGGGTTCCACCCCCTTAGCTGAGATGTGATGTCCCAAATAATCCACACCATCCCTAAGAAATTTGCATTTGTCCTTCCTCAATGTTAAACCAAACTTCCTTAGAATTTCCAAAACCGTTCTCACTCTGCTATTATGCTCATCCACAGACTTCCCATAAATGAGAATGTCATCCTGAAAAAAGACGACTCCCGCAGTATCCTTAAAAAGATTGCCCATAAGACATTGAAAAACTGCGGAACCCGACGCCAGTCCGAATGGCATACTCAAATAACGGAAGGCACCCTCAGGAGTCACAAAAGACGTAAGGTGCCTTGAATCCTTGCTTAACACAACCTGATGGTATGCCGAAAAAATATCCAGGGTGGTAAAATACCTGGCACCTTCCAATGTAGATAGCATTTCATTAATGTTAGGTAATGGTTGTCGATCAACCCAAATACAAGCATTCAAGTCGCGCAAGTCTACACACATCCTAAGAGACTTATCGGCCTTACGCGCTAAAACTATGGGAGGAAACCATTCTGACCCCTCTATGGGTTCAATCACTCCCAAAAGACGCAATCTCTTCAGTTCATTCTTCAATTCATTACGCATACTAAGTGGTACTTTGCGAACCTTGTGTGCAACCGCTCTAACCCCCTCTTTCAAAATAATTTGGTGCTGAAAACCCTTGAGTTTACCCAACTTGTCACAAAAAACTTCCAGAAACTCATGCGGCCATTCACTCTCACACGAAACACTCAGAGAGTGCACAGACTCAAAGTCAGGCAAAGAGGCATAGTACTGCTTAGCCTCTCGTCTTGACAAAACCATGTCCTCATGGTTTGGATCAAGAATCATGCCAAGCTCACCCTGTTCATGCCAAACCCAGCAAATTTGTACCATCTTTGACAACATAAATAATAGAAGACGTGAAATCACCTTTGTACTCAAGCTCACCTCTAAACTTTCCTAATACCTCCACTCTTTTGCCCCCATACGCAAACATTTTAATGAAGGACTGAGACAAAAGAACTCTCCCAAGAATGTCTAAATCTTTAACGTTGACTATGGAGAAAGGAGAACCTGAGTCCGCCAGAAATTTGATACAAACACCATTCACATTAATAGAACAAGTCGGGGACTTCCTCCTACGAGACCCATCCATAGAAGCTATTTCAACAACACCATCCGCATCCATGGGAGAAGCAGACAACATCAACAACTCATGATACTCATCATCATCATCAACAGCATACTGCTGTTCATCAATACTCTTCACCATGTGTGAAGACCCCTTTTGTATGCCTGTGGCCTTGCACATACGTGCTAGATGACCTTTTTTCCCACATTTGAAGCAAGATTGATTAGCAGCAAAGCAAAATTTGAAGTTTCCCAAATGAGATCTACTCCCACATCGATAACAAGATAAGCCTTGAGTAGTACTGGTGGGCTTGTTGGCAACATGTGAAGAAAAACGAGGAGAATTAGTATTGGATGTTCTCCGGTCGGAAGTCTTAATGGCCGCTTTAGTGGTGACAGCATTGATTTCAGAAGACTCAGTTGAAACCACAGCAGTCGACGCAGGAGTTGACGCAGGAGAACTCATCTCCTACATGCAAAACTGGGAATGCTCAACTGATTTGGCCAAGGTCAAAGCAGTTTCTAAGTCAGGATCACCAGAAGATAAAAGTTTTTCACGCACCTTCCTGTCACAAGTGCGTTCAATTAGCTGATCCCTAATAATTTCATCCCTAAATTCCCTGTAGTTGCAATTAACTGCCAAAATCCTCAAAGCTGCAACAAAATCGTCAATAGACTCTCCGGGCATTTGCGCATGTTGCAAAAACTTATGACGCTCCAATACAATGTTTCGTTTGGGACTAAATCTTTTGTCCAAAGTTTTGATAAGAGAAGCATACTCATCAATTACTTGTGCATCACCGTCATCCCCTGAAACAGATATTCTCACTACTTCAAGGGGTAAGGTTTCAAGAATGGACCTTCCTTCAGGTCCCAAATTGTACACTAATAACGCCTTCTTCTTTTTGGAGGTAAAGGTATCGCCATCAATGGCTTCAATGTAGGCCTCAAACGTGGCTTTCCACTGCTTCCAGGGCATAGGAGGAGGACCAGAAGACTGCAAAAAGGGAGGTGGCGAGGCTACTTTTTCCATTTGCGTGGGTGAGTTGCTGCCACAAAACCACAAGAAGAAAATCCAAAAATAACAAAATTTCCAAGAAAAAGTGTCAGTCAAAGTGCCTGAATTCCTCTTTTTTTCCTCTTTTTTTAAAAAAGTTAGTGCATGTAATCACAGAATTCCACGATGAAAACACAATGTCCATGCCATGTTAAGCGCATCATAATCTGCTGAGAATCGCAGAAGAATGCACGTCACAATTGAGAATCATGCACGTCAAATTCCGCTCAGAACTGCAGTGACAGCAAGCGTCACAATGCGCTCCCAACACAGAGCGAGAGCAGAATGAGAATGACAGCGCGCAGTAGAACAGGAATGACGAACAGGGATCGTGCGTTGGCTCGAGAGGAGCAGAGCTCGCGCTTAGGCACAAGAAGTTATAACAAGGCAAAACTTTCGAAAAGGAAAGAAAAGAGGAAGTCTTTTATAAAACTCACGGCACACCAGCGAGAATGCGTGAACGTCGTGCCGCTTCTGTAATTGCTTAAGCACCCGGTAGATTGTCACAAAACTCAGACGTCACGGTTGCTTCGTCCTTTAAATAAGACGAAAAGCAACTCTGAGGAGAGACGAAGCACTGGACCCTCGTTGCCAGTGAAAGGAAGAGACGTACGCCGTCTTGAAGTTAATCTCCCTTTAATCACGTCCAGTGTCCAGCTCTCCCGGCAGCAACTGCCGTCCCGGGAATTCTATCGTGACATTAGCAACAGAAGGCACGAGTTCAACATCGCTCGTGCAGAAAGCTCGTGGCTATTAAAGAGACAGCATAATAACATGCATATAACATCCCAACAACTTACCTGTACCAGGCCTGGCGTGGTTCTAAAAAATAAAATAAAACTAAATAATATTTTTATACAAAATAATTGGTCTGAGTTCAGTCTTTGAGTATGTGATATCATTTCTTGCCTCAGTGTGTACAATAAATGCTTAACACTACCCTCTGATAAAGCCTTACTGCTCGCCCACACTATCACAAATAGAGAGTAAGATATTATCTACTTTTACCTAACTTTGGGGATCCACTGGAATTTGTGCACACTATACCTTACCTTGGTATTGTATACACAGAGCCAGCTTCCTACACTATATAACTAAAATTGGATTCTCGTTTCTACTTGCTAACCAGTAAGTATGCTAAAGAGCAATAATGTCCTTAAACACTTTTGTAAGACAGACACTATAGGAAACTTGCATCATTGTTTTGAAAAAACAACAAAAAGTTATAAAAGAAAAGGGGGTAACTTGGTTTGATTCTTTCCAATTTGAATACTTAAATAAAATGGGAAATCAGTGACAAGTTAGCGAAACCTTTAAGGAATTTTCTACTAAACTATGATCTATATTTAGATTGATCTTTTAACTAAAGCACCAGGATTCGGATTTCTCAAAGAATGGCATGCTTTAATGGTAACAGTACTCCCAGATGGTCAAGTGTAAGTGTCTCTTTCAATGTACTTTTTAGATCTGGCTAAAGACAAAGCTTTACTGTGTGAATGACCTTATGCTATTAATTCTTCTAAAAAGTACAATAAGGTGTATTGAGAAAAAGTGGGTTTGGGATTGACTACCTTCAGCCATTGGCTTCCAAGTGTTTTTCCTGGTTTGACATTGCTTGTATGGGCTCTCCATCAAGACCATGACATTTTGAAGATGGATATATTGGCTCATTTGTGTTCCCACTGGGTTTCGGTGATGAGGCGATGAAGTAGTTCTAATTTTAGACTGGCGGTCTAACATGTAGCACGTGTGTTGATTGATACATTTTCTTTACAGACAAAAAACATTTTAGGATTTAGATCTATTTTACTGATTTTATATAGAACAGGCAATACATAACTGCCAACCTGTGGCCAGTGGTGACCTTAGTACTAGGCAGTTTAAGCATGCATTGCGGAAAGTTAGAGAAGGAAGGTTAGAGTGGAGAAGGAGGAGATTGGAGTGTTTAGGGCAGGGAGGAGGTGGCGTTTGGGCTTGTGCCAAATGTCTAGGCCTAGAGGGCTCGTCAAGTACAGCTGCTGAAGTTAAGTGCAGTATTCGTAGGCACCGGGTGCAGGACAGCTCACAAAACCCATTAAACAGGTTTTTGAGGCAGGGTTGTCACGTCTTATCAAAGCGGGGGAGGTGATGCGTAGCCACTGCTGTTCGCTTTTCCATCCCTAATATATCCCATAGTTTAGGCAGCCAGTCCAAATGTGTAGGTATGGCGTCTGTACCACATTTAGCAAGAATAATCTGCTTAGCCGCTCCCAATGCTAGGGTGATCGCTCTGCCTCAATTAGACTGTAGTGGGTAGGTGAGGGGGTTAGGGAGACCCAAAAGGACATAGCTCGGAAACCTGGGAATACCTGTCGCAAACAAAGTTTAACGCATCCAAGACCCTTTCCCAGAAAGATTCCAGTTTGGATAGATTCTTGGCAAAGAAACTAAACCTTTACTATACCTCACTTACTTCTTCCCTCGTACTAGATATAGGTTTGGTACATTGGGGTAGGCGTATTTTAGAAGCTCCAGTTGAGTACTTTTAGTCTTTGTTATTTATGTATGTATTTTATGGCTTAGAAACCATACCATGCTTTTACAGTATTATTTTATAATACTCTTCTTGCTGTACGCATTATACTTTACAGCCAGTATAACGATTTTAGCAGTTCATTTCTTCTGCATGAGAAAGAAGACTGTTCAATAAATACTTTTATTGAAAACACCCGTCTCTATTTCTCTTCACCTCTGGTGAAACGAAGCATGCACGATTGACTGAGTGAAATATCTATCTATTGTTTCCACGACTCTGAAGATACGTTTTATCTTGGGGAAACAAAGTTGTCATGTTTATGCGGTTGTCAGAAACTAATCCCTTCTTGTTTATTCGAGAACGTTTCTAGTGACCTCTGAGCTAGCTGGCACTCACAATTAAGTGCTTTGAAATATATATATGTACATATCATCGTCATTTGCCATAAAAGTTGAGTAAGAGGATCTTGATGCCCACAGTGACGCCAGCACTTTCCGTCGCCTGTGGGATCCCAGGTGATGAATCTGACTGGGATGAGGTATCAATAGTGGGTGATCTTCTGGAGCATTTTTTTTTTACTAGTGGGGTTAAGAGCTGTGGTTTGTGCGCAGTGTAGAATGTAATTTCATTCTCTGTGAAAGGGCGCCCACATGCCTCCTCCCATCCGGCCTGTGCAAGTGATTTAGGAGGATTCTGAGGTGTAACCAAAAAGGCATAGAGATCAGACAGGAGTTTGCCAGTCGAGCGAGTGAGAAGCCACTTCTCAATAGGTGTAAGTACCCTACTATTGAATCCAGGACTGAGTCACCCAATGTGCGACTGTCAAATACTGCCATTGTGCCATGTCCGGAAGGCCATAGGAAGACTGCAATGTAGGGAAGTCCACAAACCCCTCGGCAACAAACAAGTTTCCCCACTTGTCTACAGTTGGCTTCCTGCCAGGTGATAAACGCATAGCCCGTGGTAGTTGGTAGGAAGTCTGGGTTACCAATCAGTGGTGTCTGTGGAGATATTGTTGTAGAAATACCATGCTGTAATTGTACCTTGTGAGGTAATATGAATTTTTATGGTCAATTGTGTCCCCTATCGTAGACCCCAACGGCTCCATGTACATGCTTCTAGTACATGTAAGTTCCCTCCACAACCAGCTATGAAGACGCAAATACATTTGCGTCCAACGTTAACATGTCCTCTTTCAGATCCACCATGAATGGGTCCGATATTCAGTTCCTAAGTGTGCCTTGCCAACGTCTTTACATGGTGCACTTTCACGTTTTTCTGGCCCTGGCGAGTTGGGCCTTGCTTTCTGCCATTCGAGCTTTCTCCTGCCTTCTGCCTTTGGAAGCTGCAGCCTGAACCTGCATCTGTACCCATGACCTTTCACTCACTCCCTGCGCGGCCAGCGGTGCCTGGCTCAGCCTGCCGGCCTGCCAAGACTGTATTCAGCCTTCAAGTTATCTGCTCCGCTCCTCGAAAAATACATTCCTGTCTAGTAGTTTAGGTAAACATCCTTCTCAGCTGCAGAGCAAAGGGCCCGGCCTTTCTGTCTCCATGCAAGTAATTCATAGCCTCCGTTACCATGGTAGGCCCATGGCCCCCTTGCTTTACACGTAGACACGCAGTTGCATATACACGCATTAGCAGTCAGTATAGAATAGCCTCTGCCCAAGAGACCTTTCCTTCTAGATAATACAGTTCCTCAAACACAAGATATTAGATATGATTTGGGATTAGGTTGTTCTGACACTCCAGACTTCTGTCTCCACATGTAGGGCTAAATGTCAAGTCCCCTTCACCCTCCAGTTACACGTCAATCATACGTCATGCTGCTGCGCGCGCATCTCTGCCACATGTTTATGCTGATTCTGCAGGATCCTTCTGGGGATCCACCCACTTATGACACCTTTCTGTGACGTTTCTAGCACACACCTCCGTGTACGCCCTAGTGCACGCCTCCTGTTACGTATTTTTGTTCTTATCTCGTTTCTCTCAGCTGTTACGCCTTCTGCATTCAATATTACTGTATGAAATGACTATATATATGAATTCATGTTAATAAATCATTGTACATGTCCATTGCAATTCCCACTCTGAACCCTTGTGGCGATGAGTCATGCTACCTTGGTTCGAACCAATTCCTTTTTAAGGAATAAAACCCCACTTAAACCTCAGATACCACGGACTCTGCCTCTTCATTTTTGACTGAGTTATTCTTATTGAACTTTACCGCATAAATTCCGTATAGGTAATTAAAATTTACCACATAATTTGGCGCCCGAATAGGGACCCCTCCCCCACCCCACGCGCCGGCGGTGCGTTGCAGGCCCTGTCCCCTGCCACAGCGCTGACGGACAACTACGCGTACCCGCAGGATTTCCTGTATCTCCCTCAGGCCAACGGAGGTGACTGAGGCTGCGATCGACACCCAGACGAGGCGGTGAGGAGTGCGGAGGATCCCGACCAGAGCCTAGCTGAGAGAGCAAAGTCCGAGGTATCCGGAGGCCCACCAGTTCCGAAGTTCCGAAGTACTTACGTCACGAGTCGAGTCCAGTCGAGTGTCCAGTCCAGTGTCGAGTTTCTGAGGCCTTCTGTTCCGTGCTTCCCGGTGAGTACCATTGCTGGGGACGCATCTAGACGAGCGCATTAACTTGTGCCGGTCAAGACGGGTTTGGGTACGCAGACCCGGTCTGCACTGTTTTAGCGGTGTATCTGTACTGTTTAGCAGTATATCCAGTATGAAATTAACTAGTTTTATTCTAATCATTATTGTTCGTTCTAAAATGTTTTAGTATGTTTAATGTCGTGGTATGAGTGACTGTTCGATCTGCATTATTGTGTTTTCTGTATTAGTTGTGTCCAAGTTCGAGTAAGTATCAAGTCCAGAGTAGCACAACTGAAACATGCCGCTGTTCTCCAAACTAAGACAGATAGGAACTAGAAAAGGGATTCTAGAAGAAGCAGTGCCTGTTCCACCTAGGGACACTCCAGGGCACTTTATGTACCACAAACACGGCCTAGATGCTGTATTATATCTCGATTTGTGGGTAGACTATACTAAAGATTTAGCAGAGAATCAAAGATGGCCCGCTGCAGGGACATGGGATGCCGAGTGCATCATGAGAGTAGAGGAAGCGTTATGGAAAAAGAAAGCCAGACATTCACAGAAAGACGCCATTGAATTATGGCTTAAAGAATCACACAGACGCACAGAGAAAGCACTCAGAAAAGCAGAGAAACATAAAGAAGATTCAGACAAAGCCCAAGAAAACGTATTAGTTGAGGAGGGGATACGAGTAAAAGCAGAACAAGTAGACCGACAACGAAACACTCTTATGACTGGTATGTATCCTTTGCTGGCCGAGGGTTTACCCAAGGCCACTCCGGAAATACCGAAGGATCTGCCCCCTCCCTTGCTCCCGACTAAAGTACATCACAAGACCACCAAAGACATATTCCTTTCTTCTTATCTAGACGACGTAGCTCCCGCGTATACAAATCCACATGCTCAACCACTACCCGCTGATGGTACTCCACCCCGAAATCATCTACTCCCACCTCCGCAACGAACTCCTTCTCCCGTTCCACCCCCTGCACCTGTTCCCCCAACCCTTCCTGCACCTGTTCTTCCGATCATTAACCCATTAAATCCTTTTGGTCCTGGCGCCTCGGGAGGTGCGATAGGTTTTCAAACGCCGCCACCAGCACACCGATTGACTTATAGGGATTTAGCGCAACAGCGTACACCTCAAGCAGCCGATTATGACATACTTAAAGAACGTCTCTCAGACTGTAGATATGATCCAGTACCCGGTAAAAAGAATGACGACAGAATGATGTTGTCATCAGTACGACTAAGACGAGTTACAAACTTTTTATTGTTACTACCCGGAATGGTTGATCATCTAGACAGAATATATCATTTTGTTCAAACAGGGGAAGGCCCTGAAAGTATTGGCCAGGCCATGGCTTACCAGAAAGTTGACACTCAAGCCAAGATATTACGGTTTTTCATAAACTGCCTAATAAGAGAACAAGATAGGCCGGGTGTAGACCCGGAAGAAATGAAAGCACTTAACAAAAGGGGTCAGAATATAGCAGACGGGAAAAATGATAAACAAAGTTGTATAGAAAACATGTACCGAAGGATCAGAAATGCAGTAATAAAAATACATGAAAGAAGACAGCCAGACCCAGAAATAGATTCAGACAAGGTCGAACCCTCAGGGGAGGAGGACACACTAGAAACGACAACAGGACAATCACAATTACCAGCTAGAGAAATGATAGCATATGTAGGTAAGGGAAGACCCTATAATAATTCAATGCGTCCGGTACGTCCGGAAAGTAAAAGAATCTTTCAAGCCGCCATGTCAAACCCAAAGACCCCCGAACATCTATTCCAGGCCACTGATAGAATACTACAAGAACGAATGGGGTACCATGTGCTCAATTCCATGGATGAACAAGAACTGGCCAGGTCAGCCGTACAATGGACCGACGACCCTGATAAATATAGTGATGAGGGTTTAGTGCAGACCTTTTTAAACCTTTCCCCTGATGAACAGAAATTAGCTGGTATATACATGGTTCAGCATCTTATTACATTATTCAAAGGCCAACATTCTGATCCAGGTCCCTTACCTGATATTTTAATAGAATTACTCTCGCCACAATGGAGAGGTCTAGGTACTGACTTGATTAAAGTAATTCTAGAACATCGACACAGGTATAATACTTTCCTGAATAAACGGTTTGTTCCAGCTCCACCCGTAGATAGAAAAATGTATTACATAGACAGACAGAACCCCTTGCGAGAAGTGCATTCAGTCCAGAATGCTGATAATACTTTCAGACGCGTGTTTGTGTACACGCCCATAACGAAAATGGAACTTTTAGAAATTAAGAAATTAGTGCCCAGTCACGATAAAGACCCAGCAGGTTTCCATCGTGAAATCAAAGACATGTTACTTATGGGGGATTACACCTACCCCGACATTATGAAAATATTGAAAGTATTAATGCCTGCCGGTATTTACGAGAAACTCAAAGAAAAAGATTGGGAGGTAGGAGACCAAAAGATAGATTGGGCTGCATTAGAAGACGAAGAAAAGATTCGTACCCCAGGAACAGGGCTTGGGGACAAATCTAAAGCATTACCAGGATTGTTAGTGCAAGTATTGCCACGTTTATTAGCAACTAAAAAGGAGGACTGGGATGCAATCTCAGCCTGTAAACAGAAACCCGATGAAGACACTAGCGATTTTTATTCCCGATTTGAGAAATGTTTTGGTATTAATAGTGGCCTGAAAGCAAGTAGCGAGTCATATCCACATCTTTTCGTAGCAAAGTTAGTCGAAAATTCCCTGCCCCAAGTTAAGAATCGTGTACAGAAAGTAGAGAGCACATGGCAAGCAAATACGCCTTCACAAATGTTACAAATGTTACAGTACCACCAGAATAGAATTAGAGAGGAACATGAACACGAACAAAGACGCATGAAAGACACGAAAATGAAAATGTTAGTTGCTCAGTCAGTTCCAGCTGACGGTCAGAAAAAGGGCACAACACAGTCGAATAATTCAACAGCTCCTGTTAAAGGGTCATGTAACTACTGTAAACAGCCAGGTCACTATATAAACGATTGTGCAGTTTTGAAACATAATATACTTACTGGAAAAACTAAAGAGAGACCGCGTCCTCCTAGACAGGACCAGGTCCAACAACAAGTACCACAGAATATACAGCCTATGCAAGCCTCACAACAGACAGTACAGACAGTAGCGGTGCCACAACCCCAACCGATTGCTGCAACTCAACATGCATCACAGCAGATGTACCAGTATGCCCAGACTGATTATCCCGATTATCAGCGATACACATGAAACAGCCTAGAGAGGGAAGTTGGCTTGCCTCTTATTGAGGTTCCTGTAGATCAAGAGGGTCCTTATGTACATAGTCAAGTATTAGGGAAAGACAGAAAGTTTTTAATTGATACAGGGGCAAGCTGAACAACAATAAGTCATGACGAGGTCCCAGGGGCACCCCTCTCAGGCTCACAGAATGTTTCCCTTGGTTTTTCAGGCAAGCCTATTATTAATGAAGTACCGCAACCACTTCTCCTTGCAGTTGGTCCATTAACACGTACTACAGATTTACTGCTCACGAAGTCATGTCCAGAAAACTTGTTAGGTATCAAGACTCTGAAAGCTCTAGGCGCTGTTATTTGCTGTTCTCCGGAAGGAGTACGGTTGTTTCTACGTGACTTTAAAGGTCACTATGTGTTGAGAGATATTGATCCCCGATTACAGAATGTACCTGCACATTTATGGGCGCAAGGCCCCACTGATGTAGGTTGTATGCACATTACAGCGTATCGAGTCACACTCAAGCCAGGTGTTGTTTTACCACAAATTCGACAATACAAGTTACCGCCCGATGCTGTAGTGGCTTTACTGAAAATCATT
This sequence comes from Lissotriton vulgaris, assembly GCF_964263255.1. NCBI lineage: Eukaryota > Metazoa > Chordata > Amphibia > Caudata > Salamandridae > Lissotriton > Lissotriton vulgaris. Next base: position 157,621,742 of record NC_141699.1, on the reverse strand, counting down.
GAAGAGCTCATTGCACAAGGAGTAGTTGTAGAAACGAACTCGAATTTATGTAATTCTCCTATCATTCCAATTCTTAAACGTACAGATCCCAATGCACCACCAGTTTACCGATTAGTTATTGATTTGCGCGAATTGAATAAATGCATTGTACCGCAGTACCCTGTGGTCCCAGATATCTCATCTCTATTGACAGCTATTGATTCTGAAGCAATGTTCTTTACTGTAATTGACCTCAAGAACGCCTTCTTTAGTGTCCCTATTGATCCGGAAAGCCAATACCTTTTCGGATTCTGTTTAAATGAACGAAGCTTCAAATTTGCACGCGCACCTCAAGGATTCACAGAAAGCCCCAGCATCTATAGCCAAGCACTGAAAAGACAACTCGACAGTATACACATGCCTGAAAACACTGCCCTACTACAGTATGTCGATGATCTGCTGATCACCGCCCGAAGCGAACCTGAATGTGAACTAGCGTCACTGACGGTTTTACATTTCCTGGCTGACAAGGAGCACAAGGTATCCCCTTCGAAGCTGCAATTCTGTGTTCAGCAAGTTGTTTACTTAGGCCACTTGCTGTCCAAATGGGGGAGACAGCTAACGCCCGATCGCATCCAGTTAATTGCAGGTATGTTACCACCCAGGACACAAAAGGAGGTGCGGGCTTTTATAGGCCTCACTTCTTACTGCAGACAATGGATCCCTCAGTATGCATTTCTAGCAAAGCCACTCATTCAGTTAACAACTCAGGAGGCAGCGTCTTCGACTGTCCTCCCTTGGACTCAGGAACATACACAAGCTTTTGACGACTTAAAGAAAGCCTTATGTCAAGCACCAGTTTTAGTGACACCATGCTACAGTAAGCCTTTTACACTTTTTGTCACAGAACGTGAAGGTACTGCATTGTCGGTACTCACGCAGGATCAAGCAGGTTCACACAAACCGTGTGCTTACTTCTCTAGTACATTGGATCCAGTAGCCCAGGCTCTGCCTGCGTGCTTGAAATCAGTTGCAGCAACAGCTCTAGCAATCAGGCAAAGTGATTCAATAGTGTTAGGACACCCATTGACAGTACAAGTTCCACACTCCGTGGAAGTTCTTTTAAATCGAACACAGACTCAACACTTGACTATAGCAAGATTGGCAGGTTATGAATTGACATTATTTCAGCCACACATAGAAATTAGACGTTGTAATACATTGAATCCTGCTACACTTTTGCCATTAACTGAAACAGACCCATTGGCACATGATTGCATTGAAGTCATTACTATCACGACGAAACCCAGACAAGACTTGACAGATACTCCATTACCAGATCCAGACCTGACACTTTACGTGGATGGTTCATGCATGAGAACAAGTACAGGAGAATTAGTGTCCGCCTACGCAGTCACAACAGAAACTGAAGTCATAGAAACAAATTGTATCGACATCCTGTCAGCACAAGCAGCAGAGCTCGTCGCTCTGACACAAGCCTGTATTCAAGCCCAGAACAAAAGAGTTAACATATACACAGATTCCCGATATGCATTCGGAGTTGTCTACGACTTCGGTGTCCTCTGGCGAGAGAGAGGTTTTTTGACTTCTCACGGTGCCAAAATTCGACACGGTCCCCTCATTCAAACTCTGTTAGACGCAATACATCTGCCTACAGCAATATCCATTATGAAGTGTAAAGCACATACAAAAGTTACAGATACTATTTCCCAGGGTAATGACCTGGCAGACCGAACCGCGAAACATACGGCTCAGAATCAGATTCACACCACTGACCTGACAAAGACAATAGTCGCGACACCGACACATTGCATGACAGTTAAGGATCCCGCCCTAGATGTAATTGACATACAGACACATGCTACACCAGATGAAATCAAGAAATGGACTGAACTAGGAGGGGTTCAGACAGATCAAGGATGGATGACAAAGGGAAAATCCACATGGTTTCTCCCCGACTCTATGGTTCAAGTTATCATTAATACCGTACATAGTCCAGCACATTTAGGAGAAAAAGCCATGTTAGACAGTATTCAACATCTCTGGTTCAATAAACACTTACGAGCAGCAGCCAAACAGAAAGTGCGTACTTGCATGATTTGTTGTCAGTTCAACCCAGGTAAAGGCGTTCCCGTAGAGCAAGGAGGTTTTCATCCTCCCGATCACCCTTTTGAAGTCCTCCAGATGGATTATATTCAGATGGAACGTTGTCGAGGTTTCAAATATGTCCTCGTAGTCGTATGTGCACTTTCCCGTTGGACAGAGGCATATCCAGTCCCAGATTACACTGCTCCGACCACTGCCAAGCAGCTGGTTCGTGAATTCTTCCCTCGATATGGTTTGCCCCGTGTCGTGTACTCAGACAACGGTCAGCCATTCTCGTCCGAGCTTATGAAGCAGGTATCACTCCTACTGGGCTACCAATGGAAATTCCACTGTGTCCGACATCCTGAAGCAGCAGGTCTCGTAGAGAGACACAATCAGACCCTGAAAACTCGTCTTGCAAAAATCTGTAAGGAGAAGGGTGTCGACTGGATCGTAGCTTTGCTAGTCGCCCTTTTTTACATGAGAATGGTCGCCCACTCCAGAACAGGGCTATCCCCGTATGAGGTGGTCTTTGGTAGACCGCCGAATATGTGGGGGACGCCTTTGCCTAGAAAAATTACTGATGTCGATTGTAATATGTTGACAGATTACCTTGCTTCCTTGATGTCTGCACTACAATCATGTCGTTCACAGGTCGCTGCAGCCTTTCCCGACAATACCGAGGTGAAGCCGCATGATGTTGTTCCAGGAGACATAGTACTTGTGAGAAATTTCGACAGGAAAAGTCCTCTGGAGCCCCGGTGGCAGGCGCCGAAGTTGGTACTTCTCACCACGAGGACTGCAATCAAGGTCGAAGGCCGCAAAGGGTGGCTCCACTCGAGTCATGTGAAGAAATTCCGTTCATTGCCAGAGACTGACTCACCATCCCCCTCTAAGGACTGTCCAGATTCTAGTGACTCTAAACTTCCCCTGATAGAGAAAACTCCACAGCAGGAGTATAAAGAAAAATTGAGGTCTAGTAAGTCAGACAGTTTAATTGTTTAAGTCCTCCCCTAGGTGAATCGGTTAGACGTGTTTTCTGACATGTATCCCCTAGACCCCAACAGAGAGAGAGATAGACAGAAACAGCTCAAGAAACGTGAATATTGCAAATCTCTTCGCAGCCACTGTATTGTGACTTTATTGATTATGTTTTTTCTGAGCCTTATGATTATTGCTGCAAGTGTGCTTCTACACATATACTATCCTATATTCAAGCGTGCAAATTCTCCCTTCAACGTCACTGCCGAGCATTCTTTTAGTGAACTGCCCCCACATGAATTATCTTACAGACTTGCGCTGCGCAACAATACATTCATTAGTATGTTACATCATTCCCATCAGACCAGCAATGCTACTAATTGTTGGATATGTGGCCGACTCCCTCCCTATCAGAAATACAAAGGAGTTCTGCCTCTTTTTCCGTACCCGTTCACACATAATGGGTCCTGTGGTGCATGGTTTAGTTTGATTAATTCCTTGAATTCAGACTCCGTAGTCTACCAGGGTAACTGGGTATGGGGAAACCTGAACGTCGTTCTGCATAAAGTCTGTTTTCCTGACAAGGAGGGTCTCCCCAAAAGGACAGGAACTGATCTAGAAAATGAAGTATATGGATTAGGTAACTTTACACTTAACCTCATGATTCTCAGTGTTGAATCCGAAACAGAACCAGTCTTGCCTGCCATGTCCGTACTTCCAGTCAAAGGTGAATTATGTGTCAGGAAAAATGGTTCAGTACACCTGGGTCATAGTAGATGCACTACTGTGATCGAATTCAGTGATAAGGGCAAGTCTACCTTTAAAGCTTCACGTCATTCCTACTTCATTTGTGGTCATACCGCATATATACGCTTACCTCTAGATTGGGATGGCACCTGTTACATTGCATTCCTTCTGCCACCTGTTTTCCTAGCCCCTCCTGATTATCATAGAAACACCCATCTAGTACATAATAGACCCCAGAGAGATCTCCCGATTGTCGACTACACTGAAACGGCATGGGAACAATACACAGATTTCAATAAAGGTTTCTTTCCCTACTTAGGTGCTGTTTTTAATAGTAAATTGATACGAAAATTAACTAGAACCCTTGAAGCTGTAGTGAATGAAACTACTTCCGCCCTAGGTAACTTAACAGAGGAGCAGTCTGCTATGCGGATTGTTGTTCTTCAAAATCGTCTCGTCCTTGACGTCATCCTGGCCGATAGGGGCGGAGCCTGTAAGGTCATCGGGTCGAGCTGCTGTGTTTTCATTCCAGAAAACGCGCCATCAGTATATAGAGCCATAACCCGTCTTCATAAAATTGCAAGTCTGATTCACCAGAATCCAGGCACCTGGACTTGGTCCGGTTGGTTCTGGACAACGTTGTCAGCCTGGGGATGGAAAGTCCTATCCTTCCTAGGTATTGGCCTTCTCATAGTATTCAGTTGTTGCCTATGTCTGCAATGTGGGCCAGCGATTTGTGGCTTGTGCGCCACATCATGTATTCCTCATTCAAGTCCTCATTCAAAACGCCATAAGAAGAAAGAAGAGCAAATGATGTTACATGAACAGATTGATAGATTAATGAGGATTGATATATCATGAAGGGTCCATAGGGGACAAGGAGGGAATGAGGTAATATGAATTTTTATGGTCAATTGTGTCCCCTATCGTAGACCCCAACGGCTCCATGTACATGCTTCTAGTACATGTAAGTTCCCTCCACAACCAGCTATGAAGACGCAAATACATTTGCGTCCAACGTTAACATGTCCTCTTTCAGATCCACCATGAATGGGTCCGATATTCAGTTCCTAAGTGTGCCTTGCCAACGTCTTTACATGGTGCACTTTCACGTTTTTCTGGCCCTGGCGAGTTGGGCCTTGCTTTCTGCCATTCGAGCTTTCTCCTGCCTTCTGCCTTTGGAAGCTGCAGCCTGAACCTGCATCTGTACCCATGACCTTTCACTCACTCCCTGCGCGGCCAGCGGTGCCTGGCTCAGCCTGCCGGCCTGCCAAGACTGTATTCAGCCTTCAAGTTATCTGCTCCGCTCCTCGAAAAATACATTCCTGTCTAGTAGTTTAGGTAAACATCCTTCTCAGCTGCCGAGCAAAGGGCCCGGCCTTTCTGTCTCCATGCAAGTAATTCATAGCCTCCGTTACCATGGTAGGCCCATGGCCCCCTTGCTTTACACGTAGACACGCAGTTGCATATACACGCATTAGCAGTCAGTATAGAATAGCCTCTGCCCAAGAGACCTTTCCTTCTAGATAATACAGTTCCTCAAACACAAGATATTAGATATGATTTGGGATTAGGTTGTTCTGACACTCCAGACTTCTGTCTCCACATGTAGGGCTAAATGTCAAGTCCCCTTCACCCTCCAGTTACACGTCAATCATACGTCATGCTGCTGCGCGCGCATCTCTGCCACATGTTTTTGCTGATTCTGCAGGATCCTTCTGGGGATCCACCCACTTATGACACCTTTCTGTGACGTTTCTAGCACACACCTCCGTGTACGCCCTAGTGCACGCCTCCTGTTACGTATTTCTGTTCTTATCTCGTTTCTCTCAGCTGTTACGCCTTCTGCATTCAATATTACTGTATGAAATGACTATATATATGAATTCATGTTAATAAATCATTGTACATGTCCATTGCAATTCCCACTCTGAACCCTTGTGGCGATGAGTCATGCTACCTTGGTTCGAACCAATTCCTTTTTAAGGAATAAAACCCCACTTAAACCTCAGATACCACGGACTCTGCCTCTTCATTTTTGACTGAGTTATTCTTATTGAACTTTACCGCATAAATTCCGTATAGGTAATTAAAATTTACCACACTTGTCCTAAACCCCAACCGTGGACCTCACTACTGATGAGACATAGACCCCGGCTGACCTGTGAGGCTTTGGTTGCCAGGGTACCTTCCAAATATGGATGGCTGAAATCGCCTGTTCTATGAAACAGTGTTTCTCCGTAAGAGTGCAAGACCATCCCACCATGTAGCGCAGTTGCACCACCTGGTAGTAACAGCGCAAATTTGGAATTCCCATCCCACCTGCAGATAGTGGAAGAAAAGCATGGGCTCTAGCCATTCTAGTTTGCTTGCTATCCCAAATAAAGTCCCAAATGAGGGACTGTAATTTGTCCAGCATCAGTGGGGGATGTTGGAGGGGCAGATTCCTCATGACATCGAGGAGTTAAGGGACTAGCGTAATTTTGAAAGCCACTATTCGCCAGGAGAGGCGGTGGGATTTCCATTTAGTGAGGTCAGCCAGCGTGGTCACTAGAAGGCTCCCAAAGTTGTGGGCCCCAGTAGCCATAAGGGTGGAGTGAACCTGTATCTCCAGATATGGAATCCCACCGTCCGCCCACTGGAAGCAGAATTGAAGTACTAAGCCGGGATCTCCCCAGTTTGGAGACGGTCAAGCAAAGGATCGAGGACTTCTGTACATTGGTCTTGAACCCGGAGGCCTCACTGAATGTGGCCAGTTCCGTCATGGCTGCCAAGGAGTTATGTGGGTCAGTTAGGATCAGAAGGACATGGTCTGTGTAAGCATAATCTTGTGTTCCTCACACCTATTTGGATGCCTGCTATGTGAAGGGTGATCTGAATTCACTCCGCCAAAGGCTGCATGTAGAGCATGAAAACAAGGGAGGCCAGGGGGTAACCCTGCCTAGTTCCCCGAGCTATGGGAAATGGAGTCGACATCCCACCATTTACGCATATTCTAGTCCGGGGAGCGACATACCACGAACGGACACAACTGCGGAATGCCAATATTCTCTAGGACTAGATGCAAATAGGACCAATCACATGATCAAAGGCTTTTTCAGAGTCGATCGATAGCAGGAAGGCCGGTACTCGCGAGCGCTGTACCTTGTCCAGGTGGAGGCACAATCATTTCTGGTTGTCAATACATCCACTCTCCAGGATAAATACAGCATAGTCAGGATCAACCAAACCCTTAACGTAAGGGGCCAGCCTATGGGCCAGAACACTCGTAAAAAATATTTGCACCCTCGTTTATAGGGGGGATCGGGCTGTAGGACACGCATCATTTGGGTTTTTTGTCTGACTTGGGGACCACTGTGATGGTGGCTAGGCACATGGAGTCCGGCAATGTACTAGTCACACTAAACGAGTTAAACAGCTGTGCTAAAACAGGGGCCAGCTGTATGCCAAAGGCACTATAGAATTCAGCACTATAGCCATCCGGACCTGGCGTCTTGTTAGGCTGTTGTTTTTGGATGACGGTTAGGAACTCCTGCGGTGTGATATCAACGTCCAGGGCAGTGAATGTAGTTGAAGTAGCATTGCTGGAGAGCTGCCCCTTGCACTTCGCGGATCCTCTGATCCACTGCCTGTGTTTGGAGGCGGTGCGCTAGTATGCGCCCCGCCTTGTTACCACCAGCATAGTATTTCTGGCATACTCTGCCCTCCCCATGTCCACTGCCTGTAATTGTTTCGGTACAGCTGTCAATTGATGACTGACTGCCACCAGGCCTGACCGGGCGTGAGCGGCCTCTAAATCCTAAACCTGCGACTCCAGTTGGTGACATTTGGTTCGCCTCACCCTGTTGCAGCCCATGGCCAGGGAAATAAAGTGGCCTCTGATCACAGCGTCTCCCACAATGTAGAGACAGAGACCTCAGGTGTGTCGTTGACTATCAAAAAGGTGGTTATGGAAGTAGCATATCCGCACGTATTTGGTCATAGGTGAGAAGCTTTACGTTAAGTCGTCAGCCAGGGGGAGTTGGAGTGTGCCAACTAGGGCTGAAATGCAAGATAATGTGGGAATGGTCAGAGAGAGCTGCCGCTCCAATATCCACCAAGACCGTGTCTCGAGTTACACCTGGGGATGTGAAGAAATAGTCGATGTGTGCATACGTCTGGTGGGCAGCTGACAAGAAGGTAGTCCAGTGTCGTGGGATGTTTATACCTCCATACATGTTAGGCCCGCTTCTCCCAACCATTGTCTAGCGCCTTGTGTAAGTCCCCCAACTTGTCCCACCCTCATGGTAGAACTGTCCCTCTGAGCGTCCACCCACCACCAGGTCCTTGTCTGGCGAGGTCAGCAGTTGGCCCAAGAAGTCCCTAAATAATACTTCCTGACATTCGTTGGGTGCTTAAACCTTGGCTACAGTGTAACTGGTGCCCTGTATCAAGACATGCAACGCTAAAAGTATTCCCGGGATCTCCATGAAAGCCCACTCCACCCTCCCTGCAAAATGGGCAGCGAGCAAGATCTCCACCCCAGCCTTTTTGGTCGCCCCTAAGAAGAAATATTGATGGTCAAACCAGCAAGAGCGTAGCTGTTGCCAGTCACTCTGGAGCAAACTGTTTTCCTGCAAAATACAGTTGTCGCATTTAGTGCCCTTAAGGAAGGCGACGAGGTTTAGGCACTTAGCAGGTGCATCAAGGCCCGAACGTAGAGACTAAGTAAAGACAGTGCTATAGTGACTCATGTAGTAGGGTATTATGTAAAACCTTTGCAACAATGGTGCGCCAAGCCTCCCATGGGGGGGATGCACAGGGGTATCATAAACAAGAAGGGGAAGAAAAGAGGGAGGAGAAGTGTAAAAACATGAAAAAGAGAGGAAGACAGTATATCAGGAACTTTCCCTGCCTGGGGACAACTAGAAATCGAGAAGAAGGGTCCATGTCGTAGGTGAGCACAACTGGAGTTTGGCACCTTCATGATGGAACTCCACCGGTAAGGCAACGAGCCTGTGGCAGAGGAGGTGCTGACCACAGTGTCCATGGCTGTGGCCACTGATATGGCTGAGGAGGATTTGTGGATTTATGTGAGGAAACGCAATACCCAGTGACGATCAGTGGTCACCATCGGTGCCCACATGATCGCCCTCACATTGAAGCTGATGGAGCAGGCGAGAACGTTCCTCACGGCTGTCCGCTTCGGTTGGCTATCTCAACGTTTTCTTCTTCCATTTGGTGAAGTGCAGCGAGTCGGGCCCATGGACACAGAAGACCGTGCGGATGGCGTGCCACAGGGCTGCATGTCAGGGAGTGCCGGGGCATGCTCAAGGGTGCGTATCACTCGGACTTCTTCTTGGCAGAAGTTAGAAGGCATGGCCCCATTTATATTTAACCCCTTCAGTGCTGATGACAAAGCCAGCTCGTCATGGGTTTTACCTGCGCTGTGCTTATGACGAGCTGGCTTTGTCATGAAAAATGGGAATCTCAAGAATGCAGCACCGGACGGGAAAACACCTTAGCAGCCAAGGTGTTAATGTTCTGTGCCTGGAAAGACATGAGAGTTTTCCGACGCTGTAGTGTTAGCGGAGAGAGATCCTGGTAGAGACACAGCCGAAGTCCCTCAAAGTCAAAGTCGATAATTTTCAGGTCCTGTGCAGCTACCATAATACTGTCTTTCTGCCGATAATAATGGAGGCAAGTAAGTATGTCTTGAGGTTGTCCTGGTGTTTTAGCCAGCCGTCCAGCACAATACTTGCAATCTAGGACGATCCCCTGATCCCACAGGGAGGGGGCCAGATGCTTGAAAAGACTTATGACAAATTCCTCAAGTTTCCTCAAGTTTACCCAGTATAGCTTGCAATGGAGCCCCTTTGATTCGAATGTTGGAGCGGTGGCATCTATTCTGATAGTCTTCAAGCTGATATCGGAGTTCCAGGTTCTGGTCACGCAGCTCCAGCAGCTCCTTGCAATAGCCCTCCAGTTCCGCCTCCAGAGGGTCCTGGTCCTGTTCCACTCTTTGGCCCATTGCTTCCACATCTTGGCATTAATCACAGACGCAATATCACGCTTGAGCCCCACAACGTCATCTGGCTATGTCCCAAACAGCTGCTCCAGGAAGGCTTTGGTGATGGGGGAGTTGTCTCGGGCCACATCTCCCACTCGAGTGTCAACCGCAGATGATTCTGGTGCTGCAACCGCAGGTGATGTGTCTGTTTTCTTAGTAGCAGGTTCAGTAAAAATGTCTTTTACTGAAGGGTCTTTTTTTGCCGAGTGGTGAGTAGATAGAGCAGGACTTCAAAGGGGTCACTGTGTGTGTAAGTCACCGTATCACTATACCAGAGTTCCTCAATACCAGTCGGATATTCCACTGCAGCTCCAGGGGGATCCAACTGCACCAAGGGGGTAGTCTGCGCACCACCAATCACTGACTGCAACTTTGCGGTATGTCAGACCAAGTCACAGGGCGCTGGACCCTATCCCTGCTCCACAGAGCCACCTCCGGACGTAGGTAGGGCGTCCGATCCAAGAGGCCCCGCGCACTGCCCTGTCGCCGCCAGGGACCAAGAGGTAAGTGTCAAGGGAAATCCATCTGATGCTCCCACACAGGTGCTGCCGCCACACAATGTGAAGGGTGGGTGAGGTGTCACCAAGATGGGGTGGCCCACTGCCTGATCCTCGTCTTGTGCCCCCCTTCCCTCCCGGTGGCAAATGACTGGCAGGCAGCCGTGCAGGATCCTCTCGCAGCCCTATAGGGCATCTATCAAGCGTAGGCCGGGGGTCTGCTCCAGGGGGCCCCATATACCGCCCCACAACTTCTAGGAGCCAAGCAGAAGGTAGCAAGGGAGGACCATCCGGTGTTCTAGTACGGATGACACCGCTAACAGAAGAGCACAATGCGAGGGGGGAATGGGGTATCAACAAGACGGGCCAGTGGGCTGCAGAAGGCCGCAAGTGCTGACCTTCGCTTTGCGTTCCCCCTGCAGCCAAATATGGGCAGGCAACCGCAAAGTTAGGGCCATCCACTAGGGCAGTAACGTCTTCCCCCAGGGCCCATGCGGCCCAACCAATTTCACTGCACTTCCGCGAGTGCCGCCAAGTTCCCTGCTGGCCGCACGAGCCCCGCACTCCAGGGGCAGGCAGCGGCTGAGAGAAGCAGCCCATGCCGCGCCAACCGCAGCGCGGCCAGATCCCACATTGGAAGCGGTGCAGAAAGTCAAAAGCAGGTCACAACCGTAACTCCTCAGCTCAGGGATCCCAGGCTGCGGTTCTCACTACCACCCCTCTTCCACCTCCTGGGTGCTCACTCCATTCACTCACGTGCAGGAGCTTCAAGGAGGGGGCACCATCCACCACAGGGCGAAAGACACAGGGCAAGCTGGTTGGAGGCAGCACTCCTTCAGGTGGGGTCCGACTTCCATCCCCTCAATTACGGCCCCTTTGCCACTCCTGGATGCTCTACTGCCATGATTGGCGACAGCCCACTTTCTCCTGATCGCCATACCACCCCCAGTGTGGCAGCACGTATTTCTGGCAGGAGGATAGGGATGGATGCAGCAGCAGGAATCCTCTGCGACTACTGCAGCATGAGACCTGTAGATCCGGTGGAGCTCCGGGAGATGCAAATTACTCGGTCGCCATCTTGGACACTCCCCTGACAAAAAACATTTTAAAGACTGGTTTCCGACTTTTTTATTTAGAATGTGCTTGATGTTTTGATGTCTTAGCCTTTGAATGTTATTCACTAATTGTCTTTGCATGTTCACTAGTACTGTGCTGTTCTGATTCCATTAAAAATTAAAGCTAGAACAAAAGTATTGGCTATTCAACAAAGGTATAATCACACAATATTTTGCTGTGCAGGTCTTTTAAGCTTACCACATTACTTTCATGATTCCTAGCTAATGCAGTCTGTTCAAGCAAAAGGATACAACTCCCCGTTTCCAGCTTCCATGCTGTTGTACCCCAAGATGTTACATTGTGAGATATTCTTTCCATGACATCTTGAATCAATGTCCACAAAGTCACCTATCACTAAACACTTCCTCTAACAAAAACTATGCCTATGATTGTTTAAATTTTGGATTGCAGGTTTAGCTGCCGCTGTATTTCAACTGACCGATTTTTAATGAGCTATGATTGTCTACCACTGCCTTGAATGCAGTCATGTGGAGTTGCGCAACAGTTTTTGTAACGTCAGTCAATAAGATTTAAGCCTTTCTCCCTCCAAACCCCCCATCTTCAATGCTGTGAAAGCTAAGACAGATGATGACAAGAGTAATCAATTTTACAAACAAAATCACAACGATTCACTCTTTAGAGCTCTGAAGACGAGGAAATGTTCAGATAAAAATAGTCCATACCCGATTACACACTAGGATAACTTGTCCACCAAACATTCAGCATTGCCATGCTTTACTTCGGATGACGATTCTCAATTTGTTTAGACTTGTTTGTAGGAGAACTTTTTCATTACAAGACCCGAGGAATCCTGAAACTCCAACACTTCTTCCACAAACCCCTGCCAGTGGATGATCTCACCAGTGGTTTGAAGCGGACCAAAAATGACCGATGATCTCATTCTGCAGAACACTGTCTGTCAGTTCTGAAAAGCAGCCTGGGGCGTGCTAGAACCCAGTCACTACAATCCACTTGATCACAGCATTCTATTACTGTATTTTCTTCTTTTCTGAAAGATTCTTCAGCTGGGAGCCTGCCTACTGCAGCAGTTCCTGAGTGTTGCTACCCATAACGGAATGTTGCAGACCTCTGCCCTGATGAAACCCCGAAAAAGTAATTGTTAACAGGATAAAAACACGGTAAATAATGCTTCTTAAGCGGTTTCCTTAATCTACAATGACATTCCTATTAATTTACAATTCATACTGACCATTACGACAATATTGCCCATGTGAAAAACACACTCATTTTTTCACAGTTCAAACTATTATACACAAGCACTGTCACAACACCATCTGTTTTATCACCTTGTTTTTACTGGTAACATTTGTTCGAGTACTTTAACCAGATCTGACATTTTGCTGCGCCTCCATTTTGTATTAGTTTAGACGTGTTATGTAGTGTAGTGAAAGTTCGATTGACTTCTTAGAAACCCACTACATAGGTGGCATGTTGAACTGATAAACATAAATCACAAGTATGTGCGAAATCGTGCTTTGCTTTAACTATTGCTTGTGTTCCCAAGAATTAAGGTTATCACACTGTGTTTAAACATATAGAAAGTAGCTAGATCGTGATATTTTGAGGGGCTTATACATTTGACCAATCAACCTGATGTCAAAAATGAAATTAAATGAAAATTATATTTATATAGCGCATAATCTACCCTGAGGCCTCGCAGCGCTTTGGCTAGAATCAGAAAGGCGACAGGACAGGGCGCTAGCAGGTTATTCCGAACAAATGAGTTTTTAAAAGATTTCTAAATGCCAGCAGATTGTTGTTCTCTCTGAGGGTAAGAGGAAGGGAGTTCCATATTCTCGCAGCATTGTGTGAGAATGAGCGACCACCCCAGCGGGCCTTGTTTATCTTAGTAGTGGTGGTCAGGTGTAATGAGCTGGAGCGAAGAGCTCTATGGGGGAGGTAGGGGGTGACTAAAGGGTGCATTATGGCTGGGCATGTTCTGCGTATAGCTTTCTGGGACAGACACATGGCTTTAAACTGTATCCTAGCTGCCACAGGAAGCCAGTGCAGCTTCCTCAACGCAGGTCTGGCCGACTGCCAGCGTGGAATTTGAAAAAGCAGTCGGGCCGCACCGTTTTGGGTGACCTGGAGTTTGTTGATCGCAGCCACCGGAGCTCCCAGGTAAAGAGCATTACCGTAATCCAGGCGGGAAAGTATCAGAGCCTGAACCATGATTCTTCTCGCCTGGAAAGGAAGCAAAGGGAGAACCTTCCGGATCATTCTCATCAGACCGTAGCAGGTGGATGAGGTTTTGGTGGCCTGGAATGTGAAATCAAGTGAACTATCCAGCCAAACTCCCAAGCTTTTTATCTGTGGTTTGGGAGAAGGGGGGGTCCTAGGCACATAGGCCAAATGGGGGCCAGGATGGTGGGTGAAGGATTGCCCAATAACATGATTTCTGTTTTTTCCCCATTTAGTCTGAGGCAGGAGAGTTCCATCCATCTGGCTACTGCCTCTAAACAAGGGCTCAGAGTGCTAGACGACCCCTCAGCGTGGTTCAACGAAACCTCAAGCTGGGTGACGTCTGCATAGGTGACAATTCGAACGCCAAATGGATGGACTAGCTCCGCCAGGGGCCTCAAGTAAACATTAAAAAGTGTGGGGCTCAGGGCAGAGCCCTGGGGGACCCCACAACTGAGTGGCTGCTTGGTGGATACAGCCTGCCCTTCAAAGACCTGAAAGAAGCGCTCGTCCAGGAAGGAGGTGAGCCATGTCATAGCAGCGCCCGACACTCCCATGTCATTAAGTCGATGTAATAAAGTGGCATGGTTAACCGTGTCGAACGCAGCGCTGAGATCTAACAGTATAATGGCTGTCTTTCCACCCCGGTCCAGCACAATTCTTGTTTCCTCGGTCACTGCCAGCAGGGCTCTCTCGGTCCCATGTTGGAGACAAAATCCCGTCTGGGAGGCACACAGCAGATCGTTGGATTCTAAGTATTCCACTAGGATTTTGTTAATGTGCTTCTCGACCAGTTTGCTCATTCAGGGCAACAGGGAAATAGGGCAAAATTGGATAAATTGCTTTGGTCCAAATTGGGCTTTTTTAAGAGGGCCCTGACCATTGCACATTTCCAAGATGTAGGAACTCTGCTCGAGATGATTGAGGTGTTAAGAACATCAAGAATGACTGGACAAATTAAATCAATGACCGAGGTAAGGAACTGTGGCGGTGCTGGGTCCCTAGGGGATCCTGAGGTGATATTGGGAATTATTTTATCCAAGGAGACAGAGTCTAGGAGGGTAAATGTTTCCAGCATACAGGTGGCCAGTATGCTGGAGCTCACTGCTGGAGCAGCGTTAGGTGCAATTTTATCAGAGGCAAAAGATGCGTAGATGGTCTGAATATTCTGATAACAAAAGTTGCTAAATTGTTACAACGAGCAAGTACCCCATCTAATGGTGCTTGCTCTGGGGGAGGGGAAATCAGTGACTTGGCTATCAAGAACATTTCCTTAGGAGCGTTTGCAGCTAGATTGATTTTTGTTTCATAAAACCGGGCTTGAGCCGCCTTATTTTCGGTTTTATAAAGCCTAATTGCGGCTCTATAATCTGCCTTCTGTGCTGTGAACGACCTTGTCTCCAGATCCTTTCTAGCTTACGGCATGATTGTTTCATGTCCCTTAGTCTAGGGGTATACCAGGGGGCTACTTTTTGCCTCTTTATACAATGCAAGGATTCCTTCGGGAGGATTAAACCAAGGGAGTTATGGATCCAGTTGTCGAAATTACTACTGGCCGTGTCAGGATTAGAAGCATTCAGAGGTTTAAGTTCGACAAGCGTAGATTTCCATTTGGTGGAAGAAAGTTTAGACCACTTTCTACCCCAGTGTTTTTTGGGTTCTTGGGCAGGAGAGGGGCTCCCCGTTACCCAAGTAAGAGGTATTAAATAGTGGTCAGTCCAGGGTAGTGGCAGAGGCGTTTCAGTGTTCAGGGCGTTAAGATTACTATACACATGGTCTAAAAGATGGCCCTTATTAAAAAACAATTTACTATTACCATACAACCCTACAGCTCATCTTGTGTGCTACCGTGTCTCACAAAGGTAAGTGTTCAACTTTCCCACCTAACCGGCAACTATAGTAATAACACAGATAAAAGTAAAACATACCATAATTGCATTCACGCTACATGTCCTTTCCCTTGTTGCATTTAAGCCAAGACATTTCAAACAGATACTACACACAAAGACATCTGAACCAAAATGCTTAGAAACAAAACCTTTCGTTGATATTAGAAATGATTCGAATGATGACACTACCACTCATTTCAAAATAATTCCTCATCTTTCAGTTAAAGAAATATTTGAAAGCAGGTCTAGTGCTGCCCCCCTGGAAAGCGTCATACCTTTCTTATGATCAAATGCTTCAATATATTCTGTTGGTGATCAGAACTTGCGGGTTGTTAGCACACAAGGGGAGTTTTGAGACCAATAAGAATACTCAAAATATTTAATGTCCCCTGAAGTGAGCCCACCGGCCCTCACAAGCACTGGTGGAATGGCTGTGGCTGCAGCATCCCACCCATTATTAACTCTGACTACGTGTAAACATTTTCCTAATTCAGGTCCACTTTATTGCTATTTACTATTTTTCTCATCCCTAGTCCCATATGACAAGAGGGAGGGTGGGTAATTCAATATATAGTTCTGTCCTGGGATTTACCATATGTGTGTACAAAATTAACAGTTCATGTTGCAAACAATTATGATGCCACTGGTTCTAGACACCCTTAAAGAGGTGATTTCCTCTAAAAGACCCCTCGCCTTTGATCACAACGATCTCCCTGATGAACCCCCTTCTCGTGATCCTCAATGTGTGACTCATGGCAAGAGAACCAAAAAATCTAAACACTCTGAGCTTTTTTCTGGAAGCACTATGGGAGGTCCTAGCACCTCAACTGTTTTGGGAGGTCCTGGCACCTCAAATTTGTTGGGAGGCCCTCACGCCTCAAATGTTACTGGTGTCCCTCGCGGCACGACTTTGATGGGTGTCCCTGGCGGCACAAACTTGATGAGTGTCCCTAGCAGCACAAACTACAATAGTGCTCAGAACGACGCAGACACTGACTTGGAGGAGGAGGAAACTTTTCAGAATCCCTCCGACTAATTTGTCCTAGACTTGGATGACGAAGACCTTGATTTTAATAACCAACTCAAGTTCAACTCCTCCTCCTCCTCTAAGAACACTATCCTCAACCTCTTGGGAGAAGAAATGTTCTCCCCTCTCAACATCTCCCACCCCAATAGCTCTAAATGGTTCCCTCAGGAACATGTTTCCCAATTCATTAAAAGATGGCTCAGAAATTCACTTGAAAGAGAGACTTGGAACACCCTCAAATCCGAGTGCCTTAGACCCTCCATACAAGACAAGGTCTCTCAGACCCCTAACCTTGACCCTGACTTAATTAAATTTCTATTTAAACTCGGAAAAGACCCAAGAAAAAGAGCTAGAAAGACCCCTTAACGGCTGTCAGGATCGCCTCCTCGACATTCTTAGCCCCCTCACCAGAATTTTAGACTTGGCAGAAGAGTCTCACATTTCTCGCACCCCTCTTGACATCAACCCCATTAGAGGTTGGAGCCAAAGGGCCATCGTCCTCCTCGGCAACGCCAATTCCAGCCTCAACATTGAGAAGAGGAGGACCATCCTTACAAAAATCAACCCCAAATTGGGTGATTTAGCCGAAAAGGAGCCCTCTCAGAACCCCAGGGGCCTCCTCTTTGGCGAAGACATGATTAAATCAATAGGAAAATATGTCTCTACCTTCACTGCTCTTGATAAGGCCCAGGCCAACATGAAACGTGTTTTAATACCAACCTTTTTGGATAGGCTTAAAGAAGAGGCCATTCTTCCGGCCGTGGCAACCAACTGCCTTTCTCAACCTTCAGAGGATCAGGTAGAGGATTCTACCCATCTAACCATCAATTCTATCCTCAGAGAGGAAGAGGCTCTCGAAACCGAGGTTACAGATACTGTGGAACACCCAACAACACCAATCTTCCAAGTAAGTCCTCCTTTTCCTTCTTCTTCTTCCCCCCCAAAGGTAGGAGGCAGGCTCAAATACTTCTATCACATATGGGAATCATTAATTCAAGACCCCTGGGTTCTGGAGACTGTTCGGGGCTTCAAAATAGATTTTCTAGATCTCCCTTTTCAAACACAGTCCCCCAAACCTTTGATCCTTTCTGAGGACCATCAGAAGATTGCCTAAGAGGAGATCCCTTCTATGCTTCTAAAGGGCGCTATTGTAGAAGTCCCATGGTCCCTAAGAGAGATTTGTTAGCACCCTTTTCCTCATTCAAAAAAAGGAAAAGGTTGGAGACCTGTCATAAACCTTCGGGAAGTAAACAAGTACCTAGTCTACAGACACTTCAAAATGGAGGGTATTCACCTCCTGAGGGACCTCCTCTTAGAAGGAGATTGGTTGGTCAAGCTGAGGGCGCTTACTTTACCATCCCTATGGCCCAAGAACACCAACCCTTCATTCAGTTCATCTGGTATCAACCGTCTATTCAAATTTCAGGCTCTCCCCTTCGGCCTTTCCTCTGCCCCTTGGTGCTTCACCAAGATTATGAGAACTATTGTCTCTCTTTTGAGAGAAAGGGGTATTCGCTTAATTAGTTATCTGTACAACATCCTCATCATGTCCCAAGTCACTCGCAACTCCTGAAGGACCTCAATACTGACATGGATCTTATCGAAAGTCTCGGTTTCATTATAAATCGGAAAAAATCTATCCTTACCCCCTCCAAGTCCCTGGAGTTCCTCACCGTAGATACCTCGAGTTGCCGTCTCCTTCTTCCCACCAAGAAAATCGCCAAATTGGCAAAGAGATCAGGTCCGTTCTAAAACCAGAATCTCTAACCCTACGGGAGTTAGCCAGACTTCTGGGACTCCTTTCCTCTTCTATTCAAGCTATCTTTCCGGGTCCTCTGAATTACCGTGCTCTTCAGAAAATAAAAGGAAAAGCCCTCAGGTCTGGTCTATGGTACGGAGATCTTGTGACCTTCGATCAGGAAGCCAGGTCGGAACTATCTTGGTGGCTGGAGAATTTGGATGCCTGGAATGGCAAAGCATTCTTCGGCTCAGCCCCAGAATTTGTCCTGGAATCAGACGCAAGCCTTCATGGTTGAGGTGCTCGCTTCCTCGGCCAAAACACGGGTGGTGTATGGTCTCTTGCAGAATCCTCCCATCATATTACTTTCTTTGAACTTATGGCAGGCTTATACGCCCTAATGAGCTTCAAACACTCACGTCAGGGCAGATCTGTCGTCCTGAAGATGGACAACTTCTCTGCAGTCTCATATAGCAACCGCCTTGGCGGCACCAGATCAGTAGACCTCTCAGATTTAGCCAAGAAGCTCTGGATGTTTTGCTTAGAACACAAGATTTACCTGAAGGCAGAATACCTCCTGGGAAAGTCAAATTTTTCTGCGGATTGCAACTCCAGATTCCTCTCAGACTTCAGCGATTGGAAACTCAATGTGAACATTTTCAATGCTCTGTTTTGCTTTTGGGGTCCTCTGGACGTGGACTTATTTGCCAGCAGATTGACTTTCTAATTGCCGAAATACTTAAGCTGGATGCCGGACGCGGGCGCTCTTGCGGTGAAGGCCTTTCTACAGTGCTGGTCTCATCTTCAGGCTTATGCCTTCCCTCCCTTCGCCATGATTCAAAGGGTCCTGCAGAAGGTGAGACGAGACCAGTGCTCCTTGGTACTGATAACTCCCTTTTGGCCTTCTCAGGTTTGGTTACCGACAACCCTGGAATTGTCTTGCGACATTCCCTTCTTAATTCCTGCGGCCAAGGGTCTGGTTTCAAACGCAGACGGAGAAGATCACCACCTAATTCTTTCAGGGAATTTGAACCTTCTTGCTTGGAAAGTTTTATGCAAACCAACGAATTGTCTGGCCTTTCGTCATCAGCTCTCACTCTCCTCAGTGAATCCTGGGCACCAGGAACACACTATAGGTACAATAACATTTGGAGAAAATTGTTTTGTTGGTGCATGGAGAGGAACTTGGATCCAGAGGAGGTTCCTATCGTGAATATTGTTAACTTTCTTGTCGAACAATTTGATAAAGGCCTTTCTAATAGATCTATTAATTGTTATAGATCAGCAATCTGTGCTGGACACTCCCTTGTCAATGGTAAAGCGGTAGGTAAAAATTTTATCATTTGTAGAGTTCTGAAAAGTATTACATTGAGGAGACCCCCTAGACCTAAATATCAATCCTGGTGGGATTTTAAAGCTACCTTAGACCTCTTTTCATCTTGGCCTGATAACGCTTCACTTAATAGAAAATGTCTTTCCATTAAACTCGCAACTCTCTTGAGTTTAGTTTCTTGTCGTACAGTTTCGGATGTAAAATCTCTTGATATTTCTAATAGATCATATGATATGTATGGTGTTAAGTTTGAAATCCTTAGAATGACCAAAATTATGTCAGACTCTGATTTTTTATCCTTGTTTCGATCTGTGCAAAAGACTCTGTGTTGTAGATTGTACGAAAGAGTATGACGCTAGAATGAGAGAAGTTCGCCCTCAGGATGCTAATCAACTCCTTATTTCCTTCGTTAAACCGTTTAAACCAGTCTCTTCTTCTTCCATAGCCAGATGGGTAAAGTCCGCAATGTGCCTTGCTGGTATTGACCTTTCTGAGTTCCAAGCCCACTCTCTTAGAGGTGCCATGGCTAGTAAATCCTTCAGGTCTGGTGGTAAGTTGGATGATATCCTGAAAGCAGCAGATTTGTCCAATGCATCCCCTTTTGCTCATCACTATTGTAAACATATTGAGCATGTCTCTGATGTTTTCCTTCAAGGCTAACAACATGCATAATGTAGCCTCCTGTCTTGTAATGAAATTGCGATTCTCCTATTAGCATGACCAGAGAATCTGGATTTCATTAAAGACACGGAGGCTAACATTATCCCACCCGTCCCTCCCTTGGACGGTATATTTATTGCTATTTTGATTATTCTATGCATTTGATTATACTGCCTTTACCGCTCAAGTTTATGACCCTTTTAACGTCTTCCTCCTTCTTTCCAGATAACTCCACCTGATGGATTACTCTCATCGTCTTCGACTCCTACTCACTTCGTTTCTTCCCTTCGAACTCCTGTTTTCTTCGCTCTCAAGATCAAGTTGGATCTCACCTTTTTGGAACTTTTGTTGCTTCGATTCATTTAAAAGAGGCAGTCTACTTGCTCCTCATGCCTTTTATACCATGTGTTCACTGCATTCTAGAATTGTTTTCTTTATGATGTAGTGTGGCTGCTTGTGACTGCATTAAAAGATTAATGCATAATGTTAGCCTCCGTGTCTTTAATGAAATCCAGATTCTCTGGTCATGCTAATAGGAGAATCGCAATTCAGGCCCACTTTGTTGCTATTTACTATTTTTCTCATCCCTAGTCCGACATGATCAGAGGGAGGGTGGGTAATTCAATATATAGTTCTGTCCTGGGAACAATCTGAGTGTGGTAGGGAAAACATGGCGGCAGTCGGCTGACTGCAGCAGTGCTCCGCTCCGTCCCGGTCCCGGGTGCCTGATCTTTTGCGTTTCTTCATTTGACTCGCTGACTTGGCGAGTTGTGTTGAGCAGGTTTTTTGCTCACAAAATCAAAACTCTTATTTTTGGGTCCGGAATATCGCCTAATCAAGCTGTTTTACTCTTACCTCGATGTGCCTGAATCAAACAACTATCTTCGGTGCTCAGGAGGGAGGGCGCTGCAGCTCCGCGGAGTCGACCAGCTGTAACAGCGGAGGTGAACGCCCTTCCCGAGGAAAGCTCACACCTGTGTTGCTGCGTTGGGGGAGAGCCGCCCTGGAGCTCCGCAGAGCTAGGAGAATTCGAAGCCTCCGCAGGGACACATGCATAAGCAGCTCCTGTGAAAATAACGAGTCGGCATTTGGAGCTAGTGTTTTTTCGCCCATTAAGCCTGGCAGTGGTTTTCTTTGCCGCTCACAGAAGCCTTATATGAAGGTGAAGCTAACAAATTAGCCACTCGACATGAATACCATGATAAAGAGGTGAGAAACACCAGAAGCTATCAAAAATCCTCAAGCTCAACTTTGGCACACATGAGCACTGCAGAATCTACCAGGAGGTTAAGAGGTAAGAGTGCAGCAAAGGGCTCGGTGGGGACCAGTATAGCCCGAAAAAAGAGAGCTAAAAGCGCGCTTCAAGCTACTGAGGAGGGGGCTGGCAGGGAGGTTTTTAGGTTAACTAAAAGCCCTCAAGACGGAGCAAAACTAAACTCAGATCAGGAAACATCCTCTTACCTATCAACTGAAGTTAAAGCGAAAAGGGAGAGGAAACGCGGCAAGGCTAAGCCCCCTACAACTTCCATTCCTAAAATCACTCCATCTTTACGCTCATATTTCAGGGTAATTCCCCAAGTCCTGAAAATTGGGAAAGATCACCAGCAGTGCTCAAATACTGTCACAAGACTCGACCTAGGTTCAGAGACCATGTCCACTAATGGGCAGGTTTTGTCCCCCGCGACAGAGGGCGCAGCAGCTGCCTCAGCTAACCCTCTAGAAAATCAGCCACAAACAAGCCAATACTGACTCCTCTCATATATTACAACTAGCAGAGAAGTCTTCTATAGTGGGAGATGGAGATGGAGATGGAGAGGGAGAGGGATTATTGCTTAAAAATCCGGCAGATCTAGGTATAAAAAACTCTGATGAAACAAGGACAGTTGACGAAACGGCACTACTATCAGTACCAGTTGATGGTGGTAGTGACCCCATCAGCGTTCCTATCAGTGTAACTACAGTTAACATGGAAGACAATTTTGAAGCTGGAATATTTTCTGAGCCCCCTTTGATAACACCCCAAGAATCAAGTGGCGCCGCAGGATCATGTCCAGAAACTATCTCCGTAGCTTCGATACAGCTAATGTTTGCAGCATTATCCACTGAGATTAAGCAAGGCTTTGCTGAGTCAGCTTCTAACCAGAGGGAGATAAGGAGTTTCTGCGAGTCTCTCGATGAGAGAATAGGCACCTTGACGCTGAGAACCCAAGCACTGGAGGAGACTGTGGGGCAAATATCGATGAGGGCAGAGGGCACCCAGGAAGACATCACAAGATTAAGAAAAGAAGATCAAGCCCTATCGGAGAGAATGGAGCTCTTAGAAAACAATGCAAGGCGTAGCAATATACGCATTCTGAATGTTCCTGAGGGAAGCGAAGGCACGGATATTAAGAGCTACATAATCACTCTACTAAAAGAAACTTTAAATCTTTCTCATTCCATTGAGGAGCTAGCAACCGATATTCAACGTATACATAGGGATCCTTTTAGACGCAACCCACAACGGACTAAACCCAGGAAAATTCTTGTAAATTTCCATACCTACTCCTTGAAGGAGCATATCCTAAATCAAGCGCTTAAGCTAAAGTCGCAATCATTTAAAGGCTTTAATTTTCAGATTCGCTCGGACCTGTCCCGGTTCACCTTAGACAAACAATGGGAGTTGGGCCAGAGGATGGACGCTTTCCGCAAATTTGGCGCTACCGTACAGATGGGTTTCCCCGCATCTCTTAAGATTATGCTAGACAATAAAATGTATAATATAAGATCAGTGCAGGCTGCTGATGACCTACTACTCTCTTTTGGCAGCAGGAAACAGAGAGACTAGAATTCAGATGTGTTGAAAACACAGCTAATAAAAAGCGCCTCTCAACTGTTCTAATGCCGCAAACTAAAAAAAAAAACGGAGAAAGTTAGAGGGAAAAAAGGGAAAGAGGAAAGGGGAAAAGAAGAGAAAAAAAAGGAAAAAAAAGGGGAAGAAAGAAAAAAAAAAAAGAAAAGAGGAAAGGGAAAAAAAATAAATAAATAAAGAGGGCGAGTCACACTATAAATATAAGAGGCACACAGGGTCGAGATGGGGAAGAGCTAGGGGCACTTACTTCCGGAAAACTTCCGGTTGGTGAGTACAGGGTTTTCCCAGGGTAGGAGGGGGGGGTGGGGAGGGCACGGGGGGATGTGGGGGCACAATTATACTTTAAAGAATGAGCTCCAATCTTTCTATGTAAATAAGTTTTTGAATATAAGGTTTTTTACTCATCTCAAGCAAAATAACATGAACTCATATAATTTGTCACCTAAATTACTAGTCTTACTGCCAGTCTCACCAAACAACCCAAACCAACATCACAATGAGTAAACTCAAATTATTTTCCTGGAATGTTAATGGTCTCCGCACCAGGCCTCGTGCTAACAAAATCATGCAATATCTTCGAGATACCGATGCGGGGATCATTATCCTCCAGGAGACGCATTTAATCGAGAGCGAGACACTCGAGTTGGTCCGAAGGAATAGATGGATAGAATCCTCGATTTCAACAACACAAGGATTTAATACACGGGGGTCTCGATTCTTTTTAAGAAATCCCTAAGGGTTAATATAATACAACAGAAGGTGGATGCTGGAGGGAGATGGGTCATTGTAGCAGTAGAGTTAAGAGGAATGAAGTTAACACTAGTGGGCTATTATGGCCCAAATATTGACGATCCCTCAGCACTGAAAACCCTATTCAACCATTTGTTAAGTTTCCCAGACCCGGTGATTATAGCCGGGGATTTCAATATTACTTTGAACCCACTTTTGGACAAATCCCCTAACAGTAGACAAAAAAGTATCTCTAAATCTAGAAACTGTCTTTTAGGTCTAATGAACCAGTATGGATATATTGACATCTGGCGGATCAGAGAGGGTCAAAGGCAAGACTTCTCATTTAGAAATTCTAAATATAGACATAAATCTAGAATTGATTTTATTCTTACTAGTAGAGCTTTGGCCGATGACATTGCCTCAATACACTACACTCCAACACATTTCTCTGATCATTCGGCAATCGAGTTAGAATTAAAATTGGTTACGGCACCGCCTACAAGAATGTGGTCCTTTGATAGGTCCTTACTCTCTTCAATAGAAGATATTGAATTCTTACAGTTAGAAACACGCTACTTCTTCAACACTAACAGTGGAACAGCCTCAACAGGAACTATATGGGATGCATTTAAATGTACACTAAGAGGCCTCATTAAAAATAAAGTTGCTTATAGAAGAAGGCAGTATACAGAGGAAGTAACTTCAATTGAAGAAAACATTTTGACAGTTCAGTCTGACATCGATATTATTGGTCTAATAGACAATCAGGACCTTGCCGAAAAACACGTTGAGCTAGATAGGTTAAAGAACGCATTATCGGCAATTCTAGAGAAACGTGTCTTGCAGAGATGGGAGGCAAGCAAGCTCTCACATTTTCAATATGGCGAGGGGGCAGGGAAATTACTTGCCTGGAAGACAAAATCTGACCTGGTCCGTAACAACATTTCCTCTGTTACATCAGCGAGGGGTACCTTTTCCAGGGACGACGAAATCAGAGTAGCTTTTAGAACTTTCTTTCAAACTATATATCAAGACGGTCTTGATGTAACTCAGAATGACATCACGAGTTGGTTGGGAGGTATCTCTCTACCATCTTTAACATTAGATCAGAGCCGTTCCTTGGATGAGGATATAACCATTACAGAGGTAGAGGAGGCTATAAGGAGAGCAAAGGGTGGAAAGGCGGCAGGCACTGATGGTTTGCCATGTGAAATATATAAAAAATTGATCCCAGAGGTCTCTCCAGTATTAGTTACCCTATTTAATCAAATTCTGAGAGACGGCGAATTGCCACCTGAATCATGGGATAATGCCTCCATCACCCTCATCTTGAAGCCTGGCAAACCCTCTTCAGATTGTGGCTCATATCGGCCTATTTCTATTCTAAACGCTGACTACAAAATCTTTGCCACTATATTGGCCAATCGGTTGGGGCGGGTAGCGCCAGATATTATAGCTCCGAATCAAAAAGGGTTTATAAAGGGGAGACAGCTGTCTGAGCTCACTTATGAACTACTAGGCTCTATAGATATCGCTATAAAAGAGGCGATCCCCTTGGCTGTCCTCACGTTGGATGCTACCAAGGCCTTCGACAGGGTGAATTGGCTATACCTGTCGGAGGCCTTGAGGAAGTTCAATGTAGGGGATAGATTTTGAAGAACGATAAACTTGTTATTTCGGTGCCCATCTGCTTCACTTTTGATAAACGGCGGTTTGACGGAGCCATTCAGGGTCACGAGAGGAACTAGGCAGGGTTGTCCCCTGTCCCCCCTCCTTTTTGATGTATACATCGAACCCTTTGCTCAAATTTTAAGAGATAGTACACTCATTAAACCTTTTACTTTTGGTGGCTGGGAGAAAAAGGTGGCACTTTATGCGGATGACATTATGATTTTTACTTCTAGCTATGATGAGGCATACCCAGAGATAATCGATCTGGCTCTCAAATTTGGTAAAGTCTCAGGTTATGAGATTAACGCCTCCAAGACAGAGTCAATGTCCTGGAATATGAATATAACTGACAATAACGGGACATCCAAAACCCAAATTCGCTACCTGGGGATAAACATAATTAAAGACATCAACGTAATTGCTTCTCTAAACTTCACCAAAGTAGCTGCAGAATGCCGGAAACTCATGAGAGCCTGGTCACATCTCCCGCTCACCGTCTTGGGTAAGGTTAACCTGGCGAAGATGAGTATCTTACTGAAAATTTCTTTTCTGTTTAACTCAATTCCACTTTCTTTTGATGTAAAATTAATTTCAAAGCTGCAGGGCGAAATTACCAGCTTTATT
Source organism: Lissotriton vulgaris (assembly GCF_964263255.1). Lineage (NCBI taxonomy): Eukaryota > Metazoa > Chordata > Amphibia > Caudata > Salamandridae > Lissotriton > Lissotriton vulgaris. The sequence continues at coordinate 157,595,540 of NC_141699.1, read as the reverse complement.
TGGAATAGTAAAAGTCCCAGAATCTCGTGGAAAAAAATCAGACGTCTTACGGAGAAGGGAGGGCTGGCTGGTCCAGACCTTCAAATCTATGCATGGGCTTTCCAGCTCTCGCATACACGTATGTTGCTTAAAACTCCTACATCTACAGGGATGGGCCTTCTTTTTTCTACACTATTGGAATGTGAAAGAGTAGAACAATCTGGTTTCTTGTTTAAATTTGGAGACCCCAAATTCTTTAAGAAAATAAAATTAAAAGTTTTACAAGGGATTGCATCTACTTGGTATAAAGTGAGGCAAGCGACTAAAGTTGGCTACTATTCTGGGAAGGCTCCTATATGGAACTTGCCCGTTCCCCCTGCATGGACAACGGATGCACTTACCAATCCGTTAATAGAAGCTGGTATCAATAGTTGGGATGACTTGTTTATGGATGGGTCTTTGCTTCCATGGGACTATTTAATTAACAAAGTAGGCCCAAATCTGTCGAGATTTAAATATATTCAGATCTCTAGCTGGGCACAGTCATATAAGGAGCAGCCAGCACGGTTTAGTAAGCTGCCTATAGGTGGTTATAGTGAATTGGTAACTTGCCTTCTAGACAGCCCAGTGGCAAAGAAAGAAATTTCACTCTGGTATAACAAAATAATAGATGAAATAGATGCCAACTTCCATTTACTGACATCATTATGGGCTGAATCAATACCAGGTTTGGATGTGGAGGAGCTTTGGATGGCCTCTTGCTCAACACTCTGGGACCTAGTTAAAGCTGCGTGGCTTCGTAGGAACCACCTTTTTACTATACATAGGGCATACTATTCCCCGCATAGGTTGACCAAGTTTTCTCTAACAGGTCCGGTGGTATGCCCCAGATGTGGGTTAATTGCAGCAACAGACATTCATATGTTCTTCAACTGTCCAAATCTATCCGCTTATTGGGAAGCCATCAGCAGCAAGCTATCACAATCGTTGGGTGAACACATCTCTATAGACCTTGCTCTTGTTATCTTTGGTCTTAATAGCAAAGTCTGCAACGCCTCAACCAATTTGCGATTCTATGCCATTCTAGCGGCTCGTAGGGAGATATGTAGACACTGGAAAGATGCTCAACCACCCACAGTGCATGAATGGCGAGCATCACTTCTTCAAATTTCTAAACTGGACCTCGCCAGGGCAGGAAATTCCAATAGGAGAGCTTTTTGGGCCATGCTTGGATAGTAGCGATAAGCCTGGGTTGTCTTTTTTTTTTCCCCCCAGGTCCTATGATTAATGCGCGCATTGCCTACCCTTGCTTCCATCACTAAGTGTCTTGGAGTTATGGGGGTCTCGATAACTCGGGCACTATCTACTAAGGCTCAGCCCTAAGCAAGATCATGTCTGGCCTGTGTGAATGGTGCTGATGGGAATTGGTCTTCCTCCCTCCCCAATGATTTCTCCCTCCAGATATACGCTGAGACAGCACAGAACACGACCATACGCCTGATTGCTCTGTGGCGGTCTTTTGATTTTGATAGATTGGAGCCGTGCACGCAAATGAGGATGAAAAAAATAATTAAAAAAATATATATATATATATATATATATATATATATATATATATATATATATATATATATATATATATATATATATATATATATATATAGTTCTGTCCTGGGATTTAGGGATTTACCATATGTGTGTACAAAATTAATAATTCATGTTGCAAACAATTATGATGCCGCTGGTTCAATTCACCCTAATTAGAAATCCTTTTTAATGCTCGAGTCAAGCACTGTAGGCATGTCTTTACTATAAAAATAACTTACTTTCTATCACTCTAAATCATCTTGAACCTCAACTTTACGCCTCCAAACTTGGGAAATGCTTGCATAGAAAAATGCATTTTTTAGCTATTCATTTGAAAGAAGGAAATAACCAGCAGAATTTGTGGCCTATTTATTTTCAGGTCTACACACTGGATCCTGTTGGGTCCTCAGGGCCCTTGAAATAAGGAGAGCAACACATTCAAGAGTACATGTGTGCAGGGTTGACTTGTTTCGTGATTGATTATATCGCCGGGTCTTGGCCAAAAACACATTTTTGAAAATGTTTTCTGAGAAGAATGAAGTATTTTGTTAGATACCAACTCACTCTCATAATGTGTCACAGTGAGGGTCTCTAAAAGGAGTGCCAAAAGTACTGCGCTTTGGAAATTGGGTAGGCTGAGATGCAGAGCCACCTTAGAGTGAACAGGGGAGGAGCATTCAGATATTTGTAGCTTCTTTGCCAGAACCATGTTTTAAAAATAACTATGATCAACCCAGATCACATTATTTTGAATTCCATTCATTCTTTGGAATCTGGCTCTGCTCCTGAGAGCTGCTGGAGTGTATGTCATGTAACATAGGAGTTCAAAAACTGAGATTTCCTCTAGAATTTAACAATGCATGTCGCTCTCCATCCAGAGGGATTGGCTCTCTACTGATCTTCCTTCTAGATGATGTTAGCATTAAAGTGGATATGCGCAGCACAGTGGCACATGTTCACCTGAACATGCTGGCTGCCTTGAGTAAAAATGATCATGGCTGTCTCAATTATTGTTGCAAGAGATGGAGTATGATCATGGTACTGGAATGGATTAAATCCTTCTTGCACTGGGGCATCCTCATGGTCAATATTCTGTCAATCAGGTATAACTCTAAGTGTAAGGTGTGGTGCATCATGGGGTTTCATATATATATATATATATATATATATATATATACATATATTCAACACACTAAGGTGTCTTGATTCACATTTGTATTACTTTAATAAAAAGACATATCTGGCAAAAACTCTATCTAGATGCAGATTCTTCACCTTAGACTATTCCCCAGGCGCCAGGCTGGATCCAGAAAATCTTAAGCAGTACCCCTGCACGCCAGTAGCTAGCGTCGAAAGGCTTTTCGTCGACATCCTAGGCATCGCCTGTGCCAAATGTGACATGCGCAGTACCCATATAAGTACCGCCCCAACGCGCTGACATCTGTTTTTTTTTCAAAATTATTTCTGTGCTAGAAACACAAAGCCACTGCAGAAGGCTATTTGACCAGTGTGCAGAGGATAAGGGCCTGCACAGACCTTTTTAGTTTGAAAAGTCCAGTTCATACTATATTGAGGATGAGAGAGTCGGAAAGATATCTGGGGCTAGATGGAGTCTCTACTAGGTGAGGCGTAACCAAAGGGAAGTAAATTTTTCATCTGATAGAAACTTCTATATGCAGATTCCGTACAATAGAATAGATATTAAAGTTATACCCTTCTTGGAGGTGGGCCCACAAGGTTGCTCAGAGCAAAAAGTCCTGGAGAATCGAACAGGCAAAGTGCCCACACCAACAGACCTAATTGTCAAGGCAGTAGTGTTTGGTACAGGTGTGCTAGGATGCCCAGGTAGCAGTCAGATAGATGTCCAGGACACACACTCCACAAGCTAACTCAGTAGATGCAGCTGTGGCTCTGCTGCAATGAGAAAAGAAGAATATATGAGAGAACACGCAAAACACTTTCTTCCGTAATATTCAATGTACTCAGTTTGTAGTGTGCTCGCTGGTATTGACCTTTCTGAGTTCCAAGCCCACTCTCTTAGAGGTGCCATGGCTAGTAAATCCTTCTGGTCTGGTGGTAAGTTGGATGATATCCTGAAAGCAGCAGATTTGTCCAATGCATCCCCTTTTGCTCATCACTATTGTAAACATATTGAGCATGCCTCTGATGTTTTCCTTCAAGGCTAACAACATGCATAATGTAGCCTCCTGTCTTGTAATGAAATTGCAATTCTCCTATTAGTATGACCAGAGAATCTGGATTTCATTAAAGACACGGAGGCTAACATTATCCCACCCGTCCCTCCCTTGGACAGTATATTTATTGCTATTTTGATTATTCTATGCATTTGATTATACTGCCTTTACCGCTCAAGTTTAGGACCCTTTTAACGTCTTCCTCCTTCTTTCCAGATAACTCCACCTGATGGATTACTCTCATCGTCTTCGACTCCTACTCACTTCGTTTCTTCCCTTCGAACTCCTGTTTTCTTCGCTCTCAAGATCAAGTTGGATCTCACCTTTTTGGAACTTTTGTTGCTTCGATTCATTTAAAAGAGGCAGTCTACTTGCTCCTCATGCCTTTTATACCATGTGTTCACTGCATTCTAGAATTGTTTTCTTTATGATGTAGTGTGGCTGCTTGTGACTGCATTAAAAGATTAATGCATAATGTTAGCCTCCGTGTCTTTAATGAAATCCAGATTCTCTGTTCATGCTAATAGGAGAATCGCAATTCAGGCCCACTTTGTTGCTATTTACTATTTTTCTCATCCCTAGTCCGACATGATCAGAGGGAGGGTGGGTAATTCAATATATAGTTCTGTCCTGAGATATACCATATGTGTGTACAAAATTAATAATTCATGTTGCAAACAATTATGATGCCGCTGGTTCAATTCACCCTAATTAGAAATCCTTTTTAATGCTCGAGTCAAGCACTGTAGGCATGTATTTACTATAAAAATAACTTACTTTCTATCACTCTAAATCATCTTGAACCTCAACTTTACGCCTCCAAACTTGGGAAATGCTTGCATAGAAAAATGCATTTTTTAGTTATTCATTTGAAAGAAGGAAATAACCAGCAGAATTTGTGGCCTATTTATTTTCAGGTCTACACACTGGATCCTGTTGGGTCCTCAGGGCCCTTGAAATAAGGAGAGCAACACATTCAAGAGTACATGTGTGCAGGGTTGACTTGTTTCGTGATTGATTATATCGCCCGGTCTTGGCTAAAAACACATTTTTGAAAATGTTTTCTGAGAAGAATGAAGTATTTTGTTAGATACCAACTCACTCTCATAATGTGTAACAGTGAGGGTCTCTAAAAGGAGTGCCAAAAGTACTGCGCTTTGGAAATTGGGTAGGCTGAGATGCAGAGCCACCTTAGAGTGAACAGGGGAGGAGCATTCAGATATTTGTAGCTTCTTTGCCAGAACCATGTTTTAAAAATAACTATGATCAACCCAGATCACATTATTTTGAATTCCATTCATTCTTTGGAATCTGGCTCTGCTCCCGAGAGCTGCTGGAGTGTATGTCATGTAACATAGGAGTTCAAAAACTGAGATTTCCTCTAGAATTTAACAATGCATGTCGCTCTCCATCCAGAGGGATTGGCTCTCTACTGATCTTCCTTCTAGATGATGTTAGCATTAAAGTGGATATGCGCAGCACAGTGGCACATGTTCACCTGAACATGCTGGCTGCCTTGAGTAAAAATGATCATGGCTGTCTCAATTATTGTTGCAAGAGATGGAGTATGATCATGGTACTGGAATGGATTAAATCCTTCTTGCACTGGGGCATCCTCATGGTCAATATTCTGTCAATCAGGTATAACTCTAAGTGTAAGGTGTGGTGCATCATGGGGTTTCATATATATATATATATATATATATATATACATATATTCAACACACTAAGGTGTCTTGATTCACATTTGTATTACTTTAATGAAAAGACATATCTGGCAAAAACTCTATCTAGATGCAGATTCTTCACCTTAGACTATTCCCCAGGCGCCAGGCTGGATCCAGAAAATCTTAAGCAGTACCCCTGCACGCCAGTAGCTAGCGTCGAAAGGCTTTGCGTCGACATCCTAGGCATCGCCTGTGCCAAATGTGACATGCGCAGTACCCATATAAGTACCGCCCCAACGCGGTGACATCTGTTTATTTTCAAAATTATTTCTGTGCTAGAAACACAAAGCCACTGCAGAAGGCTATTTGACCAGTGTGCAGAGGATAAGGGCCTGCACAGACCTTTTTAGTTCGAAAAGTCCAGTTCATACTATATTGAGGATGAGAGAGTCGGAAAGATATCTGGGGCTAGATGGAGTCTCTACTAGGTGAGGCGTAACCAAAGGGAAGTAACTTTTTCATCTGATAGAAACTTCTATATGCAGATTCCTTACAATAGAATAGATATTAAAGTTATACCCTTCTTGGAGGTGGGCCCACAAGGTTGCTCAGAGCAAAAAGTCCTGGAGAATCGAACAGGCAAAGTGCCCACACCAACAGACCTAATTGTCAAGGCAGTAGTGTTTGGTACAGGTGTGCTAGGATGCCCAGGTAGCAGTCAGATAGATGTCCAGGACACACACTCCACGAGCTAACTCAGTAGATGCAGCTTTGGCTCTGCTGGAATGAGAAAAGAAGAATATATGAGAGAACACGCAAAACACTTTCTTCCGTAATATTCAATGTACTCAGTTTGTAGTGTGCTCACGGGGTGTCACTCTCTGATCCAAGAGTATGGAATTCAATGTAAAAATCGTGTACCCTACCTAGGGTATATCCCTCTTGGCACTACCAAATCCCCATTCTCTGGGGTCGACTACATTTTTTAAAAATGTTATCAACCCCAGAGAATGGGGATTTGGTAGTGCCAAGGGGGACGGACCCTACCTAGGGTAAGCTATTTCTGCTGGAATGAGCTCACAAGCGCTCAGGGGGTTGCTTCTTGGCAAATGCGTAGGAGATCTTGATACAGGGTATAAATCCATCTGCAGATGGTCTATTTCTGCACTGCTTTTCCCGTCTTCATTCCAATGAACCCTAGAAAGAGCTTATTGGCCGCCCGGTGCTTTTTGGTTTGATCGATGTAGAATAACAGAGTCCTTTTAGAGTGCAGGGGCAGTGTAAGGCAGAGCCAAGATAGCCGGTTGCGTAACCTTGTGGCCAACGTGAAAGGTGTCACCATATTCAGCAGAAAAGAGGCCCGGGTTCTAAGAACCAAATTGTCTAAGAAGAATCTGGAGCATGGAGGGTTAACTGAAAGATACTGTTGCTCTCTGACCCTCCTGGATGATGTGATGGCCAACAAAAAGACTGTCTTGTTCGTAGGAAGCTGTAGAAGGTAGTTGTGCATGGATTCAAACAGAAAACACAACAAATAGGTTAAAAGTAAATTAAGGTTCAATTGGGGCATTTCAAAAGGCTTGGGTGGAAACGTGCTGAAAAACGTTCAGAAAGCAGGTCACAACAAGTGACTTAAGCAGGCAGGGTTGGTCCTGCAACCTCAAAAAAGCTGAGAAGTCTGAAAGATACACCTTAACTGTGCCCAGAGCAAGAACTTGCCAGGCTAAGAACAAAACAAACAACACTTCGTACAAGGGTGCAGAAAGTGGGGCAACGTTTTTCTCAGTGCACCAAGCTAAAACTTGTCCCAAAGGCAAGTATATGTAAAAAGGAGAGAAAAACCCCTTGTTGTAGCCAAAGGAGTAGGGTACGCTTGACAAGTAAAACAAATATTCCCTTGGTTGTGAAAGGAACAGGATACAAGGTTCAACTCGCAACTAGGTCGTACCTCACAAGGCGCACAATAATTAAAATTCATCAAGGAAAATTCCACCTAATATTTGAATCAATTGCTAAATAGCACTGAAGTTTTACAAAAATCTTTTAATATTAAAAAACAGGTTACAATGTTAAAATTTCAATACACTTCCTATCTATCACAGTTTTATGCAAAACAATTCATAAAAATAATTCATAAACATAATAAATGTAAAATACCCAATTACAATCAGTTTACACAATATGCCATGACAGTTAGACAGTATACTTTGTCTTTTTTGGACCTACAGATACGAAAATGAGAGTATCCAGGCCAGGTTTCTAAACTGTCCGATAGGATATGTTCCTTTGAAAGACAAAGAATACTATCTAACTGTCATGGTATATTGTGTAAACTGATTATAATTGGGGATTTTACATTTATTGTTTTTATGAATTGTTTTTATGAATTATTTTGCATAAAACTGTGATAGATAGGAAGTTTATTGAAATGTTAACATTGTAACCAGTTTTTATTAATAAAAGATTTTTATAAAACTTTAGTGTTATTTAGCAATTGATTCAAATATTAGGTGGGATTTTTCTTGATGAATTGTATTATTGTGTGCCTTGTGAGGTACGACCTAGTCTTGAGTTGAACCTTGTATCCTGTTCCTTTCATAACACAAGGGAATATTTGTTTTACTTGCCAAAGGCAAGTATATACAGTTTTTGTCGATGGATGCCTGACTGCCAAAATAACCTCACAGACTTCGGAAGGGAGATTGAAGACACTCAACTGTCACCATTCAATCTCTAAGCATCAAGGGGGAGAGTGTGCAGGTTTGGGTGCAGAACACTCCCCTATTGTTGTAACAGGAGATCATTCCAAAGGTACAGCTTGATCAAAGGACAGATACACATGCTCAGGAGTTCTGGATACCATACTCTGCTCGACCAACCAGAGCCCACCGGGGTGCCTTGTGCCTAGTTAGTTCTTATCTTTTTCAGAACTCAGGGGAGAAGAGGTATCGGCGGAAAGGAGTATAAGTATCCCATTGGCCGGTCCAGTACAAATGCATCGCTGAGCGAGAGTTGCTTTGGAAAAAGGGCAGAAGTGCTAACATAGCACATTCTCTGCAGTGGCCAATACATCTAGCAATGGTACTCGTCAGTCCTGAAAGTGAACTTGAGCCGCCTCTGAGTGCAGACGCCATTCATGGCCTGTGAGTCATCAACAGCCACGTTTGTCAGCTCTGGTGTTTAGAGATCCCTGCTAAGTGCTGCACAACTAGGAAAATGTTCTGACATTCCAGCCATGTCCAGAGGCACCAAGCCTCCAGGCACAGGGTCCATGACCCCACTCCGCCCAGCTTGTTGTAATACCACATGGCGGTGGTGTTGCTGTAAGGCAGGAACGCTTTCAATGCCTTGCAAATTGCCCCTAGCTCCAGAAGATTGACATGGGGCTTAGTCTCCGTTGGAGAACAGAGGCATCTGATTTCCACCTCTCCCACATTGCCACTCCATCCCAGAAGCGGTGCATCGATCACCACTGTCAGCTCTGGATGGGGAAGGGAGAGGGGTCTGTTTCTGACCCAATCACGGTCCATTAACCACCACTGCAGGTCTTTGCATTCTCTTCAAAATCTACACCAGGTCAGAGAGACTCCCCTGGCGTTGCACCCACTGGGACTACAGATCCTGCTGTAGAGCCTGCATATGCCATTGAGCGTCCTTCACCAACAGGATGCAAGGGGCCATCAGACCCAGCAGTCTCAGTGTCAGTTTCACCAAAATCCAGGATTGAGGTTAAAACATCAGGATCAAAATGAGAATGTCCTGCACTCTCCATTCGGAAGGATAGGTGCAGAATGCACCGCGTCCGGAAAGTCTCTGATGAGAAGGAGTGTCTTAGGAGTCCGGTGCGACTTTGGTACGTTGATAGTGAACCCTGGCAAATGCAGGCGGTATGCAATAGTCAGGAGGTGGGTAACAACTGCCTGTGGTGAGCCCTCCTTTAGTAGCCAGCCGTCGCAGTAGGGAAAGTCTGAAACTGCCGACCTCTGCCGTTGTGCATCAACCACAGCCATCACCTTTGTGAACATTGGGGGCACTAAAGAGGCCAAAGGGGAGCACAGCAAACTGAAAATGCTCCTGTCCCACCATGAATCACAGGTAATGCTGACATCCTGCACGTCCAAAGCTACCATCCGGTCTCAAGGTTCTAACACAGACAGGACCTGAGCAAGTGTTAGCATCTTGAATTTCCCATAGCTAAAGGAAGGCATTGAGAGAACGCAGATCTAAGAGAGGGCAGATACCTCTGTCTTCCTTTGGCAGTAGAAAGTAGTGGGAACAGCAACCACAAACTACGTCTGATGCTGGTACCCTCTCTATGGCTCCATAGCCATGAAAAGGCTGGGAAACCTGTTGGCCATGGTGGCTCCGCTGGAAAGGACATGGCTGATAACCTCAACCATTGCAGTGAAAGGAAGAGTGAAGTTGGTGTGGCCCATAGCGAGCCCCAACGACTGGGCAGTGATCCTACTCTCCTTGAAGGGCTTAAGTGCTAAATCGGCTTTGTTGCCAAACAGGCAAGTGCCATTAAAGGGTATCCGTAAGGAATGCCTGACCATCCCCCAAAATGCCAGATGATCTCAGCCAGGCGTGGAGGTGTAGTACCACCAATGAAGCAATGGCCCTGCCCAGCGAATCTATTGTGTCGAGCATGCATCTGATGGCAAACTATGCTGAATCCCTGCCATCGGCGACAGCCTGGTTCAGGTTGGATCGGGCCTCTTCCAAGACGATGGGCAGCACTTGCGCACTAATTCCCACACAGTGTAGCGATATCATCCCAAATAACACTAGGTTTACCGACCGCAGTGCAAGGCTGTGGACAAGAAAATCTTTTCTCAAAAGTATCCAGCTTCTTGGATCCCTACCTGGTGGAGTGGTAGGCAACGCAACAGTATCCACTGTGGATGTTGAGGCCTGCGCCACCAGGCTCTCAGGGGTGGGGTGCTGGGTGAGAAAAACTTAGTCCCCAGGAGTGGGGCAGTGGGGACGTGCAATCATCCTGTGCATGGGGTGCACGTGCAAGGCTTGATCCAGGACCTTGGAGAGGACATCAGACCAGGCTAATTTATTCATAAAACTTATAAAGCCCCCTGCCACCCAAACGGTATCCTGGAGCTAGCCACTAACAAAAATATGAGAGATGTAGAAAAGAAAGAAAAAAAACTAAAAGAACAGTGATGGAGCACCTGAAGATGACAGACAGCCAAGACTCAACCAATTACTTTGGGAAGAGCCAGGTCTTAAGTGCCCTCCTAAACTGTAACAAGCTGGTCATAGATCTTAGTGAAAGAGGAAAAGAATGCCAAAGATTGGCTGCACTAACCATAAAGGTCCGGCCACTTTTCCTGGATTTCCTGAACTTGGTCATGCATAGCAGATAACCGGATGTGGATTGAAGAGCTCTGTTGGGAGTATATCTTCTAAGCCTCTTTCGTAGGGGATTCATTGGAGGGCAATAGAGAGTTTGTGTGGGATATCCCTGACTAAAGCACCTCCTTGAAGACATCGATCTTGACCTCTATGAAGGGCAGCTGGAAATCAAGGACCTCAGCGGGCCTTCTCATCACAATAGCTCCTTCCTCCCTAACCACACTAGAAGGAGAGACCAGGCCAGCATCTTGTGAGGTGTACAGGCTACTGGCATCCATCAGGGGATAAGGGTAACCATAAGGATTCTAGATCCATCCCAGCCAGAATCCCTGAGAAGAGTTCGTGGCCCTGGGAATGGTACCATGGGACTGAACCCCAGCAAAGGTTGTTGGTCCGTAACCGGGGTTTGTCCGTATACGGGAACAGATCAAGAGGACCCGACTGGTGCAGAGGTTAAACCCTTCCAGCGGAAATCCAGTTGGTGCACCTCCTAGACTCGTGGGGCCTGAAGGCACACAAGAGAAGCCTACATGCCCCAAGATGAGGTGCTGAGCCTCATTAAACTCCCTGCGTTGGACGGGGGTCATTCGGGGAAATTCAAGAAGGTACGGAGCAGACCCAGGTTCAGGGTACGTGGGTGAAGTGGAGCAGTGGAGCCTCGACTTGTTGCGTCATACCTTCGCCTCACCCGATCACTTGGACCAGCGCAGAGAGGTTGAAGAGTGTTTTAACTTCTTTGATTATTTTGTGCTTGTGGGACCTACCTGACAACACCTTCGATCTTGACGACGACTGATGGGAACAACTCCAAAAGCGAGCCCAAGACCATCCACGTGACAGGGACCTGGTGCAGAGTCTTCCGATGTCAGGCTGCAGATTCATGGTGCAGCAGTTGGGACAGTTCCTGGAGTGGTGGTCTGGCTTTATTTATTTATTTTTATTTATTTATTTTTGTAATTTATTGAGCGCGAACGAAAACCCGTAGGCGTCTCGGCGCTAGATTATTCAACTAATTTTCCCAAGATGAAAACAGGCTTCTGAAGGTTAATTGTCGATATTACTGATTAAAAATGCAGGTCTTCAATCTTTTGCGAAACTGTAAAAGTGAGAGGCTTGTCCTGATGTGCTGCTACAGGGTGTTCCATAATTTGGGTGACGAGACTAAAAAGCGGCGATCACCCCATGAAACTGTTTTTGACCGTGGAACCACTAGTTGGTTAAGAGTAGCAGATCGAAGCTGCCTGGCAGGTTTATAGGGTATCAGCTGGTCCTTAAAATAATGTGGTCCTTGGTCATGAAGTGTCTTGTATACTATGCAAAGTGATTTAAATTTGATCCGATTGCGGATCGTCAGCCAATGATATTTCTTGATTGTGTCTGATATAGCCGAAAACTTGGGTGTTCTAGAGAGCTGACGTACTGCTGCATTCTGTATTGTCTGAAGCTTATTGGTTACCCTGACCTGGGCATTTAAGAATAGGCCATTACAATAGTCAAGGGAGGGGGCGTGGCTTGGGCGCCGATGGCGATGGTCGCCTCAGAGCTCGGCTCCGGGACTAAGCCCGGGATTATCCTGAAAATCGGAGGCTGCGGGGCACCCCAGACCCCGCATTCTGCTGAGTGTGCCGACGGTAACCTGCCGAGGCCCCTGGTGGAGATCGGACAAGGGTTGTTCCGGAGTAAGACCGAAGTTTGCGGAGTTGCGGAGTGCGACCCAACATGGCGCCCGGACTCCTTTGTCCCCCTGTGAGGAACTACTGACTTGGAGAAGAGCCGCGGGCAGCGACTGGCGCCCGGCTTCGCCATCCCCGGCTGTTCTGGGCATGGGACATTTATTGGATTGGACCTTTTGCAACGGATTCGCACTCGGTTGGACGGCCGGGTGGGTGCCCACGCAGTGGAGGGCACCGGGAGCGGACGCCCTGTGATCCGAGCGGTGGCCCGCCTCGCGACTCCGCAACTAGCTACGTCTTCCTGGCCAGTCCACCTACATGGGAGGCGCGACACTCTGGCGCCGCAAATCATCCGAGGGAGTTGGTGGCCCTCACCCCGGGGCTATAGTGGATGAGCGGGCCTGCCCGACTCGGCGACGGCTGTCTCCGCCCCCTCATCGGTGCCCCAGGACGCCGTGGCGGTGGCGTGAGCCGAAGCGGCGGAATCTCCACGGGCTCTGGAGAAGGAGGTCGTCCATACTCGAATTGAGGACAAGCACCCGGGAAGGTCGTGGTCGACACCTGCACGCGGAGCCGCCTACTCCGGGTCTCTCACGGAGTGCCCCTGGAAGCATGGGGAAACCTAGAGGGGCCAAGGGATCCAACCAGACCGCCTCGGACTCTGAAGCCCAGGACAAGGAGGAGCAGGGGGACCCAAAAAGTTCTGGTGGCGCGCAGATGCAGCAACAGTTCGACCGTGTCCTAGAGGCGATAGCGACCACGAGATCGGCCCTCCAACAGGACATTGCTCAGGTGGCGACGAGCCTGGGCCTCCTCAGAGCGGACCATGGCAAACTTTCAGACCGGGTCAAGGAGGTGGAGAGCAAGGTGGAAACCTTGGAGCCGGCGCAGCGAACCTTGGCCGCGACGATGAAGGACGCCCTATCCCGAATTGCGACCCTGGAACAGAGGGCGGAGGATGCGGAAGGCCGCAACAGGAGGAACAACATCCGAGTGGTGGGCCTGCCGGAAAAGATCGAGGAGGGTGACATGGTGACATACTTGGAGACCTGGCTCCGAGACACGGTGGTCCCGGAAGGACTGTCCTCCTTCTACACTCTAGAACGGGCCCACAGAGTCCCAGCACGGCCCCCACAGCAGGGACGCACCCCGAGACCGGTGGTAGCGCGGCTGCTGCATTTTCGAGACAGGGACCTAATCCTCAATGCCGCCAGGCACAATGGCCCGTTCAAAGTAGCGAACAGTCAGGTGAACATCTTCCCGGATTACACCTACGAGACTCAGCGCAAGCGGTTCTCCTTCCTAGCGGTTAAGCGCGAGCTCAGGAGCGAGGGCATTCAGTATTCACTCCTGTACCCTGCAAGGCTCCGCATCATTGTCGACGACAAAACCCAGTTCTTCGACACCCCGGAGGATGTCTGTGTCTGGCTTGAGCTCTACAGGTCAGGGAAAGATGGCTTTGGCTCCTCGTCCCAACAGGCAGATGAGCCGGAACAAAGACGGCGATCCAAGAGGGTCAGGAATCGCCGCGGCCGCACGGGAGGGCCCTCAACTGCGGAGACATCATCGGAGCGGAGGGGAGTGCTGGAAGTATTGTCGGAGTTGTCGGGAGCACGGAATGAAACCATCGAGGAGGAAGAAAACCTGGGTGATGAGGGTGCACCATCGGACTCGGAGGACTCAGTGGCCGATAGCGCCCATACACCGGTGATCACACCGAAATCGGTGGAGGACCTATTGGATGGACAAGGGTAACGGGGTATACTGCCTTGTTTTGGGTGGGGGCCCGGCAGGGGGGAGGCGGTTGCCGTCCTTTATTGCTGACAAAGGGGGAGAAAGGGTTTGGGGGCCTCTGCTTTTGCCCCGGACGGTTTCGGTACTGGTTGGGGCTTGTTATAGTCCTGGTGGCCCGGGCGACGAGGGCCCACTGCCTCCGCCCAGCCCGCACCTGGCCCATAAGGCCTTCCTACGGTGGCGACCGTAGGATTAGTGGGGGTTCTTGGGTTGTTGACAGACGAGGTTTGGATGGGATCTAGATGGTGCAGTTTGGGTCCTGTTCTGGGGTGGGTGGATAGGGGTTTGACTGGTTTTTGGGTTGTTTGGTTTTGGTTGGGGAAAATGGCCGCCATCAGTGCTGGGAGGATTGATGTCTTTTCTTTGTGGAGACCCGGATGGGGGGACTGTGCAAGAACAATCTGGGACAATGGCTGAAGTTGCTAACTTGAAATGTGTTACTTGGAACGTAAGGGGGCTTCACACTATGTCCAGGCGCCACAAGGTCCACGCTTACTTAGTGCGTAGGGGAGTGCAAATGGCGCTGCTGCAGGAAACTCATCTGAACAAGGCGGAAGGGGCGGCGCTTCAGCGTAGATGGCGGGGGCAGGTCTTTTCCACGTCGTACTCCGCTTATGCCAGGGGGGCGCTAATATGGATCAGAGCAGGGGTCCCCTTCCAAGTCACGAGGACAGTGTTGGATCCAGAGGGGCGTTTCGTGGCCATCTCGGGCACTCTAGGGGGGAGGGACCTGAACGTTTGCTGTGTATACGCTCCTAATGTAGACCAGACTGCCTTCCTTTCCAGGTTATCGGGCTCGTTGGCCGACTTCTTTGCCGGGCCCCTCCTGCTTGGAGGAGACTTTAACTCCGTAGTTGATGTGGACATAGACCGCTCGCACCCCCCGCTTCCCGATTCCCCGGTCCGTCGCACGGCTAAGGGTCGACAGGATTGGCAGACCCGCTGGGGTTTGACGGACATTTGGAGGGCGCATCACCCCACATCTAGGGATTATTCATATTTCTCGAGACTCCATGAGTTGCATGTCAGACTAGATGGCTTTCTTGGATCGCCCGAACTGGTTTCGGCAGCGGTCCGATCGGAGTACTTATCTAGGACCATCTCGGACCATAACCCCCTCCTACTGGACCTTCGCTGGTTTCCTGGGACGCCGGCGGTGCCCACCTGGAAATTACGACCCGAGATCCTCGTGGACAGTGTCTTCAAAGCAGACCTGGGAGAGAGAATATCGGATTATTTTGCGTCCAACGGCGGCTCCGCGAGTACTAGGGCGTTAGAATGGGACGCTTTTAAGGTAGTGGTGAGGGGTTACTGTATCTCTAAGAAGGTGGGCATGAGGCGCGTCATCCTGGCTGACTTAGACACAGCGGACCGGGAACTCCGCGAGCTTGAAGTTCGCCGCCCCGGACACCCGGAATTGCAAACACAAACGGCGGAGGCGAGGGAAAGGGTGGCGGCAGAGGTCGAACGGCTCCGCTGTTTTGATTATAAGGCCTATACGGTCCGGTCTATTGCGGAGGGAGACAGGTCGAGTGCGTTGTTGGCGTGGCTGGCTAACCCTACGCGCCAGTCCCAAACGACGACGAATATGCGTGGGGCAGACGGAACCGTAGTATACACCCAACCGGAGATTCTTAGTTGCTTCCGGCATTATTATGAATGTTTGTACCGCAGTCGCTCCGCACGTGACCCAGACCGGCTTGATAATTATCTTCGCCCACTGGAGCTCCGTACAGTGGAGCAGGAAGTGGCGAAAACCTTGGGATCCGACATTGAATTAGGGGAGATCCGCGGGGCCATTAAACGGATGGCGAGAAACAAGACCCCGGGCCTAGATGGCCTACCAGTGGAGTTTTACGCAGCTTACGCTGACCTCCTAGCCCCTCGATTACTGGTGGTCTACAGGGAGGCGAAGAGGCTGGGGCGACTCCCGAGCTCGATGTGTGAGGCGTTGGTGGTTCCTCTCCTCAAACCGGGCCGAGACTCGTCCGACCCGGGATCATACCGTCCCCTATCGATGTTGACAGTAGACTACAAAATACTGAGCAGCATCTTGGCCTCGAGGCTGCTGGGACACATGAGTTCCCTGGTGCATGAGGACCAGGCCGGTTTCATCCCACGGCGGAACACGACTATGAATATTCGTAGGTTGTTCCGTTTGCTAGGGGAACCATTTGTGGATGCCCCGTCCCCGGTAGTCTTATCGGTGGACCTGGAGAAGGCTTTTGATAGCCTGGAGTGGGACTACCTCTGCACGGTGTTACGGAGATTCGGCCTCGGGGAGGGATTTGTTAGATGGACCGCGGTTCTTTATGCCTCTGCTTCGGCCAGGGTCCGAGCGGGCCCATTGATTTCATCGCGGTATCCGGTAGAACGAGGCACGCGGCAAGGGTGCTCATTGTCCCCACTCCTCTTTGCGCTGGCGGTGGAGCCACTGGCGCTGCACCTTCGCTCGGGTGCCCACTATACGGGCTTGTGGACGTCGGCGGGCCCGCATTATGTCTCGCTATATGCGGACGACCTGTTGCTCTTCCTAGAGGACCCGATCGACGCTTTACGTGGAGCGGAGTTGGCGCTCACGGAGTTCGGAGTGGTTTCGGGCCTCCGAGTAAATTGGTCTAAGACCTGTCTCTTTCCGGTACGCAGGGGTACCCCCGCCCCTGCGCTAAGTAGGGAGATTAGATGGGAGCCCGACTGCTTTAAGTACCTTGGGGTATTCGTTTACCACGATCAACCCGACCTCCTAGATGGGAACATTGCCCGCTGCATTCGAGCACTCCGAGGTTGCATGGACTTTTGGGCCACGCTGCCGCTTTCGGTGGCGGGACGTATCGCTCTGCTCAAAATGGTGGCACTTCCCCGGTTATTATATTACTTCCGGACTTTACCGATCTGGGTCCCACCGGCCACGTTTCGTCGGTTACGCTCTATGGTAGTCGGATTCCTCTGGGGAACGGGCCGACGGCGGGTGGCCCTCAACACCTTGATGAGGCCGAAGGACGAGGGGGGGCTCGCTGTGCCGGACTTTGAGAAGTATTATCTGGCGGCGCAGCTCCAAACCTTCACCCAGGAGATCGCCAGGGAATTCCGGGGCCCGGAAGGCAGAAGGGGGACGGGTATGGCCAGGCATGTTCTCTCCTTTATAGCGCTGCAACAACGTTTAGTCCTGCGGGACTTGTCGATGGAGGAGCGGACTATCCGCCTGTGTTGGAATCGGGCCCACGCCCGAGGCCACCTGAGAACACCATACGCGCCTGAAATACCATTGGGGATGCTGACGGCCCTCCCCCACGGAGGGGATTGGTCACGTTTGGCGGCCTGGGAGGATTCCGGTTTACAGCTCGTTGGTGACCTATACGAGGACGGAGCGCTCTTGTCCTTTCAGGATCTCATTGACCGCTTCGGGATCTCCCGGGGTGACTTTCTGCTGCACTCGGCCATTGCGCGAGCGATCCAGGCACACTGGAAGAACGGGCAGGAGGAACCCCACTTGTCTCAGGTGTGCCAGTACGTAATGATGTCGGCGGGCACGGTGAAGGCGGTCACTTGCCTCTACGGCAGGTTGATTACCGAGGGATTGGCTCCTCTCACCACTTTGAAAGCTCGCTGGGAGGAGGACATTGGTAGGGAGATCCCAGAGACGACCTGGTCCCAGTTAGTGAGGCGAGCCTGGAAGGGCACACGTAACGCCCGTTTCCAACTGGTCCACTATTATGTTCTCCATAGAGCGTACCTGACCCCGGTGAAAATCAGGCGATATTTTGCCACGGCCTCGGCGGAATGCCCCAGATGCCCGGCTCAAGAGGCGGACCTCCTACACATGTTGTGGGCCTGTCCAGGACTGACGTCCTACTGGCAGGAGGTAGCGACGACCCTGGAGGAGGTGACAGGGAGACTCTTGTCATTGGATGCAGCGGTGGGGCTCCTGCACTGGTTCCCCCATACCCCCAGGAATAAAATCTCTAGTAAATTTATCGACCTAGGGCTCCTCCTTGCTAAGCGAGAGGTGACCAGGAACTGGAAGGCACGGGCTGGTCCGGCAGGCAGCAGATGGCACAGTGAGCTTTTGAAGTGGGCGGCGGGAGAGAGCGCGTTGAGATATCAGCTGGCTTGGAGACAGGGTAATGAGAAGGCGCAGGAGGCCGCGTTGGAGTGGGAAATGTTGGTGCAGGCCCTCAGGGATTATTGTGCCCCCAGCGACTCTGAAAGTGAAGACGCGACTCACGCCGAGTCCCGATGAACGTTAGTACTGACAGTCCTATTGCCTTCCCCGTGGGTCCAATAGCAGAATCCTATGTTGTTAGCTCCCTGGCGCTGGTGGTGGGGGGGGGGGGGGGTTCTTAGTTAGTAGACATTTATGAGGGAGGGGTTTATTTTGGGGGTTTTAGACTTGTTTGGAAAAGCAGATGACGGACAGTGCATTATCCGGACCAGCTCCAACATCCTACTGACCCCCATTGCATTTCGCCGCCCGACCCCAGGGTTGTGGGCCGTTGGCTGTGTACGGACTGTACGGTGGGGGGCCAGAGGGCTTTATACTGTTAATATTGCTTATGATACAATGCTGGTCGCTACTGTAATGATCTACTGTTTCCTGCAATAAAAATATATTAAAAAAAAAAAAAAAATACAATAGTCAAGGGATGATAACACTAAAGAGCTGACCAATGTTTTAGCAGCTACATCTGGCAAAAACTGGATGATTTTTCTGATCAGTCTTAATTTGTGATGGGCTGTTGCCGCTACTCTATTCGCATGTGCCATGCAATTGGAATCAATTTCGCCATTCAGGTTGCATTGTCTAGCTTCTCAATAGTGGTCGTCAGTGGGATACAAAGTACTGTGCATTACATGCACCCCAAGGAAGATAAATAGTGCAACCAAAAGAGGTTCTTTCCATCTCAGACATCTTAATATGATATTCAGTTATTTGGTTTAGTTCTGGAAATGTATCGCTCTGGCCCTTCTCAAGCTTTACTATGCAATTGGAATCAATTTCGCCATTCAGGTTGCATTGTCTAGCTTCTCAATAGTGGTTGTCAGTGGGATACAAAGTACTGTGCATTAGAGGTCGAAGCAGCTGGAAGAAAAAGTAAACCAGTAAGGGCCAAGGAGGCATCAGCCCTCCTCTGATGTTCAACACCTCTTTATTCCTTAATACAGTAAGACCAATTCTCCCGTCTGAACGATCAAATTCTAATTCTCACCGCTACAAAAAATAAAAACAAAATTCGGCAAAAAAATGAAAATGTGGGTCCTTTGCCTTGTCTCGATCCCCACGGACTTGTGTTTGTTTTGGCTTCAGGCACAAAATGGAGGTTCATCACAGACATTTGCGTGAGAGGCCCCACAGGGTTTAAAACCCACTGGCTTTTTAGGGGACATCTTCATCACACTCGGAAAAGAATGCTACAAAAATAATCAACAAAAATGACAAGAAAGTGGTCAAAAAGTGTCCGGGGTAGCTCTTCCAGATCTGCGCAAAGAACTGAAGTCAGCACAGTGGGACAGTGCTTATATGGGCACTGCCCACGTCACATATGGTGCAGATGACGTCTACGAAGCCAACATGGTGCCGTTTGATGCCACCTACCAGTGTGCAGGGGGTACTGCTAAATATTTTTCTGATACATTCTGACACAAGGGGAATGGACTAAGGTAAGGAATCTGCCCCATTAGATGTAATAGTTGCCCCTGAAGTGCTAACCCCAATTTCGCCATTTAGCCAGACATCATGGAACAAGATCAAACACCTATGATTATGGTTAAATAGTTGAACATTTGTTTTTAAAGCAAGTTATCAACGCCCACTCACCACCCCAAGGAAGATAAATAGTGCAACCAAAAGAGGTTCTTTCCATCTCAGACATCTTAATATGATATTCAGTTATTTGGTTTAGTTCTGGAAATGTATCGCTCTGGCCCTTCGCAATTGGAATCAATTTCGCCATTCAGGTTGCATTGTCTAGCTTCTCAATAGTGGTTGTCAGTGGGATACAAAGTACTGTGCATTACATGCAAGTCCTACTAATAAAGAGGTCGAAGCAGCTGGAAGAAAAAGTAAACCAGTAAGGGCCAAGGAGGCATCATCCCTCCTCTGATGTTCACCACCTCTTTATTCCTAAATACAGTAAGACCAATTCTCACGTCGAAACGATCAAATTCTAATTCTCACCGCTACAAAAAATAAAAACACAATTCGGCAAAAAAATGAAAATGTGGGTCCTTTGCCTTGTCTCGATCCCCACGGACTTGTGTTTGTTGATAGCACACCTTGGAGTTTTTAAATAGAAATTTCAATAAAATAGATAGCTCATGCTTTCTGACTGTTTGCGCTTTAGTACGTATTGCCCTCCAGCAGGTTTTAACGAAGGTGCCCAAGCTGACAGCTCCTGATATCGCTCAGTTTGAATCTTATTTCTAAGTGCGTTCCTTCTTTTTTCAAATTTTCAGAAGTGGCACAGCATGCAATCTGGCCAAACAGAATCCTTGTTTCCTCTATTTGCTCCGACTGATGGTTTGAAACTGGATAAGGTTCTTTCCATAGGTTTAGTAGTTGGTTACACAAATATATGGTAGATTAGATTTGCGAGCAGACGTCTATGAATGAGAATGGGCACTATGTTACTTACTAGCGAACAGTCCACAAAACTCTTTGAGCAGAGTGTCTCTGCAGCTGCCATCCTAATCTCCTGGACTTGCTAGTTTTCCTGAATGAGGCAGGCATGAATGTGGCATCAGTTGCTATCTACAGCCTCTTTCAGAGGTTATGTTATGTTAAATGGGTGTCTTATAGAGCGCAAGGCGACTCGGGCAGAGTGTCCCGGCGCTGTACAGATCTATAGAGGAGAAACCAGGAACAAAGACGACTATAAGCCAAAGAGCCAAGTCTTAAGTTCTTTCCGGAAGGACAACAGATTGTCTAGCTTCCTAAGAGACAAGGGAAGTTTATTCCAGAGTTGAGGGGCCAGCAATCTGTAGGAGCGTCCACCAATGCGAGCATGTTTGATGGTTGGAATAATGGCCAGAGCTTGTGAGGCCAAGCGAAGAGATCTAGAGGAAAAATAGAATTGCACTCTTTTCCTTAAGTAAACAGCACCAATACCGTTCTATGATTTGAAAGCCATGGTCAGAGTTTTAAAATGAATGCGCTTCTGCACCGGAAGCCAGTGGAGCGAATCGAGGAGAGCTGAGGTGTGAGTCCTGCGGCTAAGGCCAAAAATGGCCCTCGCTGCTGAATTCTGAACTGTCTGGAGGCGTGCAAGAAGGTACTCCGGAAGTCCCAGATATAGTATGTTAGAGTAATCAAGCCTGGAACAATCAGTGCCTGGACTGTAATTCTCCTATGACTATGAGATAGGAAAGGAATAAACTTCCTAAGAGTACACAACAAGGCAAAACATTGGCCAACTAGGCTAAGAATCTGGGGTTTAAAGGTTAAACCAGTGTCGATCTTGATACCTAAGTTCTTTGCCACTGACGTGGGTGAAGCAGGAGGATGCATATCAGCCGGCCACCAAGATTTCCAATGGGCATCAGGAGGACAGCCAAAGAAAATAATCTCTGACTTGTCCGAGTTGCATTTTAACTGGTTCTCTTGAAACCAGGAAAAAACGGCCTCAAGGCACCTCCTGATAGAGATGCCGACGAACTCAGTATTCTTGTCGCAGGTGAAAAGAAGCTGCGTGTCGTCGGCATACGACACAATACGCGCTCCATGCGACCAACCAATTCAGCCAAGGGAGAAAGATAAACATTAAAAAGAGTGGGGCTCAACACCGACCCCTGTGGTACTCCTACGGCCAAAGGAGGAACAGCAGCTGAGAAAGGGGGGCCCAGATCAGTTGTTGGCGGTCGGTCAGGAAGGACTTTAACCAATTGAATACCGTCCCTCTCAGTCCAATCTCCTGGAGTCTTGAAAGAACACGGCAGTGAGGGACGGTATCAAAGGCCGCCGACAAGTCCAATAGCACCAGCATCACCTTCCTACCACTGTCCGTAACCTCCTTGATAGACTCAGTTACTTCCAGTAAAGCTGTCTCAGTGCTCAAATTTAAGGTGTTCTATGAAGCTCTGGATCATGATCTAACATCTAGTGGATGTACTTTTCCTATTTAGAGAGAATGTAACTCTGGTCCAACAACCTCTTGCTCCTGGTTCACAACAACCTCTCATTGCTGGTTCAAGTTTATACAATATTATCATTCCTTCTTCCATTTGTGTCCAAGGGTAGTAAAAAGAGTCATTAACAAAGCTTGAATGTGTCATGTGCAGGTCTTATACACCATCAATGGGGTGAGAAAGGATAGCGTTTATATCAAATCAAATCAAATCAAAAAAATGTATAAAAGCGCGCTACTCACCCGCTAGGGTCTCAAGGAGCTGGGAGAGGGGGGGGGGGGGTCGCTACTGTTCGAACAGCCAGGTCTTAAGTTGTTTCCTTAAGGAGAGATGGTCATTGGTCAGCTGTAGGTGGGTGGGGAGGGAGTTCCATGTCTTGGCCGCCAGGTAGGAGAAGGATCTTCCTCCGGCGGTGGATTTGCGAATTCGTGGGACGGTGGCGAGGGTGAGGCTGGCGAACGGAGCTGGCAGGTGGGAGTGTAGAATGTGAGGTAGCTGTTGAGGTATTTGGGGCCCATGTCGTGGAGAGCCTTGTGTGCGTGGGTGAGGAGTCTGAACGTGATCCTCTTGCTGACGGGGAGCCAGTGCAGGTCTTTTAGATGGGCAGAGATGTGGCTGTGACGAGGGATGTCCAGGACGAGTCGTGCAGAAGCGTTCTGTATGCGCTGGAGTCTCCTCAGGAGTTTGGCCGTGGCTCCAGCGTAGAGGGTGTTCCCGTAGTCGAGTCAGCTGGTGACAAGGGCCTGGGTGACCGTCTTCCTGGTTTCGGTGGGGATCCACCGGAAGATCTTTCAGAGCATGCGCAGGGTGTTGAAACAGGATGACGAGACGGCGTTGACTTGCTTGGTCATCGTGAGGGATGAGTCCAGGATGATGCCCAGGTTGCGTGCATGGTCCGTGGGCTTGGGTGCGGCGCCCAGTGCAGAGGGCCACCAGGAGTCGTTCCAGGCAGAGGGGGTTGGTCCCAGGACGAGGACTTCCGTCTTGTCTGAGTTCAGTTTCAGGCGGCTGAGCTTCATCCATTCCGCGACGCCTTTCATTCCTTCCTGGAGGCTGGCTTTGGCGGTGGCGGGGTCGTTGGTGAGGGAGAGGATAAGCTGGGTGTCATCAGCATAGGAGATGATGCTTAGGTTGTGTTGGCGTGCGATGGCTGCGTGAGGGCTCATATAGACGTTGAAGAGGGTGGGGCTGAGTCAGGATCCTTGAGGAACGCCGCAGATGACTTCGGTGGCCACGGATCAGAAGGGGGGAGGCGGACTCTCTGGGTTCTTCCGGCGAGGAATGAGATGATCCACTCCAGGGCCGTTCCTTGGATTCCGGTGTTGCTGAGGCACTGTATCAGGGTGCAGTGGCATACGGTGTCGAAGGCTGCTGAGAGATCCAGGAGGATGAGGGCAGCTGTTTCCCCGTTGTCGAGCAGGGACCTGATGTCGTCGGTGGCGATGAGGGCGGTCTCGGTGCTGTGGTTTGCTCGGAAGCCGGACTGCGAGGGGTCGAGGGATCCGTTAGTCTTGAGGAAGGCGGAGAGTTGTTTGTTGACAGTCTTCTCCATGACCTTGGCAGGAAAAGGGAGGAGCGAGAGGGGGCGGAGGTTCTTAAGGTCCGTGGGGTCCGCGGTGGGTTTCTTCAGGAGGGCGCTGAGCTCGGCATGTTTCCAGCTCTCCGGGAAGGTGGCAGATGCGAAGGAGCTGTTAATGATGTCCCGGAGTTGGGGTGCGATGATGGAGTCGGCTTTGTTGAAGATGTGGTGTGGACAGGGGTCGGTTGGGGAACCGGAGTGTATGGTGTTCATCATGCGGGTGGTGTCATCGGTGCTGACCGAGGTCCAGGCTCAGAGGGTGGTAGTGGGGGGCGCTGGTTCAGTGGTTGGGTGCGTGGTCTGCGCGCCAAAGCTGTTGTGTATGTCGGCGATCTTGCGATGAAAGAACGAGGCGAGTGAGTCACAGAGGTCTTGCGAGGGTGTGATGTCGTTGTTGCAGGCGCTGGCGTTGGAAAGCTCTTTAACGATGCTGAAGAGTTCCTTGCTGTTGTGGGTGTTGTTGTCCAGTCGTTCTTTGAATGTTGTCTTCTTGGTGGTGCGGATCAGCTGGTGGTGTTTGCGGGTGGCGTTCTTGAGGACTGTCATGTTTTCTGTTGTCTGGTTGCGGCGCCAGGCTTTTTCGAGGGTGCGGCAGGTTTTCTTGGAGTTTTTGAGGTCGTTGGTGAACCACGAGGTTTTCTTGCTGTCGGGTCTGCT
This sequence comes from Lissotriton vulgaris, assembly GCF_964263255.1. Taxonomy (NCBI): domain Eukaryota; kingdom Metazoa; phylum Chordata; class Amphibia; order Caudata; family Salamandridae; genus Lissotriton; species Lissotriton vulgaris. The sequence goes on along the minus strand of NC_141699.1, from coordinate 157,570,918 downwards.
GGGAGGGTTCTTCAGTGGTGCAAGGTCATTGGCGCAGTTGGTGAGCCACAGTGTGATGTTGCGGGCTGCTTCGTTGGGGTCTGTCGTGTTGGTGAGAGGGTTCTGGCTGAGAGAGGTGGTGAGCTGGTTGGCGGTGATCTTGCTCCAGCTTCTGCTGGGAGCCTGTTGCAGGTGATGGTGGGTCGTGGTTCTCTTGAAGTTGAAGTGGACACAGCTGTGATTTGTCCAGTGTAGTCCGGTGGAGTGGCTGAAGGAGATGTGCTTGCTGGAGGAGAAGATGGGGACGAGCGTGTGGCCGGCGTAGTGAGTGGGGGTGTTCACCAGTTGCTTGAGTCCGAGGTTGGCGAGGTTGTCCAGCAGGGCGGCGGTGTTGCAGTCATTGTTGTTCTCCATGTGGAAATTGAGGACCCCTAGGAGGATGTAGTCTGAGGAGGTGAGGGCGTGCGGACTGACGAAGTCTGCGATGGCTTCACTGAATTGTGTGCGTGGTCCCGGGGGTCTGTAGATGAGAGTGCCTCTGAGGGTGGTCTTGGGGTCGGTGTGTATCTGGAAGTGAAGGTGCTCGGCGGCGGTGAGGGTGTCGTTGGAGTTGGTCGTGATGCGGATGGTGTTTTTATGGACGATGGCGTTGCCTCCTCCGGTTTGGTTGATGCGGTCCCTCCGGGTGATCTTGTAGCCATCCGGAATGGCTATGGTGATATCGGGGACTGAGGAGGTGTTCATCCAGGTTTCTGTGAGGAAGGCGACGTCCGGCGCTGTTGTGTCAAGGAGGTTCCAGAGTTCGATGGCGTGCCTGTGGATGAAGCGGGTGTTGAGCAGGATGCACTTGAGGTGATTGTTGCTAGTGCTCGGCTTGGCGGGTGCAGTGCAGGTTCGGAGGCAGGTCTATTTGCAGGCTTGGCAGGTGAAGGGTCCGTTGGTGCGTTTCGGGGTGGCTCGGGGTTCCGGCCATCATTGAATGCGTGGAGGGCGGCGGCGTCATAAGCCCGTTGGGTGGGCTGGCCTCGTCGAGGGCCAGGGGTCCTGGCCCTGGGCGCGGTCCAGGCGCGGATGGGCGCAGACAGGCTTGCCTATGGCGCGCCTTTGGTGCGCCCGCTGCACGCGGTCGCTTCGTGGTCTGCATAGGAGTGTTGACGGGAGGGAAGGTCAGCTGGGTGGCGGGAGCGGGGCGGCGAATGGGTAGCGAGGTGCGTCAGGGAGCGGGGCCGCAGGGAGGCAGCGGCGGGAAATTCAGCAAAAATCGGCATGGAGACCAGGGAGCAGGCGGCAGGGGCGTGAGGGCGACCTAACCAGAAGGCAGGGTCAGAGGTCGCTCCCTGCGCTGCTGTGCGAGCCCCTTAAGAGTGCTGACGGAAGGGAGGGTCAGCTGGGTGGCGGGAGCGGGGGCAGCGAATGGGGAGCGAGGTGCGTCAGGGGGGCGGGCCGCAGGGAGGCAGCGGCGGGAAAATCAGCAAATATCGGCAAGGAGACCAGGGAGCAGGCGGCAGCTGCGTGGGGGCGACCTAACCTGCAGGCAGGGTCAGAGGTTTCCGGTCAGTTCATTTGTGGAGTGTTTTTGTGGGGTCAAATTTGCATATCTAGGCACAGGAAAATAAATCTGTTCTTTTCAATATACTAGCCAAGAATGAATTGCATATTTATGCCAGATTTACTGCAAATTAAAGTCCGATTTGGTTGTGTGTCAGTAAGTGTTGACCGCAGTTGTTCATAATGTAGCTCAACAACCCACGAGACGGGTGAAAGGATTAATGTGGCTTATTCTGGATCCGCCTGCTGCTTGAGTATGAATGCTTGGAACTAAACCAAGATTAACTAGACTTAAGAAAGGATCTAAAATACCTAAAACTGTAAGCAGCTAAACGTAACATTGTTGAGAACAATGTGATGTGTAAAAGATGTACCAAGCTATCCGTAAACTATAACATTATGTTTAAGCACTTTTTGGAGAATGCACTATACCAGCTTCTGAGAAGTGCCCGTCACAGGCAAGCCATTAAAATACACTTACTTCAACGGAGAATAGCACAGGAATTGCCAAGAAGCACTTTCTACAGTAATGCAAGCATGTGCAGACGTGTAAAAGGCATGCATTACCTGCTCTAGCTTGGATCGGTTGCTCTCCAGGCCAGCAGCACAGCTGTCATATTGCGCCTTCTTCTCATCATACTCCTGGGTTAGTTCCTAGTGTAGAAGGAGCACAGGGTCAAACAGGGTCACGCAAGTGCAAACCGCAGTCCAGCAGCTCGGCATGTGGCAGCTGAGCAATGTATATCATTGTCATTCAGAGATTTGGAGAGTACATTTTGGCACACTCAAAGTTATTTACTAAATCCAGTAGGGCAACTATTAATACACATGGGAATCGCTGCCACTACATATTTAATTAAGCTACAGCTGTATGTGAAAGTTTCCTTTTTTGCGTTTCAAAAAGTACTCTCTGAAGCAGGTTTTGACAACTTTGAAATCGTGTTGTCCAAAGCAAAGTTTAGAATGTTTTTAATCATAAATAGCGTCTCCATTTTACCCAGGTGTGATACTCTTTATGTTCTATACTCTGCTTGTAAATCATCTCTAGCATTCATTAGCATCCATTCTGAACTGGCGTTATTCTTAAAATAACTGTTACACATTGCTATAACTGGGAAACGAACAGCGTCAAAGTCCAATACTTACCTAATGGGCCCGACCGTGCAGCGGGGACAGCCGGACACGCTCCTGGTCACCTCCGGATTTATTGTCAGCGTTACGTATAGAAATGCAGTCATGCGTGTTAGTAAGGCGCCAGGCCAGATCTGGGTCATCATTCGGCCTACTCACTGACGAATACAGCTACTCCCACACCACGTGAGGCACGTGCCCGAAGTGACAGAAGGCGGATTTAGGAGGAGGATTCTGCCTGGTTCAACGAGCTGGAATACCTCCACCCCACAAACTGGGCGAGGGTCCCCGGTGGATCAGAGGCCCCCTGCCCCGGTGGATCTGAGGACCCCCGCTGGATCAGAGGCCCCCGGTGGCTCTCGGTCACAGGCAAGCGTGACCACAAAAGCATAAGCGAGAACTGAGCGGGTCTCTCAGAAGCATGGCAGAGCATTCACAGGAAGGTCAAGAACCCCAGAGCTTGGTGACCCGGCAGCACACCTTGAGGGCGCTACGGTGCCACGTGCCTGCCTCAGACCAGCACTGGAGTCTCGCCACGTGCACCACAGGCAGCCCTGTCTCTATCTCGCATGGACTAGCTGTTACCCAACAGCTACAGGACACACACAATCACCATTTATGATATACTTGGTTTCATTTTCAATACATAGCTACGTACCCACAAATAGCTGCACACCTTTTAATTTATGACTGTGGTAAATGATCCTTAAAATACATCTTTGGGGCCTGATAACTAATTTATTCGCCGTAATGGTTGCATCAAACATTGAAGACACGAATAATTTACAATCTTAAACGTTTTTGAAGCACAAACATGGAAGTCACTTAAGCTACATTTTCCACTGATTGAATGTGTTCATAATATTCCTGTGTAGCCTACCAATTCCTGTTTTACACCTGCTTCATGTTTTAATATATATACAACAATGTTATGCTACATACAATGTTTGTGCTGAGAGATTTGGAGTCCCAATCTAGAACATGCTTAGTTTTGTCTGGGCAATAGCTTAGGACCATCTTTACATTTAGCAAGTGGAGGTATTGTTATGTAAAAAAAAACGGACGAGGGAAGAATGTAAGTAGGGAAGCAGTATGGATAATGTGGAAATCTCAAACATTCGGAGGAAAGACGGATATGGCAAATTTAGCCATACAAAACAGATATGCTAATGATGTGTCTGATTGGCACTTTAGTGGATCAGCCCACCTCTAGATACAATAGAGGCAGAATCTCTTAGACATGAAGGCATATAATATAGTCGTTGATGGTGTCTGCTTCCCTTAGGGTATCTATGTAGTCCTTTTCCGAGTGGCAGTAACAACTTTATTTGGTTGGTGGGGAAAGTTCCAAATCGTGCACCCATAAGATGTCCAAAGAGAGTTACATAGTGTCATGATTGTATGTGTTCTATGGTAGCTGTTATTTTAGAGTTAAAGATTCATAAATACATGACCACTTACCTTTAGAGCAATATGTTTAATTGGCTTCCTTTTTGTTTGTTTTTTATATTCTCAGGCAGTGGTAAATGTTTGAGATGACAAAGCCAGATGTATTAAATCTCCTTAGGAAGTCCACTCTACCTGCAGAATCTTTTAGTCTGCTTTTTTGAGATGGAAACTTTCACTGTCAGGAGCACTATAAAACTGGCTTTCATACATATTACATTCATGGTGAAGTTGCATGAAAGATTTGAGACAACCGCTGATGAGTTGAGATGTTGTTTCCTCCTGCGAAGATGGGGGTCAAGGGTGTGTACTGCCTTGTGGGTCGGTGTGATGACGCGCTGTTTTAGTCCGATGTTGGCGAGGTTGTCCCAGAGGGTAGTGGGGTTGGGGTCGCTGGGGTTGTCGAGGTGGAAGTTCAGATCACCGATGAGTATGTAGTCTATGGAGGCCGTGGGGTGCGATGAGGTCAGTGATGGAGTAGGCGAAGAGGGCCCGGGTGCCAGGGGGTCTGTAGGCAAGGGTGTTGCAGATTCTGGAGTTGGGGCCAGTCTGGACCTGAAAGTTTAAGTGTTCAGGGGTGGGGAAGGTGTCGCTGGAGGTGGAGAGGTGGAGGGAGTTTTTGTGCGCGATGACGAGTCCTCCTCCTGGATGTTTGGGGTGGTCCTTCCTCTGGATCTTGTATCCATCCGGGATGGTGATGGTGATGTCCGGTGCAGAGGAGGCGTTGGTCCAGGTTTCTGTAAAGAAGGCGACATCGGATGAAGGGTGTCCAGGAGGTTCCAGATCTCCATGGCGTGTCTGTGTAAGGAGTGCATGTTGAGGAGGATGCATCTTAGGCCGTCCGTGGTGTTGGCGGTTGGGGCCGAGGTAAAGGTTTTGCAGCAGTAGAAATGGCAATGGGTCCTGTTTGGCGTGGACTGCTGGCTGTTGTTGTTTTTTCCTGGGTTGAGTGCGAGGAGGGCGGCTGAGATGTAGTGGTGAGTGGTGGGAGATCCAGGGTCTCTGGCGCTGGTCGCGGTCGGGTCGTGGACTGGCTTGTCTTTGGAGCGCCTTTGGCGTGCCCATTGCGCGCGACCGCACAACAGCCGGCAATAAATAGGGAAGGGGAAGGGATGTGCAGCTGGGAGGCGGGAGTGGGGACCGTCCGGGAAGAGAGGCCGCAGGGGCAGCAGCGGCAGGAATAGAGCAGGGCACAACATGGTTGACAATAATCAGGAATAAGCGGAGTTCCAACAATATTAAATTAAGGAAAATCGAGTTACAACAAAATTAAACTAAAGGAAAAACAAAGGCAGAAATTAAGGCAACGATTACGTGAAACACGAAGGACACCACGGATACAGGCCATGACCAGGCGGGGCCTTGAACACCCACAGGAGGAGGTCATTGAGTCAAAAGGCAGGGCACAGCGGAGCTGCTGGGGACAGAGCCGGCCTTAGACCAGAGGTCAGAGGACGCATTGGCCGACATTAAATAGGGAAGGGGGGAGGGACGTGCAGCTGGGAGGCGGGAGCAGGGACCATCAAGGGGGAGGGGCCGCTGCGGCGGGAACAGAGCAGGGCACAACAAGGTTGACAATAATAAGGAATAAGCAGAGTTCCAACAATATTAAATTAAGGAAAAACGAGTTCCAATAATATTAAACTAAAGGAAAAACAAAGGCAGAAATGCAGGCAACAATTATGTGAAACACAAAGGACATCACGGATATGGGCTAAGACCAGGCAGGGCCTTGAACACCTACAGGAGGGGGTCAGTGAGTCAAACGGCGGGGCACATCACAGCTGCTGGGGAGAGAGCTGACCTTAGACCAGAGGTGTTCTCATTTTGTCGACCTCAGAAGGATGAAAGGCTGAGTGGACCCGCCCGGATTAGAACCTGTGACCATGAGGTCGAACCCAGGCCCTTACAGTGGATGCATTAGTCCACAAAGCCATCAGACACGGCGAACCTACATTCATGCAGACTTTGGGAGCCTGTGTGAGCTGTCTCTTGATGTCGATTTTCTTATTGAGTTCTGCACCACTGAGCATGCTGCTGGTTCCCTCGAGTCATGTTCATAACTTAAATTATGCCCCTCTCTTTTAGGTTCCGCCTGCACAGTGCTTGTGTTGTGGTTGAGAAAATGTATTGTGTTTAATATAAACTTAAAAGGGACTTGCATCCCGCCTCCTCTATTTCCTAGCTTCTCACTAGTTTCGGTGCATGACACTTACCTTTCCTCCATTTCTATTGGCTGTAGCATGTTTTCCTGCAATTACCAATGCTTTATCCTCGTCTGCTTCTCTTATTAGTTTCCCATCTCCGAAATAGTGTTAACATCAGCTTTGGTGGAACTATATTTTCATAAAGCTTTGCCTTTTACTACTGTAGCATATTTATATAGCAATTTATCACCCAGAGAGATTAAGTGATATGCATAGTGGGCGCCATCTAGATTCGAAATGGGATCCCCAGCTCTCGAGTTGGCAGCTCTGGCCCCTGTGACACTTCCTCTCCACTCCAGCGTTATCTGTCAGAGAGTTCTTTCCTTCTCCAGGACGATGATTGATGAAAACTGCTCTTTATTCATTACATAGGCGAAACCGATGCATTACCAATGCTTGTTCTTGCAGATGGTACTTCGTAGGATGTGTTTTGACTAAAGACACAAAGAAGTGCAGGGAAAACCTCGACAATGCTATTCCCTCTGATGTGGAGCCATCAAAAGAACAATCTGATGTGGCTCGTAAGTTTTTCTTATCTCATAAGTGCTTCTTCAGTTCTCTTCCTTGATATTTTTTTGGTACATGGATCATTTGTCATGGACTGACTCTTTAGCAGATAAAGAATCACTAGAGCAGATAACGGCTGATTAAACAAAAGGCACTTTACAGAGAAGGCATTATTTGGAAAAAGTGCAACAATAGAAAAATCCTCAATAAAGTCTGAAAAAATAAACCAGTACCTGGAGCCATTACTAAATCTAAATTGAATTCCTAGTCAATTTCTTTAGTGGGCTTATTCTAGGGCTAGATGTAAGACCATTCCCTTTTGCGAGTCGCAAATTGCGTCGAATTGCAACTCGCAATTTGCAACTCACAAAAGTGAAGGTACAACTGTGTCTCAGACACTGTTTGTGATTCCCAATGGAATAGCAAATGGCATGCGTTATCAATATTCATGAGGCAAGCGCAACTTGCGACCCTTTGGTAATGGCTAGCACTCTCATGGATGGGGTCAGCAGACCACCATGTCTGTGACTGCTTTTGAAATGACAAATGCAAAAACAACGTGAGTCCCAGGCTCTCCACACCACTGGAGTCAAGCTATCCTGGCTGAAGACGGCTGATAGCTAGAAACCGGTCCTAGGATGCTTGATTCCGGTCCAGGAAAGACATGGCTTGGCAGTTCGGGCTGGACTGTTCCCATGAGGCACAGGGTCAAGGCTGATTTGCATATGGCCATGTCTGAACTGAGGTGGTGTGGAGTGCACAAAAACGATGGACTTAGGTCCAGATCTCTGAACTGGGGTGAATGTATGACATTGTTCAGCATTCTGTCCATCAATTGTTGTTTTTGCATTTGTCCCCCCGAGTGGGATGGGTATGCTCAGACGTGAGTCCCATGCTCCCCACACCACTGGAGTCAAGCTATCCTGGCTGAGGAAGGCTGATAGCCAGAAACCGGTCCTAGGATGCTTGATTCCGGTCCAGGAAAGACATGGCTTGGCAGTTCGGGCTGGACTGTTCCCATGAGGCACAGGGTCAAGGCTGATTTGCATATGGCCATGTCTGAACTGGGGTGAATGTATGACATTGTTCAGCATTCAGCAAGTAAAGAAACGAGTGTTACAGCATCAATCAAGAATAAGATGCAATGTCTTAACTGCCCCTCTAGTAGAACACTATCAGAAAAAATTGCATATGCCTCATGAAATGCAGTGGTTTGTAATTGATGTCATCAAATGCACCAAACGTTGCCAGAATGTTGATCGCTTACTAACTTTGAGGGAGAATAAGTGGATCTGGACCTGTGACACTGTAGACAGAGGTTTAAATTCCCTTATTGAATGGCATACTGTGGCCATGATGTGAGTCAGCGAAGGACTTTGTTGACCTCATTTTATGCTCTTGTCTCCGTGAACCCTCTGATTGTGGTTTGTTCTTCCGTAAGTGTTTGGGTATATGCATTGCTACATTCAGTAGATGACCCTTGGAGATCATCAATATTAAATAGTGCTCTTAGGTGAAGTATGTATAGTTCACTCATCACTGTTTTTATGCTTAGCTCTTTTTTATGTTTAGCTCTTGTTTAATGTTTAGTTTTGTTATAGTGGTAGACAATTCAGTTTCGGGTTCCCATTTATAAAACTTTTATGGGACATTAACATAAGATGTTTCCATTGCTGACATCTGAAGTGGAACGCTGGTGTTTATTCACACTCGATCTATTGTTCATATATATTATTCATTTTCCACGTATTGATCCCCACATTAGTGCCATGATTCGTGATTTGCGCAGATTTTACTTCATACTGCACCAAGATGGTCCTCGGTACACGGGACGTCCCGGCGTCTTAGACGCGGACATCGAAGCATATCCCTGCCCCTTGCGTGTGACGTCATTACGTGCTGCACGCATATATGCGGAAGTAGCCGCTTCTTCGGTTGAGATGCCGATACTAAGTTGTTGACGACGGCCTCCTCACCACCGCCATTAAGTAAGTTGACTGCCAGCGATGGAGGGTAGATTTTTAAGCCTGCTTACACTTCTGCTCACATCCATACAATGTGGGTCATAATTATGATACTTGTGGGTTTTCTTTTACAATTTGTAAGTGTTGCGAGTGACTTGGACTAATGTCGAAATCTCGCCCTTGATTGTTACTTGAATCTTTGGAGTTGGAATCTGCATTTTGAGAGATTACATCCACATTGTTGGGTAGGTGTAGTGTCATGTCGACGTTTGTTGTTCTTTGAAAGTGAGATTAGCTCGTGATACTTATGGTGATTTCTTTGTTCAGACAGGAGGTTTATACAGTGCATAACCTTTTGATCATTTTGACTTCCGGCTGGAGGTCTTGGGTAAGCCCTCCCGTTTTGTGTATGTAATGTTTTTCATTTAGTTAGCTTTTAGGTGTTGGCACATGGGCTAATGGTTTATATTGGTGTTGGGTGTCATTTTATGTATCACACCTCAAGCATGTGTCACAGGTTCAGCCACAATTTTTGTTGGACTGGGTGGATGATGCTTTAAGGGCAAGGTTCTGATACTGCTATGTACATTTGGTTTTTAGATTAATATGTGCAGCGCATGGTCCTGAAGATGGTCCTGTGGATTATTTCAACCAATTAAGGACCGAAACGTCGACGCCTGGCAACGTTTTGCTTACTGTTGTCACATTAATTTGAATATCAAATAATTGTATTTTGTAAAATACCGGTTTCGACATGATATTTGGTTTTTCATATGTATAGCAAAAGTTGCCTGATACTACTGAGAATTTTCGTCATCTGTATAGTAGTATTTTTGTTGCCATATTTTAGATTTGTGTATAAAAGAGAAAAATCCAAAAAGTGATAATTTTGAGTAATAAAAAACAGTTTAAATCTGTTCTCTTTTTTCCTTGCTCTAGTTTCAATTGCTGACCACTTTTGTGGCAAGATTTTGAATCGACTGAATAGAATTGGAATAAATCCTTCAGGGACACCTGTTTAATTGTTATTGATAATACCCAGTCCCTGTGGGAATATTGGGTGGCTCTATTGTATTTAACTTAACTTTACAGAGAAGGCATTATTTGGAAAAAGTGCAACAATAGAAAAATCCTCAATAAAGTCTGAAAAAATAAACCAGTACCTGGAGCCATTACTAAATCTAAATTGAATTCCTAGTCAATTTCTTTAGTGGGCTTATTCTAGGGCTAGATGTAAGACCATTCCCTTTTGCGAGTCGCAAATTGCGTCGAATTGCAACTCGCAATTTGCAACTCACAAAAGTGAAGGTACAACTGTGTCTCAGACACTGTTTGTGATTCCCAATGGAATAGCAAATGGCATGCGTTATCAATATTCATGAGGCAAGCGCAACTTGCGACCCTTTGGTAATGGCTAGCACTCTCATGGATGGGGTCAGCAGACCACCATGTCTGTGACTGCTTTTGAAATGACAAATGCAAAAACAACGTGAGTCCCAGGCTCTCCACACCACTGGAGTCAAGCTATCCTGGCTGAAGACGGCTGATAGCTAGAAACCGGTCCTAGGATGCTTGATTCCGGTCCAGGAAAGACATGGCTTGGCAGTTCGGGCTGGACTGTTCCCATGAGGCACAGGGTCAAGGCTGATTTGCATATGGCCATGTCTGAACTGAGGTGGTGTGGAGTGCAAAAAAACGATGGACTTAGGTCCAGATCTCTGAACTGGGGTGAATGTATGACATTGTTCAGCATTCTGTCCATCAATTGTTGTTTTTGCATTTGTCCCCCCGAGTGGGATGGGTATGCTCAGACGTGAGTCCCATGCTCCCCACACCACTGGAGTCAAGCTATCCTGGCTGAAGAAGGCTGATAGCCAGAAACCAGTCCTAGGATGCTTGATTCCGGTCCAGGAAAGACATGGCTTGGCAGTTCGGGCTGGACTGTTCCCATGAGGCACAGGGTCAAGGCTGATTTGCATATGGCCATGTCTGAACTGGGGTGAATGTATGACATTGTTCAGCATTCTGTCCATCAATTGTTGTTTTTGCATTTGCTTTTGAAATGTTATGTTATGTTATGTTATTTATTTTTTGTATAGCGCACGGATGCCGCAGCTAAGAGGCGTCCCGGCGCTTGGAGATCTGAATAACACAACACGTATGAGAAGGCGAAGGCAAGAAGACAAACTAAACTGTGGAAAAGAGGAAGGTCTTCAAGGTCTTCCTAAAAAGAAACAGGTCTGGAATTGAACGGAGTGGAGCTGGTAGAGAGTTCCAGAGGGCAGCCGCCAACACTGAGAACGAGCGTCCACCCATTCTAGCTCGTTTAAAACGGGGCACCGTGGCAAGGTTCAATCCAGCAGAACGAAGAGCTCTAGCAGGGACATAGTGCAGAATAGTCTGTGAAAGAATAGGAGGGGAGGCTAGTTTAAGAATTTTAAAAGTTAAGCAGAGGGCTTTAAACTTAACTCTTTGCTCAATCGGTAGCCAATGGAGATTCCGGATAGTTTGGCGAGCTGAGACAAATTTCGGGAGGCCGACAAGCATCCTAGCCGCCGCATTCTGAACCCTCTGAAGACGGGACAGTTCGGCCTGATTTAGGCCCAAGAACAGAGAGTTGGCATAGTCCAGTCTGGTAAGAACCAGAGCCTGGACCATAATCTGTCTTGTCTCAGCGTCAAAAAATTTAAAGATGGGTCTCAGACATTGCAGAGTACCTAAACATACGCCAGCCACGCGTTTAGTATGGGAGGTAAATGAAAGCTTGTCATCAAACCACACCCCGAGGTTTCTGACTTCACTCACGGGGGTGGGTGCAGGGCCAAGATCAGTAGGCCACCATTGATCTCCCCATAGGCCACTGTCCTTACCAAAAATAATGACCTCGGTCTTAGAGGCATTCAGTTGTAGTCGGTTGTTCGCCATCCAGCCAGAAACAGCTTTTAACGCTGACTGGAAGGTGGGGGCGTCCATGTTAGAGTCGCCGTTCAGTGCCACCGCCAGCTGCGTGTCATCGGCGTATGACACTAAGGAAAGACCAAAACTATGGGCTACCTCCGCCAGAGGCTGAACATATAAATTAAATAAAGTGGGGCTAAGAGCCGAACCTTGGGGAACGCCCTGAAGAATAGGACGTGAAGCAGAGACATAAGGAGGTGTAGACACTTTGAAACCTCGATCCTCAAGAAAAGAGCGGAACCACTCAAGTGCCATCTCTCCAACTCCAGCCTCCATCAGACGATGTAATAAAATCTGATGGGACACCGTATCAAAGGCGGCACTAAGATCCAAAAGGATCAGTGCCGCCGTCTGACCCTGATCCAACATCTTCCTAATATGTTCCACCACAGCCAAAAGAGCAGTTTTGGTGCTATGACCTGCACGGAATCCGTTCTGGGAAATATCCAGTAGATTCATTTCTTGCAGGTGAGCAGATAAAATACGGTTAGCATGTGCTTCCGCTAGCTTGGCTGGCCAAGGAAGAAGGGAAATGGGCCGATAGTGTTCTGGCTTAGTCGGATCGAGGGTGGGTTTTTTAAGGATCGGAATGACCATCGCCTGTTTCCAGGCCTTGGGAACACTGCCCGAACTAAAGGACAGATTGATGAGATCGTGTAGGGCAGGATAGCAACATTCAGCAAGTTCCCGGAATTGAGCGGGTCGCATGGGATAATCCGGAGAACCGGATTTAACTTTTGTTGTCAAAGCTAAAAACTCATCCCGGGTTGGGCTCGGGATAGTTAGCAATGGTTTGAGAGCCAAAGATGTAGACATTTCCTCCCTGATGGGAAGTTGAGAAAATGATCTATAAATGGCCTCCACCTTTTCAACAAAAAACGAGGCTAAATCCTCGCAGTGTGCCATGGAGGGCTCAGTAGTAGCAATGTCCGTCCTCTTGCTTGTGAGGTCCTTACACACCCTGAAGATGACCTTAGAGGGGTTTGTACTATTCTTAATCTCCTGAGCGTAAAAAGCAGCCCTAGCTGCACATATGGCCCGATGATACACTCTAGTGCAGGCCCTATAGGCCGCCTTGAGGTCAGTATCATACGTTTTACGCCATGCGCGTTCTGCTTTTTTACAGGAGACTTTAAGGGCTTTGAGGGATTCATCGTACCAAGGGCTAGAAGGACTCGATCTGGTCTTACTCCACTTGGCCGGAATGAGCATATCTAGGGACTGATTGAGCCATTCGCAGAAAGTGTCATAGCCCCGGGAGACTTCAGTAGGAGGTGAAGGATGGTATTTCATCAGTAGCTGGTGGAAATGCTCTAAATTCAGATTTCTCCAGGGGCGTCTGAAACTGGCTGGGATGTTATTTTTCGGGGGAGGTAGAGTAGTGACGATACGGATCTCGATCAAGTAGTGATCAGTCCATGCCATAGGTCTAGGAGGCAGCACTGAAATATTAGTCACAAGATTCGTCAGGACGGGATCTAATATGTGGCCACCCGTATGGGTCGGTAGTTGTACAATTTGAGTCATTTGAAGCGCTTCAAGATCAGCCAACAAGCTATGTACCGAGTTGGAGAGTGGAGCGTCCATATGGAGGTTGAGGTCACCTAGGATTGTAAAATTAGCAGTTTTCAAAACTAGGGAGGAGATCACCTCCGGGAGGCTTTGGCGAAAAGCGCCATCAGGACCAGGGGGCCTGTAAATTAGGAGTCCCGTAAACGTAAAGTGGGGATTCACTGAGATGTTAAAAAGGGCACTCTCACATCCTGGCAGGGTGATGGGTTTCCAAATGCAGGGGTAACATGATTTCACCGCAACTGCTATACCTCCACCTCTAGCATTACGGGGAAGGGAGTGCATAGTGTAACCCACAGGCAAGGCTAAATTCATGACCGCCATAGACTGATCATGCAGCCAGGTTTTATTTTTTTTAAATGCAGCCCCTTTTTCTTAAAGGAAAACGGAATGCATTTAAAAATGAAACATTTCAGTTTCATGTTTTAAGGCCAGTCAGTGTTCCCTGGGACCCCTGCCTGCTCTTAAAAAATATTTACGCACACACTCAAAAAGGGGAAGGGGTCCCCTGGAGACCCCTTCCAGTTTGCAAGTGATTTACCACTTACTTGCAGTAGGTGATAAACTGCAAGTGTTTTGCGCCCACAAATGCGTTACAAAACAATAGTACATGGGATTGAGACTAGCTATTAGGAAGGGACGCCCCTTACTAATAGTGAGTGTTCGAAATGCTACTTTGTGAGTCCGTTACTTGCAAAATATTGTTTGTATATGCCAGGTCCGTCTGGCCCTTAGTCTTCAGACTGCAAAGAACAAGTTACTTACCTTCGGTAGCGATGTATCTGTAAGAGACATATGTTAGTTATAAATTCCTTAACTTTAGAATTTCCCCCAGGCGTCAGTCTGGATTAGAAGATTTATCTTTAGCAGTACCCCATGCACGTCTGTAGGTGGCGTCAGTCAACTCCGCATCTGTCTTCGGCATCATGGTCGCTGGCATGACGTAGAGGTGCCAACTTAGACGCCCCCCTGCTTGCTGATGTCAGTTCTGACACAACTTTCCACACCTTAAGCGCAGAGCCATGAAAGACATTGACTCCTGTTACGCCACAACTAGGGCCCTGTATCGGAGTTCCAATCCCTAGAAATCAGTTCACAGAGAGGGGAGGATGGGTGGACGGGTAAGGAATCTACAAATAACATATGTCTCTTACAGATACATTGTTACCAAAGGTAAGTAACTTGTTTATCTGAAAGAGACAGTTGTAGATTCCTTACCATTAGAATAGATAACCCAGCAATACCATCCCGTAGGAGGGTCTGTGAACCAAGTTCAGATGCAAAAGTTCTGGAGGACCGAATGAGCAAAATACCCGTCCCTCCCGACCTGGCTGTCCAGGTAGTAATGTCTGGTAAACGTGTGTAGACATGTCCACGATGCTGCTTGGCAGATATCAAGGAGTGGGACTCCGGGTGCCAATGCAGTGGTTTCTGCCATAGCTCTAGTGAAATGAGAACGCAACCCCACTGGAGGATCCCTCTTAGCTAAAGCATAGCAGATCTTTATGCAAAGGACAACCCATCAGGAGATGGTACGTTTTTCAACAGCCCGGCCTTTCTTGGCACCTACATATCCAAAAGAGTTGATCATCCACCCGGAAATCTTTGGTGCAGTCAAGATAGAATGACAGAGCACGTTTAGGGTCCAGACGATGGAATCTCTCCTCCTCTTAGGAAGGGTGCGGAGGTGGGGAAAAGGTGGGCAAAGGGATAGATTGTCCTACATGAAATGGTGTAACCACTTTAGGAAGAAACAAAGACCTCGTTCTAAGCATTAATTTGTCCCGATGAACAGAGAAGAAAGGGGGATTGGAAGGCAGAGCCTGACTCACCCTGCGAGCAGAGGTGATGCCACAAGGAAAGCAGTTTTGAGGGTGAGGAGTCTGCGAGGACAGTTATGAAGAGGCTTGAAGGGAGCACACATAAGGTATGTGAAATTGCATTGTAAAAGGAGATGGAGGAAACAGACGAGTAATGCCATTAAAGAACCTATTAACAATAGGAGACAAACAAGGATGGCTAATCTGGCAGCAGAAGAAAAGCAGAGACAGCTGCAAGATAACCTTTGAGAGTGCCCAGAGCAGAGCCCTACTGGGCCAAAGAAAGTATATACAAAAGGACCTCTGAAAGAGGGGCAGAAAGAGGATCCACAGCCTTTGCAGTGCACCATGCCACAAATTTGTTGCAATCAACAGGCGTATACCGATTTAGTGGAGGGCCGCCTGGCTGCCAAGATGACATTACAGACTTCGGGCAGAAGGTCAAAAGCGGTCCACTGTTGCCGCTCAATCTCCACACAAGGAGGGGGAGACTGGAAAGGTTCAGGTGCACAACCGGCCCCTGCTGCTGCAACAGAAGATCTTCCCGAAGGGGCAGTCTGATCAGAGGATTGATGTCCATGTTTAGATGCTCGGGGTACTAGACTCTTTATGCCCAGTCCGGAGCCACAAGAAATACTTGGGCCCGGTCATGCTTGATCTTCTTGAGCACTTGGGGCAGAAGTAGTACAGGTGGAAAGGCGTACAGGAGGCTGCCGTTCCACTCACGACGAAAAGCGTCGCTGAGAGAGTAATATCTTGGAAACTCGAACGTGCAATACTGCTGACATTGCACGTTCTTTTTGGTGGCAAACAGATCTAACCAAGGCTCTCCCAACCGCTGAGCCCTTGCAACACCTCTGAATGAAGACGCCATTCGTGATTGACCAAGCACCGACGGCAGAGAATCTGCAAGGTGTTGAACCACCAGGGTCATGCCATGATGTTACAGCCATGTCCAGAGGCGAAGACCTCCTGTCAAAGGGTACACAACGCCACCCAGCCCTGTTTGTTGCAGTACCAAATGGCAGTGGTGTTGTCCGTGAACACCTGCACCACTTTCCCTTTGAGAGAGGAAATGAATGCCTTCAGTGACAGTCAGCTCGCCTGGAGCTCCAACAGGTTGATATGGAGCCCGGACTCTACCGGAGACCAAACGCCTCTGATCTCCGCCTCTCCCAGATGGCTGCCCCATCCCAGGAGTGATGCATCTGTCACCACCGTTAGATCTGGTTGGGGAAGGAAGAGGGATCTGCCTCTGACCCAAGTTTGGTTCATTAGCCAACACTGCAGTTGCTTGTGCAGTTCTCTCTGGGATCTGAACATAGTCAGAAAGATTCCCCTGATGCTGCGCCCACTGGAACTTTAGGTCCCACTGCAAAGCCCGCATATGCCATCTGGCATAATCCACTAGCAGGATCCAGGAGGCCATGAGGCCAAGCAGCCTCAGAGTCATTCTCACTGAAATCCAGCGATAGAGGCTGAAACATCGGTGTCATTGCCGGAAAATTTGGACTCGCTGCTCTGGAGGATAGGCCTGAAACTTCCCTCTGTCCAGAACAGCTCAGTTGAAAGGGAGTGTCTGAGAGGGAGTCAGGTGTGACTTTGGCCCATTTATAGTGAACCCCAGAGAGTTAGGAGGTCTGCCGTAGTCTGTAGGTGGGAGATGACAGCCTGGTGTGAGCCTGCCTTCAACAGCCAGTTGTCGAAATAGGGGAAGACTTGAACCCCTGATCTGCGCAGATGAGCAGCGACCATCACCATCACCTTTGTGAACACCCGAGGGGCACTGGTAATGTTATGTATCATTTTAGGACCCTATTGTAAGTTTCCCGATTCATGCCCTTATATAGGTATAAATCACCATATCCTTATATAGGCATAGAAATCATAACAATATTTAGGCATAGCTCATGCAGTCCAAATACGGCAGGGCTACTTCCACTGGTTCTGAAAATCCACAACGATTTCTTGGAAAACTCAGCCTCAACAGGACTTCCCCTTGCTTGAATATTGATTTGTCCAAGAACTCATGGAGTTTCCAAAGAACTGAGACTCTTTGATGACGTTATTATGTCCAACTGTACATCAAAGTCGGCACCTTCAATGTATAAATATGCCCACAGTCGCTCAAGCAAACACACGGTGGTTTGAAGCAGTTCGACTATATACATGCCCGACGCGCCCTGCTACAGCAAGTGCCGAAGAAAGCCGACCCTCCAGCAGACGCACTGAGAGAGACGCTGTCTTTTCTCCTGCCGAGAAATCCAGCTCCAGTGTTTCCAAGCTACCCTTGCGGGTTGTTGGGAAATCAAGTCCTGAGACCGACCTTCTCCATTCTAAACTAAGGTACGGAGCTGATTAGATCCTTAGAGAAATCTTGAGCAGATTCTAGGCAAAAAGAATACTACCTTTATGCTACACCTCACTTACTTCTTCCCTTGTACTAAGCTTAGGTTAGGTACACCGGGGTAGGCGTATTTTAGAAGCACCAGTTGAGTAATTTTAGCCTCTGTTATTTATTTATGTATGTATTTATATATGGTTTAGGAACCGTACAATGCTCTTACAGTATTATTTTATTCTACTATTTATACTGTATGCATTATATTTTACAAACAGTGTTATGATTGTAGCAGTTCATTTCTTATGCTTGAGAAAGAAGACTGTACAATAAATCCTTTCTTTGAAAACACCCCATCTTTCTACTTTCTCTGCACCTCTAGTGAAACGAAGCATGCACGATTGACTAAGTGAAATATCTATCTATTGTTTCCACGACTCTGAAGATACGTTTTATCTTGGGGAAACAAAGTTGTCATGTTTATGCAGTTGTCATAGACTAATCCCTTCTTGTGAATTCGAGAAAGTTTCTAGTGACCTCTGAGCTACCTGGCACACACAATTAAGTCTAGTATATTCGATAGAGACCTAGTCGACCTCAGTCCTACGTCTAATCTATAGGATATTGTAGTGTAGTTCCTATATTCCCAATAGGCTCTGCGCATTGGAATAACAAACAGCAGTGTAGACGTAGGACTGAGGTCTCTAGGTCTCTACTGACTATGTTAGACTTCATTGTGTGTGCCAGCTAGCTCAGAGGTCACTAGAAACTTTCTAGAATGAACAGGGAGGGGTTAACTTCCCTGATTTAGACAAGAAGGGATTAGCTTCTGACAACCATATAACATGACAACTTTGCTCCCCAGAATAAGGAGTGTATCTCCAGAGTCGTGTGAAAACAATAGACAGCTATTTCACTCAGTCAATCGTGCATGCTTTGTTCCACCAGAGTGCAGAGAAATAGAGAGATGGGCGTTTTCAATAAAAAGGTGTTATTTTATTGAGCAGTCTTCTTTCTCGTGCAAGAGAAGTGAATTGCTAGAATTGCAATACTTATCATGAAGTAAAGTGCGTACAGTAAAAGGAGTATTATAAAATAATGCTGTAAAAGCATTGATATGGTTTCTTAGCCATATGTCACTTTAAAATGTATAAAATATTTACATACATAAAAACATTGACTAAACGAACTCAACTGGTGCTTCTAAGATACGCCTACCCCCGTGTACCTGACCTAAGCCTAATACGTGGGAAGGAGTAAGTAAGTTGCAGTTTTAAGTTAAGTTGTTTTTTTTTGCCAAGAATCTGAATCAAGAATTCTCTCTAAGGTTTGAGTCAGCTCCGTACCTTGGGTATAGAATGAAGGAGGTCTTGTATCTCGTTTCTCAGGACTCTATCTTCCAGCACCCAGCAAGGGTGACTAGAAACACCGGAGCTGGATTTCTCGGCGTGAGAAAAGGCAGCTTCTCCAGCGTGTCAAAGGGGAGGGACGGCTTCCTTCGGCTCTCGCATCAGCTGGGCTTCGGATAAGTAGATAGCCGCCCTGCTCCACACCACCGTCCGTTTGCTTAAGGCAAGTGTTGGTATATTTATACCTGGAAGGTGCCGTGACGTAAGGTTGGACATAAGACGTCAATAAAGATGTCACTAAGAACTGACTGTTCCTTTAGTGCTCGCAGGAGTTCAATGACAAATCAAAACAAAGTCATGGGGAATCCCCAGGTTTCTAAAGGTTTGGTGTGTCGAAAGAACTCGTTGTGCTCTCTAGGAATCTAAGGAAGTAGCCTTGCCGTATTTGGGCTGCGTAGGCTATTGCTGAATATGGGTAAGATTCGTATGTCTTCATTAGGACATGATTTATCATAACCGCATAAGGACATGAATCAGGGATAATTAATTAGGGTCCTAGATACATTCACAACAATATATTTTTCCAATGCGGAGAGCCTATTGGCATATAGGAACTACACTACATGGCGCCCAACGTTTGATAAGGCACTAATTTAATGCTAGATACTAGAGTAACTCAGTCGTGCTTTTCACAGAGACCCCTTTATCCCGCAAAAACTCCAATAGACGTCTGGAGTGAGTTAAAGTATAAAATATCTGCCATAAACTAAGTAGGACGAAAAATCCTATGTATTAGTTTTGCTTTTGTTCAACGTTGAAGGATACAGTGTTCCAAAATATTGTGCACCTTATCTTTGTTTCCTTGAAACTTACTCTGAAAAACTTTTTAACAAAATGTCCGACGAGGATAATCCCGGAGGCAGTGGGGCTGCAAGAACCGCTCCCCAACCGGGTTTTCGACGAGACAGGTCTCCAACAAAATGACCTGGATGCTATATTCATCCCGGAAAACGTGAGAAAAGCCATATACTATAAAGCTTATAGAAAATGGCCTATCACCGAGAGGTGGTACGGTTATATTTGTCATAGAGGCACATGAATATCGGCAGACAGAGGTATTCTATTCATGAATTGTCTTTCCACAGGCAAATCCAACAACACATGTGTTCCACTTCGACAAAATGGAGGAACATCCAGCGGAATATGTTCCTTTCGAGGACGTTGAAATTCCACTAACTTTCCAAGAGCATCAGCTCTGGTTTAAAGGCGCCCTACAACATCAAAATCACATTACCAGGCTCGGTCCACTGGGTAGACCAGGAGCTACATGGCCCGTACTAGCCAGCTTTACACCACATCCTAACATTGAAAGAATGTCAGATGTGGAAATGTTAGCTCAGCTAAAACAATTAATTAAAATACATAGACAATTGGTACAATATGTCATGCGGACTTTAATAGTCCAACCTGCTATAAGAATTCCACAGCACACCCCTCATCAGGGGAACACAAACAAAATCACACCACAGACTATACAGTCAGTAATCTGTAAGTTGCCAGCTAAAAGGGAACAAATTCCATTCTGGTTAGCCCAGAAAATTACTCCAATAGAGGCAGCATTTCCCGATAGTACACCTCATGAGAAACACAGGATTCTAACAATCTGTTTACCAATGGGGATTGCGCCACACGTAGAGGACTGTGACACTTGGGGTACAGTCTTTGCTTCAATCTACACAAAAACACATGGTGTCCAGTCTATGGCGTTAATACCAGAAGTTCTGAGACAGATTCAAAATGAATACGGTCCAGAACCGGCCTTGAATCTAGGTATGAAATTACTGAAAGATTTCAAACAGGTTTCAGATATCTTATTAGCTAACATTAAAGGTGAAGCAGCATCAGTGGCAATCCGCCAAAAGTTAAAAGAACTTGATATTACTGAGCAACTGTATGAACTTGCCAGAATTATTGAAAAATCATATGAAGAACTAGGAAGAGATAGTTTGGGAGGGAAACCTGTGAAGCCTGAACTAACAGAAAATCCTGAAAAAGTTTTTACTACTCCTAAAATGAAATGGTAAAATAGTAGACAGTCACTTCCTAAAGAGAAGCGCTCTCAGTCCAGAGGTAGATCTCCTCAAAAGGAGCACTCTGAAAAGAGATATAACCTTAGAAATAGGGATAATTTAAGAAAACTGGATAGATATCAAGTTACTGATACACGATCCTCTCGTATCTTTCAGACTTCTTCGCAGAAATCCGAAAGAAGAGGACGATCAGAACAAAAAGAAGAACGAGTAAAGTCCAAAGATGACCAACACATTCCAAAAAATAAGAAAACTCAATTCTTCAAAAAGAAGGTAGCAAGTATTAAAATCAGACATGCCGAGGATCATGAGGACACAACTCAAGAACGGGGAGTGGGCCCAGACAATGCTGGAAAGCGCAGTAGAGGTCACCATAGCTCACAGGATCCTGAAAGATCATCTGGAGACAGTGGATCTGAATGAATGCATTCAGGTTGAAACTGCAGACACCAAGGTTAGTGTACCGCATAAGTTATATGAAGTAATACTCAGAATAGAGGGGGATATAACTAGGAAGATAAAAGCACTCTTTTAGGAAAAAATATCTAAAGGTTATGACATCCTTCTAGCTGAAAAAACTGGCCACCTGAATTTGTCAGGGGGTGCCCACATGGCGAAGAGATCATTATGTCAGCCTTCTCTAATCATATTCCTATTCATAAAAAATACACCTATGCCAGAAAATGGGCTGTGGCCCAGGCTCCAGCATTATATAAAAATCACGTGGGATGGGATGAGGATTCTCCTCACCATAAAATACAGTTAAAAAATCAACCTACTGCTCAGAGGCAGTATCCAGTAAAGTAGGAAGCTAAAAAACAAGTCAGGGAGATCTTAGATGAACTTGAATACCAAGGGGTGATTGAAACATGCACCTCGCCAATGAACAATCCTTGTTTTTCCTGTCTCCAAACCAGACGAAACATCTCGTCTAGTTTTGGATTACAGACATTTAAACTCTTGGTGCAAAACTTTTGCAGTATCAAATTCACACAGTGCAGCACTGATGAATAATATAGTTCGGAATAATTATAAAACTACTTTAGATATTTCAAACGGTTTCTTCTGTCAAAACATTGCACCAGAAAGCAGGTACTTGACACAACGACACTTCTGTCGTCTTCCCCAGGGATTCAAGGACAGTCCTGGATTATTTTCAGCCAGAGTAACAGAGTTACTACAAACGGATGATGATGAGGCATTATCTTATGTCGATGACATCTACCTTACACATTATGATTTGGACAGGCACTTGAACGGGGTGAACACCATAATACTTGGGTTCGCCTCAGAAGGGTATAAATTCATCTTTAAAAAATCAAGAATTGCCCACCTCAACGTCCTATTCTTGGGATACGAACGTTCGAGTGAAGGCAAAAGCCTGGCAGCAAACTTTTTTGAAAAATGTGCGCTGCTCCAAACTCCAAAAACGCTGAAAAACATACAGTCAATTCTAGGATTCCTAAACTTCGGAAGAACTTACTTTCTGAATTACGCAGAAAGGGTTAAACCTCTCTACGAACTAATCAAACCTGATTTCAAACCAACTAATTGGACTCAAAAACACACAGAAATTTTGCGTTCAGTACAAACAGACATGCTGGCAATAACACACTTACAAATACGCGACAATGTATGCAACCTTGTAATCCGAATCATCCCAGGGAGATGCAGATTCACGTACCTAACCTTTAACGAAGGTGAAAAAGTACCAATAGCTTACAAATCACACTTGTATAAACAAGCTGAAATGAAATTCACTTCAACAGAAAAAAATCAGACAGCGGTTCAGATTGCTGTAGCAAAGGAGAGAGCCCTCGCACAGGGTAAACGCATTAAAGTCGTTACACCTGTACCTGCCTTAGAAGCAAAAGCTCTACATCCGAGATGGATACAATGGGTTAATTCTCTTCTTGCAACAGACGTTGAATACTTTTTTGACCCTTACTTGAAGACACAAGAATTTCTCCAATACGAACAAGAATGTCCTCTGCCTACTGAAATTCTTCCTCTAGAACGTTACGGCTGTATAATATATACAGACGGATCAGCACAGCCCGCAATTGGGGGTAAACAAGCTTACAGTACTGCATGCGCGATTGTTAAAGGTCGCTGGCACAATGGTAAATTTAGACCTATGGTAACAAAAACTCAGTCACTAGGAGACTGTACAGCTAAGCGAGCTGAACTCCAAGCATTCAAGATGGCGCTGGAAAATACCAATCACGAATTCCCCACACTCATAGTGTGCGATTCGTATAACTGCGTCCGGAACTACAATGAATATCTGCAGACCTGGGTTCAGAATGGTTTTAAAAATACAAAAGGTGGCACAATCAAGCATAAAAAGCTTTGGGAACAAGGAGTTCTTTTGCAGAAAGAACTACAAAAGACTCCCGTGATCCATACACTGAGTCATCAGCGTGATGGCTTTCACGTTGCAGGGAATTAATTGGCTGATGAAGCCGCAAAGGCAGCTGTGCTAGCAATCCACGGATCAAGAACAGTACTACTGCCGCCCCTTGCTGGAAAAAAGGAGAACCGGTCTGTGTCAATTGACCTGGTAAAACCACACCATGTGGCCGATAATAAGTAGTAGGTCCAGTGGACTCCCAAGATGTAGCAGACGACCAAATCTTGCTACTATCCAAGAGGTTCAAACTGAAAGACTTATCACCTTTGATAAACCTGCAGTGAGAAAAGAAGGACTATGCAACAAAGCCATGGAACTTGTGCCTCTTGAAACCCAAATAACAGTTTGTCAAGAAATTCCTGTCTACAACGATGTAGCATCTGACTATACAAACATGTCAAGGGAACAAGCAACTCCACCGATTTCAAAACATCCGGATGCGATACCAACAATTGACAGAACTGCCTCTGGCTATTTTATCAACTTCGATAACTTTTCTGAGGATCCAAGTGAACCTGATACTACGCCAGCAAACAAATCTTTCAAGGAAATAGTAAAGGAACTTGGTCAAGAGCTTTGAAATACATATCTGGTTTCACCATGGGTTGAACTTTGGATTGTGTTAGGTGTACTTTATCTCCTGCTATGGCTCATTCTTGAGTTAAATTTGGGAAAGCTGATAGATGGAAAACACATTAAAATGAACACAGCAAGTAAGAACATCAACTTGCTCCTGAAGCCACACAAATCAAATCATCTCATTGTGAACAACGAGACCTGTCATCAGTGAAAATCACAGCGGTTCCCCTACCTGGTGGAATAGGATGGGATACAACTGATTACGACATTTATGGCGCTGTTGAGCTGCTAAAGATTTCTCATCAATTTAAGGTTTCCTTGAGTGATTTTGTCTCACCAAGCACATTTTCTGATGATTGGGACTTTAAGACTGTTAATAACATTTTTAGGTAGTGGTGTTCCCTGAAAGAGAATAACCGCACCTTCACCTACGTGTCAAATGAAATAGTCTTATGGGACACACAATTAATGCAAGATGTTAATAATCTAATCGGAGTGCTAAGGAGACCACTGTCACACACTACCAAGAGTACAGAGAAGGGGTCAATTAAGCACTATCCTGTATGTTATGTCAAGAACATGACCTATTAGTCATTACAATTACATACTCGAAATAGTCATAGCATTGAACATTTCAATAACAAAGTTAATCTCGAGACAGGATAATCAAGTCAAAGTCCTTTTATGTATGTTGTATAGGCGTCGCTAAGTAATCATGATCTTGGCGTACAGTGTCATAATTTGGCTTGTGTTTGCCCCCCGCGGAAAGGGAAACAGAAGTAGGAAAGTAGAGAAAGGACAGGAAAGGAGGACTGAGTTGTTCGAGTAGTGGTTAGCCGCCCTGGTTGTCCCTGTTTGCAGTGTGCGGCTATTTGGTATGAGAGTGTCGAATGCTATTTTCTAACTATAACATCCCTGAGACCTATGTTTCTTTTTGTGAATTTCAAAGGTTTTTTTAAATGCGGATTTCTAATTATAATGTTAATCAAATCTATGTTTTTTTCAGTAATTTTTTTTTTTTTACTGCTATTTTGTAACTTTAACATCCTAAAAATAGTTTTTGTAATTTTTGGTGTTTGTTATTAAAAGAATATAATGTCTTCTTTTTTATTAAATACTAAAATATATATGTTTTTGATAAAAAAAGTGGAGTCGTGCACCCATCGTGTACCTATCTCGGTGGGTGCGCAGATTCAAACCGCCATATTGATGAAGTCGTGAAGGATGCGCGTTTCAGCCAGCCCACTCCGCTTACGCTTACAGGGAAGGAACAACAATGCTACATGTCCCAAGTCTTCCCTGTAGTGATCAGCTAATCACAGGTCTAGTTGTCAGCATGTCACAGCCACCCCCTCACGGCTGGTTTACAGCCACACCACACCCATGCAGCACAGGCGTCACAGGACAAGTCACCCTGCCAATAAAAAGGGCCAGGCGCACGTGCTGGAGGCCATTTTCATTCTCTCCCATGAGTTGAAGTACACAGAGTTGGTGGCAGCTGAGCACTTTGCCTGACACGGGCCTCCCGCCATGTGGCGATGATTTGAGTTCCACTGAGTTAGTGCCATCAGAGCTGAGCAGGTGTGCAGCCTGCGATGATGCATAGACCTCAATACACCATCCTGGCAATCAAGACCAGATTTAAATTGTGAGCTCGGCTGGACCGTGTGTACGCCAAAGGTAGCTGGCTGTACAGATATGACTCCTTGAGGCGGGGTGTAGCAGGAGGCGCTGGGGGCCTGTGCCGCGGAATCCAGCGACGGCTGAGGAGGTTGCTCCAGCACGTCTTGGAGACACGCCAGTGGCGGCAGGTGAGCATTGAGGTCTGGGTGCACAGGATCGGGCAGTCATTGCTGGGCGGACTTTTCTGGTGACTAGGGCTAGGATGCTTGCGAAAGACGTAGGAATCATGCACAATGCCTGAGAAGTTTGCGACAACATTAGTGTACAGGCCCCGGTGGTCCAGTTTTGCCTGCACATAGTTAGAATGCATGTGGTTTCTGTTGCGGTGATTGTGTACAGTGTCGACAGCAGGCACAAGTAGTACATGTGTGCAGTCAATTGCCCCCAACACGTGCAGGAAGCCTGATATGGCGTGGTTACCTTGCTCAGTCTCCAGCTGTTACTGCGCAGTGTGAGTGAAAGGAAGATGCAGGTGTATCAAGCTGAAACGAACCGTGATTCTTACAAGTATGATAAATCCTGCATAATGAGACCGTAACAGAAGTTTGTGTGGTTGTAACGTTCCTTTTCCTTAGGAAGAAGGTTACGACCACACAAACTTCTGTTATAGTCATTTTGTGCAGGATTGATCATACCAGTAAGCATTCCGGTTTGTCCAAGTGCAATACGTTGTACCATATTAAGTTTGTTACCATACTAACGCTTGTCCATTCTCACAATTTATCCAGCAGATTTCTGAATGTGGAGTATGGGGATTTCCAGGACGATCTGCAGTTATTTGGATCCACAAGTTGCCCTTTTGATATTCCCCGTTGGGAATGACACTCGTTGTTTGATGTTTTTGTGTTATTAATTCATGTTTTTGTAATAAAGTTCTGCTTTTCCACTACTGTTAACTACTGGACTTTATGACCTGGCGCACCCCTATTTCAGTGACTACAATCTTGGATCTGGAGCACAGACGCGTCAAGCAACGGCTGGGGTTGGACTTAGTTGTGTTGGAATACTACGGATTGGGACGAGCGGGTGGTGAGAATAAAGGGGCCTGTGACATCGTCGGTCCGCCTAAAGAGAAATGTGGGGTCAATGCTGAATGGTGGGATATTACCCTCTCCTCTGCAGCTCTTGTTTCTTTCCGACAGGACCCCTGGACTACTGATCCCAGAAGCCCCTCCTGTTTAGATGACTCTCTGGAGGAAGGCATCGGCGAATGGGGAATCCCGAAAGACGTGACTCCGCCCCTTGACGTCACCTCCTATGGAGCCTTAAGCAAGAAGGAATCCCGATAGTGTGTGTGGCGCAACACCGTGGAAGAAGACGAGACAGAGGAAGAGAAGCCCGTGCTGTACAGAGCACTCGGAACCGCCAGGAAGGAAGGAGACGCAGAAGCTGTGACACCAGGAACTCCGGTGGAGCCAGGAGGCCAACGTCCCCGCGAGGAGGAAGGAGCGTGGCTTCTACAGGTACGCAAATGCTTCACGGGCTGGATGGGGAGGCGGGATAGCGTACCCCGTAGCTCTTGAAGCCGCGTCCTCTTTTCTTTTTTTTTTGGTTAACGGGGCACGTTCATTTGAGCACTTCACAAAGCAAGCCCGATTAGGAGGGAATCACGCGTGGTCGGGTGTCCCAACACAACCCTCCCTTGCACGTTGAGCATATCTGAATGGAAGCCTTACCCCAGCCTTCTTTTCTTTATGTTTCCTGTCATATGGATCCGGAGCCCTAGGGAAGCCGCCGCTAGTCCAGGAGGGAGCAGTTAAGAAGAGAGACAGGAAAAGAACAAAGCCCTATCTACAAAGTCGATACTGCCCTATATTCCCCTGAAAGACTGGCAACAAAGAGAAAACATCTGTTACAGTCAATAAAACCATCTTTGCCCCAGCTTGGTGTCTGTACCGATCCTTTACCCACTACACGGCCCTACGTTGCTTTTGTGGACATGCATCCAAGACGTGTAAGAAAGTTTAATAGGGCTGACTGTGAGACTCCTCTGACTCTCCCAGTTGTTAGTTGGAAGGTACCAGAGGCCAACAGGTGCAGCACACCAGAAGCTTTGTCTGCGGAAGGTAGCAGGACGACTACCTACAGTATGAAAGGGAGCCCAGCCGAGAGCCATATCTGAAGACCAACACATGTCAAAGAGAGACTGATCATGCAGCTCCGACACCCAAGCAGGCCACAACACCCACCGCCACCACCCCCAGGACCACCAGCCCCCCAGACCACCCCCCCTACTACCACAGAGGCAGCGCAGAACAGGAAGCGGATCTTCCCAAAACGGCATGGCCCCTCAGCCACACAATAGCTGAATGTTGGGAGACGTGGGAACCAAGTATGTGTGACGGAGACAAGTCACCCATCAATAACGATGCACAGAATGCCATACATATACTGCTGGTGCTTGTAGTGTTATGGACAGTGGACGCAACCATGTTACCTCAGGCAGTGGGGAAGATCTCGGTCATGTAGCTGTGTCGTCCCCCCGTAAGCGGAAGCGGATTGGGCTGGTCCAATGTAAGCTACTCCAGAGTATGAGTGTGAATAAATAGGCTGGGGCTCTGGGTGTAATTCACTTCTGGGAAGGCCAACGCGTCTGCCAGAGCGACGGCCCTAACCCTGCCACGAGGCTGCCGCCGTGACCGCCAGCCTCCTCGACACAGGCCCTCTGAGAATCCAGAGGCTCAGCCCCGCAGAGGTATGTCTGTACAGACTACTACAATTCAGATTGAGTCACAATTGCAGATGACACAGTCTAGTAGGCAACAGACATGGCTACCAGTGCGGCCCGCCTGGAGCACGCATCATCGCAGGCTGCGAACACGCTGAATGCTTCTGGTGCCACTAACTGTGCAGCTCAACTCAACGCCACATGGCTGTGGGCCTTTGCTGACCGCTTCCTCCGGCCTACACTGCGGACAGCAGGGGTCACAATTCAGATCGAGTTGCGATTGCAGATGACGCAGTCCAGTAGGCAATAGACATTGCTACCAGTGCGGCCCACCCGGACCACGCATCCTCGCAGGCTGGGCACACGCTGAGTGCTTCAGGTGCCACTAAATCAGAGCACCACAAGTCATCGCCACATAGCCTTATTAAGGCAGAATTTATTAGACAAAAGACATTGCTACCAGCGCAGCCCACTAGGACCACGCATCATCGCAGGCTGCGCACACGCTGAATGTTCTGGTGCCACTAGCTGTGCAGCTCAACTCAACGCCACTTGGCTGTGGGCCCTTGCTGACCGCTGCCTCTGGCCTACACTGCGGACAGCAGGGCTCACAATTCAGATGGAGTCGCAATTGCAGATGATGCAGTCCAGTAGGCAACAGAGCAACCCTTGACCCTGTTGAAGGGAGGTTGCTCCCCACGCCACGTAGCTCCACCTGACTGCGCCATGCCCTTGACCCAGCTGCTGCAGAGTTCGAGGCCCTCATCCACCCGCAGGCTGCCACATACGCCTCATCTCTGGTGGCCAGTGGTAGGCCCGTAGGTATGTTTCTGCCCGTGCTACTGGTTTCTGTGCCTTTCACTTTGTACTGTTTCCCTGATTGTGCCTTGTTGCTTTGTTGCCTTGCTTTGTTGCCTTGTTACTTTGTTGCCTTGCTGCTTCATTGCCTTTGCCTGTTTGCCCCATCGCCGTTCCCGCTTCCCGCCGCTGTTTCCCCGCCCCCCCCCGAACCCCGCTACCTTTCGTCTGTTCCCCCCACCCAGCTGCTCCTCCCTCCCGCCTCCCCTTCTTATGGCGGCCGCTGCGTGGCAGTGAGAGCAACCCTTGACCCTGTTGAAGGGAGGTCGCTCCCCACGCCGCGTAGATCCACCTGACTGCGCCGTGCCGTGCCGTTGATCCAGCTGCTGCTGAGTTCGAGGCCCTCCTCCACCTGCAGGCTGCAACCTGCGCCTCATCCCTGTTGGCCAGTGGTAGGCCCGTAGGTTTGTTTCTGCCCGCGCTACTGTTTTCTGTGCCTTTCACTTTGTACTATTTCCCTGATTGTGCCTTGTTGCTTTGTTGCCTTGCTGCTTCATTGCCTTTGTCTATGCCTGTTTTCCCCATCGCCGGTCCCGCTTCCCACCGCTGCGTCCCCTGCGGCCCCGCCCCCCGCTCCCATTCGTCTGTTCCCCCACCCATCTGCTTCTCCCTCCCACCTCCCCTTCTTAGCCGCTGGCGCGCCGAAGGCTCGCCTAATGCAAGCCCGTCTGCGCCCATCCGTGCCTGGACCGCGCCCAGCGCCAGAACCCCTGGACCTCGGAGACGCCACGAAACCTGACTACACTACGACGCCAGCACCCTCCACTCACTCAACCCTGGACGAGAACACACCTGCTACCGGGCCACCCTGAAGCGCACCCAAGGGCCCTTCACCTGCCGGAACTGCAGCTTCACCGGCATTTGGCCCGCCAAACCACCACCCAAAGAATCCAACTACCTCAGATGCATCCTCCTCAACACTTGCTCCGCCCGCAAACACGCCGTCGAACTCTGGGACCTCCTCGACTCAACCGCCCCAGACGTCGCCTTCCTGACGAAGACCTGGATGAACCCCGCCTCAGCACCCGACATCGCCATAGCCATCCCAGAAAGCTACAAGATCACCCGCAGAGACCGCTCCAACAGAGTAGGAGGTGGAATTGCCATTGTCCACAAGAACACCCTCAGAGTCTCGACTAACACCAATGACACCCTCAGCACCGCCGAACACCTGCACTTCCAGATTCACACCGACCCCAACACCACCCTCAGAGGAACCCTCATCTACAGACCCCCTGGACTCAGGCCACAGTTCAGCGACTCCATCGCTGACTTCATCAGCACCCACGCCCTCGCCACCACGGACTACATCCTCCTCGGGAACCTGAACTTCCACCTTGAGAACAACAACGACGTCAACTCCACCACCCTGATTGACAACCTCGCCAACCTCGGCTCAGACAGCTAGTAATGACACCCACCCACGCCGCCGGTCACACGCTTGACCCCATTTTCTCCGCAAGCCCCCATGTCTCCTTCAACCACACCACCGAACCCCACTGGACCAACCATCGCTGCATCCGCTTCACCTTTAGGAAGTCCACCATGCACCACTACATCCAACAGATGCCTCGTCGCTGCTGGGGCAAAGACACCGAAGACCAGCTAACCACCACCCTCGCCCAGAGCCCACCTGCCGACCCCATTGACCCAGACACCGCCACCCACAACTTCAGACAGTGGATCGACGACTGCGCCAACACTCTCGCTCCGCTCAAGACACCATCCAACAGCCACACCAGCAAGAAAGCCACCTGGTTCACCGAAGACCTCCAGGCTTCCAAGCGTACATGCCGGAAACTGGAGAAGAACTGGCTCCGCGAACGATCACCAGACAGTTACACAGCCCACAAGAACGCCACCCGCAGACACCATCAACTCATCAGATCCACCAAGAGGACCGCATTCAAGGACCGCCAAGATAACAACACACACAACAGCAAAGAGCTCTTCAGCATCGTGAAGGAACTCTCCAACGCCAGCTCCATCACCAACGACATCCCCCCTTCATATGACCTGTGCAACTCGCTGGCCACCTTCTTCCACCGCAAGATCACCGACATCCACGACAGCTTCAAGGCCACGACCGTCCCGCCAACCACCGAGACCTCCACCCCCGCGACGACAATCCGCACTAGCCGCCTGATCTCCTGGTCCAACATCAACGATGATGACACCATCAAGATCATGAACTCCGTCCACTCCGGATCCCCGTCTGACCCATGCCCACACCACATCTTCAACAAAGCCAGCACAGTCATCGCACCCCATCTCCGGAAAGCTATCAACATCTCCTTCGAGACAACAACCTTCCCGGAGAGCTGGAAGCACGCCGAGATCGACGCCTTACGCAAGAAACTCAAGGCGGACCTCAAGAACTTCTGTCTCATCTCCCTGCTCCCGTTCCCGGCGAAGGTCACCGAGAAAATCACCAACAAATACCTCGAGGACAACATCATCTTGGACCCGTCCCAGTCCGGTTTCCGCAGCAACCACAGCACCGAAACCGCCCTCATCGCCGCCACCGAAGACATCAGGACCCTGCTTGACAAGGGAGAAACAGCAGCCCTCATCCTCCTGGACCTATTAGCCGCCTTCGACACGGTCTGCCACTGCACACTACGAACACGCCTACACGAAGCTGGGATCCAAGAAAAGGCTCTGGACTGGACTACATCCTTCCTCTCTGGCAGAAATCAGAGCATCCGCCTCTCACCCTTCCGTTCCATTGCCACCAAGATCATCTGCGACGTACCCCAGGGCTCCTCCCTCAGCCCGACGCTGTTCAACATCTACATTGCACCCCTCGCTCACGTCGCCCGATAGCCCAACCTCAACCTCATCTCTTACGCCGACGACA
Organism: Lissotriton vulgaris; assembly: GCF_964263255.1. Lineage (NCBI taxonomy): Eukaryota > Metazoa > Chordata > Amphibia > Caudata > Salamandridae > Lissotriton > Lissotriton vulgaris. The sequence goes on along the minus strand of NC_141699.1, from coordinate 157,538,945 downwards.
CCCAGCTGATCATCTCCCTCACCAAAGACCCTCACACCGCCAAAACCAACCTCCATGAAGGAATGAAGGCCATCGCCGAATGGATGAAGAACAGCCGACTATAGCTGAACTCGGACAAAACGGAGGTACTCATCCTCGGCTCCACCCCTTCAGCCTGGGACGACTCCTGCTGGACGACTTCACTGGGAACAGCCCGACACCCACCAACCACGCACGCAACCTAGGGGTCATCCTCGATTCCACCCTCTCCATGACTAAGCAGGTCAACGCCGTCTCTTCATCCTGCTTCAATACCCTCCGTATGCTCCGCAGGATCTTCAAGTGGATCCCTACCGAAACGAGAAGAACAGTCACCCAGGCCCTCGTCACCAGCAGGCTGGACTACGGAAACGCCCTCTACGCAGGAACATCGACCAAGCTCCTGAGACGGCTGTAACGCATCCAGAATCCCTCGGCAAGGCTGATCCTTGACATCCCCCGCCGCAGCCAAATCACACCCCACCTGAGAGACCTACACAGGATCCCCGTCAACAAGAGGATAACCTTTAAGCCTCATCCACGCACACAAAGCCCTCCACAACACCGGCCCAGCATACATCAACAGACGACTCAGCTTCCACACCCCCACCCGTAATCTCCGCTTCGCTGGCCTCTCCCTCGCCACAGTCCCCCGCATCCGAAGAACAACCACCGGTGGCAGATCCTTCTCCCACCTCGCCACCAAGACCTGGAACACCCTTCCCACCAACCAGACCCAAGACCCACTGGCCTTCGGAAGACTCCTCAAGTCATTGCCACATAGCCTTATTAAGGCAGAATTAATTAGACAAAAAACATTGCTAATAGTGCGGCCGGCCCGGACCACGCATCATCACAGACTGCGCACATGCTGAATGCTTCTGGTGCCAGCTCAACTCAACACCATGTGGCTGTGAGCCCTTGCTGACCGCTGCCTCCGGCCTACACTGTGGACAGCAGGGCTCACAATTCAGATCAAATCGCGATTGCAGATGACGCAGTCCAGTAGTGCGGCCCTCCCGGACCACGCATCATCGCTGGCTGTGCACATGCTGGGTCCCTCAGGTGCCACTAACTCAGTGCACCACTAGTCACTCCCACGTAGCCTTATTTAGGCAGAATTCATTAGGCAAAACACATTGTTCCAAGTGCGGCCCGCCCGGACCACGCATTATCGCTGGCTGCGCACACGCTGAGTGCCTCAGGTGCCACTAACTCTGTGCTGCTCAAGTGAACGCCACATGGCTGTGGGCTCTTGCTGACCGCTGCCTCCGGCCTAACACTGCTGTCAGCAGGGGTAACAAGTCAGATTGAGTCACAATTGCAAATGACGCAGTCCAGTAGGCAACAGACATTGCTCCCAGTGCGGCACACCTGCACCACTCATCATCGCTGGCTGCGCACATGCTGAATGCTTCTTATACCCCTACCTCAGTGCACCACAACTCATGGATCCTTTATGACAGAATCTTTTGTGTATGATTTCAGATCTGCTGCCCTTACGTCAGTGCACCACAAGTCATGGACCCTTTACAATAGAATCTTTTATGTGTTATTTCACATCTGGTGACCCTACCTTAGTGCAGCACTAGGACACTTTATGACTAAATCTGTGTGTGTGATCCGATGATTAATGTTGTACTTGTTGCCAGCACTAACCATTCACAGAGGGCTGGCTTACACTCACCCCACACACATCCAGCACAGACTTAACTGGAATTGTGACACTGGTAATAAAAAGGGGCAGAGTCAAGTCAAGTCAAGTCTAAATTTGTATAGCGCACTGCTCACCCAGAGGGTCTCAAGGCGCTTGAGGGAGGGGGGAGCTTTACTTATCAAATATCCAAGTTTTTAGTTGTTTTCTGAAGGAGAGGTGGTTCTGTGTGAGGCGGAGGTGGGTGGGGAGGGAATTCCAGGTCTTGGCCGCTAAGTAGGAGAAGGATCTTCCTCCCATGGTGGATCTTTGGATGCGTGGAATTGCGGCGAGGGCTTGATTGGACGATCGAAGTTGGCGGGTGGGGGTGTAGAAGGACAGGCGCGTGTTGAGGTATTCGGGTACTAGGTCGTAGAGGGCTTTGTGTGCGTGGGTGAGGAGGCGGAACGTTATTCTCTTGTTGACGGGGAGCCAGTGGAGGTCTTTCAGGTGGCCAGAAATGTGAGCTTGGCGGGGGATGTCTAGGATGAGTCTGGCTGAGGCGTTTTGGATGCGTTGGAGTTTTTTCTATAGTTTGGCTGTGGTTCCAGCGTAGAGGGTGTTTCCGTAGTCCAGTCGGCTTGTGACCAGTGCATGGGTGACCGTCTTTCTTGTTTCGGTGGGGATCCAACAGAAGATTTTTTTGAGCATACGTAGGATGTTGAAGCATGATGATGAGACGGCGTTGACTGGTCTGGTCATCGAGAAGGAGGAGTCCAGGATGAAGCCCAGGTTACATGCGTGGTCCGTTGGTATGGGTGCAGTTCCCAGGGCCGGTGGCCACCATGAGTCGTCCCAGGCGGAGGGGGATGATCCTAAGATGAGGACTTCCGTTTTGTCCGAGTTAAGTTTTAAACGGCTGTTCTTCATCCACTCGGCTACTTCTTTCATCCCTTCGTGTAGGTTGGTTTTGGCGTACCCAGTTCCACTATCTATCTAACTGTGTCCATTATGTATGCATGATGCCCCTGGGCCCCACCACATTACATTGTGCTGTGGACAGCGCATGCGACCATTTTACCTCTGGCAATGGGGAAGTCTTCGGTTATGTAACTTTGTCTGGATCATTGTATAAGTAGATGGGTAGATCCTGGATCATTAGAGTACTGCAAGGAGAGTGTATAGTGAATTTATAAGTGCTTGGGGATTGGCGGAGTAATTGGATAAGCACATATGTTGGCGGAGCCTAACCCCTGAGGACGAGCTTGGCTATAATTGGCTGCCTTCCATGTGCCAAAAACTGAAATTTGGGCTTTGCATGCCCCTGTATTGCTACAGCTGCAACACTCCACTGAATGTGCAATAAACATTCATATCCACACAGATGTGTCATGTCCACAATCTTTCAGGTGTGGAAGTATGGATGAATGTAGGGTCAGTGATTCCCCCATCTTCCATGTCGGCCATGTTATGGGACTTGTGCCACAGGGTGACACATTGGCCCTTTCGGCCCGGGTGGCGGCAGCACTCCAACAGGGACACTCGCATCAGTTGATTACTCATACAGCCCACGGCAGAACCACGGCCAGAGCTCCGGGGTCATTGTTCAAAGCCTCATGCAGAACTGGCCTACACCAGGCCAGCCCACTCGAATTACACTTACAGAGGGGACGACAACGCTTAATGGCCCAGGTTTTCATTGTAGTGATCTGCTGGTCAGAGGTCTAGTTGTCAATATGCCACAGCCACTCCCTCCTGCCTGGTTTACACCCAAACCACATACATCAAGCACAGGCGTCACAGGACACGTGACCCTGCCAATAAAATGGCCCGGGCACACGTGCAGGACGCCATTTGCACTCTCTGTCTGGGTGTGTCCCTGTGCGTCACATATATGCATTTGGGCCTAGGGCACTACCACCTCACAGTCCTCAGGGCAGGAGCTTACATGATGGCTACCGCACCACGAAAGACAATCATAGAGGCACCATGACTGGTGGGAGTAAGCCTTGGTGGCAGCAGGCACACTGCGTCCGGCACAGGTATACCGTCATGGGTCGGTGACTTTCGGTGCACTGAGGTAGGGGCACAATCAGTGCTGGGCAGGTGTGCAGCCTGCGATGATGCCCCGCCCTAGCGGTCTGGACTGATAAGGCTTTGTGTGAGCCCCGCTGGACCACAGTGTGGCGGGCAGCGTGGGCCTACAGACATGTGGCATTGGCTCGCGGGTCACAGGGTTAGCGGCACCTTAAGGGCTGAACGGGTGTGCAGCCTGCGATGATGCCCTGTGCATTGATATGTTCTCGGCCATTGCGATATCAAGACCCAGAATCAAATGTGCAACCTTCTGGTTGCCAAGGACGCAGGCCCCGGCCTTGGAGCTCGCTTTAGCACGTGGTGAGCCCTCTTGGACACACGCCGGTGGCGGAAGGTGAGCAGAGAGGCTTGTTTGCGCAGCGCCGGGCAGTCACCTCTGGGCGGTGGGAGTGGGCGGTGGGAGTGGATGGTGTGCAGCAGCCTGGGTGCGCAGGGGCGGGCAGACACATCTGGGCGGTGGGAGTGGACGGTGTGCAGCAGCCTTGGTGCGCAGGGGCAAGCAGACACCTCTGGGCAGCAGAAGTGGATGGGGTGCAGCAGCTGGGTGAGCAGGGGAAGGACAGCGATGAAGGCGTGTGCAGTTGTATGTACTCTGCCATTACTGATTCTATACTATGCTTCAGATGAGTTAGCTTGAGTGCTGCAGTATGTCACGGCACGTGGTTGGAGACACACCCGTTGCGGAAAGGTGAGCTGTGAGGGCTTTGTCCACAGTGTCGGCATTCACTCTCCCTCTCCATCTCTTACTTTCTCTCTCTCTTCCTCTCTCTCTCACTCATTCTCTCTCTCTTCCTCTCTCTCACTCTTTCTCTCGGTCTTCCTCTCTCTCTCACTCTTTCTCTCTCTCTTCCTCTCTCTCTCTATTTCTCTTCTTTGATAGGCGCATGACGCACAATCTTATCTTGCTTTTTGTCTTGCAGGCTGTGATTCAGAGATTGTCGAGGGATGACACGCCATGCCTGTACCTACTTTTATTTTGTTGTTTTGTTTAAATAAAATGTTTTATATGTAAATCCATAGATTTCTGTGACTCATTTGTCCACCCTCACATGCATATTGATTGTTATAATTGTGCGACATCAGTCGATTTGGTACGATCCAGATTTTGGAAGGTTACTGTCACATTTGTTTGTCGGGGTCATGAGGAATGGGGGACAAGGGGGTGGTGGCGGGGGATTTCGGGACACTATTGGGTGTCCGAACTGCATGATCGTTGGTGCCATGGCATCTGTTGTCGTTGAGGTGTGGCTGTGGGCTGAGCTACCTTTCATGTTGCAGGATGTAGTCTGACTTTACACTAGGTCAGAGCAGGTGTAAACTTCCTGTTGCTAACGCACCTTATCCCCTGTTTTGTGTTCTCTTCGACGATCTTGCGGGACCTTGAGAATGTTGCGAAGTGGAGTGTTCGCAGCTTTTAGCACGGCAACGCCTACTCTGCATCTCATTACCGATATTTGCCGATGTTTTTTGAGGCTGCTATCACTGGCAAATTGGTGATATGGGCTGTTTCCACCAGCTTGTGAATGGTGCGTTAAATTAATCACCATTTTGACTGCGATACAGTGCCGTTAACTCGACCATGTGTTCTTGAGAATATTCCCCTCGGTGTTTAAAAGACCTGAGAAGTACTGGAGTGCTGCACTGACAGCGCGTTTACACTAGGGGGCCGCGCTGAGAGCGGCAGACCATTTGTGTTCACACTAGGGGGCCAAGCTGAAAGCCACGCTAGGGTCGTGACTCCAAACGTTTTGCGGGGAAAAAAACATTCACTTTCATTAATTTACATTCACCTCGGGGACCCCATCCCCCGAGGCATGCCCACATCTACATAAATATTATTTTATTTAAAGGGGAGGGGGGCTCGTGGCCCTCCTCCCAGGCCACTTCTGGACCATGGGACCCCATCCCCTGGGGCCTGGCCTCTCTGTTGGGGACAGTGGGGGGCGCTCCAATGCCCCCACGGTCCCGCTGGCTCCAAGCCTCCTGCGGGAGCTAGCATTGTTTTGGGGCAACAGGAGCTGCTAACATACAGCTTCCCCTGCCCAAAAGCAATTCTCCTTTCCTTTATTGAAGCGTGAGGAGGTTCTCCTCCTCTTGCTTCAACGAAGCAAACCAGGGTTAGCTACCATGCTCTCTCCCTGTCATAGCAAACAGCAATGTCCCGGGGGTGGACATCCCAGGACATTGCAAGAGCGGGACCTGGGGGGTGACGGTCCCCAGAGCCATCAAGAATATATATATGAACATGTTTTCTATACTAGCACTTTATATTTATATATGCACTATTTTGCACAATACACACTTTTACACTACTAAAAAAATCTTTAGAAATAACTAAAAATTAATTTTTTCTCACAGAAGAGACATGCAGGTCTTTATCTTTCGACATGATTGAATTCAGATTTATCCGGTGATATTTTATTACAGACAAAATGACGGTAGAACTGTACGCAGTGTTTGGATTTATCCAACGAGAGGGATGTAAAAATAATTTTTTATTTTTACACAAATATTATGACATTTATGCACTTAACATGTTTTATATTTTTAATAACATGTCTAAATATAGGGAGCGTGCTATATGTTGCAATTCTGCCCACTGAATATGGAACTACAGAACTACTTTTGTGGCATAGTCAGTCTTTTGTCTATACACATTATCACGTGACCTGTGATGTCAGACAAGGGGTATGGTTGTTGATATTTTAAATGGTAGATGGCGTTTTCACTGTTTTACACGTGAACAAGGGCTTTAGGGCTTGAAACGCGTTGTGTGTTTGGGTCTCTCTAATAAAGAAGATTTACTGCCCAGAAGAAACTGCAGAGGTCTGTGTCTCTTTCCTCGCCTAAACCGCCGTGTGTGGTATTTGGAAGTGGTTCGAGTGTTCAGGATATATATATATACAAACATTATATATATAATATATATATAAATATATAATATATTATATATATAAATATATAATATATATATATATAAATATATAATATATAATATATATATATATATATATATATATATATATATATATACATATATATATCTCAATTCGGGTTTCCCCATTAGGGGAGTTAAGTCTCCATGCACTCCTGGATATTCTCTCCAATTACAGCCATACACCAAAGTTGGTAGATCGGTTTAGATTTATTTTCATTTGTCAGCAAGCCAGCAGCACCTAACGCGTTTCGGTCTCTACGGAGACCTTGCTCACAGGAAAACCCTGTAATTGGAGAGAATATCCGGGAGTGCATGGAGACTTAACTCCCCTAACGGGGAAACCGGAATTGATTTAATCGCGGCTTGGTTCTGCCGCGCTTCGTGTGCACCGCCATAGAGCGCCTGGAAGCCCGCCCTGTGGACCAAACGGAAAGGAATATATATATATATATATACAGCATTTAGTGACCAGGAAAATACAATCAGGAAAATCATCACCAAAAACTGGCCCATTATAATGACAGATTCGGTTTTAGGTGCACTGCTACCTTCTAAACCCACGATAACCTTCCGCAGGGCACGAAATATGGGAGCCGTTCTGGACCAGCCAAGTCCAGAACTTAAGCAAAAAACGAATTGGATGCAGACAGCAGGGGGATTTCGTAAATGCTCCACCTGCAGGGCCTGTAAATTTGGTATTAATAAGACTCACTACTCTACCCCATTCAGTGAGACCGCAATCCCGATTGTAGGTCAATACACATGCAAAACTAATATTTGCGGTATATGTCCTGACGTGCACTTGTGGCCTCAATTACATCGGCAGTACTAGCAAACAAGTGAACGTCAGGATCCTACAACATTTGCGGGCAATTTTACATAATGACTCAAGCTATCCAGTGGCACGCCACTTTGAGTCTACTCATAAAAGGGATGCAAATTGCTTGTCTTATTATGTTGTGGGGGCAATACCAAAACTACGAAGAGGTGGCAATAGGGATTTGAAATTAAGGCAGTTGGAATCAAATATGATATTGGAATTCGACAGCAAAAGTCCGAATGGCCTTAATAACACAGAGGATCTGCATACTTTCCTTTGAAATCCCTTAGCACTTCCTTAGTAGTTTTCTCTTTTTGGTCTGATTGCTAAAAACTGATTTTTGCTCCCAGGTAGTCAGGTTCCCTGTTGCCTGGAGGTTGCTTTAGCTTTTTTCACATATAACAACAGTTTTTCCAAATAATTTACCATATCTTCGTTCCGTCTAGTCAGGTTCCCTGTTAGGCGGAAATTAAAAAATTCTCTTGGGTCATTCCCTATTTTGTAAATATATGTAATTCATTACCTGTATTTATTCTGTATTTTTACACAATTTTTATACACAGGGTGTTTTTATAATCTTTATCTATTTATGATTATACTTGCTTGGATTATCAAATGCTTTTATCATGGATTTTAATTTAAGCAAAAAGTGGTTCTCAACCCAATTGTTGAAAATATTATGATAAGGCAAATTTGTTTACAAGTTGGTTTTTCATGCACATTGTCACTTTTTCTTCCTCTGGACAAAATATTGGTCACAATTAATCTTTTGCACTTTTAGGACATGCACTGTTTGTACTTTAAAAATAGCACTTTAAGATCTTACCCATTTATTATTCTGGTCTTGTTGATCATTTTATAAATATTCGAACTATTTAAAGATGGAATTTTTATAACTCACTCCCCCCTCTTTTTTTCTTGCCCCCCTCTAGATACAAGTATTTGATGGATTTATCCGGAGACTTCTGATTTAAAACTTGTATATACATGTGATTCTATTTTCTATGTACCTATGTATTTATACGGTCATATAGGCAATTCTACTTTATTTTGAATATGTCTTTTATTTCCATGATCACGTGATACATAGAGGGGGCGGTAGAGATTGGGTGAAATGTGCACTATAAAAATAAAAAACAATGGTTGCATGTGAACAAGGGCTCTGGTAGCCCGAAACGCGTAATGCACTCTCGCACAAACTTGAGCAAATAAAAAAAGAAGAAACCTGACATCTGGTCCTGTGGTCTGTCTCCTGGGTTTCGTGTCTGGATACAATGAGTTTCTTGTGGATATATATATATATATATATATATATATATATATATATATATATATATATATATATATATATATATATATATATATATATATATATATATATATATATATATATATATATATATATATATATATATATATATATTCCAACAACACTCCAGCTTTATGAGAAATAAAAACTCACTGGTGCTACGCGTTTCGCAGTTAACCTTACTGCTTTGCTTGTTCACGTGAACAAGCAGTAAGGTTACCTGAGAAAAGCATTGGGCACCCGTTGCTGTAATAAATACAGTCTGTTTGAATTGAGTCCACGGCACTAGTGAGTTTTTATTTCTCAGAAGGCTGGAGTGTTGTTGGAATATTGGGGAGTGGCGTCCCGGCCGTGCTGCCCGCCGTAGAAAGAGGCTTATAGTTTTGCCAAAAGTTACGTTGGGAGATATATTTATATGTATATATATATGTATATTATATATATATGTATGTCCAAGGCTTAAGAGGACGAAAATAACTTAACACTACAACTCCCAGCGTGCAGTGTAAATTGAAATAACCTGCTGCCAATTAAAAAGCTGATATAAAAAAAAACAAGAGACTGGAGTAAGTTGTTTTTCTGTGAAATCTGCGCTGATGCAATGCAATGCCTGTGAACAAGGAGTTCAAATACTCAGAAACGCGTAAGGCAAGTAAATTATTTCCGAAGGATGCAATGTCTGTTTGCCCACACTAATCCGGCTTGTGTGCACTTCCAAATCGAGGGTCTTTGTATAACAAAAATATATGTATGTATATATATATATATATATATATATATATATATATATATATATCCCTGAAATGGTTGATTACAGGACACTCCCACACCATGTGAAAAGATGCAGCATTGCTGCACCCACATCTAGGACCGCCAGCTGTGTAGAACAATAAATAATTTTGACTCATGTGTCATGTCTTCCTGTAGCTCTCCTGGGTTGGTTGCTAGGTCCGGCATCTTAGGGGAAGTATGAGGTCAGCGGGGCAGTTGTTCTGGCCCAGAGCCTACTAATGCAGGCACAGCTGCGCCCGCAAAGGTAATCAGACTCCGAGGCTTGAGCCGGGAGTGTAGACGCTGCCTCTTGCACTACTGTTGCTTTTAATTTTATTGCTGCTGATTTTAGCTCTCTGTTCTATTTTTTAAATAGTTTACCTGTACTTGGGGGAATTGCGGGGAGCTGCAGGAGGCACTCTTGTGACACGGGCGACGGGTCAGGCACTTCCTGTAGCTCTCCCGGGTTGGCTGCGAGGTCCGCCATCTTGGTGGGGGAGTGTGAGGTCAGCGGGGCATTTGTTCTGACCCGAGCCTCCTATACATGTACAGCTGCGCCCGCGCAGCGGGTGCGCCGCTGGCACGCCAAAGGCAAGCCCGTCTGCGCCCGTCCACGCCGGCCCACCGCCAGCCTCCAGGGCCCCTGCTTCTGCTACTGTAAAATCGATCAGGTATTCACGGGAAGAGCTCGTCTCCCTGAGCTCCAATTGTCCCTCCTCTCCTTGGGTTTTTAACGAGCCCTCCTTCCATTGTCAGCTCTGCCCATTTCAGCTGCTCTCTTTGGAGAGGGCCTTAAGTCCTGCTGGCCACTCGGCATATAGGTTCCTGAGCCTGAATTACCGCTCGCTGGCAAAACACCATGCCGAGGTGTTCGATCTCCTAGTCGACGAGTCCCCCGATGCCCTCTTTCTCACGGAGACGTGGCTTACACAAGACTCGGTGGCGGAGTCCTGGTTAGCGCTGCCGCAGGGGTATGCGCTAGCGACAATCAACAGAGAGGAGGGCAGAGGGGGAGGTATTGCAGTAATTACCAAAGAAGTCAATTCTCTCAGCCTGTGTAAGGAAACCATCGCACGCTGTGAAAGCGCTGTATTTAAAATCCATCTGAATCACAATTTCACTATATCCGGCCTGCTAATCTATAGGCCCCCAGGAGCGTCCAGCTTGTTCAGGGACAACTTACTAAGTGTGGTTGGGCCACTGGCTAGTAAGTCGGCGAATTTTATCATCCTGGGGGACCTCAATCTCCATTTAGAGAATGGGGGAAATGCTGAGGTTGCTTGTTTTCTGGCTGACTTAGAAGCCTTCCAGCTAATGCAGCATGTTACTGAGGGCACTCATGTGGCGGGCCACCTGTTGGACCCTATCTTTTCCAACTTAAGTTCCTTAACTGTCTTTTCACCGGTCCCGCAGGTCTGGACCGACTACTTCCTGGTTCCGTTTGCTCTGCAATTACAGGGCAATTTAGAAGAGCCAAGCCCAGTCAGAGTGCTTAAACGTCCTTGGCACAATCTGGATCCGGATCTTTTTTCAAGTTGGTTAACTGAGCATAGGCCTCAGCTTCCACGTGATGCGGAGGCGGCCTATTTGTGCCTCCAGGAATGGCTGACAGTGGGCCTGGACAGTTGTATTTCAGCCAAACGAGGGGGCAAGGGGTGAGGGCCTGCTAATCCTTGGTGTACTGAGTCACTCACGCTGGCGAAAAAGCGCTGCAAGCAGCTAGAGCGAGCGTGGTGACGCTCATATGAGAAGTCTGCAAATTTATAGTATCGGGCAGCAATCAAACAGTACTATAAGTTCATCCGCAGAGCTCGTGCTGATTATGTGGCCAATAAAATCTTAACCAGTTCAAACCCTGCAAAGACTATTTTTTCTCTGCTTAATGGTATGAAGAGTGCGGGGCTCAAGAGGGCTTCTTCCATCAGCTCTAACCAACATTGCGATGAGCTTGCACAGTACTTTCTGAATAAAGTGGAGCAGATCTACAGGGGTCTACCAACGACGTCCTCCCCTTTGGAAGGAGGGGTGTTAGACACATTAGGCAACCCAGGGGTAGTCAGCCTGTCCTCTTTCCCTCCTCTGACCTTGTCAGGATATGAGGCTTTGTGTTCTAAAATCAGATCTGACTTCCCGGCGGACCCTTTGCCACCTTCCCTCCTCCATCAACTACACTCCTCAATTTCCCCGGTATGTCTTGATCTGGCTAATCTGTCCTTGAGCTCAGTTTCCGTTCCTCGGGCATGGAAGCATGCTAAAGTAGTCTCATTACTAAAAAAGCCGTCATTGGACCCAGCTCCCCTTTCTCGCCAAGTTGGTGGAATCTCATGTGAACTCTATCCTGGCCAAGTACCTTGAGCAGAATGCTATTCTTGACACAACTCAGCATGGTTTTCGGCCGCGGCACAGTACAGAGTCTGCTTTACTCACTGTGTTAGAGAACATCCGGGGCAGTTTGGATGTGGGGTACTCTGCGGCACTGGTCCTTCTGGACCTAAGTGCCGCCTTCGAAACGGTTTCCGATGATATCCTTCTGAAACGCCTCAAAGAAGTGGGGCTGAGAGATGTGACATTGGCCTGGTTTCGGTCCTTTCTTGAAGACAGGTACTTTCAGGTCCTTGTTCCTCCATACCACTCTCGGGAGGCTGTCCTACAGCGGGGAGTCCCTCAGGGCTCCTTTCTGATTCTTCTTTTGTTCAATCTGTATGTCAAACCCTTGGCAGAGGTGGCCAAGAGCAGGGGGCTGTCCCTGGTGTCTTACGCCGACGATACCCAATTGGTGTTTGCTTTCTCGAAGAAGTGCGACACCAATTTGGGTAAGTTTAAGGACGACCTCTTGGCTATCTGGGACTGGATGGCGGCTAACTGCTTACAGTTGAACGCCAGCAAGTCGGAGATTCTCCTCTTTGGCAAGGACCGTGAGCTGTGGTCTGAGCAGTGCTGGCCGGATCGCCCTAAGAGGCGGTGAAAAACCTGGGCGTGTGGTTCGACAGTAACCTGACTTTTGATAAACAGTCGAAAGCCGTCGCTGGGACTTGCTTTGGACTATTGCGCGATCTCAGGCCACTGCTCAGTTTCTTTCCCCCTAAGATGTGACAGACTATCAACCAGGCGTCATCGTGTCCAGATTGGACTACGCCAACTGTCTTTACCTGGGCGCCAATAAAGCGAGCATTAAACGCCTTCAGAGGGCTCAGAATGTGGCGGCTCTGCTTTTGGTTGCACTGCCTAGATTTCACTCGGTTGCTCATGTGCTTCCTAGGCTCCATTGGCTGCCGGTTGATCAGCGTATTGAGTTTAATGCACTTTGTTACTCTCACAAGATTTTGTCACGAAAGGCCCCTCCAGGGCTATTACACTTGCTGGAGTACTATGAGCTGGGTTGCCTGCTTCAATCTGCTGACCTTGCATTGGTCCGTGTCCCACGCGTCTGGAGAGCGAGGGCCGGTGGTTGTTCCTTCGGTTATTTGGCAGCGAAACTTTGGAATACACTCCCTCTCACCATGAGAGTAATGCCGAACCATTCGGCATTTCGTAAAGCCTTAAAGACCTGGCTCTTTCCCTGTAAGTAGTCTAATCTGTTGTCGTTTACTGATCGGCCCGGGTTTCTTGGGGTTTCTGATAGCGCTGGGATGCCTCGTTGCTGAGGCAGCTACGCGCTTTACAAATAAATAAATGTCCTATGTAGATAGGTAAATAGAGTATACATAAATCTGGCATTCCAGGAAACCCTGTGAGCTTACTCAAGGAATTTTCTCTGGTCCTAGATCCTTTCCCTATTCCATCCTCAAGTCAGTAATATTTATTTTGGTCATAGAGAGAAAGGTCTTGATAAACCATGTCACCAATTTCCGGCCTCGCCTATCAAACAATAATTGTAGCAGTCCATATGCCTAAGGTACAGTGTCTCCAGCTGTCCCATAACAAGGTGAAGATGGCACCACAAGACAAAAATTGACCAGCTGGGAAACTGCACCTCCATCAAAATAGCCAAAGTTTTCTCAAGAGCAGTCCCCCACAGTTGGTAGTCTCACCACAGACTATGCTTCAAATCATCTAGCGCTAAAGTTTTCCTGAGGCTGTGAAAAACCCTTCAACTGTAGGGAGCGGGCCACACAGCAGCATGTGCTGGTTTTTTACACACACTTCTTTAAACAATTCAATGTGACACAAAGTAAGAAAACAAGTTACTTACCTGTAACTTCAGTTATCGAGTATTGGTATCTTTCATAGATTCACATGCTTGAATCATCCCCGCCGTCGAGGTGGGTGTCTCAAGGTAAAATTTAATATATGTATACAGCAGTAATGAACATATTATAATAGGCTATAATGGACTACACAGTCACTGCAGTAGCCCATCCTTGTCCTTTTGTAAAAAGAACCAAATTTGAAACACATCAGGTTCCAGCACCCTCTAGAACACTCCACAGAGAGGCAAGTCCCTCAGATTTTCGAGCACAAGTGCCACAAGCAAAATGGTCGGTATAAGGGAAGCCTCTCTGGGGAGGAGGGTGGGTCAATGTGAATCTATGAAAGATACCTATACTGGATAACTGAAGTTACAGGTAAGTAACTAACTTTCTTCTCCAGTATTGGCTATTTCATAAATTCACTTGCTTGAGTCAGAATAACTAGCAGTTAAACTATTACATTTTAGATGGTGGTTGGTATCATACGAATGCCACATAGATACCTCATAAAAAGATATACTTCAACATATCTACCACACATGCAATACAATATGTATGAAGCATTTATGAATAAAGAGAGAATAAACAAGCAATAACATGTAAAGCAAACATATTGAATTAGTATTTAATATTTACCTCCGAAACAGAGGCTTACCTTATTGGAAAAGGTTGCGTAAAACTGCTTGTCCTATTGCTGATTCTGCTTCTATAGCTAAATCCAAGCAGTAATGCTGGGTAAATGTATGCACATTTTTCCAAGTTGCAGTACGCCAAATTTTATCCAATGGCACTCCAGCAAAAAGAGCTGCTGATGATGACTCTGCTCTTGTGGAATGAGCTTTAGGTTTGACAGCAAGAGGACTTCCGGCTTTAGAGTGACAACATTGAATAGCTGATGCAATCCACCTTGCAATTGTTGCTTTAGTCACTGCCATACCTGGTTTTTGCGCACCATAGGACGCAAACAATTGATCCGATTTTGGATGGACTTAGTATGTGACAGACAAAATTTTAGACATCTCTTTACATCCAGAGTGTGAAGAGCTTTTTCAGCCGGGGAAGCAGGACTAGGTAAGAATGTACGCAGAATAGTTGGCTCATTAAGATGGAAAGAAGATGGAATCTTAGGAATAAAGGTAGGATTCGTTCTAAGTGCAACATAGTCATTAGTAAGCCGAAGGTAATGGCTCTTTACTAGTAAATGCTCGCTGACTCTCTTTGCGGAATGAAGAGGTAACAAAAAAGCAACTTTCCAGGAGACATAGTTAAGTTCCGCTCTGAGAATTGGTTGGAAGGGATTCTTCATAAGTTGCGCCAAAACTAGATTAAGTCTCCATTACGGAGGAGGAGCTCTTACAGGAGGGTATGCTCTGAAAAGTTCTTTCATTAACTGCTTGACCAGACAGCTAGAACAAAGAGATGGACCTCCAGAGGAACAACTGTAAATAGAGATGGCGGCCAGATGTAGCTTAATGGACGTGAAAATAAGGCCAGATTTAGCCAGTGAGAACAGATAAGGTAAAATGTTGTCTGGAGAACAGTCAAGAGGATGTACATCATAATTAAGACACCACGAACAAAAAACCTTCCATTTGAGAGAGCAAGTCTTAATAGTAGATGGTGACCTTGCTTTAGTAAGTATGTTTCTACAGTCCTGAGGCAAATCTAACTAGTTCAGAAGCCAGGCATATAGCTGCAGCGGGGCTGGATGTTAATGGATAATCTGGGCCCTGCTCAATGTCAACAGTGTTGGCGATACTGGAAGGCAAAAAGGTCTGCATTCTGAGAGTAGGAGAAGCTCTGTGAACCAGTGCTGACGTGGCCAACGTGGGGCAATGAGATTTATTCAGCACAGTTCCATTTTCAAATTAATCAGAAGTCTCGGGAGTAACGGAAAAGGGGGAAAGGCATAGGTGAAGATCCCCGTCCACCCCATCAGAACAGCGTATCCCCAAGAGCCTTTTTCTGGTTCCCAGCTGGCATAGAATTGGCATTTTTGATTTGGATCGGAAGCAAAAAGATGCAGGCTGAGTTTGCCCAACATCTGGAAGATGTATTCTAGAACCTTCTGATCCAGTTCCCATTCATGGCAAGAATTGGAAGTCCTGCTCCAGGTATCTGCTAGACTGTACTTTATTCCAGGCAGATGTTCCACCTTTATGGATATGTGGGGACGGAGAAGACATTTCCAGATCTCTTGAGCTTCCTGAAATAGAATGTGAGAGCATGTTCCCCCTTTGCTTGTTTAGGTAATGCATGCATGTGGTATTGTCCGTCCTTATGAGGAACGAGGATCCTTGAAACCTTGGGAGAAAAGCCTATAGGGCTAGAAATATGGCCCAAAGCTCCAGGAAGTTGATGTGCATTTTTGCAAGTGCCTTGGACCATTTCCCTCTTATGCGGAAGTCTTGAAGGTGAGCCTCCCACCCTTTGAGAGAAGCATATGTAGTGAGGACGAACTCTGGTGTTCGAGTAAGGAAAGTTAGCCTCATCGAGAGATTGCTGGAGCGCTGCCACTAAAGCAGAGTTGTTCGCATGGCTGGAGTTACCAGGCCGTCGAACGAACCGGTCACCTGAAGCCATTGTTTGACTAGTTCTTCTTGTATAGGTCTCATTCTGAGACAAGAGTGAGGTACCAATAGGATTGCAGAGGACAGCATTCTGAGAAGAGATTTTATTAGCCTCACAGAAGCAAACTTTCTTACTCTTAACTTTGTATCTAGAGAAATTAGGTGAGATTGTCTTTCTGTGGACAAGAATGCCTTGTCTTGGATAGTGTCCAAAACTGCCCCTAGAAATTGCGTCCTCTGAGAGGGATGTAGAACTGACTTTTGAAAGTTGAGAGATAGCCTCAGGGATTGAAACATCTGAAGGCAAATTAACGTTGCTTTTGAGGCTTTTCGAAAAGATGGTGCTTTTATCAACCAGTCGTCTAGAGAAGGGAACAGTTGCAGGCCCTGCAGCCAGAGATGAGCAGCAACTAGAGCTAGACATTTTGTAAAAACTCTTGGAGCTGACTGCAGGCCTGAAGGGAGAACTCCTTTTGATGTTTGGGATGAATAGGGAAGTGAAAATATGCATCCTGCAGATCTAGCGTCATCATAAAATCTGCATGATCGAGGAGCTTCAAAATGTCATGAAGAGTGACCGTAAGGAAGGATTTTTTCTGCAGATATTTGTTTAATCTCCTTAGGTATAGAATTGGCCTCCACCCACCGACTTTTCCTTTATCAGAAAGAAACGGGAATAAAAACCTTTTCCCACTTGGGAGTGAGGTACTCTTTCTATATCTCCCTTCTGGAGGATAATTCTGGCTTCTTCTTTGAGGAGACTGAGATGAGGTGGAGATTTCTTTAGAGGTGAGTGAGGTGGAGGTATCTTTATAAATTCTAGGGTAAGACCAAATTTGACTATGTCCAGTACCCATTTGTCCGAAGTAATTTTCTTCCATTGGTCGAAATGTAGAGAAATATTTGAAGTGCTGGGGTTGAGGTGTGGCCGAATTATTGCAGGTGCTGGGAAGGTGTCACTGCTTTCTAGTATTGTCTCTGACCTGCTTAGGCTGTTTTCTCCTGTTTTGCTGTCTGGAGTAAGCGGCAGCAGAAGGGGCTCTATATGATTGTTGTGGTTGATAGCCATATCTATATTGATAAGTCTGGGGCTGATATTTTTGGTAGCTCCCACAGAAGGAGTAAGACCCTCTGCCACAGGCACCACGAAAGGGTGTTCTCCTGTACTTTAGTGTACCTAAGGCTATAGCTGTGTCTGTGTCCTTTTTAATTTCTTGTATGGCATCGTCAATGTGTTTGCCAAACAGTGCGTCCCCCTCAAATGGCATATCTAGTATCTTGCTCTGCACCTCAGGACGAAAGGTGGTAGACTTAAGCTATCCTTGGCGATGGTGACCAGCAACCCCAGCCAACTGTCAAAAACCTAGAGAGGCCAAATCCAGGGAGATGTCAATTATCTCAGATGCTGCCCTTTCCCTCCTTCAAGGTGAATTTTCCTAGCCTCTTGTTTTTTGTCGTCCGGTAAAAATTTGATTTGAGGTACGGAGCAACATCCAACCACATTTGGTGGTCGTATCTTCCCAAAATTACCAAGGAATTCGCAGCATGCACAAAAGAAAAGGATTTCCAGATCTCCGTTGCTCAGCTTGGGAAATCATCCAATCTGGCCTAGGCTGACCAGTCAGGCATAAAGGGGCATCATCTGGGGCCTTATACTTCTTGTCAATTTTAGGAAGAATTGCATTCACAGAGAAAAGGTTTCTTCATAATTTTAATTCCCTCTTCCTAAATATTGTCAATGATGGGAATAGCACGGACAGATTTTCTGCTCTGGTCTTTTAAGTCATATATAAAGCAGTCGGACTGCTTAACAGGCATGGGAAGGTGAAAAAGATTTGCTGCTCTTTCCATAATGCAAACACAACAGGTGATGGACCGAATGTGGATCAATGTCACACACTCACCCCAGTCCAAAGATCTGGGCCCAAATCCATCGTTTTTTTGCACTCCACACCACCCTGGGTTAGACAATGGCGATATGCAAATCAGCTCTGACCCTGTGCCCCATGGGAACAGTCCAGTCCGAACTACAAAAGCCATGTCCTTCCCAGAACGGAATCAAGCATCCGAGGACCGGACCGGTTTCGAGGTAACACCTCTCATCAGCCCGGCTAGCTTGACTCCAGTGGTGTGGAGTGCCTGGGACCCACGTCTGGGCATCCCCAGCGCACTTAGGGCGGAATATGCAAACACAACAGGTGATGGACCGAATGTGGATCAATGTCACACACTCACCCCAGTCCAAAGATCTAGGCCCAAATCCATCGTTTTTTTGCACTCCACACCACCCTGGGTTAGACAATGGCGATATGCAAATCAGCTCTGACCCTGTGCCCCATGGGAACAGTCCCGTCCGAACTACAAAAGCCATGTCCTTTCCAGAACGGAATCAAGCATCCGAGGACCGGACCGGTTTCGAGGTAACACCTCTCATCAGCCCAGCTAGCTTGACTCCAGTGGTGTGGAGTGCCTGGGACCCACGTCTGGGCATCCCCAGCGCACTTAGGGCGGAATATGCAAACACAACAGGTGATGGACCGAATGTGGATCAATGTCACACACTCACCCCAGTCCAAAGATCTGGGCCCAAATCCATCGTTTTTTTGCACTCCACACCACCCTGGGTTAGACAATGTCGATATGCAAATCAGCTCTGACCCTGTGCCCCATGGGAACAGTCCAGTCCGAACTACAAAAGCCATGTCCTTCCCAGAACGGAATCAAGCAACCGAGGACCGGACCGGTTTCGAGGTAACACCTCTCATCAGCCCGGCTAGCTTGACTCCAGTGGTCTGGAGTGCCTGGGACCCACGTCTGGGCATCCCCAGCGCACTTAGGGCGGAATATGCAAACACAACAGGTGATGGACCGAATGTGTATCAATGTCACACACTCACCCCAGTCCAAAGATCTGGGCCCAAATCCATCGTTTTTTTGCACTCCACACCACCCTGGGTTAGACAATGGCGATATGCAAATCAGCTCTGACCCTGTGCCCCATGGGAACAGTCCAGTCCGAACTACAAAAGCCATGTCCTTCCCAGAACGGAATCAAGCATCCGAGGACCGGACCGGTTTCGAGGTAACACCTCTCATCAGCCCGGCTAGCTTGACTCCAGTGGTGTGGAGTGCCTGGGACCCACGTCTGGGCATCCCCAGCGCACTTAGGGCGGAATATGCAAACACAACAGGTGATGGACCGAATGTGGATCAATGTCACACACTCACCCCAGTCCAAAGATCTGGGCCCAAATCCATCGTTTTTTTGCACTCCACACCACCCTGGGTTAGACAATGGCGATATGCAAATCAGCTCTGACCCTGTGCCCCATGGGAACAGTCCAGTCCGAACTACAAAAGCCATGTCCTTCCCAGAACGGAATCAAGCATCCGAGGACCGGACCGGTTTCGAGGTAACACCTCTCATCAGCCCGGCTAGCTTGACTCCAGTGGTGTGGAGTGCCTGGGACCCACGTCTGGGCATCCCCAGCGCACTTAGGGCGGAATATGCAAACACAACAGGTGATGGACCGAATGTGGATCAATGTCACACACTCACCCCAGTCCAAAGATCTGGGCCCAAATCCATCGTTTTTTTGCACTCCACACCACCCTGGGTTAGACAATGGCGATATGCAAATCAGCTCTGACCCTGTGCCCCATGGGAACAGTCCAGTCCGACCTACAAAAGCCATGTCCTTCCCAGAACGGAATCAAGCATCCGAGGACCGGACCGGTTTCGAGGTAACACCTCTCATCAGCCCGGCTAGCTTGACTCCAGTGGTGTGGAGTGCCTGGGACCCACGTCTGGGCATCCCCAGCGCACTTAGGGCGGAATATGCAAACACAACAGGTTTTGTTTGCTCTTTCCATAATGACATGAAAACCACCAATGTCCTCCGGAGGAGAATCAATTGCATGAGGAGCCAGTGTAGACAGGGTTGGAATTAAATAATCCTACCACTCATCGATGGTAGTGGGTGTCTTGGGAAGTTCACCTTCCTCAACGACTGTCGTCGTCATCATCCTACACTCTCTGATCTTACAGCGCAGGCAAACGATATTGAGCTTCCGTCGTAGGAACTGAAGGTCCTGCTGAATCTAACGCATGTGGGGGAGACGGTTGTCTTTGACCAGAAACTTTAACAACAAAATCGGTGTAGTTAGGGTCCCAGGGAATCTGGTTTATAGACCTGCGAGGAGAAATTTCCCCTAAACATAATTGGCAACACACTATCACCTCGGGTCTAGAATATGCACAAAAAGCCTTATCTTGGCAAAGATGTGTGATCAATGTCCGAACTCTCTCCTAAATGTAGTAAAACCTAAAGAAAAACTCTCTGCACTGCTTTTTAATCCTGCCAGTGAGAGCACATCAATAAAACTAGTTTTGTGCATCGACCTAGGCAGTTTTAACTTTCACTTATACTTCACATTTTTCCAACACTTATTTCCTTCTGCGCTGCACCCTCACTACACCATAAGCTTTACATATGGGATTTTAGCATTCTGACTGCATGATTGTACATCTATGAAAACATCTCTGAGCTCCTTCCTCACAGTGAGGACGTTGAGGCTCCCAGTAGGACTAGGTTTTCCTACTGGTAAGGCGGAAACCATATGATGAAGTATGTCACCCTTGGGTGAGTGAGGGTTCTAGTCCTTAAGGGATAATTCCCCTACTTTCTCTTTAGGTTTTACTACATTTAGGAGAGAGTTCGGACATTGCTCACACTTTGCCAAGATAAGGCTTTTTGTGCATATTCTAGACCCGAGGTGATAGTGTGTTGCCTGTCTTTGACCAGAACCTGCTGCAGTAGGAAAAAGGGTATGGTAGTCCTGCAGTATTGCTGTCAAGTCCTGCACTAATGCCACAGGCATTTGAACCATAGGCTCTTGACGAGGAAGTAATACTTGAGGTCTTTCCATAGGTTGGTAATGAGTGCCATAATACTCATCCTCATCTTCCTCCTCTTGGAATTTAACGTGAAGTTGAGAGGGGCTGCGAGCTAGACTGAACAGCCCATCGTCCTCAGATTCCTCAAAAAAATGGTTATGAGGCAAAGGAGATACATATGAAAAGTCCTGGTATAAACCTGTCTACAGAATCGTAGACGAGAATCTGGATGTCTATATTGGTGTTACTTGCAGAGAAGAAGACCTTCTCCGTAGTTGTGTCAATGAGATGATAGTCGACGGTGACACAGATACCGTAGATGTTGACATGACCGTCGTCATCGTCAACGATGTTGTTGTCATCGATGCAGTGGTCATCTGTCAATGAAGAGAGTGTTGTCGATGGGACAGATGTTGACAGAGGAGAGACTGTCGTCGTCGGTGGCACCGTCGATGGTGGAGTAGCCGAAGGCGAAGAAATTCTTGTCGACTATGGCACAGTCTTCCTCAATGGTTCCATCGACGAAGTAAGCGCCGATGAGGTCGGAGGTGGTTTTGTCATCTATGATGCTTTTTTCGATGACGAGCATGTCCTGAAAGACTCTGACTGAGTCTTAGACTGTTTGAAAGCAGCTTTTTGGGGTGTTTTTGAGGTCGTTTTCCCCACATTTCTCCTCAGAATGGAATGGCAGCTTCCCTTTCTAGAGGTAGAGTGCAAAGCCTCATGATGGGACTTTTTTGAATATTTTTTGGAAGTCTCTTAGGAGATTCTTCAGACCTGTGCCTTTTCTTGGTCAGCTGGACTGACGCCTGAGAAGAAAACAAGTTACTTACCTGTAACTACGGTTATCCAGTATTGGTATCTTTCATAGATTCACTTGCCTGAATCATTCCCTGTCGCCGAGGCGGGAGTCCCACGGTAATTATATATGCAAAAGCAGTGCCTTAGAATAATCTGTAGTAGGCTGACAAGACTATAGGCCCAAAAAGGCCCAACACTTAGCAGCCTATCTACCTCATTATATGAAAAGAACTGAAAGTAGTCCCAACCAATCAGCTGCCAGCACCCTCTAGAACCTTCCCAGCAGAGGCAGTTCTCCTAAGATTTTCCCAGCACAAGTGAGAAGCATGTATCTCTAATAAAGAACTGGTCTGCCGGGGAGGAGGGTGGGTGCATGTGAATCTATGAAAGATACCAATACTGGATAACCGTAGTTACAGGTAAGTAACTTGTTTTCTTATCCAGTATTGGGGTATCTTTCATAGATTCACATGCCTGAATAAGAATAGCAAGCAGTAAACCCATATCTGTCGTTTGCGGAAGGTGGGAGACAAAGCGTAAATCTATATATCCCCACTCATCCGGACGGTTATAGAGCACTAGAAATATAAATATACATAAATGCAGAAAACCTTCTAAAAAGAAAGAATTATATCCAGATAACATATTTCATATTTAAACAGCATTTGACAAGCAAAAAATTACAGTGTATTATGCCTACTCTTATGTCATGAATAGAATATGAGAGACCTTTAAAAGTCTAACCTTAATGAAGAAGATGCTGCAGCACCGCTTGTCCCACTGCTGTATCATCTTGTGATGCCGATTGCAAGCAGTAATGCTTTGTAAAGATATGGACACTCTTCCATGTCGCAGCTCGGCAAATGTCCACCAGTGTGACTCCAGCAAATAATGCTGTCAACGCCGACATCATTCTGGTGGAATGTGCTTTTACCTTACTGGCTCAAGGCTTGTTAGCTTTTTCGTGACAGAATTGTATTACTGAAGATAACCACCTGGCTATCGTTGCTTTCGTCACAGCTTGTCCCAACGCAACTGGACCATTAGCAATAAATAACTGGTTAGATTTCCTTATGTCTTTAGTTTTATGAAGATAGAACTTTAGACAACGCTTCACATCCAGAGAGTGTAGGGACTTTTCTGCCGGTGTGACGGGATCCGGGAAAAAAGTATTTAACTTAACCGGCTGGTTTAAATGAAATTGTGATGGTACTTTAGGAATGAATTTTGGATTTGTTCTCAAGGTGACATAATCCTTAGGGAAATGAAGGAAAGGTTCCGAAATGGTGAAAACCTGAATCTCACTCACCCTCCGGGCTGAAGTGAGATCTAGTAAAATAGCCACTTTCCAGGTTAAAAACTTTAATTCAGCTCTATGAATAGGTTCGAAAGACCTCCTCATTAACTGGGACAAGACAATATTGAGATCCCATTCGGGAGGTGGAAGTCGAATTGGCGGAAAGGCTGGAAACAACCCTTTCAGAAATTGCTTTATCAGTGAGGAAGAACATAGTGAAGGCTTGTTCGGGATATGGCGGCAAGATGTACTTTAATAGAAGAGAACACTAGACCCACCTTGGCTAGTGAAAGCAAGTAAGGTGGGATATCTTCAGGTGGAGCTTGAAGAGGATGGGTATTATTTGCTTCGCACCAACAACAGAAGCGTTTCCATTTGAAACGGTACGTTCTGATAGTACTCTGAGCACGGGCTTGAGACAGAATTGGTCTACAGTCTGCAGAAATCTGGAGATCTTTAAACTCTAGGAAGTCAGGAGCCAGGCGTGCAAGTGCAGCGACTGTGGATCCGGGTGCAGAATCTGACCTCCTTCCCTTGACAACATGGCAAGTGTCGGTTTGAGGTGAACTGGAGGCTGTTGAGATAGCAGGAGCAGTTCTTGGAATCATTACTGCCTCGGCTAGCGAGGAGCAATGAGGAGAAGAGTGCAATGTTCCCTCTTCATCTTTTGCAGAATCCTTGGTATTAACGGTATTGGGGGAAAACCGTATGCAAAGATTCCTGACCATCTCATGGACAGGGCATTCCCTCTTGACCCCCGTTGAGGAAATCTGCTGGCGTGATACAGGCATTTGCTGTTCTGTTGCGTCGCAAACAGATCTAGAGTTGGTGTGCCCCATCTCTAAAAGATCTAGTTCACCTGTTCTTGTTCCAGTTGCCATTCGTGGCATCCTGTGAGGGATCTGCTGAGGTGGTCGGCTAGAGAGTTTTGAACCCCCTTTACATGCTCCGCTCTGAGGGTTATGTCGTGTTGTATAACCCACTCCCACATCTCTTGAGCTTCCTGCAACAGAGATAGAGATCTCGTTCCCCCTTGCTTGTTTATTTAAAACATGCTGGTGGTATTGTCTGTATGCACTAGCACTAAAGAATTTGCAATTCTCGGAAGGAACGCTTGCAGAGAAAAGAAAATGGCTCTTAATTTGAGACTGTTGATGTGTTTCTGCCGATATTGTTGAGACCATCGGCCTTAAATCTGGAGGTCCTGGAGATGGCCTCCCCATCCTTCCATGGATGCATCCGTGGTCAGAATGAACCCCGGAAGGGTTTGAAGAAACGTGAGACCCGGAGACAGATTGCTTTCTTTTGACCACCATTGACGAGCACGCTTCATTCTGGGTGTCACTTTTATGCGATTGTCGAAAGACCCTCCTATTTGTTGCCATTGTCGGTGCAACTCCTCTTGCAGTGGCCTCATCCTAAGTCTTGCGAAGGGGACTAGACTGGTCGCTGAAGAGCACATCCCTAGAAGAGACGCATATGTTCGGTCAGAAAGTGACTTTTTTGTTGTGATTTGTCTTGCCAGTTTTCGAAGTTTGTTCTGCCGTTCCTGGGACAAGAACGCTTTGCACTGTTGGGTGTCCAGTGAAGCTCCCAGAAAGGTTAACACCTGTAGGGGTTGCAATTGTGATTTCTTTGCATTGAGAGTGAGGCCTAGATTTGAGAATAGACGAAGGGCGCTTCTGACCGCTTGTCTTGTGATCTGTTTCGATTGTCCTTTGAGCAGCCAATCGTCAAAATATGGGAAGACCTGTATCTCCTGGGACCTCAACGTTGCAGAAACTGGGGCCAAACATTTTGTGAAAATTCTTGGTGCCGATTTCAGCCTGAATGGGAGCACCTTGAATTGAAAGTAGACGCCAGCCACTGCGAACCGTAGGTATTTGCGATGTTTGGGGTGTATAGGAATATGGAAGTAAGAGTCTTCCAAGTCCAGAGAAGCCATAAAATCTCCTTCGTTGAGACAATTGAGCACATCTGCCAATGTCACCATGCGAAAACTCTGTTTCTTCAAGAATTTGTTGAGTTTGCGCAGATCCAGAGGCGCCACTCTCCCAACTTTTTCTTTATAAGGAAGAAGCAAGAGTAGAATCCTCTTCCTTTCTGCAAGATTGGAACCTTCTCGATCGCATTCTTACGAAACATGTTTAAGGCCTCTTTGAACAGTAAGTGAAAACGAGGGGGAGGGGCCCTTGGGCGGGGTCGTAGGTGGTTTCTTTACGAACTCCAGAGGGTGTTCTTTTTCCACTAGGTCGAGGACCCACTGGTCCGATGTGATGTTCCGCCATTGTTGATAAAAGGCGGAGATCTTCGCGCCCACAGGGTGGGAAGGATGTGGACTGGCATCCGGCATAGCTCATTGACGTTTGTTTGAATCTCGTCCTTGATTATTTGATCTTCGTCTTCCTCCCGGACGAGAGAAATTGCTGGAAGAAGATTGCCTGTATGAAGATTGGTAATACGGTTGCTTATACTGCGACTGGTATTGCCTGTTCTGTTGATTGTGGTAATTTCCTCTGGAAGAAAATCCACAACCTCATGCTCCTCTAAAAGAACCTCTTTTATATTGCAGGGTACCAAACGATTTTGCGGTGTCGGTATCCGTCTTGATGGTTAGTAAGGCGTCATCTATGTGCTTACCGAAGAGCGATTCCCCGTCGTAAGCCATATCAAGGATTTTTGTTTGCACCTCAGGTCTGAAGGAGGTTGCTCTGAGCCAGCCCTGTCGTCTGAGCACCGAAGCACCCGCTAACTGATGAAAGTTAGTGTTTGCGATGTCTAGGGCGCAATCTATTATTTCTGAAGCCTCCCTCTCTCCTTCAAGCACTATTTGACGTACTTCTTGCTGACGATCTTCCGGTAGCAATTGTCTGAATTCAGATAGTTCCGACCACATAGCGGGCAAGAATCGCAAGAGAATTTTCTGCCTTGATGGAAGATGCAGCATTGGCGGAGAACTTCCTGCCTATTATATCCAATCTCCTGCCCTCCTTATCCAGTGGTGTTGAAATTGGAGTGGATGGGTTTTTGGACCTCTGTTGATCAGCTTGGGATATCACAGAGTCCGGACGCGGGTGGCTCACCAAACAAGATGGAGTATCTGGCGGTGCTCTATACGTCTTCTCAATACGAGGAAGGACTGCCGGGATAGAAGCGGGTGTCTTCATAATCTTAAGACCTTCCTTCCAAATATATTCTATACTGGGTATGGCCCTGGTGATCTTCCTATACCCCTCTTTAAAGTCGCGCAAAAAGCATTCCGACTACTCAATAGTAACTGGTAGTTCAAATCTTGTAGCAGCCCTTTGCATGATATTGTGAAAGCCGCCACTGTTCTCCGCCGGAGACTCAGAGGGTTGCGGCAAAGGAGGCGAAGGCATGGGTATTACATAGTCATCCCATGGATCCGCAGGTGTGTTGTCATGAGGCAACTCGCCTTCTTCTCTTCCATCCTCGTCCGAAGAGGAAGTATCCCGATCCTCTTGTGGTGTGGGTTCTGAAGTGTGTCTTGGTGACACTGGAGGTTGCGGTGGTGGAGGCGTAGGTACGTCCGCTGGTACAGGAGGTACAATTGGGGTGGGCGGTGTAGGTGGGAACCTTTGGCGATAGTCTGCCAACATGGCCTGTAAGTCCTGTATCAACGAAGGAGGAAGATGACTTGACTCCTCCGAACGTGGAGCTCTGTATGGTTGTCGATAGAAACCCAAATCTTCTTGGTAGTAATGCTCCTGTATATCCTCTTCTTCATCCTCATCCTGACATTTTATTTGTAATTCGGATGGATGGCGTGCAATCCCAAAGGGACCTTCATCATCTCCATCATCCTCATCAGATTCCTCTTCTTCCACATATGTTTCTAAAATCTGCGATGGTAGCAGTGGAGAAATATTGCAGTAGTCTTGCCTATCATAGGTTTTTATCTGAAAATGAGTATATGCTATCGGTGAGGCATGAGACACCTGAGGTAAAGAAGACCAGGGTCTTGCAGGCGGAGTCTTGGTGATGACTGGACTCTTTGCTGGAATGGCCGTCGACGTACTCTTCGTCGACGAGATCTTCGTCGTCGACGGGCTCTTCGACTACGATGATTTTGACGTCGACGGGGCTTTGTCGACGATGACTTCGTCGACGATGGAACTGTCGACGGAATGGTCGTCGACGATGATTTTGAAGAGATTAAAGAAATATCCTTAACCCCTGAAGATTTCTTTGAGGAAACCTTGGCTGACACAATAGGTGAAGTAATAGCAGAGGTAGACACCGCAGACGAAGAGCTTGAGGTGGTAGAAGTCACAGAGACTGTGTGAGAAGACACCAGAGAAACAGTTTTTGTCTGTTCTTTACTCACAGTTTTAGATGAAGATCCTGAAGGTGGGGAAGCTGGAGATTCAAGAGGAGGAGAGGATAACCTCCTTGAGGGTTCTGAAGCTCTATGAGAGGATTTGTGTTGTTTTTTCCTCTCATGAGAAGGGCTATCTCTGGATCTGGCTCTTTTGCTGGATGTAGAAGCTCTGTCCTCATCATCTGTGGAAGATGATTTGAGCCAAAGAAGAACCCTTGCCTCCCTGTCCCTGATGTGATGGTCTTGGCAGGGAAGGTGCGGCAAATCCTGCAATCCTTCACAATGTGATTGGGATGCAGGCAGTAGATACAGTCCTTATGCTAATCATCTACATGGACCCTCTTTTTATCACAGGTCCTGCAGGCCTTGAAAAGAGTTTTCTTCAGACATTCTGAAGAGAAAAGTAGAAAACTGAGTAGGCACTCAGGGAGAATCCCTTCCACACGACGTGCGGTGAAAATCTGAGGAGAACTGCCTCTGCTGGGAAGGTTCTAGAAGGTGCTGGCAGCTGATTGGTTGGGACTACTTTCAGTTTTTTTTATATAATGAGGTAGATAGGCTGCTACGTTTTGGGCCTTTTTGGGTCTATTGTCTTGTCAGCCTACTACAGATTATTCTAAGGCACTGATTTTGTATATATAATTACCGTGGGACTCCCGCCTCGGCGACGGGGAATGATTCAGGCATGTGAATCTATGAAAGATATCCCAATACTGGATAACTACCACTGCCTTCATCATCCGACACCACAGATGTTTTTGCTTTTAGCTTCTCCAACCAAATAAGCAGTTTACCTCTCCTGTCCTTAAGGGTTTTAGAGGAAAAGATCCTGCAAATCCTACAGTCCGTGATCTTATGAGCAGAGTAAAGGCAATAAACACACTCCTTGTGGGGATCTTCAAACTGTAGCCACTTCTTCCCACATGACCCACACGGCTTGAATAATCCTTTTCTAGAAGTATCAGACATTCTGTACTCACATATCCAACAGATGTAGAAAAAACTGAGCAGAGCTCAGGGAGACTCCCTGTCACACGACGTGCAGTAGGAAATCGAAGGGACTTGCCTCTCTCTGGAGTGTTCTAGAGGGTGCCTAAGCCGGATTGGCTGTGTTTCAACTTTGGTTCTTTTTACAAAAGGACAAATATGGGCTACTGCAGTGACTGTGTAATCCATTATAGCCTATTAGAATATGTTTATTACTGAGATATATATATATATACAACAAAGGCTCCGGTAATGAAAGAAGCCATCTTGCAGGGCGGTCCGCGGTCAGGGCACCGGCAGTCCTGTACACTATTACACCACAACACTCCCTCACTTAGGAAGAATTACCACGGACGCCGCGCATGGATTGCAGGTAGTTTATTCGTATGTAGACTGCACAGCAACGCGTTTCGACTTAACGTCTTGATCAAGCGTGATCAAGACGTTAAGTCGAAACGCTTTGCTGTGCAGTCTACATACGAATAAACTACCTGCAATCAATGCGAGGCGTCCGTGGTAATTCTTCCTAAGTGAGGGAGTGTTGTGGTGTAATATATATATATATATATTTAATTTTACAGTAAGACTCCCACCTCGACAGCAGGGATGATTCAAGCATGTGAATCTATGAAAGATCCAATACCGGATAATTAGGCTTTCTCTGGAACTATGCCCCCATAAAAGTAATAGTTAAAGTACCTCCGTTCCGCCTTGTAAACGGAGGTAAGAAAGTTAATATCAAATTTAGGATAACAGTGGCAAAGGCAGTTCAACTACTGGTCTGAATGAGTGGTAGGAATTCTGCGAACACTGTACACTGTAATATTACCGGTGCCCAATTTTAACAAAAATTCTACAACATATTCTTTTACAGAAAGCTGACCAGGGGGTCTCCTCCGCTATGGTGGAAGAGCGCCACCTCACTAACCGCAGAGGCAAAACAAAAAAAATTGATCTTGATGCAGATCATTTTATTTTTTGTCCTGCGGCTGAGTCTTTTGCAGGCGGGGCCACAGCACTACAGCAGGGGAGGAGGAGACGTGGGCCCTGCTGTCAGTGTGCATGGTGATTTGGCCGGCCGTCTCAGGCCAGCCAAACCGTCATGGGCACTGACATCTCTCCAACCCAGCTGTATTGATGGATGGAGAGATCAGCAGGCACAGACTCCAAGCTCCCGGAGGGCAAAACCAGTGCACTCCGCCCAATCTCTACGCGGCACTCATAGTGAGCTCAACATCGGGAGTGGCAGCAGGAGAACCTGGGAGCTTCATCTTGTGCCCAGACGAGAAGCCCGGGGAGCAGCGCGGCAAGCAGAAGACTCGGAAGTAAGTTTTCATTTTTAAAATTATTTCAGTCCCCCCCTTGAGTTCCTATGGCCCTCGCGCTGCTCCACCATATTACTCTTGCGCCAGCCACTACTGAAGCTGACTTGGAATCTCATTGCAATAAGCAATGAAATACATCTGTACAAAATCTACTCCCTAATTGAATCGATCAATAGCATATACCAGAACTCGAATTCAGTAAAGAAAAATGTTCCATTTGAAATGGTTTGTAATCATGAAGTTTCCTTTCCCTCAGTCCTGCATGAGCAGATATATACATTTATAAGGCATAAAAGCATCATCAAATGCCTTGGAATCAGGACAATATTTGAAAGTGAGCATGTAAGTTATGCACATATTTTACTGATGCAGTGACAACATGAAATAGTCCCTACTCCCCCTCTTTCGAATTCCATATATGATACCTTTACCCGTTAATACTACAAAAAGAATTAACAGATTACTCACAATCTTGGTCACTTCACTAAATGAAGTTAAAGTGTAAAAAGAAAGTGACATTTTAAATTTATAGACACTGGCCAACAAGGGTGTTGTGATGGACCCCACCAGTTTTAATTCACCAGTCGATATCTAAATTGAGAGCCTGAACATAGTTCATGATTTTGGCTAATTCCTTGTACTAATGCATTTTAGCAGACAGAAGGTGGCTGTGCAGCTTTCACTTTGCGTGCAGTATTCATGTAAAAAGAAAATCTGACTTAGTTTAAGCGAGGGCAATACAAACACCAGCCCATTGCTAAGGCAAGGACCCATTCTGAAGCATCTGATGATTGACAGGCAAGAACAGGAGTGATTTGGTTGGAACAATCAGAAACAGTTACACGACGCCTACCACCGATCCATCTGGTTCCCTTTTCAAGCTATTACTAGGCCTCAGTACAGCTGAAGTAGAAACCCTTTCAATGCGGCAGTGTCTAAGAACGTAAGTTGGGAGGGGATGAAGTGCTTTTATGGGTGAGCAAATGGAAGTGAGTGCAGGTAGGTCTGAGCTAGTGGTCAGTAATGGGGATATGATCAAGAGCTTCATTCACCCTGGCATAAAGGCTAGGTTTCTAACTATTCCTGGTGTGATATTACTCATCCATAACATACTGAGAGCATTCTTGACAGCATTCTGTCTATCCCTGGCATAATAGTGACCCAGCTATGATATATTGCAGGCTATGCTTAGCAAAAGTCTGGATAGCTAGCATATTTGCTCTTCCAGGACATATTTTGTGCAGTTTGATGACATTCTAGCTATCCCAGTCATAACAGCGGGCCAACCAGTATATACTATTGACATTCTCAATGACGTGTTTTTTTTTTTTACATAATCGGGATAGCTATACATGACACAATAGTAGCCAACCCCTGATGTATTGTGGGCTTTCTTGACAACATCCTGGTGAGTATTTGCAAAACAATGGTCCATCCATGACATATTGTGGGCATTCTTGGACCTCCACCTGCATAAATGTAGCTCATCTTTGACATGCTGTGTGCATTCATAACAAAATGTGGGCTTTCCCTGCATAAGGGTAGTACAACACCCTGCCATATGAGGGGCATGCTAGTATGAGATGGAAATACACATTGCTTAAGAAGGGTCACCTGTACATCGCCTTTGTAGACCTGAAGGCTGCCTTAGATTCGATCTCTAAAAATCTCCTCTGGAAATCCCTAAAAAACCAAGGGGTACCGGGGGAAATACTCATGCAAATCATAAGATTACGTGAGGATAATTTTTGCAAGGGTCAGATGGGATCCAAATGGTGACCTTAGTGAGCAAATCAAAGTAAACAGGGGTGTAAATCAGGGATGTGTACTAGGACCCACCTTATTTTCATTGTATGTATATGAGATTCCGGAATATTTATTGGGCTGCAAACATGATTCTCCCTAGTTAGGTGGGGTGCAGACAACACCATTCTAATATCCCAAACTCCCAAAGGTTTACTGAGTTTGATAGATACCTTAGATGCATATTGTGAGACTAAGGGCCTGGAAATAAATTCTAGTAAAACGAAATATATGGCAGTTAACCCGCACAAGTCTTTTAAAAAGAGCTTAACTGTCAGGGGGCAGAAGATAGTATATGTGCATAATTTTAACTATCTAGGTATAACCCTGGATTCTAAAATGTCATGGAAAATGCAATTGGAAAAATGCAAGAGCATTTTACTCCAAAATTATTTACCCATGGTAAAAAAACATGAGAGTAGCATGTCTAAAGCGGTTTCCTCAGCCCTCGAAAGTGTATAAGTATAAGGCGCAGTCGGCTTCTCTATACGGGGCAGAGCTATGGTGACTCTCAAGTAATAATACTTTTATGGTGGGAGAAAATATCACCAGGCAATTTTAAGACCATTATTGTTCAGGGTGTGATTGTGGTCCACAGAGGAGCTAGTGCACTATAAAGAAGGGCTTGAGGAACTTTTAAGGCTTACCCACCGAGCAGGCCTGCAATGGCTTAAGCATGCTCGCTCCTGGTTTATTAAACTAGGGTTAAAGCATTTCTGGGATGAGCCTACACAATTGACTATGGGTTCCAAGAAAATACTAAAACCAACCTTCTGGGCCTACATTCAAAACCAGTGTGCTACATAGTTCAACCATTGGTACATTAACAACACGGTTCTTCCAAATTAAACAAGTCTGGAGCTACGAGTCCTTTATGGACGAGGTGCAACCCCAACTAGCAAAGTCTTTATATCTGAAATTTCGATATGGAATACTGCAAACATATCGAAATGGGCTTGCAAGCAAGGGAAAGAAAATATTGAGTGTTGTGCCTTAAGCCAATTAGGTGCAAGAGAAGACGACTTCCATTTATTATTCTTTAACCCAGCATATATAAAATCTAGACAGAAATGGATTTCACCAATTTGCTGGTTACTGGGTATTAGATTTGCAACGAGGCAGCAAGAATACTGAAAACTGATACCTCCCAAAAAATAATTTTTATTATTAGTAGGTATTTGTTTGATGTAGGTCTAATAAGGGCAAAGGAATGATTGACATTTTAGCATAAGATACTAGAAACTTTGCTATTTCAGCTTCGAATCTGCACTTTTTTCTACCATTTTAAGTAAAAATGTTACTTTACTTGACTGCATTTGCACTTTAAGATTTAATACGATAATTGGTAGATTGATGTTCCAATTGCATATATTGCACTAAAGCACTTGCACTTTTTCTATTGATCTTTTTATTCAAGCAACTACAAGCCATATGCAAATAGATCTTGGCTTCCTATAATGGTATTTGCTGCTTTTCCTCAGCATGTTATATTTATGTAATATAACCTTATCTGTTTTTAACTTTTGGTTTGGTGGTACCTTTTGAAATGCATTAATATTATGATGTTTAAAATGTTATTGTATATCTTTTATGCTTTTTTTAAACCGAAATGAAGATGATTGATTGATTGATTGATTGGACCTCCACCTGCATAAATGTTGCTCATCTTTGACATGCTGTGTGCTTTCATAACAAAATTTGGGCTTTCCCTGCATAAGGGTAGTACCACCCTGCCATTGAGGGTTTGGTAACTTTGACAAATTGGCATCAAATGCAGACTCTGGCCATGTGTGAAAGAAGCAAAAATCATCAGCTGATGTCCGGAGGGCACAAATTAACTTACTAAAAATGAAAATCTAGTGTTTCAGCAAAAACAAATACAGTTTTATGAAATGAAATACTTTCTTTGGCCTAACTGAGCCGTCTTATAGAAAAGTTTGCATTTCTTGATGAAATGTCTAGATTCTCAGACGTGGTCAAGTCCTTTCAGACAGCGAGACCCAATCTTAAACCTGTGCCACTGTGAAGCTCAATGAGAAATACCAAAAACAGCAAGCTAGAAAATGTAAATTGATCTCAGTCACTGGCAACTGCGCGTTTCAATCTACAGGTGCCCAGGTATTTCTGGAACTGGTGTCCTGGGCTTGCAGTAATAAAACTCAATGGGGCCACCAGATCTTAATAATGATTAAGTAGGGGTCCACAGAAGTCAAAATGTTACGAACCATTGCTCTAAACTATCTGGAATACTTGAAATCTTTCAAAATAAAGCAAACTCTTGGTAAATCTGGACATTACTAAAATGCAAAACAAATCTCATCAAAATAGATAAATAGCTAAAAGAAAACAAGATAGTAGCTTTCTTTTAAGTTTCTCTGTTGGAAAATGCTTTCTAAGTAGCTCAAGAGGAATGTATATGACCTACACTAATCACAAGTAACACAGAGAAAATAAAGATATACCACTCCCAGTAATAGATCCAGTAATACGCTCAAAGTTGCTGTGAATTCAATATATTTTGAAGTCCATGTTAAATCTAATATAAAACGTTGTTAAAGACTTAGACCTTAATCTTAATTTGGTATCTGAAATTCTCTTAACATAAGTGAAGCAAACATTAATAAACATTAAACAGGAGGAGCTACGACACCAACCAAGATGGCCGCATAGTCTCCCGGCTCCGCTGACCTCCGTCCTACGCTCTACTATCCTGCCACCTATCCTGATTTCCTGCCCCGGATCCGTGTGTGTGACCCGATTTGCACTCCGATGACGTGATCCCGGAGTTTCCCCGACATCGTGGAGCGGAGTAGCGTCGAGGACCGATTTGAGGCCTAACCCAGAGTGCTGGCCTGGTCGGGTCCGAGTTGGGCAACAACGGACTGTTGAATGCGGTTGGGTCCGGTCTCTGGAACATTCAGAATTTTGGGATTGCTCTGCTACCATCTGCTGCCTGGTGTTCTACAGGAGGTGAGGTGACGAGTGACGCACGGTGCTGTGTTGCGCGGGTCCCGGACCGGGGGTCCGGCATTCATATCGCCGGTGCCCCTTGGGTTGGAATCTCGCTGCGCGCTACTGCACGCTAACAGTCTGTCCCTCATGGCTCATTCCTGCTCCGCCTAATCTTCCCCCGGAGAAGGCGCCTCTCCGTGGGGACCACCATGCCTGAGGAAAAATGGAGGCTGACGGAGCAGGCTCAAAGTGACCCGTCATTGCGGACGGTGGTGGAGGCCCTTGTGGCACTTCAGGAGACTGTTAAAGCTCAGACCTGCAGCCTGCTGTTGGCGGCGGATGGAATCAAAGGATTGAGACCGGATCCTGACTTGACGCCCGAGACCCGGCGGCCAGCTCGCCTTTCGATTGACACCCCGGTGGCGTACTTAGACCCGGCGCTGGAAGCTGTCTTTGCCCCTATCGCAGTGGAGCTACCCGAAAGTACTGTGCTTGGTGACTCAATTAATCCATTGGAATCCCCGGTTTTGCAACTGTCGAAACATTTACATGCTGTCCCCACTTCGGTTCCCTTTAATTGGTACTGTGAACTGTTTTGGACTGTGTCGACCCCCTCCCCAGTCGGTCTATCAAGATGGCAGATGGGATAAAGCCTGGCCTCGGAGACGGGGAGGGGCATCGTTGGTACCAGCCGTCTAATTTGGGACCTGCCGTTCCTTTTTCATCTGTGGACCCCTGTTCTGCCAACTTCTGTGTAACATTCGACATTTTGAGGACGGAGCTTTCTTCTCCTTACGGACTCAGCGAATTTCATCGACGGGGCCAAGGCTGAGATTGTTGTCTGGGTTGTTCATTGTGGTATTATGGTTAACGGGATTGTTTTATTGAATTAACGGAGTCTGGGGCGGGGTTGGTTAGGACGGGGGCGAGAGAGCGGGAGTGCGTTGAATAAAGCCCTCCTCCATTTCCCCTCTTCGGGTGGGGTTTACTTTCTTTCCCTTTTTTCCCTGTTTCTTCTATATTTCGGGTTTCGGTTTTTGGGCGACGGGCACGCTGCTAGGGGGGTAGGCCGTAGTCATCTGCAGGGGTGCAGGGTGGGGGGATGGGGGATGGGAGTTTTGTTTTTTCTTTGTTTCTATGGCCTTTTTTCTCTTCTTATCTTTCTTTGGCCTTTTCTTCTCTCCATTTCCGGGTCAGTGTAGCGGGTTCCTTGTTTGGTCCATCTCTGCTTTCACATCTGTGCCTCAAGTCTCGCGATGTTTCTGGGCCACGAGCGGGCATAAATGTTGGCGCGAACTGTAATAGTATGCTTGTTTATCTGGGTGTCGTCTGTCTAAACGCGACTGACTTACATGAAAACGAATTAACTGTGGACATATTGCTATTTCGCTCGCCCCCACTTCATAGCTTGAGATATTGTATGGCACCTGATCCTTCTATCTTATATTATAAAATGAAACCTTTTGTATCCTGTTTCCAATTTGATACGTCTTCCAACCAGTACACATTGTGGATGTAGCGACTATGCTCCCCGGGAGGCTGGGTCTGAAGTTTTGATCGTAGTATTGTGTTGCAATTGTTTAGCGGCCAGCCCTGGGGGTTGTAGGCCCGTGTTTGTATCTGGTTGAAATGTCAAATAAAGGTTTTAAAAAAAAAAATACATAAATAAATAAACATTAAACATAAATGGATACACAATCAGAAACCTGGTCAATACCTAAGGAAGAAAGGGGTTGGTAACACAATACTCACTGATAAATCATAAGATTGGTGATCAAATTCAAGTAACAAGTAAAAAGTTACCAGTCTGGAAAGTGGCAAAACAAATTATGAGATGGAGGGAGAGATTGTTGAAGATGTCACTAACACCTTTGCTGGCATATCAAATAAGAAAAAGAAAATAATCTGAGAATTTTCAAATTAAAAATAAAAATCTACTTAAAGATAAATTATAGACATAATAAATCAAAGTAAAGGAGAAGGGGGTATCTAAAGAAAGCCCACATGTATTGCATTTAAAGGTTGATTAATTGGAAACGGAGTAAGGAAATAGGAAAGTAAAAACAGTTAACTTAAATCCACTTGTTAGACATTGTTCACTAACAATCATCAGAGACAAAATTAACAATATGGAACAAATCAAGCAAGTCCTCAAACTAAAAGCATATCAGGGAGGCTGAAAATTATACAAATAAATGTTCCTTCAAATTTAATGTAATAGAATATAGCAGGTGCCAGATGTAATAGAAAGATAGTGACATCTGACGGGTTGAGAATCTAATATCAAATATAGCTTTACAAGACACATGAGAAACAGAAAACACTGCGTTTAATAACTATAATCTATTAGAGATCACAGCAAAGAAGGGAAAACATGAATACCCATCGGGTTGAATGATGTTATTATTTGCAGCCGGAATAAAATATAAAAACTAAATACAAATTAATTTCTCACAATCTTAGTGACTAGAACGAAGGATGGAAATAATGTATGCTTAATCTTTTGATAAAATCATTGTGTCACTGTGCCGACTATTGAAAATCGCTAGTACAGCCACTGGAAGATAGAAAACAAAACTACCCATTGTGTCTAAGTATGCTGTTAGGAGATTTGGAAGATAGAAAACAAAACTACCCATTGTGTCTAAGTATGTTTTTAGGAGATTTAAATGCAAAAATTAATTCAATGATCTTGGAAGATTAATTTTATAAAGAACATGAAACGGCAACGGGCATCATTGCACAAATGATACAAAAAGTCATGCCTAGCATCAGAGCTAATAAACTAGCCAGAAATTGTAGAAGTTGTAATCTCATTTTAATAAAAGGTTGCGATCAGTTAGCTAAAAGCATTTTCAGTAATGGAAATATATCTTATTTTAATTGATTATGCAATAATCTTTTCAGATCACTTTACTCTGATAACATATGAAAATAGGAGAACTAAAAGGAAGTGATCATAGACCACTCTACATCTTGCTGGATGTAGATGGGAACATCTGAGAAATGTACTCAAATTGTCTAAATTTGATAATAAAAAATAACATCAGGATAATCTAGTCAACAGAAGAAAAAAATGTGTTGTGAGGAACCTGTGATCCTATTTGAAGAGATAAAATATATCTCTCCACAACAAATTCTTGAAAATTACAACTATTTTTATAAAGAAATTAAGGGCCTCTAGAAAAGTAAAAACATTTTGATAAAAATCAAAAGAATCAGCAATCAAGGGTGCCTGCGACAATTCAGAGGGCATGAATACACCAGAATAAATAGATTTGTGACTGATTGGAAAAACAGAAATCAAAACAAAAAATATTATAGAAAACAACCCAGAAAAACACTTTGGTGAATAAAACATTATATGAAAGAAAAAATTTGGACAGAAGTGAAACGTGCACTCTAGGACTCAAGAACAAAACTCTTCCTGGAAATTATAGGAAAACAATAACTGCTATTTCTGTGGGATAATTGAATAGGTTTACTATGTCACACCATTGTATATCTTACACCCAATCCAGCAGCAGACCAACTTTGATAATAGAAAGGACATCGCCAAGTAATTTGTGGCATTAGGAGCAGAGAAGCCAAATCCCTTAACAATAAAGACGAGGAGGGACATCTTCAAACTCTAATATCACCGAGGGTTCAAGAACCAGACAAGATCTCAGCAAGTTTATTGAAACTACATCCAACTATCTGGGCCTCATTATTATTCTCAGTAGTTAAGTAATTCAGATCTTTTTTTTTAATTCAAATCGTTTTTATTGGTTTTCCACAAAAGATACAAAAATAAAAAAAAGACAAAAATGAGACAACCTATAATAGTACTTAAGATCTTTAACATAATTCCAAATTCGTAGCACATTTCAACAAGAGATGGCTGCTTAATGTTTAAATTATTGCCTGAAACATACATCCTAAACTCAAGGGAGTACTTTTGTATGTTGACTATACATAACTCACCATGGCGTTCAACACAATGAATAGAAAGAGATTATGAAGGACACTTTCTCTACAGTTGTTTGCTGGAGCCAGGATCACAAAACCCATAATGCTACAACTGGTGCTGGAGGTGAGAAGAAATGCTACTTAATCACGTTTTGAGCCAGCAGGACGCACCCGGGCATGTGACCGGGCGAAGGCTGGACCCAGAGTGAGCCTATTTGCATCCGAACGAGGACTGGCAGGGCCACCTCTCGAACATTTGTCTGCCAGGTAGCATGTGTCTGAAACCTACTAAAATGGGAAAACACAAACCGATGTGCAGTACCTATCCCACCACTACCAGGACTAACATTAATAATTTTCTTCCAAGGGCAGTTAGAGTTATTAAGAAGGAAATTGATATCGCAGAGAAAAGGCTTTTAAGTCATGAGTAAAATTTAGGTGGGTGGGCAAATCAGTGTGTATAACATCTATGGGTAATACTGATGCTACTGCTAGGTGCAGAATAGCTTCATCCCTTTAACCTCCTATTAAACCCTTTGCTAAATGTAAGAAGGGGGTAACAAGAGCGACAGGGAGTTCTGATAAGGTAACTAATATTTACAATACTGTGGCACATCTTTCATCCTCCAATTTTCCTTAATACAGCTACGGAACACTTGTGAAACAGTGAGGTAGTCTTGTTAAGGGAGCATTTTAGCCCTATCCTGAATAGATTAGACTAAATTTAGTTACCACTGAATGAGCTGTATGGTCTCAGTTTAAAAGGAACTTCCTGCTAATAGCAGCCTTGAATGACACTCCCTTAGCTATGGTGAATGACTCTCAGGCACCGGGGGTTATTATAGGTGATGCCTTTCCTCAAATGCAGGCTGTTTGTGCACAAACCTCAGCCTGTGAATCTGTGAAGGACAATGTGGATGCTAATGGGGATGGGAGTTCTTGCCTCATATACAAGACACTACAGCCCTTTACCAACTACTAATCTACCTCCCCAGGCTTGACTTTGTGATCTCATACTGGAAAATGAAATGTCCCTCCGGTAGAAGAAGGGTTAACCGATGATGCAACTTAAGAATAAAACGATACACTGGCTTTCTAGACACCCTCGTTTCAACCTTGTTAACACTAACCAAATACTTATGGTAAGAAGGGTATCCTGGACTTGGCTTGCCACCAAGACATATGCTGGGGACACCATTGTAATACATTTTTAAAAGCTGGTGTGTTAGTTACTTATTTTTTTCCTAGGAAATCCAAAGTCCAGACCAGTAGTATCTTGGTCACACCACTTGGTTAGTTTTGTAAGTACACCGCTCACCTCCAAACCCCCTCCTGTCAATTTTATGTCATCTGCCCCCCTAGCTGCTGGCGGCTCGACTGCATTGAGGAACCGTTTTCTACAACTACTATTCTTCCCAGATGGACTGACCAAGGTGCAGCCCTGCTTACGATACTTGCTCTGTTGTAGTTGAATAGGCATTGAAAGATGTAATAGAAACAAGTGGGATCTTTGTTTAATCTCCCAGGGGGTAAAGTGGACATCATTAGTTGGAATATTGCAGGT
Source organism: Lissotriton vulgaris (assembly GCF_964263255.1). Taxonomy (NCBI): domain Eukaryota; kingdom Metazoa; phylum Chordata; class Amphibia; order Caudata; family Salamandridae; genus Lissotriton; species Lissotriton vulgaris. Next base: position 157,498,680 of record NC_141699.1, on the reverse strand, counting down.
CTTGCTTCCAAAATAAGATCCGAAGAATGGGTGTCAAACATTGAAAACTTCAATATCACTCTATTACTGGAAACCTGGGAAGCATCACATATCTTTCATAACGGTTATTGCGGTAATTCTATTCCAGCAGAGCAGCCTAGCTTTGGCAGAGCAAAGGTTGTTTTTTTTCTATATGACTTTGGCTATCATTAACCCCTTCACTGCGGGGTGTTTTCCCCCTGCTGTGCGGGGGGAGAGGGTCCGCGTGCAGCGCCGCCATGCTGGTGATGAGCTCAGCTCGTCATGAGGCACAGCGGAGTTGCACTCATGACGAGCTGAGCTCGTCACGGCCACACCCATTTTTGGAACGTTCAGCACAGCGGGGAAATTATCCCCGCGTGCGAACGTTCCAACGGCCGTGACGAGCTTAGCTCGTCATGAGTGCAGCTCCACTGTGCCTCATGACGAGCTGAGCTCGTCAGCAGCACCCATGAGGTTAAGATACAGAGCTATTCCAATTGATGTCTATTGCAATGCTATCCAATTGTTAGTTGTTCTTTGTAGTAATACATTTGGGTGTTTAATTTTTATTAAAAAATTAATTGCTGGGGGGCGTGTCCAAGATGGCGGCGTGATCGGACGCAGGTCTCCGAGACTCCCTGCCCGATCCCGCTTAAACGCACCTATATGCACAGCCTGATCTCCCTGCCGCACGGGAAATCACTGAGGAAGATAGCGGAGCACGGCTGTGACCCCGGAGCCCGACCGCCCGGACCGCGGGCCGCTTGGGAGGCTCCGGGATCTGGGGACACCTAATCGCGGCCGGGTGTTGGTGACCGCCGGAGCTGTAAGCGGCCGAGCGCTCGCTCGCTGCCCCTGCCTCCTCCGGCAGCGAGACGAACAGATCACCCGGGAGCTTGACGTGTGGGGCCCCCGCCGATATCACCAGAGCTTTGGCCCAGATCAGCGCACATTCCTGTTGCCGCGACCCGGCCGGTGGTGAGGTGCGGACCGGCCGGGAGCCGCGAAAATCGAGGCCCCGGCTTTGGGCCTTCTGCATCAACGTTCGCGGCCTTTGGCGCAGCCCTGCTGACGCGCCCCCACGGCGTTGGGACGGAACCCGCCCTTCCAGCACTGCAGTGTCCCTGTGGCCCCCACGGGTTCAGGGAGAACCTTGAGGGGGAGCTGAACGGAGCCGTGGGGCCGAAAACTGCTATGGAGAGCCACGGAGAGCTGTCCTCAAGCCAGACACACGAGGAAGGTGAGGAGAGCGGAGGTGGGCGCTGCAGCGGGGGCTCGAGGGGCACAATCGAGCTCCCGGTGAGAGGGCTGGCCGAGGGCCTGAGGGTCAGACCGCACTTACGCCTGGGGAGGCAGGACTGCGCGCATTCCTGCGGAACCTACTGGAGCCTGAATTCACTTGCCATTACCGACACGTGCTGGCCGGGGGTTCCGCGGGGGAGACTCGTGGCTACTTAGAATAGAGGGCCAGTCTCGCTACACACCTACCTGGCTGCGGCGGCTGCCTTCTTTGGGTGCCCGGCCGCTGTCTGACCATCCCCGGTGCGGCTGACCCTGCTGCTTCACTGTTGACCAACCTGCTATACCCGCCCTGTGGCCATTAATTACCGTGGTGTGCCTTGGCAGTTGCGCGGCAGAGGTAGGCCCTTGCCCGCTGCTACGACCCCGGGTGGGGTGGACGGTGAGCTGGCCCCGGGATAGCAATACTCACCCCTGATCTTAACACGTCGGACCTCAGTACTCACCTCTGACGCTGAGGCCCATCGCCCATCGGGGTGCTGACCACAACATGGCGGGACAGAGAGGAAAGAAAGGGCCCCAAACACACCCTGAACTTTTGGCCAAGACTCAGCCCAAGCCCAGTAAAGACCCACCCTCCCCAGTGACCACGAAGACTTCGTCGGCGTCGGGGGACGACCAAACACCCATCACCAGGTCGTTACTGGAGACGTTGTTTAACTCCCTCAGAGATGACTTCAAGTCCTTAAAGCAGGATGTAGCGGGTGAGGTCCGAGAGCTCCGGCGAGACGTGGAAAGCCTCGGGGAACGGGTGGTGGCCATTGAAGAGGCGGACCAGGCCAGAAGCGACAAAATCACACAGCTCCAACAGGAGGTCCTACGACTCACAGACCAGCAGCTGGACCTTCAGGCCCATGCAGAGGATCTTTAAAACCGCTCTCATCGAAACAACATACGGGTCCGGGGGGGTCCCTCAGAAAGCGGAAGGGACCGATGTCACAGGGTACTTGCAAACCCTCTTCAGGACAATTCTGGGGGAGCCAGCAGACTTTAATATCCGGATTGACAGGGCACATAGGGTTGGGCTACCTAGGCGAGCCTCTGCTCCGCCACCAGACATCCTGGCCTTCCTCCCTGATTTCCAGCTAAAGGAGCGAATTCTCCGGGAGGCCCGACGAGCACAGCCCATTCAATTTCAAGGTAACCCCATAGCCTTATATCTAGACCTGTCAGCCATTACCCTGCAAAAGCGAAAGGAATTTAAGAAAGCAACGGACTTCCTGCGGCAGCATGAAACCCCCTACTCCTGGGGCCACCCGTTCAGACTAATATTTAATTGGAACGGAAAGTTACACCAACTGCGCTCACTCAAAGACACTTGCACCCTCCTGGGGCTTGACCAAGAGGATGATGAGCCCACGCCGAGCGCTTCACAGGGGCCGTCCTGGGGGGGCTGGCAGACGGTGGGCCGCAGGCGATCCCCCTCACACTGCTTGAAACCAGACGCCTCTGTCATCACAAAGAAACGAGCAACGGCGATGGCAGAGGTGGCAAAGAGACCTCTTCGTCTGAGTGACTGGTATTCCTGTTAGGGAGATCACTTAATGCTCACATCTTACCCGTGTGATGGGGGGGACTCGGGTGGGGGGCCGAAGTGGCCGCCACTGGATATGACCTGTGTAAGAAACATTACCACAGCCCTGTGTGGACTAACAGGACTGGGACTACACCTTCTATTGGTTTGGGGATGGGGTGCCGCGAGGTGGGAGGGGGGGGGGGATGTTCACGTAGGTTCGAGACAATGGAGTTTGAACCTGAACGAAGAGTTTGACAGTTGGGGTGTTTTGGGGGAGGAGTTGGGGTGGGATGTGGGGTGGGAACCAGTGTGCCGGGGGAGATTGCTACCAGCGGAATTGTTAAGCCTTATACTTATTCTTCACTGCTGTGCCTCGCCCTTCGGGCGCTTCTGAATGTGCCCACACCCGCACGGAGGATCTCATATACACTTTCCATGCGGTCTAAGGTTTCAAGGGTTCATCTTACACTGATTAGTTTGACCCCCATTTGTCGGTCTGGGGCACACCACTCTACGCTGCGCTACCCAGCTCACTCTTCTTCTCATGGCTGACCCCAATTTGAAAATACTGACTCTCAATGTGAAGGGGCTGAACAACCCTATCAAGAGGAGGGCAATAATGTCCTAATTAGAGAATTCCGGGGCTGACATCTGTTTATTACAGGAAACCCACCTCTTGTCCAAAGACTGGCACACAATGCGCTCACGCGCCTTCCCCCAACAATTCTTTTCTTCCCTTCCAACAAAAAAAGCGGGGTAGCCATCTTAGTGTCCAAACACTTCCGTGGAAAGGTGAGGGATAGAGCGGGAGAGGTCAACGGTCGCCTTTTGGCATACACCTTCCAGATTGGAGATATGAGTCTCGCGATAGGATCCATCTATGCCCCAAACACGGGACAAGAAACTTTTCTGAAAGGCGCACTCTGAGTCCCTTCAGCAATCCAACACGCTCCTATTTATCGGGAGGGACCTTAACTTAGTCATGGATACAAATAAAGACAGATCAGGGCATCGTTATGGGGACGCGGGCGCTATCACAGAGACAATACACAGCTGGGAGGTTTTTTAGGTATTCCAGAATGACTAGGCGCACAACCTGAGTGGCCGCAAAGTAATGGTAACAGAAAGTAGTCAGTATAGGCAATGAGGCGAACGGTAATCCCTCCCAACCGCTCTGGGATGGACCAAAAAAGATCCACACAATTAACAAAAGACAACAAAGCCCCTGCACTATACAATATCAATTAATTCTTAGTAATACTGGTATCAGTTGAAGTGGTGGAAGTGATTAAGCACATCAAAACTTTAGGTCAAACTTCGAGAATGAATAAACATAAGTTGACATATATCAGTTCAGAAACCTTCTGTTCTTGGTGTAGTATTTCTGTTTATTGTTCCTTTGCATAGGCCAACACGTGTTTCATCGCAGGGAACAACCTGCGAATCTTCAGGGCCTCACAAGTGATGGGCGAAAATACGTTATTGAGAGCACCCGGATGGGGCGTTACATGGAATCCTGTATTCGGATTTCCAAAGCGTATGTACTCAAACTCTGCGGGATTTGATGAGTCTCGATTGTTTACAATTCGAGTGGTAACCGGGAGGAGAAAAAAGTAGTATTCAGGTTGGGCGGACAAGTTGATACCGACATGAAGGCGGGTGCACCTCGTTGGTACCGTTCTCCCTCTTTTGGTTCCCGGCGCCGTATTTCAAGGACGGACTTGAAATACGGCGCCGGGAACCAAAAGAGGGAGAACGGTACCAACGAGGTGCACCCGCCTTCATGTCGGTATCAACTTCTCCACCCAACCTGAATACTACTTTTTTCTCCTCCCGGTTACCACTCGAATTGTAAACAATCGAGACTCATCAAATCCCGCAGAGTTTGAGTACATACGCTTTGGAAATCCGAATACAGGATTCCATGTAACGCCCCATCCGGGTGCTCTCAATAACGTATTTTCGCCCATCACTTGTGAGGCCCTGAAGATTCGCAGTTTGTTCCCTGCGATGAAACACGTGTTGGCCTATGCAAAGGAACAATAAACAGAAATACTACACCAAGAACAGAACGTTTCTGAACTGATATATGTCAACTTATGTTTATTAATTCTCGAAGTTTGACCTAAAGTTTTGATGTGCTTAATCACTTCCACCACTTCAACTGATACCAGTATTACTAAGAATTAATTGATATTGTATAGTGCAGGGGCTTTGTTGTCTTTTGCTATCACAGAGACAGGCGCAGAGTGGTTGCGAGAGAGGGGCCTAGTGGATCTTTGGAGGGCCGCACATCCGAGTGCAACACAGTTCACCTTCTACTCCCACGTCCACCGTAGCTATGCCAGGCTAGATCACTTCATAGGATCATCCGAACTGCTCCCTAACCTAGACGAGGTCGACATAGTACCTGCAGCACTCTCAGATCATGACGCAGTAGAGCTAACGATTGTCGCCCCTGCGTCCTCCCGTCCTCGGGGCTCGTGGCGCCTCCGCAAGACCCTACTACAACGGCCAGAAGTCAGCAAACGAGTACACAAATGCATCGTTGACTACTTGGCTATTAACGACACACCGGCGATATCGCTGTTAGCCCAGTGGGGGGCCTTGAAATCAGTGGTCCGCGGGGAACTGATAGCAATCCCCGCTGAGGAGGCTAAAGACCGGAGAGCGAAAAGGGATGATCTCACAGCTCAAGTTGCTGAACTGAAGAGGGTGCATAGCCGCACTGGCGCTCCACGGGTTTGGAGACAATTGAAAACCGCCAGGGCTCAACTGGCTAGCTTGGACACTGACAGAGCAGAATTTGCCGCACTCCGCCTTCGACACACATACTATGTCGGGGGTAACAGAACTGGCCGTTTACTGGCCAGCGCCTTAAAAGCTAAAACTCAACGCACGAAAATCTCTGGCTTCACGGACGATTCTGGGAACACCCTCATTGAGGAAACCCAGATCGCAGACGCATTTCGAACATATTATGCCTCACTATACGGTGCGGAAGCAACACCTATCCGGGACATTGACGCCTATTTGAACACATCGGCTATAACAGAACTACCCCGAGCTAACGCGGACACGTTGGACGCTCCCATCCGTTTGGAGGAGGTAACGGCGGCTATCTCCCGCCTCCTTCCGCTTAAATCTCCTGGGCCGGACGGCTTTTCAGCTGGTTTTTATAAAACCTTTGGCCAACTGCTAGCCCCTGTCCTCACCCGGCTCTTTAATTCCTTTGAGGGCCCGGGCTCCATCCCCCCTGATATGTTAGCGGCTGAAGTGATCGTGCTGCCTAAGCCAGGCAAGAAACCTACGCAGTGCTCGGCATTCCGACCAATCTCTTTGCTGAACCTAGATCTAAAACTTTTTACCGGGGTCCTGGCAGCGCGCCTGGGCCCGCTCTTACCCGGGATCTTGGAGCCTGACCAATCGGGCTTTGTGCCCAATCGCCAATGCAGCGACAACACCAAAAGGATGCTGCACTTGATAGATAAGGCAAACTTCCAGAATTCCAATGCTGTACTGGTAGCTATCGATGCTGAGAAAGCGTTTGACCGTGTCGATTGGACATACCTACAACGTGTCCTGATGCGCTTTGGACTGGGCGACCGTTTCCGTTCCTGGATCGCCAGCTGTTACCACCGCCCCCAGGCTCGGGTCCGTCTAGGCGGTCTGCGCTCAGACCCATTCGACATCCAGCGGGGAACGAGACAGGGATGCCCCCTGTCTCCCCCTTTTGTTTGCCCTTTATATAGAGCCCCTGGCACAGAAGGTCAGTGATAACCCTGACATCAGTGGTGTCACTTTCGGCCGGGAACCACATACAATTAGCCTCTACGCAGGCGACATCATAGTCGCTCTTCACCGGCCAGACCGTTCGGTGCCCGCCTTTTTGAAAGAGATGGACTCCTTCGGAACCATCTCAGGCTTCCGAATCAACAGAGGGAAATCCCTGATATTACCATTGGGCGAAAACGCCCACCCTAATAAGCCTGCTTCTACGTATGGGAGTGACCTTCAAATAGCCACAAAGCTTCCATACTTGGGGATCACCCTCACTTCCTCGACGGAGTCAACGGTGGCTCTCAACTATAAATCCCTTACCACTCAGATCCGTGCAGACTTGACGCGCTGGTCCAAACAACCCCTGTCCCTTTTGGGGAGAGTTGCTGCTGTGAAAATTTCGACCCTACCTAAAATTCTGTATGTCTTTCAGACCCTCCCGGTGACGCCTCCGAAAGGCACCATCTCGGAACTACAAACGGCACTTCATCATTTCATCTGGGAAGGGAAGCGGGCGCGCTTACATAAACAGATGGTACATAGGAGCATGGATGAGGGGGGGCCTTGGAGTTCCAAATCTAATACAATACTTCCAAGCTGCCCAACTCCGATATCTAGTGGAATGGTATAGGCCCGAATCAGAAAAGAGATGGCTCTTTCAGGACAGGGCTATGGCTCGGATGCCCCTCTGGAGAATTCCTTTCTTACCCAGAAAACACTGACCGACTTACATCACTAATTCGCCTATCACACGCACTGTCATGAGGGTCTGGGATGCGGTAGCTGTCAGGAGAAGCCTTACTACCTTTCCCTCCCCATTCACTCCCATCTTGGACAATCCAGACTTTCCACCAGGCAACGACCCCCGCGCCTTCTTGCAATGGCGTGGCACTGCATGTAAATGCGCTGGAGACCTCTTTGACACACATGGCTTTCTCACCCTTTCAGACATCAAGCTAGGCTACGAGATTACAGACCCTCACCTTTTTCAATATTTCCATCTCCGACACTGGCTCACCGACCCAGCCATCACTACCCTGGTGGGTCGCCCACTAACCGCCTTTGAGAAATGGCTGCTGATGAAAGTGACTGATCGGCATCTTATATCAGACATATATAAAATGCTTACACCCCCTTCTGCGCTAGGCAAAACAGCGGGTCAGAAACGATGGGAAACTGAGTTGGGTAGAACACTGACACCTACAGGTTGGAACCAAGCGTATTACAGGGCCTCACACACCACACGTAACACAATGGGTAGAGAAGCAGCCGTGAAATTAGCGATATATTGGCACCTTACACCGGTCCGGCTTCATAGAGGAAATCCAACCCGAAGTGACCTGTGTTGGAGAGGGTGCGGGGAACGGGGCACACTGACACATATCCTTTGGGACTGCTGCGAGGTCCAGGGTTACTGGGACGTGGTCCTGAATGACATAGACTCCACCTTCAACACCGAAATCCCAAGATTTCCTGCCTACACCATCCTGGGCCTGCCCAACGCACTCACTTTTCCCCTGAAATCTATCCGAGGTCGCCAAATGGGCATGGCCATGCAAGCGGCTACACAACACATCTTATCACTCTGGGGGTCGACCAAGAAGCCCACACATGGCAGCCGTTGATATCCCTTTTATCCAAGGATTTTAATTAAATAACTTGCCCCAAATATCTCCAATTGCTGCGCCTTACTGAAACTACCACTGAAACTCAAGAGCCTCAAGACTGATTACACTACTTCCTACCTGACTAGCGAAGGATGGGTCTCCCGCATACGGCATGCTGGTAGGGAGGGGGGGAAGAAGGGAGGGATGGGGGGGCGGAGGGGTTTTTGGGATTTGTTCTTTCAATTTTGTTCGCCTACATTGCCTACCATTTGCATTTTTGGGATCGAAACGCTACGGCGAGGTGCCCACTTTTTCTTTCTTGCAAAGCATAGAGAAGACGTGCCTGTCTGTCTCGTTCGCTTGGTTTACCTGATACAATTACATTGTAATGTGATACCCTTTTCTGCTTTCAAATTCAATAAAATACATTTAATAATAAAAATTATTTTCTTCTGCTAAGAATAACAATTTTATGAGACTGTTTGAAGCTATTGATAAGCTGTCTTATTTATATAAGCCTTGGCTAATGTCTAAAATCTGTCTGTGGGGACATTAATGCAACTTTACCTGTGCTTACATGCCAGCTTCACTGCACAAACATTAGCACTTTACCCTTCAACAATGAGTGTTCCAACCTGTGAGGCCACGAGTTAGGTAACTTTATTCCGGAGCAAGCCCATATTAACACGCATGATGAGGATGTTGATTAAATAAAATATGTCACCATTTGTGTATTTGTTTGATGAATGCTTGTTTCTGTATTTTTGTATATTGTTTTGAGGTTCAAATCATCAACATTTCTACACTACAGGTTTACTTTGTGTTCACACAATAGGGCCTCTGGAAGTAGTTCTTTCATTTAAGAAACGTCCTTGCAGAAAGAGAGTAGCATATTTCTTAATTAGGGGTCTCACTATGAGGCTTTTTATAATTCAACACATCAAAACTTAAAGAGATTCTACATGTGCGGGATTCCTCTAAAGTTTGAAAGTTCCCTTAAAATAACAAATAATTTCACAACAGGGTATGCGATGTAAAATTGAATTTATGTGTATAGTGAAACAAAATATTTTCTTTACAATAAGTAATGAATTTTCCCACCATGTTTAAATTACTTTTAAGTATTTGAGGCTGTTTGTGCTGCACAGAATAACCCTATCAATTGAAAAATCAACTGAAAATGTTGTACACTATTATCTGGACGGACTTGTCACATGTTTTATGGCATAATTAGAGTTATCAAGAGATGACAAGTTAATGTTTGCAAAGTGCTGGTCATGGCACTGTTACAAGAAAGCAAGTTTAAGAACTTTTGAAGTTTCTGAGCTAGAAAAAAAATTGTTTGTGTGAAAATCTGCAAACTATGCAGAGCATGTTAGACGAACAAGTAACTACCTAGGGTACCGCCATATCTGGTAGAGACTATATCTAGCCGCAGATTCCTTACATTTGAATTTCCCTAGGAGTCAGACTGGACCCAGAAGATTTTCAATGAGCAGTACCCCTGAGCGCCAGTAGGAACCATTGATCTACTCCACATCTGCCGCCGGCTGCGCCGGAAGTAATGATACGGTACCTATATAGGCGTCACACAGGCTCATTGATGTCAGTTTCTTTTCACGACTTTCCAAGCTAGAAGCCCAGAGCTATGAAGAACTAGGGCCCGTGAAAGGCGACATTCCTGTCCCTAGAAATCGGTTGGCAGAACCGACAGGATGTGTGGGTTGGTAAGGAATCTGTGGCTAGTTATAGTCTCTACCAGATAAGGCATACCAAAGGTAACTAACTTGTTCATCTATTAAAGGGTCTGCAAACTAATTTCAGATGAGAAAGTCCCGCAGGACCGAATGGGCAAAGTGCCCATTCCAGCGGACCTGTCTGTCCAGACAGTAATGTTTGGTGAACATCTGAAGTGAAGCCCAAGTTGTTGCATGGTAGATATTCAGGACCGTAACTCCATGTGCTAACACAGTGGTTGCAGCTTTAGCTCTGGTGGAATGAGCTTACAAACCTTCAGAAGGTTGCTTCTTCACCAGAGCATACCAAATTTTGATGCAGAGGATGACCTTACGAGAGATGGTTCTCTTCTGCACCACTGACCTTTCTTCACACCTACATACCTAATGAAGAGTTGGCCATCTACCCAGAACTCTTGTGTGTGGCCTAGGTAGAACAACAACGCACTTTTTGGGTCATGGTGGTGGAGTCACTCCTCACCGTTAGAGGGATGTGGGGGTGCATAAAAAGTAGGCAGGGTGACTGACTGGCCTACATGAAACGGTGTGATCACTTTTGGTAGAAAAGAGTCCTGTGAACGAACCACCAGTTTGTTATGGTATATTAAGAGAAGGCAGCTTAGATGTGGCGTGCTGCTCACGTACTTGACAGGCAAAAGTAATTGCCACAAGAAGGATGTTTTCAGTGTGAGAAGCCTGAGGGGACACTTGTGGAGAGGCTCGAAAGGAGTGCATGTTAAAAAAGTCAAAACTAAATTAAGGTCCCACTGAAGCATAATGAACGGTGAATGAGGGTAGAGATGAGTAAGAACATTGTAAAACCTATAACCTATGTACAATAGGGGACTTGAACAAAGAGGGTTGGTCAGGCAACTGTAAGAAGGCAGAAATAGAAGATAGATAGACCTTAAAAGTGCCCGGATCAGATCCCTACTGGGCAAGGGAAAGAATAAGAGAAAGACTTCAGAAAGAGGAGCAGAAAGGGGAGATCAATAGTTTTTGTACACACCATGTCAAAAATTGTACCTGCAGGAATATACCGTCTTGGTGGCGGTACGCCTGGCTGCCAAGATGACGTTACAGACTTTGGGAGGAAGGTTGAAAGCTGTCAACTGTTGCTGTTCGATCTACATGGGAGAAGGCGGAGAGTGAACAGGTTCAGGTGAAGAACCCTGCCCTGCTACTGCAACAGAAGTTCTTCCCGAAAGGGCAGCCTGATCAAAGGAACGATGGCCATCCTCAGTAGCTCAGGATACCAGACTGTCCATTCCCAGTCGGGAGCCACAAGGATGACTAAGGGCCAGGTTGTTCCTGCTCTTCTTGAGAACTCTGGGCAGGAGCGGTATGGGCCGAACAACTCCTCTTGAGATGTAAAGCGCCTCTGAGTAAGAGCGCCTTGGAAACCCCAGCGTGCAAAATTGCTGATACTGCACATCCGCGGCAAAGGCTAACAGATCTACCCAAGGCTCTCCCCACTGCTGAAAGAGAACTTGCGCCACCTCCGGGGGCAGATGCCATATGTGATCCGCTAGGCATCTTCAGCTGAGTTTGTCTGCTCTGGCATTCAGAGAGCCTACCAGGTGTTGGACCACCAGGGATATGCCCTGCTGCTCAAGCTATGTCCAGAGGCGCAGGGGCTCTTGACAAAGGATCCAGGACCATACACCACCCTGTTTGCTGCAGTACCACATGTCAGTGGTGTTGTCTGTAAGCATCTGCCATACCCCACAGAAGCTGGAGCGAGATCACCGCCGACCAGCTCACCACCGCCCTCAGCCAGAACCCTCCCACCAACACGACAGACACCAACGAAGCAGCCCGCAACCTCACACAGTGGCTCACCAACTGTGCTGACGAACTCGCACCACTGAAGAATCCTCCCAGCAGACCCGGCAGCAGGAAAGCCTCGTGGTTTACCAACGACCTCAAAAACTCCAAGAAAACCTGCCGCACCCTCGAGAAAGCCTGGCGCCACGACCAGACATCAGAACACATGACCGCCCTCAAAAACGCCACCCGCAAACACCACCAGCTGATCCGCACCACCAAGAAGACAACATTCAAAGAACGGCTGGACAACAACACCCACAACAGCAAGGAACTCTTCAGCATCTTTAAAGAGCTCTCCAACCCCAGCGCCTGCAACAACGACATCACACCCTCGCAAGACCTCTGCGACTCACTCGCCTCGTTCTTCCACCGCAAGATCGCCAACATACAAAACAGCTTCGGAGCGCTGACCACGCACCCAACCACCGAACCAGCACCCCCCACCACCACCCTTTGCACCTGGACCCCTGTCAGCACCGAAGATACCACCCGCCTGATGAACACCATCCACTCCGGCTCCCCTACCGACCCCTGCCCACACCACATCTTCAACAAAGCCGACTCCATCATCGCACCCCAACTCCGGAACATCATCAACAGCTCCTTCGCATCCGCCACCTTCCCGGAGAGTTGGAAACATGCTGAGCTGAGCACCCTCCTGAAGAAACCCACCGCGGACCCCACGGACCTGAAGAACTTCCGCCCAATCTCGCTCCTCCCCTTCCCAGCCAAAGTCATCGATAAGACCATCAATAGACAACTCTCCGCCTTCCTCAAGACCAACGGATCCCCCGACCCCTCACAGTCCGGTTTCCGATGCAAACCACAGCACCGAGACTGCCCTCATCGCAGCCATCGACGACATCAGGTCCCTGCTCGACAACGGGGAAACTGCTGCCCTCATCCTCCTGGACCTCTCAGCAGCCTTCGACACCGTATGCCACCGCACCCTGATACAGCGCCTCAGCAACACCGGAATCCAAGGAGCGGCCCTGGAGTGGATCGTCTCGTTCCTCGACGGAAGAACCCAGAGAGTCCGCCTCCCCCGTTCCGATCCGCGGCCAACAAAGTTATCTGCGGCGTTCCGCAAGGATCCTCACTCAGCCCCACCCTCTTCAACGTCTACATGAGCCCTCTCGCAGCCATCGCATGCCAACACAACCTCAACATCATATCCTACGCCGACGACACCCAGCTGATCCTCTCCCTCACCAATGACCCCGCCACCGCCAAAGCCAACCTCCAGGAAGGAATGAAAGGCGTCGGGGAATGGATGAAGATCAGCCATCTGAAACTGAACTCAGACAAGACAGAAGTCCTCATCCTCGGACCATCTCCCTCCGCCTGGGATGACTCCTGGTGGCCCCCTGCCCTGGGCACCGCACCCAAGCCAACGAACCACGCACGCAACCTGAGCTTCATCCTGGACTCCTCCCTCACGATGACCAAGCAAGTCAACGGCGTCTCGTCATCCTGCTTCAACACCCTGCGCATGCTCCAAAAGATCTTCCGATAGATCCCCACCGAAACCAGGAAGACGGTCACCCAGGCCCTCGTCACCAGCCGTCTGGACTACGGGAACACCCTCTACGCTGGAACCACAGCCAAACTCCAGAAAAGACTCCAGCGCATTCAGAACGCCTCAGCACGACTCATCCTGGACATCCCTCGCCACAGCCACATCTCTGCCGACCTGAAAGACCTGCACTGGCTCCCCGTCAATAGGGGATCACGTTGAGACTCCTCACTTACGCACACAAGGCTCTCCACGACACAGGCCCGAAGTACCCCTCATCAGCCGCCTCACATTCTACACACCCACCCGACAGCTCCGATCCGCCAGCCTCGCCCTCGCCTCCGTCCCACGAATCCGCAAATCCACCGTCGGAGGAAGATCCTTGTCCTACCTGGCAGCCAAGACATGGAACTCCCTCCCCACTCATCTACGGCTGACCCTGGACCATCTCTCCTTCAGGAAACAACTCAAGACCTGGCTGTTCGAGCAGTAGCAACCCCCCACCCCTCAGCGCCTTGAGACCCTACGGGTGAGTAGCGCGCTATACACATTCTGTTGATTGATTGGTAGATTGACCCTTTCCTTGAAGGAGGGTAAAAAGGTTTTCAATGCCAGTCGGATCGAACAGAGTTCCAGCATATTGAAGTGGAGTCCAGATTCCTACGGAGACCAGAGTCCTCTGATTTCCACCTCTCCCAGATGACCGCTTCATCCCAGGAGTGACACATCTGTCACCAATGTCAGATCTGGTTGGGGAAGGTAGAGGGGCCAGTCTTTGACTCAGTCGCAGTTTATTAGCCACCACTGTAAATCTTTTGCAGTTCCCTCCATGATCTGGACCAAGTCAGAGAGATTCCCCTGATGCTGTGCCAGCTGGAACTTCAGGTCCCACTGCAGAGCCCGCATATGCATTCTGGCATGTGTCACCAGCAGGAGGCAGAAGGCCATGAGGCCCAACACAGGATAGAGGCTGAAACATCGATATCAAAGTCTGAATATCCTGGACTTGCCGCTTGGGAGGATAAGCCCGAAACAGCACCACATCCAGAACAGCGTCGATGAAAGAGAGCATCTGAAAGTGTCAGGTGTGACTTCAGCATGTCGATAGTGAACCCCAACGAGTGTAAAAGGTGCACTATAGTCTGGAGCTGGGAGACGACAGCCTGGGGCGCGTCCGCCTTCAGCAGCCAGCCGTCGAGACAGGGGAAGACTGGCACACCTGATCTCGTCAGATGAGGTGCAACCACCACCATCATTTTGGTGAACACCTGAGGGGAGCAGGTAAGGCCAAAGGGAGCACAATGAACTGAAAATGCTTGCAGACTACCGTAAACCACAGATGGTGTCGGTGAGCAGACAGGACGGGAATATGGAAATAGACATCCTGCAAGTCCAACGTTACCACCCAGGCACCTGGGTCGAGGGCAGGCAAGACCTGTGCCAACATGAGCATTCTGAATTTCTCTTTCTTGAGGAAGAGATTGAGGGATTGCGGACCTAGAATAGGATGAAGGCCTTAATCCTTTTTGGGAACCAGATAGTAGCCGCAATAGCAGCACCAGCCTACTTCTGGCACAGGAACCCTCTCTATGGCTTCTGTGGCCAAGAGAGATGTGACCTCCTCTTGGAGAAGGGACAGATGATCCTCCATCAACCAGTCGTGAGATGGTGGCATGGGGGGGGAAGGGCAGTTTCAAAGAGGAGGGAGTAGCTCCTTTGGACGATCTGCAAAACCCACCTGTCCGACGGTATGGACTGCCAGGTGGGCAGGTGATGGTGCATCCTGCCACCACCTGGGTGCCCATAGTGGTAAAGGCACACCCTACAAGAGTTTGGAGGTGTGCAAGTCGGGGAAGGGGTGGACTGACCAGACTGCTGGCCCACTGCCCCACAATGTCCGTGGGTACCAAATGTCGTCCACACAGAGGTTGGGGAGAATGCGCGCCATGGTGGCTGGGCGGAAACTGATGCAGCTGGAAGACACCTTCCTTAGCCATGAAAAGAGGGATAGGCGGATTGAAAGAATCGGGCCCCGCAATGAGGCCCAAGGACCTGGCCATAGCCCAAGAGTCCTTGAAGCGCTCGAGCGCCAAATCCGCCTGGTCACCGAAGAGAGAGGTGCCATTCAAGGGCATGTCCATGAGGGAAGCTTGGACATCCCCCAAAAAGCCAGTTGTCCTCAGCCAGGCGTGACGCCTAAGGGCCAGTGTCATGGAAACCGATCTGCCTAGCAAGTCGGTCGTGCCAAGTCCGCATCGAATTGAGAACTTTGCTGCATTTCTCTCGTCGATGACAGCTTGGGAGTACGGCTCGGGCCTCCTCCCGGACCTGTGGAAGCACTTGAGCAATCGTATCCCACAGAGTGGGGGAATAACAGCCCAAAAGGCATACAGTGTTCACAGATCGCAATTCCAGGCTGGCAGAAGAGCACATTGTTTTCCCAAATGAGTCCAGCCCCTTGAATTCCCTATCAGGTGGAGCGTTCGGGAACATGCCTTGGGAGGTTGAGGCTTGGACCGCCAAGTTCTCAGGAGTATGGTGTTGCGTGAGGAAGCTTAAGGCAAGAGGTGTGAGGCGATGGCGGCAGGCAATTGTCCAATTCAATGGAGCTTATTTTGGGTTTGGACCAGGTACCCAAAAGGAAGTCAGTGAGGGCGTCATTGAACAGGAGTAGGGGTTCGGACATGGAGACTCCCAGTTGCAGCACCTCTCTCAAGATGTCTTGACTACCACCAAGGGTAGCTGAAGTTCATGGGCCTCAGCCGCCCTCTGCATCACTGTTGCATAGGAAGCTCCCTCCGCTGTAGCCACGGTAGGGGGAGAAAGCACACTAGCATCTGTGGAGGTATCCTGACTTCACGCAGTTCCTCACACCAGTCCATATTTTGTTCTTTCTCATACGGCTATTATTATAAAGGGTCCAGCGACCCCTCCCAGTCTTCCCCAAGCCTAGCCCAAGAGAATATGTCTCCGGATCCGATGTAGGAGGCAAGGCTCCAGTCAGCATCGGTGATGTCGATCCGGATCCAAGAATGGATACTTGGCGGCCCAATGATGCTGGAGGCGTCAGCAAGGAACCAGATGGGGCTCTCTCTGGCCCTGCGGGCCCTAAGACACGTTGAAGGGGTGGGGCCACCAAAATATGGGGTACATGGCCTCATAGAACTCCTTCAGTTGGGCGAGGGTCGCTCCAGCTCCCGGAAAGTCGGGGAGGATCGGAGTTGGCCCAGGTGCAGGCTCCGAGAAACGAGGCCTAGAATGCAGATGCTCCCTCGTCATGTTGGAGGACGGACAAGGAGAAGTTGTAGAACAACTTATTTTTCATGTGCCTCGATTTATCTGAGGACTTTGAATGGGATGATGTAGAATTCGGGCTCTTCGACCTGTTCCAGGACCTTCCCCTAGACCGGGACCTCGACTTGCATGGAGTAGCATGCTGGACCAGCAGGAACTTTAGGGACTGCTCCCTCAAAGCCCTTGGGTGCATGACCTGGCAATCGGAGCATGACATTGGGTAGCAATCGTGCTCCAAACACCACAGACAGACGAGGTGCGGGCCCGTCACCGACATCAGGCGGTGACAGGTTCTGCAAGGCTTGAATGCCATCTTCTGCGCTCGACACACCAGGAGGAGAAACCTCAAAAACTGTTGACAAAATGACAAGAAAATTTTGTTAAAAACTGACTTAGGGGTAGCTTTCCTCTCAGATCAGTGCTGGCTGGCATGGAAAGAAAAAGACTGATGTCAGCAAACCTGGGTGGCGCCGTTATAGATACCGCAACCTATCAATGACAACTAGCGGCACACAGTGGTACTGCTCATGAAAAAATCTTACGGATCCAGTTTGACTTCTGGGGAAATTCAAAGGTAAGGAATCTGCGGCTAGAAGTCTCCATCAGATAATATGGATAATACAGCATATTCATATTTGTGATGCAAACACGGAGGCCACACACTCCTTTTTATAGTCAGTCTGCCCATAATCTTTTAAACATTCCCAAAGAGAACATATCTAGACATGTTTCAGGTGCAAAGAAAAAAAACTTTGGAGAATGAAGCTTTCAAAATTAGACTTCCGTTCAGATAATATTTTGAATAGAAAACATATTTGACTGCTTTTGTATAAATTCATTCATTCAGAATACTTGAGAAAGGATGCTGAAATATCTCTTTCAGAATTATCTCCTGAATGAAATTGGAACTATTGTTATTGAATAGCCCCTTTGTAGTAAAATAATGGAAATACATACTTTAAAAGGGGGAAAATATCTGGCATCAGAAAAAGCTAGCATATTTATTAAGTGCCGTAAGACCCACTTTTAGCCCAAAACTGACAGACCCTAAAGGACAATGTAATACTGCTACAGCCTTTATGTTCAGAGACGTTGACATTATGTCATAGCTCCCATGATGCTTCAGGTCCCATCATTGTCACAGCTTTCTTGACGGCAACAACACCTTAACAATATTTACCTTGTATCACGTCTATTGTTGATGGCATGGTCTGTTCCTGAAGGACCTGTTTGTTGTGATAGGGATAGCCGTGGTCTCTCTTTGTGCCTTGACACGAAACACTGGGCCCATACTTCAACTTCATGTTTTGATTTCACTCATGATCATTCACACTTTTTATACTCTCATTTGTGCCAATGAGTGGTGAGCTCTAAACTTTGGAACCACCCAACTAAACAGACCAGTTTGCTTTCCCTGGTCCACATGATATTAGCGAGCTGTGAAGTGACATGATCTTCTTTGGTATTCAGGTTGTGAGGCATCGTGGTAGGTTAATATCCTGATCTGCTGGAAAAAAAACCTTCTATGTGTCTAAACTTCTAGTCGTATCAAAACATCCCACACTAGGCAGCTTGGGATCACTGGCTTTGGACAGCCATCCATCTTGACCTCACAACCCTGCGACACCTTCCAGTATAATCCCTTCAATGCAAAGAACTATGTGTATGATTTCTCAAAGTGTCATGATCTGTCTGCCCCACATCATGTGCCGTTATGAATGCTGAGGCAATTTGCTAACGTCCAGAGCACTTGATGTCATGTATCTGCCCAACGAACAAGTTACTTACCTTCGGTAACGCTTTTTCTAGTAGATACAGTATCTGCCTGTGGATTCCTCACCTTGTGAATATCCCCCTTGCGTCAGCAACGTTCGGAAAATTCTTCGTAGCGCGCCGGCGTGGACAACGTCATAGGAGCACGGCATCACGCACGACTCCGTCTGACGTCACCGACTCCTTATTAGGCCTACGTCAGCGTGATGACATCAGTTCCGCCCTTTTTTCCGTGCCTTCGAGGCACCCGGACGGACCAATGACAGCAGATACACAAATATACAGTGTACAAAGTACATACAAATCAAAACAGCACACATAGTGCGCAGCAAAGGAATAAATATCCCATTATATATACAAATATAAATATAAAACTACATAAACTCAGGTATAGCAGAGTGGACAACGGGGAGGCGGGTGGGTCATTGAGTAATCCACAGGCAGATACTGTATCTACCAGAAAAAGCATTACCGAAGGTAAGTAACTTGTTCTTCTGATATATACATCTGCCAGTGGATTCCTCCCCTTGTGAATAGATTCCCACAGCAGTCCCCACTCCCGGAGGAGGGTGTCCACCCTGCTACACCAAGAAATCTTGGAGGACAGAGCGCGCGAAGTGGCCGTTCCTCCTCACCTCGGTATCCATGCAGTAATGCTTCGCGAAAGTGTGGAGGGAGGCCCAAATCGCGGCTCTGCAAATGTCCTCAACAGGCACACCTCTAGACAATGCAGAAGTAGCAGACCTTGCCCTGGTAGAATGAGCTCTTATACCCTCAGGAGGGTCCTAACCCGCCAGGGAGTAGCAGATCTTGATGCACAGAATTATCCACCTGGAAAGTGTGCGCTTGTGCACGGCTCTACCCTTCCGGCAGCCAGCAAAACCAACAAACAGCTGGTCATCCATCCGAAAGTCTTTAGTTCTGTCCAGATAAAAAGACACCGCCCTCTTAGGGTCCAGAAGGTGCAGTCTCTCTTCCTCCTTGGAAGGGTGAACAGGAGGATAGAAGGTAGGAAGGGTAATGGACTGCCCTAGATGGAAGGGAGTTACCACCTTAGGCAGAAAAGCAGCCCTGGTCCTAAGAAACATTCGATCAGCATGAATGGTCAGGAATGGGGGCTTAAAACTAAGAGCTTGAAGCTCACTCACCCTCCTTGCAGAGGTGATCGCAACTAAGAAGACCGTCTTAAAAGACAAAAGCCTCATGGGACACTTGTGGAAGGGTTCGAAGGGAGAACCCATCAAGAATGTTAGGACAAGATTTAAGTCCAATTGAGGCACAATAAATGGAGAAGGAGGGAACCTATTAGTGAGGCCCTTTAGAAACCTCAAAACCACTGGAGATTTAAATAGAGACGGCTGATCCGGCAAACAGAGAAATGCCGACAACGCCAAAAGGTAACCTTTGACTGTGGCAACAGCAAATCCTTGCTGCGCCAATGGAAGAGCAAACTGCAAAATATCGGACAAATGAGCCTTCAAAGGATCAATAGCCTTCTCCCTACACCAAACCACAAATTTAGACCACCTACACGAATAGATGGACTTGGTGGAGTCACGCCTGGCTGAAAGAATGACATCCACCACATCGTGAGGGAGAGAAAAGGAATTCAGGTTGCCCCGTTCAATCTCCAGGCATGAAGGTGTAATGTCTGGAGGTGGGGGTGTAGAACCTTCCCCTCCATTTGAGAGAGATCTACCCTGAAAGGGAGACGGAGCGGCGGGTGAGAGGAGAGGTGGAGTAGGTCCGTGTACCACACCCTTCTTGGCCAATCCGGGGCGACCAATATGACTTGGGCCCCGTCCTGGCGAATCTTCCTCAGAACCCGAGGAATCAAGGGTATGGGAGGAAACGCATAAAGGAGTTGACTTCCCAAACTCAACTGAAACGCGTCCCCCAAAGCTCCTTGCATCGGATACTGGAGACTGCAGAATGACAGGCAGTGAGCATTCTCGCGAGTGGCGAACAGGTCCACCCGAGGAGTCCCCCCACATCTGAAAGATGTCGTGAACAACCTCCGGATGGAGCCTCCACTCGTGATCGGCAGAGAACTGCCGACTGAGAATGTCTGCACGTACGTTCAGAACTCCGGCCAGATGATTTGCCATCAGACAAATCTGATGGTCCTGAACCCAGGACCAAAAACGCAGAGCCTCTCTGCAGAGACACTGCGACCCTACTCCTCCCTGCTTGTTGACATACCACATCGCGGTTGTGTTGTCCGTCAGGACTTGAACCGACTGACAGCGAAGGGAAGGGAGGAAGGCCTTGAGCGCCAGACGTATCGCCCGCAACTCTAGAAGGTTGATGTGAAGCAACCTTTCCTCTGGAGACCAAAGACCTTTGACTTCCAGATCCCCCAGATGAGCACCCCACCCTAGAGTGGATGCATCCGTAATCACTGAGGCCACCGATGGAGGCAGATGGAAGGGCTTTCCTTGAGACAGATTGCCTTCCACGCCCCACCAGATCCGCTGCAGTTTCTCTGGAGATCCTCACAAACTCCCCGAGATCTCCATTGTGCTGATACCACTGCCTGCGGAGGCACCACTGGAGTGCCCTCATGTGCCAGCGTGCATGGTTGACCAACAGAATGCAAAAAGCCATCAGACCGAGCAGACAAAGGACCTTCAGGACTAGAACAACCGCTCCATTGTAGAATAAAGGAATCATTTATTGTATGTCGCGAATCCTTTGAGGAGGAGGGAATGCACGACATACAGTTGTGTCCAGTACCGCACATATGAACAGGTTGCGCTGGGAGGGCACCAGGTGAGACTTGGGTACATTTATCGAAAAACCCAACCTGTACAACAACTGAGTTGTCTCTTGCAGATGTTGGAGCACCTTCTCTGGCGACTCCGCTTTGATCAGCCAGTTGTCCAGGTACGGGAATACCGGTATCCCGGACCTCTTGAGATGTGCTGCCACCACTGCCATCACCTTGGTGAAAACTCGAGGCGCAGTAGTAAGTCCAAACGGAAGGACCGCAAACTGGTAGTGTTGCGACCCCACCGTAAAACGGAGATACTTCCTGTGCGACTTCAGGATGGGGATGTGGAAATAAGCATCCTGCAAGTCGATCGACACCATCCAGTCTTCTTCCAACAGCGCTTGAAGAACCTGGGCAAGAGTGAGCATCTTGAACATTTCTTGTTTCAGATACAAGTTCAAGATCCTGAGATCCAGGATTGGCCGAAGCCTGCCATCCTTCTTGGGGACCAGGAAATACCGAGATTAGCACCCCTGACCCCTCTCCTGCTCCGGAACCACCTCTATCACACCTTTTCTGAACAGTGCCAGGACTTCTTCCTGCAGGAGAAGCAGGTGGTCTTCTTAACAATAACCTTGGCAAGGAGGGTAATTGGGAGGGAACTCCTGAAAAGGAAGTGCATACCCATTTTCTACGAGATTGAGAACCCAAAGATCTGATGTAACCGATTCACAATCCAGTAGAAAATGAGTAAGCCGACCCCCTACCGGACCCGCATGAACGGAAATGGCGGATCTAGGGCTGCTTTGCTGTTGTAGGTGGGGGGTGGGTGTTAGAGGAGGAAGTATAGGAGTAGGAGGCCTGACGTCCACGTCCACGACCCCTCTGTCTACCTCTGTATGATTTATACAGTGGGTTCTGTTGTTGCTGCTGTTGTTGGATTTGTTTGAAGGGACGAAAGGAGGACCTCCCAAAGCCCCTGAACTTCCTGGTGGTAGAGCCTTTTGCTTGCAGGACCAAAGATCTAGCCGTTGCCCGGCCTTCTTTGAACCTCTCCAATGCCGTATCCGCTTACTTCCCAAAGAGGCCAACACCATCAAAAGGCAAATCCATAAGAGTAGCCTGAACATCTGTGGAAAACTCTTAAGACTTTAGCCAAGCGGCACTTCTGTTGGCCACCGAAGAACCCATCACCCTAGCCACAGAGTCTGCCGTGTCCATGCCACTCTGAATAACCTGGCGGACCATCCGCCTGAGTGTCCAAGACAACCTCGTTGAGGTTTTTCCTGTCTTCCTCCGGAAGCTTTGCTGACAACTGCTTCAGCGAATCCATCAAGGCATGAACATACCTTCCCAGTACGCAAGTAGCATTAGTAGACTTCAAGGCCATGCTACCCGAGGAGAAAACCTTTTTAGCAGCCTGATCCAAATTCTTGTAGTCCTTATCTCCAGGAACCTGGGGAAAAGAGCCAGCAGGCAAGTAGCATTAGTAGACTTCAAGGCCATGCTACCCGAGGAGAAAACCTTTTTAGCATCCTGATCCAATTTCTTGTAGTCCTTATCTCCAGGAACCTGGGGAAAAGAGCCAGCAGACCTATTCGAACAAGTGGCCTGCACCACCAGACTTTCCGGTGAAGGATGAGAAGTCAAGAATTCAGGGTCACCAGGTGCCATCCTATAACGTCTTGCCACTGATCTGGACACTGCAGGAGCAGACAAAGGCTTTTTCCAAACCTCTAAATCGGTTCTGTCAGAGCCTCAGTGAATGGCAGAGTTGGTTCAACAACCGAAGATGGCGAATGCAAGACTTCCGTGAGGATATTTGATTTGAACTCCACTGTAGGCAATGTCAAATTTAGCAATTCAGCAGCCTTTCTTATAACTACATGGTATGGCATCACATCCCTAGAGGGTGCATCCGAAACCACAGGCAACCCCCATTCTGGAGAAAGTTCCAGGCTACTTGCACTTTGCAGATCCTCAAAGCAATCCTCATGCTCCTGAAGCTCGCCTTCCTCCACTTCAGGTTCCCCATACTCCTTCTCCTCTAAGAGATGCTGGGCTCTACGCCTCGACCACTCCAGACGAACCGAAGTCGCAGGATCCGGTAGCGACTCCGACGAAGTCGGAGCCGGCGTCGAGCGAGGAACTGGAACAACAGGTGGTTGAGAAGACTGAATCAGCGTCGAACTCCGATCCAAATCCCGAGTTCGCTCCGGAGCTGGCGAAACCGTGTGCGGAGTCGCTGACCTCGGGGGCGCCGTACCGAGCCAAGGAGGATATGGCGCCGGCATAAATGGTAGAAAAGGCGCTGGAGCATAAGCTTGGGGAACACCCAAGTTATATGACAAGGGACCCATGGGACCCACAGGCACTCCAGAGGGGTACATTGCCCTTGCATAAACACCAAACATGGCATTTAGGAAATGCGAAGGGTCCTGATCAGGACCAGGAAAGGGAGGGTACGAACCCAATGGCTGCTCCGATGGAGGCTGCTCCGAATTCGGCTCCTCTTGACCCTTTGACCTTCCAGGTCTTCCTCCGGAGTCGGTGTCTGAGGATCCACAACCTCTTCATGCTCCGAAGACTGTCCCGAAACCGGATTCGGTTCTAGCTCTGGATCCGGAGAATGCCTTGGAGACCGTACCGGCGAGGAGACACAAAGTCCTTATGATGTCTTCGAGAAGACTTCCTCTGCGAGTCCGACGACCCAGAATGATGCCTAGAACTATGCTTCTTCCTCTTGTGTTTTCTTTTTGAGGATCCCGAAGCATGCCCAGAAGCGGACTTCAACGCCGACTCCGATCTGGCCCTCGACCTTGCTCTCGATCGTGACCTTGACTTCGGCTTCGAGCTGGTGCGTCTAGATCTTGATCTCGAAGATCTCTTGGCTTTAACTTTGGCCAGCAGAAGTTTTGCCTCCCGTTCTCGCAGAGCCTTTGGATTCATTTTAAAGCAGGATCGGCAGCCCTTGACATCATGATCCGAACCCAGACACCATAAGCAATCTTCGTGTGGATCGGTAATCGACATCATCCGGGCACACGAGGCACACTGCTTGAACCCCGTCTTCCTCGACGACATCTTCGACGAAGAACAGAAACAGAAACACACAAATAGATACAAAGTCACTATCTGAATCTCAGAAGATCCCAGAAACCGTTAGCGTCGACGACGCGGAAAAAAGGGAACTGATGTCATAACGCCGACGTAGGCCTAATAAGGAGTCGGTGACGTCAGACAGAGTTGTGCGCGATGCCGTGCTCCTATGACGTCGTCCACGCGGCGTGCTACGAAGAATTTTCCGAACTTTGCTGACGCAAGGGGGATATTCACAAGGTGAGGAATCCACTGCCAGATGTATTTATCAGAAATCTAAAACCAGTTTTGGGACTAAACATCATAGCCATGGGTTTCTCTTGATTTCAAGAACTTTCCAAAGTGGATACTTGTGCAAAATTGAAAGAAGCCTTTTATATACCTTGGTGGTGATCCCAGAGGGACTTGGGTGGAGGGTGTCTCCTCCATTGATCGTTTGTTGCACTAGTCCTCAAATCTGGGTTTTAAACTAGTCGTACATGGAAAGGTGTTTTGAGTCAAATTCTCAGCAATGAATACCCTAATTCTTGTCGAGGATTTCTCATTTTCAGAAAAAAGTACCAAAATCAAGAAAACTAGGAAGAAAAAAAAAACAGACAAAAGGTGCACAGAGACCCACTCTAGCCTCAGGTCTGTCAGAACAAACGGCCTCCATTTGAAGACAAACAATCACTGGCAAAGCCAACACGCCTGGCTGACACTAAAGAGGTCTGAGGAAAGTTACTAAAGAAGGCCACCTTCAGCAGCGGGATTGCAAGCAAGGCTGCAAGCCTCCAGTGTGCACCTCCTGCCAGGACTGGATAAGTTGTTTCTGCTACTGAGGGAACTGTACTGGCTGTATGTGAAGTAGCAACTACATTGCCACGTCACCAAAGCTATAATGTACAGACAATGGCACAAAGCAGCCTATGTGTGAACATGCAGTTGACCTAGAATGATCACAAGTGCTCACAACATATAGCATAAGTTGTCTGTTGCCAGTCATTAAATGTGAGGGAAACAGAGTGAAATCCAGCACCGAAGTATCACAAGGCTGATTGGTATAAGGTAAAAAGATGCAAAATGTCCTACAAAACGACCATTTTTTTTCAAATAAAAATAGTTTCTGCCACAAAACAGATGATGGTAATAATTCATCTACATGAACCATCTCACACATGAGGAGAAACATAGCTGAGAAGCTACCGCCATTGAGGAGCTTCCTTGCCATCCTACTCTATGACTCTATGTGAAACTGTAAACTGTTTTTCTTTAATTATTTTTCTAAACAGAGCTGGCCAACAAAGCTGCTTCAAATACTTTGAATCCACAGTTAGTTTTAAATGGGCCTCTACTATACATGTATAGATATTTTATTAAAAGATGAAAATAAAATATTTGATACATTTTCAGATTTTATAATTGGAGAGTTTTGTTGAACAACACTCTGAGGTCCCAGGTTGAAAGTTTCTACTTTTAGGCATTTATGAATATCCCATGATGGAGAAACATTGGATGCTATGGTGAGCGTTCATTTATTTATTCAATGTAATAATCATGTGTCTGTAGTCACTCTTTACATACGTGAACATGTCTGCTCGTTTCAACCCTACTCTGGGCACCATCTTTGTTAAAACAAACCTTAACTTTAAAGCTGTTAAGCTATTGGTACATTAAGGGGAACTCTATTGTGCTTAATAACCAAACTCAGTTTGTTTGACGGGTGATAACAGCAATGGCACCTCGCTTCCAAACGAAGTGTTCTAATGGCGGATCTCTCTGAGCCCTGGAATTCCACCGACAGGTCTGTCAGCCTGACTGACAGCCATCCACCGTTCAAGCACTAAAATAACCTCGGAGACCCCCCAATACGTGTCTGAGGTTCGTTTGTGTCATCTTTGGCGTCATCGTCTAGAGAACGAACAGTTTAAAGTGACCACGTTATCGGCACACGTGCCCACTGCGAGACATTTTTTTTTTTGCAGTAACCAAAACACATGTACAAAGGATGAGCTATATATCTCCTAGAGCAACAAACCAGTGGAAGACATTTCTCTATGGTAGAAGCCTAGTGTTGTGATACTTCGTCTGTAAGACAACCAGCAAGAGCTCAGGACAGTGACACAGCCAACTACCCAGCCCCCTCCCTCTACACACACAAAATAAATCGTACAGCCCCCAGGCTTGTGTGGATTTAGATCTGAGGCAACTTCTAGGGCATATGGAGCGATGTATAAAAGATGCCAATTCAGCTTCTCTTTAGTATCCATGCTTTCTTCTGCAGCTTTGCCTTGTCTTCTGACATTTGGGTTCTCCCGCTGTAATATAAAAGAGCCCTCAAAACGCAAATACAGTGAAAACATTTTTTCTTAAGGCTTATTTACTCCTCGTCAGCTTCTTTTCAGAAAATCCGCAAAGAGGAAAACACTGACATCATACTAACTGTTGTGATCTATTTGACATCAGAAACGCCGTATCCTAGCAATTGTTAAAATGATAAAACAAAACTTCATGAACCTTAAATCCTTCATTGCCATCAGCATAATAATGCTTTCAGGGAAACATGACTCACAGTACCAATTTACTCGATAATCTGTCATTTTCTTGTCACTAACCTGACACTTCTGCCGTAATGGTCTCAGTTCTTTTATAACAGGGGCTAAGGCTGACTTCTTTTCAGCTATCATCGCATTCAGCTTTTTTACCTGTCATAAAAATGAAAATATACAATATTAACATGCCCTGAATAAACAGCCTCTTCAATGAGCTGACAAATCAATTATTATTTTATAAAACAAACACACGAAGGTACATTCAACCAAAATAATGACTTCCAAAAACGTAATATTTCTTTTTCAAGTGCAACAGATGCTATTCCGTCCTCGTTTAAGAAAGCCTGTCTGTAAGGATCTGTGCTCTTTCCACATTTACACTAAAAATTAATTAACCTTTGCATACAGCAATATTTCCTCATACTTGCAAAGCAAGACCCATCTGATAGCGCCTTTATTGATGTGTGAGGAAGAAGCGGGTCGGCAGACTTGAGAACACTGAATATTAGTAATTGGAAGCCCAGTAACGTGGTTTTATGTGATCTGAAGAGGTGACAGGACCATTATGCAAATGAAACCAATTTCCTGCCTGACAAATACCTCTTTGTTAATGCTTTGGACTCGCAAAGATCAATAGAAACGTATGTCCATTTCAAGTAAATATTGTGTTACAGTGCCACCTGCACCAACCTAACTTTCTTTTTAAGATAACTTTCAGTGCTGATTTAGAGATGGACAGCACCGAGATGAACACCCAAAAATGGTGGCTAGCCCATCTGCCCATTTCTGGGTTCCCCATTCCAGAGCCTCTGTGGAATGAATGAAATTAGATTAAATTTATAGAGTGCAACAAATGCCCGAAGGCGTCGAGGTGCTAATGGAGTCCGTCCTAGGAAGGAAGAGGAAGCGGAACTAGGATACAGAGATCACAAGGACCCAGACCTCCATAAAAGAGTGAATAGTCGGGTCTTTAAAGGCCTTTATGAAAGTAGTATGAGCCTGGAGGCCGGAGATTAAGCAGGGGAGAGTATTCCAGAGGCTGGACGCTGCCACTGTGAAAGCCCTGCATCCCCACCTTGCTTTTCGGAATTTAGGAATGATTACAAGATCGGGGATGTAAGATCGGTAAGGTCTAGAAGGAATATACGATCGGACATGGCGTTGATCTCTTTAGGTCCAGTGTTCTGTGGTGCCTTGTAAACAAACAAGCAGCTTTAAAAGCAATGCATTTGTTCACAGGTAGCCAAGGGAGCTTGGCTAGCCCACCTGAAACAGACTGATTTATAAGGATATCAAGGGCCAGTCTTGCGGCAGCGTTTTGGACCAGCTGCAGCTTGAATATTGCAGTCTTGGTGACATCCAGATATAGCATGGTGCAATAGTCCAGCCTAGAGGAAAAAACGCCACAGCCACTTGCTTATGCGCCGGAAAGGGAATATAAGGAAACACCTTCCTCAGAAGCCTGGTTAATCCATCATCTCCGATAGGGGAAAGAACTTTATGAAGGACGTGACACCCACTAAAAATGTCTGATTTAGGATTGCTGCAACAACACCATACTGGCGGCCTCATCATCGTCTGTGCAGATCCATACTGTGATTTATTTAGAAAGGACAAGGGGACCCGATAATTGGCTAGGGACCACGGGTAACAATTCTATTAAGAGGAACAAATGGTCCTTAGCAGACTGAAGAATGAAAAACGAAAATACAATATAGGCCACAATAGGTTACTATATGAATCCACAGTCCAGCCGGACGTGGAGTTTTATTCAACAATACTTGAGAATATAGTCAGATAATTCTGAAACAACGGTTTCTATAATAGGGCACAAGCCTGTACCCTATGTAGGAAAAGGAGTGTGTAGAACATTACAGATTAATCAAACAAAACATATAAACATAAATACAGGCAAAAACTTTGAGCTGTCGTCACTCGCATGTATTATATTATGCAGCGAGTTTACCCAGAAATAGAAACCACACAGGTTAGGCACTGTGGAAAACTGTGGTGCTATTTACAAGTGTCAACGTTTCGATCCCATCGCTCATTAATTCTCGGGATCATCATCAGGACCAAATAAATTACATTTGCCTGGTAAAAGTAATAATAGCCTGTTGGGGTAAAGAACAGGGAGGGAAAATTACAGTGGTCTGTGAGAGACAGTTATGAAAATTAATACAACACTTAAGAAAACATTTAAGAAAACAGCATGGCAGCAAACTAATTAGTGACTTGAGTGAAATAGTCATGCCGAATTTAAGCCGAAAGGAATCGTGTGTGGTTAAAAAGTGTCTTGACTCAAACCTAAAACAACATACTGTTGCTTGGGTGCAAGGCATATTGAGATTCGTGCTTAAGGTCCATACATATTGGCGCAGTGGCGGTTTGGGTGCTCGAAGGACTTGTGGGCATTCATAAATATCGGAATTGCCCGAGGCGGACGAGTAAAGGTACCATTAAAGTTAACCCCAATCACCCACAAATCATAGCGATATTTCGATAATACAGCGTTGGCGCGTGGAATAAGGAATTGGAAATAATACAGTGCATCATGCGAGTGACTCAGTAGGAGCCAAGGAAGGCGCACGGAGGGTCAGGGAAGTGAGCTGAACCATTTTGGATCTTACCCGAAACAATTTTGGGTGATTGTTGCAGCCAAGGAAAACGGCGCCGTAGCCGCCAGATGGTTGCCGCTTTTAAGAACTAAACCCTATGGTGGGAAGGAATGAACCGGGTTAGTTACCGTACTGGTGACTGGGAGTGAGGCAAGCTAAGGGTGATATTAGTAGAAGACACATACCAAGTGCACCAGGCAGGTAGAAAACCTTGCGGTCGAGGGGATTTAATCTCCCGTATTATCCATTATGAGCTCCCGGGGATCAGGATTGCTGGTCTCTAGGGCGAGCCTGCTGTGAGAAATTTAAGGAAGAAATAAGGCGTCTAAATTGAGAACCGCTGATTCCTCATGGTGATCAAGACGCCACGGGGTCTGTTCTTACCTCAATTTTTGATGTGGAGGGCTGGAAACAGCAACGGTGTGCTGTCAACGTCAATGGCACGATGGCTTGTAAAGACAAGCTGGATTGCACACGGAGCTCCTAAATAGGGAAGCCAAAATGGCCGCCAATCCCGGGGGAGTCTAAATAAAGGAAGGACTCGTGCATGGTTTTACAAGGATAAGGTGTCGCCACCTTGGAGTGGTGTATAGTCCGTTTGAAAAGGTGCAAATGGACATGCAAGGGGCATACTGTGAGATGAGAAGCATGCAAAACAAACAATAAAATTGCAATAAGGAATATGCAAAGGCAGTGAATAATTACTAGTATCATTTAGCGTATAGAACTTGAAAAGTAAGGAATATAATTTCGAAATTGTTTGAAAAAAATCTAAGCAGTTAGAGTTAATTAATTAAAATTTCCAGAACATTATCGTTTTGGCAAAGTCATGCAGTTCAGTACATTTGAATGTAAAACGGATTGGAATTGTGTTACTCCTATCGTTGACTAGAAGCAGAGTTTACAATAGGGAGGCCCAATCCTCATTTCTGTTAAGGCCACTCCTGATTGTGTCAAGGAAAATGATTGCCTTAAGTTCTTCACGGTTTAGAAACTGTCCTATATTTCATCCTCGTGGTGGCAATTTAAGTGCTTTCAAGACTGTCCATTATATGTCATCTGCGTCATGGTTTTCCTCTGAGAAATGTTCAACCAATGGTGTGTTGGGTGTTTTACATCTTATTCGGATCCTGTGCTGGCCAATTCTGGTTTTGACTTTCTGAGTCGTTTGTCTAATGTACAGTTTCTTGCATGGACAATGGATCAAATAAATGACATTTGTAGTGTTACAGTTGGAAAAAGTACTTAAATTGACTGTTACATTGTTGAAAGTAAAACTTTTTCCTTTTAAAGTAAACTGGCAAACATTACAATTCCCACATTTTGAATGTCCTATGATGGGAGCCAAACCCCAAATAGAGTTGACTGTGGCACTTGGTACACAAGAAGGGAGAGCTGCCATGACAAGGTGATCTTTCACGCAAACTGGTGTGGTCATGATGAGCTCAGCTCGTCATGAACACAGCGCCACCGTGCAGCGTGACGAGCCGAGCTCGTCACACGCACCGTGGCGCTGCGCACGCTCCCCCTCCCCCTCCCCCCAGCGCCACGGGGGGATTAGCCTCGCGGCGAAGGGGTTAAAAGGGTGCCTTATATTATTTGAGTACAGAACAATGTTTTTATGATGCCTCCAGTCAACATCACAGTGCTCTTACTTCATCTAAAACTTGAAAATGTTTACACTTACAGTATGTGAATGATACAGAAACACAGTATTTGCATTTTTTGAAAATATTTATTTCAGATTTTTTATATAAAAGATATAAGTCAAGTCAAGCCAGTCTGCAGTATCCATTGCTGTCGTGCAGGGGGAACGGCTACTTTCCCCTAACTGCTGCCGTGAGTGGAATGGCCATCCATCTCCACTCTTCCAATCCATCGCCGTGAGGGGAACCGCTGACTCGGGGACCACAACCCCCAGAATCCCCTGAGCCTGACGCACCCAGTGACGCCGCAACCGCACCAGGAGGCGCGTTAAGAGCCTCGGTGCACTTTCGCGAGGGGGAAGCCAGTCTGCAGTATTCACTGCTGCCGTGAGGGGAACGGCCACTTCCGCCTACCTGCTGCTGTGAGGGGAACGGCCATCCATCGACACTCCTCCAACCCATCGCCGCGAGGGGAACGGCTGACCGGGGGACAACAACCCCCAGAATTCCCTGAGCCTCGCACACCCAGTGACGCCACAACCGCGCCAGGAGGTGCGGTAAGAGCCTCACTGCACTTCCACGGCGCGAGCCCGGGCACAGCCCGGGCCAAGGGCGCCGCCCATCAGAGCCCAAAGGAAACCGGACTGGGCTATACCCTTTGGTTTTGCAGTGTGATCATCCTGCTGCTTCTTGACTTGTGCAGGAAATGTTCCAGAAGGTGGGTGTCTTCATCGTATAACTGATCCACATATTGCCAGAACAAACTATTCCATGATTTAGAGTTTTATAACCTGTTTCAACTTCGCCTCCTGTGAGAACCCTCCAGCAGAATATATTATATTCAGTCTGGACTTTTGTTACCTCTCCAAACTGACCAGCCAAATTGATCCAAAAGGAGATTGGTAAAGTTGAACATGTTCTTGTTGGCCAGGAGGCGTACCTGCTTAGGGAAAAAAACAATAGTATCTGCACAATCACCAACAAGCCACCTACCTTGATTGACAAGATGCTCCAGAGGGCTATAGGGGTGGTTTCAAATGAGATTTAACTGACCGAAAGGCGTTTATCAATAACACCAGATTTAGCCCAGCACATGTTTAATACTGAACAGCAATCTGCTCTGTCAACTACCAATCCAGATCCCCCAAGGGCACAATTCAGAACATGTGCCTTAGTACATGACGTGCCAACTCTGGATTTGCACACTGGGGATACTCCTCTGGATTCTTAAAAAAGAGGGAATGCTAAAGCTGCTGTGAAAGCTTGGAAAACTCGGAAGAAGCGAGTGAGGATCTCGCAGAAGATGGGGTTGCAGGGAATGTAAGGTTGGGGGTTATGTGAATGAAGGCACAGAAAACCACTGTGGGTGTCGAATCTGGTCAGGGATTTACATTTGAAAATAAGAAATATAATTAAGGAGGAGTTGACCACTCTGACCACTAGGGTAGATAATCTCGCATCTCTACTAGATGTTTATATTAGTAAGGCAGGGCCTAGGGAGAAAGATCCCTACCAACAGATCAAGTCCCTAGCTCACCCAGCCCACCTAAGAAAAGACCATGTTTTAGAAACCACTTGTAATCCGACTCCACAAGCACTGAGTAAAAGGGAAGATGCGGTTGTTTGTCTGAATACATCTAATAATATATCCAAATAAGCAGTCATTTGAAAATGCTCATAACAGTATTCTCACAATACCCCACATAGGGTATAGTATACACAATGGTATAACTCTTGAGTCTAAGCCCATCTTCAGAGTACTGAAAATCGAAAGATCTGAATCACAGGTACAGATGAGCAATTATGGCAAACAAAGTAAGACTTTGAAACTGTCGGCGAAAGAGACAACACCTCTGCAACATGCAGAATAACAAAAAGAAACCACTTATAGTGGAGCAGATTTCCAGGAATCCGAACTGTCCAGAATGAATACTATTAGATATGCCTCAAGCAACACCAACCTGGCATGAAAAAGAAACATACCATGTTCAATCGTGTAGATACCTTTATACACAATACACAATTCAAGTTTGAAAAAACAATTCAAGTGGACTTATCAGTCAGGCCCGCTCTGAATTGTCTCACGTCTGAATCAGCCTGTTCACCAAACAAATGGACACCATCAAACGCCATATCTTTAAGGTGTTCCTGTACAGGTTCTGAAAACCCTGACTGATGCAACCACACATGTCTTTGCAGTGTAACCAACTGAGCCTTAGCTCATCCCACAGAGTCTGTAGTGTCCATACAACATTTTATTGTAAATCTAGCCGCTTCCCGCCCATCTTGCACTACTTGCAGCATCTCCCTCTTATCTTCTGAGAGAGAAGGTAGTTTCTGTGCCACAGAATTTCACAAGGCATGTGGGAACCTACCTATAACACAAGTAGTATTAATTGATCTCAAAGCTGAGCTAAAAGAAGAAAATATATTCCTTCCACAACTTTCCAACCATCTGGCCTCCTTGCCTGATGGAACTACTGGAAGTGCATCAAGATCTGAGGAAGCTGTAGCAGCTTGTACCAACAGCCCTTTCATAGTGGGATGCCCCAAGAGACAATGAGGGGTCCCCTGGGCAGGACGGTGCCAACGGCTAACCGCTCAGACAACTGGAGCTCCTGATACAGGTTTCGCCCAAGCTCCCAAAAGAAGGTGATACAGGGACTCGTTAAAGGGGTGAACTGGTTCCACTCCTGTCTTACCAGGATGTGGAATATTGATCAATGAATCCATGGACAATTCCGCCACTGGATACTGACAGTCCATTACCACAGCCACCCTTTTTAGCACTTCAGCCAATAAGACACTCTCCTCCGTCGCCAAACCAGGTGAAGAAAGTAATTCTGAAACTGGGGAGGCTTCTAGGGAGCTAATCTTTCCCAGGTCTGCTAGCCACTCCTCAGACACAGGAGGCTGGTCAACAAGACTCGTTTCAGTGTCTAACTGGCTTACTCTCGTAGGAAAATCAGAGAAGAACAAAACAACACAAGTGGGAGAGCTCAGAAATGCTGGCACTGTGGTTGGCACTGTCCGACGCCAACTGGATAGAGAAGCACCTGGTTCGGTGTCAACCAATTCCGCCAACTGCAGCTGCTGGATGGACGCCGAAGGTGTGAGGCCTGGAGGCCTGTGCACCAGCTCCATCTCTGATCCAACTCCGGATTCGGAAGCTCCAACAACCATCAAAGGCGAACCTGCCTATGTAGACCCAGTCAGAGTACCTCCTGTCTCCTTGGGGTCAGAGGGCGCACCAGAGGGAGACTTATGACCAAAACCGTTCTGCAAGAAGAAAAATACTCCCTCATTTAGTCTAGAGTCGCCCCGGCTCCAGGGTATTAAGGGAGTTGTAGAAAAGACTCCTGTAGCTGCTTCACAATCGACGGTTGGGAGACATCATCCAACTTACGTTTCAGTCGTTATGTTCTTGGAGTCTTCAGCCACGTAGACAGAGGCGACCTCTCACACAAACGACTCCTCAACCGTTCTTTGGACGTCGGCGAGGGATGACGACATTGCGTTTTTTCAGAAAAACACGGTGCCAGGAGTTTGATGTGGAGCTCTTTCAACGCCTTTGGTCGAAGACGCTGGCAGGAACCGCACTCCTCGGAGTCGTGGTGCTCCCCGGGACACCATAAACAGACTGTATGTGGGTCTGTGATAGGCATATGCCTATTGCAAGTCCTGCAAGGTTTGAATCCAGATGACAGTCTGAAAATAGCATATTGTTCTCTCGAAAAAGGCGTCAAGATGGGCCAGGGTTTTAAGGGAGGTGTAGAGAAGACTCCTGTAGCTACTCCACAATCGACGGTTGGGAGACATCATCCAACTTACGTTTCAGTCGTTATGTTCTTGGAGTCGTCAGCCACATAGACGGAGGCGACCTCTCACACAAACGACTCCTCAACCGTTCTATGGACGTCGGCTAGGGATGACGACATTGCGGTTTTTCAGAAAAACACAGTGCCTGGAGTTTGATGTGGAGCTCTTTCAACGCCTTTGGTCGAAGACGCTGGCAGGAACCGCAATCCTCGGAGTCGTGGTGCTCCCCGGGACACCATAAACAGACTGTATGTGGGTCTGTGATAGACATATGCCTATTGCAAGGCTTGAATCCAGATGACAGTCTGAAAATAGCATACTGTTCTCTTGAAAAGGCGTCAAGATGGGTCAGGAAAAACAGCCCTAACCGCTCCAGATCCGCGTTGCGGGTGAGGAAAAGAAGGACCAGTTGTCAGAGCGTCAGCGAAAGAGTTACATGTACTCCGGAGACGTCATATCCGGTGGACAACGTTGATGCAGAGTCGCGCAACGCCCTCTGCTGGCACGCAGGAGTGCTGTTGGAAAAAGTTTCTGGATCTAGTCCCGCACGGGGGAGGATTCTAAAGTAGGGAATCTGCGGATATATGTATTTATCCCCTTCGGTGCTCATGACGAGCTCAGCTCGTCATGACCACACCCATTAACATTATGGTCCAGCACAGGAGATGAATGTATCAAGCAGCGATGGTGTTATCAGATAAAGGAAATACTGCAGGAGGATGGTCTAGTTTGCGCTACATGAAGTTAATGCATCAATTGGTCAGCCTGGCAAAGTTTTTGGGATAACCAGGGGGGACACAAGAAGACTTAGCAAAATTTTCAAGACTTAAAAACAGACTGCACAGCTATGATTAACTTGGGTAGCCATATTACGTTCCTGGTCTAAAAAGACTCGCTGAACATAAATAAGTACATCTCTTTCGCCACTGTAACATTTTAATTATTTAGACTTCATCCAGACAGCAATGGATGACACGCAAAATGGTCTTTGGCTTGTGTCTTGGCATAGTTGCTTCAGATGAAATGCTGATCTGGATGTAGCCTTCATCAGAGAGGATGCAAATAATGAGAATTATTAACGGTGTTTCTTCGAACTGAGTTTGTTTATAATATATATTAGAACATTGGAATGTTGGGAGCTCCATTGCAGACAATGGAGTGCTCCCTGCTTCTACGGGTCGGTAAAGGCCCGCAGAGCAACATTCCAATGTTCTAGAAAGGCTTCTCGAAGCTCGAGGGGATTTATATCCCCTCGAGCTTCAAGAACCCTTTGTTTAATTTGTTAGAACATTCTGCCCTCTAGTGGCAGAATGTTCTAATAGCCTTATAGCCCTTTGTAGCAGGGCTATACCGGCTATTAAAGTCCTGCTGTCTCGTTAAAGTCCCTGGCCTTCGGCTCGGGCCTTTAACGATTCAGCGGGCCTTTAATAGCCGGTATAGCCCGCTACGGCGGGCTATAAGGCTATATTAGAACATTGGAATGTTGGGAGCTCCATTGAAAACAATGGAGTGCTCCGGGCTTATAATGGCTGGTATAAGCCTGGAGCTGCAACATTCCAATGTTTCAATGTTCACAGCTCTGGCTGTGAACTAAGGCTTCAGGGATCCTGAGGAGATTCTAATCCCCTCACGCTCCCATAAGGCTATGTTATTTTTTGTTAAAACATTCTGCCCTCTAGTGGCAGAATGTTCTAATAGCCTTATAGCCTTTCGTAGCTGGGCTATACCGGCTATTAAAGTCCCTCTCCCTTGTTAAAGGCCTTCGCCTTCGGCTCGGGCCTTTAGCGTTGGAGAGGGCCTTTATTAGCCGGTAAAGCCCTCTACGGCAGGCTATAAGGCTACAATAATGCTACAAAAAAATGATCCAGTTGATATTTGAAATTTTTACTATAGATAATACTGTAACATTTATGATGTTCAGGTTGAAATGTCTAAAAGTTGTGACATGTAATTGTAAACACAATTGGTAACAAAAAGACAGAGGAAAAACTACCAAAAGTGGCCGTAAAATGTTTAGGGTGTACAATCAAAACAGGAAGCCTTCTTTGTAAGAACTTGGACAAAGGAATGAACTCTAAGGTTGGTGCATTTTAAGTACAAGCAGAAACAACTACTAATTCTCTGCATTATAGAACTAGAGGCTCTGGCTGTGGAGTTAGACACAGAAACAAAGAGGAATTCTAATGTGAAGAAGTTACCATGTCAGACATGTCGTCTAAGGTTCGGCCTTTAACTTCATCCATTTCGCTCTTCAATGCCGATACCCTCTCAAGCTCTTCCTGCGTGTCGCTGTATCCGGATATGCCTCTCTTCTGTTCAATTGCTTGCTACAAATGGGAGAAACAGATTCAAAAGGGAAACATGAGCACAAGGATGTAAAATACGGGAATATAGTTTAGCAACTATTTAATTGAGTGTATTCATGCTAAGCTGATGACAAGCAGAACAGGCATTTTAAATAGCATGGCAAAACTTACAACAGTGGGCAAAGGAGCAAGTCATGGCCTGGAACAGCAAGTAAGTTCAGTTAAAACAAGCACCAGCAAAGTAAATATGTTTCGCCTTTTGGCTTTGCTAATGCAGATCTTCTGACTTTACCAATGCTTTTAGCTAATGCTGTTCCACATGGACCCAAAAAAGGGATGCTTGTTTGCTGATCCTAATTGGTATCGTCAAGATAAAAAAAAGTGTAAAGTGTACGTGCAAATCTGTTATCATGCATGCACTTGTATCAATCATGACGCTAAGGCGGTTATAAACAAGCGCTTGCATCACTATGCACGCAAGCATTCAGCACTGATGCAGCCACAATCTCTTTTTGTTTTGTTCCAAGATGGCAGATGCCCATTTTGGGGCGGTAAATTAAACAAGCATTTGCAATAAGTCTCGCATTTACGCGAGTTTGAGCTATTGACATTGCAAATGACAATGCCTTTTATTTTTGTTTTTGTTTTTAAAACATAAATAGAAGGCATTGTCACTTACAATGCCAATAGCTTAAACTTGTGTAAATGCGAGGCCTATTGCATTGCAAATGCTTGTTCTCTTTTTCCCCAAACATTCCTCTTTCCCACTCTTCCATCAACTCTCTTTAATCTTACTTCCTCTCCTGTAAGAACCTCTCTCTACTTGGTTATACCCCCGCCCCACTCACAGGGCTGCCATTACCTTAGGTTACCAGTCAGCAGCGGCCCATCAGTACACTGGAGGAGTATCAGGGTATCATCACTCCCAATACTCCCAGCTGAACCTAGGGTTCACATCCCTGTGCAGACAAGACTCTCTTAGGAGGGAACCAGCAAGTACTGATACACCTCTACTCCTAGTTCTGAAGTGATTCTTATTTAGTTTTCAAACTCCTTTACATATATTTTTACTCAGGAAAATGTGAGATTTCTTACTTTGGCCCCAATTGTACGTTAAGCGGAGCAGCATTTCTGGGTCGAAGTCTGATCTGTTTAATTAGAAGTTATCCAATGTCCCCACGCCCGGATTTTACAGGTGTGGGAACTCCATATGCGCCTCTGTGCACCCCTTCAACCCCCACCAGGATTGGTATATTTAATTTACTTATAAGTCTCTTGAAGAATGGAATACCATATACCAAGGACCTGTAAAATGCATGCTACTAATGGGCCAGCCGAACTTATTGTGTCACCCGGTTATGTACCTCCTTAAAACATTTAAGCCATTGCAGCCTGAATACAGCTTTAAACTGGCATTTCAACTTGGTGATATAACACTCTTTAAAAAAAAAAAGTTTTTATGAACAACGTGGACGAACCCAAATGCAGATGACTGTGTAACACTTATAGTGCTGGTCACCACATAGATTTGAAAGAAGAACCGTCACCCACCAACCTGCTGGTCAGCAGGGTAATGAATACCAATTGCTAATCTTCATGCTTATCCTTATCTTTGTTTTTAAAATATCCTGGGCCGCTGGGAATAAACAAAATCAGTCAGTAAGGCATCCTAGAGGTATTTTTAATTTTACCAATTCACCACACACTACCACAAAATCCCGCTCCGCTGTAATCAGGCGTTGTAGCACAGCTGAGTGGCATTTGGCTACCCAGCTGGCAACCCGATGATGAAGCATGCCACCAACTAGGTTGGTGGGTGAGGGTTCTTCTTACAAACCTATGTGGTGACCAGCACCATAAGTGTTACAGAGTCAGCTGCATTTGGGTATGTCCACGTTGTTTATAAAATAGGTACCCAGTGACAGGGACGGTCCCACTATTTGGTCCTCGCTCTTTTGTTGGTTCTTTAAATATAACACCGTTGCCAAGCCTTAATCTACCATTTTATTGCATACTAGCAGCCCGTCCTGACGTTGTCCGGCGGGCAGGTTAGTATCGCCCACGTTGGTGAGAGGCTGCGTGTCAGCCCCAGCAATGGTTTTAGGAAAGGCGGGCAGGTTAGTATATGCGGACCTCGCAGGGTGTCGCTTCCGCGCTCCCCCACGCTCGTGTCCGCTCGTACCCCACGGAATGTTGGAGCTTGCAGGGTGCCGGTTCGCTCGTGTCCGCTCGTACTCCATGGCATGTTGGAGCTTGCAGGGTGCCGCTTCCGGGCTCCTGCCCGCTCCTCCCCGCCCTTCTGTCCGTGATGTCAGCCCTGCGCTCCTTTCCGTGATGTCAGCACGCACCTCGTTAGCGCACACGCCCACCTCCGAGATGGCGCTACTTCGAAGGGACTACTTTTCCAAATAACGTACTTTGCCCTTCTAACACATATTTTTTTATGATATATAGCCTATGTCCATCTGCTTACCCTGACAATTCCAATGATGTATTAGGTGTTAGGATTGGCACTGTGGTTCCCGAGTTTACCGGCCTCAAAGGTTCCCAGTTCTCACTTTATAATAGTAGTATAGATAAGTCACTATTAAGGTAGGGCTTAAGTAGCCCGTAAGGCAGGGGCTTTGTAATTAAAAAGTTGGTCATGTACTTTTAAGTTTTACATGAAAAACTCTTGAATTCGTTTTCTCAACTCTGAGGTCTACCTTTCTCATGGGATAGGATTGGGTTACCTTACTACATTTTATAAGTGTTAACTTTTGATTGGGAGCAGGTAAGCTTTTTAGATTTGGTGTCTGAGAAATTGTAATAAAAAATCCTATTCAATGTTAAAGTTGGATTTTAGGTAAACATTTTGAAAATGCCACTTTTAAGTTCAAACATTTCCTGAACGAGTTATTTCTGCTCAATTACAACACATGTAGGACACTTTATTCAACCATATAAAACAAAGTAGGAAGAAACCGGCGTATTACTATCAAAAACTTATTTATGTTTTAAAGCATATAATACATTGTATACAGTAAACAAAACATATTACATGGACAAAAACAGCATCATAACCCTGATGCCACCCATATGATCTCATCAATAATAATAGAACAACTCAAATCCAAGGATCATTGGGAAGTGTAGAGTTGTTTTAACAATGTAGGTTAATGAATCCTGAGTTCCACATGGTTTTACACTAGTTCCAACAATTATGTGCACTGGTGAATGATGCAATCATAGAATTGTGGTTACAGAACTGTTGAGGTTTCAGTCTCTTATGGCAACAGAGTTCCAGAGCCCATCATCAGGATTCAGTATTGTAAATCTCAACAAGAAGACAACACCTAAATGGGCTAAAAAACAACTAATGAGTATATGTAGAAGCGCACCCAAGACATCACGTATACCGCTTACCCACAATGAGCACCACCATAAAGTGCCACTATGCTTAATGAACCAAAAGTTGCATACACTGTGTCGACCAAAAAGAACTCACCAAAAGATCTTGTCCACCACCGAGGGGAAAAGAAGGCTCCATGTATAGCAATCAATAGGTTTTGCCTATGTGATTAATATCCTTTTTTTAAAAGTTTTAGCTTGGTGAGCAGTTGTACAATATAAGTTACTGAACTCCATAAAAGTGTTGTGACTTGTTTATTGAGAAAGCCAATATATTATGCGGTAACTGGTGGTAATATACTGCGGGGAGATTAGGTGAAGTCCGGAGGACAAAGATCAAAAAATGCAGCAGTTAAGCACATTTGAAATACGTCCAGCCACGTGAAGTAGGTAAAGGGTGGAGGACAAACCAAGCAACCACAGTGTGACTGCACTCTCTGATAAGCTGTAGTACAAAGCTCTGCTTCCAAGAAACATGAAGACTAAATTGTTTAAGAAATCTTTTCTGCTGAACTCTCCACTGAAAACTAGGTGATCTCGAACCTCAAGTGCTTGCAGTGCTGCATAAATAAAGGTTATTTTCATGTTCATTTTTACCAAGAATGAATTCGGCAAAAGATAAATGAATGAAGCTCTGGCAATGTACTGATTGGGAATGCTTATGCAACTAACTAAAACCAATTTCCCTCTATAGGGGAGTAAGGAAGGTATCAGTGTCAGTCTTTATTTGTATTACTAGAGGGGAGAACTCTGGTTATAGCTGTGTGACCTCTGTTTTAAATATCATTCCTTTTTCTTGTGCTGACCTGAAAAAGTCACTATTGAGGTCCGATAAGCTTATAGCCATTAAGCTAGGCATTGTTGTTTATTTTAGATTGATGAGCAGAAGGTAATTGTGTGCAGATGTCACAAGTGGATCATGAACCTTTCCAAACAGTACAACTTTAGAAAAGAAGCAAACACAGAAATGATAAGGCATGTGAATAAAAGGAGGTCCTAATATTGTTCTCTTCATGGTCCTCTACCTTAACTCTGTTAATCATCCCTGCAAAGAAGGGGTCATTGAACAAGATGTGGATAAAACGACTCACCTGCTGCACTAGGGTGAAGGGAGGGCCAGCCACCGGACACCACTTCCGGTCAGGGAAGAGGGACGGGCCAGGATTGGGCAGACAAGGGAAGAACCAGGACGTGCCTGCGAGCAAACAACAAGGAGTGCAAATAAAGTAGGAGAAGATCCCTACCTGTATCCTGGTGTGCTCTTGGTGTTGATGGTTGAGTGTGTGTCAAGCAAGCATGAGGCAACTCTTTGTGGGAGGAGGAGAAGGACGGCAGTCACTGCTAGGAAACACCTGCTGGTACTAAGTATTATTTCTAAACCTGCTGTATGTCAAAAGGGTTGCATTCGGAAGCGTGTTATAATGTTAAGGTCGTGTGATACGATTTCGTATTTTCAGAAAACTCATTCAGACAAATTGTAGAGAGTGACCGTGCATAGTATTTTGTGCACATTTGTTTGTAAACGTTAACAATAACATTGGTACAATCTGTGAAAAACTGGATAGTATTTTTGCTAGATCTTTTGCTGCTGGTACAATGGAACTGCGGTTTGCATCCTTTGCCTGCATGGAGAAAAGCGCAAGAGTAGCTAGCCATGTCTAACATCCAACAGGAGAAATAGGCCTGTACAGTACGGTGTGCCTCTGTGTGTGTGTGTGTGTGTGTGTGCGGGTGTGTGTGTGTGTGTGTGTGTGTGTGTGTGGCTATGTGTGTGTGTGGCTCTGTGTGAGTGTGTGGCTCTGTGTGTGTGTGGCTCTGTGTGTGGGTGTGGCTGTGTGTGTGTGGGGGGCTCTGTGTGTGTGTGGGGGGCTCTGTGTATGTGTGTGGGGCTCTGTGTGTGTGTGTGTGTGGGGCTCTGTGTGTGTGTGGGGCTCTCTGTGTGGGTGTGTGGTGCTCTCTGTGTGTGTGCGGCTCTGTGTGTGTGTGTGTGTGTGTGGGGCTCTCTCTGTGTGTGTGTGGGGGGGTCTGTGTGTGTGTGTGGGGGGCTCTATCTGTGTGTGTGCAGGGCTCTGTGTGTGTGGGGGGCGCTGTGTGTGTGGGGCTCTGTGTGTGTGTGGGGCTCTGTGTGTGTGTGGGGCTCTCTGTGTGTGTGGGGGGCTCTCTGTGTGTGTGTGGGGCTCTCTGTGTGTTTGTGGGGCTCTCTGTGTGTCTGTGGGGCTCTGTGTGTGTGTGAGGGGCTCTGTGTGTGTGTGAGGGGCTCTCTGTGTGCGGGGGGCTCTCTGTGTGTGTGGGGGGCTCTCTCTGTGTGTGGGGAGGCTCTCTGTGTTTGTGTGTGGGGCTCTCTGTGTGTGG
Organism: Lissotriton vulgaris; assembly: GCF_964263255.1. Classification (NCBI taxonomy): domain Eukaryota; kingdom Metazoa; phylum Chordata; class Amphibia; order Caudata; family Salamandridae; genus Lissotriton; species Lissotriton vulgaris. The sequence continues at coordinate 157,455,855 of NC_141699.1, read as the reverse complement.
CTCTGTGTGGGTGTGTGGGGCTCTCTCTGTGTGCGGGGCTCTGTGTGTGTGGGGCTCTGTGTGTGTATGTGTGTGTGGGGGGTCTCTGTTGTGTGTGTGGGGCTCTGTGTGTGTGTGGGGGGGGGGCTCTCTATGTGTGTGGGGGGCTGTGTGTGTGTGGCTCTCTGTGTGTGGGTGTGTCTCTGTGTATGTGTGGTTGTGTGGTTTTGTGTGTGGGGGGCTGTGTCTGTGTGTGGGGCTCTGTGTGTGTGGGTCTGTGTGTTTGTGTGTGGCATTTGCGAGAGATTAAGCTATAAGTCACACTCCCCACAACTCACTAAATTACACTATCCACAATGTTATACTCACTCTACTACTCTCTACTACACTCTAATACTAAAAAGTACTAACTAACTACTGCTCTCTAATATATACTCTGATTTAAAAGTAATTCGCTACTCACTCTAGTAAATAGATATACTACTCCATATGCTATCTATAACTCACTACACTACATCTATTTCTATCTACTACTTTTCATTACTCATTACTACTCTGTCTCTACTACTCGATAACTCCTACACGCTCTCTACACACTATCTACTACTCACTCTATACTACTCTCCACTAATCTACACTACTCACTAACTACTATTGCCTACAACTCACTCCTACTCTACTCTATACAGGTATACTCTCTATTAATCAACTAGTCACTCTCTACTAACTATTAATCACTGCTAATACTCTCTACTACTCTCTAATGCTTACCTATTGCCATTGTAAATGACAATACCATATATTTAGCGGTTTGAAAAAAAAACAATAAATGAAAAAAATGACATTTGCAATGCCAATAGCTCTAACTTTGACAAAGACGAGACCATTGCATTGTAAATGCTTGTTTATGAAGTGCCATGAACTCGGCCAATGAACTCGGAATTGGGGCCTTTGTATGCTGGGTGTCAATGTGAATACCGGCATTATTTGGATTCCTGGGACAGCTTACAAATGTTCAGTGAGTGGGCATTGTGTACACACGCCTGTGCCTCCTCACTCCCGGAGTGAGTGCCTTCCTAGAGCAGCTAAAAATAAAATGACGCAGACAAAGGCCGCGGAACACATTATAAAACAAAATCCTTTCTCCACTATGCAGACGTGAGCTCGGGCCCGCCCTGCCAACGCTGCAACAAAGAATCATGGAATTCAGGAAGCCTAACCATCTTTCCCTACAGGACGGCTGGCCCGTTATTAAAGAGGGTTGTCGGGGGTCAGCCCACGTGAAGTGTGTGAGATCTGCCTACGGGCCGACGCCCAGGGGCATCCCTCGGAGTTGGAACCCTCTGTCCCCTCCCAAGGGGTGCCTTCTGTGTATCATTCATGTCCCATTTGGCACCACCCACTTTTCCCCCTCAATCAATCAATCACAGACATTTATATCGCGCACTACTCACCCGGAGGGTCTCAAGGCGCTTGGGGAGGGGGGGTCTGCTACTGCTCGAACAGCCAGGTCTTGAGCTGCTTCCTGAAGGTGATGTGGTCTTGGGTCAGGCGGAGGTGGGTCGGGAGGGAGTTCCAGGTCTTGGCAGCCAGGTAGGAGAAGGACCTTCCTCCTGTTGTGGCTCTACGGATGCGGGGGACGGCGGTGAGGGCGTGACTGGTTGATCGGAGCTGGCGTATGGGAGTGTAGAAGTTGATGCGGCTGTTGAGGTATCTCGGGCCTCGGTTGTGTAGGGCTTTGTGTGCGTGGGTGAGGAGACGGAAGGTGATTCTCTTGTTGACCGGGAGCCAGTGCAGATCTCTCAGATGTCCGGAGATGTGGCTGCGACGGGGGATGTCGAGGATGAGTCTGGCTGAGGCGTTCTGGATTCGCTGGAGTCTCTTCTGGAGCTTGGCGGTGGTTCCGGCGTAGAGGGCGTTGCCGTAGTCCAGTCGGCTGGTGACGAGGGCGTGGGAACGTCTTCCTGGTCTCGGTGGGGATCCACCGGAAGATCTTACGTAGCATGCGCAAGATATTGAAGCAGGACGAGGAGACGGCGTTGACTTGTCTGGTCATGGAGAGGGAGGAGTCCAGGATGAAGCCCAGGTTGCGTGCGTGGTCTGTCGGTTTGGGTGCGGTGCCCAGGGCGGGGGGCCACCAGAATGCGTCCCATGTGGAGGGCGAGGAGCCCAGGATGAGAACTTCCGTCTTGTCTGAGTTCAGTTTCAGGTGGCTGGTCATCATCCATTCGTCTACGTCTTTCATCCCTTCGTGAAGGTTGGTTCTGGCGGTGGTGGGGTCGTTGGTGAGGGAGAGGATCAGCTGTGTGTTGTCGGCGTAGGAGATGATGTTGAGGTTGTATTGGCTTGCGATGGCCGCAAGGGGGCTCATGTAGACATTGAAGAGGGTGGGGCTGAGCGAGGAGCCCAGAGGAACGCCGCAGATGACTTCGGTGGCCTCTGACTTGAACGGGGGTAGGCGGACTCTCTGTGTCCTTCCGGCAAGGAATGAGATGATCCACTCCAGTGCCTTCTCCCGGATTCCGACGTTGCTGAGGCGCTGCACTAGGGTGCGGTGGCAGACAGTGTTGAATGCTGCGGAGAGGTCTAGGAGGATGAGGGCCGCAGTTTCTCCGTTGTCGAGCAGGGCTCGGATGTCATCGGTGGCAGCGATGAGGGCGGTCTCGGTGCTGTGGTTGGCCCTGAAGCCCGACTGTGAGGGGTCGAGGGATCCGTTCGTCTTGAGGAAGGCGGCCAGTTGCTTGTTGACGGTCTTCTCAATGACTTTGGCTGGAAACGGGAGGAGCGAGATGGGGCGGTAGTTTTTGAGTTCGGTGGGGTCCGCTGTTGGTTTCTTTAGTAGAGTGCGGAGTTCGGCGTGCTCCCTGCATCTGCGTCGATAATTGGGCGCAAGAACAAAGGCTTTCCCAATGTACGGGTAGTGGGTCTGCCGTAAAAAATAGAAGGCACAGACATGGTGGCCTATTTGGAGAATTGGTTCAATACGCAAGTAGCCCCGGAGGGTCTATCTTCTTTCTTTATGCTTGAAAGAGCGCACAGGGTCCCTGGCAGGCCGCCGTTGCCGGGCCGGCCCCCCAGGCCTGTGGTGGCCAGAGTTCTCCACTATAAGGATAGAGACCTGTTGATTCAAAATGCACGCTCAGGGGGGCCTTTCACGGTGGAGAACAGCGCGGTCACAATTTTCCCAGACTACACTCAGGATGTACAGAGGCGCAGGGCCTCGTATCTAGTCGTCAAGAAGGAGCTTCGAGATGAGGGGATCCAATACTCGCTGCTGTTCCCGGCCAAGCTGAGGGTGATCCTGGATGGTTTGACGCAGTTTTTCTTGACACCAGAGGACGCTTGGTCTTGGCTTGAATCATATAGAGCTGGTACTGACCGTAGACACAAGGGAGAACGCGAACAGTCGAAGCCACCACGGATGCGCCAATCACAACGTCTCAGCAAGAAAAACAAAGCGCAACAGGCCCTACAGCGCTCGCAACTGGCGGCGGACAAGCGGGGAGCTCTGGAGGCGGCGGCGGCGTCAATAACGGGCTCGCAAAAGGGAGACTCGACCAGGGGTTCGGACATCGATGAGGACAAAAGGCAGTCTGGTACTGAACTCTCGGATGCGGAGAGCTCCAGGGGCCCAGAGGAGACGCCCAGAACGGTGGATGACTTGTAGGTGATAGAACCCTTTCTATGGGCCGCCGTCTGCGGACTGCATTGGTCGGAGCAGGAACTGGTGGTAACACATATGAACAATATAGCTGCACCATGTTGTTGCGGGGTTTGTGAGGCTAGGAGTTGGGGCCAAGCCTGCAGCCTGTTGGGGCCAGTCCACCCTCATATTGCCCTTAAGGCCACCTGTGGTGACTACTGCAGGATAGTATTGGGTGACTTGTTTAAGTAGTTTGGATGGGGTCTGGTACTACGTTATTGTGTCCTGTTCTGGGGGGGGTGGGCTGAGGGTGTTGCCAGGGGTGTTGTCGGTTCAGGGTTCTTTGGTGCTGGTGTGGGCTGGTGGCGTTTGGGTAGGGAATTGTTAAAGGGTCACTGCAATGGGGACATTACCTGAACTGAAATGTATTACATGGAACGTACGTGGACTGCATACTATGCCCAGACGCCATAGGGTGCATGCGTATTTGGTGCGACGTGAAGTCCAGATAGCGTTGCTCCAGGAAACTCACCTCACCAAACAGGAGTGTGCTGCATTGCGGAGGCGATGGCGGGGTCAAATATTTGGCACTACCTATTCTGCGTTTGCCAGGGGAGTCCTGGTGTGGGTGAGGGCGGGGATTCCTTTCCAGGCCACGAATACAGTCATTGACCCGGAGGGCAGATATGTAGCGGTTGAAGGGAGATTGTGTGGCAGGGATGTGGTGCTTTGCAGTGTTTATGTCCCGAACACAGACCAACCCTGATTCTTGGACAAATTATCAGGGACACTAGCACATTGTTTGACAGGCCAGGTCATACTGGGTGGGGATTTCAATTCAATCACTAATACATTGCTAGACAGATAGCACCCACCATTAGCTGAATCACAGGTCCGCAGAATAGCGAAACAGAGAGTAGATTGGCAGGACAGGTGGGGACTGGTAAATGTGTGGCGGGAACACCACCCTGAAGATAGGGATTATTTGTTCTTTTCGGCACTTCATGAACTGCATGTTAGAATTGACACCGTCTTGTGTAGCGGTTCGTTAGCACAGCTGGCGACGCACTCTGAATAACTAGCTAGGACCATCTCCGATCCCAATCCTCAGTTGGTATCTTTTAAATGGCAGCATGAGAGGGCCGCGATCCCCACTTGGCGACTGCGACCAGGCACGCTGGAGGATCAGGTCTTTCGCACTGAAATTAGAGATGGTATTGAACGCTATTTCGCGATAAATAAAGGTACGGCGTCCTCCAGAGCTGTGGAATGGAATGCATTTAAAGTGGTGGTAAGAGGGTTATGCATTAGTAAGCACTGAGGGAAAAGACTAGTGGTACTGGCGGATGTAGAAAAAGCAGTGAAGGCATTGAGGGATGTGGAGAAACAGAGACCAGAGCAGAGGGCATTACAGGAGCAGCTCATTGCGGCCAAAGAACTAGTGGCAGCGGAAACAGAGAGGCTGAGGAGCTATGATTACAGGCAATACATAGCAAAGGTTCATGACGGAGGGGACAAGGTGGGTACACTACTACCAAGAATGGCGAACCCGACGAGGGGGGTGCCCGGTTCTAAGCGTGCGCACGGAGGCAGGAGGAGTGGTCTATTCCCAGGGAGCGATTATCTTGTGTTTCTTAGGCTACTACGAGTCACTATACCAGAGTCACCAGGAAGCGGGCATTCTGGACATGGAAGAATATTTGGCGGGAACTCAACTCCCACAGTTAGAGGAAGAAACCGCCGAAATCTGGGCCAGGCTGTAACCTTAGCTGAGGTCAGGGGAGCAATTAAGCAGATAGCCCGGAACAAGACTCCAGGTGCAGATGGCCTACCGATAGAATTCTATGTAAAATACATCGATCTCCTAGCGCCGCACTTAGTGGAGGTGTACAATGAGGCGGTAGAGATTGGCCACCTGCCGGAATCCATGAGAGAGGCGCTGATTGTCCCCTTATTGAAACCTGGGAGAGAGAGTAGTGATGTGACCGCCTATAGACCCCTATCTATGCTAACGGTGGACTATAAAATCTTGAACCGCATTTTGGCCACGAGACTGCTGCCCCACATGACCACTCTAATCCACGAAGATCAGGCGGGGTTTATCCCGACCAGGAATACCTCGAGCAATATCCGACGCCTCATACAAGTGTTGGGGAGTGCAAGGGATGAGGATATGATGCCGGCCGTGTTGTCTGTGGACATAGAAAAAGCTTTTGACAGCCTGGAGTGGGATTACCTGGATAGGGTATTGGAGAATTTTGGCTTAGGTGAGCGTTTTCGAAGTTGGACGAGGGTGCTGTACTCCTTTGCTACTGCTAGTGTGCGATTGGGACCTACGATATCTGCAGGATACCCGGTGCGGAGAGGAACGAGACAGGGGTGCTCACTCTCGCCCCTGCTATTTGCATTGGCAATCGAACCTTTGGCAGCCAGAGCGCGAACGGGGACGGCGTACAGAGGCCTCCTGTGTGGCGGCACTCCGCATTACATTTCATTATATGCAGATGATCTGTTGTTGTTTTTGGAGGACACAACAGTAGCGCTGCACGGGGCAATGGACTTGCTATCGGAATTTGGAAGGCTGTCGGGTCTTAGGGTGAACTGGACCAAAACTTGTATTTTTCCGCTACGGGCGGAGATGCCCCGACCACCACTGGCAGTTGATCTGCTATGGGAGCAAACGTGCTTCACCTATTTAGGAGTCCGGATCTATCATAGTGCCGCCGACATGTTGGAGGGGAACGTAGGACGCTGCATATGGTCCTTGAGGGGCTGTGTGGGGTTCTGGGCGACTCTCCCCTTGTCAGTGGTAGGGAGGGTGGCGCTGCTTAAAATGGTGGCCCTACCCCGGCTGCTATATTATTTCCGTACATTGCCCATATGGATACCTCCCCGGTTCTTTAGAGAACTGCGGACGCTCACCATTGACTTTTTATGGGGGCATGAAAGAAGGCGGGTAGCACTGGATACGCTGCTGAGGCCAAAATCGGAAGGGGAAATGGCAGTTCCTAATTTCGAGCTTTATTATTTGGCAGCACAGCGGCAAATCCTAACACAGAATGTTGCTAGAGAGTTCAGGGGCTCAGACCATGCTCGAGGGACGGGAGTGCAGAAGCATGTCCTCTCGTATATCGTCATGCAGCAAAGGCTAGTATTGCGGGACTTACCCTTGGAGGAGAAGACCCTGAGGTTGTGCTGGAATAAGAGCCAGAAGAGGGCGGGAGTAGCACACCCGTATGCACCTGAAATTCCGCTGGGCATGCTAACAGCATTACCGCACGGAGGGGACTGGTCCCCGCTAATGGAGTGGGAAGAGTTGGGGCTTCTTATGGTAGGCGACCTCTACGCTGATGGCAAGTTGATACCCTTTCGGGCGCTGCAGGATCAATTTGGCCTCCCCGATGGCAGTTTCCTCTTGCACATGGCTATCACAACGGCGATTAAGAAGCATTGGAAGACTGGGCAGGCAGAGCCAAAGACCACAATGGCTTGCAAATAGGTGGTGATGGCCGCGGGCACGTTTAAGGTGGTCACGTGCTTGCATTCTCGGATGTTAAACGTGAGTATGGTACCGCTGCCGGTCCTGAAACAAAAATGGGAGGCAAGTGTGGAGAAACCCATACCGGATACAACATGGGGTCATATCCTGAGACGGACATGGAAGGGATGTAGGAATGCCCGATTCCAGCAAGTAAATTTTTTTGTAGTGCACAGAGCTTACCTTACACCAGGGAAGATACAAAGGTATTTCCAGGTGGAGGATGCAGCGTGTCCTAGATGCTCGATGCCTGCCGTGGAACTAGACCACATGTTGTGGGAGTGTCCGAAGCTAGGGCTCTATTGGTTTGAGGTGGGAGCACTTCTTAACACTATCACTGACCGGCAGGTGGATTTTGATAAGGAAACTTATTTGCTGCTTTGGTTTCCTCATACGAAAATGAACAAAATCACTAGCAAATTCATTGATTTAGGTCTCAATTTAGCCCAGAGGGAAATAACCTGGCACTGGAAATCGAAGGGGGGGGTCCTTCTTACAGTCGATGGGCGAGCGACTTGCTTAAATGGGCCCATGGGGAGGGTACTGTTAGGCTCAGACAGGCAGCCTGCACAGCTAATGTGAAAAGTCTGGAGATGGCACTGGCATGGGAAGAATTAGTACGTACACTGCGCAATTATCAAGAAGCTGAAGTGGATTCGGAAGGGGAGGTCTCAACTGAAGTTCCAGGTGATACAATACTAGAAGTGCAGTGATCCTACAGGTCTCTTTCATTTAGGAGTGGACATAATGACACTGGGCCCACACCAGCAGTGATTGGGGGGGAGGATATGGGTGGTGTTGTTGGTGCCCTAATGCTGACATATGGGAGTACAACAAGGTGAAGGTTGCAGATGTGGCATTCAAGTCAGTTGACTGGTTAAGGTGCTTCCCCGCTTAGCGGTTGTTATATTGAGGGGTGTTAACGTGAGGCGGTGGTAGAGGGTACCGGAAGGCGGGAGGCGGACCTCCTACTTATATTTGTGCTACTTATTTTATTGTTTGGGCATTAGGGCCAGTTAATTGTTGGGTCAGGGGAAGGGGAAAAACGGAAAAAGCAGATACTAGATTGTTTTGCTGAGCAGATGTCATTGTTTCCTTATGTGTTTCCTAATCCGGCATTCATTAGCTATTGCCGCCCGGCCCCCGGGATGTGGGCTAAACGGCTGTGTGCAGTTTAAATTGCAGCTGGTGTGGGACACTGCTGGATAACGTGACACCCGAAACAACTGTTGGTATGTGTTCGAAATATCTGCAATAAAAACTCTTTAAATAAAAAATAAATAAAAAATAAGGCTTTCCCTCATCTGCATTCATGAATGTTCCTTTGTAATGGAGTGGGTGCAGAAGGTGTCCCCCCTTAACAGTCAGTATCACAGAAGGGGATGCACACACACATCTGCTGAACCATCTGTAATACGGTAGTGCTCCGAGGGCATTTATGTAATATAGTCCAGGGAGACCTGTGGCAATCCCAGCCAAGAATCATGCCCACCCCCCTCCCCCCACAAAATAATCACTTTAACGAAACACACCCTGTTCCATAGTCATGCCTTCTTGAAAAGGTCACCCCAAACTAAAATATGTTATCACAGAAAACACATGCTAATATCTTATTCTAATTACCTGTATTGCGATTACAAGCAAGGAAAGTGAAAAGGAGCCACATTGTAAACTGTTAACCTGTCTCATCGCGGCATGAGTTGTGCTATTAACAGCCCTCGTGAAACAAGTTGATATTAAACTGAGCCAATTCTGTCACTGAGAGAGTTGGTTCAAATGTTCACAAGCTAGCAGCAGACCCTCCTACAGCATGAAAAACAAAGATAGTGTCAGCCAGTCCAGATGGGACATCTGAAAAGGCGACAGGGCGGTAACAAAAAGGCCGATTTACAATCACAAGCCAGAGTTTAGCATAAAGGATGATGCCAGCCAATAGAAAAGAGGGGTGGGTATTAAGCCCCACTTCCGAAATCAACTCAACGACAATAGACCTCGCAGAGCGAGCAACACATGCGCTGTAACGCTTGGTGAGACCTAAAAAATGAATAAGATGTGCACAAAAGCACATATTAAAATAAAAAGGAGCAGGGCTGGGAACAAACTGCAGCCGCTAGGCGGACCCAAAATAACAATAATAATAATAAAAGTTTAAAAAAGGATGCCACGGAATGGGCAGCAATGGCAGAGCAGTTTAGGGCAGTGTAAACGCTGCTAGACGCTTAGAAGAAAGTACATAGGAGCTGCATTGGGGGAAAAAAGAAAAGCAAAAGATCAGCAGGGTTAAGTAAGAGGCAGGGGAACCAATAGACACGCTTGGGGATTGGAAGGGCTGAAAAATAAATGAAAAGTTAAAGCCTGATTGGGAGGGGTGGATGAAGCAACAGAAGAGCTGCAGATGGGAGAGCAGCACGGGGAGCACAGAGGTTGTTGCCGATTTAAGTGGGAAGCAGCAGTTAAGTGAGGGAGCAAACAAACACATGCACCTCCCACGGAGTGTCAAATACAAAAGAAAAAAAATAGTTTCCTGGATGAGAGCAGTGGAAGGATGGAAGTCATCCAGTCAAAAGAATGGTAAAGAAACTATACTCCAGGAGAGGGGCAAACACAAAAATAGGAATGAAATCCCTTGAATAATAAGCGAGTAAATGAAAATGATAACAAAGCCAACCAATAGTAAGCAAGGGGCTGGCCTAAAGCCTACTTGAGGTGTTGTCCACAGGTCTTCAGTTGCACACAGCTAAAAGATGCTTTACACAAAATCGAAAACAAAGTGCACAGCTGGATGCAAAATGGTATGCTTGTGGCCTAAATAAAAAAGTAGTACGAGGTTAACCACCTTGCAGTAGTTACATTTGTTTATCGGAATGAATAGTAAAATCAGGTATTGGAGAATTTTGGCTTAGGTGAGCGTTTTCGAAGTTGGACGAGGGTGCTGTACTCCTTTGCTACTGCTAGTGTGCGATTGGGACCTACGATATCTGCAGGATACCCGGTGCGGAGAGGAACGAGACAGGGGTGCTCACTCTCGCCCCTGCTATTTGCATTGGCAATCGAACCTTTGGCAGCCAGAGCGCGAACGGGGACGGCGTACAGAGGCCTCCTGTGTGGCGGCACTCCGCATTACATTTCATTATATGCAGATGATCTGTTGTTGTTTTTGGAGGACACAACAGTAGCGCTGCACGGGGCAATGGACTTGCTATCGGAATTTGGAAGGCTGTCGGGTCTTAGGGTGAACTGGACCAAAACTTGTATTTTTCCGCTACGGGCGGAGATGCCCCGACCACCACTGGCAGTTGATCTGCTATGGGAGCAAACGTGCTTCACCTATTTAGGAGTCCGGATCTATCATAGTGCCGCCGACATGTTGGAGGGGAACGTAGGACGCTGCATATGGTCCTTGAGGGGCTGTGTGGGGTTCTGGGCGACTCTCCCCTTGTCAGTGGTAGGGAGGGTGGCGCTGCTTAAAATCGTGGCCCTACCCCGGCTGCTATATTATTTCCGTACATTGCCCATATGGATACCTCCCCGGTTCTTTAGAGAACTGCGGACGCTCACCATTGACTTTTTATGGGGGCATGAAAGAAGGCGGGTAGCACTGGATACGCTGCTGAGGCCAAAATCGGAAGGGGAAATGGCAGTTCCTAATTTCGAGCTTTATTATTTGGCAGCACAGCGGCAAATCCTAACACAGAATGTTGCTAGAGAGTTCAGGGGCTCAGACCATGCTCGAGGGACGGGAGTGCAGAAGCATGTCCTCTCGTATATCGTCATGCAGCAAAGGCTAGTATTGCGGGACTTACCCTTGGAGGAGAAGACCCTGAGGTTGTGCTGGAATAAGAGCCAGAAGAGGGCGGGAGTAGCACACCCGTATGCACCTGAAATTCCGCTGGGCATGCTAATAGCATTACCGCACGGAGGGGACTGGTCCCCGCTAATGGAGTGGGAAGAGTTGGGGCTTCTTATGGTAGGCGACCTCTACGCTGATGGCAAGTTGATACCCTTTCGGGCGCTGCAGGATCAATTTGGCCTCCCCGATGGCAGTTTCCTCTTGCACATGGCTATCACAACGGCGATTAAGAAGCATTGGAAGACTGGGCAGGCAGAGCCAAAGACCACAATGGCTTGCAAATACGTGGTGATGGCCGCGGGCACGTTTAAGGTGGTCACGTGCTTGCATTCTCGGATGTTAAACGTGAGTATGGTACCGCTGCCGGTCCTGAAACAAAAATGGGAGGCAAGTGTGGAGAAACCCATACCGGATACAACATGGGGTCATATCCTGAGACGGACATGGAAGGGATGTAGGAATGCCCGATTCCAGCAAGTAAATTTTTTTGTAGTGCACAGAGCTTACCTTACACCAGGGAAGATACAAAGGTATTTCCAGGTGGAGGATGCAGCGTGTCCTAGATGCTCGATGCCTGCCGTGGAACTAGACCACATGTTGTGGGAGTGTCCGAAGCTAGGGCTCTATTGGTTTGAGGTGGGAGCACTTCTTAACACTATCACTGACCGGCAGGTGGATTTTGATAAGGAAACTTATTTGCTGTTTTGGTTTCCTCATACGAAAATGAACAAAATCACTAGCAAATTCATTGATTTAGGTCTCAATTTAGCCCAGAGGGAAATAACCTGGCACTGGAAATCGAAGGGGGGGTCCTTCTTACAGTCGATGGGCAAGCGACTTGCTTAAATGGGCCCATGGGGAGGGTACTGTTAGGCTCAGACAGGCAGCCTGCACAGCTAATGTGAAAAGTCTGGAGATGGCACTGGCATGGGAAGAATTAGTACGTACACTGCGCAATTATCAAGAAGCTGAAGTGGATTCGGAAGGGGAGGTCTCAACTGAAGTTCCAGGTGATACAATACTAGAAGTGCAGTGATCCTACAGGTCTCTTTCATTTAGGAGTGGACATAATGACACTGGGCCCACACCAGCAGTGATTGGGGGGGAGGATATGGGTGGTGTTGTTGGTGCCCTAATGCTGACATATGGGAGTACAACAAGGTGAAGGTTGCAGATGTGGCATTCAAGTCAGTTGACTGGTTAAGGTGCTTCCCCGCTTAGCGGTTGTTATATTGAGGGGTGTTAACGTGAGGCGGTGGTACAGGGTACCGGAAGGCGGGAGGCGGACCTCCTACTTATATTTGTGCTACTTATTTTATTGTTTGGGCATTAGGGCCAGTTAATTGTTGGGTCAGGGGAAGGGGAAAAACGGAAAAAGCAGATACTAGATTGTTTTGCTGAGCAGATGTCATTGTTTCCTTATGTGTTTCCTAATCCGGCATTCATTAGCTATTGCCGCCCGGCCCCCGGGATGTGGGCTAAACGGCTGTGTGCAGTTTAAATTGCAGCTGGTGTGGGACACTGCTGGATAACGTGACACCCGAAACAACTGTTGGTATGTGTTCGAAATATCTGCAATAAAAACTCTTTAAATAAAAAATAAATAAAAAATAAGGCTTTCCCTCATCTGCATTCATGAATGTTCCTTTGTAATGGAGTGGGTGCAGAAGGTGTCCCCCCTTAACAGTCAGTATCACAGAAGGGGATGCACACACACATCTGCTGAACCATCTGTAATACGGTAGTGCTCCGAGGGCATTTATGTAATATAGTTAGGCTTTCCTGTTTTCAGTTTCTATTTTTGGTAAATTCTGGTGGTGTTTTTTCAGTGTTTTCCAGTGATTTCAATACCTTAAAAAAACAGTGGTTATCAGTGGTTACCCATTTTCGCTCCATTAAAAACATCAGAAACAGTGTTTTTCCGGTGTTTATGGAACGTTTTGCTTTTATTATTGCTTGCTTTCTGCACTGATAATGCATGACATATAGAAAGTGTACCACAGTGTATGTGAGGTCCAAATACATATTTACAAATCAAACTTATTGTAGTACACCATAAAATACCTTCTTCAATGAGTCTTTCATAATGCTCACTCACTCTTTCCTTCCCATGTATCTGTGAAAAGTCCCTCTCAACAATGATGGATGCACGATTGTTTCACAGGAAGGAGCCTGTGCTCCAAACCATCGAACCAGGGCTGCAGCAGGCTGTAGCCAGATGGTGGCTCAGACCAGGGCACATGGGAAGGTTTCGTCCACAGCAGAGGCAAGGAGAGGCCATCAGTGAGGACCATACGGCTGCCCTACTCTAGTGACAGCTCTTGCGCATGTTTTACCAAATGTATTTGCTCCCGAATTCTCAAATCACCTCTTGATTGCAGTAACATTATTACTGCTGGGTGCACTATCCCCCAAAGTTAACGCCCAACTGTAGATTAGGGCCTCAGTAGGGTCTGTCTACACCATGCGCCTCTACCAACCCTGCAGTCATACACAACAGAGTAGCTTCTTACTCGACCAACCAGAAAGCACCTTGAGGCCTCTACAAGAGGTAGGAGAGCACTATGGCAGCACGATTGCAGTGACATGCTGAATTTGTAAGAGCAATATCAGCATATGACTCTTAATGTTCAGTGGGAATTGGCATTTTGTGCTCACTTTGTGACTGCATTAACTTTGTAGAGCCGCTGCCAGACTGGTAAGATCACAGCATAGTGCTACCTGATTCTGAATACCAGTCCTGGGCAGCTCAGGGAGTGCAGCAGACAAAAAGACCAATCAGCAAATTATGCCTGATGGTGCTGACAGAGTAGCTACACCACACAAGGCCTAGTTGGATCCCTAGTCTGTCTGCTTTTCTGACACATTCCAGCTGGAGACCACTTCCCCAATGTAGGAAGGGTACGCCAAGTGTCAAAGTACTGTGCAGAGCGACATTATATGATCTCTCCATTACTGGGTTGGTACGATCACAATCTAGTACCACCTGACTTAAAATCCTTGTTCCTCATAGAGCTGAGACAGCAGTGTAGTCAGCATAAAAACACCCACTCTATGCACAGGCCCACAAGTGAGGCACCAGCTATCTTGTTCAAACATCTAGTCTGCTAGGTTTTCTGTTGCCGCCAGAAAGGCTGCTTGTTCCAGGAATGGGCCTTGATAGAGGCTGGTCAAGGAAGAGGGTTGACAAAGATCCGACCCTAGTTGCCAGGAGTGTGCTTGAGCTGAAATAAATAATAAATTCAGAGTTGTTCAGTGCAGGGATCTCCAAAGAGATGCAAGGCACTGTGCCAACAGATATAGATGTAAGGTACACCATTAGTGGATATAAGCACTCTGCCAACAGATAAAAAGTGTAGCATGTGAAAGGTGCATTGTTACGACACCTCGTTTGTTGATGACAGATGGAGTGGTTTAACATCTGTAGCAGCCACCCCATCCTCTCAAGGAACGAGTCAAGTACTGCCTTCTGCGGTCTTGGTGGTGACTTCTGGAGGGTGGACAGCATCACTCATACACTTTATCACTGTGGCCTTGTGAGAACTACTTGATGGGGATTCTGAAAGGCTACTTTGGGCAAGAAAGTGACAAGTGCTCTTTCAAAAAACTAGCCCGCTTTGCCCATAACCAGCTCACCCACAGAGCCTTCCTTCTTCCCCTCTCCTATTTATGCAGCTTTCTGGAGAGATTTGCCTTCGGTAATTGAAAGTGCAGTTAAAGGAAATGTAAATGTGTGGGGGAGGGGCTGTGGCCTTTCTTCCTAAGTTGTGCTAAGCAACCATGCAGTTAATTTTAAAATTGTTAAAAGGCACTGACCCACCTTTCTGTTAAAGGAAGATGGAAGCGAAGGTTTGTGCTCCCTGCCCCCCAGCGCTACTCAGGGATAGCATGGGAGACAGAATTTCAAAACCAAACTGTGTACATAAAGGCAAAATGAGCATGTGAAATTGGTTCACCATTGTGGCTTGACAGCCACCTGCCCCATAATACCCTTCCTGTAAGCAATAAAGCACCCCTTTTGTGACTTTGCCTATATTTGAATGTACCTCCTTTCTGTGCCCTTACATAGAATGTGCCGCTTTTGAGGTTTTCTCTTGAGCTATGAATCAGTTAGCTTTGTGCTCTGCTTGCGTGTTATAAAGATCTTCTTTTGGGGTTGCCAGCATATTTTCTAGCACTCTTTTAAAAACCTGGCCAAATTTCACAACTAACCCCCAATTGTTATTTACATGGATATTGTAAGGGACTCCCTTTTGTGACGTGCCTCGATGCTACAATGCTCCCTTAGTGACTTGCTTATATATTGCACTACACCACTATTTCTGACTTGCGTGTTTATTATTATTTTTTTACAATAGGGATTCACTTCTCTGCTGTGCTTGTATGTTTGGCTTGTGTCTATACTCTGAGGCCAATGTGGCTACCTGCTTAATATGGCCCTGAGGACGGCTCAAGGTACTGTAGAATGCACAGATGTCAACTGAAATGTACCCACGCTCTGCCTGCACATGTCATTAATGTTTCCTAACCTCAGGTTTTTATTCACACGGGAAAAACAGGAAATGTGTATATTGAATTGTATTTATATGAGAGGGAGGGAATAAAAACAAAATACAAAGAAAGTTGAAATACTGAGCCAACCAATATTAACAAACATGTTAAACCATCCTTCTTGAAAAACGTAAATACGATTGATGAAATGCTGAGCTAACCGTTACTAACTAAAACATGCTTTGCCTTCCTGGAAGATGTAGATAGACTGCTGAAATGTTGATCCCACAACGCATAACTAAAAGGACCGATCCATACTGCAAGACGAGCATAAGCAGCTGAAATGTTGAGCCAGTTTTAACCATTGAATTACGTTGCACCTCCCACAAGACACACTAGTGCTTCAGCTGTCTTTGCCTTGAGCCAGCAGCCCAAAGAAGTATCCTGGCCAGTGAAGCGACGGCTTTCTTAAAGGATCTGAATAATTTAATGACCTCGTCATCTTCACATAAGGTTGCATTCCTCTGTGTAACATGAGCCCCAGTTTCAGTAAATGCCCCAAGGGATTAACTGAACGGAAGCCATCGTGCTGCGTACGGTCCCTTTCCTAACACCAACACAAAGCCAGCAGCAGCGATTTCAAATTAATAATAATTTGAGAAATAACCTAAGAGATTAAATGCTGCACAAAAACAAAAAAGAGTAGTGAATACCATTGTTGCACCAACAAAGAAATAGAGTGGTTTTCATTTGTAACAGAGCCAGCAGTCTGGGGGTTCAATTAAGTACTTTTCCTCAGATGTGAACGTTGAAGACTTTTCTCCCAGCAGTGAATGGACCCCCTGGAGGGCTAAAGGCGCCTCTCATAAAAGAAACGGGGGCAGGAGAGGTGGAGAGTCGACTTCACAGCTAGAAGCACTCCAATTAAGTGATTAGATAGCAGAGCTGAATTGTGATCAAGGCGCCTGCTGCAGTGATCTGTCTGCATCGGGCCCGATCCGAGTTAGGCGAAAGCAGATTTTCTTTTACCAAAGGTGACTAATCAGCGTAGGACGGGAGCGGGATGGTGAGCAGGAAAGCTACGGACACTGGGAGGGGGGCGGGATAAGAGCAAGCATGGCCACTGATAGCAGGAGGAGTAGGGAAGAGAGCAAAGAACACCATTAACAGCGGGAGGAGGGTGAGATCATATATTGGAATTACCGATGCTAGCTTGGATGCTGTTTTGTACTGCTTTGGCTCCCCCAAGTGGCCAAGCAGTGCAACAAATTTAAAAAATCAGTGACACTCGGTTTAAACCAGGTCAGATGATTTTGACTCGGTAGTGTACTTTCAGTCAGACTCGGTTTAAACCGAAAACCGGACAGCCTAAATATAGTCCAGGGAGACCTGTGGCAATCCCAGCCAAGAATCATGCCCACCCCCCTCCCCCCACAAAAAAATCACTTTAACGAAACACACCCTGTTCCATAGTCATGCCTTCTTGAAAAGGTCACCCCAAACTAAAATATGTTATCACAGAAAACACATGCTAATATCTTATTCTAATTACCTGTCTTGCGATTACAAGCAAGGAAAGTGAAAAGGAGCCACATTGTAAACTGTTAACCTGTCTCATCGCGGCATGAGTTGTGCTATTAACAGCCCTCGTGAAACAAGTTGATATTAAACTGAGCCAATTCTGTCACTGAGAGAGTTGGTTCAAATGTTAACAAGCTAGCAGCAGACCCTCCTACAGCATGAAAAACAAAGATAGTGTCAGCCAGTCCAGATGG
Source organism: Lissotriton vulgaris (assembly GCF_964263255.1). Lineage (NCBI taxonomy): Eukaryota > Metazoa > Chordata > Amphibia > Caudata > Salamandridae > Lissotriton > Lissotriton vulgaris. Next base: position 157,438,579 of record NC_141699.1, on the reverse strand, counting down.
GACATCTGAAAAGGCGACAGGGCGGTAACAAAAAGGCCGATTTACAATCACAAGCCAGAGTTTAGCATAAAGGATGATGCCAGCCAATAGAAAAGAGGGGTGGGGATTAAGCCCCACTTCCGAAATCAACTCAACGACAATAGACCTCGCAGAGCGAGCAACGCATGCGCTGTAACGCTTGGTGAGACCTAAAAAATGAATAAGATGTGCACAAAAGCACATATTAAAATAAAAAGGAGCAGGGCTGGGAACAAACTGCAGCCGCTAGGCGGACCCAAAATAACAATAATAATAATAAAAGTTTAAAAAAGGATGCCACGGAATGGGCAGCAATGGCAGAGCAGTTTAGGGCAGTGTAAACGATGCTAGACGCTTAGAAGAAAGTACATAGGAGCTGCATTGGGGGAAAAAAGAAAAGCAAAAGATCAGCAGGGTTAAGTAAGAGGCAGGGGAACCAATAGACACGCTTGGGGATTGGAAGGGCTGAAAAATAAATGAAAAGTTAAAGCCTGATTGGGAGGGGTGGATGAAGCAACAGAAGAGCTGCAGATGGGAGAGCAGCACGGGGAGCACAGAGGTTGTTGCCGATTTAAGTGGGAAGCAGCAGATAAGTGAGGGAGCAAACAAACACATGCACCTCCCACGGAGTGTCAAATACAAAAGAAAAAAAATAGTTTCCTGGATGAGAGCAGTGGAAGGATGGAAGTCATCCAGTCAAAAGAATGGTAAAGAAACTATACTCCAGGAGAGGGGCAAACACAAAAATAGGAATGAAATCCCTTGAATAATAAGCGAGTAAATGAAAATGATAACAAAGCCAACCAATAGTAAGCAAGGGGCTGGCCTAAAGCCTACTTGAGGTGCTGTCCACAGGTCTTCAGTTGCACACAGCTAAAAGATGCTTTACACAAAATCGAAAACAAAGTGCACAGCTGGATGCAAAATGGTATGCTTGTGGCCTAAATAAAAAAGTAGTACGAGGTTAACCACCTTGCAGTAGTTACATTTGTTTATCGGAATGAATAGTAAAATCAGGTTTTGTCACAGAGACATTTGAAACGTCGACTTGTATAATAATGGTGAAGTACAATAAAAAAGGACATTATAAAAGAGACAAACGGCACTTGCAATAAATGTCAAGCTTCACACTGAGGATATCGAGATGAGATCCGTGATGACTGTTACAAAAGAATCAAGGGTTGATTTCCTTTACATAACTTTCAAATGAACGAAGAGAAACAGAGCCATTAATTAGAGTGGAGCAAAATCAGGGGCAGGATCAATAAATACCTTTAATTTGAACACTGAAAACACTCTGGGCCAGATGTATCAAAGGTTGTTCCCAATTCTGTGTCTATGGGAAAATCTGTTCATACATATGGCCCTTAATACGCAAAGGGACAGAAAATAATCTATTTGAAATTAAAAGGGAAAACAGCATATTGGAAAAGGGCTATACACAGGTTTACATCACAATGCGAAAGAAGACTTTAGCAATACAACATTTTAATACAAGAATTGGTAAATGCATTAGGTTTTGCGTATGTGATTATTAATAAGCATTTTGTGTTGTAAATTGTAGCTTGGTGAGTAGTTGTACAATATAAGTTACCGAAAGTTTAAAGAAAATATATTGTGTTGTTACTAGTTGTATAGTTCAGGTACGTAAAAACAAAATTTTGAAAAATGAAATAAAAGGGAAATATTAGAATCAATTGATGAGATAGCAATATTATGTGTTTAGAGGAGTTCTGACAACTTTTGGGCCCGGTGACACTGCACCTGCTGCACCATTCAAATCACGACCCTATTGCCTGTAAGGTTACCGCACTTGTGACTGCCTATTTAGTAGTAAATTATTGCAAAATGTGGTGCTAAGAAGGGTTCCTAAAGCATTGGGCCCTGGTGTCACTGTACCTGCTGTACCACTGAAATCATGACTCATTGTCTGCAAGGTAACTACACTTCTGACAGCTTATTTAGTAGCTAAATATAGCAATATTTGAGGTTTAAAGGAGTCCTGACAGCTTTTAACCACAGTGACACTGCACCTGCAGCATCATTAAAATCATGGCCATAGTGCCTGCCAGATAACTGCACTTGTGACAGTACTTTAGTAGTAAAGCTTAGCAATATTCTGCATTTAGCGGGGTCCCCAGAGCTTTTGGCCCCGGCACCATTGAAATCAAGACCCTTTTAACTTCAAGATAATTGCAATTGTGTCTGCCTGTATAGTAGTAAAATATAGCAATATTAGGTGCTTTGAGGAGGGCATGCCAAATTCTGGGTCCGGTGCCACTGCACTAGATGCACCATTCAAATCATGACCCTGTTGTCTTCAATATAACTGAACTTGTGGTTGCCTATTTATGAACAAAATATAGCAATATTAGGAGTTTAGAGGGGGGGGTGGAGCTTTTGGTCCCGGTGCCACTGCACCTGCTGCATTGTTGAAATTAAGACCCTAGTTCTTGCTAGATTACTGCACTTATGACTGCCTGTTTAGTAGTAAAATATAGCAATATTTGGTGTTTAGTGGAGTTATAACAAATTTTGGCCACAGTGCCATTGCACCTGCTGCACCATTTACTTTAAGTCCCTTTCAACTGCAATTGTGACTGCCTATTTATTAGTAAAATGTGACAACATTTTGGCCTGGTGTCGCTGCACCTGCTGCTCCCTTCAAATCATGAGCCTGTTGTCTGCAAGGTAACTGCACTTGTGGCTGCCTGTTTAGTGACAAAATATAACATAGGTCTTGTATATTACCTTTATTTTGAACGTGCAATTTTTTATTATAACATTTAGAATAAGGACCAAATAGATTAATTTGAGAAAAATCTATTCGATAATGCCTACAAAATGCAAAAAAAGATACTGAGGCATGAATAGGAAATGCCACAAACGTTTTAAGGTGAAAGCATCTGCTTTACACAACTAAGTAATAAAAAGCAAGCATTTCAGCATACTGTTAGAAGCTGTCTGCCTTTTCCGTGGGAGGAGATCTTATCTCGACAGTGAATGAGGCTTTAACAGTGTGGACAGCTTTAGTAAAAGTATTACAAATGCGTGCAGCCAGAGGAAGAAAACAAAAAAAAGTTCCACACAAAAGCGAATAAACACAGCAATTCGGCAATGGGAACTGATAAGAGTTCCATTTTCAGATATATTAAATACAAGAGGTTTCACAAGCACAACACAAGCAAAACCCCCAAAAAGGCATCACATCTCTACTGAAGTAAAAAGTCATACCATGTTGAAGGAACATGGTGAACTTCAAACCACCACTTCTGGCAGGCATCAGAGCCTGTGTCCATGTCTTTCAAAGGATGTCAAGAAGCAACTACATGATAAAATGAGTTATTCCCACGCTTAGCATGGAGCATGTGCTGACAGCCCAGGTCAAGGACTAATGCTGACAGATTTAAAACAGGACTCATGACCTAGCCCTTCATGCAACCACTAGGTGTCTGCTGCCATGCTCAATGCAACCTACAGGCTCACACTTTCTGTATTTCAAAAATGAAAACTTAATTTAAATCATTAAAGAAACAACCTAATGTGATGTGACAGTCACACATTTGCAAAGGGCAACATTCTTTGTAGTGCATTAGCAATGTGGAGTGGACACTCAATAGAAATCGTTGCCTAAAATATAAATAAAAAATACTGTAAGGTATGCTTTGTCTGGTTGGCAATAGATATAATGGTTGCAAGGACAATAGGTCACAAGTTGCACTGTGACACGCACCATTCATCTCATGCCTCCATTAACTAGTAAAACACATTTGAATTAAACTGCTTATTGGTGTATTTGTTTCTAATGCCATCTTGAAGATGCCTTTTTAGATCTTGGTCTAACATGTTGTGAGCGATTTAGTATTTGGCGTCCTCAGGCTGCACGGTTCCAGCATCGCTTCCGTGACTCAGTCGAGCTGCAGCCCCAGGCAATCTCATTTATATTGAAATTGAAATTGTGTGTGTCTTGTAAAGCGCACTTCTACCCGCACTGCAGGCCTCGTAGCGCTATAGACCGCTGGGGAACCCATCCTGGCTTTCCCTGTGAGATAGTCCCTCCTGGGAGTCTCCAAGGTGAAACCAGGCATCCCTGGCGTTTGTGAGGGGCCGTTGTGGAGATGAGGCAAGCTAATGCCCAGAGTTGCCGAGTGTGATCTCTGGTTGGAGTAGGCACAGATGCGAAAATTATCGAGTCCGCTGATCCTGGTCCAAGACCCTGCCGCGTTGGGAATCGAACCCTGGTCCCGGGCCGTATTTATATTATTTTTCGATCTAGTCCATCCTTGTTTTTGTTTGTTTTATTAGGTATTACACATAATTGTTTTTACCCTCTCAGTTCTAACACATGGTATTATGGTTGCATTCCTCTTCTGGGTCCCTGCTTGGCTACTACCTATTAACAACATATTTAACAAGCATTTGCAATGCAATCAGCCTCGCATTTGCAAGAGTTAGAACTATTGGTGTTGTAAATGACAATGTCTTTTACCCATGTGTTTTGGTTTGGAGTGGAGTGCGTGTATGTGGTGTAGAGTGGAATTATGTGGGTTGGATTGGAATTGTTATTTGTGAAATTGTGTTGGGTGGAATTGTGTGGTGAGGAGTGGATTTGTGTTCTTGGTTGGTTATTAAAATTGATGTGAATGGATCCCAAGAATTCTGCCGGGCCAGGTTGACACTATTCATCTAATGCCACTAGGAAAAGACAGTCAGAGACAAAGGAAGTGGGTACGACAGAAACAAGTGAAGTTTGAGCAGCAATAGGATGATTTCTTACTGCAAAAAACATTTTTCCATAACAGGATTTATGGACTAAATTGTGCTGAAAAGACGACACCGTGATAACTTTTCCCCCAGGAATCAATCATGTTGTGTAAATCACATAGCCAAAGTGGGCTTTTAAAATCTATAGTATCTCTATTTTGGGGAAGAGTTACTATTTTACAATAGTACCATCACGACTCTGATGGCAGGAACAAGTCTAAAATTCAAAGATAAATGTCACAAGGCCAAAAGGAAACAGAACAGGAAACATATTTTCAGGTGCGAGTCTAAAATTAAAAGATAAATGTCACAAGACAAAAATAAAACAGAAGAAACAGATTTTCAAGCTATACTCAAAATGCTAAGAAGTAAACTACAAGTCCCAGAATGCAGGGTAGTTGTTGGCTAACTGTGACACATGACAGGAGGTCACTTGGCAGCTATGGTAGTACAGCAAGCAAGAACTAACCTGAGGTCAGTACGACAGTCAGTTTCATAGGTGTGGTTTGAGGTACTGGGGTGTAGTAAGAGACACAAGGCGGTGAGGTGACTCGCCAGAGGAAGCACAACAAGTTAGTGGCAGAGCCGGAATTTGGAGCACAAAGAAAAGCATATGTAGTCACGAAGTCAGTGACAGAGCCAAAGTTAAAGGTACACAGCGGATGAATAATTCTCTTGGGGTAAACTGAGTCAGTGGGTTAGAATGGAACCAGGCAAAGGTAAGACCTGCCTGAAGTCACACAAGGAATCAATGTGAGAGCTGGGTTTAAAGGCACAGGAAAATGAAGAGACTTGTTGAAGCCAATCGTAGAGACAAAACAGATTTGCAGAGCCAGGATTACACTCGGACATATGAAAGATCCTTGAGAAAACATAGAGAATCTAAGGCAGAACACAATGTAGTGTAGTTCCTATTTTCCCAATAGGCCCTGCGCATTGGAATAACATAAACAGTAGTATCGACGTAGAAGTGCGGATCTTCCAGGCCTCTACTGACTATGCTAAACTTAATTGGGTTTGTTACCAACTAGCTCAGAGGTCACTGGAAACTTTCTTGACTGAAATAGGAAGTGATCAGCTTCCCTGGCACAGCCAAGAAGGGATTCAGTTTTCCAACAACCGTGCAACCTGACAACTTTGCTCCTCAGATAAGAGTCAATCTCTAGAGTCGTGTGAAACAATAGACAGTTATGTTACTCAGTCAGTTGTTGTGCAGATTACTTTCACAATATGTAGAGAATAGAGAGACGGGCGTTTTCAATAAAAAGGTATTATTTATTGAACAGTCTTTCTTCTCATACAAGAGAAATGAATTGCCACAATTGCAAGACTTGTTATTATAAAAAGTGCGTACAGTAAAGTGAGTATTGCGAAATAATACTGTAAAAGCATTGATATGGTTTCTTAGCCATACAATGGTTTAAAATGAATAAAACATATATACATTCATATATACATTAGGCTAACGTACTCAACTGGTGCTTCTAACTACGCCTACCCCAGTGTACCTGACCTAAGCCTAATACTTGGGAGGGGAGTAAGTAAGTAGCTTTAAGTTAAGTTGGTTTTGCCAAGGTTTGCTTCAAGAATTCTCTCTAAGGGTTTAGTCAACACCATACTTCTGAAATAGAATGTTGGAGGTCTGGTATCTCCTTCCAGGGACTCGATATCCCAGTCACTCGCAAGAGTAGGCTGGAAACGCCGGAGCTGGATTTTCTCGGCAGGAGAAAAGACAGCGTCTCTCTCAGCGCGTCAAAGAGGAGGAGGAGGGGCAGCGTCCGCGGGCAGCTTACATTTGCTGGGCTCTTGCAGGGGACGGCTGTTCAGCTCCTGTGTTCACCACACCATCGTTCGCTCGTTCGCAGCGATAGCATCAGCAGCGATAACGGCAGCGATGTCTATGAGGCAGCTAGCATAAGCTTCAGCGAGGCAGCTAGCTCCAGTATCAGCAAGGCAGCGTTTGCTTAAGGCAACGCTGGTAATATTTATACCTGAAAGGTGCCTTGTTTGACGTAGGTTTTTGGACATAAGACGTCAATAAAGATGTCACTAGGAAGTGATCGTCTCTCAGTGCTCATTAGAGTTCTATTACTAATCAAAACATAGCAAGCGGGGCTTTCCCAGGTTGCTGAGTTTTTATCTTGTTGAAGAACTCGGAGTGTAATCTAGGAATCTTAGATAGTGGCTTCTGCTGTGTCATTTGCACTAATGAGCTGCAAAGGAAGTTGCAGAGGAAGCGATTCTGAAATGTGGCTCTGTTCGTGTGAGGCCAGAGACGAGTTTCTGAATATTGCATTTGATCGGTTATGCCAATATAGGGGTACAAAGGGATTATAGCTGTATAGGGGCATAAGGTCACAGTATCGATCAGGGTCCTAGATTAGAACGCGACACCCACTCCACGAATTTATGTCCATCAAATTACTAAAACTAGAGCAATAAGATGCATGTGTAACATTGCCCACCCCAAAATACATATTTGCATTTGAAATAGGCGTATTTGAAATACGTGAAAATATAGGTACTGTACGTCTTTAAGGATAGGAATCATTCAAAATTATAGCATATGTAATCAGTTTGAACGATTATGCGAAAGAATTACACATGAAATATCTCTTAATACAGAAAAGAAGGGCGGGATAATTTCATCACATTTAAATGCATTTGTTATAAAATGAGCTAGAGGCTGGTGTTAAGTTATTATGTCTCTAGATTTACCTAAATAGAAGTAGAAGCTTCTGTTCTCTATGAATAGTTCTACTTTAAGCAAAGAATTGGTGCCAGAAAAAGGGGAAAATATTATGAAAAATAGTTCAATCCAAAAAATATTTTCTTGTTAACGGGGGAATAGAGTTCCAACGCTTTTCAGCAGTTTTTGTTGATCAAAACTGAAGGCCGAATTCTGAGTTCATGGGAACGCTGTGTGTCAGAATGCTTTTCAAAAGTTATTGTTTCTGTTCAGGGGAGAACATCATATCAGACAGGCTCTCAAAAAATTGGTCTACAAAATCAGGTGACAGTTCGACCAAATTCGATAGTGCTGTAACTTGGCAGGTGTGAGAATGATTGCTGTCATCAAAGTCTGGATCAGCAATGCTCACAGAAGGTCGTACCTGGGTGATGTTGCTTTTGTCACTCGCTCCACTGTTACCACCTAGTCGTAATACAGGAGTCTCAACGAATGCCATCATCAGGATTGGTAGCCGCTGGGGACAACACAATGGGTGAGCCGTTACAGGACTGAGCAAAGTATCGATATCCATTGGTACTGCTGATGGAAGTGCAAGACAGGTGTCCAACACGCATTCATCTCCGCATAGCATACATCGTAGCACAGGTAAGATGCAGGATTGCCGGACCCGGAGGGGTCCTGTCATACACGCCCCTCTGAAATCGGCGACATCTTAGCGAACCACTTCCAGGCCGTATACACCCCGAGGGAGGTGGTCACGGCTGAAGCGGCAGTGTTGGCGCTCCAAGGGGTAGGGGTAGAGACGTTGTCTCCGGAGGAAGTGTCTGAATTGGAAGAAGACCTCACGGTGGAGGAGCTCCCTATGGCGATAGGTGCGCTGCATACGGGTAAGGCACTGGGCCCTAACGGGATACCGATTGAGTGGTTTCAAGCAATGTCGGATACCCAGAGCTCACCGCTGTTAGCCATGTTCGAGGAATGTCGAGAAACTGGGGCTCTGCCATTGGACCAGCGCTTAGCGACTATAGTGGCCATTCCGAAGCCGGGCAAACCGCCCGCAGATTGTGCGTCGTATCGCCCAATCTCGCTCCTCAACGCAGAGGCGAAGATTCTGGCGAAACTGATCGCAAATAGACTGACCCCGCACCTACGACACTTGATCCACCCGGATCAGTCGGGCTTCATGCCACATAGGAGCACGGCGTTAAATCTCCGGCGTGTGCATGGAGCGTTGGCTCGCGCACGTTTGCTGAGGGAGCCGGCGGCCATTTTGTCACTGGATGCCAGGATGGCTTTCGATATGGTAGAGTGGCAATACCTATTCGCAGTCCTGGCTCGGATGGGCTTTGGTCCAAAATTTCTATCCTGGGTTCGACTCCTATACACGAACCCGGTTGCCCATGTGGCGGCCAATGGCCACATCTCTCGAGCGATCCCTCTAGCACGAGGGACACGTCAGGGCTGTCCCTTATCCCCTCTACTATTTGCGCTGGTATTAGAACCGCTCGCTACTGTTATTAGGACCACGCCGTTGCTGAAGGGTATAACGTGGGGTGACGCCTGGGAAGATAGAGTATCTCTATATGCTGACAATATGCTGGTTTACCTATCTGACCCTGAGACGAGTGTCCCGGTATTGTTAGCACTTTGTGATAAACATGGCTTGACCTCCGGGTATACAATCAATTGGACAAAGTCAGTCCTTTACGTACTGAAAGGCCCTGTACCGATCCTTCCTGAACAGTGCCCGTTGGTAGTGGCTGATACCTCCTTTAAATACCTGGGCATACACGTCTCCGGTGACCCGGGCGTATTCTACGATCGGAATCTGGCACCCCCACTCCTTCGCCTGAAGGCGGATGTCCGTCACTGGACAGCCCTGCCTCTTAAGCTGCTGGGGCGTGCCGCCTTATTTAAGATGATGGCACTCCCGCGCCTCTTATATGTTCTGGAAAACACCCCAGATGTGATTCCGCCCTCTTACTTTCAAAAAGTGACTGCAGTAGTGACCAACCTGCTATGGGGAGACCAGCCACCGAGGATATCCCACGTTAAACTTAATCGTGGGTGGTACGATGGAGGAATAGCATTACCAAATATGCAACTTTATTATTGGGCATCTCAGCTCAAAGTAATTAATCAGTGGATCCACGCCACACACGGCGACCCGGCATATCTGGCGGATAGGACCCAACTGGGAACGCATAGTCTGTTGGCCCCGCTATATAATCCAAGTCTCCTTAAGGGACTACTCGGCCCAACTAAGCACACAGTTACATTGTGGTACAAGGCGCTCACACGATTAAAATGGAAGGGGGTCATTACAAAGCTGACTTCACTTTGGGACACTAAAAAGTTAGGCTGCCTCAGATCCAGTAAGGGGTTTACCCAATGGGACAATATTGGAATTTCAACGGTGGGGGATCTCTGGACCTCTGCAGGGGTACTCCCTTTCCCGCATCTGCAACAACAATACGCACTAGGCCCCACTGAAACTTATAGGTACATCCAGATAAGACACGCACTGCTGGCAGTACTTGAACCAGGGTCCCCTGTCCCAGAATCCTCACCCTTAGAAGACCGGCTTCTCACAGACTTCATGCAAACACGTGCCACCTCACTTACATACCGCAAATTACTAAACAACCTCCCGGACCCCTTACAACGTTTGAGAGAGAAGTGGGAAACTGAATTGAGAGCTATGGACGAAACAGATTGGAATGCCGCGATGGCGTCGCCAAGGGAGGCGGGGGTCTCGGCCCGGTTTAGGCTCATACAGCTGAAAGTACTACATAGAGTGTACTACACTAGAACTGCTCTTTATAAAATGCACAGGGCTGAAACCCCATACTGTCTTAGGGGATGTGGGGAGGAAGGAACGCTATTGCATACATTGTGGGACTGCCCGGCCATAAGGAGCTACTGGCAACAAGTCATGCGGACCATTTCCCAGACCCTTGACACTTCCCTAACACCAGAACCACGCATGTGCCTGCTGAATATTTGGGAGGGGACTGATTTGAATCTCAGGCAACAGCAATGGGTCACTATTGGGACAATGGTAGCCAAGCGCAACACAGCGCAGAGGTGGGGGGTGCCAGAGGTACCTACTTTAGCATTGTGGTGCAGAACGATGGACAAACTGATGTTCACTGAACGCACAGTGTATAAAATGAGAGCTAACCCCAAAAAGTGGAACAAGGTGTGGGAAGCATGGAATAGGTACAGGGGAGATATATGTGAACCACTGCCAGAGGACGAGGACGACGGTTCGGAAGATGAGGAGGGGATGGGTGAATGAATCGGGATGGAAACATGGGGATGGATGAAGGGGCACCAATTATCTGACAGGGATTTCATTTCTGTTCGGTGCTTGGAGAGGGAAGGGTATCTACCTGGGAAATTGGAATCGGCAATTTCCACTGAAATTGTCGTATAGTTTGTGACTATATATCAAAGATGAGCCATCTAATTTTGTTCTGTTAACTTTCTACAAAAATAACATAAAAAAGTAAGATTTTATTTCTTCAATCATTATATCCTTACTGCATTTCGCATCATGTCAAGTATTCGCTGCCGGACCGGAAGGTTGTCGGCTGAATAGCTGTGTAACAGTACGAGCCGTTGATTTATTATGTAACATTTACGAATGACAAGATGTACTGCTGATGTCTTGATGACACTTTTCAATAAAAATCTTACACCAAAAAAAAAAAAAAGATGCAGGATTGCCATATAGGTCTGAATGAAAGGAACCAGGTCATGTTTAGATCGCTCAGCCTGGCCAATCCAAGGACTCTAGTTATTCTGTCCCGGTAGCGCACTGCTAGGATTGTTTCTTCCATTCCCGCCGGAGTCATGTCTGAGCTGTGGCTTGCCATATCGAAGCAGAAGGGTCAAAAATAAAATTCCTGCTACAAGTCCCAAAAATAGGGGTATGCCGCCAAAGACTGAATGGACAAAATTGGGAATGATTCCCAGAATTGCTTTGAATGGTGTTAGCAGTCCCGTAAAAATCGTCTTAAATATGCCTTGGATGCCTATGGCACTAGACATGTTAAGAATTTGGCTAAGCATTTCTACGAAATGCACGGGGCAATTTGTTGATAAAAGGTCATGTATCTCCATAGCCGTCCTTGCAACTAGGAGATCATAAGTCTCTCTTGATGACGTGATGGGCACTGTTGTCTGCAAAAGCACAGACTTCATTCTGCTTAAAGTATCAATTCGTATAGAAGAGAAATTCAATCGAGGCCAGATGGGAGTCTCTATGTCTCCAGGGCCGCTCGGAAACAATGCTTGCATACAGCATTTGACCATGGAATTTACGCTTACGAGATAGGCTTTCCCTAGCAAAAGGCCACAACAGCTGTGATCCGTTATTAGAATGTAACTCCCATTCGAGAGCTGCATAAAGAAAGGCTCTATCTGCGTTGCAGGTGTGACATGTTGGTGGCATGAAAGGTTGTTAGAATTTCCTTCACAGGCTCCGTGTAAATTAATACCCTGGCACAAAAGTATACCGCTTAGTGAACGTTTACAGTTTTCACCACCAAGAAATACATTTTTGTTGCTGTCACTATAGCATGTGTTTGTATATGGTAATTTCCATGTTGACTTAATGTATCCTTTACCCAATCGTTCATACTGGCCAGTAGGTATGTATTCAAGGCAATTTTTAAATCGGAAAGTTGTTATCGGAATTGTGATAATCCCGTGTATTATCCATTCAATGACAGGACTTTCTGACATTGTCAAAGGTAATCTCTCAAGTTTTTCGATGCTCAGGATTGTATAGTCTGCTCCTTTCTGTGCCAAGCTGATTTGTTTATCAGTAAGGTTAAAAATGGAAAACAATGACGTTGTGTTGATTAAACGACAAGGCACATAGGCTGAACGAAGATTTTGCAGCGTCCAGCCTAACTGTACAATAGAACGTAATTGTGACTGGCCATGCTGTAACATTAGCAAGTCTTTGTCTATTATATCAAAGGCAGATGATACAATACTGTCCAGTGAATATATTCTGGAGGACAGAGTCATTAACCCATTGTCCACTACAGAAAGTGATTTTTCCAAATTAATACGATCAATTTCTCGTATTTTTTCTGCAGTTTCAATTTGCATAATTTTCCATGCCTCGTTGTAAGCCGCATATATACTGGTCGCTATGAAACGCTTTTGACGCTGTTTGCGTGGTCCCAGAATGAAATCGTGCAAATCAGCACCTTCTTTAAGTAAAGACAAGTGTTGCTTAATTTCAGCCAGTGTGGATGATCCTAGCCATTCGAGGCAGAGTTTCCCCACACTGTATGTTGTTACTATCCCTGGATGTTGTCTCTGGGAGTATCTAGGGTCTTGTCTGGTCATTTTTAACCCCTGTGTTTTATTCAGGAATCTATCTTGACAGTTGTTTGTGTCAGTAGGCCAGATTAACCACTTTTTCCAATCAGGATGTGTTCTGTTTAAATGTAAAATTTTAGATACGTCTATCTGTTGTTGTATTCTCAGGTATTGGCTTTGGAATAGACGGTTTGTTAAGGTCTTTAATCTTAGCTAGGCCAAGACAGGATGTTTGATGAATTGTGTCATTTAAAAACATCATTTGTTCTGGGATCATGCAGGCTCGAAACAGTGCTTCTAGGCCTTGTACCTGCCACTCTTTTGTACCCCAGATGGTTTTTGTTTCAATGTTATTTTTCCAAAAATCAAAACCAAATGTCATCATATTTTCATAAAATGTTTCTGAATATATCAATTTAGTATTTGTCAGCATTGTTTTCAATCCTGCTTTATCTAACAGTTTATAATAAAACGTTTCTGCATCACTGGTGTTAAACCCTGAGAAGTACTGAAATTTCTCATAGAATGTTTTAGAACTGCTTTTAGGTGGTGTAGCACAATGTTCCCATTGATTATACTTAAAAACATTTCTAGGCTGTGCAGATTTATGCAAGTAATGATCACCATAGTGTGTGAAGCAGAACATCTGTTCATAACTAGACGAACCTTGTAAATAATCATGTTCTGTGAATCTAGCTGACATTACTAAATCAGACATCATATTATTAATACTTTCAAAGTCCCAATCATCAGAGAATGTACTAGGTTTTACAAAGTCACTGAAGGAAACCTTGAATTGAGGAGGATACTTCAGGATTTCGACCGGACCATAGATTTTATAGTCAGTTTTCTCCCATACTACCCCACCGGGTATTGGAATGGCTGTGACATTTACTGTTGACAGTTCTCTTTTCTTCACGTGGGATGATCTGTGTGGTTTGAGGACTAAGTTGATGTTCTGACTTGCTGTGTCCATTCTTTTGTAATAAACTTTCCTAAAATTAAAACTAAAATTAGGCATAGTAGGAGTATGAATACCCCTGAAATAATCCAATGCTCAATCAACGGTGCATCCAGATATACTTCTTTGATTTGTTGAAAGAGTTCTGTTGCTTTTTCTTTAAAAGTCTTTTTTATTTCTGGCATCACTTCGGGGTTACTTTGATCCTCGGAAAAGTTATCGAAGTTGATGAAATAGCCAGAGGCAGTTCTGTCAATTGTTGGGATTGTTCTTTCAATGTGTCTTTCGGTAGCACATTCAGATGCCACATCATTGTAGACTGGTGTTTCTTGACGAACTGTTTCAATCTGTGTCTCAAGAGGCACGAGTTCCATGGCATTATTGCATAGTCCCTCTCTGTGTACTGCAGGCTGATCGAATGTGATTAGTCTTTCAGTTTGAACCTCTTGGATTGTTGCAAGTTTGGGTATTCTGTTGTTTCTTGGGAGTCCACTTGGCCTACTGTTGATTATAGGCCACATGATTGTGGTTTTATCAGGTCGATTGATACAACTCTGTTCTCCTTTTTACCAGCAACGGGCGGTAGTACTACTGATCTTGTTCCGTTGATTGCTAAGACAGGTACTGCTTTTCTGTAAGAAGGCCCAAATTCCTTCTTCACCGCTATTATTTCTCTGACTAGATCCCCAATCTTTGGAATCCAGACAGGCCTTGCTGGGGCTGTTGCTGGTGGTGCCTCATTAGTGGTAGCTGGCTGTTGCTTTAACTTTATGTTGCTTAAGGATTTTTCTTGTTTCATTCAAGTCCTGTAAAACAGCCAAACGGTCTTTGATGTCAAAGTCTGTTTTCTTATCTTCTACCACTGATACCTGACTATGTAAGTCCTGAATTCGCATTCTAGTTCCGAACAATAGTTCGTATGGGCTGAAACCTTTTAGAGAATTTCTTGGCAATTTATTTAGGCTTAACTGGACACTTATTAAATGTTTGACCCACCCAGCACCCGAACCTAATACCTTCGCTGTTATAGATTGCTTTATGTCCCGTTTTTTTCTTTCTACCACACTGTTCCCTTCGGGGTGTGACGGACAAGAATACCGCAACCCAACTCCCATGCTGGCCATGGCCTCCTTATAAGCTCGAGAGCTAAAAGCAGGACCCTGGTCAGAATGAAACATGGCAATTGCGTATGTGCCGATAAAGACTCGCAGATCTTTTATAACCGTTCTGGCGTCAGCCGAGCGCTGGGGCCATATTTTTTAAGTGTGTTTAGCCTTAATGATTAATAGGACGCTGGATGGCATGTAGACAGCGTTACGCTGTTTCTGATTGGTAGCCGGGCAACAGACTGGACCAGTTCACTACTGCGATCCCTGTCACAGTCGGGACAGTTCTTTACATATATTTGATGTTGCACGCTCATTCCCGGCCACCAGTACACTGATTGTAATTCAGTCAGAGATTCCTTGATCTTTTTGTGCCTAGGACCCAATCCCATGTGTCCTGTTCATGTTTGGAATTACCCTATCCCCCACTCCAGGGATTCGAGCAAAAGGAACGGAGTTTGCATCAATTACGTATGCATAATTGAGTGGATAGTTCACGGGTAGTGCTGCACAGTCGTCTTTTACGGACGTTTTTACTGCCAGCATGGTTTCCCCGTCTATGTATTTTTCTGAACGCTTTTTTGTGGCTACGGAAGCCGGTTTAGTTGCTTCCGCTGTGGCTGTATTAGCCAATGAATTCCCTGCAACGTGAACGCCATCACGTTGAAGACTCTGTGCGTGTACCACGTGAGTCTTTTGTAGTTCTTTCTGTAAAAGAGCTACCTGTTTCCAGAGCATTTTATGCTTTATTGTGGCACCTGTGTCATCTTTGTAATCGTTTTCAATCCAGCTCTGCAACTTATTATTGTAAGAGTTGACGCAAAAATGAGAATCGCACACGATTAGTGTCGGGAATTCACGTTCTGCATTTTCAAGCGCCATCTTTAAAGATCTGATTTCAGCTCTCTGAGCCGAACAGTTTCTTACTGATTCAGTTTTTGTTATTTTCGGTCTGAATTTACTGCACAGCCAACGACCTTTAACAATCGCACAGGCTGCATCGTAGGATTTGTTCTCTACGTTGAAATGCTGTACAAATCTATCTGTATAGATTATACAGGCATACTGTGGGAGAGGCAGCAGTTCGATTGGCAGAGGATATTCTTCTTCATAAGTCAATTCATTCAGTTCCTCGAATTGCGGGGCGAAATAGTATTTCATGTCATCCGCTCCAAGAGAATTTATACACTGTATCCATTTTGGATCCAGTGACACTGTAGGCAGGTTTACTGGGCTGAATAGCGCCTCGAAGGCAGATTCCGCTGTGAGGATATTAATCCTTTTGCCGTGTGCTAGTTCTCGTTCATTCGCTATTGCAGTCTGCACTGCTTTCACAGTATTTTCTGTGGGACTGAATGTTTTTTCTGCTTGTGTGTACAAGTGAGATTTAATTGAAATTGGTACCTTTTCTCCCTCATTAGAGGTCAGGTACGTGAACCCGCATCTTCATGGGATGACTCGGATTACAAGATTGCGTGTGTTGTCACGTGTATCTAATTTTGTTTTTGCTAACATGTCTGTTTGCAGTGATCTCAAAATTTCTGTGTGTTTTTGAGTCCAATTGATTGGTTTAAAATCAGGTTTACTTAGTTCGTAGAGAAGTTTAACCCTCTCTGCGAAATTTAGAATGTAAGTTCTACCGAAATTCAGAAAACCTAGAATAGATTGTAAATTCTTCAGCGTTTTTGGTGCTTGGAGTACAGCCCACTTCTCTAAGAAGTTGTCCGCTAGGCTTTTTCCTTCACTTGATAATTCGTATCCTAAAAATAATACTGTCAGATGGGCAATTCGAAACTTTTTAAAGTTGAATTTGTAACCCTCTGCTGCGAACCCAAGAATAATGGTGTTCACTCTTTTCAAGTGAGTATCCAAGTCGTCGTCTGTGAGATAGATATCATCTACGTAAGATAATGCCTCATCATCATATATTTGTAGTAACTCTGTTACTCTAGCTGAGAATAGTCCTGGGCTGTTCTTGAACCCCTGTGGGAGCCTACAGAAATTTTTCTGAGACCCCATTATTGAGAAAGCGGTCAAGTATCTGCTTTCTGGTGCAATGTTTTGACAAAAGAAACCATTAGATATGTCTAATGTCTTTTGTATTTTTTCCTAACTATGTTATTCATTAGTGCAGCACTATGCGAATTTTGTACTGCAAAAGTTTTGCAACATGCGTTAAGGTGTCTGTAGTCCAAAACTAGACGATATGAATTGTCTGGCTTGGAGACAGGAAACAAAGGATTGTTCATTTGAGAGGGGCATGTTTCAATCACCCCCTGGTATTCAAGTTGATCTAAAATCTCCCTGACTTGTTTTTTTAGCTTCTTGCTTAATGGGATACTGCCTTTGTGCAGTAGGTTGACTTTTTAATTGGATTTTGTGAGGAGGAGAGTCCTCATCCCATCCTACATGATTTTTATATAATGCTGGTGCCTGGGCTACTGCCCATTTCCTTGCATAAGTATATTTTTTGTGAATCGGAATATGATTCGAGAAGGCAGGCATAATCATTTCTTCGCCACGAGGGCACTCCCTGACAAACTCTGGGGGCAAATCTTTTTGAGATAACAGAATATCATAGCCTTTTGAGAGTTTATCCCAAAATAGACCCCTTATTTTCCTAGTCTTATCACCCTCTATACGCAATGTTATTTCGTATATCTTATGGGGCTCGCTAAGTCTGGTGTCGGCAGTTTCAACCTGAATGTATTCATTCGTGTCCACTGTCTCCAGATGACTCATCAGGATCTTGCGGGCTATACTGATTTCTACTGCACTGTCTAGCATTGTCTGTGCCCACTCCCCGTTTTTCAACTGTGTCCTCAGTATTCTCTGCATGTTCGATTACTCTAATACTGGCTACCTTCTTTCTTGGAAATTGTAACTTTTTACTCTGAGCAGGTTCCTTGTCTTTGGACTTGGTGTGCTCTCCCGGGTCTGACCGTCCTCTTCTTTCCGATTTCTGCGAAAAAGATCGAGAGGGACGTGTATCAATACTTTGATATCTATCAGGCTTTTTCAAATTATCCCTATTTCTAAGGTTATATCTTTTCTCAGAGGGCTCCCTCTGGGGAGACTGGTGTTCTCGAGTCGGAGTTCTTTCCCTCCGTCGAGGAGACCTTCCTCTGGACTGGAAAACTTTTTCTTTGGGAGTGGATTGTTTATTTCCATCCCAGCTCTTTTTAGGAGTGTTTGAATTATTTTTAATAAATAATTTTTCAGGATTTTTGAGCAGTTGGGGCTTTACTGGTTTTCCACCCAAGCTGTCTCTACCTAGTTCTTCATAGCATTTTTCTATGATTCTGGCAAGCTCAATTGGTTGATCTGTTATATCTGTTTCCTTCAACTTCTGGCGGATCGCCACAATTGCTGCTTCTCCTTTTATGTTGGCTAATAATATAGCCGAGACCTGCTTGAAGTCTTTCAGTAATTTCATACCAAGTGTTAAAGCAGGTTCTGGACCGTATTCCTTCTGAATCTGTTTTAGCACTTCTGGTATTACTATGGCGGTATTACCGCCATAGACGGAACACCATGTGTTTTTGTGTAAATGGAAACAAAGACTGTACCCCAAGTGTCACAGTCCTCCACATGTGGTGCGACCCCCATAGGAAGGCAGATGGTCAAGATTCTATGTTTCTCAATAGGGGTAGTATTCGGAAATACTGCCTCTATTTGAGTAATTTTCTGCGCTAACAAGAAAGGAATTTGTTCCCGTTTTACGGGTGTTTTACCAAGACATGATTGTATGTTCTGTGGTGTAATTTTATTTGTGTTCCCCTGATGAGGGGTCAGCTGTGGTGTATTAACAGCTGTTTGGACTGTTGCAGTCCGCATTACATATTGGACTAACTGTCTATGTATTTTAATTAGTGTTTTTAGCTATGCTAACAGCTCTTCTCTAGACATTTTTGCAATGTCCGGATGTGGTGTGTAGCTGGCTAGAACCGGCCCCGTTGCTCCTGGTCTACCTAGTGGACCGAGCCTGGTTATATGATCATTATGTTTTAAGGCGCCTTTAAACCAGAGCAGGTGCTCTTGGAATTTTAATGGGATTTCAATCTCCTCGAAAGGAGCGTACTCTTCCGGTGGATCCCCTATTTTGTAATAGTGGAACTCGTGTGTTGCGGCGTTTGCCGCTGGAAATTTTATCCAAGAATAGAATACCTCTGTCTGCCGATATTCATGTGCCTCTATCACGAAGACGACTGTGCCACCTTGTGTGGTCAGTCCATTTTCTATAAGTTTTAACGTTATAGATTTTCTTAAATGTGCCGGGATGATTATTGCACCCGGCTCAGTAGTCCCGTCGGGACCCTGCTGAGTCGCATCTACTGCGGCATCAGTGTCGTTGTTTTCTACTGACATTTTATAAATGCAGGTTTTGCAGAGCAGGTCTCCAAGGAGACAAAGATTAGGTGCACAATATTTTGGAACACTGTATCCTTCAACGTTGAATAAACCAGAGTTTTACATAGGAATCTCTTCCTACTAAGGTCGGGCGGATTTTAACCTTTCACCCACTCCAGACGTCTATTGGAGTATTTACGGGAGAAAGGGGTCTGTGTGAAAAATGCACGACTGAGTTACTCTAACGTCTTGCGTTAGTTTATCGCCTTACCAAACGTTGGGCGCCATGTAGTGTAGTTCCTATTTTCCCAATAGGCCCTGCGCATTGGAATAACAAACAGTAGTATCGACGTAGAAGTGCGGATCTTCCAGGCCTCTACTGACTATGCTAAACTTAATTGGGTTTGTTACCAACTAGCTCAGAGGTCACTGGAAACTTTCTTGACTGAATAGGAAGTGATCAGCTTCCCTGGCACAGCCAAGAAGGGATTCAGTTTTCCAACAACCGTGCAACATGACAACTTTGCTCCTCAGATAAGAGTCAATCTCTAGAGTCGTGTGAAACAATAGACAGTTATGTTACTCAGTCAGTTGTTGTGCAGATTACTTTCACAATATGTAGAGAATAGAGAGACGGGCGTTTTCAATAAAAAGGTATTATTTATTGAACAGTCTTTCTTCTCATACAAGAGAAATGAATTGCCACAATTGCAAGACTTGTTATTATAAAAAGTGCGTACAGTAAAATGAGTATAGCGAAATAATACTGTAAAAGCATTGATATGGTTTCTTAGCCATACAATGGTTTAAAATGAATAAAAAATATATACATTCATATATACATTAGGCTAACGTACTCAACTGGTGCTTCTAACTACGCCTACCCCAGTGTACCTGACCTAAGCCTAATACTTGGGAGGGGAGTAAGTAAGTAGCTTTAAGTTAAGTTGGTTTTGCCAAGGTTTGCTTCAAGAATTCTCTCTAAGGGTTTAGTCAACACCATACCTCTGAAATAGAATGTTGGAGGTCTGGTATCTCCTTCCAGGGACTCGATATCCCAGTCACTCGCAAGAGTAGGCTGGAAACGCCGGAGCTGGATTTTCTCGGCAGGAGAAAAGACAGCATCTCTCTCAGCGCGTCAAAGAGGAGGAGGAGGGGCAGCGTCCGCGGGCAGCTTACATCTGCTGGGCTTTTGCAGGGGACGGCTGTTCAGCTCCTGTGTTCACCACACCATCGTTCGCTTGTTCGCAGCGATAGCATCAGCAGCGATAACGGCAGCGATGTCTATGAGGCAGCTAGCATAAGCTTCAGCGAGGCAGCTAGCTCCAGTATCAGCGAGGCAGCGTTTGCTTAAGGCAAGGTTGGTAATATTTATACCTGAAAGGTGCCTTGTTTGACGTAAGTTTTTGGACATAAGACGTCAATAAAGATGTCACTAGGAAGTGATCGTCTCTCAGTGCTCATTAGAGTTCTATTACTAATCAAAACATAGCAAGCGGGGCTTTCCCAGGTTGCTGAGTTTTTATCTTGTTGAAGAACTCGGAGTGTAATCTAGGAATCTTAGATAGTGGCTTCTGCTGTGTCATTTGCACTAATGAGCTGCAAAGGAAGTTGCAGAGGAAGCAATTCTGAAATGTGGCTCTGTTCGTGTGAGGCCAGAGACGAGTTTCTGAATATTGCATTTGATTGGTTATGCCAATATAGGGGTACAAAGGGATTATAGCCGTATAGGGGCATAAGGTCACAGTATCGATCAGGGTCCTAGATTAGAACGCGACAACAATTTAGGGCACATGCAGGTGAAGAGCCGCGCCTAAGGTCACACCAAGCGTCTGCTTCAGTCTCCAGGCTAGTGGTCAGGCGAGAGAAAAGCTGTTGAGGGATTCACTCGAGGTCTCGCGGAGAATCAGAGGCAGAGTACAGTTTACAGGCACAGGGAGCGGAAGGGTCTCGCAAAGGTCACACAGAGAATCAGTGCCAGAGCCAGGGTTAGAGAAAGGATGGAAAGCTGGCCAGTCACCCAAGGAACCGTAGAGGGTCAGAGTCTGGCTTAGAAGGGGGTGGGGGGAGTATGAGGTGGAAAACACTCAAGTGGAATGTTGAGAGCGGAGTGCAGAAGTGCCTTCAGTGTGATGCCCTTACCTAGCAGAGCTGAACTGACGCAGGCACCCTTCCTGACCTTCCAGTACTGCCAACAGGTCCTGCTCTTTTGCTGGTGCTCGGAGTGAAGGATCTGCTCAGATGCCTTTAGTACGATTTCTTGGAATGGGAGTGGAAGTAGGTTTTACCACATCGGATCACATTAAGAATCGGATCACATTAAGCAGTGCAGCCATCAATTAGCAAACAGTGATCTTCTCTTTCAATATACATTTTTCGAAATGAACGATGATAATTATTCAAAGCAACATTGTTTACACTTAATAAAATATAAACATGCTTACGTAGCAGGTTTAAAGCTTTTCTGAATATCTTAAGTTTCTTCATTCGACCCGCTCAGGGGTGAGGTAGCTAGTTATTTCTTTAGAAACTTTGCATGTCTCTGTAGCAATGGCGGCTCCTCCGCTATGGTGGAGGAGTGTCGTTCCCTGAAGGCCAGCCGAGGTTAAGGAAAAATAAAATAATGATAAACCAATATTATCATTTTCTTTTTCCTTTGGATGGACCCGCCTCTTTGGGGGCGGGGCCATGCCATTAAAGGCACAGAAGGGGAGTGGTGGGCAGCACTGCCAAACCGTCATACGCATTGAGATCTCCCCAACACGGGCTGCATTGCCGGATGGCTAGAACAGCAGAAATAAGCTCCCAGTCCCCTATGGAGCGGAAAGGAAGCCCGCTCAGGCCAATCCCAGAGCTTCTCTCATGCTGGTATCAGCATGAGAGAGAAGCGCTGGGATTGCCCATGGGGGAGTCTGGGAGCCTCAGCACGTACACAGCAGGAAGAAGCAGAGCGGCGATCAGTGAGAAGCAGGTAAGGTATTTTCTTTTTTTTTGTGTTCATTTTGTCAGACGTCCACCGCTCACTACCCCCAAACTCCTCCCTCTCCCACCACACTGCAGCAAGACCAGCCGCTACTGCTCTGTAGAGTAATTGGTCTCAGCAGTTACGAGGCATAGCGTTTACGACCTGTGAGAGGCGTTCCCAATCCACACAAGTCTTCTTTGAGAAGACTGGAAGGTGTAACACTGTAAAGTGTCATGACTGATTCAATGTTTTATTTTTTCAGACGTCTGCATTCAATCAGTACATATTCTGACATATTGGTGTATGTTCCGCTCTGATTAAGGATGTGTCCAAGAACTGGAGAACGCATTTGCAGTCTACACAGTGCATTTGCACATGGCAGTACATTTGCGCATGGCACAGAGGAATGTGCAACCCTATTACTGTGCGTGACCTTACTGAAGCTTGTTGTCACTACATCTGAGGTTAGGGGAATTCTGCAGCCAGAGGAAATAGTGCCTGCATCAAAGCGGACGACTACTAATCAAGGGGAATTAATCTGTAGTTGAGCGGTTCTCCTCAGCTACAAACAGAAATGATGTATCAGGTGCACAAACCAATTAGGAGGCAGCAAAGAAGACAGATGCTGGAGTCAACCTATGTTAAGTAGCAGGCGGGATCAAGGTCCTTTTAGTGAATACAGCATGTCTTGCATACAGCACATGCGCGCTGCCTGGCTTGATCTAAAAAGAGAGACTGTTTGTGCTCAATGCATTGCAACTTCGTCTTGTTGGCTCGTTGCTCGTTCACAGCCCTGCTGTTGCTCCTGTTGGATATTATCTTCTGCAAGCTTACTCTTTGTTCATGGCTGCTAGCCTTTGTTCCAGGAGGGGTTATCTGGTCTTTAGTGTTCTTCCTTCCTGGGACTATTTTGCTTTCTAGGCAGTTTTCTGGCTTTCTTTTCATTCTAGAGTCGGAAACTGCTACCGGGGACAACAGCCCTTATCTTCATAATGAAAAAACATTGCTAAAGAGGCCTTCTCTTGACAGGACCACCGACATCATGAGTATGTAAAGACCTTTAAGCTGGAGAAAAAGAATTCTGAAAAACACTAGGAAGAGAAATAGTTTGAGTAATATGAAAATTAGAGACTACCTCTGGAAGAAAGTTTAGGTGAGTCCTCAAGACCACCTTGTCCTTATGGAACACTGTAGTTTTCAAGGGAACATAACGCTTAAATTTCACTAACCCATGCAGATGTCATAGCTACTAAAAAGACAGCCTTCAAAAAAGTGTGCTGAAAGGTGGCCCTATGAATACGTTTAAATGGGAGGGAGGTGGGGGAAGGGCTTCGTTTTGAAAGGACCACATTAAGTTCCCAAGGAGGAGAACACCTTCTGGCAGGAGGGAAAACATTTTAATGCCTTCTGGGAAGTGTTTAATAAGGTGGACACAGAGGATTGCGAAGGACACTTCCTTTTAGCTGTAAAAATCCACAAGATGTACCTTTAATGACGTGAAGTGCAAATTAGAGCTGACCAAACAGAGATCATTGTTTTTCTCAATACATTAAATGTAAAATCTCTTCCATCTTTAATCATAGGAAGCTCCAGCGAGTATGTGTTGTTTGTGGAGAAGTGTGGCTCAGGGGTTAGAGGCGGCAGACCCGGAAGCTGAGATCGGCCCTGGACCAGGGTTCAATTCCCCGCCTCGGCGGGTCTTGGGCTAAAAATTCCACGGACTCGATAATTCTCGCTCCGGTGCCTTCTCGACTCACGGGTTCACACTCTGCGACTCTGGGCAATAGCTTGCTTAATCTCCACAACGGCCCCTCGCGGCGGGATGCCTGGCTTTCACCTTGTGGATACCCTGCCGGGGTTATCTCACAGGGGAATACTAGGACGGGTTCCCTAAGCAAGCGCTTAGATACCGACCTCGGTCAGTGATTTGCGCTATATAAATACATGTACATTTACATTTACATTTATGTGTTTGTCTTCCTATAGGATCGCCATACAGCCCTGTGGAAGGTTCAGCTATCCGTACTGTTAGATGGTAAGCTGGGCTGTACAATCTGACACCTGAACTTGTTTGTAGAGAAATGCAGTGTGCACGGAAGTCTCATGAGTGCCCACTCCGAAAGATGAAGAAAGTTGGCAAACCACTGTTGTTGTGACCATTCAAGTATTATGAGAATCTTCATTACTCTGGAGTAAGTCAGTATGATGATCAGTGATAGATTGAGAGGCACCGGTTGAAATGTGTACAGAAACTTTCCTGCCTAGTCAATCACAACTGAATTTCTCTTTGTGCCTGGTTGCAGTTTAACTGTAGGCAAGGTCTGGGAATCTTCCGTTTTCGGCATTTACAAAAAGATCTAGTTTTGGTATCTCCAGGCACTGCAGACGCTTTGAAATACCTCTTCATTTAAGATGCACTAATGATTTTCCGGGATAATCTTGCTGAGTGAATCTGCTTCAGCATTTTTAACACTCAGAAGATGAATCCCTCTAATTTGCAAGTCAATGGCTAGCATCGTCTTAAAAATCATTTGCACTTCGGGGGCGCGGCTAGACGGGCCAGCATGGCGAACGTGTTTTAGCTGTGCTCCGCCCAGCCTGACGACTATCCTACAACTATCCTGACTCCCTCCATACTCCTGTGGCCCCGGGGGTGAAATCTACCTTCCAGCAGCCTGCTGCATCTTTTCACCGGCGTTCTGTGGTCTCTGGTGGGCCCAGGGCCGGAGCTGGGGGTCTCCCGCATGGTGCGGCCTTGTGGCAGCAGTGGAGCCGGGGCCTGGAGTTTGTCGATCCCGGTGGCAGTACAGGACAGGCGGATTGGGGGCTGACGCTCTGGATAGTCAGTCCCCGTGGTGGCGGGTTTAGCTGCAGAAGGTCGAGGGGTAGATCGGCCCTCAGGGAAGGTCTCCGACGGCGATACTGGTGAGGTGGAGATCCGAGGAGGAGGCTGTGATGGGTCCCGCTGTCCGGGAGAGATCGGGCGGCAGAAGTGGAAATTAGGGCCCGAGACAGTGGGCGCGGCCACCGGACGCGAGTCCCTACATTGCGGCTGTCTTGGTCTTCCATCAGCATCCCCGCGGTCCCTCGGGGGAGGCAGTGGAGCGCCCATCGCGGGCTGCGAAGACTCCCTCAGCACTGGGCAAAGTGGTGAGCTTCATGCGTGGCGGGGCCTGGTGCGCCTCGGGGGAGCCAAGGCGTGGATTTTGGAGCTCCCCGTGACTGTGGTGGTCCAGCGGCCCCGGGTTCAGCTTTGCCCGGTGAGTGTATGGGGCAGCGGGCCTGGAGATAGAAGGCCCGAGTCATATCTGGGGGCCCCCCCCCGTGCGGATTCTGTGGAGCAGCCGGAGCGCAGCGGCCTGGGGCAGGCTCGGGCCATACCGTGCGCCCGGAAGGCACTAAGGAGTCGGAGGAGGAGCCGGGGACCTTGAACAGATGGCGGCCGTTTCGGGGGGACAGAGGACACCCTTCCCTGGTTCTGTGGCCCCCGCGGATCGGCGGCGGGATTGCGCCGCGCTGGGCAGTATCCACGACTTCTGCTGGCTGGGCCTAGCGCCAACCGCCGTGGTGGACATTGGAGGCTGAGTGGTGGAGCCCGGTGGCTTTGGTGGCCTTTGGGATAGCAGCCTCTCTGGTTGGCTGGTGCTCGCTGGGCCGGGAGTCTTCAGGACAGGGACCGGGCCTGGTGGTGGTCGTAAGGAGGCCCTGCTGGTGGCGTGGGCCCAGAGGGAGCCCGGGAGCGGAGAAGTTGGGCTGTGCAGGTGAGGAGCGGAGCCGGGAGGTGGGGCTCGTATGGTGTCCCGTGGCCCCGTCTCGGCATTGGCGACATCTTGGCGGTGTGTCGGGCGAAAGGGGGTCCCTGGTGACGACATCTGCAGTGCAGGTGGATTGCTGGCCCTTGATCGAGGGTGCTTTCCTAGAGAGAACGGTCAGCGTTGGTCAAGAGAATGCAGCGGCTAGCGAATTGAGTTGCGTCAGTGCGGGCCAGACACTGGTAGATATATAACGAGGGACAAGGGCAATAGTGGAGCCACAAAACATGGGCCCATAGATAAAATCACCGGTCCTGGTGGCGGGGCTGGAGCGGCGGGAGGACAGCAGGAGCCCGGTCGGGACAATGCAGCATTGATGGCGGCGATCATCCAGTCCCGAAATATGCTACACGCTGAGATTGGTACAGTGGGCTCCGATGTTATATTGTTGCGTCAAGTTTTGAGGAACGCCGTGACCCACATTACGGAGGCTGAGACCCAGATCTCCGGGGTGGAAGATGAAGTGGTGGCCCTGAAGCCACAGGTGGCCAGCATGGCTAGCACTCAGAAGGGCCTGGTGTTGCGCGCCGAGGATGCTGAAGGGCGGGCGCTGCGACACAATCTACAGTTCGTTGGTTTTCCAGAGGGCTGCGAGAAAGGCAACATGGAGAACTTCCTAACCACGTGGCTGGAAAGCTGGCTCCCCCTTGATGCTATATCCCGATGCTTCGTGATTGAGCGGGCCCACAGAGCTCTTATTCAGAAACCTCCGGTCGGGGCCTGCCCACGGCCAGTGATTGCGAAACTGCTGAATTATCATGACCGCGATGCCATCCTGAAACAGGCCAGACTCAAGGAACCCCTGTTGTCCAAGAACCGGCGCTTCTTGATCTTCCCAGACTATACACGCCTGGTGCAGCAACAGCGCCAGTCGTTTATGGCCGCGAAGGCCCGTCTCAGTGACCTCAAGCTCCCATATGCTTTGCTGTTCCCGGCCCGCCTGCGAGTGGTGTTCCAATCACACACCCACTTTTTTGATACGCCGGAGGAGGTCTTTAAGTGGACGGATGAGACGGTAAAGGTGTGGGCGCACACGCCGCCAGGGCTGGACTCAGACTCTTCAGTGGACGACGCATAGTCGAAATCCTCCAGGGGATCACGCCGGCAGGGAAACTGGCTGTCCCGTTCCAGGCGACGCTCTGTATCTGGTGAGGCCTCAATCCATGGGGCCCCGGCTTCCGGACAACAAATAGCGGATCCATGTTACTTACTGATATACAATGTCTGGTTCTTCCTCATGTGGGGCCAATTGCTACATATGCATTTTCTGGAGGGAGGGAGTGCAGATAGGGGCTGACTCCCCTTCAGTCTGGTACCTATGGGGGGTGGACTTGGGTGTTATGGGTTGTAGGGTAGCGATTCATTGACATGGGGGACTCTGGGCCCCCACATTGGGGGTCGGGAGCCAACGTTGCCGCAACAGGTACTACAACGGTTTTGAGGTATGGGGTGGGGGGGTCAGTTTTTAATGGGGGGATTTGTTCCGGTTGGGCAGGAGTCGCAATACCACAAGGGGTTCCCTATATTTGTTCTGTACACGCCCGCATGGCCTGATGCCCATGCGCCGACCCTGGCTGTTTCCTGATGGTGAATTATGCGGATAAGGTCTTGGGGTCCCATGGTACTCTTTGGATCCTCAGCTGGAATGTGCGGGGACTGTTAGATAAAACAAGAGGGGAGCAGTACTGCGCCAGGCAAAAAGAGCTGGGGCTGACATACTTATGCTAAAAGAAACTCACCTACTGGGTACTAAGGCCCTGTGCTTACAGCGCTATGGATTTTAGCAGGTCTTTCATGCAGCGTTTGTGAGGGGTTCTAGGGGAGTAGCTATCCTAGTGCACAGCAGAATTCCCTACATTCATTTCAAACAATGGGCTGACACACAGGGGCGATATTTGTTCATCAGGGGCATGGTTGGGGAGGACCCCCTGGTGCTGGGCTGAGTCTATGCTCCGCCCCCCTACAGTGGTCGCTGGTCGAGAAACTGTTTGTGATCTGGGCGGACATTCCAGATGCGCTGTCGGTAATTGGGGGAG
This sequence comes from Lissotriton vulgaris, assembly GCF_964263255.1. Taxonomy (NCBI): domain Eukaryota; kingdom Metazoa; phylum Chordata; class Amphibia; order Caudata; family Salamandridae; genus Lissotriton; species Lissotriton vulgaris. Next base: position 157,410,532 of record NC_141699.1, on the reverse strand, counting down.
ACTGGAACGATGTACTGGGCCATGCCAAAGATAGATTCAGGCTAGGGGAGGCCCATGTGTAGGCCATTCCACGAGGCTGGGGAACATGGTGGCTGGGTTGGATTGTGTGGACACGTGGCAGTGCATACACGGGGACAGACAAGAGTATACATTCCTTTCTGCCATACACAAATCCTTTTCTAGACTGGACTATATTTTTGTTCCTAGGGAAGTGGCGGGAAGGGTTGAGTCGGCTGCGAGCCTCCTGTGAGGCCTCTCGGATCATTCACCTATCTCCGTAGACCTCCGAAGGGGCAGGGGAAGGCATCCATTTCGTTGGCGCCTTTCAGTGTGGCACTTGCAGCAGGTAGAGTATGGGAAGCATATGAGTGAGGCAATAGCCGATTACCTGGTCGGGAATGTAGGCTCCATTTCTAGCGCTGGGACGCTATGGGAAGCACTGAAACCCACGCTACGGGGGTGGATATAGCTTGGTGTGTGGAGGATCGAAAGCAGCGTAGAGCAGAACTAGTGCTCGCAGAGGCGGAGATTGAGGAACTAGAGTGTCAGAGTCGGGTGGCAGATGGGAGCCGGGGTGTGGGTCAGCTCCTCCTAGCGCAACAGACATACGAAGCCCTCCTATTGGATGAGGCTCGACAGATCTGGCTCGCAACGAGTAGCAGAGTATGTCAGTGGGGGGATAAGACTGGCAAAATGCTGCATCGGCTCTGTCAAGGGGCCTTCCATGCGCAGACTTTACCTGGGATACTTGATGGAACGAGTGCCCCACTCAGAGACCCCGGGAACTCGCGGAGAGCTTCGCTGTGTATTATGATGACTTATATGCCCCGAGGGAGTGCCTGCCGGAATACATGGTGGATAAGTTCATTGCCGACTTGCCCCCCAAGGTTGTGTCGGACAAGGTGCAGGATCGGTTGGAGCTTCACCTGGCAGATGAGGAACTGGTCAAGGCCCTGGACAAGCTCAACTCTGGGAAAGCCCCGGGTCTGAATGGATTCCCCAGTGAGTTCTTCAAGAAATATTATTTGCAGCGGGCTTCTTATTATCGGGCGGCATTGGAGGAGGCCAGGGAGCAGGGCAGACTCCCCCCAGACTGGAGGCATGTAGAGGTAGTGGCTTTAAAAGCCGGGTTGTCCCCGGAACAGCATTCCTCTTATCGCCCGATCTCCCTCTTGAATGTAGAGGCCAAAGTTCTGGCCAAGGCGCTGGCTAACAGACTCCTCCCTCATATTGCGACGCCTGTACACCCGGATCAGGCCGGCTTCATGCCCCAAAGGGCGACTAGGCACAATATTCGACGGGCGCATGTGGCGGTAGAGGTGATCCGAGGCACGGAGACCCGGGCCGCACTTCTCCTCGTGGACATAGAAAGGGCGTTTGACTCGCTGAGCTGGGTCTATCTATTCGCGCTGCTGTCGGGGCTCAATCTTGGGCCTCGCTTCATGTCCTATCTGTGTCTTCTCTACACTGATCTGACAGCTTCGGTTCGGAGCAGCACTCGGCAGGACTGCCCCCTCTCGCCCTACTTATTCGCCTTGGCTATGGAGCCGCTGGCAGTGTGGGTGTGCATGGATGAGCAGTTAAGCGGCTTTGAGTGGGCACAGGGGCCGTCCGATAGGATTACACTGTATGCGGACGATGTCCTCTTTTTCCTTACAGATCTTGACAGGTCGGGCCCCATCTCCTAATAATGCAGATCTTCGGAGAGTCCTCGGGGCTCTACATGAATCCTCGCAAGTCCACGTTATTGGTGCTGGGGGAGCGGACAGGGGTGGGTGATTGGGCAACCGCATTACAGGTAGCAGTGGGGGGGTCTCATGAATCTGGGGGTCTTTCTGTCCGAGGTCCCAGCCGTATCATGGGAGCGGAACCTGGCGCTGGTATGGGAGCGAGTTCGGGCAGATCTCAAAATCTGGTCATGTATGCCGCTTACTATTTATGGATGATCGGCGATTTTTAAAATGGTGGCGGTCCTCCATCTGTTATATCAGCTGCAAAATCATCCGTATCCTATACCACCCGGTTGGTTCCGGCAGGTGAACTCTGCCTTAGGGCAATTTTTGTGGGGTGAGGGGGTGGGGCGGTGTGTGGGGCCATACGCACATGCTTCCTCTCCACGTATTGTGGCAGGTTAACGACCTCGGACATCCTTTACTATTACCAGGCCTCCCACCTACAGCATCGATACGGAGTGCGTTACCAGTAGCCACTCAGCTGGTGTTTCGCATCTGGCGCCAGGCTTTGCGCCGGATGCAGTGGTGGAATACCCTGACTGGAGAAACCCCTTTATGGCACAATGGGCAGGCTGCCCAGCGTTGCAGGGCTTTAGGGGATGGTACAATACAGGTATCTCGACCTTTTGAAGGTGTTTATGGATTTATTACCCAGGTGTCTGAGTATGGTTAGATGAATTTTAATTGGCATAACAAATAAGCAGCTACTACGGCCAGGCACATGGAGAATGTTCTTGGGACTGACTGGAAAGATCTTGAGTGGTAATTCTGATTTCCAAAAACAAACCTTCAGATCCTTCTATGTCATTGAAATATGGAAAACGCAGTATAAAAAAGCAATTCCCTTGAACAAAGTCATATACATAAACACTATAAATGAGAAAAAATTTTTAAGGAACTATGACAATTAGATCTGGAGTAAAAAATTTAGCAACATTTATTGTATACAGTAAAGTTAAAAAAGCAGAAAATATAATAAACTGCTTAACACAGGTTAAAATAGGAATTATAAAAAAACAGTACATAAACAATATTGACCCGCAATATTGCTAGAAACAGACAGAAAAACAGTAAGACATATGATTTGTACAATACAAGGCGTGTGTTCTGATGCTCTTTTGGGACAACGTAATGTACATATGTGGTAATACTGTATCAACAACGATGTTTGAGCCACGAATCACACTGTATTAAGGCGTTATGGAAAACGCATCCTGAAGCTCTACCGAGCACATTCAATCCCCTTGCTCGAGTTGAATTTAATTTGTGGGGGATCGCCAGCATCTGGAATGTTTTTCTATTTATTAATCTCTTAGCTAGCTTCAGTCGAGAATGGTCTGAATGGAAATATAAAAGGAAATGGATCATTTTTCCATTTTTAGGTCTCACATAGAGCAGCGCATACGCTGCCTCTACGAGGCATCAAGTAATTAGTATTAGTGGTGAAACTCCACCCATTGCATTTTTTTTGTTTTGTCCCTTGCCTTAAATCTGGCATTGCTCTTTTTATCTCGCTCATTATTGGCTGGTGGTCCGATGCATCACTTTAGTTTTCTTCTGTTTTAGGAGGAAGCAGCATCGACCAACTACAGTTAAGTTCCGCTGCCGGGCTCTAATGTTTTTATTTAGGGACTATTTACTTGTTTTCAATAAAATGGTCCTCTGCCGCGAACACAGCTTTATCATGGCTGCGCTATATTTTTATGAGCAGCAGGCGGCAGGCATGAAAGGCGTAACTTTGCCACTTGTTTCTTTGAATTGCTCCCACCCCATTTGCAATCCTACTATGTACATTCATTTCCCGTGTCTCACGTCATGTTTTAAGGGGACTCCATTACGGTAAGCGCTGGGCTGTGCGCTTAGAACATGCGGCGCTGTGCATAATGTTGCGGTATCTTATTTCAGCTGCTGACCTGGGGCGCTCACCTCCTCTCCAGCCCCTTCAACTTCCCCATTCCAACGTTTGTCCAGAGGGCATCAATCCGTACTGCTGTTCCGCTTCTCCTGGGTCAGGGTGGCACTGGGTTTTTAAGTACTAGAATAGATGGGGCGAGAGGGGTGAGACAGGGATTCCGTGTGCATCCTTTGCGTAAGCCTCTTTCCCCACAGGGCCCTAGCAATCCGTCTGGGACGGCATCAGTCCTTGCCGATGTTGTCCTGCCGCTAGGAGAAGTGGGCTAGGCATTTTGCACCACTATCTTTGGGGGTGGCAGGGGCCCCATGCGCAATCTCTGCGTAAGCACTTCTAGTTTAATTAATTTCTTTATTATTGCTTAAATACCCGCTCCCGCCCCAGCTATTCTTTCCCCAACTCTCTCCAGGGCTGTGTGCGTGGAGTGAGCTCCCACATGCATCCCATCTCACGGGCAGCGAAAGGTCTCCGGGACAGGCACAGGCTACGGTCCAGGGTGTACCTCGCCAGAACGCATCCCTTCCACTTCACAGCGAGCAGGGGCCGGCCGCCTGGGATAGAGGACCGCTGGCACATAGGAGGTTAAAACAATAAGGGGAAGCGTTCAAATATTTTGCCTGTCCCCATCCTGCATCTGTTGCTCAGGCTGATCGATTTCGGTGTTGTAAAAATTAAATGTACGCTATTTTTGAGCAAGGAGCATTGGGTGCGTGGGGTGTGAAGCTGGGATTTCAACACGTTTGTGGTCTAGCGTGGGCATCACTGTGTGTCAAAGGCATATGGGATGGTTAAAGAGGCAGCGGAGTAATGAGTATGCTGACGGGTAGAACTCTGGCATGGTAAAGGGAGCTTAAGAGAGGAGGGCACGTGGTCATAGGAAATATTATCCGAAGCAGCATTTCTGGTGTTTATGTGGACCTCCGTGTTTTCTTGCATGTATGCTTCTTATGCTGTGCTTAGAATAATATCGGTTGGCCTTTACACTAATATGTGCACTTCTCGTTCTGCATGGTGATTGCGAGATTTCCCATAGTGCTGGAGAATTGAATTTCTATATCTCTCACCTGCCCTGGCGTGTGGTCTCACAGAATGTTTCTAAATTCAGGGGTTGAGGTTGGAGCTTACTCGTGGATACTGTGGAGGGGGAACATATTGTGTTTTACAAGACATTGCAGTTCAGTCGCATAAGGTGGTATTTGATTAACTAATTTATACATTTCAGTAAATTTTATTGCATTCGATACATTCCTTCCTTTCATATTTTTCGTTTTCAGAAGCACACCAGCTCCATCCGTCCCGTAGCTCCACATATTTTAAATAATCATATTCTGAACGCTTGCATTTGTTAAGGATGTCCGAAAAACAGGTAAATGTGCAGCACACTCTGGGCCTCATTTATGAGGTTTTGCCGTAGGGAAGCTCAGCAGGCCTTCCTGCTGCGCTTCCCTACGGCAAAAGAAAAGAGCTGCAATGCACCATATCTATAAGGTACAGCGCATTCCTGTCCTTTTCCCCTGCGCCAGACCACAATGGGCTGGCTGCGCCAACGCAGGCACCTTTGCACAATGGTGCAAGGGTGCCTGCGTTGCGGGGATGAGTATTTTTGTACAGGAAGGGAAACCTTTCTGTACAAAAATAATCACAAGAGGCATTTCCTCTTTCGATGTGTGCTGCAGAATGCAGCACACATAGAACAAGCATTTGCAATGCAATAGGTCTCGCATTTGCGAGAGTTAGAGCTATTGATATTGCAAATGATAATGTCTTACACATATGCTTTTTGTTTTGAGTGTTGTGGACGTATGTGGTGTGGATTAGAATTATGTGAGTTAGATTGGAATTATTAGATGTGGGATTGTGTGGGGTGGTATTGTGTGGTGTATTTGTGTAGTGGAATTATGTGGCATGGTGAATAGATAGGGTTGAGAGCGGCAGAGAGTAGAAAGAAAGGAAGCTAGAAAGGGATAGCTAATTTGTGCACAAAGAGGTGAATGAACTCAAGGCAGAAGTACAGAAAAAGTGTGTGAGAAAGAAGTGGATGCAGGCCCTAAACATATAAAGAGGGAGCATATGTGTACAAAGAAGACACCCAAAGAAGAGAGGAGAGCAAGGGTTGAACAGGTATAGGAAAGATGTTGTGCTTGAAGACCTGAAGTGACCATATGAGAGTGGTGGGAAGAGTGCATGAGAGAGAGAGAGGGGTGAAATATATGGTACAAAATCTCTCGCTAGAGGGCCGAATGGGTGGGGTACCAAGGCGGAGTGGGTGAGGAGGCGAGATGTGGACTAGTGTACAGCGCGAGGAGCAGGGCAAGTGCTAGGCATGGGCAGTGTGGGCAGCTGCCCAGGGCCCGCGCTTGCTCGCTGCCATGGGGGCACGCACTTTTAAAAACTGCTGAGTTTTGAGGCCTAAGAGTTTCTATTTTTTCTATTTTTATCAATTTCCCCAGCTGGCCCCCCTCTCTGAGCCTAATTGCTGCACCTGCATGAGGAGAACAGCGATTAGACAGGTAATTCAAGTGCCCTTACGTGTGAAGTGCGCCCTGCCCCTGTATGAATGAAAAGCAGGATAATCTGCAGGGCACAGAACAAAAGATAGAATGACGGTGCATCACAATTAAAACTGCTCAGCTCACCCAGGATGAGGGAAAGGGAGCACAGAGGTGAATGAAAGGGGTACGACAAACAGAATAAAGTGAGAGGAGGAGGAGAGCAGATATGTGCGAGCACAGCAGCCAGATAAGAGGTGCACACAGAGGAGCAGAATTAGAATGTAAAAGAGGAGGGACAGGGCTTTAAGTGTGCTGGGTCCCTCGAGTCTTTACCTGGTAGTATATTAAAACGGACATTGAAACAGGCCCCTATCAGACTCCCTATTCATGTCCTTTACTTTATCTGCAAAAACAATGATCCAGTGTCTGCACAATTAATGTATAGCACAGTAGCCGGGTTGGACTGGCCTATAGGGCAATCAGGCAGTGCTTGATGGTCTATCTGTCAGGTTAGTATGTAGGCCGTTTTGTGGGCTGTTAGTTGGCCTGCTTTATGGTCAGGTGAACACATTTCTACTGTTGAATTTTAGGATATTAACACACACATTGCCTGCTGCGAAATCAAATCTATGCAGTCTCCCATACTTTACACAAAACGTAAACAGCATGCCTTTACAAAAACTACCCTAATTTGCAAACATGGGTCAATTTTCTAGCTAACTAATTCACTAATGTGGGCCACTTTTATTTTGATGCAGGACCTATTTCCTGACCCAGTCGCACACCGCATGATAGGGTAATCCATGGCAGCGATCTATTTATATTTCACATGCTTTATTTAATCTTGGATTCCCCAAGAGTGTTAGCTATGTCTAGGATTGTGTGTTTCTGTATTTCATTTCACAGCATATTACTGTTGTATGGGGCACACATCGTAGTGAGTCACCTCAAGGTGTTCCTAACAGGCTACATTTGAGTGCTTTGGAGTTGAGGCTAATGGCAGTACAACTTTCACACTGTGCATGTCTGTGGGTCAAAATGGTGCCCAGAATACATGATCATTCAAAACATGGCATCTCTGCAGAGCACACAGAGCAACAGTCCCGTTTTCCAGTTGCAATTGGTATTCTGTGCAAATGTGTGAATTGTTACTCATTTATTTTAAACAGCTAACAGCCATTGAAAAAAACAATACCCCTCGCTGTTTTTAGATGTAAGTCAGTTGTTGTCTTATATTTCTGGATTCAATCACTGAAAGCCGAGGGAAGATGAGAAAAAGAGTAGAGCATTGAGGCGAAGATGGATATAAAAGGGTCAGCATCAACAAGAAAAGATAAGATGCTTCAGGAAGATGGAAGGTAAATGAATCAGAACAAGGAAAGAAGTAATGAGGCTGGGGGAGGGATGAGAGTTGAAGCGGAGTGTATGGATAAGATGTGTGGATATAAGAGAGACAGAACCAGCAAGGGAACATAAGCAGAGTGGAGTGAGAAGTGTTGGTGCGAGATGGATGGAAGAAAGCAGGACCATTGAAAGATGTCAGTGGTTGGGTGGGTGAGGCAGGAGGGGAGAGGTGAAGTTAGAAGGGTCAGAACCAGCAAAAGAAATTTGAATCATAAAAAAAGAAGTCAACTTCTAAATCTCTTTCATAAAAAGTAATTTACTCATTGACAATGTGCCAGCTTCTGACAACCCTAGGAGTTTGAAATAGTATTTGTGCTCTATCAGATGATTTGTGTCAGACTCTTTATTGTAGAGTTAGAGCAGCCTTAATACTTCTGAAGCTTAGCACCACATTTGACACTGTTTCCCAGCCAGTGCTTATAAATCATTTAGGACAACCTGGAATTTAAGTATCCCCCGCTGTGGTTTTCCTCTATCCGATTTGAGAAATCTGAAACACTCCACTCACCACCTACGTCTATTATGTTCTAAACCTCTGACTTGTGGAATTTATTGGGTATCCACTGTTCAATCTATATAATTCACAGTTAGTCTTTTTCATACAGTGCTTTGGTTCCTTGCTGATATCCTGTGCATACTGATACCCAAACATCTCTTCCCTCAGTGGCAATCTGGTCTTTGCCCAAGAATATGTTTGGATTTGTATGCCAACAGTTGATTTCTGAATGAAGACAAATTCATTAAACCTTCTAGTGACAAATCAAGGGTTCTCAATTTAAAAGGATCTCATACCATATGGTGTTCTCTTTGGTGGCTGGCGGAGCTGGGTTAATCGCTCACATTGGTGGAGTCAGCAAAAAAATCTTGGCTTCATGTTCCATCATCTTCTCTTTTTTTCCAGAACAGATTAACCAGGTTTCATTTACTTGCTTTTCCTACATCCATAAGCAACATAAAATCATCCCTTTTCTCCCCTCTCACTACAGTGAAGCTGTGTCAGCTATCTTCTCACTAGATTATGCAAATGCCCTCTCTCTTGGGCTTCCCGCATTTTAGCATTCAGTACGCCTTCAAATCATTCAGGACAGTGCTAGGCTCCTCATCTGAGACTGCTGCATCACAATGTTATTTCTTCCCACCTTTCTGCTGTCTGCTGTGTTTTTGGTTTGAAACCCTACATCTGCAAGGCACTTTCCATTTGTAACTGTGCCCCACATTAAAAAGGTTCTCTCATTTGACAGCACGCCACACTGTTCATTCCAGAATCCTATACTCTGTGCCAACCAAACTTGTGTGCCATCCTAAAATTTAGATGGCCCTGATTGGGGACAGATCCTTCTTCTTTCTAGTTGTGCTGGACTGGGACTCTCTATCTCTTAAGCTATGGCGTGACTCCAATCTTTTGGAAAAACACTTACAACTGTCCTTTCTCCACATTAGTAAAGTCTACACCTCTCCTTTGGAGCTCTCTTAGTGCCAGAATGCTCGATTTGCAAATCATTTTCATTCATTCCATTCAAGAGAACAATAACTAAGTTCAATTAATTTAATGTATTTCCACTTATGAGAGATTTAAAATGTATGTATGTATTTTATTAGGATTATTAGTGTTATTGCTAACCATTTTACTTACATGCAAACTGGGTAAGTAGCTTCTTGCAAAGCGGCTTCAAACAATGCCATATAATTAATGTCTACTTGATATTACCTCCGATGAGGTCACTTCCTGTCAGGTTAAATCTTATGCAAATTATAAGGGCCTTGCATGTTCCTATTTTGCCCGGGGCCCCACAAATCCTAGGACCGGCCTTGGCAAGGAGGTATAAGTTAGCATGTGTAAGCAGGTATTATAGATAGGGAGGGATGAGAAAGGAATTGGGATTGGGAGACGAGGGGGTAGTGGGAGTGTAAGGGAGAGATGAGAGGGGTAGTTGGTGTGTTGTGGAGAGATGATAGGGTTGCTGGAAGTACAATGGAGAGATGGGTTGTATTGGATTTGTTTGTTGTTGAATTATTTGACGTGGAATTGTGTGATGTGGCGTGGATTTCTAAGTAAATTATTTATTTACGGCTCAATATCTTTCTTTATGTCCCAAACAGATATATATCAACCATTTTGCAAATGCAAAAAAGTTCTTGGTAGGATCAGATTGTTATGAAAGATTGTATGGATTTCTATTTAATTAATTTATGGATGAAAACATCTTGTTATGTCTCAAAAGGACCATGCTGACTGATTGGGGGTATTTATAGAGCGCACTTATGCCGAGGTGTCTTGGCGCTGGGTAGAGTGAACTGAGAACTAGACTAAAAATTAGCGTTGTTTAAAGAGCCTGGTTTTAATAGCTTTCCTAAAGATAGTGTGAGAAGACTGAAGACGGATCGTGATGGGAAGGGAGTTCCATAGTTTGGTCACCAGGAATAAAAAACGTTTACCTCCCCAACTAACTCTTTTCATCTTGGGAGGAAGAACCAACCCCGTGTCCATAGCCCTTAAGCAGCGCGAAGGAATGTATTGGGGGAATAGTGATTGTACATCTTTCGCCCCTCCTCCATAGAGGGCTTTATGCACTAAGCATCAGGCTTTAAACTCCACCCGTCGTCTAACCGGAAGCGAGTGTAATGCTAGCCGAGGTGGAGTGGTACTTAGTAGATAGACCATACAACACCCGAGCTGCAGCATTTTGAAGTGACTGAAGCTTAGTAAGCTGTTTCACTCCGGCGCCCAAATAAAGCGGATTGCAATAATCGATCCTCGATAAGATAAGCGCGCCCACCACCGTTTTCCTGAGGGAAAACTGGATAAATAGACAATTTATACGCAATATCTTGAGTGTAAAAAAGCAGGCGGAGACAACTTGATTTATTTGAGGGGTGCAAGTAAGCTCTTTGTCAATGAAAAAAACGAGGTTTCTGGCCTTAGACACCGGCGACAGACAAGTGCCGGCTTCTGGGGGCCACCAACACTGATTCCAGATTGAAGGTTTATTGCCAAATTCGAGAATCTCGGTATTTTCGGTGTTAAGTTTTAAAAAGTTGACATTCACCCATGACTTCACAGAGGAAAAGCAGTCACTGAACCGTTCTGCTGACATACTATCAATTTGAGTAACCGACACCACCAATTGCGTGTCGCCAGAATAAGATACAAGCGCAAGACCATAACTTTTAATTAATCTTGCCAATGGGGTTACGTAAATATTAAACAAGGTGGGCGAAAGTGCCGAACTTTGGGGGACTCCACCCGGGAGGGTGAACCGTACCGATCTGAGGCCTTCCCAAAATATTATTTGTTCCCTGGAGTCAAGAAAAGAGGTAAGAAGGGTCAGGACCTTCCCACTGACTCCCACAGACTGTAGCCTATTTATTAACACTGTATGGTTTACAGTGTCAAAAGCTGCCGTGAGTTCTAGCAGTATAAAGGCCATCCTGCCTCCCTCATCGAGCACCCTTTGAATCTTCTCTGTAGCCATGATCAGAGCTGTCTCGGTAGAGTGTCGAGCTCTGAAACCATGCTGGGTGGAATCATGGATGTTATTATCCTCAAGGTAAGCAGTCAATTCCAGATTGATAGCTTTCTCCAAGACCTTAGAGGGCAGAGGTAAACAAGAGATGGGGCGGTAGTTTTTGGCCTCCAACGGTTCAAGTGATGTTTTTTTTAGAATAGGCCTAATACAGGCCATTTTCCATCCTGCAGGAAAACACCCTGTTCCAATGACTAGATTTAGTAATGGGGTCAGTGAAGTGCCTACCTGATCCCTAGTTAGATGTAAGATGTATGGGGGGCAGGGATCAAGTGGATACCCTGACTTAGTTTGTGAAAGTATGTCTACCACTTGCTTTCCATCCAGACTAGTGAATTGGGTTAGACTAACTTGACAAGAGTGTTTTTCCCATGTCTCAGTAGAGTTCCTACTGTTGACCTCTGCTGAAATTGAAAGTTCCTCATAGACCATTTTGACCTTTGTCTGAAAGAAAACCGCAAGGTTATCCACAAAGGCTTGGTCAGGGGCAAATACAGTGTCTCTCAGACATCGAGACAGAGCAGTTACTGTTTTAAACAGTTCTTTAGGGGAGTTTGAGGCTTCCCGAATTTTAGATGTAAAATAGGTTGCCTTAGCAGCTATTATTGCTCCCTTATATTCTTTTCGTGCTAAGCCATATTGGATCTTTTGTTCAGAGCTATGGGAGGCTCGCCAAGTGCGTTTCTTGAGTCTACACTTTCTTTATTTTCTGGTTTTTCTGGTTCATTGTTTCAAATTGGCAACATTGTGCAAAATCACACTAAATACCAGGGACATTGGAATTATGCAGCATGGAAAACAAAAAATTGGTGCAATGTTAAATAAATTAAGCGTATAGGAAAGGTGATAATTCACTTCGTATCGACAAATAATTACTTCAACAACACAGCATTGTTTTTGTGTTTATGTTGCATAATTACAATAACGCACAAGTTACTACTTGTGTAACGATATATCTGTAAGAGACATTAGTTAGTGATAGATTCCTTACCTTAGAATATCCCCAGGCGTCAGACTGGATCCGGAAATTTTTGCGTAGCAACACCCCTGCGCGTCGGTAGGCGTCATCTGCGGCTCCGCGTCCGTTGTCGGCGTCGTTAGCACCGGAATGACGTCGTCGGAGTACTTAGACGCCGCCCATGTGCGCTGACGTCAGTTCTGATACACAGCTTTTCCGCGCCAGATACGCAGAGCCATGATAGAACCAACACTGGTGCCATGAAACTAGGGCCCTGAAAGGGGATGACCTTAACCCTAGATATCGGTTCGCAGAACGGGGAGGATGGGTGGGGCAGTAAGGAATCTATCACTAACTAATGTCTCTTATAGCTATATCGTTACACAAGTAGTAACTTGTGCATCTGAAAGAGACACGTAAGTGATAGATTCCTTACCTTAGAATAGATACCCCAGCAATACCAACCCCGGTGGTGGGTCTGCGAACCAATATCACACCAGAAAGTCCTGGAGGACGGAACGGCCAAAGAAGCCATCCCTCCGGACTTGACTGTCCAGGCAGTAGTGTCTTGCGAATGTGTGCAGCGAGGCCCACGTCGCTGCCTGGCAAATGTCCTGTAAGGGGACTTCTCGGCCCAGGGCAGTTGTTGTTGCCGTGGCACGAGTGGAATGAGCCCGCAATCCAGCAGGGGGCTCCTTTTTCGCCATGGAGTAACATGCCTGAATACACAAGATGATCCACCGCGAAATGGTCCTCTTGTGTACTGCCTTTCCCTTCTTCGCGCCCACGTAACCAACAAAGAGTTGGTCATCCACCCGGAATTGGCGTGTGCGATCTAGGTAATAGGAGAGCGCATGTTTTGGATCCAGACTGTGGAGCCTCTCTTCCTCTTTTGAGGGATGCGGAGGCGGAAAGAAGGTGGGCAAAGTAATGGACTGCCCGATGTGGAAGGCCGTGACAACCTTGGGCAGAAAGGAAGGTCGTGTACGCAACACCACCTTGTCTGGATGAACAGATAGGAAAGGTGGAGTAGAAGAAAGACCCTGGAGCTCACTCACCCTCCTGGCAGAGGTGATGGCGACCAGGAAAGCAGTCTTCAATGTGAGAAGACGGAGAGGACAGTTATGGAGCGGCTCAAAGGGAGCACACATCAGATAAGTGAGAACAAGATTCAAGTCCCACTGGGGCATCACAAAGGGAACAGGAGGGAACATGTGTGTGATGCCCTTCAGAAATCTATTTACAATGGGGGACTTGAATAAGGAAGGCTGATCAGGTAGCCTTAAGAAGGCGGAAAGAGCAGAAAGGTACCCTTTAAGAGTGCCCAGAGCAGAGCTCTGCTAGACAAGGGAAAGAAGGAAGAGCAGCACTTCAGAAAGGGGTGCAGAGAGAGGATCCACAGCCTTTGCTGTGCACCATGCCACAAATCTGTTCCACCTGCAGACGTATACCGACTTTGTGGAGGGACGCCTGGCTGCCAGAATTATATCACAGACTTCAGGAGGCAAGTCAAACGGCCTCAACTGTCGCCGCTCAATCTCCAAGCTTGTAGGTGGAGACTGGACAGGGTCGGGTGCAGCACCGTCCCCTGCTGCTGCGACAGAAGGTCCTCCCGAAGAGGCAGACGAATCGGGGGATCGACTGACATGTTGAGTAGCTCGGGATACCAGTATCTTCGTGCCCAGTTCGGAGCCACAAGGATAATCTGGGCCCGGTTGCGCCTGATCTTCTTCAGCACTCTGGGCAGAAGTGGTATAGGCGGAAAGGCGTAGAATAGACCGCAACTTCACTCGCGACGAAAAGCATCTCCGAGCGAGTGCCGCCTTGGAAATTCCAACGCGCAGAACTGATGACATTACGCGTTCTCTTCTGTGGCGAATAGATCTAACCATGGCTCTCCCCATTGCTGAAAGAGACCTTGCGCCACGTCCAAGTTCAGACGTCATTCGTGATCCATCATGCACCGACGGCTGAGTTTGTCTGCCCTGGCATTCAGAGAGCCTGCCAGGTGTTGAACCCCCAGGGTCACGCCCTGATGTTCCAGCCATTTGCCAGAGGCGCAGAGCCTCATGGCACAGGGTCCACAACCCCACTCCGCCTTGTTTGTTGCAGTACCACATGGCGGTGGTGTTGTCGGTGAACACTTGCACTACACTCCACCGGACAGAGGGGAGGAATGCCTTCAGTGCTAGACGAATCGCCCGCAGCTCCAACATGTTGATATGGAGCCGGGACTCCGCCGGAGACCAGAGGCCTCTGATCTCCGCCTCTCCCATATGGCCTCCCCAGCCCTGGAGGGACGCGTCCGTCACAACCACGTGCTCCGGGTGGGGTAGGGAGAGGGATCTGCCACTGACATAGTCGTGGTCCGTGAGCCACCACTGCAGTTGTTTCACAGTGCCCTCCGAGATCAAGACATGATCGGACAGGTTGCCCTGATGCTGGGCCCACTGAAACTTCAGGTCCCACTGCAGAGCCCGCATCCGCCACCTGGCGTGATGCACCAGAAGGATGCAGGAGGCCATCAGCCCCAGAAGCCGCAGTGTCAACCTGACGAGACTCGGGATAACGGCTGGAAGATGGGAATCAGAGCCTGTATATCCCAAACCCGCTGTTCGGGCGGGTAAACCAGAAACTGCGCCGAGTCGAGAACCGCTCCGATGAAGAGGAGCTTCTGAGAGGGACACAGGTGTGACTTCAGCACATTGATGGAGAACCCCAGCAAGTGCAGGAGGTCGGCCGTAGTCTGGAGGTGGTTGACGACTACCTGGGGCGAGCCCGCCTTCAGCAACCAGTCGTCTAGGTAGGGAAAGACTGACACCCCCAACCTGCGAAGATGAGCTGCGACCAACGCCATCACTTTCGTGAACACCCGTGGGGTGCTGGTAAGGCCGAAAGGGAGCACGGTAAACTGAAAGTGCTCTTGGCCTACCGTGAACCGCAGGTAACGCCGGTGGGCCGGCAGGACGGGATGTGGAAATAAGCGTCCTGCAAGTCCAACGCTACCAGCCAGTCTTCCGGGTCCAGGGCAGCTAGGACCTGAGCCAAAGTCAGCATCTTGAACTTCTCCTTCCGGAGGAAGCCGTTGACGTTCCGCAGGCCCCCTTTGCCCTTCTTGGGTACCAGAAAGTAGTGGGAGTAACATCCACACCCTACTTCTGGCCCAGGAACGCGCTCGATGGCCCCCTTGGCCAAGAGGGCCATGACTTCCTCTTGCAGAAGTTGCAAGTGATCCCCCGACACGCGGTGGCATTGCGATGGCATGGATGGAGGGGTCGCCTCCAAGGGGAGGGAGTAGCCCCTTCGGACGATCTGCAGCACCCACCTGTCTGATGTGATAGTGCGCCAGTGGGAGAGGTGATGGCGAACCCTGCCTCCCACAGGCGTCACATGGGCCTGAAAACTCGGAAGGTTTGGAGGCGGGTGCTGTGGAGGGAGGTGTGGACTGGCCTCGCAGTTGTCCCCGACCGCTGCCACGGCGGTTCCCACGGCCGCCACCGCGCTGTTGGACATTCTGCGGCGCGTGACTGGCAGCACGTGTCGGGGCGCCCCTTCCGTGGCCACGAAAGGAGCGAAAGGCACCCGATTGCTGGCGTGGGGCCGAGAGGCCCAAGGACTTGGCCGTAGCCCTGGAGTCCTTGAAACGTTCCAGCGCATGGTCTGCCTTGTCGCCGAAGAGGCGACGGCCATCGAACGGCATGTTCAGAAGAGTGGCCTGGACATCGGCCGAGAAGTTGGCGGACCTCAACCAGGCTTGGCGTCGAACCGCCACCGTCGTTGCCATCGCCCTGTCCAGTGACTCCGTTATCCAGCCCACACCGAATGGAATAACGCGCCGCATCTCGTCCTTCCGCAAGGGTTTGGGCGAGTTTAGCCCGGACCTCCTCCGGGCATTGGGGCAGCACGTCCGCAACCGTGTCCCACAAAGTGTGGGTGTAGCGGCCCAAGAGACAGGCGGTATTAACAGACCGCAGCCCTAGGCTAACAGACGAGAACACCTTCTTCCCGAACTGTTCATATCTCTTGGATTCCCTGTCGGGCGGGGCCGACGGGAATGCGGTCTGAGAATTGGAGGCCTGGATAACCAGGCTCTCGTGGGTGGGATGGGTGGACAAAAAGCAAGGGTCGCCCGGGGCCGGGCGGTAGCGTAGTGCCCACAAGAACGTCACACAAGGCCTCATTGAACGGCAGCAGAGGCTCGGCCGAGCTTGACTGCGGTTTGAGGTTAGTCCTCACGGCCGCGACGGGGAGCTCAAGGTTTAAGGCCTTGGCTGCCTTCGTCAACACTATGCTATATCTTGATCCCTCCTCCGAAGCCACAGTCGGAGGGGAAACAAATCCAGTGTCTGGCGATGTGTCAATACCACTGGCCTCCCCAAGCTCATATGTCCAGTCCTGCTGACACTGGCACTCCTGTGCCAGAGGGTCCTCGGACCCCTCCCAATCCTCCTCATCACCTGTGTCCTGTAAACCAGGATTAGTAGACAGGGCCTCCTCATGGAGATAAAAATCTCCAAAGGCCGACGGAATCGGCGCCCAGCGGCGCCGTTCCGATGCCTGAGTCAGACCGCAGGAAACATTGGGGACGGCACCCGCAGTGGGCGCCGGGGGCGACACCTGTGGGGACGGCGCCGGTGAGGTCGTAAGGTCGACCGGCGACGCCCCGGATCCGGAGCCCGATCCGGTGAGGTCCTGCGGCGCCGAGATCGAAGTCGCCGGCGGCGCCGGGGCCAAAGCACCCGACGGAGTCGGGGCCGAAGCACCCGACCCGTTAGGACCTCCAGACAGAACCGTTGGGCCCGAAGGCACCACGGGAACCGACTGAGGAGGGAGGGTCCTCATGGCCATGAGGTACTGCTCGATCTCCTCCGGCGTCGCGCCGTGCCCAGGGACCCGAAGGTGTGGGGCAGGCGGCGACGCTTGCGACTCCCGCGGAGCCGCGTGAGCGGTGTCGCCCGAGCCCCCGGCCGCATCGTGCGAGCGTCGGGGTGGGTCGGAGGAACGATGACGTCGCTCAGACCTCTCATGCCTCTTACCTGAGGACTTGGAACCTGACAACCGGTGTCCACTCCCGGAGCTTCGATGACTCCGACCTCGTGACCTGTCCCTCAACCTCACGTGGGACCAGAACCGGGACTTGGAGCGGCGCGGGGCCGACTGCCTCAGCTCGAGACGCTTGCGGGACCGCTCCCACCTAGCCTTCGACGTCAGGGCCCGGCAGTCGGAGCAGGTTTGATCGTCATGGTCGAGGCCTAAGCACTTCAGGCACCGGCAATGGGGGTCCGTGACCGACATTAGTCGATCGCACTTCGAGCAGGGCTTGAACCCGGGCAACCCTACCGGCACCGATAGAGTCGGAGACTCGAAGAAAAAGAGTGATCAAAAAGATCAAAAAGTTCAGTCAAAAATTGACTGGGGGTAGAGCTTCTTCCGGATCTGCGCTAGCTGGCGCGGAAAAAAGAAGAACTGACGTCAGCGCGCATGGGCGGCGTGTAAGTACTCCGACGACGTCATTCCGGCGCTAACAACGCCGACGACGGACGCGGAGCCGCAGACGACGCCTACCGACGTGCAAGGGTATTGCTACACAAAAATTTCCGGATCCAGTCTGATGCCTGGGGATATTCTAAGGTAAGGAATCTATCACTAACGTGTCTCTTTCAGATCTTGCCATTTAGTACACATTTGTTCCATAAACAACTATATATTAGTGCCACATTAAAACTCAAATGTAACAGGAACATAGCTTTCTTTTTTAAATTTAATTTAGTTCAGAAACAGTAACAATTTTATTTGGAAGGGAGCATGGAGGCGCACTGTTTTTAAAATTATTTTCACAAAGCCTGTTGGCACATTGTATTAATAAATTGTTGAAGTCTGCTACAATGTAATTATATTTAAGGTCATATTATTAGATCGAAATAATAGATTTCTTTATCTTGATAATGGGTTAATGACGTGATTAAATGCGCAAAAAAGGAGACCGTATTTATAATTATATATTTATTTGCTTATATAGCGCTAGAATCGACCCCTGAAGGGGTATCTCTGCGCTTAAACGGAACATGAGGGTAATGTGTGGCTCCAGCAAGTTAACAGGTGTGGACAAGAGTGGTTTTAAGCAGCTTCCTGAACTGTAGATGGGCTAAACACTGTCTCAGAGGTAGAGGCAGCTCATTCCAGTAGCGGGGGCCAAGATGAGAGAGAGCCTTTCCTCCTAGTCTTGCTCTTCATACTCGCTGCACCACCAACAGAGGTTTGGTACTCGAGCGGAGAGATCTTGAGGGAGCATAAGGCATGAATCTCTCGGAAAGGTAAGAAGGGCCCGAGTTAATCAATGCCTTATGGATGGTGCAGCTGATTTTAAACTTGACCCTTTGACGAATGGGGAGCCAATGCAGTTTCATTAGAAGAGGGCAGGAGGAAGTCCAAGAGGGAACATTAGGGACCATCCGTGCCGCCGTGTTCTGAACTACCTGTAATCTAGCAAATGAGGCATCATTAGCGGAAACTAACAGGCCGTTACAATAGTCAAGGCAACTTAGTACAAGCGCCTGGACGAGGGTTTTCCGGGAGGAGTCAGGAAGCAAAGCGAAAACTCGGCAGAGTAGGCCCATTACATGGAAACAAGACCCAGCAGTCTGAGCAGCATGCTCCTACAGAGTAAGTGCCTGATCCAGCCGGATCCCCACATTTTTGACTGACAGCTTGGGGCCACCAGTCGGGTGTAATAGGAGGGGAGCCTCTCTAAAGAGCATGATTTCTGTTTTTCCCACAGTACACTGGAGGAAAGTATTCCTCATCCAGTGTGATATTGCTCTCATTTCATTGGAGAAGGCCGCCCGCACTGCTGAGGTGAACTTGTTGAATGGGAAAAGTAATTGGGTATCATCGGCATATGATATGGGGATGAACCCATGGGACCTCAAGAGATTGGCCAAGGGAGCAATATAGATGTAAATAAGGTAGGGCTCAAGCATGAGCCCTGAGGTACTCCCTTGGACAATTTTGTGTGGGCCGATCGGTACAGGCCTAGGTTAACAATCTGAGAGTGATCAGACAGAAAGCTCCTCATCCATTGCAAGGACGTTTTTCTTAGCCCAACCTCTTCCAATCTTTTAGTCAAGATGTCATGGGAGACTGTGTCGAACGCTACGGATCGGTCCAACAGCCATTGTCTAGGGTCATCCTAATTTTATCTGTGACCGCTAGTAATGCTGATTCGGTGCTGTATTTGGGGCTGAAACCGGACTGGGAAGGATCTAGACATCCAGTTTGTTCAACAAAATTGGAGTGGTGGGTATTTACATGTTTTTCCATTAGTTTGCTTGGTAACGGAAGGAGTGAGAAAGGGCGGAGGTTGGAAAGATCCGTCCATGGGAGTTTGGCATTCTTACGGATTGGCCTAACCTGAGCGACTTTCCACTCTAGCGGTACATGTACATCCTTTAGGGAGAGATTGATGAGAGATTGCATAGGAGGAGACAGATTTTAGCCAAGGATGGAAGAATTTTTGCAGGAATGTAATCAGCAGGGGAATCAGACTTAATTTCATTAATCAATAATTCAACCCCCATTAACGAAATTGCAGGAAAGTTCTCTAACATCTGAGGATCAGTAAGATTAAGCTGATCCCGAATCATCTGTGTCTGCGACATACATCCTGCTTCAGTGATTTTTTCATAAATAAGCTCTATCTTTTGAGCGAAGTAAAGAGCAATATCATTGCATAGTGATTGGGAGGAGGCCTCTAGGCTTTCACAGGCTCTAGGATTGACAAAGGATTGAAGAATTTGGTACAGAGTTTTGGAGGAATTGCCAGCCTGGGCTAGCTGAGACGTCATGTACGTTTTCTGTGATATTTGTGTTTTTATGATAACTGGCTAGAGCAGACTGAAACTGCTATTTGTCTGTATCACTATGGGAAAGACGCCAGATTCTCTCCAACTTCCTGCAGAGTTGTTTTTTAACTCGCAGTTGGTTAGAAAACCAAACTGCCTGTGGCCGATTGGGATGGCTAGGGACAGATTTTAAGGGTGCAATAAAGTCAATGGCTGTTCAGACTGCCAAATTATATTTGGACAGGGCTTCTTCAATATTATCTGATATCAGAATCTGGGGCCTCTGAAAGATGGTTTGAAAGTTCTCCTCCGTAACTTTCTTCCACTGTCTGCGAAAGGAGCATATGGTTGGTTTGGGTTTTTCTAAGTCTATGGGGTCCTGAATAGCAAATTTAATAACAGAATGATCAGACCAAGTAAGTTGTTGTGGGGCTTCAAACTGAACCATAGAAGAGTTTGAAAAAATAATATCTAGGGTGTGTCCAGCTATATGAGTCGGACCTTCGTTGAGCTGGGACAGGCCTAGCAGAGATAGGTTGTCAGAAGCGTCTGTGCATCTGGGTTGGAAAGACATTCACTGTGAACATTAAAGTCTCCAAAGAGTAGGACATTTGTACATGTGTTCAATGGATGGAGTTAGTAGTTCGACCAGTTGAAGAAAAGTTGGCAAGAGGTCCTGGGGGACGATAGACTAACGCCCCTTTCCAACTAGCTTGCAGGGAGGATTCAATTCTGAAGACCAGCATCTCCATGTTAGCATTCTCACGTTGGTCCAAAATGGAGAACGTAATTCCTTCTTTATGCACAATGGCAATTGCTCCCCCAGTTTTCGTGGTTCTAGCTAGTCTAATCATCTTATACCCTTCCGGTAGTCCTAGTGTTATAGCGGGTACACAGTGGGGTTTGAGCCAGGTTTCGGTTAGAAAACCCAATTCAGGTTGGGCCGAGGACAATAGGTCCCATACCTCAAAGGCATGTTTAGGCAAAGACCGAATATTACATAAGAGATTTTTCCATCCCCTCAGTGTGGATTTAGCAGAAGTGTTTATAGGCTGGTCTGATGAGGGATGGTTTGCCTGAAATTGACAGGCCCGGCAGGCAAACGGGCCTTCTAGGTAAGGCCAAGTTTCCCGCCGAGATACGGAAAGGGGATTAGTCTGTACATGTATTAGTTGTTGTCTTGTGTAGTGTATATGCTTAGGAGGGCCACAGTGAGCGAGCAATTGGCCAAGGTCCCTGGCTCCTGGTGACGTCCTGGCACGGACGGGCGCAGACGGGCTTGCCTTTGGCGCGCCGCCGGCGTGCCCGCTGCGTGCTCCGCGCTGCATAACAATTTATGTAGAAGTGAGGGTGGGGACTAGACCACCAACCCTTGTCTACCCGGAAATGGCCTCCCTCCACACAAACGGGATTGGGGCCAACGGTGGACCGGGGAGACAGAACAGGAAGTGAGCCTGACAAAGAATGCACTCAACAGGTATTTCCCTCGTAATTCCTAAAGAAAGTGCTATTTTAAAACATTGCGTGCACAGATTAGATTGTGAAAGTTAAAAAGCATCAGTGGGCGTCAAGCAGCTAGCGCTGGGCAGATTAAAACACCAAATGCCACTACCTCATGCGCGTTGCATTTTCAAAAGTGAGTTACTGGCATGTAAAACACGCATGGTTGAAAAACTATGGAACCGTTCATTTAAGTAAGGGCTGCCTTTCATCCGGAACCAAACCAGATCAATAACCTGATTTTAAGTAAACCAAATACATTTATAGAACGTTTTAAACAAGATTCTTGAGCCCCAGGGGTCTATCAATATTACAAGACTTGCTTCTGGTGTTAAAGATAGATGATTTATTAATATGATATTGTGCACTACACTTGAACAAACGTTTTTAATAAGTTCAATACATGTGTGTCATGCATTTCAGAGCAATGTCTTAAAGTCAACCGCTAAGCCTGCAGTCCTGCCCATAAACCCGGGTACACAAAAATTGCCAACAATAGTGTACAGGTGAGAAGTGTGAGAAATACAAAGGATAGCAGGGCCCTTTTGTAACTGAAACGGGGTGAGTCCTTCAGGCACTCCTCGAAATCAACAGTTACCTTCATGCGGCCAGGGCGATCAAGGCGAGTGCAGGAATAAGGAGGCAGCAGCAAAATAAGTGGATATAAGCACAGCAGTTGAATATTGTCACACTTTAACCAGCCTTACCACCGCCCAGCTCTCAGCCCTCAGCGCTTCCGCCACTTCTGAATACAGTCTCGCTGGCAGACACTCCATAGACATAGACAATGTACAACAATACTAGGGTTGGTGCGTCATAAACACAAAAGAAAGTACAGTCGAGCCCAAAGTAATCCAACGTGCGTGACGTAAATGACCTTTATGAATATGTGGTGGCAAAAAGAAGTGTTTAGCGCGGAGTCATATTATAGTAATAGTTTAATTAAGACTTTAAATATGTAATTTGACTGGCCTATTCTACCGTTTATATTGAACACACACAGCCACCTTTGAATATGGCGGCCAAGGTAGTCCTACTGAATGGTAGAACTCCTGCACTGTCCAATGTGTGCAACTTAAAGCATGCTGATTATACAAGACCCAAAGAAATGATTAAGTAAAGCCATTTTTTGACTAAAGTACATGAAAATCATTTTTGTCTTAATACTAAATATTCATTTATAGAATGGTATCAAGTATACATAGAGACATTTGTATCTTTATCATATCTCTTTTACATATATCGACATGACAACTGATATTAAAAGAAAAAATTAAAATGTACATACATGACGATCCTCCTGGAAACAAAATGAGGAATACTCAACAATCCCTAGTTGAGCACGAGGTCACGAGTGGAGGGAAAGCAAACAAACTCAATCCCCTCTAAAAGGGAGCCCAAAACCAAACAATTATCCTACCGAAAAAAGCCCACCTCACATTCAAAGAACAGATAAAGAACCAGTGTGGAATGAGACAGTACTGCTCTGTGGGAGGAAGGGAAGAGAGGAAGGAGGGACAAAGAGACAG
The DNA here is from genome assembly GCF_964263255.1 of Lissotriton vulgaris. Taxonomy (NCBI): domain Eukaryota; kingdom Metazoa; phylum Chordata; class Amphibia; order Caudata; family Salamandridae; genus Lissotriton; species Lissotriton vulgaris. The sequence goes on along the minus strand of NC_141699.1, from coordinate 157,387,639 downwards.
GACTGACCACTAGCAAGCAAGGATTTTTTAAGGAAACTGACATAGAAAATGAAAAGCATTTGCAAGAAGGAGGATGGCCTTGCTGCCCACAGACTGATTACAGCAGGCCTCGAAGAGACAGTGCATGCACTGTCTAGCTCAACCTAAAATCTGCCCCCACCATTCCAGCCTCCCAGGGGAATTCCCGGTGTCCAGTAGGCCTAACAGGCATATATGGACTTTGTTGAGGAAAGCCTCAATGCCAAAACAACATTTACAACCTTGGGGGTAAGGTCAAAAGCGTTCAGTTGTTGCCGCTCAAACTCCAAGCATAAATATGGAGTGTGCAGAGGTGGAGGTGGAGGTGGAGGAACTGATCCTGCTACTGCGAAAGTAGATCCTCCGGAAGGAGCAGCTTTATCAGAGGACAGATGCTCAGGCCCAGGAGTTCTGGATACCAATGTCGTTGTGTCCAGTCCAAAGCCACCAGGATGACTTGGGCTCAGTCAGTCCTGATCTTCTTGAGGACCCGAGGCAGGAGTGGTATCGCCAGAATGGCATACAAGAGTCCTAAGTTCCACTCCAAGAGGAATGGGTCTCCAAGCAAGACCTACTTTTGAAAATCAAGCACGCAGAAGTGTCGATACTGCGCATTGTAGGCGATCGCAAATTGCTTGAGCCAAGTTTCTCCCCATTCTTGGAAGTATCCGTGAACCACCTCCAGGTGTAAAGCCATTCTTGGTCCACAATGCATTGGCAGCTGAGTTTGTCTGCATTGGCGTTCGGAGCTTCTGCCGGGCGTTATACAACCACAAGTATATTATGACGTTCCAGCCATTTCCAGAGGCACAAGGTCTCCTCTCACAGGAACCACTATCCCAGTCCGCCCTGCTTGTTGCAGTACTGCATGGCAGTGTGATCTGTGAACATCTGAACTAGCTTCCCTTCGATGGATGGTAGGAAGGCTTTCTACGCCAAGCGGGTGGGCCGCAACTCAAACAAGTTGATGTGGAGGTGGGGGTCTGCGGAAGACCATAGTCCTCTGATCTCCACCACTCCCAGATGGCCACCCCAGTCCAGACGTGGTGCATCTGTCCCCACTGTCAGCTCTGGGAGGGGAAGGGAGAGAGGTCTGCCAATGACCAGATCCCTTTTCAATAGCCACCACTTCAGATCTTTTCCGAAATCTGGACCTGGTCAGAGATATTACCCTGATGTTGCGCCCACTGGGACTTCAGATCCCAATGCAAAGCCCACATATGACATCTGGTGTGTTTAACCAGCAGGATGGAGAAGACCATCAGACCAAGTAGCCTCAGAGTCAGTCTCATCGAAATCTAGGCTGGAGTCTGAAACAGCGGGATCATAGCCTGAACGTCGGGAACTGTCCGCACCAAAGAGAAGGTGCAAAACTGTACCATGTTTAAAACTGCTCCAATGAATGGGAGTGTTTGGGAAGAAATCAGTTGCGACTTCAGCATGTTGATAGTGAACCCCAACGAATTAAAAAGTTTCACCGTAGTCAGAAGGTGGGACACGACTGCATGGGGTGAGCTCACCTTCAACAGCCAATCGTTGAAGTAGGAAAAGAATGGGATCCCTAACTGTCAAAGGAGAGCAGCAGGCATCACGATCACTTCTGTTAACACCCAAGGGACACCGGTAAGGCCAAAAGGGAGCATAACAAACTGAAAGTGCTCGGAGCAAACCATGAACCGCGGGTAATGCCTGTGGCCTTACAGGAACAAGGATATGAAAATAAGAGTTGTGCATGTTGAACGCTACCATCCAGTCTCCAGGGTAGCAACACCTGGCCAATGGTGAGCATCCTGAGCCTGCTCCTTTTCAGACAGGCGTTGAGAGGACGAAAATCTACAATAGGACACCTGTCCTTTTTTGGCACCAAAAGGTATGTTTGCAACCCCGCCACAAAATCTGTAACAACCACTTGTCCAAGGTGACCGCTTGCCATGCAGGTAGAAAGGCTGGAAAGGGTGTAATAAAATGGTTTGGCGGTAGCAGGAGGGGTGGAGGACTGAGCAGAGCGGTGACCCTGCTAGCCATGTGGCCTGAGGGAGCGCAATTAACGACTCGCAAAATAACATGGTGGTACATCTGGCCCCAGGTCTGTGACATGAGCCACAGTTTAACCAACTGATTGGGCAATTCCCACTCCACAGCTATTACATATAGTGGACTGATAAAGAAACTGCTGCTGAAATGTCATCAAGAAGCAATGCTAACACTGTTTAAGTCGCATGTTGGTGTGGAAAACACAAATGAGAGTTAACCCTCCTTGGTATTGCTCATTTACAAGCATCAGTTATAAAATTGTATATCACACTCGCAGAGCCACTCTCACAAATGTATTCTGCATCACCAAACTATTAAATAACAGGTCCTCCAGACTTTCATCTCATATGTTATTTTGACATAACCGAAGATCTCAGAAATCCCTTTAAGGTGCGACCACTAGATTTACAGTAGTTTCTACATTAGCTGGTTGACTTGGCCGATCAACGTATGCAAAGTTTACAAGACCAACACTTCAGCAACAGTAGATCAGAACAAGACCCTGGGGTAAACAAAGTGACTGACCGAAACATTTTTAAGAAAAGTAAGGTTCAAATATATCATTACATTTGCTTAAATCATGCAAGAATTTCCTTAGTAAAGAAAACCCTATGAAAGCCGTAAGAGTTTAGTCATGTTTGAACCAGAGTGGAGGATATGCCTCGTTATAATTCATAGGCACTCCAATGAAAGGTAAATACCACACAAAAGAGTCTATATAGAGCTGCCTTTCAAATGTTTTTTACAAGTGTACAACTAAATTATATACCTTCTGCGTATAACTGGCATATTTGAATCTGGTGTTCATATATTGCTGGAAATTATTTGTTTTTTTAATATAAAGGTGGTACAAAAGGATGCATATGTAGGTGTATTCTACATGTTAGTAATAGGTAGGCAAAATAAAAACATACACACAAACATTTGCAATGCAATAGGTCTCGCATTAATTAAGTTTGAGCTATTGGCATTGCTAAATATTGCAACACCAATTGCAACAAAAGTCTATAAATTGTAGGTCAAAAAAATGTGTACTTATTTTTGTAGCAATGATGGCATGCTGCTCTTTAGGTGGATATGTTTAAAAGTAAAGTGCGCCATACTGCGATTGCTACAATAGTTAATTGTGGATGCGTTAACAATTGATGTGTGCACTGATGGCTAGTGGTGTGTGTACCTGTAGAAATTGTGCACTGATGGCTGGTGGGGTGTGTGCCTGGTGGAAGTGTGCACTGCCGGCTGGTGGTGTGTGTGCCTGGTGGAAGCGTGCACTGACGGCTCGTGGTGTGTATGCCTGGTGAAAGCCACAACCACACATACAACCAAATGCACAACCACACAGACAACCACACACACACACAGACAACCACACAGACAACCACACCCAACCACACACACACACAACCACAAGTACACACACAAGTACACACACAACCACACACACACAACACAAACAACCACACACACACACAACCACAACCACACACACAACCACACACACACAACCAAAAACACAACCACACACACACAACCACACACACACACAACCACACACACAACCACACACACACCACATACAACCACACCGTCAGTGCACTTTTTCACCAGGAACAGACACCATCAGTCATCAGTGCACGCTTTCATCGGGCAGAAACACCACCAGCCGTCAGTGCACGCTTTCACTGGGCACAAACAACACCAGCCGTCAGTGCACGCTTCCACCAGGAACACACCACCAGACGTCAGTGCACGCTTTCACCAGGTACACGCACACCACCAGCCATCAGTGCACGCTTTCACCAGGCATACACACCACTAGCCGTCAGTGCGCGCTTCCACCAGGCACACACACCACCAGCCGGCAGTGCACACTTCCACCAGGCACATACACCACCAGCCATCAGTGCACAATTTCTACAGGCACAGACCCCACCAGCCATTAGTGCACACATCAATTGTTAACACAGCCACAATTAGCTATTGTAGCAATCGAAGTATGGCGCACTTTACTTTTAAACATATTCATCTAAAGCGCAGCATGCCACCATTGCTACAAAAATAAATACACATTTTTTTGACCTACAATTATAGACTTTTGTTGCAATTGGTGTTGCAATATTTAGCAATGCCAATAGCTCAAACTTAATTAACGCGAGACCTATTGCATTGCAAATGCTTGTTTTATAATGCTAATATATGCATTGCAGAAAAAAGGAAACGTTGATCAATTTCAACATCGTGCTTACACACAGAAGATGTGTCCATTTTTTGGTGTCCAGTTTGACCAAAACCATTTACTTGGACCATTTCAAACCTAAATTTCACAGAGATAATTCTCAAATTTGGGGGCGTTTCTTATGCTCAAAGTGTTTTGGGTTAAGTCCCCTTGAGTGATTCTGCACAAATTTTCCACTGCATGACATCCATACTGTTCTTTTACCATTCTTACGACCCCAGCAGTCTTAATAAGGGTGATTCCTTGGTTTTTGGGATAGTATGACCGTATATGTTAAAAACTGTTAGAGAACTGCTATTAAAATTAATTAACAGTCCCATTGAGTCGGGTGAACATATATGTCTAGCTTCTTGACCACACAGGTCGATGATAGTTTCACCTATACTATTAAGTCACCAGAAGGGCGCCCCACCCCTAACACTCTGGCTTCCTGACTAAAATCCACATACCCTGACCAACACACCGGAGTGGTGGCCCATGTCTCCTGGAAGCTACAAATATTAAAGTTTTTATTGAACCGCCCCCCATAAGTGGTCAGAGAGCTTAGAGCTCCAACCTGCTACGTTCTAAGGTAGGATGTGTACCTGTTCTTTAGCAGTCTTGAACTCTACAGAGCTCACGGACCCTATTTCAATATGTGACCTTCCAGTAATGCCCTCATTATCATAATTCCCAGGGTCTAAGTTGCTTATCTCAAATACTAATTTAGAGCCAATCCTTTTGTTTTGATTGTCATTTGTAAACTTACACTATATATTGCACGTCGCTGAGAAAACAGCATTTCCCACCCTCCCCTACAAGGAACACATAGTTAGACAGGCATTATGTTTAAAAAGGAGAGAAATGGGTGGACTGGGGGAGCGTGGCCAGCACCATGACTGGCTAGGACGTGACTCTCCGGAGCTCCGGCGAGCTGTCTCAATATCCGTCTTACATACCGTCCCAAGTCACACCAAATTGACGCAGGAGCTGCCCCTGACCAGTCGGACCCCGTGGTGACCACTTTCCCGAAGATCTAGCAGCGGACTGCACCGAGGCGCCGACTTGAAGACGAGCCCCCGGGAACCATGGTGTTGGCAAGATGGCGGCTGCCGAGGCGGAGGTCCGTGATTGGCGCTGATCTAGGGTTTCCCGATCTGCAGGAGACCCGCAAGTAAGTGGCGCCGCTGTCTGGGCCGGGTACAGGTGCCCCTGTGGAGATTCGGGCTGATCGGAGGCGCCGGTGAAGTATTTGGGGGCCCCGTCGGGTCCGGTACCCTTCACCAACGTGGTGGCGGGCGCGGCCCTGCGGAGCTGAGGCCGTCTTACAAGCCACCCCTCACACGGGTCCAGCGGAACACGGGGCGAGTCGGTGAGGAGTGCTTGGAGGGCCCCGGGGGCAGTAGAGACTGTAGGGGAAAGCCGCCTGATCCCCTCTGAACATCGGAGCCTTTACCAACATGGCGGCCGTTGCCGCGAAATAGTGCGTGGTACACCGCGGCTTGGATCCCGGCTGTCCCCCCCGTGCCTAAGACACCCACCCCTCTGTGCACAAACACTGCCGACAGCTGGACCACAATTTCGACACAGGAGGAGATCGCCCCGTGACCTGTGGGGAGGTCCAAAGAGGCTATCGTCACGCCGCCGGGGGGGCCCGGGCGATGAGCAGCGGTGACACGGGAGGTGTAGATCCGGACAACGTCCAGAGGTGTGGAGAAGCTCGCGGGGCACCGCTGTGAGATTGCGTGGCACAGGGAGAACATCAAGTTGGCGGTCGGTGCCGCGAGCCGGGGAGGGAGTGGCCCATGACCCAGCCTGTGACCCCCTTGCGGCCCAGACGCTTTTTGGCGGCCCTGCCACACATGGACATCCACCTGGTGGGGCGCTCAGGCGAGGCGGTTACCCATCGTATGCCTGCCTTCCTCTGCTGATGCCTGGCCCAGATACAGGACTCGCCACTCACTGCCCCGGGGCTAGGGGCCCGACTCCTGGAAGTGGCTAACAGAGAAGAGGGGATAGATAGACCTTCCTGGCACCTCCCGCCGGTGACCCGGCCAGCAGGACAAGTGGAAAGGGGGACGACGGTGTCCCGTGGGACCCATGTGGTGAGGCTCTTACACCTACACCCTTGAGAAGACGCGGAGACGGCGGACCATCCTCTAGGCTGTGAATAGCGCCCGGGACCTAGGGGGACTCACCATTCGCCTAGAGTGCTTAACGCGCTGATCCAGCGGGCCATGGGGAAGAAAGATATACCGCCGAAGGGGCCCAAACAGGGGCCCATGGACAATTTTGCCGCCCCGCGTCCGGTGGCGGAGGGCCTCCATACCGCGTCAGGCGCGCACTCGGACACAGAGTTGCTGATGGGGGCCATCCAGGCTTCACGGACGGATATTCAGGAGTCCAGAGCGGCCCTGGAAGTAAAGATAGGAGAGGTGTGCTCGGAAGTGACACTCCTGAGACAGGATTCCGGAACCTATCCGACAGGGTTACCTCTGCAGAGACGCGGATGGGCGAGGCAGAAGATTCAATCACTACCCTCCGAAAGGACATGGCAGAGCTCAAGGCATCCCACCGCCAACTTCAATGGAAGGTTGACGATGCCGAAAATAGAGCGCGACGCAACAACCTGCGCTTTGTTGGCTTTAGGGAAGGAATCGAGAAAGCCGACATGGTATCCTTCCTACACACGTGGCTCATGGAAACTTTCCCAGCGGTGCAATTCTCACCCTGCTTCATTATTGAGAGGGCGCACAGGGCCCTCCTGGCAAACCCTCCGGAGGGGGCAAGACCGCGACCAGTCATTGCGCGTTTTCTTAATTTCGCTGACAGAGACCTTATCCTGAGAGAGGCGAGGAAACTGGGTGAGATTTGTCTAGAAAATGCACATATCATGGTCTTTCCGGACTACAGTCAGGAGGTCCAGAAACAGCGCCGCTCCTTCGACTCCGTGAAGGCGAAACTCAGAGACTTAAAGATCTCATACATGCTCCTCTTCCCGGCGAAACTTAAGGTGCTGTACAAGGAGCAGTCACTTTTCTTCACCCACCCGGAGCATGCCTGGCAATGGCTGGAGGAGCGCCCGATCCTCAAAAGCAGAGAAACCGTTGGCCGAGATCTTCTGGACAGGTCCCTACGAAGTACAACCCAATGGGAAATACCGAAGGCACAAAGACTAAAATCAAAGAGGTCTAAGAGGCAAATCCCGACGACACCCTATCGAGGCCGGGGTACGGGAAATACGCGGAAAGGGTGTTCGGCCTCCCCGAAAGGTGCTGCCGGGACAGGCTCAAGATTTGTTGCCCTACGATCCACTGCTCGCTCAGAAGGCGAAGACAAGGAAGGCCTCGATAGCCGCATATCTGGAGGGGAAGAAGAGGAGGAAGGGAGTCAATCTGTTCACCCGCTGGTGGAGGAGATTCCAGTGCTGGAGCAGGACTTATCTGGACAGCATAGTGCGCCCGAATCAGAGACTCAAGACTTCAAATCATGAATCGTGGAGATTCGGGCCACTGAGCGTGCGCTGTGAGGTGAAGATATCCTCATGCTGGCACAACCTTTGAACGGTGGTGCACTTGGAAAATGGAAACGGCAGCCCGACAGAGGAGAGCACGCAAGTTGACACGCTTCCCTGTTTTACACGTTTTACTGTTCTTTGGTTCTTTGAAGGGAGGGATCTGCGGGTGGGCGACAGGCCTACTCTTACGGAAAGTTATGTCCTGTGTTAGGATGAGACTGGAAGGAGAGGGAGGGGGGAGGGAGAGGGGGATTTCAAGTTCATTCAGGTAGGGGAACGGGTGGGAACAGTTGGGGAAGGGAGACAACAATCGAGATAATGCAGCAGCGCACATTGCACCTCCACACCGCGTACACATGCCAGAGTCTAACCACATGCAACCATCACATCTATCAATGGCAAGTACCTTAGACAACTCACACTGGGGAGGTAAGGGACTGAGCGTCCTCACATGGAATGTCAACGGATTAGGCTCTAAGGTTAAAAGGGGCCTTGTGAACGCCTACATGAAAAAGGCGACCCGGATATCACCTTACTACAGGAAACGCACCTCAAAGGTACACAATGTGCCTTCATCGCTAGAGGCCGATATAGAGTTCTGGCACACGTGGGCTATACATCGGACTCCAGAGGGGTAGCAGTTATTATAAAAAAGTCCACACCATTCTGCGCTACACGCACCTGGATTGACCCAGAAGGGACGTATGCGGGGGTACAGGGCACCTGGAATAGGCACACGTACACGTTAATTTCAGTCTATGCACCTCCTAAATTACAGACCTGTACGCTCACAGCGCTTGCGAACATCCTGTTAGATACGGCAGACACTATACAGGTGGTGGGAGGTGACTTCAATGATGTTATGAACATAGGTCTCGACAGATCCGGTGACGCAGGGAGGGAAGGGCACCAGACCACACCGTTCAAGCAGATGTCCAATATAGGCCTTACGGATGTCTGGAGGTGGCTACACCCGGCACAGCGAACCTACTCATACTACTCCGGGGCACACAGGGTGTTCTCACGACTTGACTATGCTGAATATAAGGCCAGAGGCTTATCGGACCACTCGCCTATGTTTGTAAAGGTAGGTCGCAACCAGGGCAGGGGCACATGTTCATGGCGCATGGCGGCGTGGGATCTTCAAAATGCTACTGTACTGAGGGGTATACGAACGGACATGAAGATATATATTGCAGAAAATGAGGGCACAGTGGAATCGAGCGTCACCCTCTGGGAAGCCCTAAAACCGGTACTACGAGACAGGATAAAATCCAGACTGGGTGAGGAAAGACGTAAACTTCAGGCCGAGGTCGCTGCCCTAGAACAGGCTATCCTGAGATGGGAGAGGGAATATCTGACCCATAAAAACAGCGAGACTCTCAGGCGGCTACTCGATGCCCAGAGACATTATAGGGAACTAGCAACTAACGAGGCCAAGATCCAATTCCTCGCCTCCCTCCACCGTCTGTATGACGTGGGCGACAAGTCTGGAAAACTTTTAGCGTGGCTTAGTAAAAAGGAGCGAGCGGCTAGATGAGTAGACAGTATTGATACCACCGACGGGACTACTGTTAACACCGACACCGAGATAGCAGAAGCATTTGCTGCGCACTATGAACAGTTCTATGCAACGCAAGACCTGGTAGCTTCTGAGGAAGCACTACAATATTTGGATCAGACGGCCCTACTGGTCCTACCCCCCAAGGCCCTAGGGGCGCTGGAGGCGGACATAACAACCGATGACATCACGGACGCCATTGCCAAACTGAGGCCGGGCAAAACCCCGGGCCCGAACGGTTTCCCGGCCGAGCTCTTTAAGCGAATGGCGGACCTCTTGACTCACCATCTTAAAGGCCTCTTTACTGGTGCCTTCCAGGAAGGGCAGCTCCCTCCGGATCTTGCTATGGCAACGATTGTCCCGATATACAAGGAGGGCAAGCCACGGGAGAACTGTGCTTCTTACCGTCCCATCTCTCTGCTCAACACGGAAGTCAAACTATTAGCAACCATCCTGGCCGTCCGATTGAGAGCGGTTATTCCAGGCCTTATACACTTAGACCAATCAGGCTTCTTGCCAGATAGGGCGACTAAACTGAACCTTAGGAGAACCCAGAATTGGCTACAGGAAGTACAGGGACGGAGCGAACCACATTGGTTCCTTTCCTTGGACGCCGAGAAGGCATTTGACGCGGTACACTGGCCATTCCTGTTTGCAGTGCTACTCAAGTTCGGTTTCGGACCAAACTTTATCAAATGGGTCCGGCTCCTCTACACGGCCCGAAGGTCAGGGTGAGGGTCAACGGGACAATGTCGCGTGAGTTCCTGATTCAGAGAGGCACCCGACAGGGTTGCCCCTTGTCTCCCCTCCTTTTCACCCTAACTATAGAGGTACTCGCAGCCAGGATCCGACAAAACAGGGACATCTCTGGTTTTACAGGCAGCGACATGGACCTGACACAAGAAAAGATCTCGCTATATGCAGATGATGTCTTGTTATACATAACTAAACTTGAGACCACCATCCCAGAGCTATTTCGGGAGCTAGAACAGTACGGTGGGCAGGCGGGACACAAAAGAAACTGGCACAAGTCTATCCTCTACGACCCAGAGGGGCGAGACCAATGGGGGAGACTACCGGAGAGACTACTGACAACCACCGAAGGCTTCCAATACCTCAGGATTTATATAACCTTGAGTGCGACCCTCTCTTTCCGTAGAAACCTGGAATGGATCATGCTGAATGCGGTAGCAGATATGGACCGTTGGAGACAGCTCCCACTTACACTCTTAGGCAGAGCGGCCATGTACAAAATGATCACCTTACCCAAATTCCTCTACGCACTGCAAAACGAGTACTATCCAATATCCTCGGCGATCTTCGCCAGGATTCATGCAAATCTGCGATCCTTCCTGTGGCTAGGCAAGGATGCTAGGGTGGCTCTGTCCACGCTTCAGAGACACCAATACAGTGGGGGGATCTCGCTCCCTAACCTAGAGGCCTACTAATGGGCAGAACACTTGACACCAATCAATGACTGGCTCCACGCCCCGGCGGACCACCCGACTTACGCCCTGGAGAGAACAAAACTGTCGTCCAAAAACCTATTGTGCTATCTCTACGGGAGCGCAAAAAGAGCACACCTTCTCCCGGCGACGTCTATAACACTTAACGCTTGGACAAAGGCCACAAGACGCATGGGATGGGATAAGAGACCCACGCGGCAGACACCGCTGTGGCACATATTTTAAAACTTTAATTCCTTACCCTGAGCTCTTTGCTGGGCTATTTGCCAAACAAGCATCCCACATTCAGCGGATTTAGCGCTGCTTCGTGGAATTGTTATTGACGGCCGCCATCGCCAGTCGCGAGACCACGCCCACCTGACAGGCCACGCCCACCCCTCCTCTCCCTAAATGTGCTTTCCACGCAAGCGCAGCGGACGAGCGCAGCGGGAGCGCCGTTTGCGCACCGAAGGCGCACCTAAGGCAAGCCCGTCTGCGCCCGTCCTCGCTAAGTCATCGCCTCTAGCCAGTCCCCCTGGCCGTACTCCGTCACCACCCCTCCACTACGATAAAGAGCAACTACTTGCATGGAACCCTGGACGGTCCTGCGCTAACATCACAGGTAGGCCTGGTCACACTTGCCTACAATGTCAAACCTGCGGTTTTACTACCGCTACCCCCCATTCTATTCGACAACTACTAGAACCTGATAACACCACCTCCATCACGATCCTTCACCTCAACGTGAGGTCGCTAGCCAAACACCACCTTGAGGTCAATACCCTCATTCTGGAAGAAAACCCTGACATCCTCTTCCTCTGTGAAACATGGTTACGGGATGGCACCTCCACCATTCCCAACCTTACGCTACCTGACGACTACCTTATGTCGACCATTAATAGAGATGGAAGAGGAGGCGGTATCGCTATAATCTACAAGAAAATGTTTTCTTGCTCATTCGCCAAGGAAGAAATACCAGACTGTGAAAGCGCCCACTTTAAAATCACCATAAATCCCAATTTCACTGTGTTGGGTCTCTACATCTATCGCCCGCCTGGCCCCGCTTCAAAATTCATTGATGCTCTCCTTGAGACAACTACCTCTTTAATCACTAAAAATTCAAACTTCACGATCCTAGGAGATCTCAATCTTCACTTTGACCTGCTAAATGACGCTACGATCAAAAATCTCCTCGCGGATCTCTCCGCACTGCAACTTAATTCTTTTATTTCCACCTCAACGCACCTAGCTGGCCACATCCTAGACCCAGTTTTCTCAAACTTGGAAAAACTTACTTCAGAGACTCCCTTACCGATGGTATGGACTGATCACTTCCTCATTAAATTGGCCATACTGGTCAATAAAAGCAGGCACAATACCGCCTCGACCAGTCGTCTAAAAAGACCATGGCACAAATTGTCTCGTAATGACCTCCACACCACCCTAGGAGAATTCCACCATGACACTAACTCGGACATCAACGCCAACTACAGTGCGTCTCATGAGTGGATCACGGGAGGGCTAGATATCCTCATTCCAGCAAAATGGTCAAAAGGACGTAACTCTCCATCCAACCCCTGGTACAAAGACACCCTTAAAACCTTACGCAAAGATTGCAAAAGGGCGGAGCGCCTTTGGCGAAGGGAATATAACATGGAAGAAAAATCAAACTACTTACTTCTACAAAAAACGTACAACAAAGCCATCCGTGCTGCGCGGACTGCCTTCTACGCTGACAAAATCGAATCTAGTCCCACCCCTGCTAAAGAAGTCTTTAAACTCGTGCAAGAACTTCAGAGCAGCAAATCTCCCCTCCCTAGTATCTCATCCGCGCAACAATGTGAAGATCTTGCTTGGTTCTTTGTCGACAAAGTACAGAAAATCTATACTTCTTTTCCTCAGCACTCCCCTAGCCCTACCAGCAGCCCTTCTCCTCCTCCCAACTACTCTACCCTGACTTCCATCCCGGAAATCTCCGGTGATAACCTCATCAAACTATGCAAAAAAGTCAAATCTGGTTCCCCGGCAGACCCCATGCGCCTGGCTCAATTCTTAGAGTCACTCAACTTCTTCCTACCAGCACTTACCTCTATTCTGAACCTCTCCTTTACCTCAGCGTGTGTACCATCTGCCTGGAAGCAAGCGTGGGTTTCACCCATCATCAAGAAACCCACCCTAGACCCATCAAAACCGGAGAATTTTCGACCGATCTCCCTGCTCCCATGGCTGTCCAAACTCGCTGAAGCGCATGTGAACAGTACTCTATCCCAGCACATGGTCAATAACATCATTCTGGACCCATCTCAAAACGGGTTCAGACCAGGCCATAGTACTGAGTCTGCTCTCCTGGCCACCACAGAGCACCTCCGAACGATTTTAGACGCCGGTCAAAGTGCTGCGCTGATTCTTCTGGACCACAGCGCGGCCTTTGACACGGTATCCCATGGCATTCTTCTCAATCGTTTGGAGACATTTGGAGTATCTGGCCATGCTTTGGATTGGTTCCGATCATTTCTCGAAAACAGATCCTTCCGAGTCTCTGCCCCTCCCTTCTTATCCAGACCCCAATCCATTGCACAGGGAGTTCCGCAGGGCTCTGCGTTGAGCCCATCCCTTTTTAATCTCTATGTCCAGCCTCTGGCGGCAGTGGCCATAGAGTGGGGCCTGACATTAGTGTCGTACGCCGACGACACACAGCTGGCCATCGCTCTTTCAGAAGGTCCATCCAACTCTTCCTCTAGCTTCAAAAACTGCCTCTCCACGGTTGCCCAATGGATGACAATGAACTGTCTACAACTCAATGCTGGTAAAACAGAGGTGCTACTCCTTGGCAAAAACACCAGCCTCTGGAATGAGCACTGGTGGCCGTCCTCCCTAGGCACCATCCCCTCTCCCAAATCCCTAGTGAAAAATCTAGGCGTTTGGATGGATGCCTCACTCAACTTTCAGGCCCACACCAAAAAAGTGGCTGGCACCTGTATTGGCCTGCTGAGGAGCCTTAGCCACATACTTGGCTTTTTCGACGGCAAAACTCACCAACTTATTATTCAAGCCACCATCCTCTTGCGTCTTGACTACGCCAATGTACTCCTTCTTGGTGCCAACAAAAGTGAGGTTGCACGACTCCAACGTGTGCAAAACTCTGTGGCCAGAACTCTGGTCGGCCTCCCCCGTAGGTGCTCAGCCAGAGCGACCATCAAAAAACTACACTGGCTACCCGTTGATTCCAGAATCAAATTCAAGACTCTCATCATGACCTTCAAAATCCTCAAACTCGATACCCCCCCTCTGCTTCGACCACTTCTTACCCCCCTATGCGCCGTCACGGAACCTAAGATCTTCTAATCAAAACCTTCTATGCGTCCCGCGCATAAAACTTTGCCGCATGGGAGGCCGCTCCTTCAGGTTTCTTGGAGCAAAACTTTGGAATGATCTGCCGCAACACATCGCAACACATCCGCTCCATAGAAAGCCTACCGGCGTTCCGGAAAGCAGTAAAAACCTATCTATTCCCTCTCCCGTAATGTCCCTTGTCATCCTTCTTCCGCTTAGGCCAGGTTCTTGGTGCAGTAGTGTGGCTCACTGGTTAGAGGCGGCAGACCCGAGAGCAGAGGACGGCCCGGGACCAGGGTTCGATTCCCGACGCGGCAGGTTTCTGGACCAGGGTCAGCGGACTCGATAATTCTCTCGCCTCGGTGCCCACTCTGATCAGCGATCACACTCGGCAACTCTGGGCATAAGCTTGCCTCATCTGCACTAACGGCCCCACCAGACCGCCGGGGATGCCTGGTCTCACCCTGGAGATACCCATTAAGGGACCATCACTCAGGGAAGCCAGGAAGGGTTTCGCAGCGGTCGAAGCGCGGAGATACTCCTCCGGGAGTCGATCCTAGCGCTATATAAACTTGCAATTAATTAATTAATTAATTAGCGCCGGGACACCTCATTGCTGGGGCAGCTGTTCGCGCTCTACCAAAACTATAGAATAGAATGGTTGCCGGAGCTTAACAAGCTGCGAGGTTTCCAAAAGTGGAACGATATTGGCATCTCCACTATCGGAGATGTGATAGCCAAAGGGGAGCTGAAATCTTTTCAGGCACTCAAATCAGAGTTCGGTCTCCATGCTACCCAGCAGTTCAAATACATCCAACTCCGACATGCATGGCGAGCCCAGAACATCACACTCACAGATATCCCAGAATATGCACCGCTAGAGGGGCGGCTCCTCCAAGAACAGATAATGGGGAAGGCAGTCTCCCTCACCTATAAAACTTTAACTAATAATATGTTGGGGGACCTAGCGAAACTCAGCGGCACGTGGGAGGCAGAGGTGGGAGAAATGGAAGACCTGGATTGGGAAATAGTCCTGATGCATCCACGAGAGGTGGCAATCAAATCAAGACTGAGACTCATTCAATTTAATGTACTCCATAGAACTTACTATGATAGACTGCGGCTTAGCAAAATGGGAAGGGTAGACGACCCGCGGTGTCTTAGATGTCACCAGGGCGAGGGGGACTTCTATCATACTATCTGGACGTGTGACACAATACAAACGTACTGGACACAGGTATTCAAGGAGTTGGAGGAGGTCCTGGAGGTTTCGATCCCACGGGACCCCAAGCTGGCACTGCTAGGCATGACTAATGAGGTAGACCTGACTCGCCCACTGCTTACATTCCGAGTCCTTGCGTTAGTTGTAGCAAAAAGGGACTGTGCAAAACATTGGGGGGCACCGGAACCGCCGGAACTGGAGGAGTGGAGGAGAGGATTAGATCTGTATATGGCAGCTGAGAGGGTTACCTAAAAGGCAAGGGGGTGCCCCAAAAAATTCCGGAGAGTTTGGTCCAAGTGGTGACACTACCACGAGCTGGATGGGGGGGGGTGTGTGAGGGGGGTGTTTTTTAGATGGGGGTAGGTTAGGCCACGGGGACATCCTTGACATCACTATTATGGATAAGATAAGACAAGGAAAAAGCGGTGAGTGCCATGTGGCACCGGAAATCTGAGGGTCCAAACTGTGACAGACTCTACGGACATGGAGAGATGGGGAGAGGGCTTTAGAAATGTCACTGCTGCTAGTCTCGCCTTTGTATTGTTGGAGGGTAACTAAAGTGTTTGTTGGTTTATCGGGGGGTGGGTGGGGTTAAAACAGAAAAGCAGTTGCTCGGAATGCTCATTAGATGCTCACAATGGTACATGAGTCTGTATTTTCAGTTCTTTGACACAACTTGCCGCCCAACTCAGGGGTGTGGGCTAAACGGCTGTGTGTTCTTTCCTAACGGTGAGATGCGCTAATATTGGTGAATAACTGAAATACCTGATTGATTGCTGGTGGCTTCCTGTGAATCTGCAATAAATATTTATATAAAAAAAAAAGAAATTGTGGACTGGCTCCTTTGACGATTCTAGGAGCAACCTTGAGTCAGTTAGAAACATTTCAGTTTAAGGCAACAGATTAAACACACATCTCACTTCTAGCACTCTTCTGTTCACCTGGTTCTACGGGCAGTTGTATGACGTAATCCTGCATGTGGTTAGCATTCATGCATTTACAACGCAGGTATTAGAACGAACAAGTTGTTATGACGTGGTCCCTTAGCATGTAAGTCGTTACAATGATTTGTGTTAGGGGGCCGCAGGACTTTGGAATAGTATAATTTACTATTCCTACTCCAGTCTGCGCAACAGTAGGGAAGGCGATGGACTTAAAATTCAACACCAGTCCAACAACGCTCCCCCTACAGCAAGTCGATGGCAAGGCACTGATGATGATTCCCAGGAAGAAGAGCTCGGATTACTAGTAATTTCCTTCCCCACCATGGGATTTTCTCTGGTGCTCAATAAGAGCAGAATATTAATCCCACCCTAAAGAAAGAGGAGGAAAAACCAGGTGAACAGAAAATCTGCCAGGGCAATTAAGCAAGGGGTTTGTCACACAATAGTGCTTCCTTGGAGTCAGTAGAGTAATGCTTGGCAAAGATATTGAAATCAACGCTTCACAAGACTCTGAAATGTGTGGGTGTGTTTCTCATGAAAGCAGTAGTGGACTGCTTTCCCTGGTAGGATGCACTTTGTTCTTCCCTATGCAAGCCTGGTTAGCCTTTTGGTACCATAATTATACAAGACACCATGTGTCTTGTGCCATGCGCTTTACGGAGGCATTTAACCTCCAAAGGATGTAGAGCCATCATAGCTGGAAAATGGATGGTAATGATGCTACTTGAGGGAGACCATGGCTGAAATGGCTGGTGGTGCTCACACCAACTCCTCTTCAGCTCAGTGCTCTGTTATTTATTCCATGTGTCAAATAGTTTTACCACCCGCCCAGTGTTCCAGAGAACATGTGTCGGGTGGTGTGAGCTGGTGTTAAGAGAAGCAGACCAGAAAAAAAACCTGATACCCAAGGAAGTACAGGGATGGCCCACAGGGACTACCTCTGTTGTTTCTCTAGGTGGATTTGTGGTTAATGACACAAAATTGTAACCGTCAGTTACAGTCTGCCATTCCTTGCCTGCTCCGTATGTTTCTGGAGCAACTAGCGCAGCCTTGGGTGGTTTGAAAAGCCCCACAAGCATGAAGAGGAGCTGATGGGAACATGAATGAAGAGGGCTAAGGAGGAGCAGCTCCTTAAGCTGTGCACTAGTCACCAAAGCACAGGGAAGGACTGCTCTAAAACCGTTACTCAAAACATTTTTACTACTGCGAGATGATTTAGGCAACTTCTAACTAACTTTCATACTCCCCTATTTGGGCAAACTGCACCATTAGCTTGTCTTTACACAGTGCCAACATTTGCAGAAGGTACTAGATGGATTCTTTCCAGGGGCAGGGGAGTTTAGCCTGGATCTCTGCACAAAATTAGTTATCAGTAGCTGCTAGATTATCTGAGGAGACTTGTGCTTGTTGGTGTGTGGTTTTATAACAATGTTGTCTGCTTCTGACATCATCAATGATGTAATTCTCCTCTCCAGACTGGTGGAAGCTGGGTTTACTGGCATCATACAGGTATGGCTAGAATAATTCTTGACCGGCAGGACCAAAACTGTAATTTAGGCATTATTTAACTCCGCAACCTCATATGATCAGCTGTTGTGTTCCTGAGAGATAGATATAGTCTTCATTTTTTAATATCTAAATGTGGTCATAGCTAACTAGCTTCATTGTGCCATGTTCCAGTTTGACAAATACACTGGCAACACCTGGCTGACCTTTGGCATCTCTTAACCAACCAGACCTGAGGAACGGATATCTGCGTCAACCACTGTGACTGTTTGTTTATCACTTTTCGGTCAATGTTAGTTGACTTCTTACAAGTTAGGCTGGCCAAGACATTGATCCTTATCAACAGGAATGGTACCTCTAGATAGAACCTGGCCCTCAGGTCGGATGCAACGGGCTCTGCACCTGAGTCTTCAAAGAATGTACGTATCCTTGGCCGACTAACTGATGCAGAATTATTGCTGGCTACTTAGGTAGCCAACATCTTCAGCAGTTCCTTTCTGCAAATAAAACAAAGCAAGCACTGCCCCTCCTCCACTTCTGCCAATAAATACTTAGGTGTCCCTGTGAAGCTTCTGGATGTGCTACAAGTGGTGCAGAATGATGTGGACCAGCGCGGCTACTTACCAGAATTCCAAACCCTCACCATGTCAGTCCTATTCTCCCCTCCATTCAGTAATATCCTGTGCGCAGGGGTGCTCCTTAAATCCTTGGTCCCTATCCAAAGTACAATTTATCAAACAGCTGCTGTAAATTCAGGACCTGATTTCAGATGGCACAGCCTACAATTCAAACTGTATCTTACCCATCTCTCCCTTATGGAAGCCCCTTTAGACAGCACTTTTCTGGTTGCAGCTGCCGAGGTACCGAATGCACTTCTCCTGACTTTGCGCATGGAGTCCTGTTTGTTTGGAATTTGAAAAGACCAGAAAAGTTGAATCTTACATCAGTAAACCATGCTTCTTCTGCTTTTTATTCTTCCATTTTCTTTTTAGTTGTTGCAATAACTAGTCAGAATCTCTGGCCTCCACTGCTGTTTTATTTTCCTGGCTTTTCTCTAGGTGGGTGTTATACAGCTTTCAGAAGTTTTTGCATAGGCCGTGCTCCTCAATTAAAATGAATATATCTTAACAAAATAGACTCACATAGGTTACGCTTTCTGAAATAAAACATTATAATCCAAATTTATGAGATTGAAGGTAAGGTTAATGTAGATTTTGAAGCTGTTCTTCATCAGTAGCAAAAATCCCCAAATCCTATGCGTCTGAAAAGATCCTAAAATATACACACAACAGTTGACACGCTATACCATCATGTTATCAAGTCTCTTTTAAAGAGAATAAAGGCCTCAAAGCAGACTTGGTGGGGCCTGAAGCCTTAGTCTATTAGTCACTTACTGATGGATGACAGAAGAAAAAATAAAACCGCTCGAGTGGTAGGTCCGTCCTGTCAGACTTGAGCAGTCACTAAGATTTCCATTTTAACTTTTATGTCATGGGAGAAGGAACATGGAATTGCCAAACTATGAAATCAAATCAATAAAGAGCCCTTTTCTGGACACTTCATTTGTCCAAAAGAAGAAGTGTTCATTCCAAACAAAGTACACAAACTGCTATGCAAACCAAACAATTTCTGCTTCTGTTCCTTACTGCTTGGCAGCAACAGACTATACACCAGACAATGGCACTTCTAAGTATGAATATGATGAATGTCTTAAAGGTAAAGCAATGGAAAAAGCTTTCTTCTGACTTGACTTACTGGACTACAAAGAGGAAGAAGAGCATTTGATGAGGTGCCAGGATGGCATCCTGTGGAAAGATGTGGACATCCACTTTAGGAACAGACAAACGCACCCCCAAATACCTTAAACTAGGGTACACCCAATGAGTGAGCCAAGGAAGTTCCCTGGAAAAACCGTATCGACGAATCTCTGAAACTTCTAGGTCTCTAGGTGTTGAGGATCTTTGTACCACTCGGAGTCCAGGAGATCATGCATTACGTGGCATGCATGGGCATGAATTAAGGGAAGGTGGAGTCCAACCACGAAGAAACAACAGTGTCCTGGGGGTGCTATGCCGATGACCAGACTCATCTTTTGACCTTGAAACCTAAACATTGCTGACCTGAGGTCTGATGTCCCTCTGGGCATGAACGCTGCCAACCCTCTGCATGGACTCAGCAGAATACGGGGCTCACTGTGACACAACTGCTTTCAGCGTAGAGGTTTCAAGGGAGGAGTTTCAATCAGCTCAAAGCTCTCTCACTGCTAGCACACCTCAGATGAAGACCTGTATTGCCAGAGAGTCTTGCATTCCAGAGACATGACTGCTAAGGGCATTGAACCATCAAGAAAACCCTCTAATGTCGAAGCACTACAAACAATGAGCCGACCCCAAACATCAAGACACTCTCAACATTGAAATGCTAAATGGCGACCGAGTTGAATGGAATGTTCCTTTTTGAAGGGAGAAACCTGGGTAGATCAAGGGCAGCACATCGCAGACCGAGGTAGAGGCATGTCCCGTTCCTGCCATTTGAAGCCCTAGCCCCATTCTAGGACAGGGAAATCCCACATAAAAGCCCACAATAGCTGCCTATAACTTAGCATTAGCCTTCAACCAAGTGATTTCTGAAAAACTGCTTAAACGCCTCACAGTGAGGGCTAGTAAAATAGACCCACCTTTCGACTGTCTCGCCACAAGAGGAAACACTGTCAACAAGCCGTGAGCGTGCACATCTCGAAACCGGAAGTTCAGGAGCGTCACGTCACGCCTGTCGTGCGGTGGGACTTCCGTCTTCTGCGAGAAGCCCGCGCCCACGGAGTGGATGGCCCAGGAGCAGTGGTGACGCAGGGCTCCCAGGCCTGAGGGAGAGCCCTGCGGTGGCAGCAGAAGTCAGGAGTGGCGGCTTAGGCTACTGATGCGGTAAGTGGGGCTTAGTTGTGGGGGGGGCGGCGGTGTGGGTGCACGTATGTGTGTGCGTCTGTGTGTGTGTGTGAGTGGGGGGCGGCGGCGGTGTGTGTGTATGTGTGTGTGTCTGTGTGTGTGCGCGCATCTGTCTGTGTGTGTATGCGCGTGTGTGCGTGCCTTCGGCCGGCCTCAGTAACGCTGTGTGTGTGTGTGTGTGTGTGTGTGTGTGTGTGCGCGCGAAGCCCGTCCACAGACCCTAAGCGGCTCGTGCCCCGGTCTGTCTCCCTTGGGAGGCAAAACAAAAACAATAGGTCTCGCTGGCGACAGCCAGGCGAGACCTAAAAAGGAACAAGCATTGTCAATAGGTCTCGCCTTTGGGACCTTATAAGTGTTTAATTATCCAGCACAATATCCTTGGTGCAACAACATCACCTGTTGCATGGCTAAACACTTATAAGGTCCCAAAGACGCAACCTATTGGCTATGCCAATGATTTTTTTGTTGCATGGTTCTCCTTGGCAGGGGGGTGGGGTGACCTTCTCTTTTTAAAACTCAGGAGCAGCAACATTGTTGTAGTGTCACCACTGCTTTAAGAGGAACCTTTTTCAATAATATATACAAGCCATAGTTGCTGCTTATTTATCTTATGCAACTAACAACCATTGACAAAGCCAATAGTCCTGACTTCTAGTAGGTATGATGTTACTTGTTGTATCATATCTTTTGAAGTATCCGTATTGAAGGTTAATTATTTCAAAGTCCTCCTGCTCTCTTTATCTTCGTAGATGTGCCAAATGTTTGTAAAATAAAAGATCCGGGGATATTTGCTGATGATGCAGTATTGTACATCTTTATTTTTTATTTATTTATTTTATTTTTAAAATTTCTAAAGCGCGCAAATGCCTTGCGGCGTCTCGGCATCTCTTGCAGGGGAGAGATCCACACCCCAATTATCGAGACGCCAGAGCGAAGATTGGTACTCCTTCAATCTGCAGTGAATTCAGTCTCCTTGCCTCTTCTCAGCGCTGCATTATCTGCACCCAGAAGTACATGCTGCAGCTGTCTTTTTAGACGCCACCAAGGTATTTGACACTCTTGAGTGGCCCTTCTTGTTTGCCATATTGGGCCGTATGGGGTTCAGCCCAATCTTCATCAATCGCATACGGCTATTATATGTCTTGACCAGCGCTCGGATCAGGGTGAGCGGATTACTTTCTGATCCCTTCCCCATATCACGCGGTACCAGGCAGGGTTGTCCTCTTTCCCCGCTACTTTTCGCGAAAGCGGTGGAACCCCTGGCTGCCCGCATCAGGCAACACCACATAGCATGCGGCAAAGGGTTCAGCTCTAGGAGCCTATTCATTTTATTGTATACAGATGACGTAACTCTTTATCTTGTTAACCCGGAGGAGAATCTGGATCCTATCTTGAGGTAGTTTATCCAATTTGGTGGTCTGGCTGGTATTTTTGCAAATTGGGCAAAATCAGTGATATTTCCCCTGCCAGCTGGCACGCCACGGGTGACTTCTGAGTTTCCTCTGAAATGGGAGGCTGAGGCGGTTAAGTACTTGAGCGTATGGATCAGTCGGGTCACACAGGAGGTTTGGAATCTGAATTATGGGCGGGCTGTCATGTGGCTGGAGGAGAAGGTTAAGATATGGTCTAGGCTGCCACTGTCCCTGGCTGGGAGGATAGCATTTGTCTTTCTGCCCAAATTCCTTTATTAGGTCTCGCTACGACGAACGCACTGAGCGCGTTCTCGCAGCAAGAACTATAGTCGGCGTCTCAGCCGAAAAACGACGAGGGGAGACAAGAGCTGGCCGCGCGCCCAGCATTCCCTATGGCGGCATCGGATTCCGACGCGCGCCTTCGGATCGGGTCGCGAGCGTGAGCTTCTACCGTAGACAGCTCACGAGACGTCGCGCTGCCCAATCCGAAGGCGCGCGTCGGAATCGTCTCTCACAGTCCCGCTCCTTCTCACCGTAATAGCAGAACAACAAAACGTCACCAGAGTATCAATCACACGTTAGACATCAGTTGTAAAAGGAAACATAACTGCTCCGGCCTTTGGTACATCATGGGCGTTTATAGTACAATTAATAGTGAACAGTGAGCTGGCGACCGTGTGAGCCCTCTCGCTTGCATCGCCATTAGAGGGAAGCCTCCATTTTACCCATGAAAACAGGCAGCGGGCTGATGCACCCCTTCCCAGGCCTGCAATGTAAACGCAGAACCCCATCCCCAATTGGTGATGGATGCACACAATAAATATAAATAATGCTGAAGAGGCTCTTCGTGGTCAAGCTCGCTGTTGGGGACCCTATTTTCATATGTACCTTTTTAACTATATATTTGTTTTATGCCATTTAAAATCTTGTTTCACCCCAGCATTTATTTCCCAAGGCGGAGCCTTTGTGTAACAATTTTACTTGTTTCTACTTGCGTATAATCGTAAAGTATTGTTTACGATTTCCTTGCTTGAGACTTCACCTGTTGTGTTAATATTATCGATTAAAGATAATTTCAGCTTTAACTCTCGCCGCCGTTTAGCACGCATGGTGGCGAAAAGTACTCTACAGTCATTTGCTTTAACGTAAACGGTAGCCGCAGTGGAAAAGCCCTACCAATGAGCGAGTCTGTATGCTGCCCCAACCCTTTTTTTTCCTAATGAACCTGCCGTATTGCTCGATAGGCTGAACCAACGTAGACAGAAAGGCTTTTCTTACCTATCGTGTACCTTTTAATAGAGATGTTCTGCCACGCTCAATTAAACAAATTTTCATTTTGTAATTTTATTATAACATCAGGGAACCACAACAGACTTGTCATGAATGCAGTACAAATGTGTGTGTTGATTTTGTATTAGACCTACAGGGTTAATGCCACTAAGGTATTTCTTCCCACAGACGCCCATTTTTTTGTCAAACAACCGACGAATAAAGTTTAAAATAAAAATTGTTTGAGTTCTTTCTGGTATGGCGCTTCATGGTTGCTGTCTGGTGGTTGGGATGCGCATTAAGCCCGCAAGACCTATTCGGAATTCCCCTCTTTTCTATTTGGTTGCATAGCTAGCCATGCAATGTTGCAGCGACTGCCTTGAAATTTCGCCATCGACTTCAACACAGAGCGCACATGCAACTGCCTTGCAATCCCCGCCCCCCAAAACACACTGAAAACAACCCGGAATTGTGATATAAGAAATTTCTGTTAACTATTTTTTGTACAGCATGCGTATTTCTTGTTTGAGTGATATTTTATAGCTCATGCGTAGACATTTTTGTCGCAAATATATTTCTGTGACGCCACCAATTTTTTTTATACTATGTTGAGGAATTTTCGATTCCCGTAGTACAATTAGTTGCGCACTTGACCTCACAAATATTT
Source organism: Lissotriton vulgaris (assembly GCF_964263255.1). NCBI lineage: Eukaryota > Metazoa > Chordata > Amphibia > Caudata > Salamandridae > Lissotriton > Lissotriton vulgaris. The sequence continues at coordinate 157,363,554 of NC_141699.1, read as the reverse complement.
ACATTTTCCTAGGCTTCTTATACACTTATACTGGGAGTGGTTCCAGCGTGATCTAGTTTGCCCTCACCTGAACTGATTAGTAACCTCAGACCCGTAATATAGCCGTGTGCTCCGTAAAGTTTTTGGGGGGTCCCCAGTTTTGTACGAATTCTGGCAAGTAGTAGGGGAAACTACATTTTAAAGTGTAGACATTTAATTGCCTACGGAAGGTCAGTGATCTGTTCACTGTTGCTTTCTCCACTTGGTCACGTTGTATACTTTTTGGACAGCGCACGTCCCCTTAATGTGCATCTGTGTCTCCTAGTTTGCTATATTTGTGAAAATATGTTGAGTACTATTTCAATGACGGGGGGCGTGGCTTGGACGCCGATCGGGATGGCGGCGTGAGCTCGCAGCTCCGCGCGGAATCCCGCTAATTCTCCTGATTTCTGCACCCTGGGCGACCCGTGCTCGACACTCCTGCCCTACGAAGTATAGGGGGGCCGCTGGGTGTCGGTAGGAAGTTGCTGGGGGACTGCTAGCCCCAAGGAGACCCTGATGAGCGACGGCTGAGGTGTCGCCGAGAGTGCGAAGAAAATGGCGGCGGAGCAGACGGGCGGCTCCGGGCATCGACGTTGAGCGGCCTTGGCCCCGACTGGCGGAGGACTCTGCAGCTGAGAGAGTGAAGCAGTAGGGACTGTGGTGACAGTCCTAAAGATCGGGGGACGGGGACACCGGCTCCGCTCGAATTTTGAGACTATTAGCTGGCCGCTATCCCTCCCCATTCCCCTCCTCCTCCTCGCACACGAGGAGGCAGGTCAGACGGTGTATCCCCACTTGGCCCTTGGAGCTGGGGGCATCGGTGGTGGCACTTGATCCTGCTCAATATTGGGAAGCTTGCACTGACCCGCGAGTGCCGGGACCAGACAGGTTTCCTGACCTGTGACGCAGTACCCTAAGATGGCGGCTTCGGGAGGGCTGGTGGCCGTGGAGCGCGGACAGGGGGACATGGCGGCGCTGTCCCAGATGGGCGAGACCCCCCCGCCGGAGTTGGACCAGGAGCAGCGACTGAATAGACGCCTGGATGCCATACTGGACGCAATTACCTCGACCAAGGAGGCGTTGCAGCAGGACATTGCGCAAGTAGCCACAGGGCTGGGGCTATTGCGAGCGGACCATGCGAAGCTGGCAGATAAGGTCAAGGACCATGATCAGCTGCTGTTGGACCTGAAACCGTCGGTGGTGACTGCGGAGCATAAGATCACGGACATACTGGCCAGGTTGGACTCGCTGGAGCGACGTGCGGAGGATGCTGAAGGCCGCAATAGGAGGAATAACGTGCGGGTCGTAGGCCTGTCAGAAAGAATTGAGGGGGAGGATGCGGTGGCCTACATGGAAGACTGGTTTCGAACTGTGGTGGCGCCGGAGGGGCTTACTCCTTTCTTTACCCTGGAGAGAGCCCACAGGGTGCCGGCTCGCCCGCCAGGACTTGGCCGCCCCCCCGACCGATGGTGGTGCGGCTTCTCCATTATAAGGACCGGGACCTCCTCATCCAGAGGGCCCGGACGTTGGGCCCGTTTGAGGTGGAGAACAGCAGGGTCACAATCTTCCCGGACTACACCCAGGCAGTCCAAAGGAACCGAGCGTCGTTCCTGGCGGTGAAGGAGCTGCGAGAGGAGGGCATTCAATACTCCTTGCTCTTCCCGGCCAACCTGCGGGTTATTCTGGACGAGACCACGCACTTCTTTCAGACTCCGGACGAGGCATGGCAGTGGCCGGAGTCGTACAGGGCGGGGACGGACAGGTCCCACAAAAGTAGGCGAGATCGGCCTAAGCCGCCTCAGATCAGACAATCGCAACACATCCGGTCCCGCAATAGGCGCCAGCGGGAGAAACGGGAGGCCCAAATGGCTGCGGAAAAGAGGGATGCGCTCGCCGCGACAGCGGCCATCACGGGGTCGCAGCAGGAGAGTGAACTGGTGGAGTCGGACTCTGGCGGTGAGGGCAGCAGGACAGGAGAGGACCTTTCGGAAGCGGAAAGCTCGAAGGGGCCGGTGGTGACCCCCCAGACTTCTGATGGGATATTTCACGGTTGAGGCTGTGTTGAGACTTGGACATGACCTGATGGTAGGGCGGTATCCTGCTGGTTATGGGCGGGTTGCCGGGTAGGGTGCCACGCGGGCAGGACGGGATGGGAGTGCGGGGCGTGGGCTCCGCTAGCTGGGATCGGCGATAACTCACCCCCCTAGGGCCCTTAAGGCCTTCTGTGGTGGAGACCACAGGTTCGGGAATGTGTGGTTGGTTTGAGGTTTGGATTGGGGCTGACACTGGGTTTGTAGGCTCTGTCCTGGGGAGTGGGGTTTGGGGTGTTTTCCTTTCTAGAGTTTTTTTCAGGGGGGGCAACTGCTTCGGTGGGGATGTGAACTGGAGGTGTTTGACCTGGACTGCTTGCTGCTGGTATGGGGACGTTTCCTAATTTAAAATGCCTAACGTGGAATGTCCGGGGGTTACGAACCTTGGTCAAACGCCACAAGGTGCACGCATATCTGGTACGAAGGGGGGTCCAGATTGCTATGCTACAAGAGACCCATCTGACAAAAAAGGAATGTGCTGTGTTGCAAAAAAGATGGCGGGCCAGGTGTTCGGCACCACTTACTCAGCCTATGCCAGAGGGGTACTGATTTGGGTGAGAGCGGGGATACCGTTTCAGGTGCTGAACCAAGTGGTGGATCCTGAGGGTAGGTTTGTGGCGGTGGAGGGGCGGTTGTATGGTAGGGATGTGGTGCTCTGTTGTGTGTATGCGCCAAATGCTGATCATGCCCGGTTCTTCGAGGGCCTTTCCGGGTCCTTGGCTTCTTTCCTAGCGGGCCCGGTGGTACTTGGGGGGATTTCAACTCGATTACGGATGTGGTATTGGATAGGTCTCACCCCCCCCTTGTTGATTCCCCGGTGCGTAGGTTGGCCATGCACAGGAAGGACTGTCAGGACAGGTGGGGGTTGCGGGATGTGAGGCGGGAACAGCACAGGGACACCAGGGACTATTCCTTTTACTCAGCTCTCCATGCACTACATGTGAGGATAGATTCAGTGCTCTGTGGCGGATCCTTGGCCCCATTGATATCACACACAGAATACCTGGCTAGAACCATTTCGGACCATAATCCCCTATTGGTACATATTCAGTGGCAGCGGGAGCGCTCAGCAATCCCAACATGGCAGCTCCGGCCAGACACGCTGGAGGACTCAGTGTTTCGTGACGCTGTCCAACAGGGCATCCATAATTACTTCGGCGAGAATGAGGGTACAGCCACTTGCAGGTCCACTGAATGGGATGCAATGAAAGTGGTGGTGAGAGGGGTATGTCTGGGCCGGTTTTCGAATGCTCGTACGACTGTGTTGAATGCACTTGCAAAGGCGGAGGAGAATCTGAGAGACTTGGAGCGGCGTAGGCCGGCCAGGCCAGACTTACGGGCCCGGTTGTTGGAAGCGAAGGAGGTGGTCGCCACCGAAACGGAACGGTTGAGGTGTTACGACTACAGGCAATACGCGATTAGGGCGCATGCTGAGCGGGACAAGGTGGGCACGCTCTTGGCCAGACTCGCTAACCCTGAAATTAGGGGCTGCCCGGTCGTTAGCATTAACAACGCACTGGGGGAGACGGTATATTCTCAAGCAGCGGTGTTGGAGTGCTTTCGAGTATATTATGAGCAATTGTACCAGAGTCAGTTGGGAGTGGAGGCCCCGGAAATTGCGGAATACCTAGAGGCGAGGCAGCTTCCGGTCCTTGATGGGGAGGACGTGAAAGAGTTGGGCGATCCGATCACGCTTACTGAAATACGGGTGGCCATTAAAAATATGGCTCGGAATAAAACACCCGGGGTGGACGGGTTACCAGTGGAATTCTACCAACAGTTTGTGGACAGCTTGGCGCCCAGACTGCTGGTGGTGTATACGGAGGCTTATGAGTCAGGGGGTTTGCCTGAGTCCATGAGGGAGGCTTTGATAGTGCCGCTTCTAAAGCCCAGCAGGGATGCGACAGATGTGAGGTCCTATCGCCCGTTGTCCATGCTGACGGTGGACTATAAAATCCTGAGCCGGATTCTGGCCACCCGGCTGGCCCCACACATGACGAGCTTGGTACACAGGGATCAGGCGGGGTTTATACCCACGAGGAGCACGGCGATGAATGTCCGCCGCCTGGTGGGGATAATGGACGCCATGTTGGACGAGGATGGGACCCAAGCGGTATTATCCGTGGACATAGAGAAGGCGTTCGATAGTTTGGAATGGGTCTTTCTGGATGGAGTGCTGGAGAGGTTTGGCATAGGTGATGGGTTTCGCCGGTGGACAAGGGTCCTGTACTCCTCAGCGAAGGCGCGGGTACGCCTGGGTGGTTTGGTGTCTGCGGCGTACCCGGTGGGCAGGGGCACGAGACAGGGGTGCTCCCTTTCCCCCTTCCTGTTCGCCCTGGCGATGGAACCCTTGGCGGTCCATGCCAGGACAGGTGACAGATACGCGGGGATAGATTGCGGCGGGCGGCTGCATCACATCTCGCTATATGCGGATGACCTGTTGCTGTACTTAGACGACACGGAGCGGGCCCTGGAGGGAGCAATGGACCTGTTATCGGAGTTTGGCCAGTTGTCGGGCCTTAAAGTCAACTGGGCGAAGACCTGTGTATTTCCGCTAAGAGCGGAGACGCCCGGCCCTGCTCATGACCTAGGGGTAGTCTGGGAGCGTTCTTGTTTCACTTATCTGGGAGTCCGAATCTACCATGCGACCACGGACCTATTAGAAGGCAACATTGGTCGGTGCGTTCGGGCGCTGAGGGGCAGCATGTCCTTTTGGTCGACCCTTCCGCTGACGGTACTGGGTAGGATTGCTCTCTTGAAAATGGTGGCGCTCCCCCGCCTCCTGTACTACTTCAGGACGTTGCCCATTTGGATTCCTCAGAGGGTCTTTAGGGATTTGAGGACGATGATTATTGGTTTTCTGTGGGGACATGGCCGCCGCAGAGTGGCTCTGAGCACGTTGCTACGCCCCAAGATTGAGGGGGGGATGGCTATTCCTGATTTTGAACTGTATTACTTGGCGGTGCAGCTCCAGGTTCTCACGCAACATGTGGCCCGGGTGTTTAGGGGACCGGAGGGTGATCGAGAGCTGGGGATCCAACGCCATGTGCTGTCTTATATTGTCATGCAGCAGAGGCTGGAGCTGCGGGGCCTCACAATAGAGGAACGGACGCTCAGGCAGTGCTGGCAGAGGAGTCTTAGGAGAGCGAGGGCGACTCGGCCTTATGCGCCAGAAATCCAGATTGGCATGTTGACGGCCCTACCACACGGGGGCGATTGGTCCTCATTGCTAGAATGGGAGGAAGCGGGTCTTCAGGTGGTGGGAGACCTGTATGTCGACGGGACCTTGGTGCCCTTCGGAGTGCTTCAGGAGCAGTTCGGGCTGTCTGACGGGGGGTTCCTCTTGCATGCGGCGGTGGTAGCGGCTATACAGAAGCACTGGAAAGGCGGGCTCATAGAACCGGACACGACTATGGCGTGCCAGTATGTGGTGATGGCGGCGGGCACCTTTAAGGCTGTGACCTGCCTCCATAACAGGATGTTACACGAGGGACTGGAACCGCTCCAGGGGCTCAAAGCTAAATGGGAGGAGAGCGTGGGCAGGCCCATCCCAGACACGGTGTGGAGCCACATTCTGCGGCGCACATGGAAAGGCACGAGGAATGCGCGTTTCCAACAAGTGCATTTCTTTGTGCTACATAGGGCCTATCTGACCCCGGAAAAAATACGGCGGTACTTTCAGGTGCAGGACGCGCGGTGCCCGAGGTGTTCGTCTCCGGAGGCGGACATGGACCATTTGTTTTGGGGTTGTCCGCATTTGGAGGCCTATTGGGCAGAGGTGGGGGACCTCCTAAACGATGTGACCGACAGGGAGGTGGACTTCGACATGGCGGCGTGCCTGTTGCTCTGGTTCCCGCACACCAAACACACTAAGGTGACGAGCAAATTTATTGACTTGGGCCTGATACTGGCACAAAGAGAGATCTCGTGGCATTGGATGTCTAGGAGCGGGCCATCAGTGAGGAGGTGGAAGAATGAATTGTTGCGGTGGTCTGAGTGTGAGAGTGTGCTCCGAATGAAACTGTCAAGCTTGGTAACGAGAAAGCCTTGGATGCAGCGCGTGCGTGGGAATTGGTGGTGCAAGCCTTGCGCGACTCTTTAGTGGAAGATGAGGACTGAGTGACTGGGACCTGTGGACACTGCGAGGCGTACTAACTCAGAGTTGTCATTGACACTGTAGCGGGATCCATACTACACATCAGGATGGGACACACTCCATCAGCAGTTGCCGGGGTGGGGACACTGGGGGGTTGTTTAGTGGGAGTTCGGGGTGGGCCGGAAGCCAGGAGGTTGGGAGACCGCGATGGCGACACTGTGCTGGGAAAGGCCTGTGGGGCGTGGGTGATGCGCGGAGGAGGCAAGGGGCGCGGGTCAGGTATGGAGGGCTCAACAGTGCGCGGGGCGGGTCAGGAAGCGGATGGTAGCAACGACCTGCATATGTGGGATGGCTGACGATGTTATTTGTTGTGGGTGGGGGGGTAAAATGCAGATACGTAAAATGATCCTTTGACCATTGTCCCAATGGGACATTCACCGTGATGCCTTCCTGCTATTTAAGGTACTACGCCGCCCGGCCTCCGGGATGCGGGCTGAATGGCTGTGTATGGTTTACGTTTTAATGCTTGAACGGGAGGACATTACGTGTGGACTGGTTGAGCCATTGTATTCTGTGGTTTCTAATTCTGCAATAAAAACAAATTAAAAAAAAAAGAGAGTACTATTTCAATGACATTCATTTTTAAACCTGCCGGTTTCTCTGAGTCAAAAAGTTATCTCAAAGCTGCTTATGCATGTAAGCTTAGTTTACGTGTGTACGCGTTGTATTGGCCCGGAAAAGATTATGAACAGAAACCATATTTGTATGCACAAAACTACTGACTGGCGGTAGCCAAAAAGATTCTGCTGTTTGAGGCCGAGTTTCCTATTCCAGTGGATAACATAACAAGCATTTGCAATGCAATAGGTCTCGGGTTAATTAAGTTTGAGCTATTGGCATTGCTAAAAATTGCAACACCAACTGCAACAAAAGCTATTGGTGTTGCATTATTTAGCAATGCCAATAGCTCAAACTTTAATAATGCGAGACCTATTGCATTGCAAATGCTTGTTTATTTGTCAACATTGCGATCCCACTTACACTTCACTTTTTTTAACACTCTTAAGTCGCACCTCATCTCTCTGGCATGGGTGGGCGGGCAGGCTAGAACATCCTGGGACAAGTTGACACTCCCGTTGCGTCAAGGAAGCTTGGGTGCTCCCGATATGCACATATATGCGCTTTGCGCCCAGGCCCAATTCTTGCACTTTTGGGTCCACCCGACGCTTTTCCAACCCCATGTGGCTGTGGAGCTTGATGCAGTTGTGCCTGTCCCACTTAAGGTGGCTGTTTATCAACTGTCACAGCGCACTCGTGGAGACATAGATACCGCTGGAACTTTGTGGTGGACATGGGATGAGTTGCGCAAATGGGCGGGCATCCCAGTGTTGTATGCCCCTTGCATCCCACTGGCATAGAACCCAGTGTTGCTCAGCATCAGGGATGGTGTTTGGAGGACACTGGAACAGAAGATGCAGCTTCACACCTTTGCAGAGCTATATCCTGAAAACATGTTTAGACCCCCTCCGGAGGCGGACGAGGGACAGGCGGTACCCTTTTCAGAGCTATTCAATTTTCACAAGCTGCGTGCGGCATGTCGGGCTCTCTACGAGGATTTCCCGGCAGCTCCCCCGGCTCTGCCTGCGCTAGAAAACCTGTTGAGATCCCCATCTCCCCGTAAACTTATCAGGCGACTCTACAAGCACATGCAGAACACTGCCCCATTGGTGAAGCCCAAATTCCTCCAGTGATGGAACGAAGAGCTCCACACCCCGTTAACCGAAGCACAGTGGGACTTCTGTTTTGGACAACTTAATGAACTTCCTCTCAGAATCAGAATCAGAAAATGGTTTATTCGATTTTAAATACTATATAAAATCATAAAAGCAGCAAATACCAAAAACAATTCATACGTACATTTTATCATTTTTAAAAATAAGTTACAAAAACAGCTCACCCCGTAAATCACAGATTATTACAATTGTTAAGACATTGAAAAATGTATGCTTCTCCTATTTCTTAATATACATTTTTTTTAAACGGTCATGATTCCAATAACATACACATTTTCCAGTATTTGTAAGAATAAAAAGGCCGGACGACATTGCCTCCATGCTCCTTGCTTTAAAAAAGGGATAATCCATCTTGCACAATCGTTAGCATAAAATTTACAAAAAAGAATCACATGCATTGTAGTTTGAGAAGATAGATGATCACACGGACATGGGCAGAGCTGCCTAGACCAGTCGTTTGTGGCTGTAAAAGATACTAGAGGATGAAAACTGTAGAACCTGAACCTGGTCAGGACATATCTATCGTATCCACCTAGGCACAATACTAAGTATGGTTGTATAGAGCTGCAGGCCAAAGTCAATTGATGTCGGAGCACTGTACTTTTATTAATTTCCAGCCCAATTCTTAGTGACTCGAAGTGGTTTAAACAAAAACCCTTTTGGGGGGAGGAGCCTAGCCCGCGACCATGATGGCCGCCTGATCCTTCGGCTCCGCCGACCCTCTCGTTCGTTTCCCGATTTCTAGATCATCCTGCAAGTTATCCTGCTCGATTCTCGGTGCCCCGGATTTGTAAGGCGCTCCTGAGCCCAGCGGTGTGTTTCCCGGCGCGATCCTGGTGGTAGAGACGGCGAGGTGCTCCGGTCTCTGCTACAGTGTTGCAGAGCTGCGTTCGGGTCTTTGTTCTCCGGAGGCTGCAGTCCCCAGCAGTAACCACGGCTACATTGTATCGGGACAGGGCCGGCTGACGGAGAATTATCGCCGCCTTGCCTTCTCTGCTGCGGCGGACCGCCCTGCCTTGCATGCCTTCGCGCCGGACCCATTTTGCCACCGTGGACGATAGACTTCACCCTTCCCTCTGCCGGTGGACGGCGCCGGACATCTTCTTATTCTCCAGTGCAGCAGTGGGAGCCATTTTGAGTTGTGCCCCCGGCGGCCATTTGGCTTGGTCTCCGTGGATTGTGCTGCACTGACGCCGGGTGGCCGAGCGAAGGCTACCGCACTACAAATGTGTTCCCCGGAGTGAAACTTGGGGACCGGCTACTGGCGAGGGACTTAATGCGATGGCCGAAGGCAACCAACTTCGAGGGTTACAACGTGATCCTGTGCCCGGGGTGTGTGGGACGGCGGTTCTCTCTCCCTCAGCGGCATCTCCCAGCCTGGCTGATGTAATGCATGCCCTGACAAACCTCCGTGTTGCTGTACGTGACATGGTCCTGGACCTGCAATGCCAATCGGATGACTTTGTTACTGCGGAGCCCTCGGATGGCCATGTCGAATCCCCTGTGCTGGGCACTTCGCCACACCCTCTGCTTGTCTGTGTTTGCCACCCTGCGCAGACGGTCCTGATGGCGCTGGCTGGGAGCGGTGTAGTTGCTACTGAGCCTCCCAGTACTGTTGCTGAGCTGTGTAAAGATCTTGGCCCCTGGCTGACACCGGAGACTTGTGTTTGGGCGCCCTGCCTTACGACTGCTTCAGGACTTCCTCGAGGGTCCCACCGGTCCACCCTGGAGTTGGGAATGCTGTCTTTGTCGACTGCCCTTCAAACGCTGCGGCTGTACGTTGCCCCTTGTTGGATGTGCATTCATCGTATGGCTCTGTGGTGGAGGGATCTTGGTGGCTGGCGCCGTGCGTTGCAGTGGACCTCACCTTCGCTTTCTCAGTCACCGGTGGCTGTTCTAGATCTGGACTCCGTCGACATGCAGGATCGAAGGGGACAAGGATGAGGATGTATCTCTCTTCTGGCTGTATCCGGTGGTGTGCTTTACTGGGACATTAATGGACATTTTGGGAGTTAAATGTTGGTCAGGTACTGGGTCGGGGTCCGGGGATGGGTGGCCGTGGGTAACACTGCTGATTGTTTTGAACGTCTAATTGGCCCTCCTCCGGTCTTATGTGATTTCCTTTCCTTCTTTCTCTTTCTTCTGAATTTCGGGTATTCATGGGGCGACAGACACACTGCTTAGGGGGGGGTAGGCCGTAGCCTTCGCATGCGTGTAGGGTGGGGGGTTCTCTTTTTTCTTCGACCGTTCAGTTACTATGGGCCTTATTTTTCTTCTTCTTCTTTTACTCTTACTTTTTCTTATTTCCCTGGGTCAAGGGGTGGATTGGTACGTTGTGGGTAGCGGCTGGGATACATATGATGTTTGGTTGCTTTCTCTCCTGTTTATTCGCCACCAGCCTATTGCTTAATAGATAACGCTCGCTGATGCTCCTGTATGCTGATGCCCATGTCGGTCCTGGTACAGATTGTTTGAACTCTGATCCTTCTTGGCTCCTATTGCTCTGGACCTTTCTTAAAAATTTAAAATTAAACCTTCACTCCTCCTACCTCTCGGCGGCGCACTTAATTACAGTGTAACTTGGATGAATCGTGTTCTGCTCGATACGCTGCTGAGAGCCCAATTGCTTACTGATTGCCTTAAATGATCTCGAGGCCGGCCGGTGGGTTGTAGGCCCGTATTTGTTTGCCTATCATGTTTAATAAAGGTTTTCCAAAAATTTAAAAAAAAAAAAAAACCCTTTAGCTCTTTTTTTAGATATTGTGCACATTATAACCGGATTAGTATAAAAATCTGATCTCCCTAGATCATTAGAAAACTTTTTTATATAATGCAGCCAGGGAATTTTTCCAGACTGTTCTAATCCCAAGGAGTCTGTAATAATTTCTCTATTTAATGCCAAATGTGGCGACTTCCAGACTCTGTGCCAAAGTAACATGGGCTGCATTTTAATCACATCGGCAATGTGGGATATCCCCAGTTCGCGGTGACAGTTAAAAACCGACGAACTTTGAGGGACAGCTAATATAAATCTTAAAAAAGCATAATCTATTACCTGAATAGAGTAAACATCATAAAACTTCCAGATTCTCGCCCCATACTTAGCTATGCTTAAACATTTGGCTTGATACATTTTTAGCAGGATCCCCGGGGGCCTTTTACCCATTTTATTTGCGAATAGCATCACAGCCGCGATTGATCGCTTAAAAAGGAGGCTCCTATTCTTAATCGCAGATCTCCATGATCCTGTGTCCTCTAATAGGATACCTAGATAAGAAATTATTTTAGTAGATGCGATTTTTGCATTTTCTACTATTAGGTTACACTGTTTATTCCTTCCCTTGCTACAGGACATTACAAAGGTCTTCTTAACATTAAGCTTCAGACTTCTGTAATCCATAAAGTCAATGTAGGTGGTGAGGGCCCTTTGTAAACCAAGTTGGGTTCTTGACATCAAAACCGCATCGTCTGCGTAGAGAAGGGAGACAATTTGTTTGTTGTTAACTTTTGGAACTTCCTCCCAATTACAGGCTTCGATTGATTCACTTTAAATATTTGCACATATTCTATAGAACACCTTTAGGTCTGCATCGCATGGGACTTAGAGAAGATGATAGTTGTTGGCGTTGCAAATAATCTCCTGCTTCATTTTTGCATGTGGCATGGGATTGTCCAAAAATTGCGGAATTTTGGTCCATGATTTTTACTTCAGTGAATCAAATTGTTGGAGTGTGGGATGCCCCATCCCCCATCCTGGGTCTCTTAGGCTACGTTAAAGACACCCAGCCTAAGCTGCGCAAGCTGCACGCACTGCTTCTCTTATTCGCCAAGCGTCAAATTGTGGTACATTGGGGTAGGAGGAGGGCACCCTCGCTCAAGGAATGGATTGCTGATGTCACCTATGGCCATACACAGTTGAAAACATTTTGGGAACTTATGCCCCCCACTTCCCGACCCCGAAACATTTGGGAACTATTCCTGACCTGGGTTCAGGGACAGAGTGAATTTGCCGAGGCAACGCATGCAGACGACACTCAGATTGCGGAATAGATGTGATGTGCTACTGTGTCTCACATGTTTTTGGTGGGTGCCCGCTCTTAATTCCCCAGACATTATGGTTGTAACTGCATGTGACTGGTAAGATCTGGATAAACACTGTGGAAGCCTGTATTATTTTGTGCTTTTAATCTCCTATCTTCTTATACGCCTGTCAGCGAGCATCTGGGTTTATGATGTTAATGTTCTCCTGAGCCGTGGACGCGAGTGAGACGCGACCAAATATTGAATTGTGGATTAATGTATGGACTGTGACTATGCTACATTCTGTATTGCTGTATCAACATACTGACCTGTTGTGTTGTTGAAGTGTTTTGTATCTTTAACAAAATGTCAATAAAAATAAATAAAAAAAAAAAACTATTTCAGTCTCCTTGCCATTAATGTGTTTAGTCTTCAGCAGAACGGACCAGAAAAACACCATTTGAGACCAAGCATGGAATGGGTGGAGCTACAGAAGGATGCCCTCTGATTGGGATTTAGAATTCTGACGGTGCTGCTCGCTAGGCACTCAAAGCGAACAAGAAGGATAAGAAGACATAGATAGAGAGGCAATTTCACCCTTAATAAAGCTGTGATCCCAGGTGAGAAGTTCACATTATGGGGCGCGGGAGCACATATAACAGCCATCCACAGAATATTCTTGCTTTGAAGTGTTAAAAAATTGAAGAAAATGCTCACCATTGCTTTTGCAAACAACATTTATTTTTTGAGTGGGGATAAAAATGTGATTAATGTTTTTCACGACAAACACAGACAGGTCACTTGTTCCTGAGCTGGAAAAAATCTCTCCTTTTTAGGTCAAGCGCGCGGTCTTAGCTGGACTTCGGGAACCTTGAAATGCACTTTACCGATTGCATGACACAGAGGAATTGTCACGCAGGTCCTGTGACCTCTTTCTAGGCAGATATCTCGCCACCCAGTGAAAAAAACTTCAGTGCGGGTAGGTGAAAGAACATTACACGTAACACACAAGCTGTGTAATGACTGGTTAAAAGTAAAGCACGGGTGCCGTGATTGTAGCAACAAGTAAAGAAATAGATGTTTTTTTCTATTTCTTTAGTTTTGCTACAATGGCGGCACCCGCGCTTTAATTTAACCATGTTAAAGGTAAAGCGCCGGTACCGCGATTGCTGCAAAAGTAAAGAAATAGAAAAAAACATCTATTTCTTTACTTTTGCTACAATCGTCGCACCCATGCTTTACTTTTAACATGGTTAAAGTTAAGCGCGGGTGCCGCGATTGTAGCAGAAGTAAAGAAATAGATGTTTTTTTCTATTTCTTTACTTTTGCTACAATCGCGGCAGCCGCGCTTTAATTTAACCATGTTAAAGGTAAATCGCTGGTGCTGCAATTGCTGCAAAAGTAAAGAAGTAGAAAAAACATCTATTTCTTCCGCACTTCACTAAAGAAAAGCGCGGGTGCCGTAATTGTAGCAAAGTACAGAAATAGATGTTTTTTTCTATTTCTTTACTTTTGTAGCAATCGCGGCACCAGCGCTTTACCTTTAGCCATGGAGTGGGTGGTAGGACATTACGTAAGGCCACATTGTGAACCTCGCTTTCTTAAATCCATTGCGCTGCTGCACTAATTGTTTTTCTGTATTACGACAGTTTTTAACTCTAAAATCAGGTTTCTTTTAGAAATATTGCGTTGTTGCACTGACATGATCCTCAGCACTATAATTGTTCTTAACTAAAAACCTCGAGCATTTGCACAGTAACTGTGCATGCTACGGGTCCTTAGAAAAACAATGGACCTCATGCCCGTGCCGGTACGCCAGACCCTGGTCCATGCCCTGATAACATCCAGGCTGCATTATGGCAATGTACTATACCTAGGGGCCAGCATAAAAAGCTTCCTGAGACTACAATGTATACAAAATGCATCTGTCCGCTAGATCCTACAACTGCCTAGAAGGGCATCAGCACAAAAACACTAAGGACCCTCCATTAGCTCCCGATTAGGGAACGGGTGACTTTCAAGGCCCTCTGTGTAGGACATTGTATCCTCCAGGGAAAAGGCCCCAGGTATCTGCATAGCCTTCTTAATCAGTACGAGCCTACCCGCCAGTTAAGATCCTGTGGCACTGGACAGGTTTAGGTCCCGAAGTTTAAAAGAGCTAGAATGGGTGGAAAATCTTTCAGAGTCATGACTGCTAGGATATGGAACAAGCTGCCAGAGAGGCTGCGTCTGGAAACATCTGAGCTCATCTTCCGAAAAGAGCTTAAAACAGCCCTGTTCCCCAAAGAATAGGGCTTGGCCTAAGACACCTTCCTCTATCACGAGTAGACTCTATTGAAGCAGCTGTAAGCAACTAGCGCGGGGACACACTTGCTAGTGTAACCAAGCGCTTTATAAGATGTATAAATAATAATAATAATAATAATAACTGCTTTTAAAAACTTTTACAATCACTCAAGATCTTTCAGCAACCTTTACCAGCCTCGGCGTTCGACCCCTGCGGTACCCGGATGTTAGACGGGACCGCACTGCACTGGGGTTGACGCTCTAGTCTCCATCTCTGACCCCAAGGCAACATCAGCAGTGTTTGTTGAGTGTCTCCGTCTGAATGCTCGCCCTGTAGTTAAGCACAAATATCAGTTGGAAGACCTTATCCAACTCTCCACTCCAGACTTATTTTTCGTGACTGAAACCTGGACAGATTCCACATCAGCGCCAGACTGGAATATTGCCTTACCAGTAGGCTATGCTCTTCTCTTGCAGGACAGGGAGAAAGGCAAAGGGGGGGCCATAGCAATTATTTACCGAGACCATCTAAATGTACGCGCTGAGGCTATTTCTGCTCCGCCTGCAGAAGCAATGCACTTCTGTATAAAGCTAAACAACCTTTCTACATTTCAGGAGATATTAATTTACCGTGCACCTGGCACCAAAGCGGCTTTCTCCCAAGCCCTTCTGAAGCTCTTCGAGTCTTATACTGACCCATATTTCCTCACAATTCTCTGGGATTTTAATTACCACTTGGAATCTAAAACTAACACGGACACAATTCGACTGTTGGACAATCTTGAGGCTTTTAGCTTAAACCAACAAATAAACGATTCCACCCACCAGGCAGGACACACACTACATGGCAAATTTACTAGTAACCCGGACATTACTTTGACCAAAATATCAGCCTTGCTATGGACAGGCCATAAGGATATCTATTTTAATATCAAAGTCTTTCAGACACATCTCTGCACACAGGCCAAGCCATCCAAGGTACAAATCAGGCGTTGGAACAAAGTCAAGGGCAGCCACTGAGTCGGCCCTTGATTACTTTCCTGCCACACTAGAAAAGGATAACAATGCAGCAGCCTTGCAATTGAATGGCTGGCTATTGTCAGCTGCTGATCAGGTTGCACCTAATAAACTAGTGACGGTGAAGAGAGCCAAGATATCATCACCTTGGTACACCCCAGAGCTCAAAGGCCTAAAAATTAACTGTAGAAGAGCTGAGCGCTTCTGGAAACAAGATTACAATAACCAAATGAAATTAACATACAACCTAGCTATCCAACAAAACAAGGAGGCAATTATCGCCGCAAAAAAATCTTTCTTCACAACTAAAATAAAGGAGGCCGGTAACTCCACTAAGGCACTGTTTAAATCTGTTAACATGTTAGCGAAACCGCAACAGGTATATGCCTTCGAGCCAGATCAAGCCCAGTGTAACAAACTTGCCTCGTTGTTTCAAGACAAGGTTCAAGGAATCTACAATGACCTCCTAATTTAACCGGGGTCCCAGGATATAAAAGAACAATCCAAGGGACCAACCCATTGTAAACTATCCCGCTTCCCGACAATACCAAGCGAGGAAGTACAAAAATGTTTGTTTTCTATAAAAACCGGCTCACCCACAGACCCCTGTCCCCCTACTATCATGCATCAGTCTGCTCAGATGATCTGTGTTAACCTCACCCCTCTCATAAATCAAGTCCTGGAATCAGGCTGTTACCCAGAGATCTGGAAAAAAGCATCCATCACACCTCTCTTAAAGAAACTCAACCTGGACCCTACTGAACTTAAAAACTAACGCCCCATTGCTGGCCTACCAATTGTGACCAAGATTTTGGAAAAATCACTAAACACAGCGTTGACCGACTACCTAGATGCTAACAATTTACTGGACACCTCTCAGCATGGCTTCCGCTCACGCCACTCCAACGAATCTGCCCTGATCCCTGCCATCGAGGAGATCCATGGGGTGATTGACGAGGGGGGAAGTGCGATCCTTGTGCTTCTGGATCTATTGGCCGCTTTTGACACTGTGAACCACACGGTTCTGGTGCAGCAGTTGAGGGATGTAGGGGTGGAGGGGACCGCCCTGGCCCTCCTGTCCTCCTTCTTGGAGGCAAGAGAGCAGAGGCGATTCTGGGACGACCTGAAATCAGAAAGTTTCCATCTCCCGTGCGGTGTCCCACAGGGGTCCCCCCTTTCCCTGACAATGTTCAACATCTATGTCACCCCGTTGGCTAACCTTATCAGGTTGAATGGTTTTGCCCTGGTCTCTTACGCTGATGATTTTTAACTTGTCATCTCTGTCACTAATCAGCCTGAGAACACAGCTGCCAGGTTCCATGTCTGTCTCACCGGGATTATGGCCTGGATGAATCACAGCTTCTAGAAAATAAACACAGACAAGACAGAGGTGGTGGAATTCGGCCCGGGCCAGCCGCTGTGGAACAAGTCCTGGTGGCCAATTGAGGCTGGAGAATGCCCACGTCCGGTAAATAAGGTCAAGAACTTAGGGATCAGCTTTGATGATAAGTTGAACTTTGGTGCCCAGATAAACAGTCTTACTTCATCCTGCTTTTTTCTATTAAAAACTTTGAGAAAAATGTTCCCATACATTTCTCAAGAATTGCAAAAGACGGTGATGGTGGCACTTCTGCTATCCAAGTTGGATTACCGCAATGCCCTCTTTCTGGGCATTGACAAATTCCAATTGAGAAAATTGCAATTGTTACAAAATGCCCCAGCGAGACTACTCCTGGGCATACCCAGAGGACAGTCAACCTCGGCAGGAATCAAATCTCCCCACTGGCTTCCCATTAAACAGTGCGTGGAATTCAAGTCTCTTAGCCTTGTGCACAAGGCAATATATGGCGGTGGTGCCGAGGATATTAAAAAACTGTTCCCACCATACACTCTCTCTGTGTCCCATTAAGACCGTAAAGACCAGACGGGCAAGATATGGGGGGGGGGGGGGGGGGGGAGGGGGTGGCAGGGCGATATCACAATGCGCGGCAAAGCTCTGGAACAAAATGCCACTGTCCATGAAGCTTCAACCCAACCAGCAGATCTTCAAGAGGAGCCTGAAAACATGGCTGTTTACTTCAGCATAGGCTCTTGTTAACTTACCGAGATCTGGAACGCTTTGAGGAATTCTTCTCAATATTAAAAAATCAGGTCATCAGCAGTTCCACCTCAAGAAGACATAACTCACATACGAACCCTCAAGCCATGGTTCCTCATGGGAACGAACCGGATATGGTGGAAATAGGCAGGGAGAGTGTCTTACAACAGTCTAGTCAAGTTATTTTGTTTGGTCGCACTAACACCAATGAAGAACCCTAACCATTATACCAGGAAACCAATAGTTCGAAGACTAGTACAATTGGTAGCGAATGTAAACTAGCTAACAGAAACCCCAGTGTATAGCCCCAAATATCACCCCAGGAAGTCAATTCTTCGAGTGATAGCGAAACTGGATCCACCAGGACTTTAAAACCTCAACAGGCAGCTCCTACCTTGTCATTAAAAAGCATGTCACCCATCGAGGAGCTCCAACAATTGTATCAGGAATCTAGCAAGGCTAAAGGTAGGGACATCAACACAAAATGTTCAATAATCTCCTCACCTTCCGACTCTCCCCTCGATTCTAGCTCTCATCCTACCCCTAACAGTGATCTTGTCCCTCAAATGGGAACAGTCAGATGGGTGGAAAAATCACTAGTTGCACATGATAGCGAAAGGGACACGCAGGGTTACTTCACAGGGAGTTGCGGATCTGGGTCTAGGCTTAAAAAAACACACACAGATACTGCAGAGATAGTCAAAACTTGCCATCCAATAGGAGCACCCATGCAACAACCTACTAGTATACCTCACAGATCGGACGAGGGAAAAACCAGACCCCTACCTCAGTGGAGAAGTGTGGCTCACTGGTTAGAGCAGGCAGACCCTGAAGCAGAGGTCAGACCCGGGACCAGGGTTCGATTCCCGACGCGGCAGGGTGTTGAGCTCAAATGTCCACGGACTCGATAATTCTCGCTTCGGTGCCTGACCTAATCATGGGTTCACACTCTGCAACTCGGGGCATTAAGCTTGCTTAATCTCCACAACGGCCCCCCGCGGCGGAATGCCTGGCTTTCCCCTTGGGGATGCCCTGTAGGGGCTATCTCACAGGGAAAAACCAGGACGGGTTCCCAAGGCAAGCGCAGAGATACCCCTTCGGGGGTCGATTCTGGCGCTATATAAGAAATACAATAATAATAATAATAATAATAATAATAATAATAAATGGGGATTTTTATAAATCTCAGCTCGCAATCTAGCAAGACTTACAAAGCTATGCTATTCGCTATTAAAGATATGAAAAACCTGCTGCCTGTCAGAAAAATGGCTTGCTAAAATGGAGGTCCTTCAGGTTACCTCGCGGGAAACACAAGTTAAACACAGGTCCACCCCAATGGCGGCATCAAACAGAATTTACTGTCCACGTTCTCAACTATCTGACAAATAATGAACTATTATCCATTCTGTCGTCATATGAACCTACTCCTACTTCTCATAGTAAGACAGGAGAAAATCACATCCAAACAATCCAAACAATCATAACGAATGGGGACAGAACTTCTCAATCCAAAGATAGAGGGCTAGTGAAAACAACTTAAAGAATGTGTCATTAATGCCTGAAGAGTCTGTCTCGGCTAGGATAATGATCAGGAACACATGAGGTGTGTACTACTTAACTGTCGCTCAGCAAATAAACATGCAGCTGACATAGCCGACCTCATACTAAGCCATGAAATAGACGTTACCATCTTAACTGAAACATGGCTATCGGACTCTTCTTCGCCATGCTTAGACCTGTTAGTCCCACCGAACTACTAGATTATGAGACAGGACAGAAATGAAGGAAGGGGTGGAGGCATTGCTTGTATTCACAGATCAGACATTTCCATCACAAAAATACATGCTGACCCATTAGAGTCTTGTGAATATATGGGCATGTCCCTAAGATCAGCAGATAACCAAAACTGTAAACTCCATGCACTCTACGACCCCCCTGGTACAAAGACCAAATTCATAGACCAGCTAATAGAAATCATTACCACCAACTCTAACCCACAGTCTAACGATATCTTCTTAGGAGATTTTAATATTCATTGGGAGGATCAGGTAGATAGTCAAATCACCATCCTTAAAACCTTCCTGGTAGAGGAATCGTTAGTCCAAGGATGTCATCTCCCCACCCACTCCAAAGAATCTACTTTAGATTGGATCATAGCTAAAGAGAAAGCGATAGAGAATATTGTAATCACACCCTGTGATTGGTCCGATCACCATATAATCACATTAGAAATTCCCTTAAAAAAAACAAATCATCTTCACAAGCTGTTAAACTTAAAAAATGGACCAGGGACACTCGAGAAATTAATATGGAAAACATAGCCCCATGCTGTACATTAGACTTGCAAGCACCCAAGAGCATGGTTGACGTCAATGACCTCACTTTGCACTATAACAATACAATGTCAAGCATTATCGAGGACATAGCTCCTTTAAAACTGAAAAGGTTCACTGACAAAGTCAAAAACCTGTGGTTCAGTGATGCCCTTAATGAAGAAAGAAGATCAATGAGACTATCAGAACGCAAATGGCGACAACACCCTTCCTCGACCCACCTAACCCTACTGAGACAATCCAGGAAAGCTTACAATAAAAGCATTATTAAATCTAAAAAATACTTTTTCAGGAAAGAACTGGATAACGCAGTAAACAGACCCAGGAAACTTTTCGATCTACTTAAGGAACAATCTAATAAATCAGCTACAGTAGCACCAGTCATCACCATAAATAGCCTAAATAGGGAAGATTTCTCCGTCTTCTTTACAGACAAAGCTAACTCTTTGGAGAGGGAACTCAAAAAAGCAGCCGAAGACATTGAAAGTAGAAGGATACGGGGGATAAAGAACTGGATCAACAAGAATTAACTAAACCTAAACACAATGCCAGATGGTCAGGTTTTAAACTGGTCAGTGAATTAGACATCTCAAAGATCATGTCGACCACTAAACCTAACAACCACTATAACGATCACCTTCCAGCAAAGCGCTGGTCCACCATAAACCACCTGTTAATCCCATTTTGGACGAAGGTCATAAATGCCTCATTATCACAAGGACAAATCCCATCCTGCCTTAAAACAGGACAAGTCATTCCTCTGTTAAAAAAAAACAACAGAGAACCCTTCTGATCCAAACAATTTCAGACCTGTAACTAACGTTCCCATGTTAGCCAAAGTTCCGGAAAAATGTGTCCAACAACAACTGAGTCTACACATTTCTGAGTTCAACCTGTTAAATGTTTGCCAATCTGGCTTCCGTCCAAACCATATTACAGAAACTGCAATTCTGCACATTATAGATGACGCATTGCTGGCTCTTGACCACAATGAAACCTGCCTCTTAATCTTGCTGGACCTGTCGTCAGCGTTCTATACGGTGAACCATGCCAAAATTCTAGATCGATTGAAAAACAGAATGGGCCTAGAGGGTACAGTCCTTAATTGGTTCAGCTCCTTTCTTGAGAACAGATCACAAAAATCCATTATCAACAAACCCTTTCTGGCCCAACCAATAATACAATCGGACTTCCACAGGGTTCAACGCTTTCCCCAGCGCTATTTAATCCATACATTGAACCACTCACGGAAATAATACAAAAAGCAAATATCGCTTTCCACATGTATGCGGATGACACTCAGTTGTACATCAAGGTCGCATCAACAGAAGAGATAAAGACCATGAACTTTGCACTATCAAGAACCCTCTAATAGCTAACTAAGAATCACCTGAAGCTAAACCCTCAGAAAATCGAATTCCTACTTATAACACCGCAGAAAAGCAAACTAAAGACAGCAGAATGGTCGAACCTTATCACTGCTCTAAATTGTACTCCAAAGATTGTCGACTCCACCAAATCACTGGGAATAACTCTAGATGAAAACCTGAACATGTTAGCACATATCAATACAATGGCAAAAAACGCCTAGTTCCACCCAGCTACTTGCGAAAACTTAAACCTTTCCTGAACAAAACAGACCTTAAAACAGCAGTTCAAGCGCTGGTCATCTTAAGGATTGAATACGGGTGCACTACCTTAGCTGAGTTCCCCAAGATCTCAACAGCCCCATTGAAAGCTTGTCTCAATGCAGCCACAAGGCTGATAGCGGGATCCCAAAAATTCAACCATATCTCCCCTCACCTGAAAATGCTAAACTGACTGCTTTTCGAAGCAAGAATTCAATTCAAGTTGGCATGCATCACTCATAAAGCAATACACCACAAAACTCCAGGTTACCTGGCTCAGATACTTACACTTTTGGGAGGTAACCGACCATTTAGGAGCAAAACAGACTTACTTCTGAAACCGGCTCGCTTCTGCAAGAAAAAGACTTATGACTGAGCATTCTCAGGAGCAGCACCGAGAATTTGGAACGCCCTCCCACCAAACATTATGAGAATTACATCCATTGCAACTTTCAAAAAGGAAGCAAAATCGTACTATATGAGCAAATTTCTCCCATAAGACATTATTGTAGAACTGCTGTCTATAAAAACTGCTCACTTGTGTTCATGGCTCCGCGAACCGTGGGATGGTACACAAGTTTTTCTTTGTTCTTTAGATGTGCTATGGTAATTTAACTACTGACTGTATATATGTTATACTGAAGTGTAAAACAGTAATGACAGTTTTTTCCTTTAAATGTCTCGTTTTGTTGAAACGCTACCGTAAAGCGCTCCGATACCCTACATTGGGTCATGTTCGCGCTATAGAAAACACTAAATAAATAAAAAATAAATACTATATCTGTTTACACACCTCAGCGCCAAGACGCCCCGGTAATCAATCGCTATATAAGCATATAAACAAACATAAACATGTTAAAGTAAAGCACGGGTGCCGCGATTGAGCAAAAGTAAACAAATAGCAGAAAAAAAGCCCAATTACATGAAAGCTGGCGGCTGCGCGCGTAACCGCAAGCGCTAAGCCAGCAAAAGCGTGTGGTAGCACTTTTAAAAGCCCACACACTAAATGATTAGCAGAGCAGCGCAGAGGCGTAAGCTTTTGGCACTGCCTCAGATTTACGATTTCTCTTAAATCTGGGGCAGTGTCAAAAGGCCATGGATGTTGCTGGGAACGTCCCCAGCAACACCCATTGCACGCCCCTTTAACGCAGAACACTGCGTTAAAGGGACTAATATTTATCAGGCAGCATTAAGTTAAAAAAAAGTGGCTTTAATGCTGCCTGATAAATATCATGCAGTCTTCTGCGCCACAGAACGTCACAAAAAGTGACGTTCCGATGGGGCAAGGGGCCTCATAAATGAGGCCCTCTGTGTATACAAAAGGCAATGACGGGGACCGATTCAACTGAAAACAGTTGTCCAGGGGGGGCGGAGCTAGCCGGCGTCGATGGCGGACGCGTGAGCCCTCGGCTCCTCGCAAAGCTCCAGAACTATCCTGCTTATATATCCTTAATGGGCTCGAATTGGCTATAACTTGCCAGGAACCATCTGCTGGCACCCCGGGCACTCCGAAGACCCTTTTGGCTGGCTGCAGAGCGTGAATTCCTGTACATCCTGGGGCATTGTGCCTGGTGGCGCGCCTGTGGCGGACTAGGCCGAGAGCAGCGGGCTATCCTGGTGAGGTGGCCGGGCGACGTCGCTGTACGTGCGGCCATACCTCCGGCGGCTGTCGCACGCCGAGCAAGCAGCGGCGAGATTGACACGAACACTGATTTGTGAGGCCTTCTACCTTACTGCCCCGCACTGCCCTGGTGGGTGAGGGGACTGGAGAAGCAGCGGATCGACGAAACACCTCAACTGAGGCACCGCGCCACGTGGTGGGGCGACATTGAACCTGGCGTGGTAACCTGGCTCACTTGCACGGACTACGGGAGGCTGTGCCTTCTCCTCTGAGGCTGCGGAGGGACGTAACACCTGGGACAGCTGAAAAGGACGGGTCCCTGTCTGGCACCGGACCGTTCTGAAAATTGCGTACGGAGAGGCGTTGTCCGCCATTGTCGCCGCCATTTTTCTACGCATCGGATACCAGACCGCTGGCACTGAAGTATCGTGAACTGTGGTGGACACTTCTTTGCAGGGCACTGCCACGCATCGTGAACACAATGGGGAAGACCGAGGCGAACCAGGGGAAGATCTCCTTTGAACGGCGCCGCCCGAAGGGTGCAGAGGCTCCGGCACCGGACTCATCGCCGAAGGGTGCGGCAGCGGCTCCGACCCAGGCTCCGACGGAGCTCCGGGACATGTTGGCAGCCATGGAGAAAGGCATTCAGGAGAGTATTGCGGCGGTGGGCACCAAAATAGACGCTCTGTCGTACAGGATGGACCGTATGGCAGAGCGTGTGGACAAACATGCGGAGCGCCTCGACATGGCGGAGCGTCGCCTCACTGAGGCCGAGGAAGCCCAGATGGAGTGGGACAAGGAGCGCAAGCAATTCGACAGACTCCTGACGGTCATCAGGGACAAGACAGAGGACCTGGAGGCACGTTCCCGCAGATCCAATCTACGCATCACGGGAGTGGCGGAATCCACGCAAACGGGGAAAATGGAACTTTATGTGGAGAAACTACTGAAGGCACTCCTGGGAGAGGAAGTCTTTTCCCCCATGTTCATTGTGGAGCGCGCCCACCGCTCGCTGGGCCCACAGCCCCAGCCTGGCTTGCCACCTCGCCCCATAATCGCGAAACTGCTCAACTATCGCGACCGAGACGCTGCCCTGAGAGTGGCGCGAGAGAAGGGCCAACTCCAGCATGAGGGCATGAATATCTCCCTCTACCCGGACTTCACAGCCAAGGTACAGGAGGAACGGCGGCAGTTCGCGCCCTACAAGAAGCAGCTCAGGACGCTAGGCCTGGACTACGCCATGTTGTACCCGGCCAAACTTCGGATTAATACTGGTGGGAAGTCGTACTTCTTTACAGACCCGAAAGAACTGCATAAGTCCCTTAAGACCTGGATGCGGGAAAGGAAGGAGAACCGGAGTGGCCGGGAAGACGAGGAGGAGGTATCTCTGGAGGAACAGGACTGAACGCCGGCGGCGGGAGGGTTCGACCCTCTACACACGAATTTGATTACGGACCCGGACACTATGGGCACCCCGGCCTCACAATGGCGCCTGATCCACGATTTTGGAAAGGACAACCTGTTACCCTATGATGCTGGTAAGGGGGTGTGTGCCTGGTGGCAGTATACACTGAGCCGGGGGAGCCGGACAGAGGGGTGCTGAGTGACACTTTTCATCATGCCATGAGCAATGACTCTTGAAAGGAGCTGAGAGGGGGGCAGTACTTGCACTATTTTGGAACAGTCGGGGGAGTACTGCATTGGTGCGCTCTGCCCTCGAGCTTTTGGTTGGTGCTGCTCTCTGTGGAGTGGGTGTCGGACTATTTGACACTACACCGATAGGGGGTACATGGGGGGGGGGAGTGTGGGGTCTGCCTGGCCAGGTTGGGGGAGGTCGGCTGTGGGTGGGTAGCTGTTCTTGGGGTGGGAGTTGGTCTCGGGGTGGGGAGGGGGGGTGTTTGGTTGGGGTTGTTGACGGGGTCTGCCGGTGAAGTGTGTGAATTGAAGTGTTCTGCTGTCCTTGTCTGCGAGCGCCGGAGGGCGCTTATGGGTCGGGGTGCCCTACTGTGTCCTACACTACCCCATCTCCTGGTCCACGATCTGAACCCACTTAGCAATGGCTGATGCACCACCAACTCTGAACGCACACACTCGGAATGGGCTGAATTTAATGACCTGGAATGTGCGGGGTCTGAACGACTTCCGCAAAGTAAGGAAAGTCCTCAGCTACCTTAGCAGACATCACATTGACATAGCTCTACTGCAGGAGACACACCTACCACTCTCCAGCAGAATGCTCAAATCCAGGGGATTGTCAGGTAATACTGTGGCGGCGGGTTTCACTACGCATGCCCGAGGGGTGTTAATTTGGATCAATCCGAAGTCACAGTTGCGACTCATACCGGTGCACGCAGATCCAGATGGGAGATATGTCCTGGCGAGATGTGTGGGTAAGGGGATGGACATACTAATAGTGAACGTTTATGGTCCTAACTATGACCACCCTGAATTCTATAAGACACTGGCAGCTATTGCAAGAACGCACGCACAGCCTTGGGTACTGTGGGGCGGGGACTTCAACTTTGTGTTTGACCCATCACTGGACCGCTCTGCGGGCCCTGCCCGGAGGCCAGTGGCCTCGGCCACGTACATGGCGGCTGAGATGATTAAATCTGACTTGCTGGATGTCTGGAGAGAAAAGCATCCGAGGGCGGGTGGGTTTACACACTATTCTGCGTTTCACGACGTACAATCCAGGATAGACTACTGGCTGGCTACTCCCCCGGTACTTAATAACATTTACACGTGCAAAGTCCTCCCACGCACGCTCTCAGATCATGCCCCTATTCTCCTCCACCTTGCAACGCCCAGGAAGGGGATCCCGGCCTTCACGTGGCGGTTCCCGCCCTTTGCACTGCTAGACGAGGCCTTCCGGGGGGAACTGGCGGAGGCAATAGAGCAGTTCTTTACTACTAACATAGGCACGGTGGATGACTTCTTTACGGTATGGGAGGCATTTAAGGTATACATCAGGGGGGTGGCGATGTCGAAACATTCGGGTGTGCTGCGATCTATACGCAGGGACCTAACTGCCCTGGAAACGAAGATGGCGGATCTGGAGGCGGAGCAGCTGCGGCTGGGCGGCGAAACGGGAGATGGAGAGATGTCTCGACTCCTGTCTGAGTTTCAGGCGCTGGCGGATAGAGAGGTCCTTTACATGGGCAAATACGCCACGGCGAGACAATATGGGGAGGGTGAGAGGCCAGGAGCGCTCCTGGCACGTATGGCTCGTAACTCCAGACGACCGCTGGTCATAGAAGGTCTGAGAACTCCGGAGGGAGACACGGTGACCGATGAGGAGCAGGTGCTCCAGACATTCAGGAGCTACTATGCGGAACGATACCGAACTAAAACGCGGGGAGCGGAGGGAGAGATGGAGGATTACCTAGACCATATAGCCATGCCGTTCCTCAAGAACTCGGACAGGGAATTCTTAATGGCCCCCTTCCACCAAGACGAAATAGTAGAGGCACTGGCAAGCATGCGCTCGGGCAGTGCGCCGGGCACGGATGGCCTCACGGTTGGGTTTTATAAGGCATTTAAGGACATGCTGTTGCCACACTTGATCACCCTGTTTGATGCCATCTGCGAGAACGGTGAAATGCCGACCACCATGCGCGAGGCGCTTCTGATCACCATACCAAAGCCCGGTAAACCCCCGATCTCTGCGGCTCGTATAGACCCCTCAGTCTACTTAATGTAGACGCCAAAATCTACGCAAAGGTCCTGGCTACTCGCCTGGCCCTGTTGGTGCCCGGGTTGGTCGCCCCGGAGCAGTCCGGTTTTGTCCCGTGCAGGAACTTAACCTACAACATCAGAACAGTGTTAGGCACGATGCAGCACATTAAGCAGGAGAATAGCGCATTGGCGATATTTCTTGACATGGAGAAGGCGTTCGACTCGGTTGAATGGCCCTTCATGGTTCGGGTGTTGCGCAAGTTGGGATTGGGCGAACGGTTCCTTCAGCAAGTCGGCGCGCTGTACCATCGACCCTTCGCTAGGCTCCGCCTGGGTGACAGGGTGACGGACCCGATAGACATTAGCAGGGGTACCCGACAAGGCTGCCCTTTGTCGCCGCTGCTTTACGCACTGGTGGCGGAACCCCTGGCGTGTGCCATGCGGGAGTACCACAGCTTAGAGGGGGTTAGCTTCCCCACATACAAGATAGGGATATCAACCTACGCGGACGACACGCTGTTGTACGTCAGAGAGCCGGAAGTTAATTTGCCTGCGGTCCTTCGCGAGGTGGTCCGCTTCGGCTCGCTCTCGGGCCTGAAAGTAAACTGGGACAAGTCGATTGCGTTCCCGCTCACTCCGGTGACGCGACAATTCGACATGGACTACCCTCTGCAATGGACCGCCGACTCAGTTCGCTACTTGGGCATACAACTTCACTCGGACCCGGAAGTGCTCGTTCGAGACAATTATGGGGTGGCCTACAACAACCTAGTGGAGGACGTGGATAAGTGGATTCGCCTCCCACTCTCCCTCTCGGGTAGGATTGCACTTATGAAAATGGTGGTGCTCCCCCGATTTCTGTTCCTCTTCCTGAATTTGCCGGTGGTTTTATCCAAGACCTTCTTCCGACAGCTCACCTCGGTGCTGGTGAAATTAGCTTGGGGGGGGAAGCAGCCCAGGGTTAGCTGGAAGACTTTGATTCTACCTTGCGAACTGGGGGGACTGGGAGCACCGGACCTGGAACGGTATTACAGAGTCGCCCAGGCGTCGCAATTATACTCATGGGTGCACGGCGACGCACGGACCCCGCACCTTATACTGGAACGGCTGTTTGCAGATCCGCTCCCTCTACCAGCCACTGTCTGCCTACCCACGGATCGCACAATTGGTCAGATGGTCTCGTTGAAAGCGACCAATCACGCCTGGAACTGCCTGATGCGCTCACGGGGCTGCACACTGCTTTACTCCCCACTGTTACCGGTGGAATGGGCCCTGTGGCTCGACCCGCTTGGTGAGAAGGGAATGGTCAAGGCGCTGAGTTCTCTTGGCGTAACCAAACTGGAAGACCTGTTTGAGGGCGGGGTGCTTAAAACCTGGGACCAGCTAGCAGTCGCCGGGGCGGGACACACCCTCTTGCAGAAATTCCAATACCACAGGCTCCGCTCGGCCTTTCGTGAACTGCTGGGGCCGGATTTGGAGGAACCTGTAGAGATCCCGGAACTGACCTACATACTGAAGTCCACCTCCGCGGCGAAACTCATTACACAGCTTAACAAGCTGGGTGTGACACAGCAGTGTCTGCAGCCGTCGAAGGCCAGGGAGGCCTGGCAAGCGGACCTACAATCCCCCATAGACGATGGAATGTGGCGCTACTGCTGCACAAACACGCGCAGGATCTCTCTAAACGGACGGCACCGCTTGGTGCATTTCAAATATTTACAACGAGTGTATTATACCCCGGCTCGCCTCCATCGCTATGGCCTTCGCACCTCACCCGAGTGCGAGCGCTGCCGGACTCCGTCAGCTGATTTCTTCCATTTGGCATGGCTGTGCCCAGGAGTGCAGGCATTTTGGGGGGAGGTCTTTGCGGAACTCGATCAAATGTTAGGGGAGCCGTTGTCTCGTGCCCCGGCCTTGGCGCTACTCGGGTACTCGAAACCGCTAGCCCCGGGACTGCGTCGTCTGGTGGACATGGCGTTGCTCCTTGCAAGGCGGGTGGTGGCGACCTGCTGGATGAGGGGACCCCTCCCCACCAGGGCTAAATGGCTACGAGACCTGCAGTACTGCTGTACACAGACGGAACTGTATAGCGATCTTCTTCCGCCCAGCAGCAGGCCCAAGAATTTTTGGGACCTCTACAAAGAGTACAAACAGAGAGGCGAGGAGGAAGATACTGACATCGCGGAGGAGGTGGAACTGCAGGATAGAGTGGTAGAGTTCGAAGTCAATACTGAGCACGGGGACACGGGGGTGGCGGAAATGGGGAGGCCCCTGGTTGACTGAGGGTAGCTGTGAGAACCAGTAGGCGAGCTGCTGTAGATGGTGGAATGAGGGTAGGTTTCTGGGGGGGACGGGGTGGGGACACGGGATAGGGGCACTTGGGAGGTGGTATAGACGGGATGGGTCAGGCAGACACACAGACACACACTAGCGGGCGGGGGGGGGAGTTAGTTGGGAGCTGTTTACATATACATGGTACGCTAGTCGTTGGATCGCTGACTAGCATGTAGACAATTGATTGCCAGTTGACACATCACTACGGTACACTACCGGCACTGGGAGCCCTCGATTTGAATTGTTGTGCTAACTTCTTCCTACTTTGCCGCCAGGCCTCCGGGATGCTGGCACTGAGGCTGTGTACGTTTCACATCTAACAAGTACTGTGTACCCGGTGTCGATCCCGGCGTTTACTCATGCACATGTGATAATGCTGGTGCTGTCAATGGCTTTGCTGTCAATAAAGATCTGTTAAATAAAAAAATAAAAAAAGAAAACAGTTGTCCAGAATTGTTATTGTCAAAGCTGCAGATCGGTTTCATACAAGGCAACACGCCTCGAAGCTGTGACTTGCTGCCCTGGTTTTTAGAAGCACAGCCCATGGTCTTATGGGAGTCATACTAGCAACCCAAGAAGCTGGAAGATAGCTCGGTAGTCTGGAGTGCCTGCTGCAGAGGTGCTGTTGGGTCGACTCCCTCAGAACCGAACTCGTCTTTCATCCTTCTGAAATCACTACAAAGGCCATACCAGCGGACGTGAATCATGCACATTATTCTATCGCCAAGGGGGACCGTGAGCGCTACAACAATAGCCAGTGTTATCAGTGTTTAAACTCACTTTCATTATGTACTCGCGTCATGTGTTTTTGGACTACAATTCTTCACCAGGGAAAAGGATGCAATGACCCTGTAGACCTTTAAAACCTGAGGGAAACGTTTACTTAAGTGAGGAGTTCATTAAGGGCGGTAGCTCCACAGACAATAACCATTTACATGTGCCTGAGCAGGGAGGGGCGCGAATTCCAAGGAGTTGGCTAGTTCGATGAATTACTAAGCACAAAGAGGCGTTTGGTTGGCCAGGGGGTGAGATTTGTATGTGTAAATGGTAATTAACACGCACTGTGCTGCATTCCTCTGTGTCCGTCTCATCCTAACATGTTCTCAGAGTGTGTTATTAGTCCCTGAATATATTAAACACAAAGGAGGGGTGAGGGCTCCTAACTCTACCACCCCAAACCCCCACAGAAATTCAGATGTACACACAGAAGGGGTAGTAGAGTACACACAAATAATGACCACAATAAAACGTAGACATGGGGAAATTCAATCATTGGAAAAGATTGCCCTCACTCACATACCGAAGTATGTGACATTCTACCATCATTGGGCCTGCTTGCAATACGCCCTGGTGTAGCCACACTCAGGGCGGAGCATTAGGGAAGGGGAAAAAATAATAAATTTCACTCAACAAAACAAACTATATATCACTGACGACATGTAACATATAATGAGGTGTGATTTGTGCCAATCACCAAGTGTCAGAAATAAATAGTGCGACTAAAGTGCAGTTAATGGGAAGTGTTAAAACTGATTAAGGGTGCCAACTAAAATAAGTATTTGAGATCCTTATGTCTCGAACAAGACATTTCCCAACCCCATTTGAGTTTTTAATCCTGATAGGGATACCAGGTAACGTCCAATAAAATACTTATTTTAGTTGGCACCCTTAATCAGTTTTAACACTTCCCATTAACTGCACTTTAGTCGCACTATTTATTTCTCATTATATGTTACATGTCGTCAGTGATATATAGTTTGTTTTGTTGAGTGAAATCTATTATTTTTTCCCCTTCCCTAATGCTCCGCCCTGGGTGTGGCTACACCAGGGCGTATTGCAAGCAGGCCCAATGATGGTAGAATGTCACATACTTCGGTATGTGAGTGAGGGCAATCTTTTCCAATGATTGCATTTCCCCATGTCTACGTTTCGTTGTGGTCATTATTTGTGTGTACTCTACTACCCCTTCTGTGTGTACATAGTCCCTGAATCCCTCCTTGCTCAGTCCCTTTAGCTCCTTTACATTGTTTTCTGGGTGTGTGCTTGCACTGATCCTCATCTCCCACCAGACATGCTTCCATCCAGGCCACAATTCTCTTCCCTTCTCTTTACTCACCAATCCCCGTGTCCCATCGTTTTCCTTCTCTCATTCGTCTCCACGTCTGTTCATTGTCTTTCACCCTCTCTGTGAATTGAGTTCCTTCTCTCTCGCTGCTTACTCCAGCAGAGCAACACTCTTTTCATCATTACTTTCGGTCGAGGGTGCTTTTCTTGTTTTCTTTCTCGCCTCCCACCTCTCAGACTTCCTTCTCATGTTTTCCTTTTTACATCTCCCCTCATTTGCAATTTTCTTTACTCTTTTCTTCCTCAATCTTGTTCTCAATTCCCTTCCTATTTGCTCATTTTCCTGCACTCCATAAAGCTGTTGGTTACCCTCTTCCATACATTCTTAGGATGTGTGCAAAGTTTGAGTATGTCCTTCTTTAGTCAATAACACCACCACAACCAGTAGCACCAGTACCACCAACAATCACTACCACTACCATCAACAATAACAGTACCACCAACAATACCACCACTACCAGTACCACCACCATCAGTACCGCCACCACCAGTACAACTACCACTACCACCACCACAAGTACCACCACCCACCACCACTACCACCACCACAACTACCAATACCACCACCACCCCCACCAGTACCACCACCCCTACAACCAACAGTACCACCACCGATACCACTACCACCACCAGTCCGACCACCATTAATACAACAAATACCAACACCAATACAACTAATTCCACCACCACTACCACCACCGCTACCACCACGACCACCAGTACCACCACAACCAATACCACCACCACCACCAATACCACTAATACCATCACCACCACCAGTACCACCTCCGCAACTACCACCACCACTACAAACAATACCACCACCAACACTACCACCGCCACCAGTACCAACACAAGTACTACCACCACCAGCACCACTTCCGCCACCACCAGTACCACCAACAGCACCAACCACCACCAATACCACCACTACCAACAACTACCACCACCACCAACAATACCACCACCACTAGTACAACAACCACCCGTATCACCACCACCACTAACACCACCAGCAGTACCAACACCACCAGTAACAACATCTCCACCAAAACCACCACTACCACCAACAGTAACACAACTAGTACCACCACACTACAAACAATACCACCAGTACCACCACCACTAACACCACTGCTACAACCACCATAAGTACCATAACCACCACTACGATTATTACTATTACTACTCTGTGGTGATAGTAATATTAATAGTGGTAGTTATGGTACTGGTGGAAAATTACTATTATAAATTACAATACCTTTTTAATTTTTCAAAAGGCATTGCCATTTACAATACCAATAGCTCTAAAATTCGCAGTTGCAAGACCTATTGCATTGTAAATGCTTGTTTAAAGATGGGACCATTTCACAGCTTGTTTCTCAAGAAAGGTGCTGACTTCTTGTGGAAACTCCTCCCGTTGGCAATAAATAGTAAGACTTCTTTGCAGTATGGCTGGAGGCGACAATTTCAACCTCGGACACACATGCTGTTCCAAATTCAGCAGCCATCAGTCTTTTGTGATGCTTTACAACCATTCAAGATATCTCATGATTCTTCCCCCACCAGAGTGAATTACCGAAGCGAGGAATCACTGCAGACCTACTGCAGAAGGCTTCCCTTCAGCTCTGATGACTGCTGCCCACCTCTACACCTTGAACATTTGTATGTTGGTGTGACTTCTGGTGTAGTAGCTGTTGAGGTCACTGTTGGTTTTGAACCCTTGCTGAAATGTGTTTATAGTTATAAGGCCTCTAGTGCTTTCTGTACTCTTTTGCATGCCCCCAGTCTCCATCCGCTGCATTTAATCAGGGGAGAGCCAAAAGGCACTTGAGATTTTAGGCCGCTGGATGAATATCGCATGGCTAGACCACAGCATGCCATAAGCTGAAATGTTAGAGGCATTTGCAGCCACACTTGTGATTTGGTTTTAAACAATCATCCACTCTGTCAACACCTCCAAAAAATCTTCCTCATCTTCGGGAGGAAGTGTGTAGCAGGAACATTATAATCAGTGTTCCCATGGGGACTTATCATTTCTTCTAAGTGAAACTTTTTCACAGGCAGCTTTAAAGGCGTTAACAGATGTGTCCGACATCTTCCTTAGTACTGAATCCAGGTACTTACTTTATTTCTTAGAGGCCTGTGCAGTAGAATGATATTTCGTAGCTGCAGAAACAATGTCAGAAACCAGTTGTCGAACTGTTGTTGAAAGAGAATCCTGAACCAGAGCCTTGAATTTCTCATGCTGCCTTGCAAGGGCAACTTTGGATGAATTTGATATCAAGAAGAGTATTGTGGTCAGTTCCAGAAGCTCAGTAAAACAAGTAAGGATTGGTTTTGCTTTCAAACAATGACAGGGTCTCGAAAATCAAAGGTGTTAAGGCTGTAACCGCAGGCACTGGTATGTTGAGTTTTGCTGCCCCATTAATCAATACTTTGTTGAAGGTGTTTATGTGAGCAATAAGAGATACTCTGGATTGCATAGAATTAGTCAATGTAGGTGACAATCTTCTTTAAGCCAAAGATGAACCATAAGACCTAGAGGAGATAGTGCTGAGCATATGGTGTCTGAGACAAGTGCATGACTTGTGGGGTTGAAATGATGTAAAGGATGCTGAGCTGGAGAGTGTGGCTTTTTTCTATAAACTGTGTCAATTGTGACTCAAGAAGGACAAGGCACCAGAGTTTGTGCCAGAACCACTACTCCCTGTTGTGAAGTTGGCATAGGGATAGTTGGCACAGAGGCGTATGGTGACATCTGCCCGGTATTCGAGGATGTAGGAGTAGATAGAAAAGATTCAATAATCACTGATGACATAACATCACGAGAGGGAGAGTATGCTCAAAAATATTATAAATCTGCAATATCAGGAATCCTTCTCTCTAAGCATCCTGATCCCATCTGCAGACAAGTTCAAAGATCTACTCGACGTCGTAGGCGGTGGTTCAATGTCTAAGGAGTGGAATCTTTGATATTGAGTGTGAGAAGTTGGCCTGATATGCAGTGCTCACTATTCTAGTGATCACTATGTATCAGTCCAAGCAACCCTTATTGATGATTGGTTGTAAGTCAACCTTATAGACCAGCTATCCTAGTAGCGTGGATACGAGCAGTCTTCGGGCTAAACTCTAGAGGGCGTGTTTAGCCAGCTGTTATACCATCACATATACCCCTTGAACACCAAGTGAAAGGACACCACACAAGTGTTATGAAAATAAACAGTGTATTTATTTAGATCACAACAGCCCTGTACTCTTTATGAGGACAGGGTACTAAGCACACAACAAAACTCTTACGAAAATACTTAAGTTAGCACAGATTACACAAATGCCCGAGGGGCACGAAAAACCATATACTATGGACGTGGAATGCGAAATTACTAGCAGGTAAGTACTGGACTAATAGGCTTCGGAATCGCTAGGACTTGGATCGAAGATGGATGACACCTGAAAGCAGAGGGGACCAAGTTCTTAATCACTAGCCAGTGATTGTGTGGGCACCAGGATGGCACCGGGCGGAGTCACCTCGACCAGGTGAGTGGGCGACGCTGGGCTCTGCAGTCTCACGGACCAGGAGGCGTTGTCGGCGACCAGGATGGAGGTGCGAGCTGTCCCACGATGGTTGAAGCTGTCGACGTCGCTGGACCCAGGATTGGGCAACAAAGTCTTGGCAAATTCAAGCCCACGCGGTGGACCTAAAATGGCGTCTGGAGTGGACCAGGAGGGTCCGGGGTGCTCCTCCTTTGGAAGGGAGCAAGGGCCAGTCTGGAGCAACCAGACCAGCAGTGGTGATGTCGTCGGTCGTCGTCGGGAAGGCCACAAGCCAGCGGGCTAGTAGCCAGACAACGCGGTGAGCAGCAAAAAAAGCAGAAGGGCCCCACGCCGATCGTGGAGATGCTGGGGGGCTGGACTTCGGTGCTGGAGCTGCTCAGGGTCGGGGCTTCTCGGACCCCAAAGCACTCACCAGAGGATCCCTCGGCGGTCGTGCTGGAAAGAAGTCGTGCAGTTCTGATGATGGCCGGTCTCTCGAGGTCTCGTCGCACCCACGGTTCTCAGCTTAGCTGTAGAGGTGAGTAGAGGTCAGAGGTGCCAGGGAAGCCGGGTCTCGTCGAGCTGGGCAGTCGGATTCCGGAGGAAGGACTTGCAGCAAACCGCAGTGTTCTTTAGATGGTGCCTGCGGGTGCAGGGTGACTACTCCTTAGCCACAAGGGAGAAATCTTGAGAAGAGTCTTGAGTTCCTTTCGTAGGAAGTAGTTCTTGATTCAAAGATGATCTAATTTGGAAGGGGGCCCGCTCCTAACTTTATACTAGGAAAAGGGGCTGACCCGGTGACTAGGTCCTGCCTATGGGTGGGACTAGGAGGGGGGTGGTTACACCCCTCTCCCATGCCGGACTTTCCCCAGGCCAGGGGCTGGTGTGCCCCTGGAACTGGTTCTGGCCGGCCTATGCATAGTGAGCACCGGGGTGCCACTTCCAGTCACCTTCCTGTAAAGCCCTGCCTACCCAGGATACACAAAACCCTGTCTGGGATGGTGCTAGCACCGCCCCTGACAGGAAACCCTTTGTTCAAGCTCCCCTCGCTGGAAGGACTCCCAGCTGTAGGGGGTCAGACTTGTGTCTGTGGTAGCAGCATCCATTTTGTGATGCTGAGGCTCGAGTTAACTTTAACCGGGGTTCAGGGTTACATACATGTCGTGTCCCTCTAGAAGGGTGGAATGCTAACCCCGTCGCCAGAATTGGCGAGGGGTTAGTATTCCAATTCGTATGACACCTTACTCGACATGTTTTGATAAAGCAATACCAGAGTTAGCATATAACTGCGAGTATTATAATGCACTTAAGAGTATATGGTATGCGTTATCATGGAACAGCTATTAGGACTTGGTTCCGCAAGCTGCAAACGGGCTCAGCTCATGCCAGAGCACCATCTCACACGATTCCAAGCACTCTGCCTTCAGGATTGACAAGGCCTGCCATAGGAGTGACTGATAGGAATCTGTGTGTCCATTTTTAGGGTTAGATATAGGTATACTATATCTAAAGCAAGGGGTGATTACACCACCTCGCCCCAGCTGTCGTGCAGCCAGTTGTGTCAGATCTAGATGGCCCTCCAGGGGTGGCATAATACATGCTTCAGCCCCTGGTAGGCCCTGGGTACACCTATGCCCTGAGTTACAGGGTCTGATAAGGTGGCCCAGTACCAATTGGTAAATGCACCTAAGGTACACGTTGTAATTTAGTGAGAAAACAGCTAGGCTGTGGGTCTGATTAGCAGGCCCACAGCCAGAGAAAGTTGTAAACCAGTGAAACAAAAGCAAAAAATCTGGGTGATCATAGGATTGCAGACCCTACTCTCCTACATGACCCCCCCCCCCCCAAACTTTGGGACAATAAACTAACCTTGACCAGGTGAGTCTTCTTGCTCTAAGTGGAAATACCTGGAGAGCCCATCTGCATTGCCATGATCAGTGCCAGGTCTATGCTCCACTGTAAAATCCATCCCCTGTAGGGAAATGGACCACCTAAGCAGTTTGGGGTTTTCACCCTTCATCTGATTTAGCCATAAGAGGGGCTTATGGTCGGTTTGAATCTTGAAATGAGTGCCAAACAAGTATGGCCTCAGTTTCTTCAGGGCCCAAACCACAGCAAAGGCCTCCCTCTCAATAGCTGACCAATTTTTCTCTC
The DNA here is from genome assembly GCF_964263255.1 of Lissotriton vulgaris. Classification (NCBI taxonomy): domain Eukaryota; kingdom Metazoa; phylum Chordata; class Amphibia; order Caudata; family Salamandridae; genus Lissotriton; species Lissotriton vulgaris. Next base: position 157,326,727 of record NC_141699.1, on the reverse strand, counting down.
TGGGGGTCAGCCTTCTGCTTATAAAAGCAATGGGCTGGTCTTGACCATCAAAATTCAGTTGAGATAGAACAGCTCCCACACCCAACTCAGAAGCATCTGTTTGGACAATGAATGGTTTGGAGTAGTCTGGACTCTTGAGGATAGGTGCTGTGCACATGGCCTGCTTTAGGTCATCGAATGCTTTTTGACAGCCTGCTGTCCACTGAACCTTTTTTGGCATTTTCTTACTTGTCAGTTCATTAAGTGGAGTCACAATTGATCCATAATTTCTGACAAACTTTCTGTAGTAACCAGTCAGGCCCAAGAAAGCCCGAACCTGAGTCTGGGTGGTTGGAGGAGCCCAGTCCCTGATTGACTGTATTTTGCTCTCCAGTGGTTGAACTTGGCCTCCACCTACAAGGTGGCCCAAGTACACAACCTGTGTCTGCCCTATCTGGCACTTTGTGGCCTTGATAGTGAGACCTGCTGCTTGCAGTGCCTCTACCACTTTCCTCAGGTGGACCAGGTGATCCTCCCAGGTGGAGCTAAAGACAGCTATATCATCAAGATATGCTGCACAGAAGTCATCTAGCCCAGTGAGAACATGATTCACCAGCCTTTGGAAGGTGGCAGGTGCATTTTTCAGACCAAAGGGCATTACCACAAATTGATAATGCCCACCAGGGGTTGGAAATGCTGTCTTGGGTTTGGCATCCTCAGCTAACCTGATTTGCCAATACCCAGCTGTCAGGTCAAATGTACTTAAGTAGTTGGCAGAAGCCAATCTATCTATAAGTTCATCTGCCCTTGGTATTGGGTGGGCATCAGTCTTAGTGACTGCATTGAGACCCCTGTAGTCTATGCAAAACCTCATCTCTTTCTTACCACCCTGGGTGTGAGGCTTTGGCACTAGAACTACTGGACTAGCCCAAGGGCTATCTGAGGGTTCAATGACTCCCAACTCCAACATTTTCTGCACTTCTGTTTTGATGCAGTCTCTAACATGATCAGGCTGCCTGTAGATTTTACTCTTAACTGGCAAGCTGTCACCAGTGTCAACCTCATGGGTACACCAATTGGTCTGACTGGGTGTTAGAGAGAACATATGCCTGAAGGATTGAAGAACCTGTTTGCAATCCTTCTGTTGATGTTCAGAGAGGCTGCCACAAAAGACAACACCATCTACTGATCCATCATCAGGATTCTGAGTGAGCAGGTCTGGGAGAGGGTCACTCTCTTCCTCCTGTCCCTCATCAATGGCCATGAGCAAGCTCATGTCCTTCCGTCGACATATGCTTTGAGCCTGTTAACATGGAGCACCCTGTGGGGACTCCTGGGAGTGCCAAGGTCCACCAGGTAGGTGACCTCTCCCTTTTGCTCAAGAATTGTGTGGGGCCCAGACCATTTGTCTTTGAGTGCTGCTGGGGCCACTGGCTCCAACACCCACACCTTCTGTCCAGGCTGATACACAGTCAGGACAGCCTTTTGGTCATGCCAAGCTTTTTGGAGTTCTTGGCTGGCCTTAAGGTTTTCAGATGCCTTCTCCATATATTCAGCCATCCTGGAGCGGAGACCAAGTACATAGTCCACTATGTTGGTTGCAGGCTTTTTGAGAGGTCTCTCCCATCCTTCCTTCACCAAACACAGGGGTCCTCTTACAGGATGCCCATACAAAAGTTCAAAAGGGCTGTAGCCAACCCCCTTTTGTGGGACCTCTCTGTAAGCAAACAGAAGGCAGGGTATCAGGACATCCCATCTACGCCTGAGCTTTTCAGGTAGTCCATGAATCATCCCTTTTAGGGTCCTGTTGAACCTTTCAACAAGCCCATTGCATTGTGGATGATAGGGTGTGGTGAACTTGTAGTTGACACCATATTCCTTCCACATAGCAGTTAAGTAGCTTGACATGAAGTTTGCACCTCTGTCAGAGACAACCTCCTTAGGGAAGCCCACTCTGGAGAACACTCCAACTAGGGCCCTTGCCACTACAGGTGCTGTAGTGGTCCTAAGTGGAATAGCTTCAGGATACCTGGTGGCATGATCCACTACCACCAGTATAAACTTGTGCCCTGATGCTGTCTGGGGTTCCATTGGACCAACAATGTCAATCCCCACTCTTTCAAAGGGTACCCCCACCACAGGCATTGGTATAAGGGGGGCCTTTGTTGTGCCACCTGACTTACCACTGGCTTGGCAAGTGACACAGGAGCGACAAAACTCCTTGGTATCTTCATTCATGTGAGGCCAGTGAAAGTGTGAGACAAGTCTGTCCCAAGTCTTTGTCTGGCCTAAGTGTCCTGCTAAGGGAATCTCATGGGCCAAGGTAAGAAGGAAACCTCTCTGAGACAAGGGGATAACCAGCCTCCTGGCCATGCCAGGCTTGGGGTCTCTTGCCTCAGTGTACAGGAATCCATCATCCCAGTATTCCTTGTGGGTACCTGTGGCGTTCCCAGCAGCCTCAGCAGCAGCCTGCTGTCTGAGGGGTTCAAGGGAAGAGCAGTCTAACTGTTCCTTTCTCAGGTCTTCTCTTGAGGGGCCCCCTGAACCCAGGAATTCAACTTGATCAAGTTCAAATTCTTTAGGCTCAGTTTCCCTCAGTTCCTTTAGGTCAGCCTCCTCTGAGACTTGATCCTCAACCTGGGGCAAGGGGGAAAGCAATGCCTTAACCCTACTGCTCTTCTTCTTGGGAGGTGTCTGGTCCATTGTTCCAGGATCCAGCACCTGTTCAGTGGGGCATTTTCTGGCCTGTGACCTAGTCACAGCAAGCACATGTGCTGGCAAGCCTAACATCTCCATGTGAGTCCTCTGCTCCACTTCTGACCATTGTGATGACTCCAAATCATTGCCCAACAAACAATCTACTGGGAGGTCTGGACTAACTACAACCTTCTTTTGGCCATTTACCCCTCCCCAGGAGAAAGCAACAATTGCCATACTATGACTGGTAGTGACATTGCTTGCATTGGTCACCAGGAAATCTGAACCTGGCATGATCTGTCCAGGGTCCACAAAGTTAGGTGTCACCATTGTGACACTGGCACAAGTGTCCCTATAGGCCTGAGCCATTTTGCCATTTATCAAAGGTGTCTGCCTGTATTTGCCCAAAGTATTGGGACTTATCTCAGGGGATATATCCACATCCCCTGTACAGACAAGGACAGCCTGAGTGAGTGTGCCAACTAAGTTGTCATACCCCTCAGAACCCAAGGTTAACCCAACTAGTCCCTTGGGAGGTGCACTACCACTGCTGACTGTACTAGGGGCACAGGTGCCTTAGGGGCTGCAGTGGCAGAAGTCTGCCCTACTCCTTTCTTGGTGCACTCACTAAACCAGTGAGTTTTACTTTTACAGTACTGGCACCACCTTTTTGACTGGCCTTCTTGAGTCTTCTTCTTCTGGGAAGCCTGACCCCCACCCTCTTTGGATTGTTGGGGACCTGTCGAAGACTTCTGGTCATTTTGTTCACCTTTAGTATCTTTACCCTTCTGGTCTGCTTTCTTCTGACCACCCTGGTTCTGGCCCTGGTTCTGCTTAACTCTTGTTCTGACCCATCTGTCTGCCTTCTTTCCCAATTCTTGGGGAGAGGTCAGATCTGAGTCAACAAGATGCTGATGCAACAACTGGTTCTGACAATTGTTTAAAATCTGTTCTCTCATGATCAAATTGTACAATCCTGTATAATCAGTAACCTTACTGCCGGGTCGTGGCTTGGACGCCGATCGGGATGGCGGCGTGAGCTTGCAGCTCCGCGCAGGATCCCGCTATTTCTCCTGACAACTACCCCCGGGGAGACCCTTGATCGGCGTAACTGGCCTGCGAGGTGTGGAGGAACATATGGGGAGCGGCTGATGGCCCGTGGGGGTCCCCTGTGCTCGCTGGGATCTTGAGAAGCGCTGCCGGAGGTGTTGACCGGAGTGAGAAGAAAATGGCGGCGGAGAGAGTTGGTGGCCTGTGAACCGAAACTGAGGGAGACAGACATCGGCTTGCAGGGCGGCCAGCTTGCGGCGCCGCTACGACTTCAGGGGCGCCTTGGGGGTTGGCATCGGACTGGGCTCCGGCTTGGTCGTACTTGTTTGTGCCGCCCACCTCCCCCCCTCCCCTCTGGCCCTGGCGACAGCGGAACGGGCGGCCCTGGCACCCCTGGTTCTTTGAGAGGCTGGAATAAAGTCGGTGTCCAACTGTGCCCACAATGGGTGCGCACTGTCCTAGACGGGGGCCGCCGGGCTCTGGAGAAGGTCGGGAGTGCCCGAGTGACAACGACGAAGGCTCCCAAGATGGCGGCTGCGGGAGGGGCAGCCATGGAGGAGCAGGGCCGGGAAGACGCGCTGATCCAGGCCGGGGGAGCCCGAGAGTCCCCGCTGATGATGGACCAGGAGCAGAGGCTGACCCAGCGACTGGACACTATATTGGAGGCCATCACCTCGACTAAGGAGACGCTGCAACAGGACATTGCGCAGGACGCCACGGGGTTGGGTCTCCTGCGGGCGGATCATGCCAAGCTGGCGGACAAAGTGAAAGACCATGATCAGCTGCTTTTAGATCTGAAACCGGCGGTGGTGACCGCAGAACATAAGATTGTGGACATCCTTCACCGACTAGATACATTGGAAAGACGCGCGGAGGACGCGGAAAGCCGTAACAGGCGGAAGAACGTGCGGGTCGTGGGCCTGCCGGAGGGAATTGAGGGGGAAGATGCGGTGGCCTTCGTGGAGAACTGGTTCAGGACTGTGGTGGCACCGGAAGGCCTCTCGCCCTTCTTCACGCTAGAACGGGCTCACAGGGTACCGGCTCGCCCCCCGGCGCTGGGCCACCCTCCCAGAACAATGGTGGTAAAGCTCCTCCATTATAAAGACCGGGACCTGTTGATTCAGAAAGCTCGAGGGCTGGGGCCGTTTGAGGTGGAAAATAGCCGAGTCACGATTTTCCCGGACTATACGCAGGCAGTCCAGAAGGACAGGGCATCCTTCCTGGCGGTGAAGAAGGAGCTGCGGGAGGAGGGCATCCAGTATTCGTTGCTCTTCCCGGCCAAGCTCCGAGTGATCTTGGATGGGAACACTCAATTTTTTCAGACTCCTGATGAAGCGTGGTCTTGGTTGGAGCGGTATCGTGCTGGCACAGACAGGACTGGCAGGAGTCAGCGTGAGAGGCCTAAACCGGTTCAGGTCAGGAAATCCCAGAGGATCCGCTCCCGTAACAGGCTGCAAAGGGCGAAACGGGAAGCTCAGATGGCTGCCGACAAAAGGGGGGCGCTGGCAGCGACGGCGAGCATCACAAGGTCGCAGCAGGAGAGTGACCGGGTATTATCGGACTCTGGCGAAGACGGTGGTAGAACTGGTGAGGATTTGTCGGAGGCGGAGAGTACGAAGGATCCGGCGGTCACCCCACAGACGTCCGATGGGATCTTTAATGGCTGAGTAACATGGGACTAGAGACTATGCTTTTCGCAGGGACAAATGAGAATGGAATTACTGGGGATACCGGGTGGGGGGTGGCATTGCCATTGCGGGATGGAAGGCGCGGGGCGCGGGCTCCGCCAGCTTGGGGTCGGTGATAAGTTACACCCTCGGGGGCCCTTAAGGCCTTCTGTGGTGGCGGCCACAGATTAGTCGAATGTGTGTTTTGTTTGCGGTTTGGATCGGGGCTGAAACTGGGTTAGTAGGCTCTGTCCTGGGGATTGGGGGTTGGGGAGTTTTTCAGGACAATTTTTTTTGGGGGGGCAACTGCTATGGTGCGGGTACTGACTGGCCACACCTGAACTGGTTCGTTATGCTTTGGCATGGGGACGTTACCTAACTTGAAATGCCTTACATGGAATGTCCGAGGGTTGCGAACCATGGTCAAACGCCACAAAGTGCATGCCTATTTGGTGAGGCGGGGGGTCCAGATAGCTATGTTGCAGGAGACTCATTTGTCTAAGCAGGAATGCGCTGCGCTCCAGAAGAGATGGCGGGGCCAGGTCTTTGGAACTACTTATTCAGCGTTCGCTAGGGGGGTCCTGATATGGGTCCGTGCGGGGGTGCCGTTCCAAATGTTGAATCAGCGGGTGGATCCTGAGGGGAGGTATGTGGCGGTGGAGGGTAGGCTGTGTGGTCGGGATGTGGTTCTGTGCTGTGTTTATGCTCCGAATGTGGACCAGGCTCGCTTCTTTGATACCTTGTCGAGCTCCTTGGCCTCTTTCTTGGTGGGGTCAGTGCTTTTGGGGGGGACTTCAACTCCATCACTGATGTGACGCTGGATAGATCTCACCCACCTTTGGTTGATTCACCAGTTCGTAAATTAGCAGCGCATAGGAAGGATTGGCAGGAGAGATGGGGGCTACTGGATGTGTGGCGTGAGCAACACCGGGGGGATAAGGATTACTCCTTCTTCTCGGCCCTCCATGCGCTGCACGTTCGGATTGACTCGGTTCTGTGCAGTGGGCCCCTGGCCACCTTGGTCACCCATTCGGAGTACTTGGCCAGGACTATCTCTGATCACAACCCTTTGTTGGTGCACGTGCAATGGCAACGTGCGAGGTCGGCGATCCCAACATGGCGGCTTCGGCCCGACACCTTAGAGGACTCAGTGTTTAGCGATGCGGTCCAACGGGGAGTGGACCAATACTTTGACGAGAATGAGGGGACAACTAATAGTAGGTCCACAGAATGGGACGCAATGAAAGGGGTGGTGAGAGGTGTGTGCATGGGTCGGTTTTCGAATGCTCGTACGTCTGTATTGAATGCGCTTGATAGGGCGGAAGAGAAGCTGAGGGATTTGGAGAGACGTAGGCCGGACCATCCGGACTTGCAGGCCCAGGTGATGGAGGCCAGGGAGGTAGTGGCTACTGAAACGGAACGGTTGAGGAGTTATGACTATAAACAGTATGCCATCAAAGCGCATGCTGAGAGGGATAAGGTAGGAACGTTGTTGGCCAGGCTCGCTAATCCTGAGCTCAGAGGTTGCCCAGTGTTGGGTATAGCCAACGCTCTGGGGGAGGTGGTTTATTCCCAAACGGCGGTGTTGGAATGCTTTCGGTCCTATTATGCGGAGCTATATGAGAGTCAGTTGGAGGCGGAGGCCGGGGAGATCAGTGAGTATCTGGAACCGTTGCAGCTTCCGGTGTTGGATGATGACGAAGCGAAGGATCTGGGGGGACCTATCACGCTCTCCGAGATTAGGGCGGCCATTAAACATATGGCCAGGAACAAGACGCCCGGGGTGGACGGCTTGCCGATTGAATTTTATCAGCGGTACGTGGACAGTTTAGCGCCTAGATTGTTGGTGGTGTACGGGGAGGCCTACAGGTTGGGCAGTCTGCCCGGATCGATGAGGGAGGCATTGATAGTCCCATTGTTGAAACCTGGCAGAGAGGAGACCGATGTGCGGTCTTATAGGCCGTTGTCCATGCTGACGGTGGACTATAAGATATTGAGCCGTATCTTGGCCACCAGGCAGGCCCCGCATATGACTAGGCTGGTACACAGGGACCAGGCGGGGTTCATCTCCACGAGGAACACAGCGCTTAACATCCGTCGGCTGATCGGGATATTGGACGGCGCGACGGAGGCGGAGGGAGACCCGGCGGTGTTGTCAGTGGATATTGAGAAAGCCTTCGATAGTTTGGAGTGTGTTTACCTGGACGGAGTCCTTGGGAAGTATGGCATCGGTGAAGGGTTCCGTAGATGGACGACGGTGCTGTATTCTTCGGCAACGGCGAGGATACGCCTGGGCGCTTTGGTGTCCGCGGCTTACCCAATCGGCAGAGGAACGAGACAGGGGTGCTCGCTTTCCCCATTGCTGTTTGCACTGGCGATGGAACCATTGGCGGTATGTGCTAGATCAGGAGTCCTGTATGCGGGGATCGAGGATGGGGGGCAGTCGCACTTTATATCTTTGTACGCCGATGATCTGTTGTTGTACATGGCGGACGCGGAGAGGGCTCTGGAGGGGGCGATGGATATGCTGTCTGAGTTTGGTCGGTTGTCAGGCCTCCGGATTAATTGGTCGAAGACTTGTGTCTTCCCGCTCAGGGCAGGCACGCCATGTCCGTCTCGCGATATAGGGGTGGCCTGGGAGCCATCTTGTTTCACCTACTTGGGAGTCCGAATCTACCACGAGGTTGAGGACTTGTTGGAGGGCAACGTGGGCCGATGCATACGAGCGCTGAGAGGCTGTATGTCCTTCTGGGCCTCCCTCCCTTTGTCAGTGCTGGGCAGGGTAGCTCTGCTGAAGATGGTGGCGCTCCCAAGGCTGCTTTATTATTTTCACACACTGCCCGTCTGGATCCCCCAGAGGATTTTTAGGGACCTGCGGACGATGATTATTGGGTTCCTTTGGGGGCACGGTCGCCGTAGAGTGGCGCTGAACACCTTGCTTCGGCCCAAGCTTGAGGGGGGAATGGCGGTCCCCAACTTGGAGTTGTATTATTTAGCCGCGCAGCTTCAGGTGCTCACGCAGCATGTGGCTAGGGCATTTAGGGAGCCGGAGCATGACCGTGTGCACGGGGTGCAACGTCACGTCCTGGCCTACATTGTCATGCAGCAGAAACTGGAGCTGCGGAGCCTCACCATGGAGGAGAAGACGCTCAGGCTATGTTGGCAGAGGAGTTTGAAGAGGGCGAAGGCGTCCCGGCCGTATGCGCCGGAGATACCGCTGGGAATGTTAACGGCGCTGCCGCACGGAGGCGACTGGTCTCCGTTGCTGGAGTGGGAGGAACTGGGTCTGCAGGTAGTTGGTGATCTGTATATTGATGGGACGCTGGTCCCTTTCCAGGTGTTGCAGGAACAGTATGGGCTGCCGGGAGGGAGTTTCCTCCTGCATGCAGCGGTGGTGGCGGCCATGCAGAAGCACTGGAGGGAAGGGCTCGTTGAACCAGAAACGACAATGGCTTGCCAGTATGTGGTGATGGCTGCCGGCACCTATAAGGCGGTGACCTGCCTCCATAACAGGATGCTGCATGAGGGACTGGACCCGCTCCTAGGCCTGAAATCGAAGTGGGAACTTAGCATAGGTAGGCTCATTCCGGACACAGTGTGGGGGCAGATCCTTAAACGGACGTGGAAGGGGACACGGAATGCACGCTTTCAGCAGGTGCATTTTTATGTTCTGCACAGGGCTTACCTGACCCCGGAGAAGATTAAACGGTATTTCCAGGTACAGGAGGCGAGATGCCCGAGATGTATGGCACTGGAGGCTGACTTTGAGCATTTGTTGTGGGGTTGTCCGAAGCTAGAGGGGTACTGGGCTGAGGTGGGGGAACTCCTCAATGCAGTGACCGATAGAGAGGTGGACTTCGACATGGCGGCATGTTTGTTGCTATGGTTTCCGCACACAAAGAATACGAAAGTGACAAGCAAATTCCTTGACCTGGGGTTGGTGCTGGCGCAAAGGGAGATCACTTGGCATTGAAAGTCCAGGGAGGGACCGTCTGTGAGGAGATGGATGAATGAACTACTGAGGTGGGCTGAATGTGAGAGTGCGCTCCGTATGAGACAGGCGGTTAAGCTTGACAATGAGAAGAGCCTCGACATGGCGAGGTCGTGGGAGTTGATAGTTCAGGCGTTGCGTGACTACATGGTGGGGAACGAGGATTGAGATCCTTATGTATGCGGGCTCCATGTGGCTTGTGGTATCGAGATGTACATTGCGCTGTAGCATGACCCAGAGTAGCGCTAGGACCGTGGCCCGCACCATTGGCGGTTGCAGGGGGGAGGGGGGGGGAGAGAGTTGAGTTGGGGTTGTTGGGGGGGGGGGCCTCTTCCCTTTCCCCTCCTTTTTAGGCACAGGATCCGGGATGGGGTGCGGTAATGTCCTCCGCGGCGGTACTGTCCTGGTATGGCGGGTCGCATTGGATGGGCTGCGAGGCAGTGATAAGGACACGTAGCATAGATATGGTAGGGGCCCACCTCGATCAGACTGGGAGATAGGATTCGGACCATTGCCGGAGTGAATGGACAGTTGGCACTTGCTAGATGGTGAAGGGGGGGGGGTTGGGTGTTTAGGGGGGTAAAATGCGGATACACAGAACGATTATTGACCAATGGTCCCTATGGGATGCCCACTGTGATGTTCTTGCTGGGTGTTGGGATTACTGCGCCGCCCGGCCTCCGGGATACGGGCTGAATGGCTGTGAATGATTTGTAATTATTTGATCCATGCGGGGGACATCATGAGTGTGCTGGTCGATTTATATATGCAATGGTTTCTAATTCTGCAATAAAAACAAATTTAGAAAAAAAAAATCAGTAACCTTACTGCCCAGCAACCAGCCCTCCAAAGCCTTAGTGGCACAATCTACAAAGTCAGACCAATCCTGAGACTGAGTTTTCTGGGTATCCCTGAACAGCAACCTGTACTGCTCAGTGGTTAGGCCAAACCCATCAATCAGTGTATTCTTCAGGACTTGGTAATTGTTAGCATCCTCAGCTTTAGTAGTGAGGAGCTTATTTCTACCTTTACTTTCAAAGGAGAGCCACAAGATAGCTGCCCACTGACTTTGGGGAACACCCTGCACAGTGCCGGCCCTCTCCAAAGCAGTTATCCATTTGTGGATGTCATCCCCTTGTTTAAAGGGGGGCACTATCTTACTCAGGTGTCTTGTATCAAAACTCCTGTCCCTATTGCTAGGTATAATGCTGCCACCAGTGGGGTTTTTCCCACCCAATTCTTGCTCTCTAGCAAAGGCAAGTCTCTCTTTGGCCAGGGCAAGTTCTTCCCTTTCAATCCTCAGATTGACTTCCCTCACTTTAGCTTCATACACTCTCCTCTGAGGGGATGTCATCCCTCTGTGAGAAGAGGTCTGAGAGCCATTGGTTCGAATGGATCTGTTAGAGCCTCTGGATAGAGGCCTAACTCGTCCATTCCCAATGTTAAGCTGGCCTGAGAGTGGGCCTGGGGGTCCCCCAGATCCATTCTCATGTCTGCTTAAGTTGGACCTGGTTAGTCTACTGACTTCTACCTGTCCCTTATCTGCCTCATCCCCAGATAAATCCTCATCCTCATCCCCCTCTTCAGTCTCAGCTGAGAGGTGGATTAGGTCAGGGTCACCTCGGGTTCCCTCTAGGGGAGGCATGGTCCCATCTGGATTAGAAGGGTCTGGGTTACCAGCCCTCCTGGCATCATAAGTCTCTAAGAGACCAATCAGAAAGGGAATTGTAGGGTTAGAACCCTGTTTTAACTTCCTGGATGTGCAGATTTGCCTCATCTCCTGGAAGCTAAGAGCAGCATATCTGGAAGTGACCTGTGGAAGGTCCACAACCACAAGAGGGGTCTCTGAAGACTCTCCGTGGTTAGACATGCTTCTAGTGTGGTGTAAGTGATGCACCTACCTACACTATATGTTTGCCTACTGATCCCTTGCTAAGAGTTGTAGCCAAGGTGTGCTAAGCCTTGAGGAGCTACAACAGCTGGTTCAGTAGAACTCAGAGTATTCTAAGCTAAGTTATATGTACCTGGAGTATGTGATCTTTCACAAGATATTCTTAGGATACGTGTGGTAAAACAACAGCAAGCTCAAATCCCAACCGCTGCTCACCAATGTGAGAAGTTGGCCTGATATGCAGTGCTCACTATTCTAGTGATCACTATGTATCAGTCCAAGCAACCCTTATTGATGATTGGTTGTAAGTCAACCTTATAGACCAGCTATCCTAGTAGCGTGGATACGAGCAGTCTTCGGGCTAAACTCTAGAGGGCGTGTTAAGCCAGCTGTTATACCATCACATATACCCCTTGAACACCAAGTGAAAGGACACCACACAAGTGTTATGAAAATAAACAGTGTATTTATTTAGATCACAACAGCCCTGTACTCTTTATGAGGACAGGGTACTAAGCACACAACAAAACTCTTACGAAAATACTTAAGTTAGCACAGATTACACAAATGCCCGAGGGGCACGAAAAACCATATACTATGGACGTGGAATGCGAAATTACTAGCAGGTAAGTACTGGACTAATAGGCTTTGGAATCGCTAGGACTTGGATCGAAGATGGATGACACCTGAAAGCAGAGGGGACCAAGTTCTTAATCACTAGCCAGTGATTGTGTGGGCACCAGGATGGCACCGGGCGGAGTCACCTCGACCAGGTGAGTGGGCGACGCTGGGCTCTGCAGTCTCACGGACCAGGAGGCGTTGTCGGCGACCAGGATGGAGGTGCGAGCTGTCCCACGATGGTTGAAGCTGTCGACGTCGCTGGACCCAGGATTGGGCAACAAAGTCTTGGCAAATTCAAGCCCACGCGGTGGACCTAAAATGGCGTCTGGAGTGGACCAGGAGGGTCCGGGGTGCTCCTCCTTTGGAAGGGAGCAAGGGCCAGTCTGGAGCAACCAGACCAGCAGTGGTGATGTCGTCGGTCGTCATCGGGAAGGCCACAAGCCAGCGGGCTAGTAGCCAGACAACGCGGTGAGCAGCAAAAAAAGCAGAAGGGCCCCACACCGATCGTGGAGATGCTGGGGGGCTGGACTTCGGTGCTGGAGCTGCTCAGGGTCGGGGCTTCTCGGACCCCAAAGCACTCACCAGAGGCTCCCTCGGCGGTCGTGCTGGAAAGAAGTCGTGCAGTTCTGATGATGGCCGGTCCCTCGAGGTCTCGTCGTACCCACGGTTCTCAGCTTAGCTGTAGAGGTGAGTAGAGGTCAGAGGTGCCAGGGAAGCCGGGTCTCGTCGAGCTGGGCAGTCGGATTCCGGAGGAAGGACTTGCAGCAAACCGCAGTGTTCTTTAGATGGTGCCTGCGGGTGCAGGGTGACTACTCCTTAGCCACAAGGGAGAAATCTTGAGAAGAGTCTTGAGTTCCTTTCGTAGAAAGTAGTTCTTGATTCAAAGATGATCTAATTTGGAAGGGGGCCCGCTCCTAACTTTATACTAGGAAAAGGGGCTGACCCGGTGACTAGGTCCTGCCTATGGGTGGGACTAGGAGGGGGGTGGTTACACCCCTCTCCCATGCCGGACTTTCCCCAGGCCAGGGACTGGTGTGCCCCTGGAACTGGTTCTGGCCGGCCTATGCATAGTGAGCACCGGGGTGCCACTTGCAGTCACCTTCCTGTAAAGCCCTGCCTACCCAGGATACACAAAACCCTGTCTGGGATGGTGCTAGCACCGCCCCTGACAGGAAACCCTTTGTCCAAGCTCCCCTCGCTGGAAGGACTCCCAGCTGTAGGGGGTCAGACTTGTGTCTGTGGTAGCAGCATCCATTTTGTGATGCTGAGGCTCGAGTTAACTTTAACCGGGGTTCAGGGTTACATACATGTTGTGTCCCTCTAGAAGGGTGGAATGCTAACCCCGTCGCCAGAATTGGCGAGGGGTTAGTATTCCAATTCGTATGACACCTTACTCGACATGTTTTGATAAAGCAATACCAGAGTTGGCATATAACCGCGAGGATTATAATGCACTTAAGAGTATATGGTATGCGTTATCATGGAACAGCTATTAGGACTTGGTTCCGCAAGCTGCAAACGGGCTCAGCTCATGCCAGAGCACCATCTCACACGATTCCAAGCACTCTGCCTTCAGGATTGACAAGGCCTGCCATAGGAGTGACTGATAGGAATCTGTGTGTCCATTTTTAGGGTTAGATATAGGTAAACTATATCTAAAGCAAGGGGTGATTACACCACCTCGCCCCAGCTGTCGTGCAGCCAGTTGTGTCAGATCTAGATGGCCCTCCAGGGGTGGCATAATACATGCTTCAGCCCCTGGTAGGCCCTGGGTACACCTATGCCCTGAGTTACATGGTCTGATAAGGTGGCCCAGTACCAATTGGTAAATGCATCTAAGGTACACGTTGTAATTTAGTGAGAGAACAGCTAGGCTGTGGGTCTGATTAGCAGGCCCACAGCCAGAGAAAGTCGTAAACCAGTGAAACAAAAGCAAAAAATCTGGGTGATCATAGGATTGCAGACCCTACTCTCCTACATTGAGAGTCTACCGGACTTCAGTGTTGAGAAGGAACAACAACATTGCCATGTCTGGACTTGTCTTTGGATCACAATCCTAAGGTGAGAAGGAAGTGCAAGCTTGTTGCCTGCGCCAGTCCTCTTGTATACTATGGAAGCAAATCTTTTCTATGTCCCTGAATATCCTCCTTGACATTTTCTAAGAGGTACTTCTATGGAAGATGAGAATCAGGGCTTTGCACCGTATAGATTAATCAGCGCCTCAGAAGATGAGAATCGGGGATAGACGAAGAGACATTGTATAGATCAATTAGCGCCTTTTTTCCTAACACAGAAGGAAATTTAATGACGTGAGATAGTATTTTTTTGTTATAAAAAGAAAACAATTCCCTCAAGAAAAAACTTAGATGCTCGTTAAATCAAAAAGATGCTATGTGAAAGCTCAAAGTGAAGATTTGGCAAGATTTTTCACACACAACACCTGAATTTCGCGCACCAGCATCCTGTTGCCAGGAGCCAGATAAAAAAAAAGAACAATAACAACTGTCACTGACCAATGTTAGATTTCCAACTTCTTTTCGCAACAGCCTATCTAGCTACATTAAGCTCCTTTTATTTTTCCTTTAAAAAATAAAAGGTTTGTTAAAGAATTTCTTGCCACTTTTCTTTCTTTAGTGACTTTTTAAAAATTCTAATTGTTTACTTTTTAAAGAAAAATAGTAAATTATCAGTGCAGCCTACAATAGGCTGTCATGATTGGTTTTCTTTTAGATTCCAACCATTTACATTAGAATTTTCATCAATACAACATAAGGTGGGCGCACCCAGCTAACATTCCCCAAAATTCATCCTGCTGCCACTCTTCGCCCCCCTTGCGGGATATGTTTCAATACAGTTTGTAACGACTCTCACCAACTATCGAGATTGGTTTAAGAAACATTGCCTTTTCTAAACTAGGGGGTATATATTTTTATTTTCTAAAGCGTTCCAGGATAGGGATGGAGCAATTATTTGACATAATTGTGCCCAATAACCCCAACAACCCAATCATCCATTTGCTTTTCTTGCTAGTCCAGAAGAAATTCAAACCCCTGCCTATAGCCAGGTTGCTGAAAAGTGGAAGAATGCTGAACAAGTTACTGGGTATTTCAGGGCAGGAAAGGTGGCTTTATTCGTATTTCACAAATCTTTGCTGGGACTGGTGAAGGCAATCATAGCCCTGCCTGTGAAAAATCCATAGCCAAAAGATGAAGATGATTGGTTTCTCATTCTTTGTAACCTACTGACTTAAGCGTCTCCAACATACTGTTCATCCATTTTCATCATTAGCTTGAGTACAAGAAAGAGATTTATCACAGAATGGCATGAGCAAGAACCTCTGTTGTGACTACCAGCTGAAGAAGGACGGTACTTCCTTCTCGTGTCTTTGAGGACAAGATACTGTAGATGCTGGCATCAAAAACAAGTTAATTTAGACGTCAAAAACCCCAGCACCACATTTTCTTTAAGTGCTGCTGTTGTCTCCAAGTATAAAAAATAACAGAGTTCACCTGCTTCATTCATGTCAGTGGACTCAACTGCACCGCAAAACAATGGTGAGCATATTGAGGCAAGGACTTTGGAGGCCTCTCGACCACTTCTGGTGGAGACATCAGTGCCATGTCTTCCCAATCGGACTCAGTGGCGTAACGAACCTTGAGGGGGTCCCCCTGCAGGGTAAGTGAAAGGTCCCCCTCCGGACTCAATCTAGAGCTCCCCAGCAGAGGTGCGGTGCTGACGGGGCCTTCTGGAGGGTGAGGGCCCCCCGCACCGCGGGGGCTGCAGGGGCCTGTGTTACTCCCCTGATCGAACTCCGAAGAATATGCAGAATCAAGACCTGTTGAAAAGGTTCGTCCAGATCTGTTAAGAACCACAGATGGAGACAAGTCTGGAACACAGGTATCCGTACAACATTTATTCAGAAGTGTGGCAGAATGACACCCTCTATGGAATCCAGCATTGTTTTTCATTGTTGTCTGTTCGCTTTGATGCTTGTGCTTATCAACCACTGGTGTTGTGGCCGCACGGTTGGTGGATATATGACATGGTGTAAATTTTCATTCTTGACATTCAAGACATCCTCATTTGCAACCAGCGCGGACTTAACTCTGGGGTACAGTAATAAAAACTCTGCACCAAAGTCCTTGATGATGAAGATAAACACATCAGGACCAGAGAAACAATTTGCACTGAGCCAATACTCAGTTCTAAAGATCAGGCCCACACCAACTCCCTCTTCAGCATGAGAAACTCTGAGTTAACTGACTTGAAAAAGGTCTGGGAATAAAACTCGGTTGCAAATTCTGAAAAACCACTGCAGGTCTTTGAAGCTGACCCAGCCAAAACATTGTGTAGTAATGAGGCCCACTCCTAATTCACTTATCAAGTTTAGGTGACACAGAACTGGTAGTGATTAATGGAAAAGAGCTTAAATCATTCTGAAATCTCATCTCTTCTCCCTCCATAAAGAAACTGATGTTTGTTGCCTTGTAATGCTGGTCATTGTCCAGGTTATTGGTGTAGATTTTTTTTAACTCCCATGAATGGCTATGTGCTTTTCTGACTTTCCAAACAATGGTGTCCCCATTTTTTAACAAAACATGCATGAGTTCACATGAGAGAAGTATACCGAATTCAATGGCAACATGATTAACACCTGCCTCTGAGGTTTTCTCCTGGCTCAGACTATATCAATTGAAGTATAACTCTGAAAAGTCAGCGATTATTTTATTTGGTTTGCGTTCATATGAAGCATGGCATACTTGGTGGCCGCAGGACATGTCTCCCCCCCTCATCTTCAGTTACTATCATGAAAAATATGGGGGTTAAATTGGATGCTGCCCTTTCCATGAAGGCGCAAGTCCAATCAGTGGCAGGGGCCTGTTTTGGAGTGATGAGAATGTTGAGGTACTTTCTACCCCTGCTTCCAGTATCCCACTGAAAAACAGTTGTCCAGGTCCTTGTGGTGTTGAGACTGAACTACGTTAACTCTCTGTATTTGGGTCTACGGGAGTACTTACTTGGCTGATTACAGGTGATCCAGAATGTCTCATCTTCTGTCCTCTCTGCATTGGCTTCCAGTGCTGAAAATAATTCATTTTATAGCTCTAGTCTTGGTCTTCAAAGCTTTCAAAGATTTCATCCTTATACACCACATCGCACCTTGAGGTCCTCTGCTCAGCTTTTAATCTTGACTCCGAAGGTCCTGCTCTCCCGAGTAGGGGGAAGATCTTTTCAAGCGGTTGCATCTAGGCTATGGAATGGCCTACTTCTCACTCTTAGACAGATACCAGACCTCCTTACATCTAGGAGGAACCTGGAAACATGGCTTTTCCAGCATTAGAACTGCCTGATTCTGCTGTGGATGAATGTTCTGTATGCTGTTATGTGGTTCTTTCTTCTTAGCGCTGGGACACTCTTGGGAATAGCCGCGTGCTCTATAAATACCAGATAGCGTAACATAACCTGAGCAGAGAAAACAATCAACAATGTCAGTTGTAAATATGTCATTTTCCAGAATTTCTATTTTAAGTGTTGATTACCACCGCTGTTGAGGGGGGAGTCCACTCACCTTTTCAAGGATCTGAGTTTGGATAATGAGCATCCCAGGTACCTATTAACTGTAAAAATACCCAGCCTTGTATGAACCATCAGACAGAAACATGTTGACGATGTGTGTGGTGATGTGGGAACCAATTCCCCGTATCTCCACGTTGGTTTTTAATACCAAGTGATACCTCCTGTGAATATAAAGGTCGGTTTGGGATATCACATTGGTTTTAAACCTTTATTTTTCACTGGTCCGTTCTTCTGTAGAAGTGCCTACCTGACTTAAGGTGTAGGCCAGCTCATCATCAAACTAGGTTTTTGGAGAGCGTGGGTAATCCTATGATGAAGCATGACACCTGGTGGTGTGTCAGGACATCCTGTCACATTTTTGTGCATGTGCAGAAGTAGTTATTAGGTGGAGTGTCAGCAGATATATAAGAAAAAAACTACACTTCAGGTGGCTTTGTTGTGTTAAAAAATGCTAAGTTTGGGGGCTTGGCCAGCACTATGGCCGGGTAGCTGCGTTTCCCGCGAGCTCCGCTGGCCCCTGACCAAATCCTGTCATCATCCTGTTCCTCCTCACAGTGAAAAGTACACCGTTGGGGAGCCGAAGGCATGGACGTGCGCTGGGCGGCCTGGTGTTGACCTGATTCAGGCAGGAGGCATCTTTGGAGACTTTCTCGGCGCGCAAACCGGCGCGTAGTCTCAGACAAGATGGGGGCTGGGAGCAGTGTGAGCCTGGGAGCGCTGGTATGGCTGTCCACTACCTGAGCCGGCTGAGGTGCCCTGTCACTAGAGTGCATTTTCGCGATGCGAGTGCATTAGAGGTGCCCCCAAGGGATGGACTTTGCTCCCTATCTGTCCTGTGCTTTGCTGTGCCGTGGTGCTGCGTTGAAGGGATATCGCTGCTGTCCTGCCCATCACCACCAGCCATTACCATGCTGCCTTGGCTGTGGGAGCACTAAAGGGCCGGTTTGCCAGGGTGCAGAGTTGTGTGATGTGAGACAGCGCAGCACTGGTGACGATTGTGACCTTGTAATACTACTTTAACAGTGGACAAGAGTCCCATGACCAATCCTGTGTGGTGTTGAGGGGGTTGCAATGTGTGGAAAGACCCTCAGTCCAGGTGCGTGCGGTCACAACCAGAAACCTAGCCGGTACTACAGATTGGGTGCCCCTGGTGGGGAGTTGCATATACTGTCTACCTGTTAGCTTGTCTCCCAAGACAACGACTGTACCCTGTCGCAACTGAGAGTTACCAGGCCCCGGAGATCATCGTGTTTTGAGGATTTTGTGGTGGTTGTGAGCACAGGACTGGACGTAGGGCGCAAGATGGTGAAAGATAAGGATCTAGAACACAAAGAGAGTAAGGAGTTGCGTCCGTGGATGCTGGACGGGGAATACTCCTGATTCCCTGGTCAAGAATTAGAAAAGAACAATGGAGGAGTATCACCCGATGAGGGAGATGAAGGCTTTTCCAGATGAGGAACACTATTCCTTTGTTAGTAAACCCCTCACTCACCACCTAGTGGTGACTTGCTTCATCATCGGGGCCCACCCAAGTGGCCTAGCGTCACTTGGGTGTGCTTCAACACCTGAGTTACAGTGGAGCAGGTAGTGAAGTGTGGGTTGTGAACAAAAAAGTGTAAGTGTTAAAATTGTCCTGGTTAATGCTTTGTAAGGATTTTAATAAAAAAGTAACTGGACAATAATTAAAAAGGTCGGTGAGATACTTGTAGGGAAGTTACGACCTACGTATCTCGGCTATGTGTTGGTCAACATGTTTCTACCATTAGGGGCGATCCCCGTTATTCTTCAGGACCAAAACAAGGAAGTGGGAGGTGTGGGTCCCCTAAAAGACGCACCCTGTCCTAAATCCTTGGTCATCCAGAAGGAAAAAATATTTCTCTGGGCAGACACTCCTAGAATGTAGGGTGCCAATAAAAACCTAGGGAAAGAAAAAGAGCAAAGGAAGCGGTTACTATCCTGTAACGTAGTGCAGAAATTAGGTGCAAGATACGTGCAGTTAAGCTTGTTTTCCACAGTGGTGAATGGAAACAGTGCCTTCATGAGTAGAGAACGTGCCTACCAGTGAGGTGGGAGCGTGCTCATATCGTGAGAGTAGACGCATCAGCATGGTATATCTAAGGTCAGATTTACAGTTGGCGTTCTCAGTGCGTGCCTGGACAAAGCATGCTATGACTTAAAATTGAGTGCACTAGACTTGAGTGCTCATATCTTTATCGGCGTGGATAATACTGTGCCAAATGGTTGCCTTACATAGTTTGTAGGCTCAGGAATATCCTAATCAGAATCAGTGGTGTACAAAAAAAGACAGACCAGACTCACACACACATATAACACGGAGCTTGTCACGAATCGTGGCATGTCAGGAAAGGGGCTTACTGGAGTAATACTCTAGTAGGACTTCATCGAGCAGGGGGTAGGTGCTTCACTCATAGCAACGTATTCTATTTGAAAAAGGCATACATCGCAATAATGATTATAAAGGAAGCTCGCCCGCGTGCTGGTTCGGTTGGTCAAACCATAAGTGAATCCTGTTTGGGGAGGAAAAACTACTTACAGTTGGTGGTGAAGTAAGGCAGCTCACCTACGTCTACCATCAGCCGATCGGTTGCAATGAACGGGCGAGCGCGGTGTACGTATAGCCGTACGCATACTTCCGGGAAGAGTCACGTGGCCGCTGCGGCGGCCTGTGAGGGAAGAATGGTTGGCATGGAGATCAATGAATGCTGCACTTGCGCATTCAGAATGGACTATAGCAAGGGAGCGGAGGGAAGAATGGTTGGCATGGAGATAAATTAATGCTGCGCTTGCGCATTCAGAATGGGCTATAGCAAGGGAGCGTCGGCATGGAGAACAATTGTGACTACATTTGTGTGCAAAAAATGGGATTGGGTTGCAAATAAGTTAGATGGAACCACTAAACAAAGGGGGGCATACCCAGATGCTGGTCTGGGGGATGGAGGATAGCGGGAGCATAGTTATGGGGGTAGCACATTATGGATGGATATCAGGGATGCATATGGAGTTAGTTGCATCTCGTTTGTATGTGCGATGGGGCTGACTGGGGGTGGTGGGTAGTAGCAGTGACTGGAGTTACTTAAATACAGAGTTCCACAGGATATTGTCATTAAGACCCCGTTTATGTGAGGAAAGTCTGTATATCCATCTCTGTTCTTTTTCAAATTGTCGTGCCTGGATATTAGGGCCTGCTTGCAACTGTTCAATGACTGTCCACCTCATATCATTGGTGGTGTGATAGGCAGTTAGGAAGTGATCCGTGAGTTTGGTCATGCTCTTTTTGCATCTTATAGTGCTCCTGTGTTCGCAAATACGTTGTTTTATTTTGCGTGTCGTCATGCCCACGTAGGGTTTGCCACAGGTGCAGGTGATAAGGTAGATGACATTATTGCTGTTGCAATTAGTTTGCGATCTCTGCTCCCATGTTTTACCAGGTTCCAGGACTATTGTCTTCGTGTTTTCTGTCAGGTGACAAACACTGCAGTCCCCACATCGAGAGTGTCCAGTTATTGGTGGGAGACCCCATATCTGAGTTAATGTTGGGTCGTTGGAGTTAGTTTTATTTTTTGGTCTAGTATTGACCAAGTTGTTTTTCAGACTAGGCGCTTTTTTATATGAGAAGAGAGGTTTTTCCCAGTTGAAACTTCCAGAATTGATTATTTGCCAGTGCTTCCTTATGCTCTTACTAACTTCGTTAGAGATCACATTGTATGTGGTCACACAGGTTAGGGGTATGTTGTCACTGTTCTTAGTAGTTTCTTCCAAAAGTGCTTGGCGTGGTTGGTTTCTGGCTCGTTTTTGGCAGTTCTTTGTCATCTTTATTGGGTATCCCCGTTGTGTTAATTTCCCCGTAAGGTCTTCAGCCTGTTCTTTGTAGTCCATGAGTTTACTACAATTCCTACGTAGTCTTAAGTATTGGCCATAGGGAAGATTTTCCCTCAGTGGTCTAGGATGAAAGCTCTCAAATCTCAAGAGGTTGTTTTTTGCCGTAGGCTTGAAGTGTGTTTTGGTAGTCAAAATTCCTTGTTCTCTTTGGATCTCAATGTCTAGGAAGACCATTTCATTCTTGTCCACGTTGTGGGTAAAAGGAAGATGTTGATCACAGGTGTTGAGCCAGGTGATGAATGTAGTTAGGATTGCTTGAGAACCCTTCCAGATTGCTAGCACGTCATCAATATATCTGCGCCAGAATACGATGTTCTCCAAGTATGGGTTGGTAGGTGAAAGGATGTACTTTTTCTCGAAGTCAAAGACATACAGTCCTGCTATGCTAGGCGCAAAAACACTGCCCATAGATGTGCCCCCTATTTGTAAATACAGGGACCCTTCAAACTCAAAGAAATTCCTTTTGAGGGCCAAGGTAGCACATTTGATGATGAATTCCTTGGGTGTTCTATGTTCCCATGTGGTTTGTTCTAAGGTTTCTTTTAGAACGTTGATGGTGGCATCCTGGTGGATATTGGTATAAAGACTTTCTATATCAAAGCTAACCAAGATCATGTCATCATCCATTTTGATAGTTTCCAGAAGCGTTAGAAGGCTTTTAGTGTCTTTCAAGTAGGTGGTGGTCCCTTGTACAATAGGTTTTAAGAAATAGTCACAGAACCTAGACAGTGGTTCAAGGAGTGAGCCTATACCAGATACTATAGGTCTGCCCGGTGGTGGTATTCTGTTCTTGTGCATTTTTGGGACCACGTAGAAATATGGTATTTTAGCCTCTGTCTTTGTTAGGTAATCCGCTTCTTGTTTAGAAATGTCACCTCGATGTTCTGCTTCCTCAACCAGATCCACAATTTCTCTTCGTAGATCGTCTGTGGGGTCATTCGTGAGGGGAAGATAGTTGTTTCGATCTTCAAGTAATCGTTTGCATTCTTGTTGGTAGTCTGTGCGGTCCATGATGACTAGGCCTCCGCCCTTGTCTGCTGGTTTGATGATGATGGCTTCATCCCCTTTCAGGTCCGATAGGGCTTTTCTCTCGGCTCTGCTGATGTTCTGATATAGCGTAGGAGTAATGGTGGATTCTATGTCGTTGAATACCGCCTGTTCAAACGTATTTATCTCCACTGGGATAGTGTGTGGTGGAGGGACAAAGGTGGATTTCGTTCTTAGTCCAGTCTCATTAGGCACTTCCTCATCGTTATCTATGTTGGTTTTTTCAAAAAAAGCTTTTAATTTCAACTTTCTAAAGAAAGCTGCTAGCTCGCAGTGTAGTTTGAACTTGTCCAAATTCGCTGTGGGGACAAATCCCAGTCCTTTATTGAGGACATTCTTCTCTGTGTCTGTTAGGATGTGTGACGACAGGTTTGTGACTAGGTCCTCATGTTGCTGGGGCCTGCTTTGTTGGATGCGGTTTTGTTCCTGGTGTTGCTGCTCACCATCTCGTCCTCTTCCCAGTGGACAGTGTTTCCCCGTTTGTTGCGGCCTCTCCCGCGCCTGCCTCTGTTCTGAAAAGGAAGGCGGAACTGATTTGGCTGAAAGGGATATTGTTGGAAAGGGGGTTGCCATCCATACATGGGAAATTGTTGTGGTTGTTGGTATGGATTCTGAAAGTGGAGGTGGTTGTATTGTGGCCACTGGTAGTTACCTTGGTATCCCCCTCTCTTTTTCTGTTGTGGTGTACTGGTGTTGGAACCCCCACTGCTGTTGGAACTATGGGAAAGATAAGGATCCCAAGGCTTCTAAGCACATGAAACTAGATAAATTCACTAAGGTGCTGTCGACCCTCGCGGGGGCGGAGGGATCGCATGGCATCCCGCCCAAATACCGACGTGATACTGCAGGCGATCCATTCACCTCGTGAGACGCTGGAGGGGAAAATTGCAGAGGTTTCCTTTTTGCGTCAAGACCTGCGAAAGGTTTCCGAACAGGTTACAGAGGTGGAGCAACGGGTGGCAGACCAGCAAGACACCGCGCGATCCACAAGTAAGGAGGTAGCAGGGCTTCTGGCAACTGTAAAAGACGTGGCCTGGAGCGTGGACGATGCTGAAAATCGGGCCCGAAGAAACAACCTGCGTTTTGTAGGTTTTCCAGAAAACGCGGAGCGCTGGACCTGGGGCACTTCCTCCTAACATTTCTTAAAGAGACGCAATCTCCGGCGGATTATCTCCAACTTCCAGGAGGATGTCAAGTGGTGGAGAAGGCTCCCCCTGACAATTATGGGCAGGGCCGCCATGTATAAAATTATCACACTTCCTCAATTACTCTATATTCTGAAAAACGCCTACACCAAAATACCAAAACTGTGTCTAAAACCATAGACCACGAACTGTGTATACTCCTGTGGGATGGGGCCCACACCCGCATTGCACTACCAACACTCCAGAGGAACGCCTATAACGGGGGGTTTGCCCTACCAGACATTAGGGTGTACTATAGAGCTTCCCATCTTATCGGAATTAATTAATGGACTCATGCACCTGGGGACCACCTGACAAATAGCTGGAAAGATTGCAATTTAGGAAACACACACACACTTGCATTATCTCTATGGGGGCAGAGGAGGTGGCTGCTAGCTGCAAGCAACCCAGAGAACGATAGAGGCGTGGAAATGCGCTGAGCGACAGATGCAATAGGACCACAAACCAACGAGAGAGACAGCCTTATGGGAGGGGAATAGATTGACGGAGATAAGAAAATTGTGAGGGCTTAAGCAATGGGACTTAATTGGTATTTCTAGAGTGGGGGATGTCTTAGACAAAGGGGTGTTGGCATCCTTTTGCTCACTCCAGGTCCGGTATCAGCTTCACAACTGCCAGGCTTATGCATACCTCTGTCTAAAGCATGCATGGAGGGGGGAAGGGTTGGATGGGGCGACACTACCGGAATATGCCCAGTTAGAGGGGCAACTCCTTCAGGAGGGGATCCCAGCTAAGGCTATCTCGTATACCTATAAAACGCTACTTAATAACAAGGCAGATAACTTGAACCCCCTCCGAGCCAAATGGGAAAAGACCATCGGTGTATTGGATGATCTCGACTTGGAGGCGGAACACATGCATTCGCTGGAGGTGGAAATTAAGTTAAGGTTGCGACTCATCCAATATAAAATATTACACCGTGTCTATTTTGATAGGGCAAGACTGCATAAAATTGGACAAGCTCCGAGTCCCGAGTGTCTTCGCGGTCACGTTGATCGTGGAACATACATACAGACTCTATGGGAATCTCCCAAAGTCCAAACGTACCGGGAAAAAATTGTGGCAGAACTGAATAATATACTAGAAGTCCAACTAGAACTGGAACCGAAGTTTCTCCTTTTAGGGATCCCTATGGAAGTGGACATCCCGAGGCACAAGCTTATCCTCGCCAACTTGGGGTTGGTCGTGGCCAGACGAGACATTGCCAAATACTGGGGGGCCCAGCGACTACCCACCCTGACTGATTGGCGGGCGAGACTTGATTTATATATGGTGGCGGAGCAAGTGACCTACAAGGCTAGGGGTTGCCCACGGAAGTTTCGTAAAATATGGGCACCATGGATAAACTATTATGATTCAGACATTGGGGGGAGGCAGGGGATGGGGACCTACTACCGGATGGACTGGCGAGGGAGCCTTGTATGTTGCGATGTCCAGGACCTGCGCGTGATGTAACTAAGAACCTATGTATCGGCTGTGCCCAGGCCACCCGAATTTGGCTACTGCCTGGCTGGACGAGGATAATGTACCCTAATGTGTGCCTTGCTATGTTGATATGGATGGATATTTATTGTGCATTGTGTATTCATGCTTGGTTTGAAGTTTTGGTTTTGTATTAAAAGCAAAAGCAAAATAAAACTATTTTTCCCCCCCAAAAAAATGCTAAGTTCTCTAGCTGAAAAATATTGGCCTAAGTTGTTACAGGTCTTAATTCTAATTAAATGAACACATGATGAAATATTCTTACCAGGGTGTTGCGGATGTTCAATTTATAGTGAGATAAACTTCTTAGGGTATATGTTTAATACTCTATATGTATGTGTATAGATTTGGTGTGCATATTACGAAACAGTAGGTATATAAAATTATTTTACACTGGGAAAGGGCTAATATAAAATTTAATGAACTGATTTTCGGAACATTAAGTTCCAATATCTCCATTTAAAAAAGAGTAAATTGGGAAAGTTGTGGTCCTACTTGCAGTTATATTGCGTCAAAGAACACATAATTTACATGAACCTATATTATTATGGGGTAATAAGTGTTCCCACATTATTTATAAATGTTTCTGCTTATCCCTATGAGTTCTAATAGTGGCCAGAGATTTCTAATGCCTTTTTTCGGAACTGACCAGAATAACTACTAGATTTTGCTCGTCCATATCTGCTTGATAAAGTATGGCTACCACATTTTTAATAAATTCTGCCTGGATCAAATCCATGCTGATACTCGTTCACTTTGTTGGTGATTAAATAGATTACAAGATTTACCAGCATATTTGCATCCATGTTCAATAGCAAACCTGGCCTAGAAGATGTAAGGTCCTTATATGTTTTGCTTTTGTTTTAAGAAAGGCTGTGACTACGTCATGATTTTCAGATAAGGTTTAAAAGTCAGTCCTGATTATCGATCTAATAGTTTTAGGTGAATTTAGGATCAGATCTTGGGCAAATGATTTGTAGAATTTGACAAGACGTTGTCTGGTTTTCAGGCAACCTTAGTATTAGAGGAAATCTTTGGCAAGCCACTATCTCAAGGTCGGTCAGGAGAAATGTGTTGCTAATTGGAGATTGGCGATATCAATACAGTTACAATGTATATCTCAAATGAATTGTCAATTAATGTAGTCAGCATTTCCTGTTGGTCTGTACGAATATGGACAGAATGGGTATTTATTCATGCAATTAAGTTTGTTTCTTTGCATTTAATTGGTAGAGTCCGAAATTTGGATTGAATTTACATTAAGAAGAGGTGCACATTTTAGTAAAATGTAATCGTGTAAATGTTCCTTTAATTCCACACAGGTTACAAGAATTTTGTAAGTCCAGCACTGTCCAATAGTGTGGACTGACAATAAATATATATATATATATATATATATATATATATATTGTGACAACATCCAAAATCTCTAATGTGAGTGCTTGCAGCTTTGCACTGTGAACTACTGAGAATAAGATCTCTGAGCTGCATTCCATTTTTTCCTAAACTTTGTTTATTGAGGTTTTCAAGACGGTTTAACAATATTCACAGGCATTGTAAAGAGGCAGTGAATATATGATAAATGCTGTTCCACTGTACAACAGTTACATTCTACACGTCATAACTGGGCCCACATTCAAGGATGCATGTCTAGACATCGTGCCCCAGACTATACTGGGGCTCAACATATAGTAACAGTGCTTGTGTGCAACCAGGACAGTTCCAATGTGTTTTGGGTCCCAGTGTATGACAACAAAATGAGAGAACCTCTATTGAATTTGGCGGGGCGAGAACAACAAGAAAGCCGAAAAGAGGGGGAACAACGAAACAGCAGCATAGAAAATAAGCAAGCAGGGTGATCTTAGGAGCTTCAAGTATGTTGGTGCAGACCATGCGTTGTGGGGAATAGGGAGACCAAAGCCTAGCAAATGATAGGTGCTGGGACTTGTCCAAAGGTAAGGTGCGTAGTGAAGCATGGGCTAAGCCATATGGTTCATATAGGTAGGCCTTCCTCACAGGAGCAGCGTAAGCATGGTGTCCAAGGCTGCTGCTAGGGCCATTTACGTAGGCGAAGGGCCTCTTTAAGGTGCAGGCAATTGATCTCTGCCTCTCCAAAGGTGAAGGAGCGCCATGTGCCTTTGTGGTATTGGTGGGGGTTCTGTGGCTTTCCAGTGCAATATGAGAGTGTGCTTGGACAGTAGAAAGGCCAGGCTAACAAACTGCGCTCTCACTTTATGTTGCTCCCTCCTCTTGTAAATTCCCTGGGCTGGTGCTTCCCATGTATTCAATGTTGTAAGCTTGGTTAAGGTTGCCAGGGCATCATGCACTATTCACCATGGGGAGCTAGGGTGGGACATACCTACAGCATGTGTCGAAGATCGACTACAGGGGACTAACATCTAGGGCAAGTCAGGTGTACCGAAGGGAATATGCAATTCAAACTGGACGGTGTAAAACAGGCCCAGTTGAGCACCATATATGTTGAATGTTTTTGAATCGTGCATTGTGAGAAATACATTGTGGGGACTCTAGTGCCAAATTCCATTTGGAATAGTGCAGGGGCGCACAAAGTCTTCTTCTCACATCTGCCGGAGAGGTGTCAGGAAGCCCCAACATGTTCCCTGTGCCCATGGTATACAGATTGTGTATAAGCATGGGTGGGGGTGTCTTCCTCCATTGTGTGCCACATCAGTGTACACATGGCCAGTAGCTGTCCATGTAGGAGGAACTGGCCTGGAGTGATATCGTAATCTTGACACAGCTGGACAAATGTAAGGAGATGGCGGTCCTGTACTAGATTACCCACTGTTTCTATGGACTTTTCATGCCAGAGAGACAGATCCTATGACGTGAAGGATCCAGGGAATCTTGGAAACCCCTGAATTGGGACCGAGGGCAGATATGGCTTCACATGCAGCGTCAACTGAAAGGTTGGAGCAAGGCATTTGCGGGTCACCCATACATGCAAGTACCAGGGGCTGTGTAGTTTAACGCCAGGTAGTAGAAGTTGATGGAGGATATAGAGAGATGAGGTCCATCACTAGCATCGGTTTCAGAGATATTTTTTCCCGCAAGCCAGTGAGAAACCTATTGAAGTTGGGCTGCTAAACAGTACGACTCAAAGGATAGATTGCCCAAATCACCTCGAAAAACCAATAGTTGTACTTTGCTAAGGGCTATCCGTCAACCACTTGTCGCCTCCGGGCAAGTCCTCGATCATCGAATCTAGATCTTGAAAAAAATTATGAGGCAGGTGAATAAACAAAAGAACAGAGCAGTTGGGGAATGACAATCATCTTAGAGAGAACAATTTTGCCTGTGAGGACGAGGGGTACGAGCTTCCAGAACCGGGTCTGGGAATTTAGAGACTTAAGCGCCCACTTCAGATTACCTTTAAACAGATCCTGCTGCAAGTAGTATATGCAGTTTCCTAAGTAATGAACTGTCATATCTACCCACACCAGTTGTACCCCGCCAAGGCAGATTGCCTGAAGGGGCATATCACGGTGCAAAATCTCGGAGGGTAATACCTACTGAGGCAATTCACAGGTAGAGAAACAGGTTATCAGCATACAATGACACTGCATGTAAGGTGACATTCAAGGGAATTCCCCAGTGTATATCCTCCGAGCCGAGGTGAGGAGCTAGAGGTTCCATGGCAATGGCTAAAAAAATAGGGGATATGGGACATCCCTGGTAAGTGCCTTAGCTCACCAGGAAAGAGTCAGATTAGTCGGCCAACACATACACGTGAAAAGGAGGTGGAGCACAAATGCACTGTGTAGGCTAGAAGACGCCGACAGCTTCCCAGCGCCCGTAACACCTCAAAGAAGTAGCCCCATGACCGCATATCAAATGCATTCTCTAGTTCCAGTATTAAGCTCGCTGCACAGGGAAACTGCAGCGAGGACTGGTCCATCACGTGGAGCAGTCTCCTGAGGTTATTTGACGTACTGTGGCCCGGGACAAACCCATTTTGGTTGGGTGTATGATATTGGGCAGGATCTTGAGGTACCCGTCTGAAAGGATCTTCCCCAGTATTTTATAATCAGCGCCTAAAATAGGAATGTGGCGATAGGAGGAGCAGTGGGTAGGATCCCAGTCTAGTTTGAAGAGGGAAATGAGGATAGTCTTCCAAAGGGACGCCGGAAGCTTTCTGGTAGTAAGTACCTCGTTGTACATGTCAGCAATCCTGGGGGCAAGGTGGGCAGAGAACCTTTTGTAGTACTCCAAGAGGAGACCGCCAGACCTGGGGTTATATTACCATCCAGGTCGTGAATTGCCTTCTTTGCCTCGGCCACCGTGATCAGGTAGTCAATTTCTTCACGCTCAATTGTGCTGATGATGGGTAATGGCAGTGGGGTCCGGAACTCCTGTATCATACCAGGGGGCAGTGTTATCGGTGCTCGATACAACGCTGAATAGTAGTCATGAAATGCCTGCAAAATGGGCGTGTGTGAATGTAAGGAAGGCCCCTCATCTAACACAATTTTGGTGATAGGTGGGGCACTTGTTTCCTGGCAGGCAGGCAAGCCATGCCAGGAGGTGGCCTGGTATGTCCCCGGTGGAGTGGATGTGGGCTGTATATGCTGTGAGATTATAGCATTGAAGATGCTGTAGGAAAGTGGCATCAGGTCTCTCTGGCCAACACCAGTGCCTGGCGCACTGTTTCGTCATGAGGAGTTTGTTGATCGAGGTTTGCCAAGATTTCCTCAGTGTCCCTGAGGGCCCGGTCTGGTTCTTGGTGGACCCCCACTATGTTCTGAATACACATTCCCCTGCAAACTATTTTGGAGTCCCACTCTACGGCACGCGTAGTGGCCTTTGGAGTGGTTTCCGGTGAAAAAGTAGGCATCTCGAAAGACTGGGTCGTCTGGGACTTTTCTTGGCAGGCGCCATGTAGGAAGCGGTGGGAGGGTTGTACTCTATTCTATGTCTATTATGTGGGCAGTATGGTCGGAAGCTACTCATCCAAAATTTCCAGAGTTAGGACTGACCGCTGTCCCAGCCCCAGGTGCCACCACTTCATCTGCAAGTGCATTCTAGGAAGGATTTACAAGGCTGCGTCCGACCCGAGGAGGACCCAGGATGCCAATCCCCTGGCTTGCTCCTCAGTCAAATACTGACAGGCTCACTGAGGACCTGCGCTAGCGGCGGGCCCATCCACCTCCCAGAGGATATTAAAGTATGCTGCCTGGGCCCCAGGTGTCTAAGTCAGTCTTCGGTGGGCGTGACCCGTGCAGGTCGCTCTCCTCAGGCTGTGGTGTCCCTCCCTGGTCACTCTCCTCAGGCTGTGGTGTCCCTCCCTGGTCGCTCTCCTCAGGCTGTGGTGTCCCTCCCTCGTGCTGTGTGAGCAGTTCAGGTCCCGGGGGATGTGGGGCGTATCAGAAGTCTTATTATTAGTGAATTAGTGAAGCCTCTTAGGCTGCCCCCCCATTTCCACCCTCCCCAAAGGGCCTACAAACCTGAAGGCCAAAGTTGGATTGGGATAAAAAAATCGACCCGGGAACACAAAAAAAAGTGGGCCACATTTGCATATTGCCTTTCTGCAAAACACTGCTTCAGCGAAGTTTTATGAAAAGAAAGGGGGTGGCATGTTTTATTAACTTCACTTCGATTCCCAAAAATGCACAGATTAATTCACACAGCTGAGACACATATGAATGCAAGTGAGACCACTTCTGCTCAGGCCCCCTGCCCCCGCTCAATCAGCATACATTAATAGGCCTGCCCAGCCAGAAAAAGGGACTGATACCTCCACCCATCTGCTTCTAGAAAAGCCACTCAGGCACCCACTGGGCGCTGGCAGCACAGACCGCCTCCAAGTTGCCCAAAAAAACAGTCTACAGCTAGAACTCGGCTACCGGCCCTTCGACCATTTCTTGAGTGCCCCTGTTACCAATCCGACCCTGCTGAAGCCCCCTCTAGCTGCCGTCCGGATGGGCCTATGCCATGCCTCTGTGCCTCCTCACCTGATTCAACCTAATTAAGGCCCCTGGTCAGACAGCCGGGCTATCGCAGGAGAGCTCTCTGTTGCAGCCCACTCCAGGAAAGGGGGGCAGTTCGGCACCCCCGCACGTATGGCGGGGCACCGGCCCCCTCCCTCACCTGACCTCGATCGGTGGTGGGGCGGGCCCCCGCTGCGTCTTGGTGATGCGGCAGGCGCACCCTACCTCCAATTGGTGCCGGCTCCCCAGTTGACCCGGAAGCAGTAGAATTGCTTCCGGGTCAAAGGGGGGGGGAGCCAAGGGGTGGACCAGTTGCAACTGTCCGCCTCGAGGGGTTAAAAGGCCGGGGAAGCGCGGGCGTCCTCTTGTTCCCGCGCTCCCCAGGCTTGCCCTTTGCCCCCAGCCTCTGCGAGGCTGCAAACTTTTTTCTCTTTCCTTTTTCAGCTTGCGTAGGAGGGAAGCGACCCGTGGACCCCGGACCCAGCGCGTCGGAGGGTGAGCGTTGGTGGATCAGCGGAGCGGGGCAGGGGCGTGCAGTGGAGGACTGAATAGAACCAGAGTACAGCTCGAGCAGTTATCGGTGATTGGGCTTGCAGGTATTGGCGTGCGGAGACCGTTGTGAAGCTTCCGCGCTACACAGGTAACATCCTGAGGAGTCTGGTAAGAGGGCGGAGGGTTTGCATAGGAGGAGCCCGGGTCAAGTGGAGGAATCGGGAGCGGTGTGCGACCAGCTAGGTTGCATTATTTAGCGTGCAGCAGTGGTAACGCGTGCTGTGGGAAGCGAAGCAGGGTCAGGCCTGGTTAAATTCTTTGAGGGGGGACCGTTTGTAAACACGCTCGCTTTCAAAAGCGAAGCAGGGTCGGCCCTGGTTAGTACTTGAATGGGAGACCTCAATTGAAAGGCCAGGTGCTGCGGTAACTTAATTAATAACGTAACAGTTATAAAAGGTTTACAGCGCGTCCGAGGGGTGCGAGGGCTACACAGGCAGGGGCAATTTTAATGTGTGGCAGAAGGGGGATGAGGTAAGGGGGAAGGTTGTAATAAGCACAGTTTTTCATTCAAAGGTGAACTGTCTTAATAATCACAGTTTTTTATTAAAATTGAGGGTGCTTGACTGAACTGTTCATGGGAATGTTTTATTAAGCACAGTCTTTTGAATAATTTTGTGTTTTAATGCTGGCATTGGTTCACTTAGGATCATGTGAAGGGGTTTGGATACAGCAATAAGGTTGGCAATTTTTGGT
Source organism: Lissotriton vulgaris (assembly GCF_964263255.1). Lineage (NCBI taxonomy): Eukaryota > Metazoa > Chordata > Amphibia > Caudata > Salamandridae > Lissotriton > Lissotriton vulgaris. The sequence goes on along the minus strand of NC_141699.1, from coordinate 157,294,427 downwards.
GTGGCAGTGAAATATGCTAATCTTCTTTTCATCGTAGGACCTCAGTGAGGGGGGCACTGTGGGCTGAGCCGACGGGGAGTGAAGCCGTGGACAACGCTATCCGGGGAAACAGGCAGGCCTGCAATTCACTGCTTCTGGTGGGCCGCCGGGCTAGAGTGCGCTCGCCCAACACCCAGGTAGCTGGTGTGTCGCGGCCCAGTTGCCTGGTGCTTACGGCCAGTCTGTATACCCCCAACTTGGTACAGGTAAAAGCCTGTTTCGGTGAGTGCAGGAAGACTTCGTGCTCGCAGGTTTGGCACAAGTCTAGGTGTTTTTCCCAGTTGCGAGGTGAAGGAGTTTGGCCAGTAGACGTGGCGCATAGCGTTCCCGCATGGAACATATGCTGCAGGGGATGATGCGTAGTATGGCAGCAATGGACAGGAGATGGGGAAGGTGGATCAGATAGGAAAAAAGCGTGGCGGAGCTCAGGCAGAGGTTGTTGGATGATCAGGCTGGGCCATCTGGAAGGCCCAAGCGAATAATAGTGTCCCCACAGCCAAGGGGAAAATTGGATCCTCTACCCAAGCGGGCCAGGGCCAAGAAGGGTAGTGGTCAGGTTCCCGAAGCAACAGGGGGAAGGGGTCCTGCTGGGGGGGTCCCTGAAGGGGGGCTGGTGCCACCGGTGGTCACTATACCTACTCCCCAAATACCGCCAATTATACCTATGACACCGGCACCGGTAGCGCCGGTGCCAACACCAAGCACAGTGCCTCTGGTGGCCCCAGCGGTAGTCCCGGTGGTACCCACGTGTAACCCTGCATCCATCCCGGTCCCAAGCACGGCAGCCCCCATTCCGTTATCAGCACCTCTGGAGGTTGGTCAGGTCCCTCCGGCGCTAGCAGAGCACAGATAGCGGCAGTGCTTCCTTGGCTAGGGATAGGGGGGATGCTACCATTATCAGTAGGCGCGAAGGAGGTGGGAGAGGATCCTTTGGCGGAGGCCCATAAGATGGTGCCATGGATCATGACTGAACCAAGTAGCGGGGGGCCAAGTGGGCCTATCCCTACACAAGCAACATGTCCAGGCAGCAACTCCGGAAAGGACAAGATGGTAGAACCAGCGCGATCCGGTGAAAGTGATAAGGATGTGGCATTGCCAGTGCTAGGTGAAGGCGCGATACCCTCCAGGAGGGAACATTTGGCTCAACATTTAACACAAGAAGTGAAGGATTTAATTTGGGCGGGCAAATATGTCAATATGTTTTCTCTGGTAGTGGATAACAAGGAAATGGAGTATGCTAGAAAGCAGAAAGATTGGATGTCGTCTAGTGAATGGCAGGGAGAAATGGCAAGATTCATGGTGGAAGAGACATTGATCAACTGGATTAGAGCCTTTTCTGTGTTTATGGCGATCACAGCTGAGCATTCCCCTAATTTACAGGCAGATATGGCGTGTTACCAGAGTAGGATCACAAGTTCCAGCGATAAATATGGGGGGAAAGGTTGGAAGGACTATGACACGAGTTTTGGGAAAGTCAAGGAGTTTACCCCAAACCCCCCCCCCCCCCCCCCCCCTCCGTTTCTTGGGATCGCGTAGATTCAATTTCATGGTATGGCCAGTTTACAGCAGGGCAACCTGGTAGTGCAGGGTCAAGTTGGAACAGAAGCTACCCCCCAAAACCCCAACAGCCCTTTCCGCCATGGGGGGCGCAAAGGGGTGTGCTGGGATTTTAACAAGCGATCGTGCACCAGGGCACAAGGCACTTGCAAATTCCGGCACGCATGTTCCATTTGTAACCACCCTTCCCACCCAGAAACAACTTGCCGCAATAAAGGTAATGCCTCTGGAAACAGAGGAAGGAAGAAACAGCAATAGGGAGGGAGGACGGCTGGTGTCGCATTCACCCATTGACGTTCTGGCTATGACTCCTTGGCTGAACAGGTACCCAGACCATGCCTCTGTGAGGATGTTACAGGAAGGTTTTTTGCAGGGCTTTAGGATCCCAGCAGTGGGATAGACCGGAACAGCAGAGTGTAGGAACACCCCAGATGTGGCAGCGACAAAAATTGCTAAGGAGTTGCACCTAGGCAGGATAGCTGGTCCTTTCGATCATATCCCAGTGCCTCATTTTTTTTGCTCACCTCTCGGCGTGGTGCCAAAGAAGGAGGAAGGAGAGTTCAGGCTCATTCATAACCTGTCTGCACCTAGGGGCGCATCATTGAATGACGCCACCAATGAAGACATTTGTAGCGTTAAGTATGCGTCCTTTGATCAGGCGGTGGATATGTTGAGGACTCTGGGGCCTGGAGCCTTGTTGGCAAAATCAAACATTGAATCTGCTTTTCGGCTACTGCCGGTTCATCCCCTAGATCAGCATCTGCTAGGTTTCTCTTTTCAAGGAAAATTCTATATGTTTAAGTGTATGCCCATGGGTTGTTCTGTTTCCTGCGCCTACTTTGAGAAATTCAGTTCCTTTTTGGAATGGGTTTTTAGGCACACAACCGGACATCACCATGTCATGCATTACCTGGATGACTTTCTCTTTCTTGGGTCGGCGAGCTCGCAGGAGTGTGCGTGGGCATTGCAGAAATTTTGCGTGCTCATGCGGGCTTTTGGGGTCCTGCCGGCGCCTGGGAAAACTTTGGGTCCAGCAACCACATTGGAATTTTTAGGCATAGAATTGGACTCAGTTGAGGGTTGTTTTAGGTTACCAAAAGACAAAATCATGACATTTAGAGCAGCTCTCCAGCAATGTTTGTCCAAAGACAAAGTGATATTACATCAGCTACAACAGACTGTGGGCCAGTTGAACTTCGCCCTAAGAGTGATACCCATGGCACGCCCATTCTCCCACTCAATCTCGCTGACCATGACGGGTCTGCGGGAGAAGCACCATCGCACAAGACTGCCGGCCGAAGTCCGCCAGGACATGTGGATTTGGATCGCATTTCTACTGGGCTTCAATGGCAGGGTAGTGTGGTCCGGTCCCCCCACTACGTCTGCAGAGTTTGGTTTATGGACTGATGCTGCGGGCAGTGTGGGATTTGGAAATCGGGAGACGAAGGTAGGAGACGCACGCTGTGATTTATAGGTGCCTAATAATACCCTATGACCTACACAAAGAGGTGGCACAGTACGGACGTAGGTGAATTATAAAGAACACCGCGCCGGGAAATAAGTCTCCAACAAAAATAAGGAAACACAGGATCTACTTGTTGGAGTAACCCAATGGGACTATATAACATCGGCCTGCACAAATTGAAGGATATGTGGTCTTACATTGTTCTGTCCTGAAGAAGGTGTTGATACAATCAAATCAAGACACCGAAACGCGTCGACAAAGGGACTTAATTTTACTATTGTATTTTAAATTGTATTGTATGAATTTATGTGTAAAAATTGTTTATGCGCTGTATACAAAAGAAGGTACTGAATGATTCACAAACTAACTAGTCTAAGTAAGATAAAATGGTCTTTTGTATTGAAAGCGACATGAAAAACTAATGTTTTTAATGTATTTGTAGTCTCTGAATACTAGGCAATGAGCTTGTTTTTAAATAACTTTTAAATAATAAAATCAAGATAACATATGAAATACACTTTTTGTGCTGGTTTAACTATATGTGAAGTCTTTTACTGTTACTGTAGGGATGGTCATGAATAATATATAGCCTAATTTGAGTAACACAGAAAGGAACCCTTTTTTGTTTACTATTTGCAATACCCAGTCCTTTCTGTTTTTTTGGGAAACTCTCTTCTTTTGGAGAGTGTGGGATTTGGCGCCATACTTGGAAACAAGTGGGTGGCACAACGGTGGCTGGTTTGGTGGGAGGAGAGCGGCTTGACAACTAATATCGGTTTCCTGGAGCTATTTCCGATCTGGGTTGCACTAACAGTTTGGCCTGATCAGTTGTGTAATCAATCTGTAATCTTCTGGTCGGATAACATGACGGTAGTTGAATATATATCAACCAGCAGGCGGCGCGGTGTAAATTGATACTTCGCCTACTGAAAGAGATTGTGCTGGTTTGCATGAAACTCAAAGTTTAGGGCCAAACATGTTCCGGGGGTGTTAAATAATGCTGCTGACGCACTCTCTCGCTTTAAGATGCAGGTATTCAGAGAACATTTACCATCCGCAGAAGCGGCGCCTACACACTTCCCAGCAACACTCTGGCAAATTGGTGCCCCCAGCTACAGAACCTTGTGGCAGCTAGCCTAGCTCCCAGGACCAGAACCGCTTACGAAGGGGCGTTTTTGTCTTATTGCAGCATTTTGGGACAGGATTGGGCGGAGAGATGGGATCAGGCAGGGAATTTCACTCAGTACCTAGATGCATTACATAAAGAAGGGCGCTCCGCAGCGACAGCTAGCCAGCATGTGGCAGCTGTTTCTTTCTTAGCCCAGATCAGGGGGGGCCAAAGATCCTACAAATAGTTTCATCGTGAGGAAGGCACTAAAGGGGTGGCGGCACCTCCAAGCTGCCACCACGGACAAAAGACAACCAATAGGTTTGGAACGGCTGGCATAATTTTTGAATGCCTTGTCTGGCATCTGCAGTTCATCAGGGGAGGTAATGCTATTCAGAGCCGCCTTTCCATTAGCCTTTTATGGGGCATTCCGGGTAGGGGAATTAGTGGCTACCAATAAGCAGGACCTGCTAGGTGGACTCCAGCTTGAAAACACAAGGATAGTAGGTGATACACTGTTAACTACCATACGGAAGTCGAAAACTGATCAGGAAGCCCGTGGGGATGGGCTGGTACTCCATCGAGCACAGACTAATCCTTGCTACCAATGTTGCACGTAGAGGCCTTCATCAAACAGAGAGCAGGCGCAGTGGAGGGAGCATTGTTAATACATGCAGATGGTACCCCACTTACCAGGTTTCAATTCCAAAGGGTATTGGCTATGACAATTGACAGGGCTGGTTTAAATCCAAAAGATTTTGGGACACACTCATTCCGAATAGGGGCTGCCACTGAAGCAACTTCTAGAGGGTTACACACTAGCTGTGTGAAAAGAATTGGGAGATGGCCTTCCAACTGTTACAAGCGTTATATGCGGCTGCACATGCTCTGAGGGTGGCAGGATAATTACGCTGACGCCTGTCTTGTTTGTCTGCTTGTTTTTCAGTTTCTCTAGCCTGTCACCCAGGGCGGAAACTGCCGTCGGACCATCACCAGCAAGTATCGTCATCACGGCGGACAGAGGCACAGCTAAAGGAGACACAAGTTGTATGGGTTGTTGGTCACTCTATTGTGAAACGTGTTAAATCTGTTTTCTTTGCAAGTAACTATAGACAGAGGGCGGAACAGGGAGGTTTCAGGGTTTCCTTTCATGGTAGGGGGGTCTCTGCCGCAGTCAGTTTAAGGGGTTCTTTACTGAGTTGCTCGACAGACACATCCCGCCGCCCACAGTTGTTATCTTACATTTGGGCGGAAACTACCTAGTAAAATTGGGCAGGAGGGTCCTGATGGAAGAGATAATCTCAGAGGTAAGCTGGTTAGCTAAAACGTGCCAGGGCTGCACCATAGTTTGGTCCCAGATGATTCCTAGACTCAGGTGGAGGGGGGGGGCTCAGTTATGGCGTTGAATCACTCGGTATAGAGGATCAACAAAAAGATAGAGAAATGATTTCGGTCACCTCAATTGCAGAACATACCACATGGGTGTGTCAGGGGGGAACAGTTCTTACAAGATGGGGTCCACCTGACTAGGGCGAATATCTTGGCATGGCTAGAGGGTTCTAGGTAAGCATGACCTTGCAGAGTAGGAGGATGGGGGGGCCAGATAGTCGGGCAACTATGCTGACCTGTGGCGGTAAGGTCATGATCGGTGAGCAGTCAATTTAAGGTCCTTAGGGGGCGGCGCCATTCTTGAATGGGGTCGCCCAGGGGGAGGGACAAGTGGTCTCTCCTAGAACTCCAGGGGTGGTACATCCCCTTGGTTGGGTGCGGGGGAGGGGGGAGTCACGCTTTCTTTGGGCTGGTTAGCCACCCCGCATGTGCACTATGACGTCATTAAACGGCGCAGAGTGCAAGGGCCCCCCTTTGGTTACTGGAGTTCATGGAGCGTACGGGGTAACCGGGAGGGGGTGGGGAAGTACCCTCCCGGTAAACGGACCCTCTGCGCATGCGCACTCATACGTGAAGGCGTAGCTGGCTGATAAGGATCTGACACTGGTTAGCGACCTTGCCGTAGGCCCAAAATAGGATATGCAGAAAAATTGAATAAATGTGTGAATTATGATCCAAAAATATTAGATTCGGTAAGGAAATATTTTGTATTAGAAATCTGTTAAGGTTAGCCCTTTGATACCTGTCTACATGGATTGTAATCTAATGTCAGTAGTTTTTCTGCATAAATGATTGTGTAAATATTGTTTACTTCAATTTTTTTAAATTTGTTTTCATGTTTTAATAAATACAGCCGGGGGGGTCGTGAGACGCCTTCTAAAGAAACTCCTCTCATGTCCAATTTCTATATAATTGTGGGGGTGCACAAGTGGGGGGGGGGGTGGTCGGTAGTCCCTGACCATACGAGCTCTCCATTTCAATAGGCCCTCCAGGCCGCACTTGCCTCAGGAAACTACTAGGCTCTATCCCCTCTGCACCCCTCTGCTCCACAAGGAACACTGCAGTGTCCCACCGATGAGCCCCGCGGTGTCCTGCCGATGTGCCCCGCAGTATTCGGGTTCCATCGTGAAGCCAGGCCATGACCTATAGGTGCCATTGGGGTCCCGCTCTCCTGCCGCGCGGGCCCTAAACCTAAGAAGGCCAGATGAATGTGCAACGCGGCCCATGGCCAATCAGGAGCGTCCGATTTTTCTCCCTCCGGTGTCACAGCAAATGCATTTTGCAAATGCCTCACCGCCACTTTTGAGGAGTCAGTACATTTTCAATATTTTGCGATTTAATTTCAGTCACACATTGATACAGATGAGGTATTTGGAAGGGACGTTCACTACATGCTCATTCCAGATTCAGAATCGATATTCCTACGGAATCCCATTTTAGGAGGCAGACAAACGTTCCCAGCTCCTAAACTGGGATTAGTACATCAAAACAAGCATTTTACAATTTCAAGCACCGACTGGAGCATTTGAGATGGCCCTTAGTTGTTGGTTTATGCCTTCGTGTTCTTTCAGTTCCATGACCTCCATTTATCATGGTCAGAGAGGCCATCAGGAGACGTTCTCCCCTAGACAAGTCTGCCAGCTTCTTTTTATCTCCACCGGCTCAGGAGGTGGGAGGCAGAACGAGTGGTAGATCTGCTCAACGAGGATTGTGCCGTTTTTTGTGTGTGTTTTTTTTAGTCTATGGGGAATGTGCTATTTCCTTTTCCTGTTATTGAGTTTGCATGCGTGTTTTAATCCATAATGGTTTTTGTTTGATTTGCAGCTCCAACTGAAGCAGTTTCTTTTAACTAGGACATCTGCTCGGATTTGTAATGACTGGGATGAGGAGGCATATAGGGAGCTTATGCTACTAATAATTACGCATAATCGGTTTACTGTGAATCACTCATCTTTGTCCCAGACTGTAAAACTGTTGCTTTCGTCCAAGGGTCCTGCATCGGCTTTGCCTTTAAGGTTTGCGGGCACTATGGATTGAAGGACGTATTGGGTGCGCTGCCTTTTATGGATCATTTCAAAAAGGGTATAGGCAGATGGAGTAAAAAAAAATAATAATAATAATAAACACGTGGCGCAGTGGATTCCCTGTGCGTCAGACGTGGTACAGCAATTTACCGAAAAGAGATTGCAGGTGAATAACTACAATTTCCTGTTGACTAAAAAACACTTTAAGGTCTGACTTTGCATGTCTTTAATTGGGCTATATTTGCTTACGCCATGTAGCTGCAGCTGCCGACATTGGAACCTGGTGACCTACACTCGTATCCTGGCAGCGGTGCTGGCCTTATTGTGGGATTCTGGGAAAATCACTCATTTGCCTTGTACCTAAAACATATTTGAAATGTAGCGGAATTGTCTACTTCACACCTGATACGCGTGATCTTGATCGCCTCTCACGCTACATCTTGCACAGTGCTGTGTTCCTCCCTAGATAGTTTTGTGCTATAGAAACTCTGAAAAAATACATACAGCTGTTATTTTCGCTATTTTGGTCATGGATGATTTGTATCCTGTATTTCTGTGACTAAAATGTCTAACGCAAGTGTGTAATTAAATATCATATTAAACTGTGTTCCGATATACGTGGGCGCCTGGTTCGTGAAATAGTAAAATAAAACGAATTAAATAAATACAAATGTGTCCACGTTGGCGTTTACTCAAGGAGCCAGCATTCCGTGATAAAGCATTGGCTTCTTGTGGTGGCAAGGTTTGAAAACCTCAAAGTAAGACTTCCGAAAGAAGGAGCGGTGAAGATGATGATGATCCCCTTATAATTAAAAAAGACTTAGTTTGCAGTACAGAAATATGGGATAATTCTTCTCATACTCATTATTTAAATGGTAGAAACAACTATAGAGAAAAATGTCAGTTCAAAGGAATAAGGATAACTTTATTAGACCTCATATAAGCAGTGGAGACAGCAATAAACAGAAAAAAAGCACTGTGAAGAAAGTGAGAGAACAACTAGAAACCGAAAGAAAGAGCAAATAAAAGAATGAGAGAGAGAGAGATTGCGTTGTAAAGATTGCCATAAACTGCAGCTCTAAAAATTTACTATCGTACAAACCACAAGATCAAAGGCAGAGTTCTTCGATAATGTATTAATTTAAAATGTTGTTTATTGGAATGTTTGCTGCCAACGCAGAAATGCCCGGTTACTTAACAGTTACATTCATTATGCCGAGTTCATGTCTTTTTACTCGTCACAGTCCTTACATATGAGTTTATCTCCATTCATGCAGAACCTAATTCCCAAACTTGACTTTTCCTTCCCAATCCAAGATTGTTAGACGGACCGGGAGGGTCGGCCGAGATTACGGGGAGAGGTCTCCAGGGAGAGCCGTCTCCAACGACTGTACAGACAAGTAACTTCCCCCCCACAGACGGACACCACACAAGGTTGAAGGTTAACGAGACTTTATATGCAATTCTTAGGTTACGATGATGTGATACAAGGAGGTCTGGACTCAGGGGTCCCCTCGGTTCTAGTCTCTGGCTTAGGAAAGGGGTAGCGGGACAGTCTTTGTTACCAATGAGTGGAAAATAGCTCTCAATCCTCGAGCTCGGCGTTCTAGATGATCGGGCCGCGGCGGAGCCAGCCGGTCCCGAGATGGACGAAGGAAAAACGACGGTCCGCGGCGGAGCCTGCAGGTCCCGGTGAAGATGACGGTTACAACGGTCCGCGGCCACGCCAGCAGGTCCCGACGACGATGAAGGATATGAAGGTTGCGAAGGCTGTGGCAGCGCCAACAGGCAGGACGATGGTGCACAAGACGGAGCTACGGCAGTGCCAGTAGTCCGTCAAGGATGAGTTCCTCTTTACGTCTCTCGACTCCAAGATACAACTGCCTTCCTGCTCTGGAGCTGCCCCAGTTATAGGGCTGGTGTGCTTTGATGTCCGGACCCTCGCACTTGGAGGTCGGGAGGTCCGGGATGAGGGAGTCCAGACACCCAGCAGGGGGGTGGAGCCAGCGCCCGGGGAGGCGATGGGCGAGCGGCACTTGGCGGGGGAGAGCCATCGACACCTCTCTCTCCCATTGACTTGCCAAGTAGCCCGCTCACCTCCTGGGTGGATGGTGGTGCCGGGATGTCTGAGGCCTGGCCAGGCCCAGGGTTGGGGTCGATCGGGGGCCAGGCGGCCTCGTGGTGGAGTGTCCAAGATGGCGCCCCAGGATGGCGCGAGGGCCGGCAGTGGATCGGACCCACGAGGTTGACATGCTCGAGGGCAGGGGTCCCTGAGGGGACAGAGGACGTGCAATGGTGGTGTGTGGTACTTGCGGGCCCGGACTCGGGTCTGGTTGGGCCGGGGGAGAGCGGCCCTTCATGGGGCCTGTCCAACATGCGTCCCCCCCAGCTGAAGGCGGGGAGAGTCACCCATCCTCTTGGGGACTCTCCTCGTCGAGGCGGAAGAAGCGGGACAGGCCATCCGCGTTGGCGTGATCTGGCCCAGGCCGGTGTTCAACTGTGAAGTCCATACCCTGCAGGGAGATGGACCAGCGTAGTAACTTCGGGTTTTCCCCCCGCATCTGCATCAGCCACTGCAGGGGTCGGTGGTCAGTCTGCACCCGAAAGTGGGTGCCAAAAAGGTAGGGCCGGAGTTTCTTGAGGGCCCATACCACAGCGAAGGCCTCCCTCTCTATGGTGCTCCAGCGTTGTTCCCGTGGTAGGAGTCGCCGGCTGATAAAGGCCACCGGTTGATCAAGGCCTTCGGTGTCTACCTGGGACAGGACTGCCCCAATGCCATGGTCGGAGGCATCCGTCTGGACAACGAACTCCCGGCTGTAGTCGGGGGCCTGGAGCACAGGGGCAGAACACATGGCGGCTTTTAGTTGTTCAAATGCAGCTTGGCACTCTGGGGTCCAGTTGACGTTCTTGGGCTGGTTTTTTGACGTGAGTTCTGTGAGGGGCCCTACTATGGTACCGTAGTCCTTCACGAACCTTCGATAATATCCTGTGAGGCCCAGGAAGGCTCGTACCTCGGTCTGAGTGATGGGGGGCTGCCAAGACTGGATGGCGGCAATTTTTAGCTGCAGAGGGGCCACCAGGCCGCTTCCCACCTGGTGCCCGAGGTAGGTTACAGACCCTTGCCCAATTTGACACTTGCTGGCCTTGATCGTGAGGCCAGCTCGCTGAAGGGCTTGCAGCACTGCTCGGAGGTGGTGGAGGTGCTCGGGCCAATGGTGGCTGTATACAGCGATGTCGTCTAGGTAGGCGGCGCTGAATCCTTCGAGCCCCGCCAGGACCTGATTGACGAGCCGTTGGAATGTTGCCGGGGCATTCTTCATGCCGAAGGGCATGACGGTGAAATGGTAATGGCCATCGGGGGTGGAAAAGGCCGAACGTTCCTGCGCCCGGGGTGTGAGGCCGATCTGCCAGTAGCCCGCCGTCAGATCGAAGATACTGAGATAGCGGGCAGCTCCCATGCGGTCGATTAGTTCATCTGCCCGGGGTATGGGGTGCGCATCTGTTCTGGTGACCGCATTCAAGCCCCGGTAGTCGACGCAGAACCGGAGTTCTGGTGTGGTGCCGGGTGCAGCTGCTTTGGGGACCAGTACTACAGGGCTGGCCCAGGGACTGTCTGAGGGCTCGATGACCCCGAGTGTGAGCATCTTGGCCACCTCTTCCTGGATGCAGGCCCGTACCCGATCTGGCACGCGGTAGGCCCGGTGGCGGATAGGGGGGCTGTCCCCCGTGTCCACATCGTGCACACACCAGGGAGTGACACCGGGGGTGAGGGAGAACAGGCTGGCGAACTGTGATAGGAGGGCTTGACACTCCTGGCGTTGTTCTCTGGTGAGGGCCTCCGAGAGTCGGACCCCATCCACGGAGCCGTCTTGTTCCTGAGTCTGTAGGAGGTCAGGGAGAGGCTCGGAGTCTTCTTCAATCCCATTGTCTGTGGCCATCAGGAGGCTGAGCTCTGTTCGCACAAAGTGGGGCTTTAGTCTGTTAGCGTGGAGGACCCGGAGAGGGTTCCGGGAGGATTCCATGTCGATGAGATAGGTGGCAGGGCCCTTGCGCTCGACTACTTTGAAGGGCCCCGTCCATTTGTCTTGCAGGGCGCATGGCTCAGTGGGGGACATCACCCATACCTGTTGGCCAGGTTCGAATTCAATGGATGAGGCATTCTGGTCATACCATTTTTTCATGTCCTCTTGACTGGCCTCTAGGTTGGCTTTTGCCAGTTCCCTGAACCGCCGGGTCTGGTTGCGGAGGGTTAGGAGGTACCGGAAGACATCTGGAGGGTTTTTTAACGGAGGCATCTCCCAGCCTTCTTTGACTAGGCTGAGCGGCCCCCGCACTGGGTGTCCATATAGCAGTTCAAATGGGCTCAAGCCCAGGGATTTCTGAGGGACCTCTCGGTAGGCGAAGAGGAGGCACGGCAGCAGCACATCCCACTGGCGACGGAGGGGCTCTTCCAACCCCCCGATCATCCCCTTTAGCGTGCGGTTGAACCGCTCAACAAGTCCGTTCCCTTGAGGGTGATAGGGGGTCGTGAATCGGTAGGTGACCCCGCACTGTTGCCAGAGAGATTTCATGTATTTAGAAATAAAGTTCGTGCCTCTGTCGCTGACGACTTCTCGGGGGAAGCCTACACGGGAGAAGATCCCCATCAGAGCCCGGCCGACTACCGGGGCTGTCACAGTCCGCAGAGGAACAGCCTCAGGGTAGCGGGTGGCGTGGTCCACTAGCACCAAGATGAATCGATGGCCTTGTTTTGTGCGCGGGTCCAGGGGCCCCACAATGTCTATTCCAACCCTCTCAAATGGGGTAGTGACCACAGGGAAAGGTTGCAGGGGGGCCTTTAGTTTGCGGCCGCTCTTCCCACTGGCTTGGCACGTGGGGCAAGATCGGCAATGCTGGTGCACATCGTTCCTCATTTTGGGCCAGAAGAAGTGGGTCACTAGGCGACTGTAGGTTTTATCTTGTCCCAGGTGTCCTGCTAGGGGGACGTCGTGAGCCAGGTTTAGCAGAAAGTCTCTAAAACGGAGGGGTACCACTAATACTCGGTTGGCCCCCAGCTCGGCGATTCTTTGCTCGCTGTACAGCAGATCATTGTCCCAGTAGACCCAATGAGTTCCGGAGGTATCCCCTGCGCTTTGGGCGAGCGCTTGCTGGCGGAGTCCCTCGAGGGAGGGACAGGTCTTCTGTTCTTGGCGAAATTGTTCTTGCGTGGGCCCCCCCTCTTGAGGCCACTGGTCGAGGTTAGCGAGGTCGGAAGGTTGAGCTGGTTCGGGGGGAATGTCATGGTCGGTGGTTTCGGCTGGGGCGACCGGAGGCGGTGGCGCCGGCCATGCGGGTTCTTCTGGGCGGTGGTTGGCACGGGTGGCCATGGACCGGGTGGTGACGCACGCCCAGTCCGGGACACCTAACATCCCTAGGTGTTCTCTTCGCTCCACGGCTGCCCACGGAGAGCTTTCAAGGTCATTTCCAAGGAGGCAGTCTACGGGGGCATCGTCTCGGACCGTTACTTTCAACATGCCGGAGACCCCTCCCCATTCGAAAGGGACGCAGGCCATCCGACACAGACTTTCCGAGTTATCGGCTGATCGTACAGGGCAGAGAATGTTCGGTAGATACTGTTCTGGGGTCACCAGGTGACAGCGGACGGCTGTTACACTGGCCCCGGTGTCACGAAGGGCTTCGGCCCGGCGTCCATTGATGCTCACCCATTGGCTGTACTTCTGGGTGTTAGCGGGTAGGGGGACCCGCGGGACCATGTCTTTCCCCCCTAAGCATGCTAGAGCCATGGCGGCTGGCTCCCACTCTTGATGCTCTTGTTCGTACTCTTCCTGCTCCTCGGAGATCTGTTCTTCCCCTAGGGCCGCAGCGGCCACTTGGCGGGGTCTTGGGCTCTGGTACTGCGGGCAGTTTGGGTCGTTTGCATAGTGGCCTACTCGTTGGCATCGGTGACACGTGACATTGGCTCTGTACCCCGGTCGCGCCGGGGTGCCGCCCCGGTTGGCCGGGGGGGTGGTGCTGGTAGCGGGGGCGACCGGAGCGTTGTCTCTTCCTCGTCCTTGGCCCCCTCCTCCTCCTCTTGGTCGGTGCTGACCATTGTTGTTCCGGTTCTGTTCGTAGGACCCATTCCGGCCCACTCTGGTGATCTCCCACCGGTCAGCTTCGGCCGCGAGCTGCCGGGGATCCGTTAACTTACTGTCGAGGAGGTGCTGGCGGAGCTCAATGAAGCAATTGTTCGACAGATGCTCCCATACCATCAGATTGAACAGTTGTTCGTAGGTCGTGACGTTGTTTCCTCTGATCCAGCCCTCGAAAGCTCGGCTAAAGTACGTTACATAGTCCACCCAAGTTGTACCCGGGATGCGGGTGCAGTCTCGGAACCTCTGACGGTACATCTCGGGTGTGAGGCCATAGCGGGTGAGGAGTGCCGCTTTCATATGGTCATAGGAGGTCATCTGGTGGTCCGGGAGCTGTAGCAGGGTATCGCGGCCCTCATTGAGGAATCTCCCCCATAGACCGGCTCCCCAATCGCTTCTATCGATCCGGTGTGCAGTCATAGCGATTTCATAGGCCTTAAACCATTGCTGGATGTCGTCGTCTCGGAAATATTCTCGGACAACATCCTTGGGGATGTGTACCTTTTTGTCTGTGGTCCCTGAGGTGTGGGGTCGCTCGGGCACCCCTACTTCTTTATTCTGCTTGCGCAGGTTGATCTCGGCTAGGTTCCGTTCGTGTTCGTACGCCAGTTTCTTTTCCTCGAGCTCCCTTTGTCTCTGTTTCTCCTCTCTTTCTTCTCGGAGACGCAGGTGCTCTAAGTTGATTTTTTGTTCGGCCAACTTGAGTTCGACGTCCATCTTGAGTCGGGCCATTTCTAGCTCGTGTAGTCGGGTTCTTTCTCTTTCCTGGATCTCGTCTTGCGAGAGACCCGTTCTTTGCCCTTCAGGGGCCGTGGTGGTTTTTTCTGCGGTGCTTTGATCGGGGGTTCCGGCAGCCCCGGTCTCTGCCCAAGATTCTAGGGCATGCTTAAAATCGTCTTTGGTGCTTAGTCCGGTGGTAGCGATACCCAGTTCGATGCAGAATTGTTTTAGTTCACGATGGCTGTACTCCTCCAGTTTCTCCATTTGGAACTTCTCGGTTGATCCGCTTTCTTTGGTTGTCATTGTGATTTCGTCGTGGGGTGAGCTACTCTCTGTACGTTATGCGGTGATTCGGATCGCGCCGCTGGCCACCAATGTTAGACGGACCGGGAGGGTCGGCCGAGATTACGGGGAGAGGTCTCCAGGGAGAGCCGTCTCCAACGACTGTACAGACAAGTAACTTCCCCCCCACAGACGGACACCACACAAGGTTGAAGGTTAACGAGACTTTATATGCAATTCTTAGGTTACGATGATGTGATACAAGGAGGTCTGGACTCAGGGGTCCCCTCGGTTCTAGTCTCTGGCTTAGGAAAGGGGTAGCGGGACAGTCTTTGTTACCAATGAGTGGAAAATAGCTCTCAATCCTCGAGCTCGGCGTTCTAGATGATCGGGCCGCGGCGGAGCCAGCCGGTCCCGAGATGGACGAAGGAAAAACGACGGTCCGCGGCGGAGCCTGCAGGTCCCGGTGAAGATGACGGTTACAACGGTCCGCGGCCACGCCAGCAGGTCCCGACGACGATGAAGGATATGAAGGTTGCGAAGGCTGTGGCAGCGCCAACAGGCAGGACGATGGTGCACAAGACAGAGCTACGGCAGCGCCAGTAGTCCGTCAAGGATGAGTTCCTCTTTACGTCTCTCGACTCCAAGATACAACTGCCTTCCTGCTCTGGAGCTGCCCCAGTTATAGGGCTGGTGTGCTTTGATGTCCGGACCCTCGCACTTGGAGGTCGGGAGGTCCGGGATGAGGGAGTCCAGACACCCAGCAGGGGGGTGGAGCCAGCGCCCGGGGAGGCGATGGGCGAGCGGCACTTGGCGGGGGAGAGCCATCGACACCTCTCTCTCCCATTGACTTGCCAAGTAGCCCGCTCACCTCCTGGGTGGATGGTGGTGCCGGGATGTCTGAGGCCTGGCCAGGCCCAGGGTTGGGGTCGATCGGGGGCCAGGCGGCCTCGTGGTGGAGTGTCGAAGATGGCGCCCCAGGATGGCGCGAGGGCCGGCAGTGGATCGGACCCACGAGGTTGACATGCTCGAGGGCAGGGGTCCCTGAGGGGACAGAGGACGTGCAATGGTGGTGTGTGGTACTTGCGGGCCCGGACTCGGGTCTGGTTGGGCCGGGGGAGAGCGGCCCTTCATGGGGCCTGTCCAACAAAGATGGCCCCCATACCAAAGGGTATAAATACATCACTTCCTGGGAAGGACTTCCCGAAATAACAAAGCTGATATAAATCAGTTGAACAACAGGAGGGCGCTCAAGACTGAGATAAGGCAGATATGTACTTGGAGTAAAGATTATTACCAGTAAGTAACAGGGCATTACCTCCACTTCTGTCTTCCTGTCATAGTCCTTACCAAGGAGTAGCTACCCAAGCCAAAAAGTGATTTCAACAAACAGCACAAGAGAAGCAAAAACATGCAATGGCAAGGCAAAGACCAAAACAAAGGACACTGCTGGAGGACCCACGGAACCCAAAACAGCAGACCTAAAAGCAGAAAGCCAACACTCCCTCAGCACCAAGATGCTCCTCGGAGTGATAGTCGCGCTATACAAATATACCATTACATTACATTTCATTACATATAGTAAAGGGCCCTGGGACAGGAACAGGCAAAACAAAGGCCCAGAAAGGAAACACCTGGAAAATCACCCAGAAGGTCAAAATACTCCCAGTCAACTTCCTGAAAAACATGTCGTAGTAGGGAGCAAGCGACATTAAAAAAGACAGGGAAAAATCAATCGGGGGGAGAGAGAGAGAAGCACTATAACTGTAGCAAGATATATCCTGTAAAGCAGTGATATTTTGTAAAGCAGGCGAATACAGGCATTGTTTCAACTGCACATTTCACTGGTCTTATTATCACAAATATATATGGGTTGACTGTGGTCTGCGCGTATAGATGCTCCCTACCAGAACTGAACGTTGTTTTAACACCCGTTTATCCACATTTTGGCGACGAGGCCCTGTTATTTGTTTGTTTTGGGCTCCTCTGCAAGAGGCCATTTAAGAATATAGATGGTATAAATTCGGCTTTTCTGTGGGGGTATGTGTGAATGAGCCTTGCAGGAAGTGAACCCACATTGTTTGTATCTGTGGGGCGGTAAAATGCCTGACTTTCTGAAAATCAAAAGCACTGACATTATAGCTTTAAAACACACCCACACATTCCACAAAAATAAAGCGCATTCTTTTTTTTGGTGTGCTGTAATATGGTACCTGTGTCTTGTCTGACAACCAGCACGTGACTTGTATTCAGTACTAGATATTCAAACCGCAGTCCCATTCCTTCTTCAGTGACATCAGCCAATTAATGCGCAGGTTAATGAAGGGGTGGTGCCTCAAGACCATGGCGGAACGGGTGGTTCTAGTTACTTACCTAAAGAGGGAAGTGCCTTGCTTGTGCATAGCTTGCAAGCAGCTCCATGTCATGTGCCACACCACCCCATCCTGTTGAGTTTTCAAGTTGAATGTCCGAATACCTAATCCATTCCCCGTTGTTTTCCTTTGCATTCTGGGTTTTGTAGTCCTGGTTTTGTAATGAGACAAAACAGGACTACAGGTCCCAGAATGCAATAGACTGGATGAGTTACTCATGCACGAGCGTTCTTCACCATCATTCGCGCCTGCAGAGCTCTAAGGACACATTGATCCGTGTTTCAGCAGATCTACCAGTATTATTTTTTCCAGTGTATTGTGGGAGTTTTTGTCCTGTTTGCCTGATTTTTAAAATAAGGACTACAAGTCCTAGATTACAAACAAACCGAACTGGACTATCTACTCACACTTTGGTCTGTGAAACTTGACAGCCCTGTCCCTGGCTCTTAACCTTTGCATGCTGGTATTTTAAGCCTTTCTTGCGAATGAATTCAATCCCTTGAAGCCGAACTAGCTATGTTTGGCCCCATTTCCTATCGTTCCTCACATCGTTTTAACTGCAGGTATTTCTGAGACATTTTTAAATTTTAGTCTTCAAAGAGGGCCGGGAGGTGGTCAGCGGTAGCGGATGAGTGGTAATGGCACAGGACATGACAGAGAAGAGAAAACGGTGTTGAAGGGCATGGGCAAAAGAATGAGGCTGAAAGAGAGACATTGAGTTGCATGGCAGAGAGGACAGAATGGAAGAAATCAGTGGAGTGACTATGAGACAATCAGTTGACATCAGCTTAATACTTTCTTCTAAAAACACTACAGAAAATTCTGCCTTTTCTACCTGAGGACTTGACAAAAACGGTTTGGGTGGCTCTTATTCTTTCCTGTCTCGACTATTGTAACACCTTATACCTAGGTGTTGATAAACGCCAGCTGTTAAAAACTCCAGTCCCTACAGAATTTGGCAGCACGCACCCTGCTAAAAATCCAAAAATATAGTTCTAGCTCGGTGCAATCAAAGATCTGCACTGGCTTTCAGTCAAGCAGAGAATTTAGTTCAAGGCATTGTGCTTGGTCCATAAAGCCCTTTATGGATGTGGGGCCCACGACTACCATAAACTATTCCAACGGCATTCCCCTAGCAGGATGTTAAGATCGGCCAACAAAACCCTGGTTCACGTCCCCAGAGTTAAGAGAACCAGATGGGGATGCCGCTGTCTAACATTCTTGGCATCTAAGCTTTGGAATGAACTTCCACTCAATATTAGGCCGTTATGGTAGAGATCACAGTTTAGGAGTCAGGTTAAAACCTGGCTTTGCCCTCCACTACAGTGATCTTGCCCCACATGGCTCTGCCCCTGTCCTGCTTTCCACGGCACCAAGACGCCTCTGCATTTGTGCGCTATATTAGACCTTACTTACTTACTGAGAGAGGGTGACAATGTAGACAGCAGCAATTGGCAATGAAACGAGGCAGAAAATAATATCAAATGATGAGGGATGGCGAACCAGTTGCAGTATGGCACAGAATTTGTCACCACCTTGAGTGAATACTAGCCATGGTTATTTCTCCAAGTTTTGTCAGTTTGTTAGATAACCAGAGAACATGCAACATCATAAGAGATCTTCATGGTCATTTGCTTGTGTGTCCTACCCCCACTCCCAAACCACTCAAAAACAGCACAATCCAAAATGAGCAGAATTCTACTGCTGTTGTTGTGCACAGAAACGTAATTTCTTAGTATCTTCCTTCTTACTCTTGGCTCTGTGGTAGGTGTCATGCTTTCTGCCCTGGTAGAGCCATTTGTGGTGGTCTACAACTAGACACACCCAAGACAGAGTTATTGATGTTTGGTGGTGAAACCTCTACCTGACCTCCATAGCTCTTAATCCCATACAGGTCTATATAGAGAAGGATGTAGTTTTACATAGTTATTTAGTGTTCTCTTTGGTAGGTAAATTCTTCTTCCACTGTAAATCTTTTCAATGTATTTAGCATTTTTTAATGTGCCTGATAAATATTACCTATACCTGTTCACTTGCAGCCATTTTAGAGTATTTAGTTTAGGACGTTTCCTGTGCTGTAAGGGTCCCCTCATAGTGAACGTTGGCAAGTCAGTGATAGTTCAGCCTGCTCCTTAAGTAATCAATTTAGGAGTTTGGGTTGCGCAGTGGAACCGACACTTCCAGATTGGAAGATCACCTGTAATCAATCCTAACATTTAATTGTGCTTTCACTATAGTCACAGTCTGTATTGTAGACTTACTGCTATGCAACGGTGTCACCTAAAACAGATTCAGAATGTTGTAGTGAAGTCACTATTGCACTTTTTTTTAATGGCGTTTCTTGCATGAAAATAGAAACTTAATTTAAGGAATTAGTGTCATCATATTGATGTGCGGCACTGCACAGTCAATGAATGTATTTATTGTATAGTTAAAACTATTACAAGTGTATCAGTGTGTTCAAAAGGTAATATGGGTAAATGATAACATCAGCATACACAAAGATTGCACTCTATAGCTCATAAAAATTGGCAATTTCTTAAATGATAAATAATTCAATCGCATTGCTTTAGTAACCTTCTTGCTTCCTCAAATGTGCTTGAAAATGCCCCATTTGGGGGCGTGGTCAAGCGCGGATCGAAGATGGCTGCATAGTGTAGTTGCTCCACCGATTGTCCCTGCCCCACGTCTATCCTGAAGCCATATCCGTGTCATCCATCGACAGTTCCCGAGATCAGAGTAGTAGCAGTTCCCAACCCGCTTACCCCGGTTCGCCTAGCAGCTCGGAAGGGCGAGATATCGGCCCGGAGTGTTGGGGCCTGTGGAGATCACGGGAGCTGGAACCCACAGTGGGGAGGAGCACTGGAGGAGAGCTTCGGCTGGTCCGACGACATCGAGCGGAGGCACCGCCGCGATATTTGGAGGTGGAACTGTGGGGAGGCTTCCAGAACCCGCGGCAGAAGCGGTGTCCCCTACCTGCGCCCAGAATACGATGAGGCGAGTCTGTGCAATTGACAGTGACGATAAGGAGCACGCCCGCCGGGAGTCGGTCAATGGCGGCGGCGAGCTCCCGATAGTGAGAGCCTCCGTGTTGCCTGCCCCTTCGAAGCTGAAGAGCGCCTCAAGCCGGGATAGGGGCTGCTCGCTGGCACACACTTGGACACATAAGGACACCGGAGCGTCACCCCCCAGGGAGGCATCGGGGAGGACGATGTTCAGACTCACTTGCGCAGCGCTGCGGGCCCACGGTTCCATGGCGCCGTAAAGATCACACAGCGCAGAAGCATGTAGAGGTGTCAGAGATCAGAGACTGCAGAGGCGTTTAAGCTCCCAGGCAATTAGCAAGGATGACCTAGTGTGCGCCTGCCGTCAGTGGAGACAGTGCACTCTTGTGGGTGACGATTTTTCATGCTGCCTGCATCATCAGAGCACATGAGCTCATCAGAGCACATACTGGCTAATATTCGGAGCGGGAGAGACCCTATGGGCGCCAGTTTGACCAGACCGAGGCGCTAGGGGTGAACCACCCCCCCTGCCCGGGGGGCTCAAGCGGTGTCAAGAAAGAGCTGGTGGCACTCTGCGATTTCGCCTGAGTGTAAGGCGGTGTATGGAGGAAGGGGCTGAGGCAAGTCTCCCAGAAAGTCAGGCTCCTGGGTAAAAGATAGATTCTGCCTTTTTTGGACCCACGTTGAACCCACAAGCTGGTCCCTGAGAGCGCTTCACTGCCCAAAACTGACTTGTGGGACTCGCTTCCCCAGGGAAAGAAGGACTTGATTTGAGAATTCATGGGCCTGCGCTTTGGATCCTGGTACCCTGACTGATTGACCTCTCTGGTGAGCACGGTGGGGTTGGTGCCGCTGCCTGCCCAGAATATCTCAATTCCGTTGGAGGCATACACTGGATATCCCGATGGAGCGTGGCAAGGGGTCTGGGTCCCGAGGGGCGAAGCCGGTCCAGACTAACAAGCTGGACCGGTACAAGGTTACTAAAGACGCTCAGCGGAACCGACTGTTGGGAGATGCTGCTCAGGGACACCCGGAGGAAGAGGAATAGGAGATATCACTCAAGGATGTCATGGAGGCTATCACTAGTTTCAAAACTTCACTGAACACCGTGGCGATCAACGTCAATCTTATCAGGGCCGACCTAGGGAAGCTTAACGAAAAGGTCAAGCAAGTGGAAATAACGACCTCCAGTCTTGTTGGCGATGTCGCACAACTGCAAAGGGAGGTACCATCCTCCAGGACTCTTGCAAGTTCGTAAGTTCGTAGATCTGAAGCTAGATGACTATGAAGGCTGGCTCCGGCGCAATAATTTCCGCATCCTAGGAGTTCCAGAGAAATCGGAAGGGTAATCCTAGGACCTGTTCGTTGAGGACCTTATTCTTAAGCACCTGCAGCCCAAAGGCCTCAGCAAATTTTTTGAAATCGAACGTGCTCACAGGGTCCCTGGCAGCCGTCCCAAACCGGGCGCGCCCCTGCGGCCCATGCTGGCTCGAGTCTTGAACTAATGGGCTAGAGATGTTATTGACCAGAACTCCAGAGCGGAGGCCCCTCTGCGCTACGAAAATGCTGACATTTCCTTCTTCCCGGACTTCACTCAGAGAGTGCAGAAGCAAAGGAGGTCCTTCTTCTCTGTGAAACGTGACCTGAGAGAGAGGGGCCTGAAATAGTCAATGCTGTTCCCGGCACACCTTCGGGTTGAAGCGGAGGGAAGAGCGTGGTTCTTTGACCAGCCTGAAGCAGTGGCAGAGTGGATCGAATATCGAGGAGCAAAGAGCCAGGATGAGCGCGGCGCTGGGGAACAAACAGACATCCGACCTGCCAGAAGTAAAACTCTGAGGATGGCGGCCTTGAACTGAGTAATGGGGACTTTGAGGTGGGGTGGGCCAGGGTGGGTTGGGTGTCTCAGTGTACATGGCAGGAGCAGGTGATGTCAAATAAGTCTAAAGCTCTTTACCTACTAGGGGTGCTACACTTTACATGGCTAGGGGCGGGGACATGAAGCACACTATTTCCCCTTCCTTTCTTCCTTTGAATTTCTTTCTTGGGCGACAGGCACACTGCAGATTTCCAATGGGCATTTCTAAGCCCAGAGTGCAGGGCAATGGGGTGGGGGGTTGTTGGGTAGGGGTATTCTGTTTATTTGTTCGTTTCTACAATTGTTCCTTCGGTGCAATGTATGGGTACACCTACAGAGGAGTATGAGCTCTACATGTATGTCAATGGGTACTCTTAGACCTGGCACCATTGGCGTTGGTCTCCCTTCCATTTTTGCTGTTGCCTCATGTATTTTTTTTTCTGGTGTTAGGTGCTTTGGGCGCTGTGCGACTGCTATCCGATGGGACACAGTGCAAGTGCTCCTTACTGTAAATTGATGTATTAATCAGTGGTTCCATGTTTGGCTATTTGGTTTACTTGTCAGAACCTAGTCTAGTGCACTGAGTGTGCCCAGGGCGGGTAAATCCAAATGCTGCTGGTGGGTCTGCAGCACTGGTCGTGCCACCCACAGAAGCAGCCTTGTAAAATATGTCTAAGGCCTGCCATTGCAGAGCCTGCATGCAGTCTGGTACTGTCATGCTGACTGGGCAAGTGCACCCACTTGCCAGTCCCTAAACCTTCCCTTTTCTTCATATCAGTCACTACTACGGTATGCCCAAGGGCAGGGTGCATTGTAAGTATAAGGTAGGACAAGCCATGATGTGTGTGGCATGTCCTCCGAAAAAGCGCTTCGACGCCTCGTCAGGGGTAGTAAGCGCTATATAAATGCAATTACAATACAATACAATACGATTACAGCCATTTTCGTTTTTTACTATTGCAAGGCTACCTGTTGTCCGCAGGCCAGAATGGGCTGTTAGAGTTATTACATTTTACAATCCTAACTGTCTCAGAGAACATGGTAGAAATTTGAGTTTAGTATGCCTGAACTCAAAATAATAAAATACATTTTTTGGTGAAGTTGGTTTTAATATTCTGTGTTTGCAAATACCACTTTTAGAAAGTAGGTATTTGCTTGTCTAACCATTCAAACCTGCCTCTGCAAGGTTGTGTATTCCTATGTCTGGTTTTGTGAGTGACAGGGCTCGGGAATTCCAGGAGACAGGCCGAGTCACCCAGTGGTGAATAGAGAGATCTGCATCTAGATGGGAGGGAGGAGTTGCACCTGAACCTTGAATAGGGCTGTGCCTGCCTTCCACAATGCTGGCTCCACCCCCTGGGGAGTGGCTGATGTCTCTGCCCTGCACACTGAAAGAAGAGAAGGAGTCCTGTCAACAAAGTGGTCCAGGACTGTACTTGCCTTCCACAATGCTGGCTCCACCCCCTGTGGGGCGTCTGATGTGCATGCCCTGCACTGTAAAAGTAAAGGAGAAGTCTGGTAAACAGAGTGCTTCAGAACTGGTTAGGACTGGGCAAAGGCCCCTCTCCCCTCAGAGAACAAAGGATGTCGTGGTATAAATATTGGGACCCTGATCTCATGAAATTAGATCACTTTGGACTACAAGAAGAAACGTTAACTGAGTAGAGGAACCTGAAGAAACTGAGGAGAGACTATTCCCAAGCTGAAGTGCTGCTTGGGTGATTGGCCAGCAGTGGCTGCCTTACTGCCAAAGGAAGGAGAAAGGAACTTTGTGTACTTTGCTTTCAACTTGTGAAGGATCTCCAAGGGCTTGGAAAAGAGCTTGCCTCCTGCTGAAGTCTCAGGGACAACAGACTTCACCCCCAGCTCCCCAGAGTTCTTTGGAAGTGCCTGCTGCTGTTTTGGGTCTTCTGAGTGACTGCTTGTGGCAAGGAGCTGGAAGCGCGACTCAAGAAGAAATGTGTCGCCGTCGCTGTGCCTGCCGTCTTAACTCCGAAAGAGGGTGTCGCCGCTGGAACTGTCGCACCGCACCGCATCGGAGAGAAGCGTGCCGCAACGAAGAGGAAGCGTGTCGCCGTCGCTGCTGCTGCCGTTGCAACTCCGAAGGAGGGTGTCACTGCTGTAGTTGTCGCTCTGCACCGCATCAGGAGAAGAATCTCGCAATGACGTCGGAGCGTGTCGCCGTCGCTGTGCCTGCCGTTACAACTCCAAAGGAGGCTGTCGCCCCTTTTGTACCGCTATAAGTGTGGCAGGGTATACTCAGACGTGAGTCCCTTGTTCACTTTGCCACTGGATTCAAGCAAGCCGGGCTGAAGAAGGCTGGAATGCCAGAAACCGGTCCTCGGAAGCTTGTTTCCGGTCCAGGGAAGACATGGCTTGGCAGTTCGGGCTGCACTTTTCCCATGAGGCACAGGGTCAGACTGATTTGCATATAGCCATGTCTGAACTGGGGTGGCAGAGTGGTCTTAAGAACGGTGATGGATTAAACCCAGATCTCTTGACTGGGTGTGAGAGTCTGATTGATTCAGAAGCTCCGTCCATCACCAACCCCTTTTGTACCGCTTTTGGCCGCCATAAGTGTGGCAGGGTATACTCAGACGCGAGTCCCTTGCTCACTTTGCCACTGGATTCAAGCAAGCGGGGCTGAAGAAGGCTGGAATGCCAGAAACCGGTCCTCGGAAGCTTGTTTCCGGTCCAGGGAAGACATGGCTTGGCAGTTCGGGCTGCACTGTTCCCATGAGGCACAGGGTCAGACTGATTTGCATATAGCCATGTCTGAACTGGGGTGGCAGAGTGGGCTTAAGAACGGTGATGGATTAAACCCAGATCTCTTGACTGGGTGTGAGAGTCTGATTGATTCAGAAGCTCCGTCCATCACCAACCCCTTTTGTACCGCCGCTGGAACCGTAGCACTGCACCGCATCGACCAAGAGCACCTCGCATCCCCGAGAAGAAACGCTATGACTATATATCGATACAGATAAACAAATTCAAGTCTAAAAGAGCTGCAGATGATATGACTGTAGTAACTGCTGGAAAGTTACATGATTGAGATACAAGAACTTGAGCCTAAAAGATAAAGTTGAAGATTCAAGTTGACTGTCCGGTATTCTGAGTAAAAAAGAATATTCAATAAAAAAAAAAATATACCTGGTTTTAAACATATGTTCTGTCCTGAGGAAGGTGTTTAAAAGATTCCAACCTAAAGCACCGAAACGCGTCGCCACAAGGACTTCAAATATTTTTACGTATATGAAATTGTATTAATTATTATGTTGCATGTTTTATTAGTGTGATTTTTGCCAACAAAGATCCATAGATCAATCCAGAAACTGTACAGAATAAGAACATTTCGTGATCTGAGCAATTGATTGTATTTTGTTTTATAGTGTTTTTAACCTGTGTTTTTGGAAATTCAATCTGGTTTTTCAAAAAATAAATTTGTGTGAAATGAGGAACCTACCGAATTTTTCAGTAATTTATATCCTTACCATGTGTTGTGCAAATTGATTTAGTTTATCTGTCATTAGCCAAATGGTTTAGTCTACAATAAAATAACACAGAAAGGAGACCCCCCTTTTTTTCAGAGCATCTGGAAGTTCTTCACATCTTTATTTCTTTGTATCTGAACTTTGCTGCATTTCTCATCGCTGCAACATTGCCTGTTGTGGAAGCGCAACGCAACCTAAGGTACATTGACGCAGAGTGTCGCATCTAAGAACTGAATTGAACTAAGCTTAAATCTACCATCTTAAAGTAATCATAGTGTGTATTTTTGTCGTTTATGGTCTTATGGTTACTCTTTATAAAGTTACTTATTTTTTATATATAACCTGTGTGGTGTCCATGTGTAGTGTTGTCACTGGGTTACTGTATGTGGTCACAACTGCTTAACTTACAACACCTCTGAAGTAAAGCCCTTCTGCTCGTGCCAAACTACCAAGGGGGTGAGCATGGAGTACTTTCGGAGTGTAATCCCCTTATCCTGACTAGAGGAGATGGTCCCTATTTGTCACAAGTACCTACCTGTCCCACCTAGAAACCCCCAAATCTAACAGGTAGGTAGCAGAACAAAGAAGTCAACATCTTAAGTTGGAATGTTAACGGGTTGGGAGATCATTTTTATTTTTTTGCCCTCATTTCACCGTAAGCGTCTGCAATTTTCACAATAAATACCCCTTTTTACCCTGGACACCCTGGGTCCATGTTCTTGCATTCACTTTAGGCCAACCAGGCCAGCTTCTTTTGTGCCAGGCTTGGTGTAATCATTGGACCATTGAGACCTTAGACCAGCCTCATTTCCGTACCCCAAGAAATTAGTGGTGACCAGATGTTTTCCCCACCATGGTCCAATTTCGACATACCCATTGCTGCGCCCAACCAGTTCTCATAATGAGGAGGTCTTGGATCTTTCTACAATTTGCAAATCTCCCTACAGGCTATTAAGATCAAACAAAGAAGTAGACCCATTAGCTTAGTAGGGAGTCGGCTTATAAGGTTATTATCAATCCCAAATATAACTAGGGCAAGATTAAGATTCAACCTGAATTTAAAAATTCCCTCCAATGCATTCTCCACATTCTGCCAGAAAATTCTTAGATAAGCACATTCAAAGAACATATGTAAATCCTCTGCCTCCAGCAAACCACACCTTGGACATTTGGGAGAAGGATTTGGAACAAATTTTGATTTTTTTTAGGCGTGTAATATAACCTGTTAATGACATAAAAGTGACTCTTTTTCAAGGAGGCCGGCTTAACAAATGTATATAGGTTTTGGAGAGACAGAGCGTAAAGGTTAACAGATATTTCTTCCAGAGGAGATGAGTTCCATATTAAATGGGAGGGAGGAAGCTCTGCGTCCTCCGCATCAAGTAGACTCCTATACCAAAAC
Organism: Lissotriton vulgaris; assembly: GCF_964263255.1. NCBI lineage: Eukaryota > Metazoa > Chordata > Amphibia > Caudata > Salamandridae > Lissotriton > Lissotriton vulgaris. The sequence continues at coordinate 157,267,587 of NC_141699.1, read as the reverse complement.
CCGACCTCCTTCTTTCTAGGATTTACATTTTGGAATATATGTTCAATCTTCCAGTTTCCACCTGTGTGGTCCTTCTCTGCAGAATACCAAGAGCATAATTGCAAATATTTAAATCGAGAAAAGGAGTCTCCTATTTTGGCCCTTAAAACCCCCCAAGGGTTTTAAGGGCCACCGTCCGAAGATATTAAATCGGACCAAATCGAGATTCCTGCCCTCTTAATAGGGGTGGCTAAGTTGTCTTTAAGGCAAGCGGGAAAGCCCGGGGAGTCCCAGATTGGGGCAAAGTCGGAGTAGTATCTTATCCCCATCTCACTTTGACATTCTGCTATGCATTGAGTGCGGATCTTATTACTTTTAGGCGGACCTTCTTGAAAAACCTGGATGCCCCAACTTATAAAGGGGCGCCCCCTCCCTCCAAGTTGGCCATGGCACTCAGGATCCTCCCCCAGTTGGTTTCAACAGGGCTACAAAGTAGACACGAGCGGGCTTCTGCTGTTATCCTTCTTAATGGTTCACTGACATCAAGCTTCAGTATACAAAGGGGAACACAGCAGGGGTGTCCCATATCACCCTTGTTGTTCAACATCTATATTGAACCCCTCGCTCAAGCCCTGAGACTTGACGTACAAATCACCCCATTCCAGGTTTCAGATTACAACTGTAAGCTGGCCCTATATGCAGACGACCTGTTGGTCTATACTAATAATCCTGCGGGAGTACTTCCCAGGGTAGAAAATACCCTGAAGAAATTTGGTCTGTACTCTGGGTACTCAGTCAATTCCTCTAAGACTGAGGTATTGTGTTGGGCGTCGACAGTTGGGCCGGGAGATGCTTTGGGGAGTTCAGGTATCTGGGGATTACCATAGCACAAGACGTAGCAGACATCCCCCTGATTAACTTGAGGAAAGTGTCCAAGGAAATTGACCACCTGATCTTGAGATGGCAGAATTTACCCCTCACTATCTATGGCAGGGTAAACCTGGTCAAAATGGTCATTTTACCTAAATTAACGTATCTATTCGGTACTATACCCCTGGGTTTTCCCGGCAAACGTTTGGGTAAAATCCAGAGTAAAATAGAGAGTTTCATCTGGGCCAACAAAAACTCCAGGTTATCCTGGAAGAAACTAAAACGGAGGCTATTAAAGGGTGGTCTTGCCTTTCCAGATGTGTTTTTGTACTCCCTTGCCTTCCAGTTTAAAAATATTCGGGAGATAAAATTAAGAGGAGTGTGGTGTTGAAATATATCAGGAGACTAGCACCAGACATTGTATTGCTTCAGGAAACTCACCTTATTGGCAATGTGTGTAGAGCAATGCACAGGTGGAGATACGCAATGGTGGCACACGCAGGCTTTGCATCCAACTCAAGAGGGGTGGGCATTCTGCAAGATAAAGCATTCCCATTAGCTATTACGTCCACCTACGTAGATGACCGAGGGAGGTATGTCGGGGTCACGGGCACTTGGCAGGGCCGAACCATCACTTTCCTGTCGGTATATGCACCTCCAGGGCTACAATCTGGTACATTCACGGACCTCAGTGCTATGCTGCTGGCACTGCCCGATGGGCACCTTGAGCTCGGCGGTGGCTTTAACTCAGTCTTATCGGGCTCGCTAGATAGACCAGGCCTCACAATCCTTTTCTAGCTTTCTAGAAGCAATGGGATTAGCGGATGGATGGAGGACTTACAACATGGGTAAGATCCAGCACACCTTTCACTCTGGGGCACACAACAGTCTACCCTGTGTTGACTACATAATTGTCCCCGCCTCCCAAGTCACAGACATCCACAAGATCAGATATCTCACTAGAGGTATTTCCGATCACTCCCCCCCCACCCCCATGGGTCCCCATAGTTCTCGACCACACACAAGTAGGACGCATTGCCCCTATTAATCCTTGGCACCTAAAAGACCCCAAAATTCATAAAGACTTGGTTAAGTCTATTGGCGACTACTTCGTTGAAAAAAAATGAACACTGTCGAGTCCACTCAAATACTATGGGGAGCCTTTAAAACAGTGGTCGGGGGTCAGGCCCTTTCCCTAATAGCAGGAGCAAATAAGGACAGGTTAAAGGACATCTCTGACGTTGAACAAAAGATTTAGCGTCTTGAACAAGACGTGAACTCAGATGCCACGCCTGAGGCCCTCCATTCACTCAGTTTGCGCCAGGACGACTAGCGGGCACTAGTTAGTGACCGTGCCAAACTAATGGAACAAGAGAGACTGGGCCGGATCTATGACTGGGGCGACAAAGCTGGGAAGTGGATTGCCTGGCTTGATAAAAAGGAGCACGCTAGCAGGCTCATCCCGGAGCCAAGGGAGGCTGACAGGGGTCCCATAACGGACCTCCAGGATATAGTCAACCAATTTGCAGCCCACTTTCACTCAGTCTGCAGCTCAGTGACACCCTACACAGATGCAGACTCATCAGACCTCAGTAAAGATATCTCCCTCCCCATCTTCTCTGACGCCGACTGCACGTTTATGGATAGCGCCTTCACAACTGACAAAATAGCACTAGAAATACGAACGCTCCACCAGGGTAAGGCCCTTGGCCCAAACGGTATCTTAATTGAATTGTACAAGCTCCGTCCTAACAAACTAGCCCCATATCTGAAATCCATGTATAACGACAGTCTGAAAAAGGGTTCATTGCCCCCTGATCAGAGAATTGCAACTATTGTCACAATATACAAAGAAGGGAAACCCAAAACGGTCTGCACCTCCTACCGGCCCATTTCATTGCTGAACGCAGAACCCAAAATCCTAGCTAAAGTACTCACCAATAGACAAACCAAGGTGATAGGGGACTTAGAACATCCTGATCAATCAGGGTTTATGCCAAGGAGAAACACTGCCCTAAATCTGCTCAGAGTGCATGGAGTCCTGGGCAGGGCACCGAGCATAAGCGAAGACGCAGTCATAGTTTCCCTAGATGCCAATATGGCATTCGACACACTTGAATGGTCGTATCTTTTTGCAGTTCTTGCAAAACTGGAGTTTGGCCCGATTTTCAGCAGTTGGGTAAGATTACTGTACAGCGTGCCCATGGCACAGGTGGTTGTAAACAAAAACAAATCTAAGGCCCTCCCACTTAGTAGAGGAACCCGCCAGGGGTGTCCCCTCTCTCCCTTACTGTTCGCTCTGGCCCTCGAACACCTTGCGGCATGGATGTGGAAGGATGTAATGATCCGAGGCATGCAATGGTCCGAGGACTGGGAAGACCCTATCTCCCTATACGCGGATGATATCCTCCTCCATCTCACTTCCCCCAAAAGATACTTGAATGCCGTATTCGATATCCTAGACGTTTTCGGCAGATATTCTGGATTTCGAGTCAATTGGCCAAAATCTCTACTATATGTCCTTTGTGGGGGCCCTCCCCCACTACCTCGAGACTGCCCCATACTGATAGTTTCAGAAGGCTTCGAATACCTAGGCATATTAATTTCTCTTAACCCCTCAGTCAGATACCGCCGCAACCTTGTCCCTCCTTTGCAGAGACTCAAATGTGACCTACCCAACCTAGAAGTCACTCCCACTCTCTCTATTAGGGAAGGCGGCCCTTTTTAAAATGATGTCCCTGCCCAATTTCCTCTATGCCTTACAAAACTCGGCTGATCCTGTACCAAACTCTTACTTCAAGGAAATTGAGGGGCTCCAATGAGACCTTTTATGGAGTGGGAGACCGCGCATTGCCTTACCAAAACTCACGCTCAGTTAGTACGATGGTGGAATAGGGCTACTTGACATTAAAAAGTACTACTGGGCAGCACACCTTACAGCAATAAACCACAGCACCTACGGCCGCCCTAATGACCCGGGGTTCAATATGGATCGTTGGATCCTGCCAAACGGGTCCTACTCTCGAGCACTCTATTTTAAACCAGGCAGGTACCCACTTACTGGGCCCACTAACCACACAATTAGGATCTGGCATGCCGCAACCAAATCACTGGGCTGGAGCGGTAGGTTGACCATCGCCACACCCTTGTGGGATTTGCAAAAGCTGGGAGACCTGGGTAACATCCAAAGATTTCGATAAATGGGACCTAATTGGCATCTCCCATATTAGCGACCTATGGGATATGGGGGCGTGAAGCCTTTTGACGCCCTCCAAGGCCAACACTCATTGGCAGAATCTGAACTTTTCAGCTATCTGCAAGTCCGCCATGCGCTACGGACGGTGTTGCTCAGTGACTCCTCTCCACCAGATAGCTCCACACTCGAGGACAGATTGCTAGATGGTCACCTACCTGAAAGGGCTATATCCCTAACCTACAGAAAACTCATCAACAATATGGGTGATCCCCTAATATCGCGGAGGGAGAAATGGACTGCAGACGGCATCGAATTGGCCGATGAAAGTTGGCAGATGGCGGTCTCCTCCCCCAAAACGGTTACTATTCCGGCGCGGCTTCAGCTTGTGCAGCTAAAGATCCTGCATAGAATCTATGTAAGAGGTCCCCAATTGGTTCACATGGGTGGGCAGATGAACGGGTTGTGTAGACGGGGATGCACTGAACTAGGCACATTCATGCACATTATATGGCACTGTGAACCAATTTAGGAATATTGGCGTAAGATACATGCAGTCTGTCATGGTTCTGATTCCGGAAGGAATTATATTTAGAAAGGTTGTACATAAACTAACGAACTACATATCCCAGAAAGCCTAGAGAATAGGGAGGAGTCAGACTCTATAAAGGCACCTGCGTACTGGTGAACTGTGTACGTGATTTTGACCAGTATTTTGGAGCTTAGAACTATTGTGTATCCCGCTTTGTGGCGTTCCACCAAGGCGGAGTTCTCTCTCGAGGAAAAGTGAGCGTGCGGCGGTAGCCGTACGCCCCTTCAGGAACCTGGGTGTGCCGGAAGTCCTTTGGTCCGGCGTACTGGCACGAAGAGCAGCGTTCGAGTCATGTGGCTGCTCCTCGCATTTATCGGAGTTTTCTCGGCTGAGAGAAAAGAAGGAGTGGGAAGCGGCGGCTTCTCTTTAGAGCGTGTGACGGCTGTTGCACGCTGTTCTAGCACCGGCTGGTGTTAGCGGAGTCCTGGTATCGAGCGGAGTTGAAGCCATTCCGCTGTTCCGGATTCCGTGAGTTAAAACTTGGTGTGGAACTGTGGAGCTTGCTAAAGCATTTGAAAACTCTTTCTTGTACTTTGAACTTGTGGCGAATTCATTTGGCTTTGATAAACATTTGGAATTCGGCTTTTGGAACTGAGAGTTGCTAAGACTGTGTTTGGACAAAGCTTTAATTGTGGATCTACACTGAGAAGATTTTGGAGAGCACTATTGACATTTTCGTTATTTCTTTTGAAGATATTACACTATTGGGGAATTTTTGTTGGAATCACCAGGAAGGCTGGAAGGTGTGTGTGACAGTGGTACGGAAGGAGAAAGGTTTGGGCTCATTGATTGCTTGTTTGAATGCTGATTTTCTTTCTTGCATTTCAGAATATTAGTTTTCGTGGATTCAGGTTATTCACTACCTACCAAGAGGGAGAAGAAGAGATTGTAGCTAGTAACCATGGTAGGTGGTGTCCTAGCGAGAACATTTGAGAGTAGTTAGTATTGTTGTGTTACTAATGCTGGTATTTCTCTGTTGTTTCTCTTTACAGCCTCCCGTCCTGTTCCAGTCATGTCCTGGTTTTCTTATTTTTTCCCTCGCCTGATTACTTTATGCTCAGTGTAGTTGAAATTCTGAGCATAGGGCAGTCTGGAGGTGGACCCCATATAGCATCACCTGATCCTGAGAACACTTGATCGTGACAGAATCACGTACCCAAGTATTGTAGTTCTCCCGGTCAGGGGGTGCTTTTGGGATGGCCACTCTGGAAGATGTGTTGCGTGCGTTGGGTGTGGTCCAACATGAACTTGAGGCTTCTAGGGCTGAAACTGCAGCTTTGAAAGAACGGTTTGATAGGCAGATACGTAACCCGTTTGATGCCACTACGGGTGGTACACCTATACAGGTAACGGTGTCTCCCCCTATCCCGTTAGCCAGCCCAGAGAGGTATGCGGGGGATCCTGCAACCATCCAGACCTTTTTGACCCAGGTGGCATTGCATTTTTCGTGTAGGCCGGCCTCTTTTCCAACTCATATTTCCAGAGTGTCCTTTGCTATATCCTATCTTACAGGGGATGCTGCCAATTGGGCGGTGCCAATGGTGAGATCTGACGATGCTCTGTTATTCAACTGGGAAGCGTTCCGTGTGGAATTTGAAAGGGTCTTTGATAGACGGGCCACCACGTTGAGCGCAGATAAAGAGTTATTGGGGTTACGTCAAGGGAAAAAAGAGCTGGTAACCTACATGACGGCCTTTAATCGTTTGGTTGTAGAGACATCTTGGCCCGAGGCTAAACGGATGGCGTTGTACTATCAGGGATTAAATGATGACATTAAAGATGTGTTGGCACAAATAGACCCCCAGCCTAAAACCTGCCTTGATCTCATCAATCTCACTTTAAGATTAGATCATCGTATGCCGGATAGAGGGGGTGAGCGTAGGAAGGGGGATCGATCCGGGTATGGATGGCAGTTGGGAGGTAAGCCTAGCATAAAAGAAGTGGGATCAGAACCCATGGAGTTGGGAGCCTTCGGCCACCATTGACGAAAGCTGAGAGAGAGAGTAGAAGAGCAATGGGCTTGTGTATGTATTGTGGCAAAAAGGTGCACTTTGTTAGGGATTGTACCATGCGGCCCAAAAAGACTAATTATTCCCCTCCATCGAAGCAACTAGCAGTAACCGCGGTAGTAGAGGGTGATTTCAAATATCCCAACTTGGGGGCCTTGTCCCTGGATAGTACCCCTTCACCAGAGTGGAAAATCCCATCGTTAGAAGTACCCGTGTGTAAAAGGACCAAATCTCATATTTTGTTGTCCATGTACCTCAACACCCCTTATGAGAGTCATTCGGTGGTGTCCATGATTGATTCAGGAGCAACGGGTAACTTCATAGATCAAGGTTTGGTGGATAGATTGGGGTTGGTAAAGGTGCCACTTGACAAGCCGGAAATGGTGTTGGCAGTGGATGGTACGCAATTGAAGTCTGGCCCGGTTACAGCCCATACTGATCAAGTGGAATTGGTGATGCCTGGGGAATTGAGGGAACACTGTGAAAGGATTGTGTTGAACATAATCGAGGCCCCTCAATATGAGGTGATCCTGGGAATGCCCTGGTTGTGGCAACACAATCCATCCATCAACTGGAGAGCTAGAACTGTGGAATTTGAGTCAGGGGAATGTGAGGGGGGTTGTATGAGGTTTTCGGCCCCTCATGTCTCTTCCTTAGCCCAGGGATTTGCCATCGCTACTGCGGTGGAAAAAGATGTGGAACTACCCTCTGCATACCATCAATTCAGGGACGTTTTCAGTGAAGCAAAGGCGGAAACATTGCCCCCGCACCGGGATTATGATTGTCAAATTGATCTGGTGGATGGGGCGGTGGTACCTTCGTGTAGGGTTTATGCGCTGTCAGTGTCGGAGACGGAGCATCTGAGGAAATACATCGAGCACTTTAGCGCCCTTGGCTTCATTCGTCCTTCTAGTTCCCCGGCGGCTTCGCCACTGTTTTTCATAGCTAAGGCCAACAAGGAATTGAGGGCATGCATTGATTATAGACAACTGAATCAGGTGATGGTGCGAAACAGGTATCCGCTTCCGCTCATCGCCGTCCTTCTAGACCAAGTCCGAGAGGCCAGGATCTATACTCGCCTGGACTTAAGAGGGGCTTATCATCTGGTTAGGATTAGGGCGGGTGATGAGTGGAAGACGGCCTTTAAGACTTGTTTCGGACTATATGAATATCTGGTAATGCCGTTCGGGCTTTGTAATGCCCCGGCGGCATTCCAGTTCTTCATAAATAACATTATGAAGGAATACCTGGAAAAGTTTGTTATCATCTATATTGATGATTTGTTGATTTACTCGGTGTCCTCTGCACAGCATGCCAGTCACGTGTTGCTGATCCTTCAGAAATTACAGGAGCATCATCTATTCTGTAAGTTGAGTAAATGTGAGTTTGGGGTGGATGAGGTAGAATTTCTTGGAGTGATCCTTAACCCTCGGGGGTTCAGAATGGCTGATCGGAAAGTGAGGGCTGTTTTGGAGTGGCCGGTTCCTTTGAATGTACGTGATATCCAGTGCTTCCTGGGGTTCTCCAATTATTATAGGAGATTTATCTCACATTTCTCACAGTTGGTTGCACCTATCACCCGCCTGTTACAGAAAGGAGTGATCTTTAGATGGAACCAAGAAGCTGGGGAGGCCTTTGAACATCTAAAGAAGGCATTTAGTTCAGCTCCAGTACTTATGCATCCCCAGATGGATGTGCCGTTCATTGTTGAAGCCGATGCCTCGGATGTGGCCATTGGGGCAGTTCTATCTCAGAGAGAGCACACAACCGGATTGTTACACCCAGTGGCATTTCTCTCGAAAAAACTTAATCCAGCTGAAGGTAACTATACCATTGCCGAGAAAGAACTGTTGACAGTGAAGAAGGCCTTTCAGGAGTGGAGGCATTATCTGTGGGGAGGTAACCATCCAGTGACAGTGTATTCCGACCACCATAACTTGGTGTACTTGAAAACAGCCAGGCATTTGTCTCAACGGCAGATGCGCTGGATACTGTTTTTTGCCGAGTTTGAGTTCACCATCACCTTTCGTCCAGGAGTGGAAAATAGAAAGGCAGACTCTCTATCAAGGTGTCTAAATACGGATAGTGATAGAAAAACGGATCCCAAACCTATTCTATCACCAGAAGTGGTGGTATGTACCATCCAGGTGGAACATTTTTTGGAGGTGGTAGCCAAGCAGCGTACTCCGCAACAATGGAAGGAGTGGGCAGCGGTGGCTGGTCCTCGATACCTCAAACATGGTTTACCTATGGTGCAGAACAGGCTATTTCTACCGAGCCATGAACTACGTCTGATGGCTTTCAATTGGTGCCATAATGCCCTCATGGCCGGTCATCAGGGTCATCAAAAGACAGTCCATGAGGTACAGAGACATTTCTGGTGGGAAGGACTGGTTCGGGATGTAAGACAGTGGGTGAACCAGTGTGAGACCTGTGCGAGGGCCAAGAACATTCCATCGAAACCGGCAGGGTTACTTATGCCGTTGCCATCGCCTTCAAGGCCATGGCAGGTGATTAGCATGGATTTCGTGGTAGGCTTGCCTATGGATAAGGGAAATGACGCCATCCTAGTAGTGGTGGATAGTCTCACCAAGATGGGACATTTTATCCCCTGTAGGAATCTACCCTCAGCGTCACAAACAGCTCAGCTGCTACTAACCCAGGTGGTTCGACTTCATGGGGTTCCGCAAGTTATCATCTCAGATAGGGGTCCGCAGTTTGTGGCCAGGTTTTGGCGTAAGGCCTTGAACATCTCAGCGGCTCTATCGACCAGTTTCCATCCTCAATCTGATGGTCAGACTGAGAGGCTGAACCAAACATTAAAGAAATATCTACGATGCTATGCAGATGAAGCGGCTGAGTCCTGGGTTTCGTTGTTGTGGTTAGCAGAACTGTCTTATAACAATGCTTGGCATGGTTCTACAGGGGAAACACCTTTCCGGGCTAATTCAGGTTTCAATGCTAATATCCTACCTGTAAACATACCTTGTGATGTGGCCAATCATTCTACAGTGGCGGGCCAAGTGAAGGCAGGATTAGTTACTTACCTTTAATCCTAGTTCTCTTCCAGGGGTATCCTCATCAAAGTCATAAGCATTAGAATATTCCCGCCTACGTGCGGGACCCCGGAAACACTATATTATATGTGCCCCACATATAAATACACATATATATATAAACCATATATATATAAAAAACAAGCAATAGCAGCCAGATCACATTAGAGCTGAAATATGCTGTGAAGAATTTCCACCATACATGAATAATAAGCATTAGAAACAGGAGAAAACAACACCAAAGCTTGTTTAGGAATTGTTTTAATGCTCAAAAAGCAGTAGAAATTCTCATAACTCACTGGAAGCATAGAAAGCTCCCAGGCTGCATTGCAAACACACAGTCTAACCAGACTGAAAAGCTAACCTGTAGCTAAATAACAAAAAACTGACACTGTGCCTTTAAGGCACTCATGACCCCCTGAATCCCATCATGCCTCAGGAGTGGCAGTTAGGCAGTTGTTCTTTTCGGAGACTGAAAACCAAACCCAATAACACGTAGGTCAACAATATCTCCTTATGAACAGTTATTCCTTGCCCGGGGAGGCGGGAGGGTTGCTTATGACTTTGATGAGGATACCCCTGGAAGAGAACTAGGATTACAGGTAAGTAACTAATCCTTCTCTTCCAGGGGATCCTCATCAATAGTCATAAGCATTAGAATAGAATAGCGAGCCTCTCCTCATCTCTGCGGGCAAAGGAAAGATAAGACAGAAATCTCATCAACAAGCCTGAGCAGACAGAACCGACTACCCAAACAGATTCCTCAAGGAGGCTTGCCCTACTTGAGTGTCAGTCCTGGAATCAGAGTCGAGGCAGTAATGCCTCGTAAAGGTATGCACTGATTTCCAGGTCGCGGCCTTGCATATTTCTGACATGGGAACATCATGCAAGAAAGCCACTGTAGCCGCCTTCCCTCTAGTGGAATGCGCTTTTGGAGACATCAACAAAGGTTTTCCCGCCAGTTGATAGGCCAGCTTAATGCAAGAAACAATCCACCTAGAAATGGACCTCTTTGCCGCTGGAAAACCAGTTCTCATCGCACCATAGTTTACAAACAGTTGGTCAGTTTTCCTAATCCCCTTAGTCATTTCCAAATAAAACTTCAGCACTCTTTTAAGATCTAATGAGTGAAGTGACCGCTCAGCCGGGGTCGCCGGATTTGGAAAAAAAGAAGGGAGAGATATAGACTGATTGATATGAAAATCAGATATGACTTTAGGCAAGAAGGAAGGGTGAGCCCTCAGAACCACTCTGTTATGGTGGAATACCGTATAAGGCTCCTTTGCACAGAGCGCCTGTATCTCACTGACCCTGCGTGCAGAGGTAATCGCCACCAAAAAAGCTGCCTTCCAAGAGAGATGTTGTAAGGAAGCTTTGTGGATTGGCTCGAAAGGTGGAGACATCAACCTTGATAGAACTAGGTTTAATTCCCACGGAGGAGAAGGATTTCGCACAGGGGGATACACCTTCTTCAACCCCTGGAGGAAATCCTTGACCACTGGAACCTGAAAGAAAGACACCTGGTCAGGCGACTTCCTGTAAGCCACAATAGCTGACAAATGCACTCTAATGGAAGCGTACTTTAAGCCAGCTGTTGCGAGTGAAAGGAGGTATGGTAATATGACGTCCTCCTGCCCCTTAATCGGATCCAAATGCTGATCCCTACACCACAAGCAAAACCGCTTCCACTTGAAGGCATAGGATGCTCTCGTGGAAGGTCTCTTAGCCTCCTTTAAAATGCTCATACAGTCAGGAGGTAGGTTCAAAAGTCCGTATTGCAGGACCTCAGGAGCCATGCTGTTAGGTTCAATGATGGGAGGTTGGGATGCATTATCCTCCCGTTCATTTTGCTCAACAGGTCCGGTCTGCAAGGGAGTCGTTTGTGTGGACACACAGACAGATGTAGAAGGTCCGGATACCACCACTGCCGAGGCCAGTCCGGGGCAATTAGGATCATCACCATGCTCGTCCTGAGGAGCTTGGACACCACTCTCGGGATCAGAGCCAGGGGAGGAAACGCGTACGCGAACATCCCTGCCCAATCCAACAGGAGAGCGTTCCCCAGCGTCCCCGGTCTGTGGAACCTGGACGCGAAGGCGTGGCACTTGGAGTTTTCGTCGTCTGCGAACAAGTCTATGGACGGACGCCCCCAGCAACGAAAAAGTTCTTCTACTACTTCGTCGTGTAGCACCCAGTCTGGCTGATCTTCGAAGTGCCTGCTGAGTGCGTCTGCTTTGACGTTCAACTCGCCCGGAAGATGCACCGCCACCACTGTGAGACCTCGAGCGAGGAGCCAATGCCATATTGTTTGAGCCTCTCGAGACAGTGGGCGAGATCTTGTGCCTCCCTGCTTGTTCAGATAGAACATGGTTGTCGTATTGTCCGTCTGAACCAGGACTGAGTCGGCTGTGATCGCTGGCAAGAAAGCTTTGAGAGCCAGGAATACCGCTCTGAGTTCCAGCATGTTGATGTGGTATGTCTGCTCCTGCGCAGACCACCGGCCCTGAATCTGAAGCGGACCCATGTGTGCTCCCCAGCCGTGCAGGGAGGCATCTGTCACGATAGATAGGGATGGGATGGGTTGATGAAACGGCACTCCCACCATCACATTGTGTCTCCGAGTCCACCATCTGACAGACTCTTTTGTCGCTTGGGAAAGATGGAATTGGTCCTCCCAGCGACCTGTCGCCTGGTCCCACTGATCCTCCAGGGTCTGTTGCAGAGGACGCATTCTCAGCCTGGCGTGTGGAATGAGAAAAATGCAGGACGCCATGGAACCCAGTAGAGACGCCACCTGTCGTGCTGTTGGGGGGCGAGACTCCAGCAGAATCCCGCACTTCAGGGTCATGGAAGAAAGTCTCTCCTCCGAAGGAAACGCTCTTCCCACGCTTGTGTCCAGAACGGAGCCTAGGTAGTGGATGGATTGCGTAGGCCGCAGGACTGACTTCTCCAGGTTCACATGGAGGCCGAGCCTGTGAAGCTGTTGCAGGCACCGATGCAGATCTTGTGTTACCCGTACCGGGGATGAACCCTTCAGGAGCCAGTCGTCCAGATATGGGTAAATGAAGAGACCCTTCTTGTGAAGAAAAGCCGCCACCACCGCCATGCATTTGGTGAAGACTCGTGGTGCGGACTTGAGACCGAAGGGTAACACCTTGTACTGGTAGTGTTTGTGCCCCACGACAAACCTCAGGTATTTTCGATGTTGCTGCGCAATCGGGATGTGAAAGTACGCATCTTGAAGATCCACCGAACACATCCAATCTCCGGCTTGTAGATGTGGACATATTTGGTGAAGCGCCAACATGCGGAACTTTTCCTTGACGATGACCTTGTTCAGGAGTCGCAGGTCGAGTATGGGCCTGAACTTGTCCTCCTGATCCTTTTTGGGGACAAGGAAATATCTGGAGTAAACTCCTTGGCCTCTTAGAGCGCGAGGAACTTCTTCTATCGCTCTTTTTTGCAGCAGGATCGCCACCTCCCGACGGAGCAAGCTCAGTTGGTGAGGGCAAGAGCTCTTGGGAGGAATGCTCTTTGGAAGAGCACGGAAACGTATCCTGTAACCACTTCGCAGTATATTCAGCACCCACTGATCTCTTGTGATGCTGACCCACTCCTCCAGGTGTTGAGATGCACTTCCTCCCACCGGAGTGGGCAACGGTGTCAGAGGAAGCCACTGTTCAGGCCTTTCCTCCCCTCGGGGCGTTGGAGGACTGCTGGCGGCCCCCCCTGCCCCTGCTGGGTTTACCGTGAAACTGGGGTTTACCCTGAGCTTTGTTCTGCGACCACTGAGGGGTTTGAACCCTCTGCTGGGCCCCTCTCCCCCTGTTGGACTTGAAGCGGCGCTTGAACTCCTTCTTCTTCTCCAAGCCCACCGCCTTCACCGTGTCCAGTTCAGTTTTCATTCGGGTCATTTCCTCGTCTGCGTGTTCTCCAAAGAGGGCAGAACCCGAGAAAGGGAGATTCAGAATCCGATGTTGGGCATCCGGCTTCAGCCCTGTAAGTCGCAACCAGGCCGATCTTCTGGCGCAAACTCCATGGGCATAGGAATGACCCGACAGCACCGCCCCATCCGCGGCCGTGCTGATCATCTGGTTAGCCACCAGACACCCCTCCGTAACAGTTTCTTCAAAGTCCTGCTGATCCTCTTTCGGCAGCTTCGCTTTGAATCTCTCCATCGAGTCCCATAAGGCCCTGTCATACCGGCCCAGGAGCGCAGCTGCACTGGAGACCTTAAGAGTGGAAGCCGCAGAGTTGCAGACCTTCCTACCCCAGGAGTCTTGGGTCTTGCTGTCCTTATCTGGTGGGACTGAAGACGAACCAGCAACCGCATGTGTCTTTCTCGCCGCTGCCACGATGACCGAGTCCGCCGGAGGGTCAGACCTCACAAACACCGGGTCAGAAGCCGCAGGTTTGTACTTCTTCGCGATGCGTGCTGGCACTGCTCTGATTGAAGCCGGGGTCAGGAAAACGTCCTTGACCGGATCCAAAATCCCTGGGACCAACGGCAGTAGAGGTCTGGAGATGGCCTTTTTGTGCAATGTCTCGAAAATGACCGTCGTCGTGACTTGAGGAACAGACATTTCAATGTTTAGTTTAAGTGCACCTCTCTGCAGAACGTCCAGGTATGTGCCAATATCATCCACAGGAGAGGACCTGGACGTTGGACTGTCTGTCAAAGTCGGAGAGTAGTCCCTCTTCGACGACCTGGTAGATGAAGTGGAAGAGGTAGACGGGGTACGTCTATGCCGATGGTGAGAACTGCGTCCCCGCTCCCTCGACTTCCTGGGACGCTCCTCCCGTCTAGGAGAGCGTGACCTGACCCGATCCCTTGGGCGATGGTCTCTTCTAGGAGACCGGGATGCCCTGGCCGATCTGGCTGGAGACCGCTCAGGAGACCTGCCCCGAGGGACATAAGCCTTTCGGCTATCCAGTCTAGGGTCTTTTGCAGGCGATCTAGATCTTCCCCGACCGACCCGCCTGGCTTCCCTTGTGGGCGAGCGGGACCCCCTTGGCGCCCTGGTGGGTAGGTCCACAGGCGTGGAGCGCCTGGGTGGGCTACGTCTGTCTATCTCCTCCACCATGTCCTGGAGAGCTGACCTGTGGCGCGGGCTGGCATATTCCTGCATACGCCTGGTAGCCCCATCGTCTCTCCAATGGTCCAGGGACCGGTACCATCTTGGCGACAGCCGGATGCGTCCCGCAGAAGGGTCTGGCCGACGTTCAGGGGTCCTGTGCACCGGGCTTCTAGATCTGGAGTGTGCAGTAGAGGAGCCCGAGGACCGATGAGAAGAATGGTGAGAAGCAGATTCTGTCACCATGATCGTGTCCGAGCGCCTCGACGTCGAGCGCTCCCTTCTCGCCGTCGACCGCTTCCGAGGGGTCGGGGGATCAAACAACCTCGATCCCGAGCGGCTATGCGAACGTTCATAGTCTCTCGACGTCGAGCGGCGATGAGCAACCGCCGACGGAGTCTTCTGCCGTGACGTCGAGCGATGGTGTCTGGTCGTCGACGGGGACCTCAGCCTCGACGTCGAACGTCGATGACCTGCCGATGGAGGCTTCTCTCTTGACGCTGAATGGCCTGTCGTCGACGGAGCTCTCTGCCTCGACGCCGAATGGCGATGGTCAGTCGCCGACGTAGAGCCATGCCTCGACGTCGGATGCCTGTGCGACGACGGCGGAGGGGTATTGGGCACCCTCGACGCCGAACGCCGCTGCTGCTGCACCGACGGGGACCGCGTCCTCGACGCCGATCGACGAGCACCCATCGACGGCGGAGGAGTCACCTTCCTCGACGCCGATCGTCGCCTGGTTGACGACCGCGAGGTGACGTCCCTCGACGCCGATCGTCGCCTGGTTGACGACGGCGGAGGGGTAACGGATCTCGACGCCGACCGTCGCCCGGTTGACGGCGGCGGAGTAGCCTTCCTCGACGCCGATCGCCGCCCGGTTGACGACGGCGGAGGCGATTTCGAAGACGCCGCCTTCGATGACGCACCTGGCCTTCCTCTCGATGGCGAGCCCGCCGTCGACGGCAGCTTCCCAGAGGAAAATCCTTCCTGTGGATCTTTTCTCAGCGCCGAGCCCGACGCTGAGGTAGAAGGACGTGAAGACTTCTTCTTTGAAGACGAATGGGCCTTCTTGGAGCCCTTCTTCACTGGGGACCTTCCTCTCGAAGCTCTGTGGGCCAGGCCATAAATCCGAATTCTCTCCCTGTCCTTGAGAGTCCTGCTTGATAGGTTCTCACAGTGTGGACAGGTTTCAGGATCATGGTCATCAGGCAGGCAAACAATACAGACCTCGTGGCTGTCTGTCTTGGCCTTCTTGCTGTTGCAAGAAGGACATCTATCAAAAAGAGATGGCGTTTTCGAAGTAAAATGCCCTCCAAACTGCTCAAAAAAGGCAGTATCTTACTTGACAAGGTGGTAGACGTCGAAGTAAGAGCAAAAAACTTGAAAAAGAAGCAATCTTCTGCAGAAAAATCAGAAAATTAGTGGAGCTGTGTTAGCCAGGGTCCTTCACTGAAGGAGCCGGAAAGAACAACTGCCTAACTGCCACTCCTGAGGCATGATGGGATTCAGGGGGTCATGAGTGCCTTAAAGGCACAGTGTCAGTTTTTTGTTATTTAGCTACAGGTTAGCTTTTCAGTCTGGTTAGACTGTGTGTTTGCAATGCAGCCTGGGAGCTTTCTATGCTTCCAGTGAGTTATGAGAATTTCTACTGCTTTTTGAGCATTAAAACAATTCCTAAACAAGCTTTGGTGTTGTTTTCTCCTGTTTCTAATGCTTATTATTCATGTATGGTGGAAATTCTTCACAGCATATTTCAGCTCTAATGTGATCTGGCTGCTATTGCTTGTTTTTTATATATATATGGTTTATATATATATGTGTATTTATATGTGGGGCACATATAATATAGTGTTTCCGGGGTCCCGCACGTAGGCGGGAATATTCTAATGCTTATGACTATTGATGAGGATCCCCTGGAAGAGAACTATTACGAATCCATCGGAAGGTGCAGGCCTCTTTGGATAAGGCAAAGGTATCATATAAGCAATGGGAAGACAAACATCGGAAGGAAGGGCCAGTGTATAAGGTGGGCGATAGAGTATGGCTCTCAACGAAAAACATCCGTTTCAGATTCCGGAGCGTGTTTCATCCCCGCTACATTGGGCCATACACGGTGGTGAGACGGTGAATCCGGTTGCATACAAACTAAAGCTTCCAGCGTCATTACGGATTCATCCTGTCTTCCATTGTAGCTTGTTGAAACCAGCCCTTGCTGCGCGCAGGAAGGCCGCTCCTCCAGTGATGCGCGATGGGAATCTGGAGTATGAAGTGCGCAAGATATTGGACTCTCGTTTCAGGCAGCGAAGGCTGTGGTTTCTGGTGTCCTGGAAGGGGTATACTGCAGAGGATGATTCATGGGAGCCAAGCTCTGGGGTACATGCTCCGGTAGCGATCCGCCGTTTCTATGCGACTCATCCGAGAAAGCCAGGGGCCAATCGGCGCTGGTAAAGAGGGATATACTGTCATGGTTCTGATTCCGGAAGGAATTATATTTAGAAAGGTTGTACATAAACTAACGAACTACATATCCCAGAAAGCCTAGCGAATAGGGAGGAGTCAGACTCTATATAGGCACCTGCGTACTGGTGAACTGTGTACGTGATTTTGACCAGTATTTTGGAGCTTGGAACTATTGTGTATCCCGCTTTGTGGCGTTCCACCAAGGCGGAGTTCTCTCTCGAGGAAAAGTGAGCGTGCGGCGGTAGCCGTACGCCCCTTCAGGAACCTGGGTGTGCCGGAAGTCCTTTGGTCCAGCGTACTGGCACGAAGAGCAGCGTTCGAGTCATCTGGCTGCTCCTCGCATTTATCGGAGTTTTCTCGGCTGAGAGAACAGAAGGAGTGGGAAGCGGCGGCTTCTCTTTAGAGCGTGTGACGGCTGTTGCACGCTGTTCTAGCACCAGCTGGTGTTAGCGGAGTCCTGGTATCGAGCGGAGTTGAAGCCATTCCGCTGTTCCGGATTCCGTGAGTTAAAACTTGGTGTGGAACTGTGGAGCTTGCTAAAGCATTTGAAAACTCTTTCTTGTACTTTGAACTTGTGGCGAATTCATTTGGCTTTGATAAACATTTGGAATTCGGCTTTTGGAACTGAGAGTTGCTAAGACTGTGTTTGGACAAAGCTTTAATTGTGGATCTACACTGAGAAGATTTTGGAGAGCACTATTGACATTTTCGTTATTTCTTTTGAAGATATTACACTATTGGGGAATTTTTGTTGGAATCACCAGGAAGGCTGGAAGGTGTGTGTGACAGTGGTACGGAAGGAGAAAGGTTTGGGCTGATTGATTGCTTGTTTGAATGCTGATTTTCTTTCTTGCATTTCAGAATATTGGTTTTCGTGGATTCAGGTTATTCACTACCTACCAAGAGGGAGAAGAAGAGATTGTAGCTAGTAACCGTGGTAGGTGGTGTCCTAGCGAGAACATTTGAGAGTAGTTAGTATTGTTGTGTTACTAATGCTGGTATTTCTCTGTTGTTTCTCTTTACAGCCTCCCGTCCTGTTCCAGTCCTGTCCTGGTTTTCTTATTTTTTCCCTCGCCTGATTACTTTATGCTCAGTGTAGTTGAAATTCTGAGCATAGGGCAGTCTGGAGGTGGACCCCATATAGCATCACCTGATCCTGAGAACACTTGATCGTGACACAGTCATGAGCGACACATTGGAGGTCAAGATTAAGCCAGAAGCGCCCAAATGCCTTCTTAATATCTGGGAACCGACCCACCTAAATACGTACACCACACAATGGGTCACACTCGGATGTATGATCGCCAAAAGAAACATTGTGCAGCTTTGGGGAGCCTCGCATGCACCCGTAATTGCAGATTGGATAATAGACCTTGATTGGTGCATGCTAAGAGAAAAGACTGTATATAAGGCCCGGGGCTGCCCTCGAAAATGGTCCAAGATATAGGCCCCTTGGAACTCATACCGGGAAACATCTGTACCCCTCCTCGCGACCTGGACAGTGATGACCCTCCCTCCCCGTGATTTCCAATGCACTATCCTATTGTATCTGTATGTATACTTGTTTTCGCTGTACCCTTTGTATTGACTTTTGTAGTACTATACCTTGATGCCGAGTTCATTTTATAAAAAGATTTATAAAAAATAAAAATAAAAAAAATAGAAAAAATGCACCATTTATCCACTCTTTTATCAAAAAAAATTCTGGGGGGAGAAACCCCCCGAAACCCCGTAGGTTGTTCGGGCTCGCTCGCTACGCTTGCTCGCCGCAATGCAATACAGCATTAATTTTACGCCCCACCACTTTTAAATGTCACAGCCATCGTTGTGGTGAGGTAACTATCCGCCGGAGACCAGAGTCTTCTAATCTCCATTTCTCCCAGATGATCTCCCCAACCTAGTAACAATGGATCCATCACAATAGTTAACTCAGGGTGGGACAGGGAGAGAAGTTTGCCGCCTGTCCAATTGCAGTTAAGCAGCTACCACTGCAGATTTTTTGCAGTCTCCTTCAACACCTGGATAGAATCAGATACATTCCCTTGGAGCTCACTCCACTGAGACTTAAGATTCCACTGCAAAGCCCTCATTTGCCTTCTGGCGTGGTCCACAAGCAGGATGCAGGACGCCAAGAGATTAAGAAGTGTCAGAGCCGCTCTAACTGATTTCCGGGCTGCAGGGTGAAACATCGGATGATGCCCTGGACTAGTTGAGGCAGAGGTATAGCTTTGAAAAGCCCAATATTCAGGATGGCTCCAATGAAGGGGAATCATTGTGAAGGAGAAACCCAACAATGTCAACAGATGGACTGTTGTCTGGAAAATGTTTAGACTGAGGCAAGCCTGCCTTCATTAACCAGTCATTGAGTTATGGGGAGACTGACATTTCCAAGCTCCATAAATGAGCAGCAACCACACCATCACTTATGTGAACACCGAGGTGCACTGGTTGGGACAGAGGGGAGCATGGAGCCCTGAAAAGGCCTCTGGCCCACTTGCAAATGCAGGAAGTGCATGTGGGACTACAGGGTAGGTATGTGGAGGTAAGCATCCTTTAATTCCAATGCTACCATCCAGTCTCCTGGCTTGAGGGCAGAGAGAATTTGGGCCAGGATGAGCATCATGAACTTGACTTTGCTTAAATAGAAGTTCAGAGGGTGAAGTTCTAGAATGTTGTGTAGGCCTTCATCCTTTTTCAGTATCAGAAAGTAACAGGAGTAACAACCAATGCATATTTTTGAGACTGGTAGCCTGTCTATTGCTACCTTGGCTAATAGAGCTATAACATTTCCTCGAAGTATAGACAAGTCGCCCGCCGACAGATGTTGAGGTGTACGCAGCATGTCTGGAGGACAGGTAAGGATGGGTAGGACATAACCTTATTCCACAATCTGTAGCACCCATTGATCCGAGGTAATGCTCCTCCAACTAGAGAAGTAAAAGAAATTTGACCTTCAACCGGGTGATCATGGCACATTAAGGTCAAATTAAAGGGGTTTTGATGCAGCTGCGAAAGAGGGTCTAGGCAGAATGCTGCCCTTGTGGACCGGAATGCTGCCTTCATGCTCCCCAACCATGGCCTCTAAAGGACTAGGTGGTCTACTGCCATTTAGACAAATACTGTCTCTGGAAGTGGCCTCTTCCTATCCCATGAAAAAGACATTGCTGCTGGGGAAGCAGACGAGTTAATGGAGCCAAACTCAGAGACCAGGCTTGGGACTTGATCTTTTCAAATCTTTAAAGGGCCGAATCCGCCTTTTCCTCAAATAGCTTAGAACCATAAAAAAACATATCCATCAATAAATGCTGCACATCAGTAGAGAGGCCTGAGAAGCTAGACAGTCAGTTGGGTCCAAGCCTTATATGATTGGAAATTTTCGCCACATCCTGAAAATCTGTAATTAAGCGTTGGAAGATCAGATGAGTCTCATACAGAACAGAAGGTAACACATCAGCTACCTTGTCCCACAATGCACAGTAGTATCTTCCTAAAAGCAGGTTCATAGCCAGCGCTTTGGCTGCCCGTGGCGGCCCCTGCGTTTGACACCCCTGGCAGCCGCATGTGAGAGAGGGTTGCGATTCCTGCGGCGGCTGTGAGAGCGGATGAGGGCGACGCCCCCAAAACTACCACTTGCTACGGCACTGCCTAAAAGGCACAATGTACGTGTAGACATTAAGGCCATATGGGTGAAAAAAACATCCTTTTTGCATATGCTTTCCATCTTCTTTGATTACATATCAGGCTGAGTGGAAGAAAAAGCAATAGTATAAATACAGCTAGTAGAGGCTTGTACCACAAGGCTTTCAGACATCGGATGCTGTAAAAGGAAATCCGGATCCCCGGGCTAGAGCAGGTCTGTGCATTGTTGGAATTTGTCTATTTATTGTTGGGTAAAACGCTAGCTTAGGCCAGGTACCCACTAACACATCGGTCAGAGCATCATTGAATGGTAAGAAAATCTAATCACTTGCATCCTGGAAATCCTCCACAATATCATCCTGAGTGTAATGCTGATATTCCAACAGATACTCCTCCCTAGAAAAATCAGACTCAGACTGAGCAAAGCCCTAGTGGTAGGCGGAGCATTGGCATCAGAATCTAACAATGTAATCCAATCCTGAATTGGAGCCAGCAGCTCCTGAAGGGGCAACCGCAGCACCGAACATGGCACTGAGGACGGCGCAAAAGGCATCATAGGGTCCGAATTAGATAAACCTGAAACTGGCATTCTCAGAACAAGGTGTAGAGCCACAGATGACATTGAGAATGGATCTACAAAACAGTAACTCAGCTGGAGGCCTCAGATCTACGGGACCTGAAGGTGCACCAGAGACACCCTATATGGTATCAAACATTTTCTCCATAGCTTGCTGAAGCAGTTGGAGCACATCTAGCATCGCTACCTGATCCAGAGGAACTCAGAATGGGAATGTTATCAGAGCCAGTCCTGCAAGAGGGTAGCAACTTTGTTGCCTAGAAGTACCTGGTGTATTGCATGACTTCAAGTGGTGTGGTATGAGTGACATGAGCCAGTACAGCCATGCTTGGACTTCTTATGGCTCATTTTGGACTTACTTGAGTTAAAGGTGGACCAGTCACACAAATGACCTCTGGAATGAGAGAGTCCTCGCCCTCGACTAGGACCATTGCGGCGTAAACTCAGATCAGGAATGGGTCTTGGATTTTTGCATTCCTGTGACAGCTAGTTTAGAATCTGTTCACCTTGGCACTTGACAAACAAGGCTTTGAGTTGGAGCCCAAGTTAAGATACTAGAGGCAATCATCATGTGGCTCTGTAAACAACGTTGGTTGAGTACAGATCACATACGGGTTAAACCCTACTGGTTTACGTGCCATTTCTACACACTTTAGAGATTAAAACCTACAAAAATCTATTTAATGACATTTAGGAGCTCTGGCCTGGGTCTGTGTCAGTTTGCGCAGAAAGAAAAGAACGGACACCAGCATGAGAAGGTGTTGTCTATATAAACTGGTCCAGACATCACATCTACACGAGTTGGAGAGGCACGAGGTAGCACAGTGTCACATGGCGCCATCTATCGACGCTGAAGGGAATTGCTATGAAAATGCTTCCAGATTCAGTCTAATACCTGGGAATATTCAAAAGGTGAGTAATCTGCAGTTAGAAGTTTTTATCAGAAAAGATCCAGTTTTATCCCTAGCAGTCCTCAAAATTGATTCAGGAAGGCTGAATGGAGTTGGAACCCACGTCAAAACTGGCACCACTGAAATTGAGACTCTATTAGGAGAAGAGGAGACAATCCTGAACCTGACTGGAGACCTTGATTTTAACTTATACCAACCCTTAAGGAGCATCTCCACTCTCTCACTTAAATCCGTGTCTGTACTGGTGTGGAAACAACAATGGTACAGGGGACGCCTTATATGATCTTGTGTAAAATCATAATGGTAGTCCTCACTGCTTCTATAAAGTCACACAGTGCCACTTGGCGTTGGTGAGATGCTTTGGCTTGCTGCAGTTTTATAGTGTCAGTTGGCTCCTTGATCAGAGGTTCATGTAAGATATGTGCAGGAGGATTTATATATTAGCAACAAAGATTTGAATAAAAGAGGAAAAGAGAGCACTGTAACAGGTTCCTATAACTTGCCACCCGAAAATGCTGTTTATCACAGAAATCAGGATATCAAAGTTCAAATCATTCAAGAATGCATTATTCGAGTTCAAGATGTCCATCATTTGTACTCAAGTCGTCTCTCAAGGAAATAAGACATACCCGTCTTTGGAACCCATAACATACCTAAATCAAATGAAGATCACACTTCTATGATCTGGCTGCACAGTGGCCACACCAGCATATGCTCTGTGTTCCCTATGAAAGATGAAGATCAGTGCTAGAAAGTAGGGTGATCGTCCTGGATCCTGGTTCCGGCAGTTAAGTTTGGGTCAGGTCCAGGATCCGACCAACCCAGGGAAATATAATACATTTGTCCTGGTGTCATTTTTGGACACTGGGACACAATTCTGAACACTGAGACACAATTCAGCAGTGCCTGCACATTGTGTGAATTCCCTTCAAAGCAGCAACCTTCAGATGGCAAGGGGGCTTTCTCTTTTCCCTTCCAGCCAGGCGCAAAACAAAGGCCTGAATTAAAGGGTCATCACCATTTATTTATTTTATTTTTTATAACTCCTTATTCATAGCTGTGCAATTCAGGAGAAAGACATTTACATTTCCAGCATATGTGTGCATCAGCCACCTTTTCCGTTATTCTCCCCAATCTTATCTTCCTTTAGCCTCAGGGTAACCCTCGAGAAACGTACAGTGTGATGCGTAATATAATGTCCTTGAATGTATTCAACATGTTACATCTTTCCAGCTCTTAGTACAAATCAGCAGTATGTCTGCTACATTATCCAGTAATACAGTAGGAAGAGAACAAAATAACACACCCAACTTCCTGCCCCCTCCCCCCACCCCCTTCCCATATTCTATCCCACCCTCCTCCTGGTGGCAACAGGATCCCCCTTGAGCTGACTCCAACCAACTATATCTAATATGTACACTGTCATGTGCTGAATCTTAGTAAGTCGTGCGTTTATTCGGGAACTACCAGATCTCGCCAGAGTGACCTCTATAGTGTTCACTGTCCCTGTGATCCATGCTCGGGTGCCGGGACTAGGTCTATTTCTTCAAGCGCCATTAAATTAATCTCCCAATCTTGTGATATAGGATATTTCTGTTGACCCTGTGCCTCCTCCCTCCGGAGAGCTATCCCCTCTGTTCGTCCCCATTTCACTACTTCTACCTGCCACAATGGTGTCCCCGGTGATCTGGGGGATTTCCACCTCATTGTTAATGCTCTGACTGCCAGTAGGAGTGCCAGATCAAGGAATTTCAACTGGGCCTTCAGTGACTTAGGTCGCCTACGAAACCCCACTAGGCAGGGCAGTGCTTCTTCTGGTACTGGCAAATGTGTGACTGTCCGTAGTGTCCGGCATACCTCCGACCAATACCCTTGTATTCGTGTACAGGACCAGACCATATGGAGGAACCCAGCCTCGTCCTCTACACATCATGGGCAACAGTGGGGGGAGTTTGGGAACATTTTGTGTAGCCTTTTGGGGGTCAAATAGGCTCTATGCAGGACCACCACCTGTATAAATCTGAACTTACCGTTTCGTGAAACCCGCCTAGGGTGTTCCAGGATCATTTGCCACTCTTTATCTGTTAGCATTGTGTCTGTGTCTTGGACCCAGGTGTTCCTAAGTGTTGTGATCGAGACTGATGCATGCGTTCTGATCCCCGTATATAGCCAACGGACCAAATGTCCCCCTGCTCCCATGTAGTATAATAAATGAACCAGTTCATGCTGTGCAGGTTGGAGTCGTTGTGGCCCCAGATGGTTCTGATGTAGTGCGTGACAGTGGCATGCAACAGGTAGAGTCTGGGGGGGCGCCCATGACCTGCAAGAAGGTGTTGTGATCTAGTAGGATACTGTCACCGAAAAAGGCACCCACTCCCGTTATCCCGGACGTTTCCCAGGGGCGCAATACTCTGTCCGTGAGCCTACCCTGTGGTGTTGGGATTCCCAGTAGGGGGAAGTTTGATGCACACGATACAGTCGATGAAGTGTATGCCAGGGCTTTCCGCCAACACAGCGAAGCCGTGTGCAAACGCGGATGACAATCTGTGGGAATTCGGCTTCTCTGGAGAAGGAGGACGTGTAGTTCTCCTCGTCCCAGCCTCTCCGGTGTGTAGTCAATTTCGTAGAGATTCCGACCTGCCGTCCAGTAGGACAACCACTGGAGTTGGCTAGCAAAATAATAGCCTCGGAAATCTGGGGCCCCTAGTCCCCCCGATCTAGTCCCCAGCTGCAGCTTTCGTAGGCTAATCCGTCTTCTACCGACACCCCAGATGAGACTAACTAAGAGTGCGTTGAGTGTATCAAATATTTGTTAAGGTAGGATTACAGGGAGATTAATGAAAAAAGTACAGCATGCGGGGAGCATTACCATCTTGGATATCGTGATTCTGCCCATTACAGATAAGGGCAAAGAAGTCCAGAAGCCCACAGAATTATGAAGACGCGTGATAGCAACCTATATACTTGGATCCCCAGGTACTTAAATGTAGTCTGGGCCACCAGGATTAGATAAGCTCCAAAAGGGATGAAGACAGGGCTTGGCGTGTACCTGAAATAAAAGCCATGCAATTTGTCTGGGTTAATAGCCAAGCCCGAAATCTCCTCAAATCGGTTAAAGATCTTGTATATAGCAGTGTGATCCGCCTCCAGGTCTTTGAAGTATAGTAAAATATTGTCTGCCTAGATCAATATCAGGTTATGTGTACCTCTAATTGGGATGCCCATCTGTTCACCCCGGGCACGCAAGGCTATAGCCAGGGGCTCAAGGGCGAGGACAAATAAGAGTGGGGACAGGGGGCAACCCTGTCGGGTGCCTCGGTGTACTGAATAACTATCGGAGTCATGCAGTCCTGTGCGCGACCTAGACGAAGGATCTGTATAAAGGGTCATCACCATTTCTTTTGTTCAAGTATCACCAGGCTAGGAGCCATCTGGAGCCCAACACCTAGATGCTAATGCAATGGAAGGAAACAAAGGCTTAACACTTCACAAGTACTTTAGAGAAACCAAGGTACGTAGGCAGCTTTTTGACTTTTGATCAATGGCCCGTAAGAAATGTTCATGAACTGTAACAATGCAAGATTTATCTGTGTATGAGTAATTACATAAATAATTGTGTAATTGGCACCTAATTTATTTTCCATTCAATTACTTTATAGCGCAACTCATCCCAGTATAGGGTGTCAGAGTGCTTTACAACACACACACAGACACAAAAGTGTGTAAAATAAATGTACGCGAAATGCTACATAAGACAATGACGGTTGTAAGGTGTAAGAATCACATATATTTCATACTTATAGACAATATAATCCTATCAAAATTGTTGGCCACACAAAGATCTCGGCAGCAGGTGTCTCTGGCCTGTAAGACATTTTAAAATGCAGCTTCTTTGTGACCAATTAAGTAAATGTAACAGAGCTACAGACATATTTGTCTGTGTTGCCAAGGAGATTAAAAAAAATGCATACGTTGAATGCCAGATTACATTTTTCAAGCTTAGAGCCTCCGCCCCTTTTCCTCTGCCAGGCGGTACCGCCCCCAGTTTCTGAGTTCCCGGGGTGATTTTTTTCCAATTCCAGCGCTGGTGAAGATGCCAAGACACGTCATGAAGAATGAAAAGACTATCTTCAAACCAGGGAAACGACCCAGGTGTGCCACTTCAGACGCTTGAAATACAGAGAGGAGACTAAGAAAAGTTCAAACGAAGGGCCATGGGTGTTGTCAGAACAGGAATGAGTAATTAAAAGCCAATCCAGGGATCTAAATGTGGACAACTGCAGAGTTTGAAATGAAAAGGAAGTACATCTCACCACGTGTTCGGGGATTTCAAGTAAGTAATCACCATAAGCTGCACCATGATGAACAGATGAATTCGATGTTGACTACAGATGGAAAATCACCGCCAAGTTATCTAAGCACCATTTCGAAAGGCATTCTCATGACAATCTTGCAGTGTATTTATTATAAACGCGCTGGACATACATAGATGCTGCTTGTGCACGTTTCTGCCCATGATAGGCATGGGAAATGTCACCACTGCGGGAGCTATTTTGAGATCTGCTTGGCGAGCTTCCAGCTCCGAAGTGATCCACTTTGTCTGAGTGACTTCAAGAGTTGCTGGGCAGGACATTTCCTTGTAAAACTCTTTGTACTCTCACCGCACAAAATGTTCCAAAGAGGGCTTCAGAAACAGAGCCAAAAGCAAACGAGCTAAAGTCGACAAAATGATTAAATGGGCCCCGTTGAACAGATCAACTACCCAAATGAGGTGCGATCAAGAAAAAATAACGAAACACGCAATAGTTCGGAAAAATGAAGTCTGTATGACACAAACAATACCAACGGCTTCATTTAGACAAGTCTTCTCTTTTCAGAACACTAAAAGGTGACATCTGCGTCACCCGTAAAGGATCAAACAACATTATATTCATTAAATGTCTGCTCCCGCCAGAGTGAGTGTATTGCGAGGTTACACAGTGCAAAGCCGGTGCAGGGCCGCGTAACACCCACTTCTGGTCCTACTAACCTGTGCAAAATAGCTTTTACATCACCGACTACTGAAAAAAGGGACAATTCATTTCTGCAAGGTCGATACAGATATAGCTTTCACACTGGTGGGATGGTGCAAACTTCACTGCACCCGTGTGACCCAAGTAATAAGGTCACAAGCCTACGCCGAGCTAGAAGACCAGATGTTCTGTTTCAAAACAGGCCGCTCGGAAAAGAGGCTTAAAGCAAAAGCGCCAATTATTACTCAGTAAAAACCGGCATGTACAGGAGGAGCCCGGTGATCTGTGCTCATACTGTAGAAAGAACAAGTCCTTCCAAGGGCACAACCCATCAAAGAAGAACACGAGAAACAACATTCAAGTTGCCTACATAGGGTGCCAATTCGTAGCATTACATTTTAAAATGTTCTTTATTCTTTGCTTCCTCTCTAGTCCTCACTTTCTGTAGAATAAAAACCTCTGTGCCGACTCTTTCTGTCATGTTATCTAGTATCATTGGGACACTTTCCCTCTACGACGCCTTGACTCTGGCTCTTTTTTTTTACCAGAATACCAATATATCGCCATGCCCTTAATTGCCCGAATTTCTCTGCCAGAGTTGAAACTTGCAGTAGCTCCTCTGTGCCGACCAGTGGTGCCATTGACCTCCATTGTGAGCCTTTCCCGACTCCAACAAGACGCACAGAGCCGCATAAAAGCACCACCCCTGAACTCTGATCTCAGTTCCACTTTTTTTCCACACTTGAACATGCGGGTCCTTCTACCAATTTCAGTTTTTCACCAAATCCTCAAATTCTTAACTTTGGCTGTGTGTGTGACGTGTCTGAAGCAGCTGTCGGTGATAGACCTCCCCAAGTCATCTTACAATGCCTCATAAACAAGCATGGCTCCAGCCAGGGGCTCAACTAAAGCCAAATTTCAAGGGGTGGGGGGCTAATACTAT
The DNA here is from genome assembly GCF_964263255.1 of Lissotriton vulgaris. NCBI lineage: Eukaryota > Metazoa > Chordata > Amphibia > Caudata > Salamandridae > Lissotriton > Lissotriton vulgaris. The sequence continues at coordinate 157,239,271 of NC_141699.1, read as the reverse complement.
GAGCAATGGGGCAGCACAAGAATTTCCGGAAGCGGAGTATGAGCTATCCTCATAGCCAATACGAGAATAACAAGTGTTAAACTGTGCAATTTAAACATATTGGAGAAACTTGAGATTGCAACAAGCATGTTTTTGTAGATTTGACACTGTTCCTATGCCACTTACAGTGATCTTTGAAAAACAGATTGAGTTCCCTGACAATTAAAAACAGCTTCTATAAAGTTGAATCCATAAGACATGTTTTCACAAAGGTATTTCAAGACAACACCCTTTTTGCCAATTGCCCGATTCCTTCTGTGCACGACAATGTGCTTGTGAAATATTTATAATTGAAATTCCAGAAATATGTTCCTTCCCCAAAAACGACTTAAGGCACAATTGAGTTTACCCAATCGGATGTTGCAAAATATTTATGGGTGAAGCTAACCTTAGATACAGGTCTCAAAATATTAGGCTTAGCGGCAGTGCCTAATTTGAGCAGTGGTTGCAGTTGGAGCCCACTTGCTCTATTTTGATGGGGTCCTGCACTCAATCTAACTCATCAGACTTTGCTCTAGAAAAAGAGAGAGAAAAACACAAAATGGGTAAGGCGAAAGAGAAAGATGGAAAAATTATGACAAAATGTAAAAGAAAAAATTAAAAAGAACCTGCAAGAATGAGATAAGGGAGAGAGTGCCTGGTGGGAGATGAAAGTGGCACACAGTAGAATCAAGCCTTGGCAGTGTTGGTATTCGCTCCCCTGACATTTGAAATTGCCTGGCACATAATCCTGAGCAAAACTTTGGGCCCTGGCCTTTATGATTTTATGAATTAAGGACTGCTTTGTGGGTAACCACACGTGAAGTTGGGCTAGGTAGCTGGTAAATCATAGGTTTAATTCCCCAAATACCATTCCTTCGTCTGCAGTTGTGTGCCAATGAGTTGGTAATATTACTGCATGTAAATGCACTGCCACACACCTGTGCTACACTAAAAAAAAAAAAGGTTATTGTTAGCACGCCACATTGAATATTTCCCATATATGTAAACAAATCTATTAGCACATATAAAAGACCTGTGCTTTAGACTATTGAGGAAATATGAATTTTATGATCAATTGTGTCCCCTATCTTAGACCCCAACGACTCCGTGTACGCGCTACAAGTACATGTATGTTCCCTCCACTTCCAGCAAATACATTTGCGTCCAACGTTAACATGTCCTCTTTCAGATCCACCATGAATGGGTCGAATATTCCGTTCCTCAGTATGCCTTGCCAACGTCTTTATGTGGTGTACTTTACACGTTTTTCAGCTCTGGCGAAGTAGGCCCTGAATTCTGCCATCGAGCCTTTCCCTGCCTTCTGCCTCTGAATGTTTCAGCCGGGGCCTGCATCTGTATCCGTGACCTTTGTCTTACTCCCTGCGCGGCTAACGGTGCTTGGCTCGGCCTGTTGCCTGCCAAGACTGTATTCAGCCTTCAAGTTATCTGCTCCGCTCCTCGAAAAATACATTCCTGTCTAATAGTTCAAGTAAACATCCTTCCAGCTGCAGAGCAAAGGGCCCGGCCTCACTGTCTCCGTGCAAGTAATTCATAGCTCCTGTTACCATGGTAGGCCCATGCCCCCTCGCATCTCATGCAGACACGTAGACGCTTATACACGCACTCACAGTTAGTATAGAATAGCCTCTGCCCGAGAGACCTTTCCTTCCAGATAATATAGTTCCTTAAACACGAGATATTAGATACGATTTGGGATTAGGTTGATCTGACATCCCAGACTTCTGTTTCCTCATGTAGGGCTAAATGTCAAGTCCCCTTCACCCTCCAGTTACACGTCAATTACACGTCATGCTGCCTGCGCGCGCATCTCTGCCATGTATTTCTGCTGACACTGCAGGATTCTCTTATGGATCCACCCACTTGTGACATCTTCTTAATGACGTTTCTAGTACACGCCTTCATGCACGCCTATTGTAACGCCTTTTCATTACGTATGTGTACCCTTATCTCTCCTCTCAGCTGTTACGCCTACTGCATCTGTCTTTACTGTAATGCATTGACTATATATACGAATAACTGTCAATAAAGTATTGTCTGTCAGTCCCTTCCCGAACCTACGTGGTGACGGAATGGTATGCTACCTTGGTTCGAACCAATACCAATTCCTTTTTAAGGAATAAAACCCCTTTATAAACCTCAAATATCATGGATTTTGCCTCTTCTTTTTGACTGAGTTATTCTTATTGAACTTTACCGCATAAATTAAGTATAGGTAATTTAAATTTACCACATAATTGGCGCCCGAACAGGGACCCCTCCCCCACCCCACGCGCCGGAGGTGCGTTGCAGGCCTAGCCCCCTGCCACAGCCGCACGGACAACTACGCGTACCCGCAGGATTTCCTGTATCTCCCTCAGGCCAACGGAGGTGACTGAGGCTGCGATCAACACCCAGACGAGGCGGTGAGGAGTGCGGAGGATCCCGACCAGAGCCTAGCTGAGAGAGCAAGATCCGAGGTATACAGAGGCCCACCAGGTTCCGAAGTTCCGAAGTATCTGCGTCAGAAGTCGAGTCCAGTCCGGTCCAGTCCAGTCCAGTTTCCGAGGCCTTCCGTTCCGTGCTTTCCGGTGAGTACCATTGCTGGGGACGCATCTAGACGTGCGCATTAATTTGTGCCGGTCAAGACGGGTTTGGGTACACAGACCTGGTCTGCACTGTTTAGCAGTGTATCTGTACTGTTTAGCAGTATATCCTGTCTGCACTGTTTAGCGGTGTATCTGTACTGTTTAGCAGTACATCCAGTATCATGTCGTTAGTTAGTTTTATTCTAATCATTGTTGTTCGTTTTAAAATGTTTTAATGTGTTTTCAAAATGTCGTGGTATGAGTGATTGTTCGATCTTCATTATTGTGATTATTGTGTTAATTGTGTTCATATCTAAGTAAGGACCAAGTAGCCTGAGTTTTAAGATGCCGTTATTCTCCAAATTAAGACAGATAAAAACTAGAAAAGGGATACTCGAGGAAGCTGTTCCCATTCCACCTAGGGACACTCCAGGGTACTTTATGTACCACAAACATGGCCTAGATGCCGTTTTATATCTCGATTTATGGGTGGACTACACCAAGGATCTAGCAGAGAATCAGAGATGGCCCGCTGCTGGGACATGGGATGCAGATTGCATCATGAGAGTAGAAGAAGCATTATGGAAAAAGAAAGCCAGACAGTCACAGAAAGATGCCATTGAATTATGGCGTAAAGAATCGCATAGGCGTACAGAAAAAGCACACAGAAAAGAAGAGAAAAGTAGAGAGGATTCAGACAAGGCCCGAGAAAACGTATTAGTTGAGGAAGGTATCCGAGTAAAAATAGAACAAGTAGATAGACAACGAAACACCCTTATGAATGGTATGTATCCTCTTCTGGCCGAGGGTTTACCTAAGGCCACCCCGGAAATACCAAAAGATCTGCCACCTCCTATGCTCCCGACTAAAATGCATCATAAAACCGCAAAGGATATTTTCCTTTCTTCCTATCTAGACGATGTAGCCCCCGAATATGTTAATACCGCACCGCCCCGCACACCCCCTACTGGCGGCGCTCGACCCCGAGATAGTCAACCCCCACCTCCGCGACAAGCTACTCCTCCTCCCGTTCCAACCCTTCCGGCTGTCCTTCCACCTCTTCCTGCACCCATTCCTCCTACTTTACACCCAACGAATCCCTTCGGATCCGGCGCCTCAGGAGGCGCGTCAGGAGGGGCGATAGGTTTCCAAACCCCACCACCAACACATCGATGGACTTATAGGGATCTAGCACAACAACGTACACCTCAAGCAGCCGATTTTGACATATATAAAGAACGTCTTGCAGATTGTAGATATGATCCAGTACCCAGTAAAAAGAATGACGATAGAATGATGCTCGCATCAGTACGATTGCGACGAGTTACAAACTTTTTATTGACACTACCTGGAATGGTTGATCATCTAGATAGAATATATCATTTTGTCCAAACAGGGGTAGGCCCTGAAAGTATTGGCGAGGCCATGGCTTACCAAAAAGTTGATACTCAAGGCAAGATATTACGTTTTTTTATAAACTGCCTAATAAGAGAAGTGGATAGGCCGGGTGCAAACCCGGAAGAAATAAAAGCACTTCATAGATGGGGTGAGAATATAGCAGACGGGAATCATGATAAACAGGCTTGTATAGAAAATATGTACCGAAGGATCAGAAATGCAGTAATAAAGATACATGAAAGAAGACAGCCAGCACCAGAAATAGATTCAGACAAACTTGAATCCTCGGGGGAGGAGGATGCACCAGAAGAGACAGGAGGACAAGCACAATTACCAGTTAGAGAAATGATGGCTTATGTAGGTAAAGGAAGATCCTATAATAATTCAATGCGTCCAGTACGTCCAGAAAGTAAAAGAATTTTTCAGGAAGCCATGTCTAATCCGAGAACGCCTGAACACTTATTCCAAGCCACTGACAACAGACTTCGAGAACGAATGGGGTACCATGTACTCGATTCTATGGACGAACAAGAATTAGCTAGGTCAGCAGTACAATGGGCTGACAATCCTGAGAAATATAGTGATGATGCGTTAGCACACACATTTTTTAATATTACACCAAGCGAACAGCGTTTAGCTGGTATATACATGATACAACACCTACTCATATTGTATAGAAGCCAACACTCCGATCCAGGTCCCCTGCCTGATATATTAGCAGAACTACTCATGAATAAATGGAGAGGTCTAGGTACCGATCTAATTAAGGTAATTCTAGAACATCGGCACAGATATAGTGCCTTCCTGTGTCCACAGCCAGATTCAGCACACTCCATGGAAAGAAAAATGTATTACATAGACAGACAGAATCCGTTACGAGAAGTGCACCCAGTTAAGAATGATGATAATACGCTCAGACGCGTGTTTGTGTACACGCCCATAACTAAAATAGAATTATTGGAGATGAAAAAATTAGTGCCCAGCCATGACAAAGATCCAGCAGGTTTTCATCGTGAAATAAAAGACATGTTACTCATGGGTGATTACACTTATCCTGACCTTATGAAAATATTGAAAGTACTACTGCCTGCTGGTATTTACGAAAAACTCAAAGAAAAAGAATGGGAAGTGGGAAATGCAAAGATTGATTGGGCTGCATTAGAAAACGAAGAAAATACCCGAATTCCAGGCCTAGGGCTTGGAGACAAAGTTAAAGCGTTACCAGGATTGTTAGTACAAGTATTGCCACGTTTATTAAGTACGAAAAAGGAAGACTGGGGTGGAATCTCAGCCTGTAAACAGAAATCCGATGAGGACACTAGCGATTTTTATTCCCGATTTGAAAAATGTTTTGGTATTAACAGCGGCCTGAAAGCAAGTAGCGAATCATATCCACATCTTTTTGTAACAAAATTAGTCGAGAATTTACTGCCCCAGGTTAAGAACAGAGTACTAAAAGTCGAGAGTACTTGGCAAGCTAATACCCCTTCACAAATGTTGCAAATGTTACAGTACCACCAGAATAGAATTAGAGAAGAACAAGAACACGAACAAAGACGTATGAAAGACACGAAAATGAAAATGTTAGTTGCTCAGTCAGTTCGAGCTGACGGTCACAAAAAGGGTGCGACCCAGCCCAGTAATTCGACGGCTCCTGTTAAAGGGGTATGTAACTATTGTAAACAGCCAGGTCATTATATAAACGATTGTGCAGTTCTGAAACACAATATCTCCACGGGTAAGACCAAGGAGAGACCACGTCCACCTAGACAAGATCAAGCCCAACAACAAGTACCCCAGAATATACAGCATATACCGCCCATGCCAGCTTCACAACAGACCGTAGCAGTACCACAGTCACAGCCTATTGCCGCAACACAAAACACCACACAACAGATGTACCAGTATGCACAAAATGACTACCCCGATTACCAGCGATACACATGAAACAGCCTAGAGAGGGAGGTTGGCTTGGCTCTTATTGAGGTTCCTGTAGATCAAGAGGGTCCTTATGTACACAGTCAAGTATTAGGGAAAGACAGAAAGTTTTTAATTGATACAGGGGCAAGCAGAACAACGATTAGTCACGATGAGGTTCCAGGGGCACCCCTCTCAGGCTCACAGAATGTTTCCCTTGGATTTTCAGGAAAGCCTATTATTAACGAAGTATCACAACCTCTTCCTTTTGCAGTTGGTCCTCTGACACGGACTACAGATTTATTGCTTACAAAATCATGCCCAGAAAACTTGCTAGGTATAAAGACACTGAAAGCTCTAGGAGCTATAATATGCTGTTCTCCGGAAGGAGTACGATTATTCTTGCGAGATTTTAAAGGTCACTATGTATTGAGAGACATGGATCACCGATTACAGGATGTCCCTGCACATTTGTGGGCACAAGGCCCCACTGATGTAGGTTGTATGCACATTACACCATATCGAGTCACACTCAAAGCAGGAGTGGTATTACCAGGAATTCGGCAATACAAGTTACCCCCAGATGCTGTAGTGGCTTTACTGAAAATCATTGACGAGCTCATTGCACAAGGAGTGGTCGTGGAAACAGACTCCAATGTATGTAATTCTCCTATCATTCCAGTTCTTAAACGTACTGATCCAAATGCACCACCAGTTTATCGATTAGTTATTGATCTGCGCGAATTGAATAAATGCATTGTACCACAGTACCCCGTGGTTCCAGATATCTCTTCATTACTGACAGCTATTGATTCAGAAGCAACGTTCTTTACTGTAATTGACCTCAAGAACGCCTTCTTTAGCGTCCCAATCGATCCGGAAAGCCAATACTTGTTCGGATTCTGTTTAAATGGACGAAGTTTCAAATTTACACGCGCACCTCAAGGATTCACAGAAAGCCCCAGCATCTATAGCCAAGCACTGAAAAGACAACTTGACAGTATCCACATGCCTGTTAACACCGCCTTACTTCAGTATGTCGATGATCTGCTGATCACCTCCCGAAGCAAACCCGAATGTGAAAAAGCATCACTGACGGTTTTAAATTTTCTGGCCGACAAGGGGCACAAGGTATCCCCTTCGAAGCTGCAATTCTGTGTTCAGCAAGTTGTGTACCTTGGTCACTTGCTGTCCAAAGGGGGGAGACAGCTCACACCTGATCGCATCCAGTTAATTGTAAACATGCCACCACCCAAGACACAAAAGGAGGTGCGGGCCTTTATAGGCCTCACTTCGTACTGCAGACAATGGATTCCCCAATATGCATTTCTAGCAAAACCACTCATTCAGTTGACAACCCAGGAGGCAGCGACATCGACTGTCCTCCCTTGGACTCAAGAACATACACAAGCTTTTGAAGACTTAAAGAAAGCCTTATGTCAAGCACCTGTTTTAGCAACACCATGTTACAGTAAGCCTTTTACACTTTTTGTCACAGAACGCGAAGGTACTGCCTTGTCAGTACTCACTCAGGAACAAGCAGGTTCACACAAACCGTGTGCTTACTTTTCTAGCACATTAGATCCAGTATTTATTTATTTATTTATTTATCATTTGTAAAGCGCGAAACGAAGGCCCATGGGCATCTCGGCGCTGAGTAACTGCAATGTTTGGCCAACAAGGGGGCCGGGAGATCATTGATTAAAAAGCCAAGTTTTGAGGTTTTTTCGGAAAGACCATAAAGAAGTGCTGGTCTTGATCGAATGAGGCAGTGTATTCCATAGTTTTGGAGCAGCCACAAGGAATCTTCTGTCACCCCAGTTGACAGATTTAGTTCGGGGGATCACCAGGTTCAGGGAACTGGAAGAGCGCAGTGCTCTGGATGGGCAGTAGGGGGTAAGGTTCTGAGTGAAGAACGCTGGAACAGCGTTGTGTAGAGCCTTATATACCAGGCATAAGGTTTTAAACTTAATCCTCTTCCTCACCGGAAGCCAATGGAGTTGTTTTATGGTGGGTGAAACCGGATGGAATTTGGGGATTCGCCCTAGGAGCCTGGCGGCCGCGTTCTGTATAGACTGCATTTTTGTTAACACTCTCTCCTGGGCCCCTAGAAACAAAGCATTACAGTAATCTAGGGTGGAGAGCACCAGGGAGCTTACCAGCGTTTTCGCCATGTTTTCAGGTAAGAAGGGCAGAATTTTTTTAATGAGCCTAAGTTTATGAAAGGCGGAGGAGGATATCTGATTGGCATGTGGGAGGAAGTTCAGACGGTTGTCAAACATGACTCCCAGGTTCCTCACTTTGTCGACCGGGACTGGGGGCTGGCCCATGGATGACGGCCACCAAAGGGGGGACCACTCCGGAGAGAGATTGCCGAAAATTACCACCTCCGATTTGTCGGAGTTTAGCTTCAGACAATTGTGTGACATCCAGTTCCCGATAGCCGTCATACCCTGGTTGAACATATTGGCTTTCTGAAGCCCGTCATTTTTGACGGCAAGGACCAGTTGAGTGTCATCAGCGTATGAAGTGAGGCTCATCCCATGTGCCCTGATGACATTGGCAAGGTCCGACACATAAATGTTAAATAGTGTCGGACTGAGGGATGAGCCTTGGGGAACTCCACACGGTAGTGACAGGGGGGAGGATTCAAAAGGTCCCACAGTGACGACCTGGGTCCTGTTGGCCAAGAAAGAGTCAAGAAGATTTTTGGCGTTGCCTTGAATGCCTATGCTCTCGACACGGTCGACCAAGGTGGTGTGGTCGACCGTGTCAAAGGCCGCCGACAGGTCTAGTAATATCAGGACGGCGGTGCCTCCCGCATCCCGGATGGATCTGATGTCGTCCGCCGCTTTGACCAAGGCCGTCTCGGTTCCGTGGAAGCGATTGGAAGCCAAACTGAGATTCATCTAGGCAATTGTTGTCCTCGATGAAGGAGGAGAGTTGGGCATTCATAATTTTTTCCACTATTTTAGCTAATAGTGGGAGACTGGCAATGGGGCGGTAGCTTTTTAGTTCTTCTTTATCGAGGGTGGGTTTTTTGAGCAGCGGTTTTATTAGGGTTTTCTTTAGTGACTCGGGGTAGATGCCGGTGTTAAACATGGAGTTGCAGATGTTGGTTATAGAGGGTAAGACTGCATCCATGATAGGTCTCAAGACCTTCAAGGGACACGGGTCGAGAGCCGATCCCGATTTGATGGTGGATATTGTTTTTAGCACCTCCGGACACGTGACCTCGCAAAACTGCGAGAAAATGGGTCCTTCAGGTTGAATTGATGGCCTGTAGGGGAGAGTAACGTTATTGGCGAAAACCCTGTAAATGTCATCAACTTTGCTGAAGAAGAACTCTGATAGAGCGTCGCAAAGAGTTTGGGACGGGGGAGGTGTGAGATCCACAGAGAAACCCGCTAATTGTTTGGTGGTCTCATATAGGCATTTATTGGAATTTTGGGCGGTTTCAATTTTATTGCAATAGTACTTTTTTTTTGCGTCCAAGATAAGCTGTTTGTATTTGGCTACCGACTCTTTGTATAAGAGTTTGGCTTCGGGTGAATAGTCCTTCCGCCAGTGTCTCTCTCTATTTCGGCACTGTTGCTTTTGGGTACGCAGTACCTCTGAGTACCACGGGGCCGAGGGGGTAGATCTGTTGCGTGACCGTTGTTTAACTGGGACCAGATCTTTGGCTGCTGAGCTCACCCAGTTGTGAAATTGGGACGTGGCATTGTTAGGGTCCGGAGATAACGTAGGGAGGGTATCGTTAAGCAAGGTTTCCAGCCTGCATACATCTAAGTCATCCCATGCCAAGTAGGGGAGACAGCGGTTAGGGTGGGGTTTGTCAACCAGGGGGTCACTTACTGGAAGTGAGGCCAGAATAAGATGGTGATCCGACCAAATTAAAGGGAGTATTGTTGTGAGTTTGAGGCCCGGGGCATTAGAAAAGATGCAGTCTAATGTGTGACCTCCTTCATGCGTAGGGGAATAAACCAAAGGGGATAGGCCAAAAGTGGACATGTCAGCTAAAAGCGTGGCTGTGTCGGGATTGTCGGGCACATCAAAATGGAAATTAAAGTCACCTAAAATGGTGAAGGAGTTCTCCAGCGCGGATGTTTCCAGAAAGGATCTATGAGCCCCCAGGAAGTCGCACCTGGGTCCCGGTGGTCGGTAAAGGAGGATCCCTTTGAAGGTGTAGGAAGGGGTCAGTTTTATTGCGAATTCTAGTGCTTCGCAGGAAGTCTGGGGAATGAGCATATGCCTTACGATATAGGTGTCACGGGCGATGATAGCAATGCCGCCGCCTTTTTTCTTGGTTTGCCTGTCCAGTCTGTAAGTGGTAAACCCCGCAGGGACGGCTATGACAAGATCCGGGTCAGATGCTTGTCCCATCCAAGTTTCCGTCATGAACAGGACATCTATTTTATGGTCCTGTATCAGTTCATGGATGTCCTGGCTGTGTTTGCCGAGCGAACGGACATTTGTAAGCGCAATGGTGTAGGATTCCATGGGGTGGTGCTTGCCAGTCTGAATAGATTTGCGAATGGACGGTAACGTAACGTGACAGCCAGGGCAGTAAGCTGCAGGCTTTGTGGGCAAAGCCATAGGGTGGGATATGCAACATAAATGGCTGGTCGTGGGGCGTAGCGACCGTAGCTGGGCAGCTGTGTAACAGATACGGGGGGTAGGGGGGGATGGACCAGGGGGGTTGGCCCTAGGCCCGGGCCAGGCGCGGACGGGCGCAGACGGGCTTGCCTTTGGCGCGCCTTCGGAGCACCGCCGGCGCGCCCGCTGCGCCCGCCCGCTGCGCGGCCGGGCGGCTCTGTTATTAATATACATAGTGGGGCGGGACGGGAGGAGGGTGGGAGGGGCGCAGAGCAAACCGGGCAGCCTTCCCAACACAAGATGGCGCCCAAAGTCGACCTGATAGCTTCCCAGAGCGTGATAATGAACCCTAGCCTCGGGGAATTAGTCTCGCCTGGGTGGGGGGGCGTGCATATAAAACTGGAGCAGTTTAAAATATTTACAGATGTTAAAACGAAATAAAAACGAATCTAGTAATCAGTCGTTTTTAAATTTCAAAGTACACAGAGCAGACCTCCGGCTTCCGCCTCAGAGGGATAACATTGTCAATTACTTAGCTGGGCGAGTGAAACGCCTTTTAAATACCCTGGGAGGGCGGGAGGGGCGCAGAGCAAACCGGGCAGCCTTCCCAACACAAGATGGCGCCCAAAGTCGACCTGATAGCTTCCCAGAGCGTGATAATGAACCCTAGCCTCGGGGAATTAGTCTCGCCTGGGTGGGGGGGCGTGCATATAAAACTGGAGCAGTTTAAAATATTTACAGATGTTAAAACGAAATAAAAACGAATCTAGTAATCAGTCGTTTTTAAATTTCAAAGTACACAGAGCAGACCTCCGGCTTCCGCCTCAGAGGGATAACATTGTCAATTACTCTGCCTGCATGCTTGAAATCTGTTGCAGCGACAGCTTTAGCAATCAGGCAAAGCGATTCCATAGTGTTAGGACATCAATTGACAGTGCAAGTTCCACATTCCGTGCAAGTTCTTTTAAACCGTACACAGACCCAACACTTGACTATAGCAAGACTGACAGGTTATGAATTGACATTGTTTCAGCCACACATAGAAATCAGACGCTGTAGTACATTAAATCCTGCCACACTTTTGCCATTAAGTGGCGTAGACCCATTGGCACATGATTGTATTGAAGTCATTACTATTACGACGAAACCCAGACAAGACTTGACAGACGTCCCATTACCAGATCCAGACCTGACACTTTATGTGGATGGTTCATGTATGAGAACAAGTACAGGTGAATTAGTGGCCGCCTACGCAGTCACGACAGACACCGAAGTTATTGAAACCAATTGTATCGACACCCTGTCAGCTCAAGCAGCAGAGCTCATCGCTCTGACACAAGCCTGCATTCAAGCCAAAAATAAGAAAGTTAACATATACACAGATTCACGTTATGCATTCGGAGTCGTTCACGACTTCGGAGTCCTCTGGCGAGAGAGAGGTTACTTAACTTCTCACGGTGCCAACATTCAACACGGTCCCCTCATTCAAGCTCTGTTGGATGCAATACATCTGCCTACTAAAATATCTATCATGAAGTGTAAAGCACATACAAAAGTCACCGATATCATCTCCCAGGGTAACGACCTGACAGATCGAACAGCTAAGTAAACTGCTCAGAATCAAACTCATGTAACTGACGTGACAAAGACAATAGTTCCGACATCGACACATTGCATGACAGTCAGGGATCCCGCACATGATGTAATTGACATACAGACACATGCTACACCAGATGAAATCAAGAAATGGACTGAACTAGGAGGGATCCAAACAGATCAGGGATGGATGACGAAGGGAAAATCTACATGGTTTCTCCCCGACTCTATGGTTCAAGTCATCATTAACACGATACATAGTCCAGCACACCTAGGGGAAAAAGCCATGCTAGACAGTATTCAACACATATGGTTCAATAAAAACTTACGAGCAGCAGCCAAACAGAAAGTGCGTACTTGCATGATTTGTTGTCAGTTCAATCCAGGTAAAAGCATTCCCGTAGAGCAAGGTGGATTTCAGCCTCCTGATCACCCTTTTGAAGTCCTCCAGATGGATTATATCCAGATGGAACGTTGTTGAGGATTCAAATATGTCCTCGTAGTCGTATGTGCACTTTCCCGATGGACAGAAGCATATCCAGTCCCAGATTACACTGCTCCGACCACTGCCAAGCAGATGGTTCGTGAATTCTTCCCACGGTATGGTTTGCCCCGTATCGTGTACTCAGATAACGGTCAGCCATTCTCATCCGAGCTTGTCAAACACATTACACTCCTGTTAGGCTATCAATGGAAATTCCATTGTGTCCGGCATCCCGAGGCAGCAGGTCTCGTGGAGCGCCATAATCAGACTCTGAAAATCCGACTTTCAAAAATCTGCAGAGAGAAAGGCGTTGACTGGATAGTAGCTTTGCCAGTTGCGCTCTTCTACATGAGAATGATTGCGCATTCTCGAACAGGGCTATCCCCGTATGAGGTGGTCTTCGGTAGGCCACCAAATATGTGGGGGACGCCCATACCTCGTAAAATAACAGATGTTGACTGTATTATGCTGACAGATTACCTTGCTTCCTTAATGTCTGCACTACAATCTTGTCGTTCACAGGTAGCTGCAGCCTTTCCCGACAACACCGAGGTGAAGCCCCATGAAGTGGTCCCTGGGGATTTTGTTTTTGTACGTAATTTCGACCGGAGAAGTCCGCTGGAACCCCGCTGGCAAACCCCGAAATTGGTTCTTCTGACGACGAGGACTGCCGTGAAGATTGAGGGCAGGAAAGGGTGGCTGCACTCGAGCCACATTAAAAAGTTTCATGGACTTCCTTCTGACTTGAACTCTCAGCCCTGCCCTCCTCCACAGACTGACTTAAAACTCCCCCTGGTTGAGAAAACCGCATCTCAAGAATATAGATTGAAACTACGGTCTAGCAAGTCAGACAGTTTAATTGTTTAAGTCCTCCCCTAGGTGAATCGGTTAAATTAGTTTCTGACATGTATCCCCTAGACCGAGATAGAGAGAGAGATAGACAGAGACAGCTCAAGAAACGTGCATATTGTAAATCACTTCGTAGTCACTGTATAGTGACATTATTGATTATGTTTTTTCTAAGTCTTCTGATTATTGCTGCAAGTATATTACTGCATATCTATTACCCTATTTTCAAGCGTGCACATTCTGCTTTCAACGTCACTGCCGAACATTCTTTTAGCGAATTACCTCCGCATGAATTGTCTTACAGACTTGCGCTGCGCAACAACACATTCATTAGTATGTTACATCACTCCCATTTGACCAACAACGCTACAAATTGTTGGATTGTCATATGGATACTTCGTTACATATATTGCGTTAAGTTAGCATGAGTGCATTACATGTTTAAACAGCCTTTTTTCCTTCGGCTTCAGTTTTGCACACGACACATACTTGTTGTTGTCGCCTTCACCCTAGAAGCGGTGAGGTGGTTTATTTGAGAATAATATGTTATTTCTATGCTATCAGCTTTGCCTGGTACACTTGGTACAACTGTCTGCACACTGAGAGCTGCACACTCTAAAATTAACCTAACACAAGGTTGCTGGGAGGCTTGATCCTCGCACCACATTAGACATAACACAAATAATGTTGATGCCAACATTTGGGGCTCTACGCGGGTTTAAGATAGAGTTACACGGAATGAACGCAGACACTTGGTGCTGCGCATGAAGAGAGCTGGTAGCTGTTGATGTGAACTGCTCCTACTGACATTGAGAGGTATGGGGCCGCCCTGCTAAAGCCCAAATGAGACCTTCTTAGATATAAAATAATATGCTAGATAGGGTGCGCGAAATATAGGTGATATAGATTTCTATAGATTTTGCATTATAACATGCTAGCACCTTTTGCTTACTATGGATTAGTGACTATGCTGCTGACTCTGATTTTTATAATCTGCATTTTGGTATTATACAAGATACTGCGTTTGAGAACTTTGCATTGAATAATAAATATTTCAAACTTGCACTTGTGTTCTTTGACTCTCAGTTTTGGTTTGAAATGATTATATAACGAAAGAGTGTTCATGTGTTCCACGACTCCTGAGGTATTCTAAAGATCATGTTCTGGTTTGTCTAAGACATGGATCATTCCATAATGATCCATGAGACACTGTAGCTAGCTAGGTAAGGAGATTTCTGACACTGAGATGAGTTTTTGGATCATCCTAACTCACTGAGGTTCTAGATCTCTATGCACAGTTCTGTGGGAGAACGGAAACCCTGCTACATGGCGCCCAACGGTTTGGTTGGCCTTATTTCATGACACTCGAGTAGTATATCATTCATACCTTAACACCTTCATTCCCGTTTCCGGTAAACGGTGGTGTCGGAAAAACCTACCTATTTTTGAAATAGGTCTTTTCAAGCTTGAATTCTTCTGAAAACGGTTTCTTTGAATTACTACCCAGTTGTGATACAAACTGTTCTTTGTCTCTTTTCACTTCCTGTGCTAATATGGCCGTGGACATTGCGCAGCATAGCCGAGTCGCGGTACGCGACCACTTGCGGGCATATAATGTACCTGCGGAAGGCTTAGCTGTGGTTCTAGTGGTGAGTGCGGAACATGCGTACCCGTACGAATTGTTTTATTCCTGGGTAACATTTCCGGGTGTGGACGCTAATTCGGGTGTCTTCCATTCATACACTGCCACGGATGTACCGGCGGCTTATGCTCCGTACAGGGCACTGGAAGTACCTATTGACGCTTGGCAGCACGGAGTTTGGTTTGGTGGCGCCCTACCCCATTCTTTAACGGCTCCGAGGTTAGGTCCTTTGTCCATTCCGGGCACAAATTGGCCCGCTTTGGGTGGATTTACTCCTCATCCTAATCGCGCCACTTGTAACGTGGGTGACCTGCGGCGTCTTCATGAGGTCGCGGTTGGAGTGATTAGAGCGCTTGTTCATTACATTGGTCGTAATATTCATGGCGCAGCCCCCGCAGGTGCGCAGCTTCGGGCGGAACAGGCTGGTTTGAAAATCAGTCCTGTCTTGGTGAATTCCGTTATGGGCAGAAAGCCAGAGAATAAGGATGATTTTCCTTACTGGCTTGCCGAGAAATTCGACCAACTGGAGGCTGTGTTTCCTAATACGACTCCGGGTGAAAAACACCGGATTCTTACGCTTAGTTTACCGAAAGATTTAGCCCCTGAACTTGCTGACTGTGAAACATGGGGTAAGACTTTTGCAGCGGTTTACTCGAGGTGCTATGGCACCCCGTCTGTGTCAAACCTTTCTGAGGTCCTTAAACGTGTTCAGTATGATCACGGACCGGAGTCGGCGGTGGAATTGGGTATGCGCCTGAGCGGCTCATTTGAGACGGTTTGCGGTCTTATCCTTGCAAATGTCAAGTGGGATGCAGTGAACTTTCAGGTGGCCAATGCTCTGGCGTTAATTCCCGAGGCCGAGAAACCCCGTCAGCTGGCAAGAATTATTGTGGCGGCTTATAAAATGGTTGGCCGCACTTCTAAGGGTTTGAAAGCTTTTTCTGAAAAAGAGAGGAAGCAGCCCCAGGGACAGTCTTCGGAAACGGGTGGACAACCCAAGTCCAAAAAACAAAATTGGCCTAAAAAGCAGAAGCAGGGTAAGCAACAACAACAGCAGACACAGGTTTCTGGTCCTGCACCTTCGCAGCCTGCGCAGTCAGATCGAGTTTATGATTTGCGCGATCGCGCGATGATTAAAACGCCAGAGAGATATCAGGCTTCTGACCAACGCTCTCCTCGTTCCTTTCAGGACTCATCGGCTCCGTCAACCGGTGGTGGAGGGGGCGGCAGGGGCAGGGGTGGCCAGCAAGGACGTGGCCAGCCCCGCACGCGAAGTGAAGGGGATCAGCGGGACGACTCTACGCCAAAGAGACCGCAGTTTGCCAAGAAGAAAGTCGCAGCCTTAACGGCGCATCGATATGCCCCAGATAGTGAGAACGCGGCTTCGGAATCTGACGTGGGCTCTGACCTTGCTGGACAGCGCAGCGGAGATTACCATAGTGAGAGAGGCCCTCCGTCCACTGTTGAAGGTGACAGCGACTGAGACTTTTATTGTGATTGAAACAGCAGATACGCATGTTGCTCCCCCTGAAAGACTTTTTGAAATTGTCCTGTTAATTGAAGGTGACATGCAGCGAACTGTAAAAGGGGTATTTTGGGAGAATCTTTCGGATACGTATGACATTTTGCTTTCGGAGGCTGACTGGCCCCCACCTTTTGTTCTCGCAGCTCCGCGAGGGGAGGAGGTAATCCTCCCCAGTTTCGCGCACACTGTACCGAGAGTGGAAGCGCTGCATTTTGCAGAAGAGTGGGCTCTGGCGCTTGCGCCGGCTGTGTACCGAAATCAGTGTGGCTGGGATAAATTGTCCCCTAGCCATGAGATTCCTTTACGATCACAACCGCAGCCACAACCCCAGTATCCCATACGGCGTGAAGCTAAAGCTTCGGTCGCGGCTATCCTTGAACAATTGGAATATCAAGGTGTAATTGAAACGTGTGTGTCACCAATGAATAATCCCCTTTTTACTGTTAACAAGCCGGACGGCTCGTATCGTCTAGTTTTGGATTACCGGCATTTGAACTCGCATTGCCGTAACTGTGCAGTACAGAATACTCACGGCTCTGCCCTAGTAAATAGTCTTGAGCGTAAACGGTTCAAAACCACGCTTGACATTTCCAATGGTTTTTATGCACATAGATTAGATGGTCTAAGTTCCCAATGGACCAGTTTTACGTGCGGCGGCGTACAAAAAATGTTTAAACGACTCCCAATGGGATATAAAAATAGTCCTGGAGTGTTTTCCGCCCGCATAGTCTCTCTTTTGGAGAGTTTCGATCCAGTTGCATGTTCGTATGTGGATGACATTTATCTCACAGACGACGAACTTTGGGTGCATCTGTGTTGAGTAAACAGCATAATTTGTAACTTTGCAGACATGGGTTACAAGTTTAACTTTGCAAAATCACACATTGCGGAGTACACAGTGTTGTTTCTAGGTTATGAACTTAACCATGAAGGAAAGGGATTGGCTCCTCACTTCCTGGAGAAGTGCGCGCAGTTGCGCTCTCCGACAACGCTGAAAAAATTACAGTCTTTACTGGGTTTTTTAAATTTCGGGAGGACATACATTCCGGAATATGCCCAGCGTATCAAGCCTTTATATGCCTTGGTACAACGATCTTTTTCCAAATCATACTGGCTGCCTGAGCATTCAGCCATTCTGCAGTCTTTGCAGGCTGATTTGCTCACTTCTGACTACTTACAGACCCGTGATAACCAGACCAACCTGGTGATAAGAATTATCCCTGGGACGGTGGGTTTCACGTACCTGACTTTTAATGAGGGGGATACTGTACCTATTGCTTACAAGTCACACTTGTACACTTCGGCTGAACTGCGTTTTTCCACTGTGGAGAAAGTTTTAACGGCTGTGCAGATGGCAATTCTTAAAGAACGTGCCCTGTCGCAGGGAAAGCGCATGTTGGTTGTTACCCCGTGTCCTGCTTTGGAGGCGGTCACGAAAGCCAGTGTACCGAATTCTAAAGCTTTGCACCCTCGGTGGATTCAGTGGGCTACATCCTTGACATCTCAGGATGTCACGTTTATTTTTGACGCCGCTTTACGGTCGCAGGAGTATTTACAGTATGAATTTGTTCATCCTGCTCCTTTAGCAATGCGGCCGTTGGAGGATTTCCACTGTATCATTTACACGGATGGTTCGGCGCAGGTTGCGCATGGCTCTAAACATGCCTACGTTTCCGCTTGTGCCATTGTGGTCGGTGCCATGGTGAACGATGAGTTCAAGTCCAGCGTCGTGCACACGCAGACGCTTGGGGACTGCACCGCACAATTAGCTGAGCTGCGTGCTCTGATGCTTGCATTGGAGTACGCTGATCCTTGTGTGACGACTTTAATCGTAAGTGATTCTTACTACTGTGTCCAGTCTTACAATGAGAACTTGTTCTTTTGGATTCAGAATGATTTTCGTGATTCCAAAGGTAGCACAATAAAACATAAAATGATCTGGGTCCGAGTGGCGGAACTTAAAGAGAAACTGCCGCTCGTGTTTGTGATTCATACTCTCGGCCACCAGCGCGTGGGGGTCCACGCTGTTGGCAACTCGCTTGCTGATGAAGCAGCGAAGTCAGCGGTATCAAAATACTTAGTTGCAGCAGTCACGAGGTCCAAAAGCAAAATAGATGATGACATCTTGGCAGCTGTGGCTGCCACGGAGAAGGGAGGTAAATATCCTGCGGGGTTCCCTTCGAAGTACACATACCACTTAAGTCCCGATAAGGTTCCTTATGTGAAAATTCCTGAAGTTGGAGAGCGTTTAGTTCCCAACTCGGATCGCAGAGCGTCTCTGATTACAGCGGCTCATGAAGGTGTGGCGTCTGCGCATGCGGGCGTCTCAGCCACTGTATCTCAGCTACAACAGAGGTTCTGGTGGCGGGGACTGTACAAACAGACGCGCGATTATGTCCTTATGTGTGACATTTGTCAGCAGATTAAGCCTTCTACTGCTGCGCGTCCGCCTCAGACACAGTTGTACATCTCTAATAAACCACTTGGTTGTGTTTATTTGGATCACTGCGGTCCTTTTTCTTCTGATACTGCGTATAAATACATCTTAGTAGCAGTTGACTCATGCACACGCTTTGTATGGGTATGGCCGCATCGAAGCGCTGATTCGCGAACTGTCATTAAGGATTTGCGTGTCTTTGTGGGAATCTTTGCTTGTGGTGCTTTCCATTCGGACCAGGGTCCGGTTTTCGCCTCTAAGGCGTATAAGGATGCTATGGTTTCGTTGGGAGTACAGGTGAAGTTTTCAAGTCCTTACAGGCCTGACGGCAATTCTGTAGTAGAAAGAATGAACCGCGACTTAAAGCAATCTTTGACAGCCCGTGTTATAGGCACTGGTAGAAACTGGCTGACCCACCTCTATGGCGTGCAGCGTGCGCTTAATAATCTCCCTAGAAGGTCTCTGGGTGGGCGGACCCCATACGAAATGCTCTTTGGTATCAAGATGTACGTCCCTGACCTTGATGGTGCAGACTGCCAGGCCCAGGCCGCGGCCTTTGACGTAGATGAACATTGCAATGTTTTACAGGATCTACAAAAGACCAGAGACAGTCTTGCAAAGGAACACTTGCCCTCCACGTCGGATGATGCGTTGCAGATCCCGGTAGTTGGCTGGCTACCCCAAATTGGAGAACTGGTTCGAGAGAAGATCGATAACAAGAAAGAGTTTGGTCCCTCATATCGAGCGCCGGTTCGAGTCCTTGGAGTGAAGGGCACAAGAACAGTCATTTTACCACCACTTCCAGGTCGTAAAGAAAACAGATTTATTTCTATTGACAATGTCAAGACACACAGGGTGGCCGATTCTTCATAGCATGACACCGGCTGTATCCTGTCCTTCCATGGTGAGGCACTCTGTGCTGGCTATAACATCTGGTGCAGATCAGGAGGTGTCCCTCGAGATGCCAGCCATATCCAGTCCTTTATTAAATACTATTCCTGTTACTAACATTGATGAAGTGACATATGCAGATCCTGCTGATTTATCTATGTCCGATTTACATGCTCGTTTGGCTAACCAGTCCAGATTCTCTTTTGACTCCGATTCGGAACTTTCAAAGAAACCATCGACTATTGCAAAATATGCCACGTTGTTTAAAAAACATTTTTTAGTTCCACCTTGGACATACATTTGGCTGATACTATTTTCATTTTATCTTTTTATGTCAATTGGTTTTGTGTTTTATTTTTTCCGCCTGATCGATGGCCATTATGTGAAAGAAAGAACAGGAATTCGGTACCTTAATGGAACATTGGCCCCTCTTTCCTCCTCACATTCAGCACACAGACTAAAGAGAGACTTACATTCAGTAGAGATTACTGCTTGGCCTGTCCTTGATGGGATTGTGTGGGATGCGGTTAGGTTTCAGATACATGGCCCCACAGAGGTTATTAATGTTCCTAATGTGCTTAGAGTAAACATGGGAGATGTGATTAAGCAAAATATTCGTTCTGATGATTGGGATCTTCAGGCCGTAGAATCATTGTTCTCTGATTTGAAATATTATGCGGCCTTTGATGATGAGGATTTGTATTTAGATTCTGTCAATTATGGTGATTTGTTTTGTTACCAACATTATGGAAATCATTTCTTGCACAAGACAAGTTCCAGGCGGGTTCCTGTGAATTACACTCAGTGGGAACATTGCCCTACTCCTTTACAGGCAAGCTCAAGTACGTTTCTGGGAAAATACTCTTACTTTACAGATTTTAATCAATCAAATCCTGAGTCGTTTTATTTTAAAGTGAACCAGAAATTCATGCCCAAAGTTAGACTAACTGACACAAAATTGCTGTATTCAAAGTCCTTTCTAGAAAGGTTATCTGTGGATGGCTATGAGTTATGGAAGGAGGCTATTGACCTTAAATCGGTTTGGGGTACCAAAGATTGGCAGGTACAAGGCACTGAGGCTTTGCATCGTGCATGTCTCATCCCGAATCACATGTTATTTTTAAATTCGACTATTTCCCAAACAACATGTTTTGGATTGGCTACATCTAAAAAATTAAATGCCCCTACTATCCCTGATTTGGAAGAATATTCAGGTTGGAGTAATTTCACTACATTATCCATCAGTGGGATACAAGCACTTTTGCAGAATTCCTCCTTTAATATTTCCAGTTTTGATCCGGATGGGTGGCTTTTGTGGCAAAGAAGCTCTGATTCTTGCCAACGTCGTTTTATGGGTTTGTCTGAAGGTTTTACACAAATCAGGCCAGATCCCAGGTTTGACACAGATCACACTGTTACAACTTATTCAGTAGGCAAATTATGTCAGAACTGGTTACAACATTCCACTTTAGCTGCAGTTAAACTGCATCTGTCCCAGTTGAATGAGAATATAGAGCTAAATGATTTTATAAAAGGCCCGACTATGGGTAGGTCTAAACGCTTTATTTATGCTGTTTATAATGAAATTTGGAAATTTTCACAAGTCGAAGCAGCTAAACGCCTGAGGGCTATTGATCAAGCCAATTTGGAAAAAGTGCTTGCAGTGGTCGATAACAGTATTAACATGCTTTCTTCCAGGATTTACACATTGGATAATATTGTTTCTTCTGTTGTTGATATTGTAAACAAGTGACCCTGAGTTCGGCCCGGGAAACTTATGTCCTTCACATAGCCAACACCCGCACAGAGGTGCAGGCGCTTTTAAATACTGATTTGCCGTTTCATTTCTGCGAGCTGGTACACCAGATTTTTAATGCTTCTTCAACGACTGGGCTTGCACATTTTTTCAAGTTAGTGAGCAGTGGCCTCGTGACTACGTTTGAAAAAGTTTTTGGTATCATTCCCACGTTTTTCCACACTATTTTTTCGAGCTTGTTTGGTGGACTACCTGTGTTGCTGGCTGTAGCCGCAGGCATTCTGTTGGTGTTTTTCTTCATAAAACATGGATGCTCATCCTGCGCAAGACGCCGTTCAACGCCTCCTGACACTGTGCCGTAATCGGATGCTCAATTACTATGGAACATTGCCGCTTGCAGCATTAAGCACGGCCTATAGATTGTCATTTCGGTTCACCGACTTCACGTGTGTCCAACCTGTGTTTCACTGCCTGAGCTGCGAGTTCGATTGGGCCATTGATTTGTGCCTATGCTTGAGGACTGCTCCTGACGTCGATTTTGATCAACTAATGCGTCCCGTGGTGGCTCATGAGCTGATCTGTTCTGGCGAAAGAGTTATGGCCTTGGCAGCGATAAATGGAGTTTTGGGCCAATGGGAGATCTCTGCAGCGGCGGATGCCTTTCTGACACACAGCGATATGGTGAACCCACCGAGTTGTCCTCTGGCGTTACAGGAGGATCCGATGCTGGAGGAGCACGTATGTTCTTTCCCATTGCTGAATTGGATTGCTGAACTGTTTTCGGATGATGGCAGTGATTTCATGCTGGAGGCTGTTGCAACTTTCTTTGCATATACTTTCCATTCATGACATACCTGGGAGGAGTGCTTTGTTGTGAAATATGACTTTCCCCTCGCTGAATTGGAGAGATGGAGTGTGTTCAGCTGATGGAGAATTCAATCACGTGATGTCGCTGAGGATAACGTCATTGTGGCACCTGACTTTGGATATCGGATAAGTGCCTTGTTTTTTCTCTTACAGACATTTGGATTGATGCGACCTGGTCCTACTTTCATATTTTTGAGACCTGGCGAATAACTTTTGGTTCGAAAGTTTTGTTTTTATTTTTAGAATTGAGGCCACTGTAGGCATTCATACATATTCATTCATACATATTTTTAGCTTATTTTAGCTCAAGATTATTGAACTTTGCTTTCAATTTTTGTATCTGATTTAGTATTGCCTTTTCCCTTATGTTTGACGGTGCTCGGACCAATGGGGGGGTGTCATATGGATACTTCGTTACATATATTGCGTTAAGTTAGCATGAGTGCATTACATGTTTAAACAGCCTTTTTTCCTTCGGCTTCAGTTTTGCACACGACACATACTTGTTGTTGTCGCCTTCACCCTAGAAGCGGTGAGGTGGTTTATTTGAGAATAATATGTTATTTCTATGCTATCAGCTTTGCCTGGTACACTTGGTACAACTGTCTGCACACTGAGAGCTGCACACTCTAAAATTAACCTAACACAAGGTTGCTGAGAGGCTTGATCCTCGCACCACATTAGACATAACACAAATAATGTTGATGCCAACATTTGGGGCTCTACGCGGGTTAAAGATAGAGTTACACGGAATGAACGCAGACACTTGGTGCTGCGCATGAAGAGAGCTGGTAGCTGTTGATGTGAACTGCTCCTACTGACATTGAGAGGTATGGGGCCGCCCTGCTAAAGCCCAAATGAGACCTTCTTAGATATAAAATAATATGCTAGATAGGGTGCGCAAAATATAGGTGATATAGATTTCTATAGATTTTGCATTATAACATGCTAGCACCTTTTGCTTACTATGGATTAGTGACTATGCTGCTGACTCTGATTTTTATAATCTGCATTTTGGTATTATACAAGATACTGCGTTTGAGAACTTTGCATTGAATAATAAATATTTCAAACTTGCACTTGTGTTCTTTGACTCTCAGTTTTGGTTTGAAATGATTATATAACGAAAGAGTGTTCATGTGTTCCACGACTCCTGAGGTATTCTAAAGATCATGTTCTGGTTTGTCTAAGACATGGATCATTCCATAATGATCCATGAGACACTGTAGCTAGCTAGGTAAGGAGATTTCTGACACTGAGATGAGTTTTTGGATCATCCTAACTCACTGAGGTTCTAGATCTCTATGCACAGTTCTGTGGGAGAACGGAAACCCTGCTACAGGATATGTGGCCGACTCCCTCCCTTCCAGAAATACAAGGGAGTTCTGCCCCTTTTTCCGTACCCGTTCACACACAATGGCTCATGTGGTGCATGGTTTAGACTGATTAATTCTTTAGATTCTGATACTATAGTTTATGAAGGAAATTGGGTTTGGGGAAACCTGAACTTAGTTTTGCTTAAAGCCTGCTACCCTAACAAGGAGGGACTTCCCACAAGGACAGGAACTGATCTAGAAAATGAAGTATATGGATTAGGTAACTTTACCATTAACCTCATGATTTTGAATGTTGAATCCGAAGCTGCACCAGTTTTGCCTGCTATGTCAGTATTACCAGTCACAGGTGAATTATGTGTTAGGAAAAATGGTTCAGTACACTTAGGTCATAGTAAATGTACTACTGTGGTCGAATTCAGTGATCAAGGCAAGTCTACATTCAGAGCTACTCGTCATTCCTACTTCATTTGTGGTCATACCGCATATGTACGCTTACCTCTAGATTGGGATGGTACCTGTTACATTGCGTTCCTTCTGCCACCTGTTTTCCTAGCCGCTCCTGATTATCATAGAAATACTAATCTAGTAAACCATAGACTCCGAAGAGATCTCCCGATTGTCGATTACACTGAAACAGCATGGGAGCAATACACAGACTTCAATAACGGTGTCTTTCCTTACTTAGGTGCTGTCTTTAATAGTAAACTGATACGCAAATTAACTAGAACCCTCGAAGCAGTAGTGAATGAGACTACTTCTGCCCTAGGCAACTTAACAGAGGAACAGTCTGCGATGCGGGTTGTTGTTCTTCAAAATCGTCTCGTCCTTGACGTCATCCTGGCCGATAGGGGCGGAGCCTGTAAAGTCATCGGGTCAAGCTGCTGTGTTTTCATTCCAGAAAACGCGCCATCAGTATATAAAGCTATAACCCGTCTTCATAAGATTGCAAGTTTGATACACCAGAATCCAGGACTTGGTCCGGTTGGTTCTGGACAACGTTGACCGCCTGGGGATGGAAGGTCCTATCCTTCCTAGGCATTGCCCTTCTCGTAGTATTCAGTTGCTGCCTATGTCTGCAATGTGGGCCAGCGATCTGCGGCCTGTGTGCCACATCATGTATTCCACATTCAAGTTCCCATTCAAAACGCCATGAGAAGAAAGAAGAGCAAATGATGTTACGTGAACAGATTGATCGATTCATGAGGATCGATATATCATGAAGGGTCCGTAGGGGACAAGGAGGGAATGAGGAAATATGAATTTTATGATCAATTGTGTCCCCTATCTTAGACTCCAACGACTCCGTGTACGCGCTACAAGTACATGTATGTTCCCTCCACTTCCAGCTATGAAGACGCAAATACATTTGCGTCCAACGTTAACATGTCCTCTTTCAGATCCACCATGAATGGGTCGAATATTCAGTTCCTAAGTATGCCTTGCCAACGTCTTTATGTGGTGCACTTTACACGTTTTTCAGCTCTGGCGAAGTAGGCCCTGAATTCTGCCATCGAGCCTTTCCCTGCCTTCTGCCTCTGAATGTTTCAGCCGGGGCCTGCATCTGTATCCGTGACCTTTGTCTTACTCCCTGCGCGGCTAACGGTGCTTGGCTCGGCCTGTTGCCTGCCAAGACTGTATTCAGCCTTCAAGTTATCTGCTCCGCTCCTCGAAAAATACATTCCTGTCTAGTAGTTCAAGTAAACATCCTTCCAGCTGCAGAGCAAAGGGCCCGGCCTCACTGTCTCCGTGCAAGTAATTCATAGCTCCTATTACCATGGTAGGCCCATGCCCCCTCGCATCTCATGCAGACACGTAGACGCTTATACACGCACTCACAGTTAGTATAGAATAGCCTCTGCCCGAGAGACCTTTCCTTCCAGATAATATAGTTCCTTAAACACGAGATATTAGATACGATTTGGGATTAGGTTGATCTGACATCCCAGACTTCTGTCTCCTCATGTAGGGCTAAATGTCAAGTCCCCTTCACCCTCCAGTTACACGTCAATTACACGTCATGCTGCCTGCGCGCGCATCTCTGCCATGTATTTCTGCTGACACTGCAGGATTCTCTTATGGATCCACCCACTTGTGACATCTTCTTAATGACGTTTCTAGTACACGCCTTCATGCACGCCTATTGTAACGCCTTTTCATTACGTATGTGTACCCTTATCTCTCCTCTCAGCTGTTACGCCTACTGCATCTGTCTTTACTGTAATGCATTGACTATATATACGAATAACTGTCAATAAAGTATTGTCTGTCAGTCCCTTCCCGAACCTACGTGGTGACGGAATGGTATGCTACCTTGGTTCGAACCAATACCAATTCCTTTTTAAGGAATAAAACCCCTTTATAAACCTCAAATATCACGGATTTTGCCTCTTCTTTTTGACTGAGTTATTCTTATTGAACTTTACCGCATAAATTAAGTATAGGTAATTTAAATTTACCACACTATGCTAGCCAAACTTATGGACCCACCCCGAGGAAGCGTCCCTGACTATTTCAATCCTTGAGTTTATTTTATTTATTTTAGACGTTTTTTATAGCGCTGTCAAGACCCGAAGGTATTATAGCACTTTACAGTGGGAGCAAAGTATATAATCAACAGAAACAAGACAAGTGAGCGATAGACAATGAACGAGTGACATAGTATAGAGCGGCATAATTGTCATGTAGAGCGTCTTTGGTTTCAAGGTTCTTAGGGGTCACAAAGCTCTGTGATTGCGGTCTATCCCGTGTTGGCCACCACCGAGGGAACGGGTAAGGAATAGGGATTTGAGTTGACTTTTGAATCCCACAAAGGAGGGTATGGTTCTGATGTGCAGAGGGATAGAATTCCAAATTTTGGGGGTGTTTCCAGTGAAAGAGCAGTCCGCTGTTCTTTTCCTCTGGTTTTAGGAGGGATGAGTAGGAGGGAGTTAGAGCTCCTCAGATTTCTGGCTTGACCTGCCTTTTTGAGTTTTTTTGCCAGGTAATCGGGTTTGCCTGTATGTAGGGCTTTGTGGGTTAGGCAGGCCGTTCTGAAGTTACTTTGCATTTCTACAGAAAGCCATTTGAGTTCTTTAAGTGCAGGTGAGATATGATCAGATTTTTTGATACTGGTGATCATTCTGGCTGCCGCATGTAATGTTGTTTTTATCGGTGCTAGATGCGATTTAGGAATTCCTGTTAGGACTGCGTTCCCATAGTCCAGTCTTGACAGTGCAAGAGATTGTGTGGCCAGTTTGAGACCCTTTACCGGAATATAGGGTTTGATTTTGTTCAGAAGTCTAAGGTTAAGGAATGCACTTTTGGCCGAGTTCTTAATGTGTTTCATCATGTTCAGTTTTGGGTCTAAGGTGATGCCTAGAGATTTGACAGAGTCTGCTAGAGTAAGATTCCCTTTGAGCGCATCGACAGCCTTTAACCATTCAGCGATTTGTGGGTTATCCTCTTTGTTCGAGATGAGGAGTGTCTCGGTCTTGTCTGGATTTAGTTTCAGGTGATTGTTAGTCAGCCTTTCTTGAACATCTTTCAAGACATTGTTTAATCTTTGGATGTCTTTGAGAGAGGTAGTTTCTAAATAGATCTGCGTATCGTCCGCGTAGAGGTGGAAGCGGATGTTGATTTGTCTGAGTAGTTTGGATAGTGGTTCCATCTAGATGTTAAAGAGATGTGGAGAGAGTAGGCATGGGCGGAAAATCCGTTCCGCTCGCGGATTTTGCGGATTTTCGGGAAATCCGCAATCCGCGAGATTTGCGAATTTCCTGCAAAATCCGCAAATCCGCGAGCAGCGGATTTTGCTCGCACTGTTCGCGTGAGTTCGCGCCCCGCGAATAAGTGCGAAATTGCAGAAATATGATCTAAGCAAAACTGAAAGTAACTACTTACCAGGTTCAAAAGTTCAGGCACATCATTAGTAGCCATTTCCTGTAGTGCTTCCTGAGGGGCCCCTCCAGAGTTCAGTTGCCAGTTGAAACTATTATGTGACCCTGCTCTGAACCTCAGAATAGTTACACATATGCCACAAAGGTCATGAATTACAGCTAAGGGAGACAAGCAGGAGCCAGGCTGGAAGTTAAAATCCATTAATCAGCCCCTAATTCATTATTGTCAGTTGGGGCAGGGCAGGTGTTGTAACTAATTTTGCAACAATGAAAGCACTTAGCAAGTGCAAAAGATCACTAATCAGGGCGCACTAAGGAAGCAGGTGCCAGCTAAAAAAATATTCTGTGACACATTAATCAGCCCCAAATTAATTCAGGTCACTTGAGGCAGGGAAGGTGTGCTTTGCTTTGCCGAAAATAATGTACACTGGACAACCAGAGGGTGTGGTGATGAAACAGAGGGTGGCATGGGTGGGCCAGAGGGTGGCATGAGTAGTCAGAGAGTGGCAGTGGTGACAGAGAGTGGCAGTGATGAAGAAGAGTGTCCCAAACAGGTTGGACACGTAGAAACAACAAGTTCGCAAAACTTGCGACCCGACAGGTAAGTTCGCAAATTGCGAAATTGTAAAAACCCTCGCGAACTGGCAGAAACACGGGCGAACACAAAAAAAAAAAAAAATCCGCAAATTCGCGGGAATTCGCGGATTTTGCGGATTGCGAGTTCGCAAATCCGCAAATTCGCGGATTGCCAATCCGCAAAATCCGCTCATGCTTAGGAGAGAGTACCGATCCTTAGGGGACGCCCTTGTTGACTTGCTGCGTTTCGGATGTGAAGTTCTTGATTTAGATTTTTCGTGTGCGATTGTGCTTATAGGAGGAACCACTTGAGAACTACTTCGCCGAGACCAGCTCTTTCTTGAAGAGCCCGATGAGATTGTGGTCCACCATATCAAAAGCTGCTGAGAGGTCAAGGAGAATGAGGAGGCATCATTTGTCAGAGTCTAGTGATCTATGGATATCATCCACGATATTCAGAATCGCAGTTTCTGTGCTGCAACCTTTTCTAAAACCAGACTGGTGGGGGTCCAGTAGGTTGATGTTGTCCAGGTGCAGTGTTAGTTGATGAAGAATGCATCGTTCAAGTGTTTTTGAGAGCAGGGGGAGGTTTGATACAGGTCTGAAATTGCTCAAATCTGTCGCATCAAGACCAGGTTTTTTCAGTAAGGGGGTGTCTTGCCCCATTTTTAGGCAATCAGGAACCACTCAATTTTTTTTAAGGAGCTGTTTATGATTTTGCCCCAAAGCTATGCAAAAGCGTGTTTCATTTTTTCGATTAGAAGGGGAGGAATGGGCTCAGATATATGCGCTGATGGTTTGGCGGTGGAGATCAATAAGATTATCTCCATTTCTTGAACAGGGCGAAATCTAAGCCAGGGGGTGGGCGAAGAACCAGGAGAGAGAGCATGAGGAACAGCCGTGATATTCTTTGTGGGGTGTGAATTGTTGAAGGCTAACGATAGTTCGATTTTTGTGATCTTGTCGTTGAAGAAGTGGGCAAAGTTGTCGCAGAGTTCTTTGGAAGCCTGTACGGATGAGGCCACTGGCTTGGAGGTTTGTTGTCTGATGATGCTATAGAGCTCCTTCGGTCTATTTTTGGCACTGTCCAGTGCCTCGCCGAAGAAGCTAGATTTCTAGTTTTTGATGTGGTAGTAGTACTTCCTACGGGTTGATTTCAGTTGATCAAGAAGGATGGCAGTCGGGTTGTTTCTCCATTTTCTTTCTTTGGCCCTTAAGTTTCGTCTTTCTGAGTTGAGGTCAGAGTTGAACCATGTTCTCGATGGAGTGTTTCTGCTCCTCTTGAGCTTAAGTGGAGCTACTTTGTCAAGTAAGGATACTAGTTAGGAATTGTACCGGTCAGTGAGGTCACTGCTGGAGAGGTGGGCTATATTGACCGGGAGAAGTGAGCTTAACTGATCTTCCAGGATATCCAAGGGTACTTGAGAAAGGTTTCTCATCAATTTGAGAGGGTCTTGTGGGTGTTGTTGGGAGAGAGTGGGGTGATTGATATGAAATAATATCATGTGGTGATCCGACCAATCGACGGGAAGTATGTGGTTGACCGCAATGGAGTTCCTTTGCGCAATGATGGCATCCAGTGTGGCTCCTTTATAATGTGTCTCCTCTGTACAGAATTGTGTAAGATTGTTATAATAATAATAATTAATAATAATAATAATAATACAGACTTTTCTAGAGCCCGAACAGCTACCTCACTGGGAGGTGTCCCGGCGCTATGTGAGCAGAGTGGGACTAGAGAAGGAAAGTGAGGACCATGACTCACCTGAGCGATTAGCCACGTCTTCAACTGTTTCCTAAAACTGGTTTCGGAGGGTGCCATCTGGAGTGCCGGTGGCAAGGCGTTCCATAGCAGTGCGGTATTTGCCGAAAAGGATCTACCTCCCAGACGCGCCCTTCTGACTCGTGGAACGAGTAACTGGACACGACAGTTGGAGCGAAGAGAGCGGGCCTGCGTATATCTAGGCAGCAGAGATCTCAAGTAGTTCGGGCATGTGCCATGTAGGGCTCTAAAGGCAAGAGTGAGCGCCTTAAATTTTATCCGACACGCGACTGGTAGCCAATGTAGCGAGTGAAGATGCAGAGAGACATGGTGTTTAAATGGAATACGTTTAACCAGCCTCGCAGCCGCATTTTGGACAATTTGCAGCCGCTGAGTTAAATATTTCGGCAAACCCAGATAAAGGCCGTTGGCGTAATCCAGCCTGGAAGTAACCGTGGCATGGATAACCGTTTTTCAGCATCCCTCTGGTAGTAGCCGAAGGATTTTTCGCAAATTCCTCAGCTTACTCAGGCAGCTTACAACCACCTGCTGGATGTGGGGGGAGAAGGATAGGCTATCATCCCACCTGACCCCTAGGTTTTTTGCCTTTTGACTGGGCAGAGGTGTTGGACCCATCTCCGCAGGCCACCAAAACTCCGCTGGAGGGGGGGGAGCTTTTTCCGAAGAAAATTACCTCAGTTTTTCCCTTATTTAGTTTTAGTTTATCTGTGTTCATCCAGCATGCCACATCGCGAAGGCAACCCTTGAAACTCGCAAAGGCTGCCTCTGACACCACCGAGTACGGGAACACCAGTTGGGTGTCGTCCGCATATGAAATTGCGGAGACCCCCCAATTGGCAATTAGCGTAAAGAGCGGTGCCAGATAGATATTAAATAAGAGCGGGTTGAGTGCCGAACCTTGAGGAACTCCGCGTCTTAGTTTCCTCGGCCTTGAGGAGACCGCACCCAGCGCCACCTTCTGAGTTCTATTGGACAGATACGAATGTAGCCACCCAAGCGCCTGATACTGTAGACCGATCTCCGTCAGCTGCTGAAGTAGCCTGCCGTGGTCGACCGTATCAAAGGCGGCCGACAGATCCAGGAGCACCAGCATAGCTGAGTCCCCTGCATCCATCGACCACCTTACTGACTCGGCCACCTCAATCAGAGCGGTCTCTGTACTGAAACCAGATCTAAAGCCTGATTGAGTTTCGTGCAGAATCTTATTATCTTCTGTGAATTTATTCAGCTGCCGCTGGATCAGTTTCTCTAACATTTTGCCAGGGGCCGCCAATAAAGAAATAGGACGGAGATTGCTGAGGTCTTCAGGGTCCCCATTAGGCTTTTTTTTCCAGAGGGAGGAGAGTGGCGTGCTTCCACCCCTCCGGGAACACCCCGGTGGAAATGGAAGTATTCCAAATATGCTGGAGAGTAGGCACAACAAAATCCGCCATCAGGCTCCACAGCTTTGGAGGACAGGGGTCGTCTGGCGACCCTGATTTACATCGCCTTAATTCCTGCGTGACCATGCCCAATGATATTGGCTGAAATTGGCCTAAGATCGCCCAGGAAGCACCAGTTTCTGATGTGTCCGCCTTTGCCGTCGGCCTTGCCGGGCCAAAGGAATCATAGACTTTCTGTATTTTAGAGTCAAAAAATTCTGAAATGCTTTCACACAGTATTAGCGAAGGGGGGACCTCCCTCTCAATACACCTTGGTTTGATGAAAGACTGCACTATCTTGAAGACTTCTTTGCTCGAATGCTCTGCTTGCTGAATAGAGGCCACAAAGAACATTTTTTTGGCCTTTCTGACTGATTTCTGCAATTTTCTAGAGGCTTCTCTATATTGGGCCCTTTCCTGGTCCCCATAGTTTGCCCTCCAAATCCTCTCCAACCTCTTACAGGCTGCTATTTCCACTCTAAGCTCCAAAGAAAACCAGGGGGCTGAGGGAGATTCCCTCTTGGACATCGCTCGTTTTGCCGGTGCAATGTGCGACACCATATCCCCAATCCATTGATTCAACGCCTGCGCATCCTTGTCAGCGTTCAAAGTTAGGGTTGGTGTATTCTGAGCCAGAACAGGGCCCATAGTTTCAGGGATCAGATTTTTCCATTGTCTACGCATGAACGAGCGTTTTCCCGCCACCGGCCCTCCATCCAATAACACTATTTCAAAAGGAATTAACGCATGATCCGACCAGATCAGCAGCTGTGATACTTCAACTAACAGATCCCTGATGTTAGAAAAGATCAAATCAAGCGTATGGCCTGCTTTGTGTGTGGGACCCGTAGTAGATAGTGTCAAGTTGGCGGCGCTCAGTGTGGCAATTAGTAGCTCCGCTAGTGAGCAGTCCGCCTTATCAACATGTATATTAAAATCCCCTACTACAAGGAAGTGTGGATGAAGGAGGGAGCTCTGGACAATAACGTCCATCAGTGCCACTAAGCTAGTTTCTGCACAAACAGGGGGGCGGTAAATAACTAAACCCGCGAGCGACTGATGGGGATCAATTTGAAGGCAAAAATGCAGTCCCTCCAAACATGGGATCGTGGTCGGCAGAGAGGATGTCAGTGTGTACCGATCCTTAACCCCTTCACTGCGGCGGGAATTCCGCCGCAGTGCTATGGGGTGGGGGGGGCCGCACGGCTCACCTGCGCTTGTGACGGAACCGCTCCATCACGCGCCTCGAGTGAGCTGTGCTAGTGACGGAACGGTTCCGTAACGAACGCGCCCGCTCAATAGAACGCGCCGCGCAGGCGCGTCGAGCGGGCCGTGACGGAACCGTTCCATCACTAGCACAGCTCACCC